>NC_134530.1:67624720-68936220 GCF_050624435.1 Tenrec ecaudatus
TTGGTAATTGTGAGAATCACCCCTAGCCTGCGGTTATGGTTTATTGGTTTGGTAGAACACTCTACATTATTGATATACTACACTGTTTTCATACATTATACTCTTGATTGATATTTTGGTAGTTTCTTACATCTATTTTGAGTAGTGTTTTGAACATTCTTATACCTGCTTTTATTAAATACACAAATATGTGTGTGTAAGTAGGTGGGAAAATAGTGAGAAACAGAAATTGCTGAGTGATGGGGTATGCGTACGTTCAACTTTAGGGGATACTGCCAAGCATGTTCTCAATGGGATGCCACTCCCCTTGGCAGTAAAAGAAAATTTGGCTTGCTTTTGCCTATAGTAGGAAGTTTTTCATTTCATCCATTCTGCCTTGTAGGATTGTTATGGATGACAATGGATTAGTGGTTTAAGAAATCTTTGCTGACCCCAAGGAGATAAATCTATTGTGCTGTGTCTGAGTATAAAAATTTTACCATTACCATTTAAACCTACAATACATCTGGAATTGATTTTTGTGCACTGTGTGAATTAAAAACAAAAAGATTAAATATCTACATGATCCAAGCACTTACTAAAAAGTCTATTTTCTTGTCTTTTAATAAGGTGGTAATTTGTTAATTTTTATTCTTATAGTTTTAATGATATACATGCTGAAAGCTAAGAATTTTCCTCTGATTCACTACTTGAAATGTATCCCTTAGATTTTGGTATGTAAAGTTTCAAGGATCATTATTTCTCAGAAAATTTATGTAGTGGTGTCATTTCTGTTATTTTTCCTTTCTCCAAAATTTGGTTAAATGAAACCTCTGAAAATTTCCAGTTAGTAGGATTTCCCCCCCTAAATTTTCTTTTAGTAATTAATTCTATTGTATTCTGTCTAAAACTTTTTTATTATTTTTACTTTATGGAACTTAATATTTTATTCATAAATCACTTTACAATTAGGTGTAGTGAATGTTCATTTTTAGGGCATTATGTTTAGCATCTGGGCCTAAGATTTTCTTTATTGACCTTATTATTCAGATATTTTATATTAGCCTGTCCAATAGAAAATGTGATGACATATAATTAAGTTTTTTCCAGTAGCCACATTTAAAAATTAAAAATAAACCAAGGAATTACTTTAATAACACATTTTATGTGATTTAATATTAAAATTAGTATTTCAACTTTTAAACAAATAAAATTATTGAGATACTTTATATTCAATTATTTTGAATCTTTAAAATATAATACATGTTTTACACTTAGAACAAGTTCATTTCTTTAAAAAATACTTTTATTGGGGGCTCTTATGTCTCTTATCACAATCCATACATTCATCCAATGTGTCAAGCACATTTACACATATGCTGCCATCATCATTTTCAAAGCATTCTCTTCCCACTTGAGGTCCTGATATCAGTTCCCCACTTCTTCCCCCACCTGCCCTTCCTCATGAACCCTTGATAAGTTATAGATGATTATTTCCATATCTTACATCGTCCTCTGTTGCCCCTCATCCACTTTTCCAATATTTTTCTCCCTGGGAGGGCGTTGTAGGTTGATCCTTGTGATCGATTCCCCTTTCTTCCCTCACCCTCTCCTAATCCTCCTGGTATCCCTACTCTCATTGTTGGCCCTGAGGGGTTTATCTATCCTGGATTCCCTGTGTTGTGGGCTCTATTCTGTAGCAGTGTGTATGCTCTGGTCTAATCCGATTTGTAAGGTAGAATTGGGGTCATGATAGTGGGGTGAAGGAAGCACCAAAGAACTAGAGGAAAGTTGTGTGGTCATGGGTGCTATACTGTGCCCTGACTGGCTCATCAATTCCCTGTGACCCTTCTGTGAGGGGATGTCCAATTGTCTACAGATGGGCATGGGGGTCTCCACTCCATGTCCCCCCAGCCCCTTCACATTGGGTATGATTTTGTCTTGGGTCTTAGATGTCTGATACAGAACAAGTTCATTTCACTATGGGCTAGCCTCATTAAAGTGTTAATTAGGTACATGTGGCTAGTAGCCATCATATTATATAGTAGAGTTCTATATTCTTAAATTTTGTCTGTTTAAATTGTCTGAACTGGAGTACTTTGTTAAAGTCTTTACTTACAGCACGTTTCTGGCCTTTCCTCATCTCTTTAGTTAATGTCTGCTTCATATAGGGGCCCTGTGTTGCTCTGTGCATAAGCATAATTTATATATTTATTGTGAACTATGAGATTTGGGATGATAAGATGTTCTTTTTCTGTCACATAGTGCTTTCGGCATGAAATTTACATTGCCTGATATTAGGGTCCACTTCTGGCTTTCTCATTGCTTCAATTACATGGCACATGGCTCATTTTGAATTTTAAAAATCATTCTGGCTATGTATCTTGTATGGAGATACATTTTGCTTTTTGAGAAAATTTGAAAATGTTTATTTTTTAATGAGTTAACACCATTCACATCTATACATAGAGCCGTTTGGTCTAATTTTATAAATTTTTTTTGTATGATTCCTAATTTTATTGCATTATATTTCTTTTTTGCTCTTCTATTTTATGTTTCTTCTGTAATTTGGTAAGTTCTTAAATTTTGTTTGTATTCTTGTGTTTACTTTCTATTTTTTATATCAAGTTAATTAGGCTGTACAATTACATGGTAAACATCAGCTGTCTTGTTGAAATTTCTTCAGCAATCTTTTAGTCGAATAAAGTTAATTTTATAGTATGTTGTTAATGAGTATAGTTAATTTAGTATAATATAGTTAATGACTGTACTATTTCCAAACTTTTGCATTTTAAACCATTTTTTCCTGTAGATATAATATTTAAAGGATAACTTAATTGCTATGATACATTTGAATCATTTGTTATTTTCTTGGACTTCTTGGAACTATTGTTTGATTGTTACTTTATTTTAATGTTCCTCATAAGAAGTCTAGGCCCAGGCCACTTTTTAAAAGTAATGTCTTCTTATTCATAGGCACCCTGAGGACAGTTTATTTCCAAAAACACTGTGAGTGGGAACCCATATGACAACATCCAAAAATAGATTGAGTTATGCCACTGAAATAAAACTATGGCCAAAAATAGAGAATGATTTCTAAGGGCATTGAATATAAAAAATGACAATGGAGTGAGACTTATCACATAAAGCTATTAATGTAAATGAAAAGTAAAACAGATTGAAACATACCCCATAAGGAAACATGTACATCAGAAGACACATTATCAGAATGGTTATTTTTGGTAAGATAATGAGAACAGTGATTAAAGATGAAGATTAAAAGTTAAATGATATAAAGGAAGAAAAAGTCCCGAGTGGATTAAAGAGGATGGTGGTTACCTCAACTTGCAATTTCCAGGGTGAGAGGGCATCCAAAATTACAAAAAAGAATAGGTGTAATGGGAGTGAGGAAATGATATACCTGAAGAGATAGATGATGAGGGGAGAAAGTGAGATAAATGGATTAGTGAATTCAGAGCTAGAGAGATTGTCAAAGGGATGTAAAGTGAAGGTCATTAGAACTGAAGAAGTTAAAAAAATGGGAGTCCATGGTATGGAACAATAGAGGCATGGAAGGCATTTTGGAAAATGACAGGTCTAATGACAAAGAGATACTGGAATTTGGGTGTCAAAGCCTTTGATAAATGAAGGGAAGCAAATAGAATTGTGGCATATAAACGGGATGAGGCCAGGTAGAGTGTGGTTGAATGAAATGACTAGTCTCTGCTCTTCTATGGCTTTATGATTTGGTCTGACAGGCACCTGATGGGGTGCTTTTGTGGATCTGGCAAGGTAGAGACAGTCCTTTAGATGGACATTCCTGCCGATGAGCTCTGAAACATTGAGTCCTTTTAACATCCATAACATGGTTAGAGAAAAGAACTGAACTAGGGGGTTAGATATTCTCCTTGAGTGCAGATTCATTCTAACTTGTGGTCATTAACTAGTGTGTCATATTAAGGAATCCGAATCCTCCTCAAGCTCAGTAGGAAAGAGATGGGGTCATTAGCAATGCCTTGTGGTAGGAGGAGCGGGATATAAACATTTGTTTGGACATATTCAAGCAACAGTACTAGGAAGGTTTCATCTCTCAGAGGTTTTGAGGTAGATGTTGATGTGGTATAAATGGATATTTCTAGACAGGTGCGTAACCATTTCATTTGCTGAGGGGTTTGGAATGAGAACAGGAGGTTACATATGCCCATCCTCCATACTATCTGTCATTTAAAGACATGGTATTACCTGCTTTATATACATGGACTCTTCTGATGAGAGCCTTAAGAGATGAGTGCGACTAGCTACATTTTCACATGAGGTGACAGAGGGCAGAGAGATTAAATAGGTTGCTTACGATTACACAGCAGATGAGTAGTGGGGTCAGAAATAAAATCCCAGTCTGTTTCCCTCCACAGCTGATAACATACTTTGGGTGACTTTTATAAGGATATAATTCTCTTATAGGCCTCAATATGTGGATGCTTTCAGAGCACAACCAAAGCTGGGTTTCTGAATTTATTTTGCTTGGCTTCTCCAGTGACCCCATCTCCAACAGGATCCTCTTCATTGTCTTCCTTACCTTGTACCTGAGCTCAATCCTGGGCAATGGACTCATCGTCATTCTGATCTGCCTGGACTCCCATCTCCACACTCCCATGTACTTCTTCCTCTGTATTCTCTCCATACTGGACATGGGCTATGTCACCAGCACCATGCCTCAGATGCTGGTGCACCTTCTCACTCACTCTCGGGCCATCTCCTTTGCTGGCTGTTGGATGCAAATGTATGTGTTTGGTGCACTGGGCCTATCTGAGGGCATTATTTTTGTGGTCATGGCCTATGACCGATATGTGGCCATTTGCTATCCACTGCGTTATACTATTATGCTCAGTTGGGGCTTGTGCACACGGCTGGCAGCTGGGACATGGGTCTGCGGTTTCTCTTTCTCTCTGATTCACACCTTCCTTACCATGAGGCTGCCCTACTGTGGGCCCAACATTGTCAACCACTACTTCTGTGAAGGCCCCTCAGTACGGAGCTTGGCTTGCATGGATACCCACCTCATCGAGATGGTAGACCTAGTCATGGGTGTATTTATGGTTGCTACTCCAGTCTCTTTAATTTTGGCATCTTATATTCGGATTACCCTGACCATTCTCAAGATCAAGTCCACCAGGGGCCGTTGGAAGGCCTTCTCTACTTGTGCTTCTCACCTGACTGTGGTCACATTCTTTTATGGTCCAGCCACTTACATCTATATGAGGCCCAATTCCAATTACTCCTCTGAATGTGATAAACAGGTCTCACTCTTTTACAATGTCTTCACTGCTCTGCTCAATCCCATAGTCTATAGTCTAAGGAACAAGGACATTAAGGGAGCTTTCCTCAAGGTGATGAAGCGTGGTAGGGTGGCCTGATGCACTGGGATCTAACAGACACCTGGGTTAGAATATCCAATGCAGAGAAAAGGAACAATGTTTACTAAATCCTCAACTAACATGGTACAACTGAGTCAACATAATATTTATCCAGTGGAACAAATCCATTGATCAACTTGCAACGCTGTGGCTATAGCAGCAAATGCACATGATTTTCCCATGCTCTTTATCGGCTGGAGGAAGACTTGGCCTACTGGAGTTTTTTCATCCAGGATGAAAAAACAGGGAGCTCTACCTGAGCTATGTCAGTCTATGACAGAAGTACAAGAAAACGGCTCAACGTGTTCAAACGTGTTCTCATTAGGGTCACAGACCTCTTTTCATAACCCAGTGGCCAAAATAAGTCACATGATCAAACTCATGGTACAGATTTAAGAAGTATTTTCTTCCCACAGAGAAGTAATGCAAGTCACATGGCAAGGGCAAGATGTATCATCCTTGTATTGGGAGGGCGACAAACTATGGAGATAATAATTTAATGAAACATAATGGCATAGGAATCAAGAGGACAGGTAAACAACATGAAACTGGCATGGTAAAAAAAGAAACAGAAAAAGACCAGGGTGATATATGCATTCAGAATGGTGAAGTCAATAATCTGTATCCGAACCTGAACACGAACCAATGTGATATATAGAATCAATGCAGTCCCTGGGCCTGGTTTGGTGCATGGAACCAATGTGGCTCCTGGTGGTTCTAATGTAATAGAACCTGCAATCTATGGAAAGGTTTTCAGGGCTTGGCATAGCAACCTGGGCTCTGGTTACAATCCTACTAACGTGCTGTGTGACTTTGAGCAATTCAATTCCTTTCTCAGGACCTCACTTCACTCGGTTATAAAATGAACACCTTCAATTTAATGGTCTCTGAGGTCCCTTGTGCCTCTCAGATTTTATGTCCCAGTCAATGGAATGCTTGGAAATGGAATGCAATGAACTGTGCCAGTCTGATGTGAACTACATGGAGAATAAAAAAATAAACATAACGGGCAGCATTGAGAGCAGTGACTCTTATTCTTTCTTGAGACCACAGTGATATATGGGATTCTATAGGAATGCTGGGGTGGGGTCAGGACCAACATCCAAATTTCTTCCAGTTCTCTGAAGTCCCTTTGCTGAGAACCTCCTAGACCTAGTAGGTGACTTATACCAAGACTCAAGGAGCTCTCCAAGGAGTACTAAGGCCTACAGATGTTAAAAGGAGACAAAAATATTTCCCCAAAGCCAACACTCATAGGAAGCCTTCCCTTAGAGCTCACTGTCTGATTTCAGATTCCTGTCATCCTAAAACATGTGAATATAAATTTTTTTGTTAAAGCCTTGCTCCTAAATGCTTCCTCCCCACCCACTATACTGATCCCAATTCTACCTTACAAATCTGGCTAGACCAGAGGATGTACACTGGTACAGATAGGAACTGGAAACACAGGCAATCAAGGGTGGATGATCCCTTCAGGACCAGTGGTGAGAGTGGCGATACCGGGAGGGTGGAGGGTGGTGGTGGAAAGGGGAAACCGATTACAAGGATCTACATGTGATCTCCTCCCTGGGGGACAGACAAAAGAAAAGTGGGTGCAGGGAGACGTCGGACAGTGCAAGATATAACAAAATAATAATTTATAAACTTTCAAGAGTTCATGAGGGAGGGGGGAGTTGGGGGGCAGGGGTAAAAATGAGGAGCTGATGCCAGAGGCTTAAGTCGAGAGCAAATGTTTTGAGAATGATGAGGGCAATGAATGTACAAATGTGCTTTACACAATGGATGTATGTATGGATTGTGATGGGAGTTGTATGAGCCCCTAATAAAATGATTTTTAAAAAAAAGTCTCATGAGAAGCACATTCAACAACAACAAAAAGTCTTGTACTTGTGGTATTTCTGTTACAGAAGTACTAGATATCTAAAATATTGATCATAGAGGTCAGAATGGGATTGCCCCATCTAGAAGAGTAGATAATATCTTCTGTAAAGATTTCCGGTCTTGGACGCTATGACATTTGACAAAGCTGCAAATATTTATAAAAGCAGATTGCCATAGCTTTCCGTCACATAGCAGATGGTGGGTTTGAACTGCCAATCTTTTGGTGAGCAATCGAGCACAGATACTACACACTTAAAGCCGACAAGGATGTGGGGAAGATTGAAACTAATAACAGTAACAAACAAAACTAATTGTATTATTATAAATAATATAACTGTGGTTAAGTAGGCATCAGAGAAAATAAATATCTTAAAATTTTGGGAATAGTATTTTGACAACATACTGTACAGCTTTGGACAGATAGAACTTTAAGCACATTTTATACATTAGTGAGTAAATTTGTTTTGCATAAGAGTGTGGGGTACCAAACGGAAACTACTTCATCTGTATTTTAGGATTTAACAAATCAGTAATTATATTGTAGACAATTACACTCGAGTTTCTCATTCTTGCAAGTCAAGAGGAGGAAGCCTGCAGCTGTCTTAAGTGTGTGAACACCAGCTCTTGGAGCAGGAGAGGAACAGGACATAGGAAGCCCTGAGGCTGTGTTGAGGCCGTATATGTACTCCAAGACAATGACATTCTCAACATTGCAGGGCGTCTTCTGCTAAAGCAAAGCTTGATTGGGAAGACCAGGGTCCTGAGAACTGGAATTGGAACATATGGGCAGATCCTGATGCAGTTTGGAGACTTAAACCTTTACGTTCAGCTAAATTTTCTTTGCCAGTAGAAGCAGCTTAGTCCCAACCTGGGATTATCCTTCCTTTGCCTAAATAATCCGAGATGGCCTCCCTTGGTGGTTGTCTTGCAGGACACTCCAGATTCTCCCCAGAAGCTACCCTGGCATCTCCCTTTGCTTTTAGATCTGTAACCAGACGCACGTTATAGAGAACTTATTTACGGATGGACCCAACAACATGAAGCCTGCTCATGCAGGCCGCTCTGGCTTCAGAGCTGGGCTCCATTCAGTGTTCTCTCTCACGGTCATGCTTTTGGTGTTTGACATGTAACATCCCATCACTTATCATCCTTGAGTAGTATTATGCTGGAGCTCCTGTGGCTGAGTTGATTACACTTTGTACTACTAACTGAAATGCAAACCGTTCAAACCGATCAACCGATTTTCCAGGGATGCTGTCTACTCCTTTAAAGAGTTACAGTCTTGGCCTCTAAGACATTGGGCACGTTACTAAATCTCTATGACTTATTTTCTTTATCTCCAAAATAGTGATGATAACACCACCTTGCCTATTTCATAGGGATGTTTTGAGAATTACATAGGTTATTTATCGGAATGGGAAAATGTCATGCATATAGGAGATAAAACTGTTGATTGTTTTGATGTTTTCATCATTATTGTCATTGTTTGTGTTGCTATGATTGCAATTGCCACCATTATTCGACTAGCTTTGCCTAGCCCAAATGTCCCTTCATGGTCTCAGAAACGATTTTCAGAAATATCCAGGACTCGGGTGCTATGTCATGATTAGATTGCGATCATTAACAATTGCTAGACAATGGACAACTCTCCTTCAAATTCACAAAGAATGAATGAGTAGACGGAATCACTGGAAAAGACCCTTGGCTTGGAAAAAGGACATCTAAATTCTAGTCACCAAAACGAATTCATATAAGTCAATCGCTTTCTTTCTCTAAGCTTAGTTTTTACAGTTATAAAAAAAAAAAGACAGCGCTGGACATGTTGACCTTCAAGGCCCTTTCTGACTGTGAAGTGACCAAGAACAGTAAGAGGAGCTCTCCCTGGGCTTGTCTTATAATTAGTGGTCATCATCAATGTTATCTCAACATCATCATCTGCAGATCAGATGCTGTCTCCTCACTTAAAGGAGTTCTTGGAGAAAACACTTGTAAACCCTCTTTGTCAGTGGAAAAGTTCTGTGTGAGGAGGCCTCCGATGGCCCATTAAGATGATCCTGATAATTAGTATCATCACCACCTCCTGCTTTTCCCTTTAGTACCTCTCCCAAGACACAAACCCAGGAAACTTTCTGGGGCACCTGTCTTACCAAATTAAATTTAATTCCCACAGGGTTCCTCCTCCAGGCATTCTCAGCCTGGGCCAATTAGGGAGTCCCAGACTGCAGGACCCGTGAGCTTGGCAGGGTTTCACTCAGTTGTGCATAGGGCTGCCGTGGGTCAGAGCAGACTCGATGGCACCTAACAACCACAAACATCAGGCCCAGCATTGTTAGAATTGCCACAGCTCCCAGGTCCCCCCATCCCACTGGCCTCACGATTCTTCTCAAGGACTGTGGGATTTCCTGGCACAGAACTAAGCATTCAGAGGCTGGGCTGCTCCTTCACACCTATGACCAGCCCAGCCCCATTCCCACTGGGGAAATGACCAGCCCTTGGGCACCAGGAGACATTTCTGTTATGAGTTCTGTTAGAAGTGTAGCCAACAACCATGAGATACTTAAACACATGATAGTGTAAACATAGCTCTGTCCTTAGAGACAGGTGCCTGGGGCTGGTTCTGACCGTCTGACCGGATCATCTGAGGCTTTCCGATCATAATGAATCAGTTGGCAAATGGTTGGCAAATGGCAGCATTATTGTGCTTGTCATTCTTTAAGAAATTTTGTCATTTAAAATATCAGGGTTGCCCAGAATCCTTCCTACCTATGGTTCTGGAAGGGCATTCATGTGTGCTAATAGAGGTGAGCATGAGTTGGGAGGTAACATTGGAGCAGTAGTCAAAGACCAGGCACTGGAGAACCCTGAAATAAGACTGTGCTTTGTCTGCGTGTAATGCAAAAAGGAAGAGGAAGGGAGTTAGACCTGTACTTCATCACATGTGCAAACACTAACTTAAAATGGATCTTCCTGCAGCAGGGATGCGTTTATTCTTGTAGGGAACTGATGCCTTTTAACGCTCTCCGTAAATGAACAAGTGGGCGTGGCCCTCTGCAAGGGTGTTAGAACAGGAGGTGAAAGAAAAGGTCATTGACAATCAGACTATCATGGAATATCCAAGCCAAAGGTGAGAACAAAGAACATTCCTTTCAGAATGTTTCAGGGGTTGGAATGTCCCCAGCACAAAGTTGAGTGTCTGGGGAGGTAGGGATGTTGACTCTGGTGCTAGAGCTTAGATGACAGAGAGGGAGAACTGGGAGGGGAAAATGAGTCTGAGCAAATGAATGATGCCCGATGCGAGTAATTAAAAAGGAATTGGAGTCTAGGGACAATGAATGACTACAGAGTCCTGAATTTCTGGTGGAGTAGGGCTCTTATTTCCAGTCTCCCTGTTTGTTGATGGGATACAACTCAAGGTGAGATGAAGTAGCTGCAAAAATCTAATAATCAGCATTCGATTTGGGATGAATGAAATATGAATCTAAGAAACTCGGAAGTGGTCAAAATGAAATGGAATGCATAAGGATAGATATGCTAGACATTAGTGAGCTGAAATAGACTGGTGTTGGTCATTTTAATTTGGAAGATCAAGTGCCTTACTGTGCCAGGAATGACACAATCAAGAAGAATGACATTGAATTCATTGTATAAAAGGACATTTCAAGGTATATTTTGAAGTGCAATGCAGTCTGTGATAGGATTGTGTCTATCTGCATTTAAGGAAATCCAATCAATACAACTATTATTCAAATTTATGCACTTACTACCAGAACTAGTGATGAAGAAATTGAAGAATTAATTCTATCAATTTGTTAATTTTAAAATTGATCAGGCATTCCATCAAGATGCATTGATTATTATTGGTATCAGAATGCAAAAGTTGAAAACAATGAGGAAGAAACAGTAGTTTTGAAAATGTGGTTTTGGTGATAGAAATGAAGCTGGAGATCACATGATAGAATTTTTCAAGCCCAACGACTTGTTCATAGCAAATACCTTTTCAACAACACAAATGGTGACTCTGCACATGAACTGATCTATATGGAATACACAGAAACCAAATGGACTACATTTGTGGGAAGATTCGACAGAGAAACTCAGTATTAGCAGCTAAGACCAGGCCAGGGGCCGACTGTGGAACAGACCGTCAATTGCTCATATGTAAGTTCAGGTTGAAGCAGAATACAATTAAAACAAGTCCACAAGAGCCTAAATATGACCTTGAATCTATCCCACCTGAATTTCCAGAACATCTCAAGAACAGATTTGCTGCACTGAACACTAACGACAGAGACCTGATGATCTGTGGGAGGACATTAAGAACACCATTCATGAAGAAAGCCAAAGGTCATTAAAACACTTGCTGATGAAGATCAAGGATCACTGCCTTCAGTGTAGATTACAACCCAATGTAAAGAAAGCAAACATCCTCACCCTGGACCATCATGTGAAAGTTGCACAATGAAAGAGAAAGAATGGAGAACTAATGCATTTGAATTGTGAGGCTGGAGAAGGATATTCAAAGTACCACGGACTGCCGAAAAGACAAACAAGTCTTTCCTTGAAGAAGTATGACCTGAGTGTCCCCTAGAGGCAAGAATGGCTATGTTACCAGTCCTGGGAGAGGGACAGGAGGCCTGGTCAGGCGAGGGGAAAGGAAAAGAGGACCGTCCTCCAGGAGGTGGATGGACACAGTGGCTGCCACAATGGACTCAAGCCTAAGACAATTGTGAAGCTGGCACAGGGCCAGACGGTGTTTCATTCTGTTGTGCATCGGGTCACAATGGACTGGAGCTGATCTGATGATACCTAACCACGACCCCTCTTACCAAAGTTATTGCTATCAAATCAATTCTGACTCATATGGGGAGACTTCTAAAACGTCGTGGGAAAATGGCATTAAAAGATAAAACTACAAAATAGAAACTTTACATTTAAACATAAGCACCATTAAGGTCAAGGCACGTTTGTAAATGATAATTGTATGGCTGGATCAATGCCAGGCCGGCTTCTAGCAGCAAGTGACCTTGAATCTCCCCCACCCTTGCCGAGCTGACCAGAGCCGGCTGAAACAACTAGCAGCAGTGGCCTTGAATCTCCCACACACACCTGCGGAGCTGACCAGAGCTGGCTGTGTAACCTGTCAGCAGCTTTGCAAGTGTTTTTCTTCTTTTACTCACGGCCCGTTTTGTGCACGGCCCGTTTGGCTCAGTGCCCGCTTTGCTCTTAACCGTCCACTCTGCACCCAGCACAGCCCATTTAGCTCAGAGCCCTCTTTGTTCTCCGCCCACCGCTCTGCACCCGGCACCAGAAGGGCCAGTTTGGCTCAGTGCCTGCCTTGTTCTCGTCCACCTCTCTGCACCCGGCAGGAATACACCCGGAACCAGGAAGACACCTTACATTCCAGAAACCCGGACATACCTGTCCATATATAAGCATCACCCCTGTAGCCTGCAGTGAGACTCCTCGGCCCAGACACTGTGGACCGTGGAACTTCGCCCAGGCTGGGTCTTTCTCCCCAATAAAGCCTGTTTGCTCTAATTCGACTGCTTTGGTCTCTGGCACCTCTCGACTTCCTTACAATAATGCCATCCATTTAGTCCATCTCTGAAGAACTGAGGGTCCTTGTAATTTAATCCTGTGAATGTATTTTTTTTTCACTATTAAGTGAATTAAACTGGGTGCCCTTCCAAGCTTTTGAAGATTAGGAAACAAAAAAGAAGTCAGAAGGAGCCAAATCAAGATCGTAATGTAGAAGCTTAATGACCTTCAACTTACACTTTCACAAACTTCTCCTTGTTAGACGAGAGGAATGGGCAAGAGCATTGTTGTAGGGGCGATAGACTCTGGTGAAGCTTTCTTGGATGTTTTTCTGCTAAAAATTTGGGTAACTTTCCCAAACCATTCTCGTAAGAAGCAATGCTATCTATTATTTCAGAAAGCCAACAGGCAAAGCGACTTGTTGTAGGTTCCATCTATTGGATTCTGCTTTAAAGTGACCTTATGTACAACGAACAAAACCCTGCCTGGTCCTGCCCCATTGCTGTCATGTTTGAGCCCATTGCTGCCAACACTGTCAATCCATCTCATAGATGGTCTACTTCCTTTTCCCTGACCCTCCACTTGACCTATCATGATGCCCTTTCCTAGGGCCTATCTCCTCTGATGAGATGTTTAAAGTATGCAAGACTAAGTCTTGCCATGCTTTTAAGGAGCATTCTGGTTGTGTCATTTAAGATGGATTTGCTTGTTCCTTTGTTAATCTACAGTACTTCCAATGTTTTTCACCAGTACCACAGTGGAAACACATCATTTCTTTGTGGATATTTTTTTGTTCATTGTCCAGCATTCACATACATTTAAGGCTATTGAAAATAACATGGCATGGGCCAGGAACAGCTTAGTCTTCACAGTAATATCTCAGCCCATTGACACTTTCAAGACATCTTGTGCCGCAGAGATGTCCAATGCAATATGTTGTTTGATTTCTTGATTGTGACTTCTGTGAGCATTGATTGTGGATTTTAGTAAAATTAAATCCTTGACAAGTTACATTTTCTCCATTTATCATAATGTTGTCTATTAGTCTAGTTGTGAGGTGTTCTTATATTTGAGTTGCAATCCATACAAAAACTGCAGTCTTTGATTTTCATCATCAAGTGCTTCATGTCCTCCTTGCTTTCAGCCGGCAAAGGTGTGTTTCCTTCATATTTTAGGCTTTTAATAAGGATAGCTGATGCCCTGTTATTCTTCATAGAGTTAAGTTTCTCAGAGTTTTTGCTCAGCATACAAATGGAACTGATAAAACTAAATAACCCTAACCCACATCTTTCCTGACTTAAATTGTGCAATATTCCCTATTCTAGTCAAAAGATTGCCTTTGATTAGTATATATAGTTTCAGCTGAGTACAATGAAGTGTTCTGGAATTTCCTTTCTTCAAAATGTTATTCCTAGCTTGTTTTTCCCCTCCCCCTAGCTTGTTTTGATCTACACAGTCCAATGCCTTTGCACAGTCAATAAAACGCAAGCACCTGATTTCTAGTATTCTCTGCTCTCAGCCGAGATCTATGTGATACACCTTGTGCCACATCCTCGTCTGAATCTAGCTTAACATTCTGGCAGCTATCTCTCAAGCTACTGTTGCAGCCCTTTTTGCAATTATTTTCAATAAAATTTTACTTGTATGTGACATTAATAATATTATTCCATAATTTCTACATTCTACTGAGTCAGCTTTCTTTTTAAGGACACAAATATGGATATTCTCCTATCAGTTGGCTAGGTAGCTGTCTTCCAAATTTCTTGATGCAGGGGCAGTGAATTACATGGGCCTCTTCTAGCCAGTCTCTAACTCCCACCAAACAACTTTTCCCTGCATGAGACTGTTAGTGTTGTCCTGCTGTATATAAAATAAACTCTCTGATCATCAAGAGGAGGGATCGCATTACCAGCAAAAGCCAGGAGTGCAGTGTCCTCTGGACCCGGACACTGTACAGTGAGCCTCATGGATTGAGAAGATAACCACACCATCAGAGAAGCAGCAGTAGAACCAGGAGCTAGAGCAAGGAAAAGAGTGATGGACTTGTCCAGCCCCAGTGGAAGTAAAGATGAGTGCTTTTGTACAGGAGGCTGGTTTGCAGAGCAGGGTGCCCCTGGGCACTTAATTGGGAAGTTGAATTTACTGACCCACACAAGTGGAACTGAGCGCCTTTGGATTAAGGCTTCCTGGAGTTTGGTGCCTCTGGGGACTTAATCCAGGAAACTGGGTTTGCTGACCCACAGGGCTTAAGCTGAATGCCTTCTGGTGGAGGATTATATCAGGGTGGTGTGTCATTTGGTAGTAATTAGCAGACTTGGCAGACCTTTTTAACATGTCCTAACATTGTTAAGTTCCTTAATATACAAGTGTGCTTAATACAATTGAATGATGGATTGTTATAAGATTTTTAAGAACCCCCAATAAAATGATTAATAAAATAATTATATTTAAAACTTAAAAAAATCATTAACAAACCATCTAATCATGAATATTGCCTGTGAGTTCTGGGTATCCATTGTAATGGATATTACAACAAAAATGCTGTTAGGTGCCACCAAGTTGGCCCTGATCCATAGCAATCCTGTGCACAACAGAACAAAACACCGCCTGCTCCTGCGCCACCCTTACAATTGTTCCTCTGCCCGAGCCCATTGAGGCAGCCACTGTGTCAACCCATCTCATCGAGGGCCTCCTCCTTCTTTGCTGCTCCTCCACTTCACCAAACATCCTGCTGCAGGGACTGGTCTCTCCTGATAATATGTCCAGATTTTGTAAGATGAAGTCTTGCCATCCTTGCCTCTAAGGAGCACTCTGACCTTACTTCTTCCAATCCAGATCAGTTTGTCCTTTTAGTAGTCTGTGATACTTTCAATATTCTTCACTAGTATCACAATTCAAAAGCATCAATTCTTTTATGGTCTTCCTTATTCAATGTCCAACTTTCACGTGTAGATGATGTAATGGAGAATACCCTGGCTTGGGTCAGGCACATCTTAGTCCTTAAAGTGATACCCTTCCTCTTCATTACTGTAAAGTGGTCTTGAAGAGCAGATTTATCTGATGCAATCTGTCTTTTGAACTCTTGACTGCCACTTCCATGAGCACTGATTGCAAATCCAAGTATCCTTGACAGCTCCAATCTTTTCTCCATTTATCATTGAATTACCTATTGGCCCAGCTGCGAGGATTTTGGTCTTCCTTACACTGAATTGCAATTCCCACTGAAGGCTGCAATCCTTGATCTTTATCAAATACTTCAAGTCCTCATCATTTTCACCAAGCAAGGTTGATGACACACTCTTCTTCAGATCATACACCTTCGCTGATGATTTTCACAGCATACAGATTGAACAAATCTGGTGAGAGGATAGAACCCTGACACACACCCTTCCTGCTTTTAAACTATGCAGCATTCCCTTGTTCTGTTCACGCAACTGCTTCTTGATCCGTGTACAAATTCCAAATGAGCACAATGAAGTGTTCCAGAATTCCCACTCTTCTCAAGGTCATCCACAGTTTATTATGGTCCACACAGTCGAATGCCTTTTCAGGGTCAATTAAATGCAAGTCAACACATTTCTGGTATTCTTTACTTTGAGTCAAAATCCACCTGACATCAGCAATGATTTCCCTTGTTTCATGTCCTCTTTTGAAAACAACCTGAACTTCTGGCAGCTTCATGTCAATGCACTGTTGCAACCATTATTGGATGATCTTAAGTATAATTTTACTTGTGAGTGAAATCAATGACACCATTCTATAGTTTGAAGATTCTGTTGGATGACCTTTTTTTGAGTGGGCATAATATATATCTCTTCCAGTCATTTGGTCAAGTAGCTGTCTTCCAAATTTCCTGGCATAGATGAATGAGTGCTTCCAGTACTTCTTCAGCTTTCTGAAACATTTCAATGGGTATTCCATCAATTCCTGAAACCTTGTTTTTGGCTAATGCATTCTGTGTAGTTTTAACTTCCTCCTCCAGCACCATTGGTTCTTACTCATATGTTATCTCCTGAAATGGTGGACTGTGGACTAGTTCTTTCCGGCACAAAGACTGTGTATTATTTCAGTCTTCTCTTGATGCTTCCTGAATCATTCAATATTTTGCCCTTAGAATCTTTCAAAATTGAGATTCCAGGATTTAATTTTGTCTTGAGTCCTTTCAGTTTAAGATATGCTCTGTGTAATGAAGAGGGAAGGAGAGAGTGGAACACATCCTGGCCAACCAAGTCCCAAGGCCAATATTTCTGCTTAGAGCAGCCAATGCATAGAGGACCATAGGACCAGCCCCACCATGAGACATAATGTCCCTCAATGACCCATAGTGCTATGGGGGACAACACTGGAGAAACAGTGTGGGAATTGTGCTTGATCTGGCCCTATCACACTTGGGCAAAACACTAAGGGAATGCAGCAGAGCAGCAAGGGAAGCAAAGCAATGAATTCCCAGGGAAATCCCAAAAATAGACTTTGGACCAGAGCATGGCACCCCATCAAACTCAACAGGAAAACATTCCTAAAAGTCAACAAACAGACTTGGAACTATTTATAGGATTTTCTATTTTTGTTGTTGGTATTTTTTATTGTTTTGTCTTCCTTTGTTGTTTTGTTTGGCTTTGCCTTGTTTTTGTGCTTATTATTATCTATGCATGTCTATCTAGATAAAAATATGTGGGATAAACAATTTGGAGGAAAAAACAACGGGACCAATGGTTACAGGGGTACACGGGAGAGGGTGAGGCAGGAGAAAGGAAGGGAGGTGTCAACCAACCCAGGGACAAGGGAACAGCAAGTGATCAAAAATCAATGGTGAAAGGGCATAGGATGCCTGTGGGGCTTAATCAAAGGAAATGTAACTGAAAGGAATTACTGAAACCTGAATGAAAGCAGAACATGATAGTGGGACAAGAGGAAAGCAACAAAAAAATAAAGAAAAGAACTAGGAGGCAAAGGACATTTATACAGGTCTAAGTACAGGCATATACATATGTAAATATATTTGTATATAATGATAGGGAAATAGATCTATGTACATATATTTATACATTAAGTATTAAGGCAGCAGATGGACATTGAACCTCTACTCAAGTACTCCTACAGTGCAAGAACATTTTGTTCTAATAACCTGGCATTCTGTGATGCTCACCTTCCTAACATGATCACTGAAGACAAAATGGGTGCATAAGCAAATGTGGTGAAGAAAGCTGATGGTGCCTGGCTATCAAAAGATATAGTGTCTTGGGTCTTGAAGGCTTGAAGATAGACAAACGGCCATCTAGCTGAGAAGCATCAAAACCTACATGGAAGAAGCACACTAGCCTGTGTAATCACGATGTGTTGATGGGATCAGGTATCAGGCATCAAAGACCCAGATAAAAAAATCATATCAATGTGAATGAGGGGGAGCACAAGTGGAGACCCAAAGCCCACATGTAGACAATTGGATATCCCCTTATAGATGAGCCAGTCAGGGTGCAGTGTAGCACTGAAGAAACATACAACTTTCCTCTAGTTCTTGAATGCTTTCTCCCCCCCGAACCCCCCCCCCCCACTAGCATGACCTCAATTCTATCTTACAAACCTGACAGACCAGAGCATGTACATGGGTACAGATAAGAGCTGGAAACACAGGGAATCCAGGACAGATATACCCCTCAGGACCAATAATGAGAGTAGTGATACCAGGAGGATAAGGGTAAGGTGGGGGGAGAAAGGGGGAACCGATCACAATGATCTACATATAACCCTTTCCTAGCGTTATGGACAACACAAAAGTGGGTGAAGTGAGACAGTCCTTGCTGTAAGACATGGGGGGAAATTGTAAATTATCAAGGGTTCATGAGGGAGGGATTGGGGGAATGAGGAGCCAATATCAAGAGCTCAAGTAGAAAGAAAATGGTTTGAAAATGATGATGGCAACATATGTCCAAATGTGCTTAACACAATGGATGAATGTGTGGATTTTAATAAGAGCTGTAAGAGCCCCCCAAAAATGATTTAAAAAAATATTTTGTGTTTTTATTGTTTGTGTTTTTCCCTTTGGGTTTTCTAACTCTAGGTCTTTGCACATTTTATTATAATATCTGGCTTTGTCTTCTCAAGCAACCCTTTGAAGTTTTCTATTCAACTTCTTGAACTTAACCTTTCTTCCATTTGATTTAGTTACTCTATGATTAAGAGCAAGTTTCAGAGTCTCTTCAGACACACTTTGGTCTTTTCTTTATTCTCTATCTTCTTAATAACTTTTTTACTTTCCTCATGAATGATGATCTTGATGTCCTCCCACAGCTCATCCTGTCTTTTGTCATTAATGTTAAATGATTAAAATCTGTTCTTGAAATTCAGATTGGATAGACTCAGCGTCATAGTTTGGCTCCTGTGTACTTTTAAAAATTTTCTTCAGCTTTATCCTGAACTTGCATATGAGCAACTGTGATCTGTTCCACAGTCAACCCTACAGTCTAGTTTTAGCTGCTAATATTGAACTTCTCCATTGTGTTTCCCCACAGATGTAATCAATTTGTTATCTGTGTGTTCATCTGGGGAAGTTCATGTGTATAGTCGCCATTTGTGTTGTTGATAAAAGGGATTTGCGATTGCAACAAGTCATTGGTCTTGAAAGATTCTATCTTGTGAGCTCCAGTTTAGTTTCTGTCACCAAGTCCACGAGAGAATATTAAGACTTTACAGTTGGCATAGTCTAACGAATGCTTCCAGTACTGCATCTACTTGTTGAAACGTTTCTATTGGTATTCTATCAGTTCCTGGAGACTTGTTTTTTTCAATGTCTTAAGTGCAGCCTGGATTTCTTCCTTCAATACCATCAGTTCTTGATTAATATACTACCTTTGAAATGGTTGGATGTCAGTCAATTCTTTGGGATACAATGACTGTGCATTCCTTACATCTTTTGATGCTGCCTTCATCAAATTCAATATTTTGGCCATATAACTTTTCAGTATTTCAACACACGCTTGAATTTCTTCTTCATTTCTGAAATATAGTTAATATGGCTCTTCGAGCCATAATTCCTTATATGGTATGTCATAAGGACATAAATATAGATCTCTATGCCTGTGGTGCTGGAAAAAAATATTGAAATTTCCATGGACTACTAAAGGGGCAAACTGATCTGTCTTGGAAGAAGTATGGCCAAAGTGCTCCTTAGAGGCAAGGATGGCAAGGCTTCCTCTGTACTTTGGGCATATTGTCAAGAGAGACCAGTTCCTGAAGAATGACATCATGTTTGTGAAAAATAGGAAGGTCCTGATGGAAATGTGCTGACACAGTGGCTGCATCAATGGGCTCCAACATAACAACAACTATGAAATGGACAGGGCTGTGTTTCATTCTGTTGTGCAAAAGGTCAATAGGGGTCAAAGATGACTTAACACTTTAACAGCACTTAACAGCAGCAACAATGCCCATGGCTATGATTCCATTTTGGAGGGAATTCCCTGTTACTGGATTAGAGTCGGGTTCAAATCTTGAACTTAGTGGAGGCTGTGAACCTAGAGGGCATCTTTAAGACTATTTTATGAGAGGTTGTGACTTGGGACACCGTCCATCATTTTACTTGAGGTATGGTTGACTAAAACAAACACAAACAAAAAACCCTACACCTCCATCAAAGCAATTACTTAGTGTATAAGAGCCATCTAGGATGCAGAAAGGAGCCCTGGTGGCAAAGGGATTATGCGTTGACCTGCTAACCACAAGCAGTTAAAAACCACCAACCACTCTCACAGAGAAAGATGGGGCTTTCTACTCACATAAGGACTTATAGTTTGAGAAACTCTGAGGGGCAGTTCTATCCTGTTCTATAGGGTCACTATGGATTGGCATCAACTTGATGTCTGGGAGACAGTGAGGGAGGGACACAGAGAGAAATCTAGGGTCTATTGGAAGAACATGCCCAATATTTCTGGCTGCTGAGAGGAGATGCAGCAGAGACTGTGGTCATGGAAACTGTGGGAAGAAGAAAGAGGAGGAGTACCAAGACCAAGGGACTGTGAGGTAGAGATAGGCTGGTTTCCCGGCCCATGGGGACAAAGGTCTGAGGCAGAGTAGCAAAAGAAACTCCATTTTTGTCAGCTAATAGATGACTTGCCCACCTCTTCTGTCCAGCTTGGAAAGCTGCCTGCTAGTTGACCTGCCTCCCCCCACTTCCCTTCTGGGAAATCTCCACTGGTGATTAATTTTAAAATGTTCTCTCATGTTCCCAGGTTCAGGACATTATAATTAGTTTTGACTATTTTTCAATGTATTTTTTTCTTTTGATTATTCTTCAATATTGTTCCTTTTGATGTTGTCATCTGAATGGTATAATTAATCTTGATATGTTAACCAGGATGTTATAATCAATTTTGGTATTATTTCCTTTTTGATATTACATATACCTTGCAATGCATACTTGCTCTTTTGGAAGTTACAATTAACCCATTAATTTTGCTTTCTGTTTCTGCCACACTCACTTGAGGCCTAGAAAATGATAAATGAGTTTTTGCCTTTAAAGATGGACTGAGAGGTCCACTCAGGACTGCTCTGAGGGGAAACAACTTTAGTTTCTCAGGAGCCCAGCTAGCTGAATAAAGACTTCTAAATTTCAAGACATTTTGGTGGCTGTCATTTATTTGAACCCACAACATTTTGGTGCGTTGGCCAGGAGAGTCACTGGGTCTTGATACTGAAGGGTGGGACCTAGGGGTGAGGGGCAGGGGGGCTGAATATCAGGGTCCTGGAGACTCCTATCTTTTCAGTCAAGCTGCTGCCTGGGGATGCTGGGATTCTGGAATTTGGCCTGAGTTTCCTGTTCCTCCAGAGGCAAGTCTGTCTGCGGGACTGGTCCTTTGGTGTGACTAGAGAAGGGGACTGGATGCGGTAATAATTCGTCCCAGTCTTCTCATGCTTGAGAGGTTTGGTGGCTTGACTTTTCAGACTGCCACTTAACTTGATTTGATTAGCCCATGGCTGTTGTCTTTTTTGTGTGTAATTTGGTCAGTCTGGTTTTATGTCCTGTATGTGCATGTATGTGTGTGTCTTTATGCTTCCCTTTAAACTCTTCTGCCTCTCCTCTCTCCTGGTCACTGGCCAAAGGCAATTAACCTTCCAGTCACAAACTTCACTCGCTGAACATCTGAACAAACAAACAAGCAAAATAAAACATTTATTTGTTGTTATTTTTTTGGTGCTTTTGACGGACAGATTTAAAGTGTTGGCTAAAAGTCGATTTATTTTAATCAGGACAAAACATTT
Organism: Tenrec ecaudatus; assembly: GCF_050624435.1. Classification (NCBI taxonomy): domain Eukaryota; kingdom Metazoa; phylum Chordata; class Mammalia; order Afrosoricida; family Tenrecidae; genus Tenrec; species Tenrec ecaudatus. The sequence goes on from NC_134530.1 coordinate 67,646,788, forward strand.
TTGTTTTATGAATTTAAAACATTTGTGTAGTATATTTTGAAGATAATTAAGTGGTTTTATCCACAAACCTGAGATTTGGGTGGACTGCGTGAATAGATCATTATGTTAACCTGCCAGGGTACTTAGCAGGAGTTTAAAACTTGGAAGGTGGGTTTCTATTTTTAAAAAAACCAAAGTCCCCAGATTCCATCCTATTATTCTGCATGTATTCTGACCTTGGATAAGCATTGTCTTTTCCAAGGGCTCAGTTTTCTCATCTGTACAATGGGGAGATAAATTTCTCTTTCGTCTACATCTTTAGGGCTGGAAGAAGAGTTAAGATCTTGGCTCGGGGTCTTTTTAGCTGATTTTTGCTCCATCCTCTGGAGGAATTTATCCACAGTTCCTTTATATCAAGACATTCTCTAGGCATTGTTGTTGTTAAGTGTTGTCAAGTTGTTTCCAACTCATGTAACAGAGCAGACCTGCCTCACGGGATTTTATTGGCTGATTCGTATGTTTTCCTCCCATGTTCCATTGACTGGGTTTGAAGCACCGATCTTTCAGTTAGCAACTGAGAACTTAACTATTTGAGCCACTAGGACTACTTGTTATAGGCATTAGAAAGAGAGAAAGAATAAAATACTATTTGCTGAGTTCCAGGTTCTCCAAGACTGCCTGGAGATACCTGTTCATGCAAGGACAACGATGATCATGCTAAGACTACATGAACAGAGGGCCCACCAGGAGGACTAAAGCCCACCTTCCATGATCTCCAAAGTTTGGGACATTGTAGGGTAAGACAGAGTCTGCTGGGTAGACATGACTGTCTTGGCTGACTCTTCCTGCCCCACCCCACCCCCCCACACACATACACCCTCAACAATGGGATCAGATATGATTCTGAGACAAATGCCTTATTGTGGTTTTTACTAAAGTGCGAAATGGCAATACTTCCCCAAGTCTCCTTCCTTTGCCCCATCAGTTTCCTTTGCCTTTCCACATAACCTTGTGCTCCCCCACATTTAAAGAAGGTAGAAATGGTTGAAGGAAGCTGATCATGCGGAATACTCTGTGCTTGGTACTTAGGTCCCTTTGTCTTAGTAGCACCTGATTCTGTGTTGTCTGGTGACCTTACTGTTTCCTTTGAATTCCAAATAGCCTATAATAGGATTGCTTCTATACCAATATCACACCTCAAAATGCCAAAATCATTGTGCAGATAAGGAAGTTTGCATTCTTCACCTCTCCCACTGAGATTTGTTTGTTGTAAGCAGGAGAAAGTAATGAATAAGTGTGGGGGGAGGTCAGATGCTTACAGACATCTTCCCTGAAGGAGGTCCCTGCCAGACTGCTGTCTCCCCGCACCACAGGGGTGGGCCTGCCCCCTGCTGCTAGAGACAATGGATTAATGGTCTCTATCAGTTGAGCCAGGGAACAGGCCAAACCTGCTCTGTGACATCCAAAGTTAGGCTGCCATCCTGTACCTAGGATCCGCCCATCTTGCCACATGTATACTCCAATCCCTCCTCTTCCTATTGTGTGGATACCGCTAGATCACCCCCTCCCATTACTGTATTACCTATAGCACAACCCCTTCCTGTGACGTATGTCCTCACCTGTAATTAGGGGGCTTGCATGTCCCCAGAGAATATAAAAGCCTGGGCTAGCATTAAAGACTCTCTCCCTCCACGTGGACCACCAAGCGGGGCTAGGTGAGCATGCTACTATGAATCGTGTCTGACTCCATTTATTTTTGTTTTTCTTCTATCTCTCATGCTCTCTATAACTTTACTATAATTTTTACTTAATATCTCTGTACAATTGCACCTACTGGACCCATAATGATGTGTTAGGGGCTGGCTTCCCCTGGCAAATAAGGGTGAGCTCTGGATTCAGACTTCCTTGCTTCAAATCCCAAGTGTACTGCTTATTAACCATGTAATCAAGAACAAATCACTTATTTTCTCCATGACTTCATTTTTAAGCTGTAAACTTATATTTACATATAATCCCCTCCCAGGGGGATAGACAACAAAAAAGTGGGTGAAAAGAGGCATCGGTCAGTGTAAGACATGAAAAAATTGATAAATTATCAAGGGTTTATGAGGGAGGGAGGGAGGGGAAAAATGAGAAGCTGATACCAAGGACTCAAGTAGAAAGAAAATGTTTTGAAAATGATGATGGCGACAAATGCACAGATTTGTTTGACACAATAGATGTATGTATGGGTGTAATAAGAGTTGTACAAGCTCCCAATAAAATGTTTAGAAAAACAACAAAAAACATGTTCTAAAATTTATTGCTGTGATGAATACGGACTCTATTGATATATTTAAGCTATTGCATTATATATCACACAAGTTACACGTCAATACATCTTTCTTTTTTTTTTTTTTAAAAAAGAACAATGAAATAAAACTTTACTGTTAGAAAGAAAGCTCATTACTGAAGCCAATTCTGAATCCCAGGCACCCTCTGGACAGTTTGGAACTTGTCCTGAAGATTTCTAAGGCTCTGAACCTTTCCAGGAGTAGAAAGCCTCATCTTTCTCCGGTGGACCAGCTGGCTGATTCCCACCGCTGCCCCCTTTATGATGACATGATAAAGCAGGGGGGGAAAGGAGGGAAATTTCAACAATGGGGAACAATAAACGGACAACTGGCACAGCTTCTGTTGAGGACTATTATCTGAATTTGTTTTATTGTGTCGTGGAAAGGTTATTTTATATTCCTTCAATTTTTTGACAACATAACAGATTAGAAATGTTATCTTGGGGTAGTTTTGATTAACATTTTTCTTTTATTATAAGCCAAAATGAATGTTCTCTTTTATAAACTGTTCATGTCTCATACAAGTTCTACAGGATTTTGGTCAAAATTTCTTTGATTTGTGAAAGTTCTTTTTTTAAAAGAAAACTTATTGTGATTTAGATGAAGGCTTACAGAGCAAATCATCAGTTTTACATTCAATATTTCTACATACTTTGTTTCAATTAATCTATTTAATTTCCATCTATGTACCATCACATATTGCACTTCCTCCCAATAGTTCCTGTTTCCATTCCCCCTTTTTTTCTAACCCTCTGTTCTTGGGTAAATGCTTTGATCTTAAATGATGGATCATTCACACACAGCATGAGTTCAGTTCCAGACCTGAAGGGTAAAATAGGGCCACAGTCTTGGGGTGTGGGGTGGGAGTAGAGGGGACTGTGTTATCAATATGCTTGGTCCCTTTTAAGATTTTGCATTCAGTTGAACATTTTCATCTCACCCGATCCAGGACCTTCTAATGTGATCCTTTTCTGAGCAGTTTATAGGGATAGCCAGACACTATGCAGTCTGTTGGTCTCAGGCTTATGAAGACCGATGTTTGCATCGTCCATTAGTCACTGGACTAATTGTTTCCAGTGTCTTATTTCCGGAAGATAGAGAGAGAGCAATATTTACACCTTAGCTGGCTGTTCGTGAGCTTTCAGAGCTCCAACTACCACTCGACAAAGTGGGACGTAGGACATTGTGTGAACTCTGTTATCCCAGTTGACCTCAGTGTCTCCTAGGACTATGGCCCCAAGTCCCTAGATCCAGCTACACAATCCCTCGAGGTGCTTGGCTATGTCTAAGAAGTTCTCACAGCGTTTCCACCTGCATGTTACAGCACATTCATGGATGTATTTGTTTCTCTTGTGTTTATTATGTTTATTACTAAGTATTTCAGCTTCTGAGTGGCTTTTCTAAACGGTCTTGTTTTAGTGATTGCCTTTCAGAGTTCTCTTCGTTAGCATGAAGGAATCGAACTGTCTTTCATAGGTTCATCTTGTACCCTGCTACTTGACTGAAGCTTTCAATTCGTTTCAAGAATTTTCTTAGTGAGTTTAAAGATTTTCTCTGCACAGAATCACATAATCTACCGAGAGTGATCTTTTTGCTTATTTACCAATTGGGATGTTTGCACTTCTGGCTCAGGCCAGGATTCTCATAGTTTGACAGCTAACACCTAGTCAACCCCACGCTCTGACCGCACACAATGCACTCACAGCTGTGGTCTTCCTGCTGATCTTTGATTCACTGTCCTGTGGCTACCAGAGTCCGGGGACCTCGCCAGCCTAACGTCTGACCCACAGACTTGGAAACTACTTGGACTGACCCTCTACACAATTGTGTGAGCCATTTTCATGATACAATTTATATTTATCTTTATGAGTCGGTATTGACTTGATTGCAGTGAGTCTGATTATGAGGTCCCCCCTCATATACATATGAATATGGAAAAAGCTCCGCTGGGCGGATCTCTCGTACACATTTTTCTTGCTAGGTGAGCATGGAGTAATTCACTCTGCGTTAGTGCCCCCATTGGCATCACTTGGGAAGGTTCTCTCTGGCCACTGTGAGCTTTTTCGTACAAACAATTTTGCGCTAACCTTGGTTTGTTTTTGTTTTTGATGGTCAATTTAAGAGAACAGTGTGCTGCTTTGTGTTTCCTGCCTGAGAAATGTTGCAGAAATTGTGCTGTGGAGCACAGCTCACAAGGACAGCACGATGGAAAACTCAAGTGTAGGAGTGGTTTTCACATTTCAACAAAGGTGAAATGACCATTGATGACAAACTTCATTCTGGACGTCCATCAGCTTCCCAAATGGACGAAAATGTTGGCTAGTAGTGCATTTGGAGTTCATTCCACCAGATCAGACTGCTAATCAATCTTTCTATTTAGAGGTTCTGAAAAGATTCCATGACAGTGTGCGACAAAAAAGCCTGTGTAGCAGATGGGGAACTGGTTTTGCCACCACGACAGTGCACCTGCTCAAGCAGCCATCTCAATGAGCTGGGGGTTTTTTTTGGGAGGGGGGGGGGAACCAGCATGTCTCTCTTGTCCCACTCACCTGACCTCATTTCATGCAAATTCTTTTTGTTTTCACAAATGAAGAGAAACATGAAAGGACAGTGATTTAACAACATAGAAGGGCAAAGGAAAAAAAAAACATTGGAGAGGTGCTGTCAGCTATCCAAACAGATGAGTTTGAAAAATGTTTCCACAGATTTGACAAATGTATTAAGTGTAATGGAGAGTACATTGAAGGGAAACTTTTTGTAAAAAGAAAATGTCAGTACACACAGGGGACAACACTGGAGACACAGTGTGCTAATTGTGCTCGATCTGATCCCACCACACCGAGGCAAAACACTAAGGGTGTGCAACAGAACAGCAAGGGGGAGCAGAGCAAAGAAGTCCCTAGGGAATAACAAAAATAGACTTTGGGGCCAGGGCTTGGTGCCCCATCAGACTCAACCAGAAAACATTCCTAAAGGCCAACAAACAGTCCTTGAACTAGCTACAAGCTTTTGTTTTTTGTTGTTGTGTTGTGTTTTTATGTTTTGTCTTGTCATTGGCTTTTTGTTTTTGTTTTGTTTTCTTTTGTTGCTTGATTTTGCTCTGTCTTGTTTTTGTGCATGTTATTAGCTCTGCAGGTCTGTCTAAATAAGATAGGCTGGATCAACAATCTGGAGGAGAAAACAAAGGAACTGACAGTTCCAGAGGACATGGGAGAGGGGGAGGTGGGGGTGTGGTGGGTGGAAGGAAGTGGTGTTAACAAACCCAGGGCCAAGGGAACAATAAGTGATCCAAATTGGTGGTGAGGAGGGTGTAGGGGACCTGGTAAGGTGTGATTAAGGGTAATGTAACTGAGAGAAATTACTGAAACCCAAATGAAGGCTGAGCATAATAGTGGGACAAGAGGAAAGTCAAAGGAAATAAAGAGTTAGGAGACAAAGGGCATTTATAGAGGTCTAAATAAAGGTATTACATATGTAAATATATTTATTTATGAGGATGGGGAAATAGATCTATGTGCATATATTTATAGGTTTAGTATTAAGGTAGCAGATGGACATTGGGTCTCCACTCAAATTCTCCCTCAATGCAAAAATACTTTGTTCTATTAAATTGGCATTCCATGATGCTCACCTTCCCAACACAATCGCTGAAGACAAAGCAGGTGAATAAGCATATGTGGTGAAGAAAGCTGATGATGCCCGGCTATCAAAAGATATAGTGTCTGGGATCTTAAAGGCTTGAAGCTAAACAAGCATCCATCTAGTTGAGAAGCAACAGAGCCCACATGGAAGAAGCACACTAGCCAGCCTGTGTGATCATGAGGTGTTGAATGGATGATGTATCAGGCATCAAAGAACCAAAAATCATATTGTCTGGCCTGATCAATATCAGACTAGCTCCTAGCAGCAAGTGACTTCTGAACCTCCTCTCACTCGTGTGCGGAGTTGACAAGAGCTGGCTAATGTAACCTGTCAGCAGCTTTGCAAGACCTTTTTTTTTTTTCCCCACACAGTCTGTTTTGCTTATGGCTCGTTTTGCAGCAGCCTGCCCCGCACCTGCACCTTTCTTTCACATGGCCCATTTTGCTTACAACACTCCCTGCACCTGGCAAGAATACACCCGGAACCAGGAAAACACCTTACATTCCAGAAACCCAGACACACCTGTATCTCCCAAACCTTGACTACTTTACCTTATATGGACTAAAAGCAGCCCAGTCACATGTTCCCTGCCAATATAAACACCACCCCTGTAGCCTGGGGTATGACTCCCTCGGTCTGGACACTGTGGACTGCGGGACTTCGCCAAGGCTGGGTTTCTCTCCCTAATAAAGCCTGTTTGCTTAAATTCAACTGATTTGGTGTCTGGCACCTCTCCACAACCTTACACATATCATTGTGAATGAGGGTGAGTGTGGACTGAGGACCCAAAGCCCATCTATAGGCAACTGGACATCCCTTACAGAAGGGTCGAGGAGAGACGAGCCAGTCAGTGTGAAGTATATCAACGATGAAACATACAACTTACCTCTAGTTCCTAAATGCTTCCTCTGCACCCCCACTATCATGAGCCCAATTCTACCTTACAAATCTGGCTAGACCAGAGTATGTGCACTGGTACAGATAGGAACTGGAAACACAGGGAATCCAGGACAGATGATCCCTCCAGGACCAGTGCTGAGAGTGGCAATACCGGGAGGGTGGAGGGAGGGTGTGGTAGAAAGGGGGAACTGATTACAAGGATCTACATATAACCTCCTCCCTGGGGGATGGACAACAGAAAAGTGGGTGAAGGGAGACGTCGGACAGTGTAAGATATGACAAAAAATAATTTATAAATTATCCAAGGATCGTGAGGGAGGGGAGAGTGGGGAGGGAAGGGGGAAAATGCAGTGCTGATGCCAGGGGCTTATGCGGAGAGCAAATGTTTTGAGAATGATGAGGGTAACAAATGTACAAATGTGATTTATACAATTGATGTTTGTATAGATTGTGATAAGAGTTGTATGAGCCCCCAGTAAAATGATTTTTAAAAAATCCATTTTGAGGGATATATATGGAGAGAGGGGGTGGGGTGGGGAGTCTTTGCTTCTGCAGTGAACTCAACTCAAGAAACTCTTTTTCCTGGAAGCTCTGGCTCAGACTTCCAGCACATTGTTGAATAAGAGTGGTGAGAAAAAGCATCTTTCTTTGGTTCCTGCAAGCAAGGAGAATTCTTTTAGGTTCTTTCTATTTAGAATAATGTTGGTTAACAGTTTGTTTATCTGTCCTTTATTATATTGAGTGTTTTAACAGGAATGGTTGTTGTATTTGCTAAATGTCTTTTCTACATTAATTGATATGATCATTTAGTTATTTTCCTTTTCTTTATGTATGTGATCAATTTCATTGATTACTTTTCTAATGATGAACCATCCTTGAATACCCAATATAAATTCCACTTGGTCATGATGATTTTTGTTTGTTTGTCTGTTTTTGAAATATTATTGGATTCTGTTGGGGAGGATTTTGTTGAGAATTTTTGCATGAGGCACATTAGTCTGTATTTTCTTTTTCAGTAATGTCTCTGCCTCGTTTTGGCTTCAGGGTTATGCTTGCTTCAGAAAATGATATTGGGAGTTTTCAATTTTTTCCATATTCTGAAATAGTTCAAGTAGAATTGATGTCAGTTCTTCTCTGAATGTTTGATACAGTTTACCTCTAAGCTGTGGAGACCTGATTTTTATGTTGCTGTTGAGAGTTTTTTCTTTATCTTTTTACTCTAACCCTAACCCTCGCTGTTGAGAGTTTTTGAGGGACTTGATCAATTTCTCCATTAGTCATAGGTGTGTTACATTTCCTACTTCAGTCCATGTTAATTAATTTAGGTGGTTTATTAGATATTGCCAAGTGAGTTCTGACTCACAGTGTCCCTCTGTACAACAGATTGAAACACTGTCCAATCCTGCACCATGATCACAGAGTTATGTTTGAGCCCAGTGTTGTCAATCAATGTCATCAAGGGTCTTGCTCTTTTTCATTGTTCTTCTGTCTTTCAAAGCATGATGTCTTGCTCCAGGGACCAGTCTCTGCTGATAGCATGTCTAAATTATATAAGACAAAGTCTTATCTTTGCTTCTAAGGAACGTTCTGGCTGTATTTCTTCCAAGAAAGACCGGTTTGTTCTTTTGGCAATCCATGGTACTTACCCCATCTGTAATTCAAATGCATTCTTCTTCAATCTTCCATATTCAAAGTCCAACTTTCATGTGCATATGAGGCCATTGAAAATTACATGGCTTACCTTAAAACAGGCAGACTTTAGTCTTCAAAGTGATATCCTAGCTTTTCAACATTGTAAAGAGGTCTTGTGCAGCAGACTTCCCCAATGCAGTATCATCATTTGATCTCTTGGCTGTTACTTCCATGAGCACTGATTATATAGCCAAGTGAGATGAAATCTTTAACAACTTCAATTTTCTCTCTCTCTATCATATTGGAGGGGCAAGTTGTGAGGATTTTTTTTTTTACATTGAGTTGCAATCCATATCGAAGGCCTTGATTTCATCAGCAAGTGCTTCAAGTTCTCATTGCTTTCAGCAAACAAGATAGTTTTCTGAATATCTAAGATTGTTATAAATTTATAACAAATTATAGCTTAACAATTCAAGTTATAACAATAGTGCAGGAACCAATGGGTATATGAAACGTGATAGATATAGGTGGAATAGTATGTGTTAGGCCAATTTGACCAGAGAAACAAATCAAGGGACACTCATATATGTGTAAGAAAGAGCTTTATATCAAGAAGTAAGTATATATCAAGAAAGTATCCCATCCCAGTTCAACTCAAGTCCAACTTGTATTGTATGAGTACAATACAACTCCATAAGTCCTTCTCCAGACTCCTGCAGCCACATACAATAAAGTGGAATACAGAAAGATCACAGGCTGAGGGATGCAGAGTGGTGTGGATCCATGATAGGGGGAAATATGGCAGGAATTGGGCAGCTCTGAGGGTGGCCAGCAAGCAGGAAGGTGAAAGGGGGAGACACAGCCCTCCTTATGAGAAGGCCAAGCCCCCAAGGGGTACAGCATCAGGCTGGGACCTGATTGACAAGTCTGATCTTACCCCTAGCCAGGAGTGTCTAGTTGACACAGATGTAGCTGCCACAGTATGGTAAAAGAAACATTAAAAGAGTAAGGTGCTGCATGTTAGAATGGGACTTTTAAACAGCAAATATCTGTAGCCAACTCTGAAAAGTAATGACATAGGTTGTGGAACCACTACAGTTCATGGAGGAGTTCTAGTGGTGTGATGGCTTATGCATTGGCTTGCTAACCTCAAAATCAGAAGTTCAAAACCGCCCATCACTTATTGGGAGAAAGATGAGGCTTTCTACCCCCACCCATAAAGATTTACAGTCTCAGATAACTCACAGGGGAAGTTCTACTCTCTTCTATAGGATTACTACGAGTCAGAATCAAGGGTGAGAGTGTCAAGAATCAAGAGTCAGAGTGAGTAAGGGATGACTTTGTGTTTGTAAGCAATAGAGATCATGAGACAACTGTGATGTATTATGTAGCGAGCCATAGAAAGGGATAGGAGGCTTGATATTCGTGATCTGGATTCTGGTCCCACCCTTGCTAACTTGCTGTGTGACCGGAAGTAGAAAACCTGAGTAGGCCCTTAACAAAAAAAGACATTAAGCCAATCATTTAAAAACTCCTAAGAACAACAACAATAAAAATCTGGTCCCAGATGGTCCGGCTGGTGAATTTTAGCAAATATTAAGAGAAGAAATGAAGCCAGATTCCAGAGACTAGAAAAGGATGGAAAAATTCTGAATAAATTTTATGAATTGCATATAATCCTGATACCAAAACCAGGCAGAATCATCACTAAAAAGAATATTGCAGACCTATATTGGTTATGAAAATAGCTATAAAATTCCAAATAAAGCCCTAGCAATAGAATCAAAGAATATGCATGTGCATATGATATGTCTATGCACACACGTAGAAATTAATATATCAGGACAAAATGGAATTCATACTAACTATGCAAAAATGTTGAATGTTAGAAAGACAAACAATGTCATCACATAGATAAAATGAATGAAACAACCATGTAATCATATAGATTGATGCATAAAAGATAACTTTGACACTTCCAGAACCCACCACGGATAAATGCACTCAACAATAGAGGGATACAAGGAAAATTCCTGAGCACAGAAAGGGCATATGGACAAAAGCAATCGCTAACACTAATCTCAATGGAGAGAAACTGAAAGCCTCCTCCTGTGATTGGGAACCACACAAGGATGCTCTATCTCCCCACTCCGATTGCACTCTGTGCTGCGAGTCTTAACCAGAGGTCTCAGAACCCAAATTGGCAAAGAGAAAACAAAATTCTATTTGCAGATGATATTATGCTATGCACAGAAAAATCTAGCAAGAAAATTGTTGGAACCAATGGAAAGATTTACCAAAGGGGCAGGGTACAAAAGCAGCCCACACAAATGAATTGGATTCCTTTACGGAACAAAGCAAGCTCTGAAAAAGAAATCATGTACAATAACCATCCCCAAAGAAGAGATACTTACAAATAAATCTCACTAGAGAGATAAAATCAAACGAAACTGACTGCCAGCAAGTCAGTCCTGACTCTTGGTGACCTTACTGGGCAGGGCAGACCTGTGGTTTTCCAGAACCGTCATTCTTTCCCCCCCTGGAGTGGCGGGTGGTTTCAGACTGCTAACCTCCAGGCTGGGAGCCCAATTCATAACCCACTATGTCGTCACAAGGGTCCCTAGAAAAACCAAAGACCTATAAGAAAAAAAAATTCCACAAAACATTCCTAAAGGAAACTCAAAGAGACCTACCTAAATGGAAGTCTATATTCTACTCATGGATAAGAAAAAGTAACGTTGTCACACATGTTCAATCATCTGCAGATCGACACAGGGAAACCTGCACACATGGACCTGAGCAGACTCGTGAATTCTCTCCTGACTGGCAATGAGCCAGACTGCTGCACCTGAGGCAAAGGCCACTCTGGCCCTTTCTGGCTGTCAGAACGGGGAACAGCAAGTTCTCATCTGGCCAACCTGGAACCACTCCGCTTCTCCCATGGCACACAGTGGTCTCCACCGCGAGAAAGGAGGGTTTCCCTGGTCCCCTACACATGGGTGACTAACAACCCAAATCGTGCACCCAATAGGGGATGGTGGCCCTTCCTCTACATCCCTGGGACTGAGCGCAGTCTCAAAGAGGGGTAACTGGTCAGCATAGGAGGCTAAGGAGGGGGGGGGGGACTATCATCCCCACCTTCTTCTCGGTTCTTTGCTACCTGATGGAAGCTGGCTCACACATTCATAGCCTGCGGGTCGTAGAGGCTGGGATCACCTACCTGACCCAGCAGTCTAGTTTGTCAGCTTCTGGAGTTCTCTGGAGTTTTAACTTCTGGAGTAGGGCAGCTTTGCAGAATGCCCGGGAATGCTGTTCCCCCACCTTCTGTCTTCTGTTCTGATAAACTACCAGCACAGCCTTGACGGAGGTGGAACCAGCCCTACTACTCAACCTCCCTGATGGCCACAGAAGACAGTCCTGGGCCGAGGTCTTGAGAAACTCTCCATTTATTCTTGTTGACCACAAAAATCCCCATCATGTAGTCTCATGCACCCAGGAGTACACTCTTACTGAGAGGGCGCTGCTCAGTAAGCATGCCCTCAATGACAAAAAGTAAAAAGCTGCTGGTGTGTGTGTGTGTGTGTGTGTGTGTGTTTTCCATTCATTTGGTTGTTGGCTTAGATTTATGTGGTGGGTGTTCTAATTTTCTGTTGTTGTTTCTTAAATCATTTTATTGGGGGCTCATACAATGCTTATCACAATCCATACATACATCCACTGTGTCAAGCACATTTACACATATGTTGCCATCATCATTCTCAACACATTTGCCTTCTACCTGAGCCCTTGATATCAGCACCTCATTTATCCCCCTCCCTTCCACCCCATTCCTCATGTACCCTTGATAATTTATAAATTATTATTATTTTGTCATATCTTCCACTGTCTGACATCTCCCTTCACCCACTTTTGTGTTATCCGTCCCCCATGAAGCAGGTTATATGTTGATTCCTGTAATCGGTTCTCCCTTTCCACCCCATATTTTCTGTTTTCTGGGAGGTTTTTAAAATTACTTTTTTCTTGCTCCACTTGATAGAGCCAACTATTCTCTTACAACTCAGCCATGCTTAAACCTCAAACAGCTGCAAAAAGTGGGCAAGGGCCACCGTACCCTCCGTTACCATTTGCTAAAGGCAACAGAGTGAATCAGGATGAATACACATTAAAGTAATGTCTCAGAGAAAAGAGATTAGCTCAGCTCATACTATACCCACGATAAACTTGAGCAAACAGTGACTAATATGCAGAGCCAAATGAGAAGGCATTCAGAGCACTGTTTCTTAGAAACTTTCAACAAGTAGAGAAAAATGTTGAGTGCTCTAAAAAAGAAAAATGTTGAAAAACGTTCCAATAGCTCCGGACAATATTAGAAGACGAATCTGACAAGGTAAATGAAAAAAATTGAAACCAACCAAAAACAGCTAATAGAAATACAGAAGAGTAATACAAAAATATTAGAAGTAGATACACTTTGAAAGAGCAAAGTAGTAAAATTGAGCACTCGGAGGCTGAATTAGTGATTTTGAAACCACCTGTTGCTCCATGGGAGAAAGATGAGACTTTCTGCTCCCATAAGGAGTTGCAGGCTTGGCAAAGGACATGACAGTTCTACATGGTCCTATAGACTCACTAGGAGTTGGAATGCATTCGAGGGAAATGAGGTTGAGGTTGATTTTTTGACTAACACCAATTCATGTAAGGTAATCACTTTCCTCCTCTGAGTTCAGTTTGTACAGATATAAAAGAAAAGGAAGAATCTGAGCCTGTCGACCTTCAGGAACCTTTTTGACAGTGACGTGAACAAGAACAACCACAGGGACTCTCACAGGCGGGCTCATGACAAGTGAGCAGTCATTAGTTGTCCTCAACTTGACAGCAGTATCATCCTCGGTAAGTGGGAATTTACAACATTATCATCCTTGGTAAATGGGAATATGATCTCCTCACTCAAAGGCGTTCTGAGCGAACCCGGTGAGAAAACACAGGTGTCTATTATTTGTACAGTACAAAGTTCTGTGAGGATGCCCAAATGGGCCCTGAGGATGAGCCTGATAATTGGATCATCACCACCTCCTACTATGTGCTTTATTTCCTTTCCACAGACACAGCACCCGAAAACGTTCTGGGGCACTTGTGTTACCAAAGGAAAGCGAATGCCCAGAGTCCCTCCCACGGGCACTCTCAGCCTGGGGACAATTAGGGAGTCCCAGGTGCAGGCCCAGTGGTAATAGGGCTGCCACAGCTCCCAGTTTCCCCTGATCACTGGCCTCTCAAGGACTGTGGGACTTCCTGGCAGAGAAATCATAGTTCAGAGTCTGGTCAGCTCCTTCCTACCTATCACCACGCTGTCCCTATCCCCACTGGGGGACATGGCCAACAGGAGAGATTTCTGGTAGGAATTCAGATGCAACCATTGATTGTGACGGATCCTAAAGGCAAGTATTTGGAATACGTTGTTGGTTCTTCCACTGTATGCTTGGATAACCTTGGCCAAGACCCTCAACAACAACAGACCACAGGCAATTTATTTGGTAAATAAAAGCATAGCCATAGTTGATATTCTTTAAGGAATTCTGTCTTTTAAAAATCACTGTCTCTATCAGGCCTCAGTTTTCTCATCTATACAATGGGGAGATACATCTCTGTCTAGACTACCTCTTCAGGACTGGAAGAAGGGCTAAGATCCTGACTCAAGGTCTTATTAGCGGATATTTGCTCCAACCTCTGAAGGAACGTACAAGTCACCTTTTCCTGTATTATGAATTTGGGGCCCAAATCTCTTTTCTCTCTGAATATCTGGAACCATCATGCTAGTTTGGACAAGACGACATTGGCCACGATGTGCAGATAAGGGCACCCACAGGGGAGACTTCTTAGGCCGTAGCTGATTCTGAAGAAGAGCTGAAGGTTTTAGGGGTCTTGGGGATTATATTCACCCACCCGAAGTCCCCAGGGTGCTTATGGAAAATAGGTACAGAGAGGAACCAGGACTTGCCTTTAAGGACATGGAAGGAGCAAAGCCTTAGGGAACATCATTTTCTGAAGAGGCATAACTCAAAATCTCATTGACAAACACAAACATCCATTAATCTGTGGAACATTGAATGTGTGAATTATGAATCCAGGAAAATTAGAAATTATAAAAAGTGAAGTGGAGCACAAAGAGATGAATATCTCAGTTAGGCAGAGTTCTCTAGAGTAACAAAACCAGGACACTTATGATTATATACATGTATAGACTTATACAGCACAAAGGAATATAACAACTAATAGTCCCCACAGCAGTACAGAGGACTCAGTTCAACTAGCAAGGGCTGCTGGGTCCAAGGCCAAGAAAGTAGACAGCTGAGACTTCCCTCTGGCAATGCAGGCAGTCTGCCCACAGGCACCAAACAGCAGGTCGAGTTTCCAACAGTCAGCAGCCAAGGAACTTAGGGTAGCAGACCCAGATGGGATATCGAAATCAAGCAATGCAAGATGACAGAATCCACCAGCCTCAAGCTCAAGCAATGTATACACCAGCAGCTTGTCAAAGCAGGTCTCAAAGAACCTGAAGCTCTAGCAACATGATCCACAGGTTGGCTGCCCCACAGGGAGTGTAGCCTACAAGTTGAGGCAGAGAACTAGCTAAAGCAGCCACACTCTGACCTTCCAATCAAACTGTGACCTTATTAATCCCACATGTTTTCATTGGCTGTTGGCACAATAAACCTACCTATCATGATATCCTAAGCCTTAATGAGCTAAAATACACTAGTTTGGGTTCTTTTGAATCAGATATCCAGGTGATTTACTATAACAGAAATGAGAAGATCAAGAGGAATGGCATTACATTTATGGTCAAAAAGAATATTTCAAAATCTATCCTAAAGGACAATGCTCTTTGTGATAGGATAATATGTATAAGACCGTGAGGACAATCACAATAATTATGATGCAGATTTATGCACAATCCTCTAAATATGATGAAAATTTGAAAAATTCCACCCACTTTCACAGTCTGAAATTGATCAACCATGCCATCCAGATGCATTGATACTTATTGGTGATTGGAATGCATAAGTCGGCAATAAAGAGTAAAGAATAGTAATCAGAAAGTATTGCCGCAGTGATAGAAAAAGCCGGAGATCTTTGCAAGACCCTTGGTCAGTGAAAATACCTTTCTTCACAGTAGGACTCTGGAGACACAGGGAATCTCGGACGGATGAACCCCTCAGGACCAGCGGTGGGAGTGGCGACACTGGGAGGGAAGGGGGTGTAGAAAGGGGGAACCAATCTCGGGCTCTACGTGTAACCTCATCTCTGGGGGATGAGCAGCGGCATGGTGGGTGAGGGGATACTCGAGACAGTGTAAGATAAGATAAAATAATAATTTATAAACTATTAAGGGTTCATGGGGGAGGTGGGAGGGAATGGGAAGGGAAAAAAGAAAAATGATCTGATTCCAGGAACCCAAGTGGAGGTGAATTTTGAGAATGACGAGGGCAACGAATGTATAAGGGTCATTTATTCAATTGATGTATGTATGGATTGTGATAAGAGTTGTATGAGCCCCAATAAAATGATTTATTAAAAATACCTTTCTTCAATATAATAAATGCTCACTGTGCATGTGGACTTTGCCAAGTGAGATGCACAGGAATGAAATTGCCCACGTCTGTGGAAAGATACAGTGGACAAGCTCAGTATTCTCAGCTGAAACAAAATCGGGGTCAACTGCACATCAGATCCCCAGTTGCTCCTATGCAAGTGCAGGTTGAAGTCAAAGAAAATTAAAACAAGTCCACAAGAGGTAAGTACAACCTTGAGTGTGTGTCCCTTGTGAAGGTAGAGGACATCTCAAGAACAGATGTGACTCAGTGAACACTACTGAGGGAAGACCTGATGACATCAAGCACATCATCCATGAAAACAGCAAGAGGCCCTTAGAAGACAAGAATGAAGGAAAAGACAAACATGGGCATTAGTAGCAAACACAGATGCATGAAATGATGGAGTAAAGGAGGTAAATGGAAGGTTTCCAAGGTTAGCTCAAGAAGACAAACTAGAATGTGATAATGAAATTTGCAAAGACCTGGAGCTAGAACCACAAAAATGAAGAACACCCTCAACATAGCTCAAACTGAAAGAATTGAAGAAAAATGCAAGCCTAAAATTACAATATTGAAGGATGCTCATGTTGTTCACCAAAATGCTGAGCGATTCCAGAGCATCAAAAGAAGAGGGAAGGAGTACCCAATGCAATAGCACGAAGAACAATCGGAAGTTCTACTTTCCCAAGGTAGCTCCAGGATTAGAAGTGTAATTCACACACAGGTCTAATTGACAAGTCAGAGCACAGGAATATGCCTTCAGTTCTCAACGTTTCTTTAGGGTGACGAGGATTTCCCTCCTCTCTGCTCTGGGCTACTCATAACCCCTGGGAAGGCTGGTACAGAGAACAGTCCAATCACAACTCCATGGAGCTCTCAACAATTCCTAATTGTGCACAATTCCCTCAGGACTCTCTGTGTAGCACTCCCACGAGGACAGAGGAGTGCAGCTGCAGGGTGGATAGCCTCTGTGGTGGTGAGGCGCGTCTCTTAGGAGAGCCTGCTGACGAGGTAGGAGCATAAAGCCTTGGCTATTCAGCCCACCCGGAGAATCTCGAGACGGCCATGTTTCTATGTCATCACCCCATAACTACACAAGTGGGTCTGACCTGGAACTACTCCATGGAGAGAAAGGGAAAGAAGAGGGTCCAAACCCCAACTTAGAGAAATCTAGAATTTTTTAGAGAATAACTTGCTACACATCCTACTTTAATAGACTCCAAGGGGGCTTCCTGTTCATCTCCTTAAGAGTAAGTGACATCCTGTAAGTGACTTGGTTTTGCAGATGTTTGAAGGTGAGATGATTGTTGAGACTTGGGATATTGGGGTCAGATCCTGGACATCATTTAGATGCTGGAGGGCAAGTGTAGCCCAGTCACTCGGCATTCAAGTTCTTTCTGTGGTTACATCTCAACATTCTTCCATTTCCCTTTCCCTGTGTCACAATGGTCTTTCCTCACCATCTCACAGCTTCCTACTCTTTCCTCCTTCTCCCTTATCAATTTAATAAAATGTATTGATGTTTACTTTATGTCAAGACACAGTGCAGGCAGTGTTGTTGTTGTTAGGTGTGTCAAGTTGTTTCCAACCATGTAATGGAGTAGAAGTGCCTCAGGGGGTTTATTGGCCGATCACTAGGTCTTTCTCTGATGTTTCATGGAGTGGACCAAAGATGAGACAGTGCACTGGAAATGAATTAATGCAGACAGAGTTAGGTTAACATATAACATTGTACCATTTGTTTGCCCTTCTACCATTAAACATTATTTTATTGGGGGCTCTTATAGGTCTTATTACAATCCATCCATCCATCCATTGTGTCAGCACATTTGTTGCCATCATCATTTTCAGAACACTTTCTACTTGAACCCTCGGTATCGGCTCATTTTCCCCGCTTCCCTTCCCTCCCTCATGAAGCTTTGATAATTTATATATATATATATATATATATATATATTCTCAGGTCTTACACTGACTGATGTCCCACTTCACCCACTTTTCTGTTGTTCGTCCCCCAGGGGGGTATTATATGTAGATCATTTTGATCGGTTTCCACTTTCTCCCCATACCTTCCCTTTACCCTCTTGGTATTGCTACTCTCATTATTGATCCTGAGGGCTTTCTCTGTCCTGGATTCTCTGTGTTTCCAATTCTTATCTGTACCCATGTACATGCTCTGGTCTACCTTACAAATCCAGCTAGATCTGAGCATGTAAGCAGTTTTTTAAAAAAAGAACAACAACAAATATAAAATTCTGGTTAAAAAGGAAGCTCACTGTCATCAAGTTAATTCTGACTCAGCCCCCCTGTGCAGAGTGCAGAACTGTGCCTGCAGGTTCTAAGGACACAAACCTTTCCAGAAGTAGAAAGCCTCGTCTTTCTCCTGTGGACCAGCTGGTGATTCCATCTGCTGACCCCTCTGATGACCATCATAAAGCAGGACAAAAGGGGCGCAGAATTTCAGCATTGGGAGACAATAAGCTGATGGCTGACACAGCATCTATTCAGGATGACTGTCTGAATTTGTTTTACTGCGGTAGAAAACAAATGGTTATTTTATATTCTTTTTATTATTGACCACATGACAGATCAGAAATGTTCTTTTGGAGTAGTTTTGATTAACATTTTTTCTTTTATTATAAGTCAAAATGAATATTCTCTTTTGTAAATTGTTCATGTCTTGCATGTGTTCTATAGGATTTAAGTCAAATTTTCTTTGATTTGTGAAAGTTCTGTTTTTAAAAGAAAACTTTGTTTGAGATTTAGATATAGGCTTACAGAGCAAATCATCAGTTTTACATTCCAACTCTGTACCATCACTTGTTCCACTTCCTCCCAATACTTGCTGGTTCAATTCCTCTTCTTTCCTCATGCTCTGTCCTTGGGTAAATGTCACACTTTTGGTCTGAAATGATGGATAATTCACACACAGCATGAGTTCAGTTCCAGACCTGAAGGGCAAGGAAGGGCCATCCTTTTGGGTATGGGTAGCAGGTTGTGTTACCACCATCACCATGCTATCAGTACGCCTGGTCTCTTTCATGATTTTGAGTTCTGTTGAACATTTTTCTGTCACCCTATCCAGGACCTTCTAATGTGATCCTTTTCTGAGCAGTTCATAGGAATAGCCAGGCACTATGCAGTTCTGTTGGTCTCAGGGTTATGAAGACTGATGTTGCATCATCCGTTATTCCACTGGACTAATTGTTTCCAGTGTCTTATTTCCGGCAGATAGGGAGAGAGCAATATTTACACCTTAGCTGGCTGTTCGTGAGCTTTCAGAGCTCCAACTACCACTCACCAAAGTGGGACGTAGGACATTGTCTGTGTGAACTTTGTTATCCCAGTTGACCTCAGTGTCTCCTAGGACTATGGCCCCAAGTCCCTAGATCCAGCTACACAACCCCTCGAGGTGCTTGCCTCTAAGAAGTTCTCACAGCTTTTCCACCCCTATGCTCCAACACATTCACGGATGGATTCATGCAGGTCCTTTGTTTCTCTTGTGTTTATTGTGTTTATTCCTAAGTATTTCAGCTTTTCATTGGCTTTTCTAAACAGCCTTGTTTTGGAGATTGCCGTTCAGAGTTCTCCTCATTAGCATGAAGGAATCCAATGGTCTTTCATTGGTTTATCTCGTATGCTGCCACTTGGCTGAAGCTTTCAATTCGTTTCAAGAATTTTCTTAGTGAGTTTAAAGATTTGCTCTGTACAGACAGGATCATGTTGAGTCAGATTTTTGGTTATTTACCAATTTGGAAGTTTTTACTTCCCTTTTGTGATAGGTTTTACGTCAAGTGGCTCAGACCAGGATTCTCAGTAGTTGGGCAGCTAACACCTAGTCAACCCCACGCTCTGACCGCACACAATGCACTCACAGCTGTGGTCTTCCTGCTGATCTTTGATTCACTGTCCTGTGGCTACTAGAGTCCGGGGACCTCGCCAGCCTAACGTCTGACCCACAGACTTGGAAACAACCTGGACTTGGACATCCACTTCTGCAGTTGTGTGAGCCATTTTCATGATAAAATTTCAATTTATCTCTATCCATGGTGTTTAAAACATCTTTGTCTAATTCCTGCAAGCAAGGAGAATTTTTCCAGTTTTTCTATTTAGAGTAATGTTGGTTATTGGTTGTGTGTGTGTGTGTAACCTTTATTACATTGAGGTTTTTTTTTTCAGGAATGTGTGTTGCATTTTGCTAAATGCCTTTTCTATATTAATTGATATGATCATGTAGTTCTTTTCCTTTACTTTATGTATGTGATCGATTACATCAATTACTTTTCTAATGGTGAACCATCCTTTAATACCTGGTATGAATTCCACTTGGTTATGATGGTTTTTATTTGTTTCTTTTTCTGACAAACAGAAGTGTTTCAATGACTTGAACAATTGCTTCTTTTGTCACGGGTGTGTTCCGATTCCTACGTCCGTTCATGGTAATGTAGGTGTTGTTCTGACTCATCGTGCCCCTGTGTGCAATAGGATGATCCTGCATCATCCTCACAATTGTGATGTCGGAACCCAGTGTTGCAGCTACTGTGCCCGTCCATTTCCTCAAGGCTCTTCCTCTTCTCCGTTGTCCTCCGGTTTTACAAAGCATGCCGTCTTTCTCCAGTGACCAATCCCACCTGATCGAATGTCCAAACTATAGAAGACAAAGTCGCATCATCTTTGTTTCGAAGGAACATTCTGACCGTGTTTCTTCCCAGACAGATTGGTTTGTTCTTTTGGCAATCCATGGTCCTTTCAATATTCTTCACCAGCCCCGTAATTCATCAATCACCTGTACGTAAATCCAACCTTTGCATGCATAGCAGGCATTTGAAAATAACATGGCTTACCTTAGGAACAGGCAGCCCTTAGTTCTCAATATGACATCCATGCTTTTCAACATTTTAAAGAGGTCTTGTGGAGCTTACTTGCCCAGTGCAATATGCCACTTGATCTCTTGGCTGTTGCTTCCATGAGCCCTGATTGTAGATCCAAGCTAAAATCTTTTATTTAAATCACTTTATTGTGGGCTCATACAAATCTTACCACAATCCATACATACGTCATTTATATAAAGCACATTTTACATTCGTTACCCTCATCTTTCTCAAAATATTTGCTCTTCACATAAGTCCCTGGCATCAGTTCCTTTTTTCCCCCTCCCTCCTCACCCCCTCCCTCACGAGCCCTTGATAATTTATAAATTATTATTTTGTCATATCTTACACTGTCCGACATCTCTCTTCACCCACTTTTTTATTGTCTGTCCGCTATATGTAGATTGTTATAATAGGTTTCCCCTTTTCACCCCACCTTTCCTCCACACTCCCAGTATCCCCACTCTCACCACTGGTCCTGAAGGGATCAGCCGTCCTGGATTCCCTGTCTTTCCAGTTCCTCTCTGTACTAGTGTACATCCTCTGGTCTAGCCAGATTTGTAAGGTAGAAATGGGATCGTGGTAGTGGGGGTGAGGAGGGAGGAAGCATTTAGGAACTAGAGGAAAGTTGTATGTTTCATCGTTGCTATACTTCACCCTGACTGGCGCGTCTCCTCCCCGTGACCCTTCCATAATGGGATGTCCAGTTGCCTCCAGATGGACTTTGGGTCCCGGGTTCGCACTCCCTCCCCCTCATTCACAATGATGTGATTTTCTGATGATGCCTGACCTCATCCCTTCGACACCTCGTGATCACACAAGCTGGTGTGTTTCTTCCATGTGGACTTTGTTGCTTCTCAACTAGATGGCCGCTTGTTTACTTTCGAACCTTTAAGACCCCAGACGCTATATCGTTTTATAGCCAGGCACCATCAGCTTTCTTCACCACATTTGTTTATGCACCCGCTTTGTCTTCAGCGAGTATGTCAGGCAGGTGAGCACACAATTATATGATTTTTGTTCTTTGATGTGTCATAACTCACCCTTCAGAACCTCATGATTACACAGGCTGGTGTGCTTCTTCCATGTGGGCTTTGTTGCTTCTCAGCTAGATGGCCGCTTGCTTACCTTCAAGCCTTTAAGACCCCAGACACTATATCTTTTGATAGCTGGGCTCCATCAGTTTTCTTCACCACATTTGCTTATGCACCCACTTTGTCTTCAGTGATCTTGTCGGGAAGGGGAACATCATGGAATGCCAGTTTAATAGAACAAAGTAAGCAAGATGAAATCTTTAACAACTTCAGTTTTCTTTGTATCTATCATGATCTTGTCTATGGGCTGGCCCAGGTGTGAGGATTTTTTTTAAACATTGACTTGCAATCCATATCGAAGGTTACAGTTCTTGATCTTCATCATTAAGTGCTTCAAGTTCTCATTGCTTTCAGCAAGCAAAGTTGTGTTATCTGAACATCTAAGATTGTTATTAAACTTTACTCCAATTCTGATACATTGTTCTTCTTCATATAATCCAGCTTCTCAGATTATTTGCTCATCATATAGATTGAATAAATCTGGTGAAAGGATATAACCCTGATATACATCTTTCTCGATTTAAAATCATGCAATATTCCCTCGCTCAGTTTCAATTAGGGTTTCTAGGGCCAATTTCTTTATGAACATAATGAAGTGTTTTGGAATTACCATTCTTCTCAAGGCTGTCCATAGTTTGTTATGGTCCACACAGTCTATTGCCTTGGAATGGTCAATAAAACCCAAGTAAACAGTTTCTGATTTCAGTCAAGATCCATTTGACAACAGCAATTTCCTTCCTTCCATGTTTTTTCGGAATCAGGTCTGAGCCCCTGGGAGCTCTGTGTCAATGCATTACTGCAACCATTGCTGTATGTTTGCTTGCGTGTGATATCAATGATCTTGTTCGGTAATTTCTGCAATCTGTTGGGCTACCTTTCTTCAGAATGGATACAAATATGAGTCTCTTCCAGGCAGTTGGCAAGGTTTTCCAAATTTTTTGGCATAGACAAGTGAGTGCTTCTACTGCTTCATCATCTTGTTGAGACAGTTCAGTTGGTAGTTCACCAATGCCTGAAGCCTTGTTTTTCTTCAATGCCCCCGGGGCAGCTTAGGTAATTTCCCTTCACTACCATTGGCTCCTGATCACATGCTAGCTCTGGAAACAATAGAATGTTGACCAGTTATTTTTGGTACAATGACTGTGTATTTCTTCCATCATTTTTTCTTGATTTCTACATCATTCAATATTTTGCTTATAGAATCTTTCAATATTGAAACTTGAGGCTTGGCTTTTCCCTCAGTTATTCCAGCTTGATATGCTGAGTGTATTCTTTCATTTGCTTTGCTAACTCGGGGTCTTTGCACATTTCTTTATAACACTTTGTGTCCTTGAGGTGCCCTTTACATTTTTCCATTCTGCAATTGTACTTTAATTTTTTCCATTTGCTTAAGAGCCAGTTTCAGAGTCTCATCTGACATCTGCTTTGATCTTTTCTCTTCTTTGTCTGTTAATGACCTTTTACCTTCTTTATGTATGTTGCTTTTTATTTTATCTCAACACTTTCCAGGTGTAGTGTCAGTCACTGAATCAAATAGTTTCTCGAGATGTTCTTCAAATGCAGGTGGGGTATACTCAACGTTTTATTTGCCTCTTGTGGACCTGTTTCAATTTTCTTCAATTTTGGCCTGAATTCACATACGAACAGTTGATAGTCTGTTCCACAGTCTGCCCCTGCACTTGTGTAAGCTACTGGTATTGAGCTTCTCCATCATCTCTTTCCATAGGTGTAGTCAATTTGATTCTTGTGTATTTCATCTGAGAAAGTGCACATGTATAATTGCTATTTAAGTTGTTAAAAAGAATTTGCAATAAAGAAGTCATTATTTTTGCCAAATTCCACCATGCTATCTCTAACTTCATTTCTATCACCAAGACCATATTTTCCGACTACTGTCCTTTGCTCTTTGTTTCTCACTTTTATACTCCATTTATGAATAATCACCAATGCAATTGATTGTATGTTTGATCACTTTCAGACTGAAAATTGTGGTAGAATTCTTCAATTTTTCATCGCTGAATTAGAATTTGGTGAGTAAATTTGAATAACAGTTGGATTGTTGGATTTCTTTGTGTGTGTTTACATATTATCCATTGTATTCCAAGATAGATCTTGAAATATCCTTTTTGTTGATGGACGCCATGCCATTCCTTTTGAATCGTCACTCCTGGCGGAGTTATTCACATGATTATCTTCTTTGAAACAGCCACTACCATCCCATTTTGGCTCACTGATTCCAAGAATATTGATCTTTAGGTGTTCAATCTCCTGTTTGATGACTTCCAACTTTTCTAGCTTAATAGCTGATACATTTTATTTTCTGATTATTCTTGATGCTGGCAGCTGTGAGTTCTCCCTTGTGTCATGCCCATCAGTAAGTGAAGGTCCCGTGGTTTTGCTGCATCCCGGTTATTAGGTCAGGCCCTGCTTTGACAACCGCACTCCCTCAGTCATCTGTGTACGTTCTGATTGAAGGGGCTCATTTCCAGCGCTGCATCTGACAATGTTCATTGTTACTCATAAGATTTTCTGTATAACTGACAGTGTTCTGATGCAATTAATAAGGTTTTCAGGGGTCAAAAATAATTATTATCTTTATTTTCAGAATATTTTATTGTGTCTAGATTTGTAAATTGCAAGATATTTTCTTTCATCAGCTTAAGGATACTTTCCATTGTCTTCTGGCTTCCATTATTTCTTTGAAAAATCGATTGTGCACCTCATTATCATCACATTAAAATGTTTTGCTGTACATACGTACAAATGAGCTTGACACTATGGATGTCTGTATGGATTGTGACTAGCGCTACAAGAGCCCCCAATTAAATAATTTTAAAAAACATTTCGCTGCAGTAATTTATCAAATATGTTACTACAACTTAGGATGGTGATTTGCTCCATTTTGTTTCATGCTTTCAGAGTGCATGGCATTTGTTACTTGAGTACATTAAAATTTTGGGGAAATACTTTATAATTTTTTCAAGTGTTGCTTCTGCTCTATTCTTTCCATTTTTCTGAAGATTCCAATTACTCATGTGTTAGGATTTTAAAATGCATTGCAGGTGTATCCTATTTTCAGCCTATTTTTAGCCCCAGCCTTTTTATTTGATTTCCTTTTTTCAGCTCTAATTTTTCATTCTACCCTATAGGACAGGGAAGAATTGCCCCTCTAATTTCCAAGACTGTGATTCTCTATGGGCATAGAAATTCCCGTCTTTCTTCCGTAGAGCAGCTGGTGGGTTTGAACTGCTGGCTTTGTATTATCAACAACATATAACCATCACAACAAATCAGTTTGCTTTTTTGGAAAATTTGGGCAACTTTTCCATATTTTTATCATTTTCTCTACAGCGAGAATGGTTTAAGTTTAGTAAAATGTATTAGTGAAATTCATGACACTAATAAACAAGAGACAGGAAATTACCCAGTGATCTTGACTGTTGTTTGGTGCCATTGCGTCAGCTCTGACTCATACCAACATGTAAACCTGACTTTCATAAGAAATTAATCAAAATGAAGTCTTGATTATTGTTGTTCCAACTCTCTGAAAATAAGGGATATAATGAGCTCTAGTCACTTGATAGAGGCCATTCAGCTAAAATCCACAACATGAATGAAATATAATAGAAAATCTAGGTAGATTACATGTAAGGTGAAACAAAGTGTAAGAATTCCTAACCACCATTGTTCAGTAATGTAGTGCCAAGAGCCCTGGTTAAGAATCCCTATTAGAATTGTGACAGTCCGTATGTTCTTGTGTGTGTGCATGTGTGTTCGCACATGTGTGTGTTGCATGTGTGTTTATATGAAAAAGGAAAGATAAGCACAATCTTATAGAGACAGCAACTGGACCAACCTTTCCTGGGAGGCATGGAAGGGAAGCAGGCAGTGGTGAGGTGAGCAGTGAGCCAATTATGATGGTTAAAGGGGAATGGTAAGTGTTCTACAATTGATAACGAGGAGGATGCAGCTTTTATGGGCCTGTTTGATCAATCGAATTGCATCAGAGGAATTAGTGAGAGGTGAACGACGTGTAAACATGATAGTGGGACAGGAGGAAAGAAGTAAAAGAGGAAAGAAGGGGGAATATATATGTATATATATATATAAATATGTAGATATGGAAATACATAAATATGTGTATTTATTTTTATATGTATATGTAACTAATAAAACAAGGAAGTAGGCGGACGGTGGGTCTCTATTTAAATCTTATCTCAGTAAAAGAACAGTTTGCTCTAATAATGTTGCATGTATGACACTCACTTTCCTGACATGTCTGCTGAAGATAAAATGGGTGCACAAGCAAATGCAACGAAGAGAGCTGATGGTGCCCAGTTATTAAAAGATATGTCTGGGGTCTTAAAGGCTTATATTTAAACATGTGGCCATCTAGCAAGCAACAAAGCCCACATGGAAGAAGCACACCAGCCTGTGTGATCATCACATGTCAACCGTAATAGGTATCAGAAGTTCAAAAGCAAGCAATCAAATCAATATGAAGGGGCATAGGTGTAGTGGAGACTAAAAATCCACCTGTAAGATAATTGGAAACTCCCTCTCAGAAGGACCACATGGAAGGGATGATAAATCCAGGGTGTAGTATAGCCCTGATGGACCACATAACTACCCTCTAGTTCTTTAATATTTCCTCCCTTTATTATTATGGTTTTTATTTGTTTATCTCATAAATCATATAAAATTTGTGTATGTTTGTGTGATAGTTACCTAATCTGTTGTCAAATTGAGAGAATTAAGAGTGAAGGGGTGGAGTCTAGCCTGTCAATCAGATTATAGCTTCATGACCTCATTTCGAACCACTAAGGAGGTAAATAGTTCACTTGAGGAAGGACACAGGCTCAGTCCCTGTGAGACATATTTGTTGACAAGATACATGGAGACAGACTGATGGTAGCCAGACCCTCGGAGCTGAAGAAGTCACTTGGAGACCCTTGCCACCACTGAGATGCCAGCTCCTGCCACTGGATCCACAAGACTTTCCACCCACTGGTCTGTGATCATCCTGTATTCACCCTCATTGCATGTGTTTCGTGAGTCTGAAGAGGCATTTATAGATTGGTCTCACACGTATGTGCTAATACCAGACTTATGGACTCGATCTGGACTGGGCTGGAATGTTTTCTCAATATTTAACTGCTCTTGTATATAAAGATCTGTCTTATACACATGTGAGTGTCTCTGAATTTGTTTCTCTAGTCTACTTTGACTAACACAGATTGTTTGTATACTGAAGATCATTTGGTACATGAAAACTGAGATAGATAACTCTTCAGGGAGGGGACAAAGAAGAGCTGCTATAGAGGTCAAGAAAAAGAACATGTTTTGAAACTGATTGTGGTAGAAATTGTACAATACTGCTAGATGTGAATGAAGTATGGAGGAGAATCATTTGTTTGAGAATTTCCAGACAAATATTAGGAATGTTTAATCTCTCAGAAGTGTTCAGACTGGCCTGGATATGGTATAGCGGTATTATTGCTAAACACTGTGTGACTATTGTCAGGTGGGAGAGGAGAGGATGAATGGGAGCATTTCACAGGATGCCTATTGTTTCAAGGCACTGTATTAGATACATTGTTTACATTGCCCCTACTTCTTATAGAAATCTCAAGAGTTCAGACTATTAGTCCCGCCTTACATTATGATAAGATAGAGGATCAGAAAGTTTACATAATTTTCTCAAGATGACAAGCACATGAGTAGTGGGGTCAGGATTGAAATCCAAGCCTGTGTAGCTCCATAGCTGATACCTGGGGTATCATTTATGTGAATGTAATTTCTCTTGTAGGCTTCATGATGTGGATGCTTCCCGAGCAGAACCAAAGCTGGGTTTCTGAATTTATCCTGCTTGGCTTCTCCACTGATCCCATCTCCAACAGGATCCTCTTTGTTGCCTTCCTTCTCCTGTACCTGAGTGCGATCCTGGGCAATGGGCTCATCATCACACTGATCTGCCTGGACTCCCATCTCCACACTCCCATGTACTTCTTCCTCTGTATTCTCTCCATACTGGACATGGGCTATGTCACCAGCACCGTGCCTCAGATGCTGGTGCACCTTCTCACTCACTCTCGGACCATCTCCTTTGCTGGCTGTTGGGTGCAGATGTATGTGTTTTGCGCCCTGGCCCTGACTGAGTGCACAATCTTTGTGGTCATGGCCTATGACCGATATGTAGCCATTTGCTACCCACTGCGCTACACTGTTATCCTCAGCTGGGGAATGTGCACACGACTGGCATCTGGGTCCTGTGTCCTAGGTTTCTTCTTGTCTCTAATTCACACCTTCTTCACAATGAGGTTGCCCTACTGTGGGCCCAACATCGTCAACCACTACTTCTGTGAAAGTCCCTCGGTACGGAGCTTGGCTTGCATGGATACCCACCTCATTGAGATGGTGGACCTGATCATGAGTGTGTTTGTGAATATCACTCCAAGTTGTCTTATTCTGGCCTCTTATATCCGTATTGTCCAGGCCATTCTCAAGATCAAATCCACCAGGGGCCGTTGCAAGGCCTTCTCCACCTGTGCTTCCCACCTAACTGTGACCACATTCTTCTACGCCCCGGCTATATACATCTACCTGAGGCCCGACTCCAGCTACTCCCCAGAACGTGACAAGCAAATCGCTCTCTTCTACAATGTCTTCACGGCACTGCTCAATCCTGTCGTCTACAGTCTGAGGAACAAGGACATCAAGGAAGCTTTTATCAAAGTGATGGGGCGTGGTAGGGGGGGCCGTTGAACTGGGATGGACACGGGGTCTTATGTAGAATGCTCAATGCTTAGGAAAAGGACAGTATCCAATGTTTTGAACAAACATTGTACCTTTGAACATTGTACACTTTTTCAATATGTCCAGTGGAACCGTTGTAGAACATGGAAGTGAAATGGGTATTTTGATTATCTTGCTCTATTGTGGTGTAATAATAGCAACTTCATCATCTCAGTGCCTTCTGACAGCAGTTTCGTGTATTCTTGTTCCAAGTCAGTTGGAAGTTAACTGTAAACCTTATTTAAACCTTATTTAATCTTGGCTTGAGGCTCAAGAAAGAGCCCAACTTGAAGCATTCCGTTCTTGTGACAGCAGATAAGAAGATAAAGTTAAATAAATTATGACTCTTCAGCTTCTGCCCTTAGTGACACGCATCCCTTTGTTCTCAGCCTATTGGGGAAACAAGTCATGTAGTCCCGTCTGATGGATCTGTAATCTCTCCACACTGAGAACAGAAAATTAGAGTTTAACAATTCAATTTATAGCTATGGAGCGGGAACCAATGTTGTATATCCAAACAACATACAACATGATAAACTTAAGTGGAATAGTATGTGTGTTAAGCTGGTTTGTCCACAGAAACAAATTCAGTGACACTCATATTAGAATTAAAAGTGCATTATATCAAGAAATAATTATATATCAAGAAAGCATCCATCCCAGTCCAACTCAGGTCCATAAGTCCTATACTAGTCCACATATCCTTTTTCAGAGCCCTGCAGCCACATGACATAATGCTGACTATAAAAAGATCACAGGCTGGTGAATCCAGAGTTGCGTGGGTCAAGATAGGTGGAAACATGGCAAGAGTTTGGCAGTTCTCAGGGCCAACAAGCAGGTAGATAATAGGGAGAAAGGGTCCTCCTTATGAGCAGACCAACCCCTCAAGGGGTACAGTATCATACCTGGACATGATTGACAGGTCTGATCTTACCCCTAGCCAGCAGTGTCTAGTTGACAGAGATGTAACTACCACGGTGTGGTAAAAGAAAACATTAAAAGGCTACGGTGCTCCATGCAGTTAGATTGGGACATTTAAACAGCAACTATCTGTAGTCAACTCTGAAAAGTAATCCCATAGGATGTGGAACCACTACAGTTCATGGAGGAGTCCTGGTACTTTGGTGGGATATGCATTGGCTTGCTAACTTCAAAGTCAGAAGTTCAAAACTGCCAGTCACTTATTGGGAGAAAGACAAGGCTCTCTACTCCCACCCATAAAGATTTACAGTCTCAAAAAACCCACAGAGGAAGTTCTACTCGGTTCTATAGGATTACTATGAGTCAGAATCAACCCCATGGCAGTGAGCGAGTAAGGGATGAGTGGTGTTTGTAAGCAATAGAGATCATGAGACAACTGTGGTGATGTATTATGTAGCGAGCCATAGAAAGGGATAGGAGGCTTGATATTAGTGATCTGGATTCTGGTCCCACCCTTGATAACTTGCTGTGTGACCGGAAGTAGAAAACCTGAGTAGGCCCTTAACAAAAAAAGAAATCGAGCCAATCATTTAAAATCTCCCAAGAACAACAACAACAATTTGGTCTCATATTGTTTGGCTGGTGAATTCTAGCAAGTATTAAGAGAAGAAATGAAGCCAGATCCAAGAGACCAGAAAAAGATGGAAAACTCCTGAATAAATTTTATGAATTGCATGTAATCCTGATACCAAAAATCAGGCAGAGACATCGCTAAAAAGAATATTGCAGACCAATATTGGTTATGAAAATAGCTACAAAATTCCAAATAAAGTCCTAGCAATAGAATCAAAGAATATATATGTGCATATTATATGTCTATGTACACATGTAGAAATTAATATATCACGACAAAATGGGATTCGTACTAATTATGCAAAAATGTTGAACATTAGAAAAACAGTCAATTCATCACATAGATAAAATGAATGAAATAACCATGTAATCATATAGATTGATGCATAAAAGATAACTTTGACACTTCCAGAACCCACCACGGATAAATGCACTCAACAATATAAGGATACAAGGAAAATTCCTGAGCACAGAAAGGGCATATGGACAAAAGCAATCGCTAACACTAATCTCAATGGAGAGAAACGGAAACCCTCCCCCTGTGATTGGGAACCACACAAGGATGCTCCTTCTCCCCACTCCGATTGCACTCTGTGCTGCGAGTCTTAACCAGAGGTCTCAGAACCCAATCTGGCGAAGAGAAAACCAAATTCTATTTGTAGATGATATTATGCTATGCACAGAGAAACCTAGCAACCAACCCTACTACTCAACCTCCCTGATGGCCACAGAAGACAGTCCTGGGCCGAGGTCTTGAGAAACTCTCCATTTATTCTTGTTGACAACAAAAATCCCCATTATGTAGTCTCATGCACCCAGGAGTACACTCTTACTGAGAGGGCGCTGCTCAGTAAGCATGCCCTGAAAGACAAAAAGTAAATAGCTGCTGGTGTGTGTGTGTGTGTGTGTGTGTATGTGTTTTCCATTCATTTGGTTGTTGGCTTAGATTTATGTGGTGGGTGTTCTAATTTTCTGTTGTTGTTTCTTAAATCATTTTATTGGGGGCTCATACAATGCTTATCACAATCCATACATACATCCACTGTGTCAAACACATTTACACATATGTTGCCATCATCATTCTCAACACATTTGCCTTCTACCTGAGCCCTTGATATCAGCACCTCATTTATCCCCCTCCCTTCCACCCCCCTTCCTCATGTACCCTTGATAATTTATAAATTATTATTATTTTGTCATATCTTACACTGTCTGACATCTCCCTTCACCCACTTTTGTGTTGTCCATCCCCCAGGGAGGAGGTTATATGTAGATCCTTGTAATTGATTACAAGAATTTTCTGGGTTTTTAAAATTTTAATTTTTGTGTATGTTTTAAAAGTCATTTTATTGGGGGCTCATACAACTCTTAGTACAATCCATACCTACATCAATTGTGTAAAGCATATTTGTACATTTGTTGCCCTCATCATTCTCAAAACATTTGCTCTCCAATTAAGCCCTTGGCATCAGCTCCTCATTTTTCCCCCCTCCCCTCTCATCAGCCCTTGATAATTTATAAATTATTATTTTTGTCATATCTTATACTGTCTGACGTCTTGTTCACCCACTTTTCTGTTATCCGTCCCCCATGAAGCAGGTTATATGTTGATTCCTGTAATCAGTTCTCCGTTTCCACCCCATATTTTCTGTTTTCTGGGAGGTTTTTAAAATTACTTTTTTCTTGCTCCACTTGATAGAGCCAACTATTCTCTTACAACTCAGCCATGCTTAAACCTCAAACAGTTGCAAAAAGTGGGCAAGGGCCACCGTACCCTCCATTACCATTTGCTAAAGGCAACAGAGTGAATCAGGATGAATACACATTAAAGTAATGTCTCAGAGAAAAGAGATTAGCTAAGCTCATACTATACCCACGATAAACTTGAGCAAAGAAGTGACTAATATGCAGAGCCAAATGAGAAGGCTTTCAGAGCACTGTTTCTTTTTTTTTATTTAAAAATTTTATTGACACTTTCTTCACATATACAAATCTATAGTTCAATCACATCAGGAATAATTTTGCAATCATCACAAAAATCAGTTTAGTGCATTTCCTTCTTCCTTTACTCAGTGTTATTAGTGTGATTATTTTTTAAAATCTTTTTATTGGGGCTCATAAGGCTCTTATCACAATCTGTACATACATCAATTGAGCAAAGCACCCTTATACATTCGTTGCACTCGTCACTCTCATAATTCACCTTCCAATTGGGTTCCTGGAATCAGCTCGGTTTCCCTTTTTTTTCCCCATCCCCCTCCCTCCCCGATCCCACCCCTGGTCCCTTGATAGTTTATAAATAATTATTATATCTTATCTTACACTCCCCGGCATCTCCCCTCACCCGCCTCCCCCTTGCCAATCTCCCAGAGAGGAGGTTACACATAGATCTCCGAGATCGGTTCTCCCTTTCTACATGCCCTTCCCTCCTGGTGTCGCCACTCCCACCGCTGGTGTTGAGGGGTTCGTCTGTCCTAGATTCCCTGTGCCTCCAGATTCCCACTGCACCGCTGTACATCCTCTGGTATAACCAGGTCCGCAAGGCAAGGTAGGATTGGGGTCATGATGATTGGGAGGGGAGGAAGCGTTCAGGAACTAGAGGAAAGTTTTGAGTTTCATACCCCTCTGGAAGGGGTGTCCAGCTGTCTACAGGTGGGCATTGGGTCCCCATCATGCACTCCCCCTCTTTCACGGTGATGTGATTCTCACCACCACCCCACCTTTGATGTTGGAGACCTGGTCTCCTCTGTCCTTCATGGTCACCTATGTTGGTGTGCTGCTTCCGTGTGGGCTCGGTTGCTTCTGGGCTAGATGGCCGCTTGTTTGCTTTCAAGCCTTTAAGTGCCCAGACGCTATATCTCTCAGTAGCCGGGCACCATCCGCCTTCTTCACCACACTTGCTTATGCACACTTTCGTCTTCAGCCATTATGTGAGGAAGGTGATCACACAATGATTGTTTTTGTCCCTTTGTATCTGCTACATGGTCCATTCAACACCTTGTATTCGCTTAGGCCGTGTGCTTCTTCTCTGTGGGCTTTGTTGCTTCTGAGCTAGATGGCCGCTTATTTGCCTTCAAGCCTTTAAGACCCCAGACGCTATATCTTTTTTTGATAGCCGGGCACCATCAACTTTCTTCACCACATTTGCTTACACACACGGCTGTCTTCAGTGATCATGTCGGGAAGATGGGTATCCTGCAATGGCTGCTTAGCAGGGCGAGGTTCTATTGTATTGGGGGATTATGCATGAGGAGGCCCAATGTCCATCTGCTACCCTACTATTGAACCTATAAATATATGCATATAAATCTATTGCCCCCATAATCATAAATATATTTACATATGTACATGTCTGTATTTAGGCTTCTCTGTGTGCACTTTGCCTCCTACTCCTTTCCTCTATTTCCTTTCACTTTCCTCCTGACCCATTACCATGTTTAGCCTTCATTCTGGATTCAGTAGTTCCTCTCAGTTACCTTGCTCTTGGTCACTCCCTTCCAGTCCTCCCCTCCCCTCCCTCCTCTGGTTTTGAACCATTCGCTGTTCCCTTGTCCCTGTGTTGGGCGACACCTCCTCCCTCCCCCTACCTCCCACGCTCTCATGTCCCTCCAAGACCGTTGGTCCTGTTGTTTTCTTCTCTCATTATTTGTCCCGCCTATCTTGTCTAGGTGGACCTGCTGACATAGTAATATGTGCATACAAATGGATATGACTTTGACTGCGCCCAAGTGGCCCATAAGAACATGGCTTTGACAGAAGCAACATCGACACGCTGATAAGCAGAAAAGCCACTAACATACAAAATTTACAAGGTAAAAAACAAAACAAATTAAAAAAGACTTAACAAAAAGATAGCAAATATTAAAAGAAAAATTGCTAGTAGTTCAAGGTCCTTTCGTTGGCCTTAAGGAACGTTTTCTAGGTGTAGCTGTGAGGCGCCACGTCCTGGCCCGGAAGACCATCCTTTATACTCCCTCGGGCTCCCTTTGCTCTGCTTCCTCCGCTGCTCCATTGCACGCCCCCAGTGTTTGCCTCAGTGTGGCGGGGTCAGCTCAGTTGCCCATCCCCCATTGTGTCTCAGGTGCTGTCCCGTGTAGGGCCATGTGTTGGTGCAGGATGTCATATCTCGTAGTGTGGTCAGCTGAATGGTCCTCTCTGTATGATGGGCCCTTCTAGCTGGTCTATCGACTTTGGGCTTGGTGGACCCAGGTGTACTCCACTACGTCCTTTCTCCTTCTTTTGTTTCAGCT
Source organism: Tenrec ecaudatus (assembly GCF_050624435.1). Taxonomy (NCBI): domain Eukaryota; kingdom Metazoa; phylum Chordata; class Mammalia; order Afrosoricida; family Tenrecidae; genus Tenrec; species Tenrec ecaudatus. The sequence goes on from NC_134530.1 coordinate 67,681,430, forward strand.
TCCTTCTGGATGTGGTGTGGTGGGTCAGTTCCTTTCCTACTCCAGACGATCTATTTTTGTTTTCTGTGGTATTCCCTTCGAGTGTGGGGGTCGGCCTAATTCTGGTTTGGGCCAGCTTGTCATCCAGCCTCTTTGTGTAGACCTCTGTACTTTGCATTTCCCTCCTTGTTTGGTGTGTCGTGTTGGGGTCCGTATGCATGTTCCAGATCTGTGGGGACACAACCGATACTCTGCCCGGGTGGGTTAGTACCCTGCCCCATCCATACCATCCATTCGGATTCTCCCCCTCCCGGTTCTCCCTCTCCCTACCCCACTACTCCTTCTTTATGCTGGGCTCTCATGTACCTCCCTAGGTGTGGCCTGTCCTCCCTCCAACTATCTATGCTTCCTCCTGTTTATTGTGGGATGGATGTTTATTCTTCTATTTCTGTCATGCTGATTGTACTTACCTCAGGGGACTCATGTTGTACCTGTCCCTTTGGGTCTGGCTTACCTCGCTTAACATAATTCCTTCCAGCTCTTCCCATGAAATAACGTGTTTCATGTGCTCATCGGTGCTTTTCAGTGCTGCATAGTACTCCATTGTGTGTATGTGCCAAAGTTTGCTAATCCACTCGTCTATCGATGGAAACTTAGGCTGTTTCTAAGTCTTTGCTATTGTGAATTGTGCCGCAATAAACATTGGAGCGCATATGACTGGTCGTGTTTTATTTGCTGCTTCAACCTGGTATATGCCCAGTAGAGGGATGGCTGGGTCATAAGGTAGATCAATTTCCATTTTCTTTAGGTATCGCCAGATTGCTTTCCACAGTGGCTGTACAAATCTGCACGACCACCAGCAGTGGAGGAGGGTTCCTACTTCACCAAAGCCCCTCCAACACTTGTTGCTCTCTGATTTACTGATCTGGGCTAGCCTCAGGGGTGTTAGGTGGTATCTCATGGTTGTTTTGATTTGCATTTCTCTTATGGCAAGGGACTTCGAGCACTTTCTCATATGTTTATTGGCCATATTGATCTCCTCTCTAGTGACAGAGCACTGTTTCTTAGAAACTTTCAACAAGTAGAGAAAAATGTTGAGTGCTCTAAAAAAGAAAAATATTGAAAAACGTTCCAATAGCTCCGGACAATATTAGAAGACGAATCTGACAAGGGAAATGAAAAAAATTGAAACCAACCAAAAACAGCTAATAGAAATACAGAAGAGTAATACAAAAATATTAGAAGTAGATACACTTTGAAAGAGCAAAGTAGTAAAATTGAGCACTCGGAGGCTGAATTAGTGATTTTGAAACTACCTGTTGCTCCATGGGAGAAAGATGAGACTTTCTGCTCCCATAAGGAGTTGCAGGCTTGGCAAAGCACATGACAGTTCTACATGGTCCTATAGACTCACTAGTAGTTAGAATGCATTCGAGGGAAATGAGGTTGAGGTTGATTTTTTGATTAACACTAATTCATGTAAGGTAATCACTTTCCTTCTCTGAGTTCAGTTTGTACAGATATAAAAGAAAAGGAAGAATCTGAGCCTGTCGACTTTCAGGACCCTTTTTGACAGTGACGTGAACAAGAGCAACCACAGGGACTCTCACAGGCGGGCTCATGACAAGTGAGCAGTCATTAGTTGTCCTCAACTTGACAGCAGTATCATCCTCGGTAAGTGGGAATTTACAACATTATCATCCTTGGTAAATGGGAATATGATCTCCTCACTCAAAGGCGTTCTGAGCGAACCCGGTGAGAAAACACAGGTGTCTATTATTTGTACAGTACAAAGTTCTGTGAGGATGCCCAAATGGGCCCTGAGGATGAGCCTGATAATTAGATCACCACCTCCTCCCACTATGTGCTTTATTTCCTTTCCACAGACACAGCACCCGAAAACGTTCTGGGGCACTTGTGTTACCAAAGGAAAGCGAATGCCCAGAGTCCCTCCCATGGGCATTCTCAGCCTGGGGACAATTAGGGAGTCCCAGGTGCAGGCCCAGTGGTAGTAGGGCTGCCACAGCTCCCAATTTCCCCTGGTCACTGACCTCTCAAGGTCTGTGGGACTTCCTGGCAGAGAAATCATAGTTCAGAGTCTGGTCAGCTCCTTCCTACCTATCACCACGCTGTCCCTATCCCCACTGGGGGACATGGCCAACAGGAGAGATTTCTGGTAGGAGTTCAGATGCAACCATTGATTTTGAGGGATCCTAAAGGCAAGTGTTTGGAATACATTGTTGGTTCTTCCACTGTATGCTTGGATAACCTTGGCCAAGACCCTCAACTACTCCAGACCACAGGTAATTTATTTGGTAAATAAAAGCACAGCCATAGTTGATATTCTTTAAGGAATTCTGTCTTTTAAAAATCACTGTCTCTATCAGGCCTCAGTTTTCTCATCTATACAATGGGGAGATACATCTCTGTCTAGACTACCTCTTCAGGACTGGAAGAAGGGCTAAGATCCTGACTCAAGGTCTTATTAGTGGATATTTGCTCCAACCTCTGAAGGAACGTACAAGTCACCTTTTCCTGTATTATGAGTTTGGGGCCCAAATCTCTTTTCTCTCTGAATATCTGGAACCATCATGCTAGTTTGGACAAGACGACATTGGCCACGAGGTGCAGATAAGGGCACCCACAGGGGAGACTTCTTAGGCCGTAGCTGATTCTGAAGAAGAGCTGAAGGTTTTAGGGGCCTTGGGGATTATATTCACCCACCCGAAGTCCCCAGGGTGCTTATGGAAAGTAGGTACATGGAGGAACCAGGAGTTGCCTTTAAGGACATGGAAGGGGCAAAGCCTTAGGGAACATCATTTTCTGAAGAGGGATAACTCAAAATCTCATTGACAAACACAAACATCCATTAATCTGTGGAACATTGAATGTGTGAATTATGAATCCAGGAAAATTAGAAATTATAAAAAGTGAAGTGGAGCACAAAGAGATGAATACCTCAGTTAGGCAGAGTTCTCAAGAGTAACAAAACCAGGACACTTATGATTATATACATGTATAGACTTATACAGCACAAAGAATATAACAACTAATAGTCCACACAGCAGTACAGAGGACTCAGTTCAACTAGCAAGGGCTGCTGGGTCCAAGGCCAAGAAAGTAGACAGCTGAGACTTCCCTCTGGCAATGCAGGCAGTCTGCCCACAGGCACCAAACAGCAGGTCGAGTTACCAACAGTCAGCAGCCAAGGAGCTTAGGGTAGCAGACCCAGATGGGATATCGAAATCAAGCAATGCAAGATGACAGAATCCACCAGCCTCAAGGTCAAGCAATGCATACACCAGCAGCTTGTCGAAGCAGGTCTCAAAAGAACCTCAAGCTCTAGCAACAGGATCCACAAAATGACTGTCCCACAGGTAGTGTAGCCTACAAGTTGAGGCAGAGAACTAGCTAAAGCAGCCATACTCTGACCTTCCAATCAAACTGTGACCTTATTAATCCCACATGTTTTCATTGGCTGTTGGCACAATAAACCTACCTATCACGATATCCTAAGCATTAATGAGCTAAAATACACTAGTTTGGGTTCTTTTGAATCAGATATACAGGTGATTTACTATAACAGAAATGAGAAGATCAAGAGGAATGGCATTACATTTATGGTCAAAAAGAATATTTCAAAATCTATCCTAAAGGACAATGCTCTTTGTGATAGGATAATATGTATAAGACCGTGAGGACAATCACAATAATTATGATGCAGATTTATGCACAATCTTCTAAATATGATGAAAATTTGAAAAATTCCACCTACTTTCACAGTCTGAAATTGATCAAACATGCCATCCAGATGCATTGATACTTATTGGTGATTGGAATGCATAAGTTGGAAATAAAGAGAAAAGATTAGTAATCAGAAAGTATTGCCGCAGTGATAGAAAAAAGCCGGAGATCTTTGCAAGACCCTTGATCAGTGAAAATACCTTTCTTCACAGTAGGACTCTGGAAACACAGGGAATCTCGGACGGATGAACCCCTCAGGACCAGCGGTGGGAGTGGCAACACTGGGAGGGAAGGGGGTGTAGAAAGGGGGAACCGATCTCGGGCTCTACGTGTAACCTCATCTCTGGGGGATGGGCAGCGGCATGGTGGGTGAGGGGAGACTCGAGACAGTGTAAGATAAGATAAAATAATAATTTATAAACCATTAAGGGTTCATGAGGGAGGGGGAAGGGGGAGGGAATGGGAAGGGAAAAAAGAAAAATGATCTGATTCCAGGAACCCAAGTGGAGGTGCATTTTGAGAATGACGAGGGCAACGAATGTATAAGGGTCATTTACTCAATTGATGTATGTATGGATTGTGATAAGAGTTGTATGAACCTCAATAAAATGATTTATTAAAAATACCTTTCTTCAATATAATAAATGCTCACTGTGCATGTGGACTTTGCCAAGTGAGATGCACAGGAATGAAATTGCCCACGTCTGTGGAAAGATACAGTGGACAAGCTCAGTATTCTCAGCTGAAACAAAATCGGGGTCAACTGCACATCAGATCCCCAGTTGCTCCTATGCAAGTGCAGGTTGAAGTCAAAGAAAATTAAAACAAGTCCACAAGAGGTAAGTACAACCTTGAGTGTGTGTCCCTTGTGAAGGTAGAGGACATCTCAAGAACAGATGTGACTCAGTGAACACTACTGAGGGAAGACCTGATGACATCAAGCACATCATCCATGCAAACAGCAAGAGGCCCTTAGAAGACAAGAACGAAGGAAAAGACAAACATGGGCATTAGTAGCAAACACAGATGCATGAAATGATGGACTAAAGGAGGTAAATGGAAAGTTTCCAAGGTTAGCTCAAGAAGACAAACTAGAATGTGATAATGAAATTTGCAAAGACCTGGAGCTAGAACCACAACAATGAAGAACACCCTCAACATAGCTCAAACTGAAAGAATTGAAGAAAAATGCAAGCCTAAAATTACAATATTGAAGGATGCTCATGTTGTTCAGCAAAATGCTGAGCGATTCCAGAGCATCAAAAAAAGAGGGAAGGAGTACCCAATGCAATAGCACGAAGAACAATCAGAAGTTCTACTTTCCCAAGGTAGCTCCAGGATTAGAAGTGTAATTCACACACAGGTCTAATTGACAAGTCAGAGCACAGGAATCATACATGCCTTCAGTTCTCAACGTTTCTTTAGGGTGACTAGGATTTCCCTCCTCTCTGCTCTGGGCTACTCATAACCCCTGGGAAGGCTGGAACAGAGAACAGTCCAATCACAACACCATGGAGCTCTCAACATTGCCTAATTGTGCACGATTCCCTCAGGACTCTCTGTGTAGCACTCCTGTTGGCGTCGTTCAGGGAATTTCCTCTTGGCATTCCCACGAGGACAGAGGAGTGCAGCTGCAGGGTGGATAGCCTCTGTGGTGGTGAGGCGCGTCTCTTAGGAGAGCCTGCTGACGAGGTAGGAGCATAAAGCCTTGGCTATTCAGCCCACCCAGAGAATCTCGAGACGGCATGTTTCCCTCTGTCAGCACCCCATAACTACACAAGGGAGTCTGTCCTGGAACTACACCATGGAGAGAAAGGGAAAGAAGAGGCTCCAAACCCCAACTTTGCGAAATCTAGAATTTTTTAGGGAATAACTTGCTACACATCCTACTTTAATAGACTCCAAGGCGGCTTCCTGTTCATCTCCTCTCCATTAAGAGTAAGTGACATCCTGTAAGTGACTTGGTTTTGCAGATGTTTGAAGGTGAGATGATCGTTGAGACTTGGGATATTGGGGTCAGATCCTGGACATCCTTTAGATGCTGGAGGGCAAGTGTAGCCCAGTCACTCGGCATTCAAGTTCTTTCTGTGGTTACATCTCAACACTCTTCCATTTCCCTTTCCCTTGTGTCACAATGGTCTTTCCTCACCATATCATATCTTCCTACTCTTTCCTCCTTCCCCCTTATTAATTTAATAAAATGTATTGATGTTTACTTTATGTCAAGTCACAATGCAGGCAGTGTTGTTGTTGTTAGGTGTGTCAGGTTGTTTCCAACCATGTAATGGAGTAGAAGTGCCTCAGGGGGTTTATTGGCCGATCACTAGGTCTTTCTCTGATGTTCCCTGGAGTGGACCAAAGATGAGACAGTGCACTGGAAATGAATTAATGCAGACAGAGTTAGGTTAACATATAACATTGTACCATTTGTTTGCCCTTCTACCATTAAACATTATTTTATTGGGGGCTCTTATAGGTCTTATTACAATCCATCCATCCATCCATTGTGTCAGCACATTTGTTGCCATCAACATTTTCAGAACACTTTCTACTTGAACCCTCGGTATCGGCTCATTTCCCCCCTTCCCTTCCTCCCTCATGAAACTTTGATTATATATATTCTCAGGTCTTACGCTGACTGATGTCCCACTTCACCCACTTTTCTGTTGTCCGTCCCCCAGGGGGTTATTATATGTAGATCATTTTGATCGGTTTCCACTTTTTCCCCATACCTTCCCTTTACCCTCTTGGTATTGCTACTCTCATTATTGATCCTGAGGGCTTTCTCTGTCCTGGATTCTCTGTGTTTCCAATTCTTATCTGTACCCATGTACATGCTCTGGTCTACCTTACAAATCCAGCTAGATCTGAGCATGTAAGCAGTTTTTTAAAAAAAGAACAACAACAAATATAAAATTCTGGTTAAAAAGGAAGCTCACTGTCATCAAGTTAATTCTGACTCAGCCCCCCTGTGCAGAGTGCAGAACTGTGCCTGCAGGTTCTAAGGACACAAACCTTTCCAGAAGTAGAAAGCCTCGTCTTTCTCCTGTGGACCAGCTGGTGATTCCATCTGCTGACCCCTCTGATGACCATCATAAAGCAGGGCAAAAGGGGCGAGGAATTTCAGCACTGGGAGACATAAGCTGATGGCTGACACAACATCTATTCAGGATGACTGTCTGAATTTGTTTTACTGTGGTAGAAAGCAAATGGTTATTTTATATTCTTTTTATTATTGACCACATGACAGATCAGAAATGTTCTTTTGGAGTAGTTTTGTTTAATATTTTTTCTTGTATTATAAGTCAAAATGAATATTCTCTTTTGTAAATTGTTCATGTCTTGCATGTGTTCTATAGGATTTTAGCCAAATTTTCTATGATTTGTGAAAGTTCTGTTTTTAAAAGAAAACTTTGATTGAGATTTACATATAGGCTTACAGAGCAAATCATCAGTTTTACATTCCAACTCTGTACCATCACTTGTTCCACTTCTCCCAATACTTCCTGGTTCAATTCCTCTTCTTTCCTCATGCTCTGTCCTTGGGTAAATGTCACACTTTTGGTCTGAAATGATGGATAATTCACACACAGCATGAGTTCAGTTCCAGACCTGAAGAGCAAGGAAGGGCCATCCTTTTGGGTGTGGGTAGCAGGTTGTGTTACCACCATCACCATGCTATCAGTACGCCTGGTCTCTTTCATGATTTTGAGTTCTGTTGAACATTTTTCTGTCACCCTATCCAGGACCTTCTAATGTGATCCTTTTCTGAGCAGTTCATAGGAATAGCCAGGCACTATGTAGTTCTATTGGTCTCAGGGTTATGAAGACTGATGTTGCATCATCTGTTAGTCCACTGGACTAATTGTTTCCAGTGTCTTATTTCCGGCAGATAGGGAGAGAGCAATATTTACACCTTAGCTGGCTGTTCGTGAGCTTTCAGAGCTCCAACTACCACTCGACAAAGTGGGACGTAGGACATTGTCTGTGTGAACTCTGTTATCCCAGTTGACCTCAGTGTCTCCTAGGACTATGTCCCCAAGCCCCTAGATCCAGCTACAAAACCCCTCGAGGTGTTTGCCTCTAAGAAGTTCTCACAGCTTTTCCAACGGTATGTTCCAACACATTCACGGATGGATTCGTGCAGGTCCTTTGTTTCTCTTGTGTTTATTGTATTTATTCCTAACGTTTTCAGCTTTCCTGTGGCTTTTCTAAATGGTCTTGTTTTGGGGATTGCAGTTCAGAGTTCTCCTAATTAGCATGAAGGAATCCAATGGTCTTTCATTGGTTTATCTCGTATGCTGCCACTTGGCTGACGCTTTCAATTCGTTTCAAGAATTGTCTTAAGGAGTTTAAAGATTTGTTCTGTACAGGATCATGTAGAGTGAGATTTTTGGTTATTTACCAATTCCGAAGTTTTTATTTCCTTTTGTGATAGGTTTTATGTCAAGTGGCTCAGGCCAGGATTCTCATAGTTTGACAGCTAACACCTAGTCAACCCCATGCTCTGACCGCACACAATGCACTCACAGCTGTGGTCTTCCTGCTAATCTTTGATTCACTGGTCCTGTGGCTACTAGAGTCCGGGGACCTCGCCAGCCTAACGTCTGACCCACAGACTTGGAAACGACCTGGACTTGGACATCCACTTCTGCAGTTGTGTGAGCCATTTTCATGATAAAATTTCAATTTATCTCTATCCATGGTGTTTAAAACATCTTTGTCTAATTCCTGCAAGCAAGGAGAATTTTTCCAGTTTTTCTATTTAGAGTAATGTTGGTTATTGGTTGTGTGTGGTGTTTGTGTGTGTGTGTGTGTGTATCCTTTATTACACTGAGGTTTTTTTTTTTCAGGAACATGTGTTGCATTTTGTTAAATGCCTTTTCTACATTAATTGATATGATCATGTATGTGATAGATTACATCAATTACTTTTCTAATGGTAAACCATCCTTTAATACCTGGTATGAATTCCACTTGTTTATGATGGTTTTTATTTGTTTCTTTGTCTGACAAACAGAAGTTTTTCAATGACTTGATCAATTGCTTCTTTTGTCACGGGTGTGTTCCAATTCCTACGTCCGTTCATGGCAATGTAGGTGTTGTTCTGACTCATCGTGCCGCTGTGTGCAATAGGATGATCCTGCATCATCCTCACAATTGTGATGTCGGAACCCAGTGTTGCAGCTACTCTGCCTGTCAATTTCCTCAAGGCTCTTCCTCTTCTCTGTTGTCCTCCGGTTTTACAAAGCATGCCATCTTTCTCCAGCGACCAATCCCACCTGATCGAATGTCCACACTATATGACAAAGTCGCATCATCTTTGCTTCGAAGGAACATTCTGACCGTGTTTCTTCCCAGAGAGCTTGGTTTGTTCTTTTGGCAATCCATGGTCCTTTCAATATTCTTCACCAGCCCCGTAATTCATCAATCACCTGTACGTAAATCCAACCTTTGCATGCATAGCAGGCATTTGAAAATAACATGGCTTACCTTAGGAACAGGCAGCCCTTAATATGACATCCATGCTTTTCAACATTTTAAAGAGGTCTTGTGGAGCTTACTTGCCCAGTGCAATATGCCACTTGATCTCTTGGCTGTTGCTTCCATGAGCCTTGATTGTAGATCCAGATGAAATCTTTTATTTAAATCAATTAATTGGGGCTCATACAACTCTTATCACAATCCATACATACATCATTTGTATAAAGCACATTTCACATTCGTTACCCTCATCATGCCCTTGCCATCAGTTCCTCATTTTCCCCTTCTCTCCCCACCCGCTCCCTCATGAACCCTTGATAACTTATAAATTATTATTTTGTTATATCTTACACTTTCCACCATCTCTCTTTACCCACTTTTTTGTTGTGTCCACTATCTGTAGATTTTTGTAATCGGTTTCCCCTTTCCACCCCACCTTTCCTCCACACTCTAGTATCCCCACTCTCATCACTGGTCTTGAAGGGATCAGCCATCCTGGATTCCCTGTCTTTCCAGTTCCTATCTGTACCAGTGTGCATTCTCTGGTCTTGCCAGATTTGTAAGGTAGAATTGGGATCATGATATTGGGGGTGAGAAGGGAGGAAGCATTTAGGGACTAGAGGAAAGTTGTATGTTTCATCGTTGCTATACTTCACCCTGACTGGCGCGTCTCCTCCCCGTGACCCTTCCATAAGAGAATGTCCAGTTGCCTCCAGATGGTCTTTGGGTCCCGAGTTCGCAATCCCCCTCATTCACAATGATGAGATTTTCTGTTCTGATGATGCCTGACCTCATCCCTTCGACACCTCATGATCACACAGTCTGGTGTGTTTCTTCCATGTGGGCTTTGTTGCTTGTCAACTAGATTGCTGCTTGTTTATTTTCAAACCTTTAAGACCCCAACTTAGGTTGGTGATTTGCTCCATTTTGTTTTATGCTTTCAGAATACATGGCATTTGTTACTTGAGTACATTAATAAGTTTTGGGAAATTCTTTATAATTTTTTCAAGTGTTGCTCCTGCTCTATTCTTTCCATTTTTCTGAAGATTCCAATTACTCATCTGTTAGGATTTTTAAATGCATTGCAGGTGTATCCTATTTTCAGCCTATTTTTAGCCCCAGCCTTTTTATTTGATTTCCTTTTTTCAGCTCTAATTTTTCATTCTACCCTATAGGACAGGGAAGAATTGCCCCTCTAATTTCCAAGACTGTGATTCTCTATGGGCATAGAAATTCCCGTCTTTCTTCCGTAGAGCAGCTGGTGGGTTTGAACTGCTGGCTTTGCATTATCAACAACATATAACCATCACAACAAATCAGTTTGCTTTTTTGGAAAATTTGGGGAACTTCTCCATATTTTTATCATTTTCTCTACAGCACGAATGGTTTAAGTTTAGTAAAATGTATTAGTGAAATTCATGACACTAATAAACGAGAGACAGGAAATTACCCAGTGATCTTGACTGTTGTTTGGTGCCATTGAGTCAGCTCTGACTCATACCCACATGTAAACCTGACTTTCATAAGAAATTAATCAAAATGAAGTCTTGATTATTGTTGTTCCAACTCTCTGAAAATAAGGGATATAATGAGCTCTATTAACTTGACAGAGGCCACTTAGCTAAAACCCACAACCTGAATGAAATATAATAGAAAATCTAGGTAGATTACATGTAAGGTGAAACAAAGTGTAAGAATTCCTAACCACTATTGTTCAATAATGTAGTGCCAAAAGCCCTGGTTAAGAATCCCTATTAGAATTGTGACAGTCCGTATGTTCTTGTGTGTGTGCATGTGTGTTTGCACGTGTGTGTGTTGCATGTGTGTTTATATGAAAAAGGAAAGATAAGCACAATATTATAGAGACAGCAACTGGACCAACCTTTCCTGGGGGGCATGGAAGGGAAGCAGGCAGTGGTGAGGTGAGCAGTGAGCCAGTTATGATGGTTAAAGGGGAATAGTAAGTGTTCTACAATTGATAACGAGGAGGATGTAGCTTCTCTGGGCCTGTTTGATCAATCGAATTGCATCAGAGGAATTAGTGAGAGGTGAACGATGTGTAAACATGATAGTGGGACAGGAGGAAAGAAGTAAAAGAGGAAAGAAGGGGGAATATATATGTATGTATACATATAAATATGTAGATATGGAAATACATTAATATGTGTATTTATTTTTATATGTATATATAACTAATAAAACAAGGAAGTAGGCGGACGGTGGGTCTCTATTTAAATCTTACCTCAGTAAAAGATCAGTTTGCTCTAATAATGTTGCATGTATGACACTCACTTTCCTGACATGTCTGCTGAAGATAAAATGGGTGCACAAGCAAATGCGATGAAGAGAGCTGATGGTGCCCAGTTATTAAAAGATATGTCTGGGGTCTTAAAGGCTTATATTTAAACATGTGGCCATCTAGCAAGCAACAAAGCCCACATGGAAGAAGCACACCAGTCTGTGCGATCATCACATGCCAACCGTAATAGGTATCAGAAGTTCAAAAGCAAGCAAATCAATATGAAGGGGCATAGGTGTAGTGGAGACTAAAAATCCACCTGTAAGATAATTGGAAAGTCCCTCTCAGAAGAAACACATGGAAGGGATGATAAATCCAGGGAGTAGTATAGCCCTGATGGACCACATAACTACCCTCTAGTTCTTTAATATTTCCTCCCTTTATTATTATGGTTCTTATTTGTTTATCTCACAAATCAAATTTAGTTTGTGTATGTTTGTGTGGTAGTTATCTAATCTGTTGTCAAATTGAGAGAATTAAGAGTGAAGGGGTGGAGTCTAGCCTGTCAATCAGATTATAGCTTCATGACCTCATTTTGAGCCACTAAGGAGGTAAATAGTTCACTTGAGGAAGGACACAGGCTCAGTCCCTGTGAGACATATTTGTTGACAAGATACATGGAGACAGACTGATGGTAGCCAGACCCTCGGAGCTGAAGAAGTCACTTGGAGACCCTTGCCACCACTGAGATGCCAGCTCCTGCCACTGGATCCACAAGACTTTCCACCCACTGGTCTGTGATCATCCTGTATTCACCCTCATTGCATGTGTTTCGTGAGTCTGAAGAGGAATTTATAGAGTGGTGTCACACATATGTGCTAATACCAGACTTATGGACTCGATCTGGACTGGGCTGGAATGTTTTCTCAATATTTAACTGCTCTTGTATATAAAGATCTGTCTTATACACATGTGAGTGTCTCTGAATTTGTTTCTCTAGTCTACTTTGACTAACACAGATTGTTTGTATACTGAAGATCATTTGGTACATGAAAACTAAGATAGATAACTCTTCAGGGAGGGGACAAAGAAGAGCTGCTATAGAGATCAAGAAAAAGAACATGTTTTGAAACTGATTGTGGTAGAAATTGTACAATACTGCTAGATGTGAATGAAGTATGGAGGAGAATCATTTGTTTGAGAATTTCCAGACAAATATTAGGAATGTTTAATCTCTCAGAAGTGTTCAGACTGGCCTGGATATGGTATAGCGGTATTATTGCTAAACACTGTGTGACTATTGTCAGCTGGGAGAGGAGAGGATGAATGGGAGCATTTCACAGGATGCCTATTGTTTCAAGGCACTGTATTAGATACATTGTTTACATTGCCCCTACTTCTTATAGAAATCTCAAGAGTTCAGACTATTAGTCCCGCCTTACATTATGATAAGATAGAGGATCAGAAAGTTTACATAATTTTCTCAAGATGACAAGCACATGCGTAGTGGGGTCAGGATTGAAATCCAAGCCTGTGTAGCTCCACAGCTGATACCTGGGGTATCATTTATGTGAATGTAATTCTCTTGTAGGCTTCATGATGTGGATGCTTCCTGAGCAGAACCAAAGCTGGGTTTCTGAATTTATCCTGCTTGGCTTCTCCACTGACCCCATCTCCAACAGGATCCTCTTTGTTGCCTTCCTTCTCCTGTACCTGAGTGCGATCCTGGGCAATGGGCTCATTATCACGCTGATATGCCTGGACTCACATCTCTACACTCCCATGTACTTCTTCCTCTGTATTCTCTCCATACTGGACATGGGCTATGTCACCAGCACCATGCCTCAGATGCTGGTGCACCTTCTCACTCACTCTCGGGCCATCTCCTTTGCTGGCTGTTGGGTGCAGATGTATATGTTTTGTGCCCTGGGCCTATCTGAGTGCATCATCTTTGTGGTCATGGCCTATGACCGATATGTAGCCATTTGCTACCCATTGCGTTACACTGTTATCCTCAGCTGGGGAATGTGCACACGACTGGCAGCTGGGACCTGTGTCTGTGGTTTCTTCTTCTCTCTAATTCATACTTTTCTCACAATGAGGCTGCCCTACTGTGGGCCCAACATCGTCAACCACTACTTCTGTGAAAGTCCCTCGGTACGGAGCTTGGCTTGCATGGATACCCACCTCATTGAGATGGTGGACCTGATCATGAGTGTGTTTGTGAATATCACTCCAAGTTGTCTTATTCTGGCCTCTTATATCCGTATTGTCCAGGCCATTCTCAAGATCAAATCCACCAGGGGCCGTTGCAAGGCCTTCTCCACCTGTGCTTCCCACCTAACAATGGCCACATTCTTCTACGCCCCGGCTATATACATCTACCTGAGGCCCGACTCCAGCTACTCCCCGGAACGCGACAAGCAAATCGCTCTTTTCTACAATGTCTTCACGGCGTTGCTCAATCCTGTCGTCTACAGTCTGAGGAACAAGGACATCAAGGGGGCTTTTCTCAAGGTGATGGGGGATCGTAGGGGGACAAGCTGAACAAGAGGACTTTGCTAGAATGTTTAATGCTTAGGAAAAGGACAGTATCCAATATTTTGAACAAACATTGTACCTTTGAACATTGTGCATTTTTCAACATGTCCTGTGGAACTATTGTAAAACATGGAAGCAACATGTCTACATTGATCATCTTACTCCATTGTGGTGTAACAACAAGCAACTTAATCTTCTCAGTGGCTTCCAACAGCAGTTCCATATATTCTTGTTCCAAGTCAGTTGGAGGTTGACTGTAAGCCTTTCTTAATCTTGGCTTGTGGCTGAAGAAAGAGCCCTACTTGAAGCATCCTTGTGACAGCAGATAAGAAGATAAAGTTAAATAAATGATGACTCTTTCAGCTGAAGTGACATGCATCCCTTTGTCTTCAGCCTATTGGGGAAACAAGTCATGTAGTCCTGTCTGATGGATCTGTAAGCTCTCCACACTGAGAACAGAACATTAGAGCTTAACAATTCAATTTATAGCAATGGAGCGGGAACCAATGGTGTATATGCAAACAACATACAACATGATAAATTTAAGTGGAGTAGCATGTGTATTACACCAATTTGTCCAGAGAAACAAATCCAGTGACACTCATATATGTATAAGAAAGAAAGAAAAAGAAATCACACAAAAATAGAATAAAATTATATTCCAGCCCTCTACTGGTCTGAGGGACAGTGAACTGGCCCCCATGTAAGGAAAAAGTAAGAAAGAACATTATATCAAAAGTAATTATATATCAAGAAAGCATCCCATCCCAGTCCAATTCAAGTCCATAAGTCCTTCTTCTGACTCCTGTAGCCACATGCAATAATGCAGAATACAGAAAGACCACAGGCTGGTGAATGCAGAGTTGTGTGGGTCCAAGATAGGTGGAAACATGGCAGGAGTTTGGCAGTTCTCAGGGGGCCAGCAAGCAGGAAGATGAAAGGGAGATAGGGCCCTCCTTATGAGCAGACCAAGCCCCCAAGGGGTACAGCAACAGGCTGGGACCTGATTGACAGGTGTGAACTTACCCCTAGCCAGGAGTGTCTAGTTGACAGATGTAAGTATCACAATGTGGCAAAAGAAACAGTAAAAGGGCAAGGTGCTACATGTTAGAATGGGACATTCAAACAGCAAATATCTGTAGTGAACTCTGAAAAGTAATCACATAGGTTGTGGAACCACTACTGTTCATGGAGGAGTTCTGGTAGTGTGGTGGGTTATGCATTGGCTTGCTAACCTCAAAGTCAGAAGTTCAAAACTGCCAATCGCTTATTGGGAGAAAGATGAGGCTTTCTACTCCCAAACAAAAATATTTACAGTGTACAAAAACCCACAGGGGAAGTTCTACTCTGTCCTATTGGATTACCATGAGTCAGAATCAGCCTAAGACAGTCAGTGAGTAAGGGGTGGTGGTGTGTGTAACCAACAGAGATCATGAGAAAACTGTGATGTATTATGTAGCGAGCCATAGAAAGGGATATGAGGTTTACTATTCGTGATCTGGATTCTGGTCCCACCCTTGCTAACTTGCTGTGTGACCTGAAGTAGAAAACCTGAGTAGACCCTTAACAAAAAGGAAAATTGAGCCAATCATTTAAAACTCCTAAGAACAGCAAAAAAATCTGGTCCCAGATGGTTCAGCTAGTGAATTCTAGCAAATATTGAGAAGAAATCACACCAATTTTTACTTAAGATTCCAGATAAAAGAAAAGTATGGAGAATTCACGAATTAATTTTATGAATTGAATGTAATCCTGATACCAAAACCAGGCAGAGTCATCACTAAAAAGAATATTGTAGACCAATATTTGTTATGAAAATAGCTATAAACATTCTAAATAAAATCATAACAATAGAATCAAAGAATATGTATGTGCGTATGCATATGTACATGCACACACACATCCGGAGATATGAATATATCATGACAAAAAGGAATTCATGCCAAGTAGTCAAAGATGTTGAACATTAGAAAAACAATCACTGTCATCATGTAGATAACATGAAGGAAAGTGACCGTATGATCATAGCAATTGATGCACAAACGATATTTGACACAATCCCAAACCCGCTCTGGGTAAAAGCACTCACAAACTAGGACGAGAAGAGAGATCCCTCAGCATAACACAGGGCACGTGGACAAAGCAATAGCGGACACCAATCTCAATGGAGAGAAACGGAAAGCCTCCCCCTGTGATTGGGACCCACACAAGGATGCTCCTTCTCCCCACTCCCATTGCACTCTGTGCTGCGAGTCTTAGCCAGAGGTCTCAGAACCCAAATTGGTGAAGAGAAAGCAAAATTCTATTTGCAGATGATATTATACTATGCATAGAAAAATGCCCAAACATAGCAAGAACAATTTTGGAACTAACAGCAAGATTTAGCAAAGTGGCAGGGTACAAAATCAGCATACAAAAATGAATTGGATTCCTTTATGGAACAAAGCAAGCTCTGAAAAAGAAATCATTTATAATAACCACCCCCAAAGAAGAAATACTTAGAATTCAATTTCACTGGAGAGATAAAACCAAACCAAACTGACTGCATTCAGTCATTTATGACTCTTGGTGGCCTTATTGGGCAGGATCGAGCTGCCCCTGTGGTTTTCCAAGACTGTAGTGCTTTTTTTCAATCACAATTCATCCATCCTTTGTGTCAAGCACATTTGCACATTTGTACCATCATCATGTTCAAAACATTTACTTTCTACTTGAGCCCTTGGTGTCATCTCCTCATTTGTGCCCCTCCCTCCCTGTGGTACTTGCATAATCATTTGTCACTTTGAGGATTAAGAGTGAAGGGGTGGAGTTTAGGCTGTCAATCAGGATATAGTCAATGAGGCCTCTGTGTGGCCTACTACTCCTGGGAATTCTGGGAACTCTGAATTTCCTCCTTGGAGGTGGAGACACTTCTCTCTCTCTGTTCACTCCCTGGGAGACATTGCAGCTGACAAGACACATGGAACTACGCTAGTGCCTTTTGCTGGAGAAGCCACATGGATCACCCTGATGCAAGCAGACCTCTGGAGCCAGCGAAACCACTTAGAGATCCCTGCCAGCGCTGAGATGCTTATATGCCATTGGATCCCAAGACTTTCTCCCCACTGGCCTGTGATTCTCCTGCATTCAATGTCATTGTAACTGTTTCATGAGTCTGAAGAAGACTTTATAGATTGGTATTGGACATAAGGGCTAATTTAGGACTTATGGGCTTGGACTGGACTGGGTTGGGAAGCTTTCTTAATATAAAATTTATAAAACTCTCTTATACACATATGGGTTTCTATGGATTTGTTTCTCTCGTCTACCTAGATTAACACTCTCCCCACCACCCTCCCTCATGAACCTTTGATAATTTATCAATTATTATTTTTTCATACATTATACTGACCAATGTTTCCCTTCACCCACTTTTCTGTTGTCCATCCCCCAGGGAGTTATAGGTAGATCATCGTGATCAGTTCTCCCTTTCTCCCCCACTTTCCCCTTACCTTCCTGGTATCTCTACTCTAATTTTTGGTCCTAAGGGGTTTGTCTGTCCTGGATTCCATGTGTTTCCAGCTCTTATTTGTACCCGTGTACATACTCTGGTCTAGCATTATTTGTAAGGTAGAATTAGGATCATGATAGTGGGGTGGGGAGGAAGAAGCATTAAAAAACTAGAGGGAAGTTGTGTGTTTCATGGGTGATATACTGACTGATCTCTTCCTTGTGACCCTTCTGTAAGGAGGTGTCCAATTGTCTACAGATGGGCTTTGGGTCTCCACTCTGCATTCCCCTTCATTCACATTGATAAGATTTTTTGTTTTGGGTCTTTGATACCTGATCCCATTGACACCTAATGATCACACAGGCAGGTTGGTGTGCTTCTTCCATGTGAACTTTGTTGCTTCTCAGATATATGGCTGCTTGTTTGTCTTCAAGCCTTTAAGAGCCCAGATGTTATATCTTTTGATAGCCTGGCACCATCAGCTTTCTTCTCCATATTTGCTTATGCACCCATTTTGTCTTCAGCGATCATGTCAGGAAGGTGAGCATCACAGAATGTCAGGTTATTAGAACAAAGTGTTCTTGCTACATTTATACTTAACATATAAATATATGTACATAGATCTATTTCCCTATAGTTATATATAAATATATTTACCTATGTACATGCCTGTATTTAGACCTCTATAAGTGCCTTTTGCCTCCTAGTACTAGCCTCTATTTTCTTTTACTTTCCTCTTGTCCCACTATCATGTTTGGCCTTCATTCAGATTTCAGTAAATCCTCTCAGTTACATTGCCCTTGATCAAGCTCTACCAGTCATTCTATGCCCTCCTTGCCATCAATTTTAGATCACTTGTTGTTCCCTTTCCCCTGAGTTTGTTAACACCTGCTTCCTTTCCCCACTTCTCTCTCCCATGTCCCCTGGAACCATCGGTCCTGTTGTTTACTCCTAAGACTCGAATTCTCTAAGGGGAATTGAAATCCTCATCTTTTCTGCATGGAGGGCCCAGTGGTTTCAGACTGCTAACCTCTGGGTTAGCAGCCCAATGCATAACCCACTGTGCCACTAGACTCCCTAGAGAACCAAAAGACCTATAGGAAAAAAAAATATTACAAAACATCACTAAAAGAAACCCAAAGAGACCTACCTAAGTGGAAGCCTATATTATACTCATGAATAGGAAAATCTAACATTGTCACAAATGCTAAATAATCTGCAGATTGGTACAGAGGAAATATCCATACATGAACCTTGAGCAGACTAGTGAATTCTCTTCAGACTGCTCCACCTGAGGCACAGGCCACTCTGGCCCTTTCTGGCTGTCAGAACGGGGAACAGCAAGTTCTCACCTGGCCAACCTTAAATCACTCAGCTTCTCCCATGGCACACAGTGGTCTCCAACAGGAGATAGGAGGGTGTAGCGGTTACACAATCTCCTAGCAACTTGTGATGGGGTGGAGTCTAACCTGTCAATCAAGTTACAGCTTGATGACCTCATTTGGAAGTGCTAAAGAGATAGATAGCTCACTGGAGGCCAGATACTCTCTCTGCTTGTCTCCCTGTGAGAGATTCCTATTGACAAGACTCATGGAGCTACGCTAGAGCCGGGGAACTGGAGGAGCCATGTGTAGACCCATGCCAGCACTGAGATGCTTCCACTGCCACTGGATCCACAAGACTTTCCACACACTGGTCTGTCATATTCCTGGACTTGTCATTGCATATCTGCCTGCATCTAAAGAGGATTTCTTGGACTAGTATTGACATATGGGGTAATATCGGACTTACGGACTTGATCTGGACTGGGCTGGGATATTTTCTTAATGGACAATTGCTCTTTCATTTCATACAAAGTTCTCACATACTTATGAGTGCCTCTGTATTTGTGTCTCTACTTAACACAGACCAACACATTATGTTGCCAAGAGTGAGGCACTAGAGAAAGAAATCATGAAGATGGAGAGTGGATGCTTGCTTGACCTCTGCCTCATTGCAGTTTTTCTTCTTTGGCTGGCCAGAGGTTAGATATGGCCATGCAGTTTACTGGGGTTTTTTTTTTTTCCTGGAAACAATATAGGAAGTTAAGTTTTGATCTTTTTCTTTGTTTGTTGTCTTTGGTTATTCCTGTTTGAAATGATAAAAATGAATGTTGTCAATGTATATATTGAGTTTAGGTATAGAATTTCTCAGAGACGATGCTGTTTCGTAACAATGGCTGACAAAAGGTCAAAATGGATGACAGAAAGCTTGGCCCTGGCTTGATTCAGTCAGAGGCCTAAAGCTATACTTCGTATCAATGAAATAATTTAGATAAGGATTAAGATAACCTTCGATAAGGGTTGAACTTGAAGCTTTAAAAATTGAGTTTAGGACATGGCTGTACTAGGTTTATACTGTGTTCTTCTGCCTACTCTTATTGATATGATTAATAGAAATGATTCTTTGGAAGTATAAATAGAGAGTTTGTAAGGTAACTGTTTCAACCACCAATTTGAAAACGTCAAATAGGTTAGGCCATGTCCGCAAAGAAGACTCTGAAAAGATAAGCCTCACCCAGTGTCTTGAATGCTCAGGAACTTTGAAGGTGAAGACACTTTCCTAAGGGGCTGTTATTGACAGATTGAACAAAAAAGGAACTGTTTGGCTCTTTGAACTTGAACTAATAGTTTGATTCAGAAGCTGAACAAAATCTGGAACCATCAAGAAACTCTCCTTTCTAGGGCCGAATGGTAAAGGGAGCCTGTGGCAGCCTGAAATGCTTGCTAGGTGAGCAATTGGATCCACTTGCTAAGTGGGAGTGGGAGAAGAGCAGCAACAAAGAGATGGGTTGAGTCCGTCCACTGACACCCGTGGAGCTGGTTTACAGGAACTAGGGGAGATAAGATCGGGTTGACTGGTCTGAAGTTAATGACCTAGCACAAGGGAGTAGGGTTGTTGTTGAGAGTTTGCGAAAGGCCTCTGAGCTAAAGACTAGGTGACCAATGGGCACCCTAATGAGAGTAAGTGAGGCAGCCCACATGGAGTTGACCAGAACCCGACCAGATGAAGAAGAGATTTTTAGCCTGTGAACTGGTGCATATTACTGCTGAACTTATGGATGGCCTGTCCCAAATTAAGTTTTCTTGTGGATGCAGACTTCACAAGGTTCCAACTAGAATGAAAATTCTTCAAATCAAAGATTAGGATTGTCTCCTCAGACCACTGGCTTGGTGTAAGTGGGCAGTATAGAAATTAGCTATCCAAAATTGGGCCGTTAAAGGCATGAAATAGGTGGCTTGCAAACTTTCATAGGTGGGAAAATATATTCATAGGATTAGTCTATAGTTGTTCACTTAAGTGCAATTGTTAGGCATGGAATATTTTTGTGTTGCTCACTTATAGAATATTATGTTTAAATGAGGCTTTAGAACATGTTGAGTTGCGCGCATTTTAGTTTTATCCTGTTAGGTACAGATATGATTTTATTATTGTTTTGTTAAAATTATGTATGGCTAAAGAGTTGGGTAAAAGTGTCAAGTTGGTGGCGAGGTCCCCAGGGAATGCTGAAGGTGGTCTTCAGGCCCAGGGGGGTGGTGCCCAAACAGACTGGACTGGAAAACACTCCTAAAGGTGAAAAAACTGTCCTTGAATTAACAATAAGCTTTTCTTTCTTGTGTTTTGTTTGTTTTCTTTTGTCATTGGTTTGTTGTTTTGCTGCATATTGTTGCTTGGTTTTGCTCTGTCTTGTTTTTGTGCATGTTATTATCTCCACAGGTCTGTCTAAATAAGATAGGCTGGATCAACAATCTGGAGGAGAAAACAACGGGACCAACAGTTCTGGGGGGGCATGGGAGAGGAGGGGGTGGAGGGAGAGGTAGTGGTGTTAACAAACCCAGGGACAAGGGAACAACAAGTGATCCAAATCATTGCTAAGGAGGGTGTAGGAGGCCTGGTAGGGTGTGATCAAGGATAATGTAACCAAAAGGAATTACTGAAACCCAAATGAAGACTGAGCATGATAAAAGGACAAGAAGAAAGTCAAAGGAAATAGAGGAAAGAGCTAGGAGGCAAAGGACATTTATAGAGGTCTAAATAAAGGCATGTATATATGCAAATATATTTATAAATGAGGATGGGGAAATAGATCTATGTGCATATATTTATAGGTTCAGTATTAAGGTAGCAGAAGGACATTGGACCTCCACTCAAGTACTCCCTCAATGCAAGAATACTTTCTTCTATTAAAATACATTCTATGGGGAAGGGAGACTCCAGATAGGGAAAGATATGACAAAATAACAATGTATAAATTACCAAGGGCAAATGAGGGAGGGGTCAGCGGGGATGGGGGGAAAACAAAAAGAGGACCTGATGCAAAGGGCTTAAGTGGAGAGCAAATGCTTTGAGAATGATTGGGGCAGGGAATGTGCGGATGTGCTTTATACAATTGATGTATGTATATGTATGGATTGTGATAAGAGTTGTATGAGCCCCTAATAAAATGTTTTAAAAAATAAAATAAAATACAATCTATGCTGCTCACTTTCCCGACACAACCGCTGAAGACAAAGTAGGTGAATAAGCAAATGTGGTGAAGAAAGCTAATTGTGCCCGGCAATCAAAAGATATAGCATCTGGGGTCTTAAAGGCGTGAAGTTAAACAAGTGACTATCTAGCTGAGAAGCAACAAAGCCCACATGGAAGAAGCACACCAGCCAAAAACAACAAATAGAAACACAGAATAGTAATATTAAAATATTCAAAGTAGATAGCACTCTGAAAGAGCTAAGTAGTAAAATTGAGCACTGGGAGGCTGAATTAGTGAGTTTGAAGGCAAATTTCTCTATACTAATTTATGAGAAAAATAATCTACAAAATATCTGAAGGATGTCTATGAATTATGTGGGAGTTATTAAGAAGAATAGCACATACCCGGAAGGCATTCTAGAACAGGGATAAACAACAACAAAAGGGTTTGTTTCTGCTGTTATTACTATTCTCATCACAATTATTTTTACCCTATTACAATGTCTGTCCCATCTATCCCTCTATTGTATCAGACAAGATGCGCTATTTTTAGGGACAGAAACATCCAGGACTCAGGTGCTGAGGTCAAGATTACATTGCTGTAATAGACTGTTACTGGATTTATCAACTACTTGTTCTTCAAATTCACAAAGCACACATCAGAGGATGGAGATTGGTGCACTGGAAACCCTGACTTGGAAGCTGGACATCTAGCTTCTTGTCCCCTACACTAATTCATAGCAGAGCCCTGATGATGTAGAGCAGTAGTTCTCAACCTGTGGGTCATGACCCCTTTGGGATCCAGTGACCCTTTCACAGGGGTCGCCTAAGACCATTGGAAAACACATAAATATTTCACAATATATAATTACATATTGTTTTGTGATTCATCACTATACTTTAATTATGTTTAATTGTGTTCAATTCGTAACAATGAAAATACATCCCACAGATATTTACATTGTGATCCATAAAAGTAGCAAAATTACAGTTATGAAGTAGCAATGAAAATAAGTTTATGGTTGGTTGGGGTCACCACACCACAAGGGACTGTATTAAAGTGTCGCAGCATTAGGAAGGTTGAGAACCACTGATGTAGTGGGTGATGACTTGGACGGATAACCACAAGGTTACCAGTTTGAAACCACCTGTTGCTCCATGGGAGAAAGATGAGACTTTCTGCTCCCATCAGGATTTACAGTCTTGGAAACCCACATGACAGTTCTACATGGTCCTATAGACTCAATATGAGTTGGAATCAATTTGAGGGCAATGAGGTTGAGGTTGATTTTTTGATTAACACTAATTCATGTAAGGTAATCACTTTCCTTCTCTGAGTTCAGTTTGTACAGATATAAAAGAAAAGGAAGAATCTGAGCCTGTCGACCTTCAGGACCCTTTTTGACAGTGACGTGAACAAGAGCAACCACAGGGACTCTCACAGGCGGGCTCAAGACAAGTGAGCAGTCATTAGTGGTCCTCAACATGACAGCAGTATCATCCTTGGTAAGTGGGCATTTACAGCAGTATCACCCTCGGTAAGAGGGAATTTACAACATTATCATCCTCGGTAAATGGGAATGTCATCACCTCACTTAAAGGAGCTCTGGGACAGCCCCATGTGTCCATTATTTGTCACTACAAAGTTCTGTGAGGATGCCCAAATGGACCATTAGAATGATCCTGATAAATAGCATCATCACCACCTCCCACTATGTGCTTAGTTCCTCTCCCCAGGCACAGCCCCAGAGGGAACTTGTGTTACCAAAGGAAAGCTAATGGCCAGAGTCCCTCCCATGGGCAATCTCAGCCTGGGGACAATTAGGGAGTCACAGATGCAGGCCCGGTGTTAGTAGGGCTGCCACAGCTCCCAGTTTCCACTGGTCACTGGCCTTAGGTTTCCCCTCAAGAACTGTGGGACTTCCCGGCAGAGAAATCATATTTCAGAGTCTGGTCTGCTCTTTCCTACCTATCCCCAGGCTGTCTGTCTTCCCACTTGTGAAAATGGCCAGCTCTTGGCCAGCAGGAGGGATTCCTGGTAAGAGTTCAGATGCAACCATTGATGGTGACAGATCCTAAAGGAAGTGCCGGATTGTGGTGTTGGTTCTCCTACTGTCTACTTGGATAATCTTGGTCAAGGCCCTCAACTACACCAGATCACAGGTAATTTATTTGGTAAAGTAAACCACGTTCATAGTCAGCATTCGTTATGAAATTCTGACTTTTAAAAGCCATGGTCTCTTTCCAGGCATCATTTTTCTCATCTATACAATGGGGACCTACATCTCTGTCTAGACTACCTCTTCAGGGCTGGAAGAAGGACTAAGATCTTGGCTTAAGGCCGTATTAACTGATATTTGCTCCATCCTCTGGAGGAATTTACAAGTCACCTTTTCCTCTCTCCTGAGTTCTGGGCTCCAAATCTCTCTTCTCTCTGAATATCTGGATCCATCAGACTCGTCTGGAAAAGTGGGCAATAGCTATGAGGACACTCACTGGGGAGACTTCTAAGACCTTAGCAGATTCTGAAGAAGAGCTCATGGTTGGAGGAGCCTTGGGGATTATATTCACCCACCTGAAGTCCCCAGGGTGCTTATGGAAAGTGGGTACAGAGAGGAGCCAAGACTTCTCCTGAGACTACTTAGTCAGTGAGTGGACCAATCAAGACTGGGACTCAGGCACCCAGAATTCAAGATCCAGGTTTCCCCTTCACACAGCTGTGCTTTTGAAGCATCTTTTAAAGAGGGTTGGTTATTCCATGGAAACGTGAGCAATGGAGACCTGGGTCACACACCTCTTCTGAGAACGCCCGAGCCCCGGCAGATTTCCATTCCAGGGCCTCAGAGAGTGCCCACCCTGACACCATGGGTGCGAGAATCTCTGTGCCAGGTTCCTCATTGGCTGTCTGCTTGGGTTCGCACCTTCCCGGGGACATGCGAGTGTGTGTGCTCTAATGCAACGGTTGGCTCCTGTTTTCTTGTTGTTGTCTCTACAGTTCGTGATGCATTTCTTTAGGACGGGGATTCTATCTGTTGTATCCGCCTGTCAATATCTGGTACCCACAGGATGGCAGACTCATGGAATAGATTCAATAAAGGATTTTTGATTGGATGAGCAAAAATAATATTTGCTCTTAAAGAAATACAAACAGGAAGAAAGGCTGAGAAGAGGGAAAGAAGAGGATAAGCTATCACCCAGGATGACCCCCCCGTGCCCCCCGCCCCTTCACCTGTGGTTTGACATGCTATGATGGCTGACTTCTGGCTCTGATGCTGGAAACTATGGTGCCAGTAGTTCCAATTCCACGAGGGCCACTCAAGGGGAGCAATTTCACCCAAGCTTCCAAACTACGAAGAAGGAGTAGACAGTCCACTTCTGAGGGAGTAGACTTTGAAGAACTTACAATCAGCGGTGGAGCATTGTCAGATATCGTATTGAGAGATGAACCACTCAGGGTGGAAAGAACTCAAAATACGACTGAGAAAGAGCTGCCTTCTCAAAGCAGAGTTGCCTTTAATGACATGGAAGGACCATTGTTTGCTGATGAGACATAACTCAGAATGAGAAGAAACGCAAGGATCCATTTATCTGTGGAACATTAAATGTATGAATTACGAATCCAGGAAAATTGGAAATTATAAAAAGTGAAGTACAATACAAGAAGGTCAATATCTTAGGCATTAATGAGCTGAAATAAACTAGTTTGCACCATTTTGAATCAGATATCCGGATGACTTACTAAAACAAATGAAAATATCAAGAGGAATGGCATTGCATAATCAGAAAGAATATTTCCAGATTGATCCTGAAGGACAATGCTCTCTGTGATAGTATCATATCTATAAGGTTATGGGGATGATTAGTTAATAAATTACAATACAGATTTAAGCACAATCCTCTAAAGCTAATGAAAAATTTGAAAAATTCTGCCAACTTCTTCAGTCGGAACTTGCTCAAACATACAATCAAGATGCATTGATAATTACTGGTGATTGGAATAGAAAATTTGGAATTAAAGAGAAAAGAATAATAATCAGAAAATATGGCCTCCGTCATAGAAAAAAGCTGGAGATCACATGATAGAATTTTGCAAGACCAATGACTATTAAACATAGCTTTTTCAATAACATAAATAGTCACTATACGTGCAGGCTTTGCCAAATGAGATACACAGGAATAAAATTAACTACATTTGTTAAAAGATACAATGGACAAGTTCAGTATTCTCAGCTGAAACAAGATCAGGGGCCAACTGCAGAACAGACCACCAGTTGCTCACATACAAGTTCAGGTTGAAGTCAAAGAAAAAACAAGTGCACAAGAAGTAAATACAACTTTGGTGTGTCCTTTCTGAATGTAGAGAACATGTCAAGAACAGATGTGACTCATTGAACACTACTGGGAGAAGCCCTGATGACATCAAGCCCATCATCCATGAAAACAGCAACAAGTCATTTAAAAGACAATAAAGGAGACGATAAATGTGGGTATTAGAAGCGACTTTAAAACTTACTCTTGAACATAAAGCAGCTAACACCATTGCAAGAAATGAAGGAAAAGAGGTAACCAGAAAATATCCAAGTTTAACACAAAAGGACAAATAGAATATCATAATGGAACGTGCAAAGACCTGGAGTTAGAAAGACAAAAGTGAAGAAGACGCTCAACGTATCTCAACCTGAGAATTCAAGAAAAATGCAAACCTAGAGTCTCAACATTGAAAGATTCTTATGTTGTTCAGCAAAATACTGAAGGCTTCAGTAAGCACCAGCAGAAAGGGAAGTAATACATAGAGTCGAAGCGCCAAACAATAGGAGGTTTTCCTTTCCCACGGTAGCTCAAGGATTCGAGGTGTAATTCAAACACAGGTCTAGCCGACAAACCAGAGCACCAGGAATCATGTCTTCAGTTCCCAGCATTTCTTTAGGGTGACGAGGATTTCCCTCCTCTCTGCTCTGGCTAATCATAACCCCTGGGAAGGCTGGAACAGGGAACAGTCTAATCGCAACTCCATGGAGCTCTCAGCATTACCTAATCCTGCACGATTCCCTCAGGACTCTCTGTGTAGCACTCCTGTTGGCGTCGTTCAGGGAATTTCCTCTTGGCATTCCCACTAGGACAGAGGAGTGCAGCTGCAGGATGCATAGCCTCTGTGGTGGTGAGGCGCGTCTCTTAGGAGAGCCTGCTGACGAGGTAGGAGCATAAAGCCTTGGCTATTCGGCCCACCCGGAGAATCCTGAGACGGCCATGTTTCCCTCTGTCAGCACCCCATAACTACACAAGGGAGTCTGGCCTGGAACTACTCCATGGAGGGCAAGGGAAAGAAGAGGCTCCAACCTCCAACTTTGAGAAATCTAGAATTTTTTAGAGAATAACTTGCTACACATCCTACTTTAATAGACTCCAAGAGGGCTTCCTTTTCATCTCCTCTCCATTAAGAGTAAGTGACATCCTCTAAGTGACTTGGTTTTGCACATACTTGAAGGTGAGATGATTGTTGAGACTTGGGGCAGTGCGGTCAGATCTTGGACCTCCTTGGCTATTGGAGGGCAACAGGAGCCTGGTCACTCAGCCTCCAAAATTTTTCTGTGGTGACATCCCACCATTCCATTTCCCTTTCCCGGTGTCACAATGGTCAGTCCTTACCATCGTATGTCTTCCTACTCCTCCCCCCTTTGTTGCTAATTTATTTAATAAAATGTATTGATGCTTTCTTTATGTCAAGTCATAATGCAGGCACTGTTGTTGTTAGGTGTAACAACGCACGTAACAGAGAGGAACTGCCTCAGGGCGTTTATTGGCCGATCACTACGTCTTTGGCCCATGTTCTATCGAGTGGATTTGAAGCCCCAACCTTCCACTGAGCAACTGAGAACTTAACTGTTTGAGCCACCAGGCTATTTTTTCTAGGCATTACAAAAGAGAAAGAATAAAATATTTATTGAGCTCAAAGTTCTCCAAGATGACCTGGACATACCTATTCAGGCCAGGCCAATGATTATCATGCTGAGTGCAGGTGAACAGAGGGATCACCAGGAGGATGGAGGCCCACTGTCCATGGTCTCCAAAGCTTGGGGCATTGTAGGTTAAGACAGATCCTCTTGGGTGTACATAATCCTGGCTATTTACCGCCCCCCTAAAAAATGGGGTTTAACTCCGGCTCAGAGACAAATGAAATGGTAACACTTTCCCAAGTGCCTTCTTTTGGAGGTGGGAAGAGATGCCTCATCAGCTCCCTCTGCCTTCCAACATATTCCTGTACCCTCCCACATCCAAAGAAGGTAGAAATGGTTGTTGGAAACTGATCATGCAAAATACTCTGTGCCTGCTATGATCGTGCCTTTGTTCTGAAGGGTTCTGTTTCTGTGTTGCCTGGTGGTCTTACTGTTTGCTTTGAATTCCAAAGAGTCAATGATAAGATTGATTCTATACCAATATCAGATGGCCAAAATATTGTGTTGATAGGGAAGTTTGCATTGTTCACCTTCTCACTTAAAATTGTTTGCTGGAAGCAGGAGAAAGGAAGAAATAAGGGTGAGATAAGGAATCAGACCACCTTGCTTCACATCCCAAATGTGCTCCTTATTAATCATATTATCAAGAACAAATCACTGTTTCTGTCAATGACTTCATTCTTTCGTGAATATGGAGGATGAGTTAAGTTAAATTAGCAGTATTGGACACGCAGAAATGGCTTAGCTATAATTTCTATTTACAAGAAAGTTATAAACTCACCTACATATTCATAGTTTATTGCGGATACTTACTCTAATGGGTTAACAGCAGAGAAAGATAATTTTCCCAAATTCCTGGACTTCCTTATAATGTATGTGAGAGCCTTAGAGGATTACTAGCATCGATCCATAGAAAGAATTAGCAGGATTGTTAGCACAATGAGGGGGCTAGAAGTAGATGAAGCATGTAATGTAGGTTTAGCAGGAGTAGAGAGGGCAAACAGTTTGGAGGAGCTGAATGGAACACGATGTTTGCACAGGAAGCGACTGCTGAGGTTGAAGTTCACGCGGATCATGTAGGAAAATCTCTGTGCTTCAGGTTAGCGTGATGGTGGATGGACAGACCTGGAAAGGTTTTAAGCAGGAGACAGGTGCAGTCAGAATTGCATTTGGAAACAGTCACTGGCAGCAAGCTCTGCGGGGATGTACTAGAGGAAGAGACTCCGAGTGTGGGGAGCAGAGAGGGACTGGGGGAGAAACGCAAGAAAGAAGTGGTGGGTTCCTGGCTGAGGCAGTGGGCGGGGTGGCTCTGATGGTGGGGGGGAGGCAGACTGGTTTGCAAAGAGATGAGACAGGACAAAAGACGACCTAGGAGGGCTTGAAGTCGCCTTGCACCCCAATTCTGTAACTGCTGAAAGCTAGCTTTGTCTACTTTGAACTTTACATAGATTAAATAGTACATTTTATCTTTTCTCCATTTCCCCCTTTCAACATTATGTGTGTGAAGTTCATACATAGTCTGTGGCTGTGATTCATTTATTCTCATTAACGTATAATATCTACTGAAGAATTCCACAATGTTTTCATCCATTTTCCTATTGGTTGATACTTCAGTAGTTTGTATTTGTGATTATGTAGCATACAGTCGTAACCATTTTTGTATGTATATTTTCTTGAACATATGTATGGGTGTATAAGTAGATAGGAATATAGGTAAAAACAGAATTGGCACTTAACAGGTTGTGCTGAAGATTAGCTATAGGAGATGTGGCTAAACATCTTGTAAAAAGGATTATCCAAATGTAAACTCCTATATTATTTGCTCCTTTCAATACTATTGTTCATTTCTGTTCTTGTGGTGAGTGTTTCATTGTGATCTTCATTTGCAATTCGTGGATGACTAGCAGTGTTGAGTACCTTTTCCCATGCTTAATGACCATTTTGGTAGCCTTTTGTATGAAATGTCCTGTCAAGTATTTTGATTATTATTCTCTTGCGTATTCTTTATATTCTTACTGATTTTAGGAGCTCTTTATTCTGGGCTTAAATCTTTGAAGTTCTTTACCTTCATGGAATTCAGTTGATAATTTTTCTGTCTGTGCTTGGTGTTTTTGTGAGTCATATTAAAGAAAAATTTGCCCATCCCAAGATGGTGAAGATATTTTTGTCTGATTGTAAAAATGTTGCGGCTTTATCTTTGCCACTTAAATCTACCATCCATCTGGAACTGATTTTTTTATATAGCGTGAATTAGGGAACCCCAATTTTTTCCAGTGTGAATATCCACATGATCCACTGATAATATTATCCTTTCTTCCTTTCAGTGTAGGATCAACTTTGTCATAATTCCAGTGACTGTATGTGCATCAAGGCATCCTGATGGTTAAGCATTACCAGGCTGCTAACCAAAAGGTCAGCAGCTTAAACCTACCAGCCACTCCACAGGCAAAAGATGCAGCAGTCTGCTTCATAAAGATTCACAGCCTTGGACATGTTATTGGGTGGTTCTATTAAGTCATATAGCGTCACTATGAATCAGAATCAACTCGACAACAATGGGTTTTTTGTGTGTGGTTTGGCTATCTAATGAATTGTAGGTATATAGTTTGCAACTATATAAGTACTCTATTATTTATTAATTTGACACCCTTAGATATAGTGTATGTATCAGGATCCAGTCAGGGGACCGAATGCTCCAGACATTTGAACAGGGGACATGGAATGTAAAAGTGGTTTATTAATAAAATTTGGGAAACTAGTAAAAGGCATAAAAGAGGATTCTGAGCAATCCAGAAACAGCAAGTGGATAAAAAACAAAACGCCTACTTCTTGGAGGCTGAAGGAGAATATACACTGGAAAGATGAAAGATTTAGGTGTTACTCTTCTCAGTCTCCCTGTGTCTGACCTCCTTTCCCCAAAAGACTTTTCAAATAGGGTGTGACTGCATCAGGATCATTCAGACCAGTATGTGCACACAAATGACCACTGTCTGGGGAAAGTAGTGCCTAAAGTTATGGTCAGAGGTGATCTGTAGATATGACCTATCTGGTGAGAAACAATTGTCAGAGTTATGGTGAGATCTGCTATGAAGGCAGCTTATCGGAGCAGCCAAGGACATAACCGGCTGCTGGACAGTGATGAGCACTGTGTGGCTGGGATCTGTCCACTGAGGTCAGTAGAGGTAAATCTACCAGCCCATCTGCACAATACTCTCCTGTCCCAAACGGAACAACAAGACAAACCCAACCTCAGACTCATTGCTTTGTACCATCACTTATCCCATTTCCGTTCAATAGTTCATGTTTCCACCCCCCACCCCTTTTCCTCATCCTCTGTCCTTGGGTAAATGCCGCACTTTTTTTTTTTTAAGCCTGGAATCTCTTTGACTTATATTTTCCAGGTTAAGTTCATGCTATGGAATTTCACCAGATCTCCATGTTCAAGAGAAGGAAGGATTCATAGCCTCATTTCCAAGATTGCTGGTGTCTGCACTGTGATAGTCCTGTTTTTCCCACCACCCAGCGACTCTGGCATCCTCCTTAGGCCTTTTCAGAGCAACACCCTAAGAATCACTGGGCAAGTGGCCCTGAAAACCATCTTTCTTTGCCAGATCTGGGTTGGGAATCTGGCCAATGTCATTGTCTTCTTTCATAATATCTATCCAGTCTTGTCTGGCCAAAGATTGAGTCCCACGCCGATGATTCTCACCTTCATGACTGTGGCCAACCCCTTGGTTAGTTTTTCCACAGGGATTCCCCACCCTTGGCAGCTGTTTTTTTAAAAAACATTTTATTAGGGGCTCATACAACTCTTATCAAAATCCATAATACACATACATCAATTGTATAAAGCACATCTGTACATTCTTTGCCCTAATCAAAACATTTGCTCTCCACTTAAGCCCTTTGCATCAGGTTCTCTTTTTTTACCCCTCCCTCCCCGCTCCCCGCTCCCTCATGAGCCCTTGACAATTTATAGATTGTTATTTTGTCATATCTTGCCCTATCTGAAGTCTCCATTCACCCCCTTCTCTGCTGTCTGTCTCCCAGGGAGGAGGTCACATGTAGATCCTTATAATCGGTTCCCCCTTTCCAACCCACTCACCCTCTTAAATGTGGATCATTCACACACAGCATGAGTTCACTTCCAGACCTGAAGGACAAAATAGGGCCACAGTCTTGGGGTGGGGGATGGGGGGTGGAGGGTAGATAGGGCTGTTGTACCACCATCTCTATGTTACCAGTATGTCTAGCCCCTTTTATGATTTTGAGTTCTGTTGAACATTTTTCTCTCACCTGATCCAGGACCTTCTAATGTGATCCTTTTCTGAGCAGTTTGTAGGGATAGCCAGGCACTATGCAGTCTGTTGGTCTCAGGCTTATGAAGACTGATGTTTGTATTGTCCATTAGTCACTGGACTAATTGTTTCCAGTGTCTTATTTCCGGCAGATAGAGAGAGCAATATTTACACCTTAGCTGGCTGTTCGTGAGCTTTCAGAGCTCCAACTACCACTCACCAAAGTGGGATGTAGGACATGGTCTGTGTGAACTCTGTTATCCCAGTTGACCTCAGTGTCTCTTAGGACTATGGCTCCAAGCCCCTAGATCCAGCTACACAACCCCTCGAGGTGTTTGCCTCTAAGAAGTTCTCACAGAGTTCCCACCAGTATGCTCCAACACATTCATGGATGGATTCGTGCAGGTCCTTTGTTTCTCTTGTGTTTATTGTGTTTATTCCTAAGTATTTCAGCTTTTCAGTGGCTTTTCTAAACAGCCTTGTTTTGGTGATTGCCGTACAGAGTTCTCTTTGTTACCATGAAGGAATCCAATGGTCTTTCACAGGTTCAGCTTGTACCCTGCCGCTTGGCTGAAGCTTTCAATTTGTTTCAAATTTTTTCTTAGTGGGGTTTCACCTCAAGATCTGTGATCTACCTTGAGTTTATTTTTATGCATGGAGGGAGGTAAGAAAGAGCCTCGCTTCATTTTGCTGCCGGTAGATGTCCACTTTTTCCAGCAACACTTGATGAAGAGGGTATGCGCTTCTCATGTGATATTTTGGGGGCCCTTATCAAAGATCAGTTGTCTGTATGGAGATGGTTTTATTTCTGGGTTTTCAGTTCTTTTTCATTGTTTGGAGTATCTGTCATTGTACCAATACCATGCAGTTTTGACAACTGTGGCTGTATAATATGTAAAGCATGCCCTCCCATTCTGTCCTTCTTCTTGAGGAGTTCTCTGCTAATTCTGGACTTCTTCCCTCTTCATATGAAGTTGGTAATCAGCTTTTCCAATTCTTTGAAGAAAGATGAGGGTATTTGTATCAGGATAGCATTAAACTTATATGGTGCCTTGGGCAGCATTGACATCTTGACTATATTCAGTCTTCGGATCCATGAGCATGGAATATTCTTCCATTTGTTGAGGTCACTCTTGGTTTCTTGTAATAGTATTCTGTAGTTTTCCTCATACAAATCTTTTGTTTTGTTTTGTTTTTAGTCAGGTGTATCCCTAGATATTTCAATTTGTGCTTTACTATTGTGAAGGGTACTACCTTTTTGATCCCCTCTTCTGTGGTCTTGTCCGAAGTGTACAGCAGTCAGATAGACTTCTGTTTGTTGATCTTGAATCCTGCCACTCTTCCATATTCCTTGATTGCTTCCTGTGATCCTCTTTTGCAGCTTTTTGGGTTTTCCATATATAAAATCATATCTGCAAATAAGAATAGTTTCACCTCTTCCTTTCCAGGTGAATACCTTTGATTCTTTTCTTTGCCTTATGCTGTTAGTTAGGACCTCCAGTATGATGTTAAATAAGAGTGGGGACAAGGCACATCCTTGTCTGGTCCCTTTTTTCAGTGAGATTTTTAAAAGTTTTTTTCTCCATTACCTACCACGTTGGCTGTTGGTTTTTCATATATGGCTTGTATTATATTGAGGAATTTCCTTTCCATGCCTATCTTCTTGAGTGTTAAAACAGGAATTGGTTTTGGATGTTGTCCAATGCTTTTTCTGCATTTATTGATATTATCATGTGGTGTGGTTCTGATAGTTTTTCATGTCAATGTGGCAAAGGATACTAACGGTCTTCTGTATGTTGATTATAGTCTTTGTTTTCTACTCATGTTGATTTTGGAGAGTTCCTATATGCTCATTCGTTTTTCTAGCTCACTAATCTTCTGCTATGTCTATTTTCTATTGAAATCAGCTGATGAATTTTTAATTTCAGCCTGTTTACGTTCTAGAATTTTTACTTGATTTTTTAAGAAAATGAGCTGTGATGTTTGGTGCTTGCCGATCTGGCAAGGGAGAAAGGCCCTTGTGAGTTTCCAAGCCCTTAACTCTTTGTGAGAGTAATAAGCCCAATCTTGCGCCTGCAGGGCAATTCGTGATTTTGAACCGATGTCTTTGCAAGTATCAGCCAACCTGTAGCCTCTATGATGTCTCAAGTGGCAGGGAGCTTGGCTTTTTGGAATATTTGTGAAATATTCCATATATTTATACTTTTCTCTACAGCAAGGATTGTTCAATTTTAGTAAAACATATTAGTGAAAGTCATGCTATTAATAGAGACGGGAAATTATACAGTTATCTTGACTGTTTCGTGCCGCTGAATCAGCTGTGATTCATAGCTACATATTAAACAGACTTTGAAAATTTGGTTGGTTATTTTCATTCAAACTTTCTGAAAATAAGGAATAGAATGAACTCACTTGATAAAGTCCATTTAGCTAAAATATACAACAAGAATCAGATATAATAGAAAATCTAAGTAGACTACATTTAAGATTAAAGAAAAAGTAAGCATTTCTATTTATCACCACTATTATTCAGTACAGTGGTACCAGCTCCCCTGGTGAAGACATAGATTTTGACAAAGAAGGATAACTAATAAGATTAAGGAGAGTTTAAAGATCATTATCCTCAGATGATACAAGCAACCTAACTCACATAGTTGACTGATGTGTTGTGTTAAATATTCTGGACCTTTATGAAGACCCGGAAGGAAAGACAAATACGACCATTAGAAATATCTGGGTAAGGTGGAGAGACATGTAATCATTTGGTCAGGAATGCTCAGTCAATTAAGAGAAATATCTCTCAGAAGTGTTCAGACTGGACTGGATATGGTATAACTGCATTGCTGATAAAAAATGTGTGACCACTCTGTCACCTGAAAGGAGAGGATGAATATGAGCATTTCACAGGATGTGTATTGTTTCAAGGCACTGTATTAGATACATTGTTTACATTGCCCCTACTTCTGATAAAAATCTCAAGAGTTGAGATTATTAGTCCCACCTTACATTATGATGAGATGGAGGATCAGAAAGTTTAAATAATTTTCTCAAGATGACACCGCACATGCGTAGTGGGGTCAGGATTGAAATCCAAGCCTGTCTAGCTCCACAGCTGATAGTACACCTGGGGTATCACTTATGTGAATGTAATTTCTCTTGTAGGCTTCATGATGTGGATGCTTCCCGAGCAGAACCAAAGCTGGGTTTCTGAATTTATCCTGCTTGGCTTCTCCAGTGACCCCATCTCCAACAGGATCCTCTTTGTTGCCTTCCTTCTCCTGTACCTGAGTGCGATCCTGGGCAATGGGCTCATCATCACACTGATCTGCCTGGACTCCCATCTCCACACTCCCATGTACTTCTTCCTCTGTATTCTCTCCATACTGGACATGGGCTATGTCACCAGCACCATGCCTCAGATGCTGGTACACCTTCTCACTCACTCTCAGACCATCTCTTTTACTTGCTGTTGGGTGCAGATGTATGTGTTTGGTGCCTTGTCCCTGACTGAGTGCATCTTCTTTGTGGTCATGGCCTATGACCGATATGTAGCCATTTGCTACCCATTGCGTTACACTGTTATCCTCAGCTGGGGAATGTGCACACAACTGGCAGCTGGGACCTGTGTCTGTGGTTTCTTCTTCTCTCTAATTCATACCTTCCTCACAATGAGGCTGCCCTACTGTGGGCCCAACATCATCAACCACTACTTCTGTGAAAGTCCCTCGGTACGGAGCTTGGCTTGCATGGATACCCACCTCATTGAGATGGTGGACCTGATCATGAGTGTGTTTGTGAATATCACCCCAAGCTGCCTTATTCTGGCCTCTTATATCCGTATTGTCCAGGCCATTCTCAAGATCAAATCCACCAGGGGCCGTTGCAAGGCCTTCTCCACCTGTGCTTCCCACCTAACTGTGGCCACATTCTTCTACGCCCCGGCTATATACATCTACCTGAGGCCCGACTCCAGCTACTCCCCAGAACGTGACAAGCAAATTGCTCTCTTCTACAATGTCTTCACGGCGCTGCTCAATCCTGTCGTCTACAGTCTGAGGAACAAGGACATCAAGGGGGCTTTTCTCAAGGTGATGGGGGGTGGTAGGGGGACAAGCTGAACATGAGGGCTTTGGTAGAATGCTCAATGCTTAGGAAAAGGACAGTATCCAATGTTTTGAACAAACATTTTACATTTGAACATTGTGCATTTTTCAACATGTCCTGTGGAACTATTGTAAAACATGGAAGCAACATGTCTACATTGATCAACTTGCTCCATTGTGATGTAACAACAAGCAACTTAATCTTCTCAGTGGCTTCCAACAGCAGTTTCGTGTATTCTTGTTCCATGTGAATTGGAGGTTGTCTGTAAACCTTATTTAATCTTGGCTTGAGGCTGAAGAAAGAGCCCTACTTGAAGCATCCTTGTGACAGCAGATAAGAAAATAAAGTCAAATAAATGATGACTCTTTCAGCTGAAGTGACATGCATCCCTTTGTTCTCAGCCTATTGGGGAAACAAGTCATGTAGTCCCGTCTGATGGATCTGTAATCTCTCTACACTGAGAACAGAACATTAGAGCTTAACAATTCAATTTATAGCAATGGAGCGGGAACCAATGGTGTATATGCAAGCAACATAAAACACGATAAATTTAAGTGGAATAGTATGTGTGTTAAGCTGGTTTGTCCACAAAACAAATTCAGTGACACTCATATAAGTATTTAAAAGTGCATTATATCAAGAAGTAATTATATATCAAGAAAGCATCCCATCCTAGTCCAATTCAGGTCCATAAGTTCTATACTAGTCCACATGGCCTTCCTCAGAGTCATGCAGCCGCATGCAACAATGTTGAATATAAAAAGATCACAGGCTGTGAATGCAGAGTTGTGTGGGTCCAAGACAGGGGGAAACATGGCAGGAGTTTGGCAGTTCTCAGGGGGCCAACAAGCAGGAAGGTGAAAGGGAAATAGGGCCCTCCTTATGAGCAGATCAAGCCCCCAAAGGGTACAGCATCAGGCTGGGCCCTGAGTGAGAGGTGTGAACTTACCCCTA
The DNA here is from genome assembly GCF_050624435.1 of Tenrec ecaudatus. Classification (NCBI taxonomy): domain Eukaryota; kingdom Metazoa; phylum Chordata; class Mammalia; order Afrosoricida; family Tenrecidae; genus Tenrec; species Tenrec ecaudatus. The sequence continues at coordinate 67,718,726 of NC_134530.1, forward strand.
GCCAGGAGTGTCTAGTTGACAGAGCTGTAACTGCCACAGTGGTAAAAGAAACAATAAAAGGGTAAGGTGCTACATGCCGTTAGAATGGGATATTTAAGCATCAAATATCTGTAGTGAACTCTGAAAAGTAATCACATAGGTTGTGGAACCACACTATAGGTCATGAAGGTGCGCTGGCAGTGTGGTGGGTTAGGCTCGCTGACTTCAAAGCCAGCAGTTCAAAATCACCAGTCGCTTATTGGGAGAAAGTTGAGTCTTTCTACTCCCACGTGTAAAGATTTACAGTCTCCAAACACCCACAGGGGAAGTTCCCCCTCCGTCCTATAGGATTGCTATGAGTCAGAATCAGCCTGAAGACAGTGATGAGTGGGTGCTTCTAACCAATAGAGATCATGAGACAAATGTGATGTATTATGTAGCGAGCTATAGAAGGCCTGATATTGGTGATCTGGATTCTGGGCCCACCCTTGCTAAATTGCTGTGTGACCTGAAGTAGAAAACCTGAGTAGATCCTTAAGAAAAAAGAAATAGATTCAATCATTTAAAATTCCTAATAAAAACACCTGGTGAACTATAGTGGTTCCACATTTCATGTGATTACTTTTCAGAGTTGGCTACAGATATTTCCCATTTAAATCTAGCAAATATTAAGACAGTAAATCAAGTCAAATTTCCTGTAGATTCCAGAGACTAGACAAAGATGGAAAATTCCTGAATAAATTTTATGACTTGACTGTAATCTTGATTTCTAAACCAGGTGGAGAAATCATTAAAAAGAATATTGTAGCTCAATATTTGTTACAAAAATAGCTACATAAATTCTAAATATAATCATAGCAACAGAATCAAAGAATATGTATGTGTATATGCATACAAACATGCACGCACATCCGTAGATATGAATATATCATGACAAAAAGGAATTCATGCCAAGTAGTCAAAGATGTTGACAATTAGAAAAACAATCACTGTCATCATGTAGATAACATGAAGGAAAGTGACCGTATGATCATAGCAATTGATACACAAACAATATTTGACACAATCCCAAACCCGCTCTGGGTAAAAGCACTCACAAACTAGGACGAGAAGAGAGATCCCTCAGCATAACACAGGGCACGTGGACAAAGCAATAGCGGACACCAATCTCAATGGAGAGAAACGGAAAGCCTCCCCCTGTGACTGGGACCCACACAAGGATGCTCCTTCTCCCCACTCCCATTGCACTCTGTGCTGCGAGTCTTAGCCAGAGGTCTCAGAACCCAAATTGGCAAAGAGAAAGCAAAATTCTATTTGCAGATGATATTATACTATGCATAGAAAAATCCCCAAACATAGCAAGAACATTTTTGGAACTAACAGAAAAATTTAGCACAGTGGCAGGGTACAATTAATACTAACCACCCCAATGAAGAAATACTTAGAAATAAATCTCACTAGAGTCATAAAAACCAAAGCAAATTGACTGCCATCCAGTGAATTCTGACTCTTGGCGACCCTGTAACCAGGGTAGAGCTACCCTTGTGGTTTCCAAGACTGTATCTCTTTATGCGATGTGAAATTCTTACCCTTTCTCCATGGAGTGGTCAGTGGTTTCAGACTGCTTAGCTCCTGGTTAACAGCCCAATGAGTAACCCACTATGCCACTAAACCCCCTACTGAAACAAAAGACCCACAAAAATATATATATTACAAAATATTTCAAAAAGGAACCCAACGCGACCTACTTAATTGTACATTATACATTGTCACACATGCTCGATCATCTGCAGATTGGTACAGGGAAACCTGCACACATGGACCTGAGCAGACTCGTGAATTCTTTCCTCACTGGCAATGCTTCAGACTGCTCCACCTGAGGCACAGGCCACTCTGGCCCTTTCTGGCTGTCAGAATGGGGAACAGCAAGTTCACACCTGGCCAACCTGGAATCACTCAGCTTCTCCCATGGCACACAGTGGTTTCCAATAGAAGATAGACGAGCGTGGCAGTTACATAATCTCCTAGCAACTTGCAAAGGAGTGGAGTCTAGCCTGACAATCAGGTCACAGCTTGATGAGCTCATTGGAGGTCAGATACGCTTTCTGCTTGTCTCCCTTGATACATTTCTGACAAGACACATGGAGCTATTCTAGAGCCCTGGAATAGGAGGAGCCATGTGGAGACCCATGACAGCACTGAGATGCTTCTAACACCACTGGATCCATAAGACTTTCTACCAAGTGGTGTGTGATCTCCGTGCATTTGGCATCATTGCATGGCTGCATGTGTTTTTAGAGAATTTTTTAGACTGGTATGGACAGATGGAGTAATATCGGGCTTATGGACTTGATCTGGACTGGGCTGTGATGTTTTCTTAATGTACGACTGCTCTTTCATATAAAGTTCTCTCTTACACACATGTGTCTCTGGATTTGTTTCTCTAGTAAACATAGACTAACACATTACCGTACCAGGAATGGGATACTAGAGAAACCAGTCATAAATATGAAGAGTGGATGCTTGTTTGAATTCTGCCTCATGGTAGTTTTGTTCATTGGCTAGCCAGAGGTCAGATATGACCATGCATTTAAATGGGTTGTTTTCTGGAAAGAATATAGGAAGTTAAATTTTGATCATTTCCTTGGTTGTTGTCTTTGGTTATTCCTGTTTGAAATGAAACAAGTGAATGTTCCTAATGTATTCTTTGAGTTTAGGGTAAAATTGCCCCTTGAATTTCTCAGAGACCACACTGCTTAAGTCAAAATGGCTGGCAGAAATCCTGGCTTTGGCTTGACTCAGTCAGAGGCATGAGGCCATGGGTCATATCAATGAAAACATTTAGATAAAGATTAAGGTAAATTTAGATAAGGATGGAACTTGATGCTTTGCAAAGTGAGTTTAGGATATGGCTGTACTAGGTTTATACTGTGTTCTTTTCTCGATTCTTATTGATATAATGATTGATAGAAATGATTCTTTGGAAGTACAAATAGAAAGTTTGTAAGGTAACTGTTTCAACCACCAATTTGAAACCATCAAATGGGTTAGGCCATGTCTGCAAAGAAGACTCTGAAAAGATAAGCCTCACCCAGTGTCTTGAATGCTCAGGACCTTTGAAGGTGAAGACACTTGCCTAAAGGGCTGTTGTTGACAGATTGAACAAAAAAGAACTGTTGGGCTCTTTGATTTTGAACTAATGGCTTGATCCAGAAGCTGAACAAAATCTGGAACCATCAAGAAACTCTCCTCTCTAGAGCCGAATGGTAAAGGGAGCCTGTGGCAGCCTGAAATACTTGCTAGGTGAACAATTGGATTCACTTGCTAAGTGGGAGTGGGAGAACAACAGCAATAAAGAGACGGGCTGGGTCCGTCCACTGACTCCCGTGGAGCTGGTTTACAGGAACTAGGGGAGATAAGATCAGGTTGACTGGTCTGAAGTTACTGACCTCGCACAAGGGGGTAGGGTTGTTGTTCAGAGTTTGCGAAAGGCCTATGAGCTAAAGACTAGGTGGCCAATGGGCACCCTAATGAGAGTAAGTGAGGCAGCCCACATGGAGTTGACCAGAACCCGACCAGATGAAGAAGAGATTTTTAGCCTGTGAACTGGTGCATATTGCTGCTGAACTTGTGGATGGCCTGCCCTGATTTGACTTTTCTTATGAATAAAGACTTCACAAGGTTCCAACTGGAATAAAGATTCCTCACGTCAAAGATTAGGATTGTCTCCTCAAACCACTGGGTTGGTATCATTGGACAGTATAGAAATTGGATACCCAACATTGGGCAGACAAAGGTATGAAGTGATTGGCTTACAAACTTTCATAGGTGTGGGAATATATTTATGGGATTACGCTGTTGGTGTTCCCTTGACTGCAATTGTTAGGCATAGAATATTGTGTTATTCACTTATAGAATGTTATGTTTAAATGAGGCTTTAGCACATATTGGGTTGCATGCATTTTAGATTTATCCTGTTAGGTACATATATGATTTTATTATTGTTTTGTTAAAAATTATGTATGGTTAAAGAGTTCTTTAAGTGTCAAGTTGACAAGGGGTGGTCTGTGGCAGTGACATAATCTCCTGTCAACTTGCAAAGGGGTGGGATCCAGCCTGTCAATCAGGTCGCAACTGGATGACCTCATTTGGAGGCTCTAAGGAGATAGATAGCTCCTGGAGGTCAGATAGTCTCCCTGGGAGACATTCCTGTTGATAAGACATTCCTTTGCTACATCCCTGGAGCTGTAGGGGATTCATGGAAGCCCACAGCAGCACTGAGAAGCTCCCGCCGCCACCAGATCCACAGGACTTTCCACCCACTGGCCTGTGATCTTCTTGAAATCAGTGGCACTGCGTGGCTGCATGAGTCTAGAGAGGAATTTATGGACTAGTATCCACATATGGAATAATATTGGACTTATGGATTTGACCTGAACTGGGCTGTTTTCTTGTAATAGCAATTGATGTACAATTGCTTTGATATAAAGTTCTCTCTTATACAAGTATGAGTGTCTCTGGATTTATTTGTCTAGTCAACCCAGACCAACACAGAGGGTTATCCTGGCTCCCTAGGTCTCTGGGTGAATAAGACCCAAATGAGTGCACCCAGCTGGTGGATTTGCCCTTCCCTCTAAATCCCTGGGACTATGAGTACAGTCTTAAAGAGGGACAAAGCAGTCAGCATGGGAAGTTAATGAGGGGGAGACTGGATCATCCCAGGTTTTCCTTGGTTCTTTGATACCCCAAAGTGAAGCTGGCCCACACATTCATGCCCTGGGCTGGTTGAGGCTCGGACCACATACCTGATCCAGCAATCTACTCCACTGGAATTTCTAAACGTATGGAGTCTCTGAGACTAAAAGCAGCCTTAAAGAATGCCTGGAACTGCCTTTCCCCAAACTTCTTTCTTCTGTTCTGATAAACTACCAGCACAGCCTTGACGGAGGTGGAACCAACCCTACTACTCAACCTCCGCGATGGCCACAGAAGACAGTTATGAGCCGAGGTCTTGAGAAACTCTTCATTTATTCTTGTTAACGACAAAAATCCCACCATGCAGTCTCAAGCCCCCAAGGCTACACTCTTACTGAGTGAATGCTGCACAGGACCTTGATGTATTGGACAGGGTTCTCTAGAGAGACAAACCAGATTGCTAGTAATTATATATAAATATATTTATAAAGATAGATATATAATTCAAGAAATAAACCATTCAATAATATACAGATAGATAATACAAGAAATTAACAGTTAAATTATAAAGCAGTGAGACACTAGCAGTCCTTCAAGTTTTTGAGAGCTGCCAGTTGACAGTCCCCTTCTGTAGAGAGAGCTGGGCTATATATACCCAGGCAGCAAACAGCATGGCAGGTCCCCAACTTTCATCAACTGTCAGTCCCCAGCTCTAGAGATGAACATTCCAATCGTGTGGGCTTAAAGGGACCTCAACTTACAGCAACACAGTCCACAGGCTAGGCATCCCACAAGTAGTGTACCCCTTTAAACTGAGACACAGAACAACCAAGGTGAGGCTCACCGAGAGCCATTTAGCCCTCTGCCCTTCAGTTAATCCTACTTGTGTTTATTGGCCAGGCTGGCACAATAAACTATAACACTTGATAAGCACTCCCTAGGGAATGAAAAAAACTAAATAGCTCCTTTTTCTTCTTTCTTCCTTCTCTCTCTCTCTCTCTCCCTTTGTCATTCATTTGGTAGTTGGCTCAGATTTATGTGGTGTGTGTTCTTATGGTTATTTTCTGCTTTGGGGGTTTGTTTTTGTAATTATTTTTTTCTTCCTCACTTGATAGAGTAAATTGTCCCCACAGAACTCAGCCATGCACAAACCTCAAAGAGCTGCAACAAGTGTTCAAGGGAAACCATGCCCTCCATTGTCATTTGAAAACTTAATTGGAATGAATACACAATCAATGTAATGTCTCAGAGAAAAGAGACGGTCTCATCTCATATGAATAAGCGATATAAAATTGAGCAAACAAGGGACCAATATTCAGGGCCAAAAGACTTTTCTGAGGAATAAAAGGTATGGAAAGTACTGGAAAAGAAATTCAGGGAAATGATTCTTGGATACTTTCAACAACTGGAGAAAAATATTGAGAACTCTAAAAAAAAATAGAAAAAACACTGGAATAACTCAGGACAATACTACAAGAGGACTCTGACAAGATAAATGAAAAACATTGAAACCATCCAAAATAACAAATAGAAATACAGAAGATTAATAGTAAAATGTTAGAAGGAGATAGCACTTTGAAAGAGCAAAACAGTAAAATTGAGCACTGAAAAGCTGAATTAATGAGTTTGAAGGCAAATTTTCTATTGTGACTTATGGGAATTATCAACAAAAAAAGCACTGAAAGACGTCTATGAAGTATGTGGGAACTATTAAGAAAAATAGCACATACCCAATAGACATTCTAGGACAAGTGCATCAACAACCAAAGGTTTTCTTTCCGTTATTATTACTATTCTCATCACAATCATCATTATGATCCTATTACTATGTCTGTCCCGTATGTCCTTTTACAGTTTCAGACCCGATTTGCTGTCTTTAGGCCTAGAAACATACAGGACTCAGGTGCTGAGGTTATGGTTAAATTGGTATGATTGACTATTGCTGGATTGACCAACAACTTATTCTTCAAAGTCACAAAGCAAAAATCAGAGGATGGAGAATGGGCACAGGAGAGGTACCCTGGCTTGGAAGCTGGGCCTCAAGCTTCTTGTCCCCTAAACTAATTCATAGCAGAGCCCTGATGATGTAGTAGTCTATGATTGGACTCCTAACCATAAGGTTACCAATTCGAAACCACCCATGGCTCCGTGTGAGAAAGATGAGACTTACTACTCTAATCAGGATTTACAGCCTTGGAAACCCACAAGACAGTTCTACTTTGTTCTATAGGTTCATTATGAGTAGGAGTCAATATGAGGGCAATGAGGTTGAGGTTAATTTTTTGATTATCACTAATTCATGTAAGAAAATCACTTTCCTCCTCTGAGTTCAGTTTGTACAGATATAAAAGAAAAGGAAGAATCTGAGCCTGTCCACCTTCAAGACCCTTTTTGACAGTGACGTGAACAAGAACAAGCACAGGGACTCCCACAGGCAGGTTCATGACAAGTGAGCAGTCATTAGTGGTCCTCAACATGACAGCAGAATCATCCTCGGTAAGTGGGATTTTACAGCAGTATCATCCTTGGTAAGTGGGAATTTACAGCAGAATCATCCTCAGTAAATGGGAATGTCATCACCTCATTCAAAGGAGCTCTGGGACAGACCCATGTGTCCATTATTTGTACACTACAAAGTTATGTGAGGATGCCCCAAAAGGACCATTAGGATGATCCTGATAATTAGCATCATCACCACCTCCCACTATGCGCTTAGTTCCTCTCCCCAGGCACAGCACCAGAAAACGTTCTGGGGAACCTGCGTTACCAAAGGAAAGCTAATGCCCAGAGTCCCTCCCACGGGCATTCTCAGCCTGGGGACAATTAGGGAGTCTCAGACGCAGGCCCAGTGGTAGTAGGGCTGCCACAACTCCCAGTTTACTCTGGTCACTGGTCTTAGGTTTCCTCTCAAGGACTGTGGGACTTCCCGGCAGAGAAATCAGATTTCTGAGTCTGGTCTGCTCCCTACTACCTATCCCCAGGCTGTCCCTATTCCCACTGGGGAAAATGGCCAACATGAGGGATATCTGTTAGGAATTCAGATGCCACCATTGATTGTGACGGATCCTAAAGGCAAGTGTTTGGAATACGTTGTTGGTTCTTCCACTGTATGCTTGGATAACCTTGGCCAAGACCCTCAACTACTCCAGACCACAGGTAATTTATTTAGTAAATAAAAGCATAGCCATAGTTGATATTCTTTAAGGAATTCTGTCTTTTAAAAATCACTGTCTCTATCAGCCCTCAGTGTTCTCATCTATACAATGGGGAGATATATCTCTGTCTAGACTATCTCTTCATGGCTGGAAGAAGGACTAAGATCTTGGCTTAAGGATATTTACTAGAGGATATTTGCTCCAACCTCTGGAGGAACGTACAAGTCACCTTTTCCTCTATCATGAGTTCGGGGCCCAAATATCTTTTCTCTCTGAATATCTGGACCCATCGTGCTAGTCTGGACAAGCAGACATTGGCTATGAGGTGCTGATGAGGACACCCACGGGGGAGACTTCTTAGACCGTAGCAGATTCTGAAGAAGAGCTGAAGGTTGCAGGGACCTTGGATATTATAATCACCTACCTAAGTCCCCAGGGTGCTTATGGAAAGTGGGTGTAGAGCGGAGCCAGGAGTGCTCCCCAGGATGCTTAGCCAGTGAGTGACCCAGTCAGGACTCGAAGTACCTTCTTAAGAGGGGTGTTCCATACAGGAAATGTGAGCAAAAAATAAAAAAAGAAGAAATGTAAGCAATGGAAGCCTGGGTCACACATCTCTTCTGAGAACGCACGAGTGCCGGCAGATTTCCATTCCAGGGCCTCAGAGAGTGCCCACCCTGACACCATGGATGCGGGAATCTCTGTGCCAGGTTCCCCACTGGCTGTCTGCTTGGGTTCGCACCTTCCCGGGGACATGCGAGTGTGTGTGCTCTAATGCAATGGTTGGCTCCTGTTTTCTTGTTGGTGTCCTTACAGTTCGTGATGCACTTCTTTTTTTAGGACGGGGATTCTATCTGTTGTGTCCTCCTGTCAATAACTGGTGCCCACAGGAAGGCAGATTCATGGAATAGATTCAATAAAGGATTTTTGATAGGATGAGCAAAATAATATTTGCTCTTAAAGAAATACAAACAGGAAGAAAGGCTGAGAAGAGGGAAGGAAGAGGATAAGCTATCACCCAGGATGACCCACCCCCGTGCCCCCCGCCCCTTCACTTGTGGTTTGACATGCTATGATGGCTGACTTCTGGCTCTGATGCTGGAAGCTATGGTGCCAGTAGTTCCAATTCCACGAGGGCCACTCAAGGGGAGCAATTTCACCCAAGGTTCCAAACTACGAAGAAGGAGTAGACAGTCCACTTCTGAGGGCGTAGACTTTGAAGAACTTTCAATCAGCGGTGGAACATTGTCAGACATCGTATTGAGAGATGAACCACTCAGGGTGGAAGGCACTCAAAATAAGACTGAGAGCAAGCTGCCTCCTCAAAGCAGAGTTGCCTTTAATGACGTGGAAGGAGCAAAGCCTTAGGGAACATCATTTGCTGATGAGGCATAACTCAAAATCCCGTTGACAAACACTTACAAACATCCATTAATCTGTGGAACATTAAATGTGTGAATTATGAATCCTGGGTAATTAGAAATTTAATTAGTAATTAAAAAGTGAAGTGGAACACAAAAAGGTCAATATCCTAAGCATTAATGAGTTGAAATAAACCAGTTGGGCTGGGCCATTTTGAATCAGATATCCAGGTAATTTGCTATAACAGAAATGAGAAAATAATAAAGAGGAATGAATTGCATTAATAGTCAAAAAGAATATTTCAAGATCTATCCTAGAGGACAAAGCTCTCTGTGATAGGATAATATCTACAAGACTATGAGAATGATCAGTTAATTAATTACAATACAGATTTATGCACAATCCTCTAAAGCCACTAATGAAATAAATTGAAAAAGTCTATCAACTTCTTCAGTCTGAAGTTGATCAACCATGCAATCAAGGTGCATTGCTAAGTATTGGTGATTGGAATGCAAAAGTTTGACATAAAGAGAAAAGAAGTGTAATTAGAAAACATGGTCTCAACGATAGGAAAAAAGCTGGAGACCATATGATAGAATTTTGCAAGACCAAGGACTGTTGAAACACCTTTCTTCACTATCATGAATGGCCGCTGTACATGTGGACTTGGCAAATCAGATACACACAAATCAAATAGACTACTTTTGTGGGAAATTCCATGGACAAGCTGGATATCCTGCTCTGAAACAAGTTCCAGGGTCAATTGCAGAACAGACCTCCATTTGCTCATATGCAAGTTCAGGTTGAATCAAGGAAAATTAAAACAAGCCACAGGAGGTAAATATAACCTTGCTGTGCCCTTTCTGGATATAGAGAACACCTCATGAACAGATTAGACTCATCGACCACTCTTGAGAGAAGACCTGATGAGTTGTGAGATGACATCCAGGACAATGTCCATAGAAACAGCTAACGGTCATTTAAAAGACAAGAAAAGAGGAAAAGATAAACGTGGGCATTAGAAGAGACTTTAAAACTTCCTCTTGGTTAACAAGCGGCCATCTAGCTCAGAAGCAACAAAGCCCACAAGGAAGAAGCACACCAGCCTGTGTGATCACGAGGTGTTGAAGGGATCAAGTACCAGGAATCAGCAGAACAAAAAATCATATCAATGTGAATGAGGGGGAGTGCGGAGTGGAGACCCAAAGCCCATCTGTAGGCAATTGGACATCACCTTACGGAAGGGTTGCAAGGAGGAGACGAGCCAGTCAGGGTGCAGTGTAGCAACGAAGAAACATACAACTGTCCTCTAGTTCCTGAATGCTTCCTCCCCCACTTCCGACTATCACGATCCCAATTCTACATTACAAATCTGACTAGATCATAGGATGTACACTGATACAGATAGGAACTGGAAACACAGGGAATCCAGGGTGGATGATCCCTTGAGGACCAGAGGTGAGACTGGCGATACCAGGAGGGTGGAGGGAGGGGAGGGTGGGGTGGAAAGGGTGAAATGATTACAAGGATCTACATATAACCTCCTCCCTGGGAGACAGACAAAGGAAAAGTGGGTGAAGGGAGATGTCAGATAGTGTAAGATATGACAAAATAATAATTCATCAATTATCAAGGGTTTGTAAGGGAGGAGGGACCGGGTAGGGAGCGGAAAAATTGAGGAGCTGATGCCAGGAGCTTATGTTTTGAGAATGATGAGGACAATGAATGTACAAAGGTGCTTTACACAATTGATTATGATAAGAGGAGTATATGCCCCTAATAAAATGATTAATAATAATAATAAATAAAAATTCCTCTTGAACAAAAAGCAATTAACAAAAAGGCTTCAGGAAATGCTTAAGTAAAGAAATGCTTAAGTGAAAGAGCTAAAATGACAATTTCTAAGGTTGGCTCAAGAAGACAAATAGAATATCATAATGGAACGTGCAAAGACCTGGAGTTAGAAAGACAAAAGTGAAGAAGACGCTCAACATATCTCAACCTGAGAATTCAAGAAAAACCTACAGTCTCAACATTGAAGGATTCTTATGTTGTTCAGCAAAATACTGAAGGCTTCAGTAAGCACCAGCAAAAAGGGAAGGAATACATAGAGTCGAAGTGCCAAACAATAGGAGGTTTTCCTTTCCCACGGTAGCTCAAGGATTCGAGGTGTAATTCAAACACAGGTCTAGCCGACAAACCAGAGCACCAGGAATCATGTCTTCAGTTCCCAGCATTTCTTTAGGGTGACGAGGATTTCCCTCCTCTCTGCTCTGGGCTCTTCTTAACCCCTGAGAATGTAGAAAAGGGAATAGTCTAATCGCAGCTCCATGGAGCTCTCAGCATTGCTTAATCCTGTGCTATTCCCTGAGGACTCTGTGTAGCACTCTTGTTAGCATCCTTCGGGAATTTCCTGTTGGCATTCCCACCAGGACAAAGGAGTGTAGTTGCAGGCTGCATAGCCTCTGTGCTCATGATGGTGTCTCTTAGGAGAGCTTGTTGAGGAGATAAGAGCATAAAGCCTTGGCTATTCGGCCCACAGGGAGAATATTAGGTGGGCCATGTTTCCCTCTGTCTTCATCCCCTCACCAAACTAGGGAAGTGTGGGCAGTCAGGGTGCAGACCATACCATGAATGGACAGGGAAAGAAGAGGCTCCAACCCCAGCTTTGAGAAACTTAGGGCTTATTTAGGGAATAATTTGAAAACAAATCCTACCTTTAATAGACTCCAAGGGGCTTCCTGCTCATCTCCTTTCCATTAAGAGTAAGTGGCATCCTCTAAGTGACTTGCTTTTGCAGAGATTAAAGGTAAGATTATGGTTGAGACTTGGGGCAGTGGGATCAGATGCTGGACATCCTTGGATATTGGAGGGCAAAAGGAGCCGGGTCACTCAGTCTTCAGGTTCTTTCTGTGGTTACATCCCACCATTCCTCTATTTCCTTCTCCCTGTATCACAATGGTCTTTCCTCACCAGCTCCTGTCTTGCTACTCCTCCCTCCCTTTTTGTTATTTAATAAAAATTAATCGATAGTTCCTTTATGTCAAGTCACAATGCCGGCACTGTTGTTGTTAGGTGTGTCAAGTTGTCTCCAACACCTGGAGCAGAGAGGAACTGCCTCAGGGGGTTTATTGGCCCATCACTAGGTCTTTGTCCCATGTTCCATGGAATGGATTTAAAGCACCAATTTTCCAGTGAGCAACTGAGAACTTAACTGTTTGAGCCACTAGGCATTACAAAAGAGAAAGAATAAAATATTATTTGTTGAGTTCAAAGTTCTCCAGGTTGACTTGGAGATACCTATTCAGGCCAGGACAACGATGATCATGCTGAGCTCACTTGAACAGAATGCTCACCACGAGGGTCAAGGCCCACCCTCCATGGTCTCCAAAGTTTGGGTCACTGTAGGTTAAGACAGACCCTACTGGGTGTGCATAATCCTGGGTGTTCTCCCCGCCCCCCCTAAACAATGTGGTTTAATTCCGCTCAGAGACAAATAAAATGGTAATACTTTCCCAAGCCCCCTTCCTTTGGAGTGGGAAGAAATGCCTTATCAGCTCCCTCTGCCTTCCAACATAGTCCTGTACCTCCCACACCAAAGAAGGTAGAAATGGTTGGAGGAAACTGATCATGCGAAATACTCTGTAGCTGCTACGTTAGTCCCTTTGTTCTGGAGGGTTCGGATTCTGTGTTGCCTGGTGGCTTTACTGTTGGCTTGAATTCCAAAGAGTCGAAAGTAGGATTGGATCTATACCAACATCAAACTTCCAGATGCTCAATTCATTTTGTAGAGAGGGAAAACTGCATTTCCCCGCCTTTCTCCCATAGAGTTCTTTGCTGGAAGCAGGAGAAAGTAACAAATAAGAGCGAGCTCAGGATTCAGACTGTGTTGCTTCAAATCCCAAATCTGCTGTTTATTAACCATGTGATTGAGAACAAATCACTGTTTCTCTCCATGACTTTATTTTTCCAACTGTAAACTGATAATACTTTCATGAATATGTGAGAATGAGTGAAAGTTCATTTAGGAGCGTCTGGCACACAGAAATGGCTCATTACACCTTAGCAATTATTCCTGTTTTGGGGAAGTTATAAACTCACGTATGTATCCAGAGTTTATTGCACATATTCTTTCTCTACTAGGTTAACAGGAGAGGAAGGCAATTTTCTCAAATTCCTGGACTTCCTTATAATTTATGTGAGAGCCTTAGAGGATTATTAGCATCGATCCATAGAAAGAGTTAGCAGGATTGTTAGCACAATGAGGGGGCTAGAAGTAGATGAAGCATGTAATGTAGGTTTAGCAGGAGTAGAGGGGGGTAAACAGTTTGGAGGAGCTAAATGGAACACGATGTTTGCACAGGAAGCGACTGCTGAGGTTGAAGTTCACAGGGATCATGTAGGAAAATCTCTGTGCTTCAGGTTAGCATGATAGTGAATGGACAGTCCTGGAAAGGTTTTTATCAGGTGACAGGTGCAGTCAGAATTGCATTTGGAAACAGTCACTGGCAGCAAGCTCTGAGGAAGAGACTCCGAGTGTGGGGAGCAGAGAGGGACTGGGGGAGAAACGCAAGAAAGAAGTGGTGGGCTCCTGGCTGAGGGCAGTGGGCGGGGTGGCTCTGATGGTGGCGGGGGGAGGCAGGCGGCAGACTGGTTTGCAAAGAGATGAGACAGGACAAAAGACGACCTAGGAGGGCTTGAAGTCGCCTTGCAACCCAATTCTGTAACTGCTGAAAGCTAGCTTTGTCTACTTTGAACTTTACATAGATTAAATAGTACATTATATCTTTTCTCCATTTCCCCCTTTCAACATTATGTGTGTGAAGTTCATACATAGTCTGTGGCTGTGATTCACTTATTCTCATTAACGTATAATATTCTACTGAAGTATTCCACGATGTTTTCATCCATTTTCCTATTGGTTGATACTTCAGTAGTTTGTATTTGTGATTATGTTGCATAGTTTTAACCATTTCTGTGTGTATCTTTTCTTGAACATATGTATGGGTATATAAATTATATAGAATATTAGATAAAAACAGAATTGGTGATTAACAGGTTAGATTAGCTATAGGAGATGTGGCTAAATATCTTGTAAAAAGGATTATCCAAATGTAAACTTATATTGTTTGCTCCTTTCAATACTATTGTTCATTTCTGCTCTTGTGGTGAGTGTTGCATTGTGATTTTCATTTGCAATTCGTGGATGACTAGCAGTGTTGAGTACATTTTCCCATGCTTAATGACCATTTTGGTAGCCCTTTGTACGAACTGTCTTGTCAAGTATTTTGATTATTATTGTCCTGCGTGGTCTTTCTATTCTTACTGATTTTAGGAGCTCGTTATTCTGGACATAAATCTCTGAAGTTGTTTACCTTCATGGAATTCAGTTGATAATTTTTCTCTCTAAGCTTGCTGTTTTCTGTGTGTCTTGTTAAAGAAACCTTTGCCCATCCCAAAATGGTGGAGATATTTTTCTTTGTCTGATTCTAAAAATGATGCGGCTTTATCTTTGCTGTTTAAATCTACCATCCATCTGCTTCTGATTGTTTTGTAAGTCTGAGTTAGATGTCCCCAAATTTTCTATTGTGAATATCCACATGAACCAGCAGCATTTACTGATAATGTTAACCTTTCTTCCTTTCAGTGTAGGATCAACTTTGTCATAATTCCAGTGACTGTATGTGCATCAAGGCATCCTGATGGTTTAGCATTACCAGGCTGCTAACCAAAAGGTCAGCAGTTTAAACCTACCACCCACTCCACAGGCAAAAGATGCAGCGGTCTGCTTCAAAAAGATTCACAGCCTTGGACATGTTATTGAGGTTTCTATTATGTCCTATAGAGTCACTGTGAGTCACAATCAACTCAACACCAATGGGTTTGTTTTTGGAAGTCTGTGTATCTAAAAAAGAAATTATAGGTATATAGTTTGCAACTATATAAATACTCTATTCTTTATTACATTTACTCCCTTAGATGTAATGTGTGTATCAGGTCCCAGTCAGGGGACAGAATACACCAGACATTTGAACAGGGGACATGGAATGGAAAAATGGTTTACTCATAAAAGTTGGGAAACTAGTAAAAGGCATAAAAGACGATTCTGAGCAATCCAGAAGCAGCAAGTGGAGAAAAACCAAACGCCTACTTCCTGGAGGCTGAAGGAGAATATACACTGGAAAGATGAAAGGTTTAGGTGTCACTCTTCTCAGTCTCCCTGTGTCTGACCTCCTCTCCCCAAAACACTTTTCAAATTGGGTGTGACTGCATCAGGATCATTCAGACCAGCATGTGCACACAAGTGACCACTGTCTGGGGAAAGTAGTGCCTAAAGTTATGGTCAGAGGTGATCTGTAGATATGACCTGTCTGGTGAGAAACAATTGTCAGAGCTATGGTGAGACCTGCTATGAAGGCAGCTTATCGGAGCAGCCAAGGTCATAACCGGCTGCCGGACAGTGATGACCACTCTGTGGCTGGAATCGGTCCACTGAGGTCAGTAGAGGGAAATTTACCAGCCCATCTGCACAATACTCTCCTGTCCCAAACGGAACAACAAGACAAACCCAACCACAGACTCACTGATTTTGACTCATGACCACTGTATAGCACAGGACAGAACTGCCCCTGAAGGTTCCCTATCCATATCTTCGTGGACGCAGACTGCCACGTCTCTCTCCTGTAGAGCTAGGGGGTGCCGTCAAAGCTTCTCAGAATAAATGAAGTGAAAAACCAAGGACATTGTCATTGAAGAATTTCAATTCTAAGGGACAATTTATAGGGTTTCCAGGGCTGTAAATGTTTACAGGAGCAGATTGCTACATTTTGATTAGTAATCCAGTGTTTACATGGCAGCAAACAGACTGAAACCATGAATAAGTATGCCTTCAAGTTGCTATCATATCAAAGTATCTATCCTTCCCTCTCTAATGATAAAATTTAAGCGTTGCGTCAACTCCAAAAAGAGAAATGTTACAGGGTGGAACCAACAAAAGAAAACAAAATTCCCTGCTGGTGTCTGCTAGTCTGCATGGAAGAACACCAACCAACATGATCAAAGGATTATTAACAATGAAATCCACCATCAAGGCAGGACTGTATTAGAGCCTAACATCTCAGCACCCCATTTGCAGAAGGTTATGGATGACCGTGAAAACCCCAAATCCAATTACCAAAACTCTACATGGATTAGGCCTCCATTGAATTCCTTTGCTCTTTGATCAAAGATGTGAACAGTCTTGTCTTCAGACACAGTGCATTAGAAATGAACCAATGCAAACACAGTTAGGTTAACATCCAACATCGTACCATTTGTTTCCCTCTTTGACTAATTTTTACTTTGTTCTTCTTTTTATGATTTTCTGCTTCCTTTAGGATTGAGGATTTTCTGGGTTTTGCTGTTGCCGTCTTTCTGAGTGCTTCTCTTTACATGGAATTCAGGATAGTAAGCCAATAGAGATAGGAACTAGTTTAATGCTTTCTGAAGACACGGCAAGTGTGTTTGGGAAGCAGTGGGGAGCTAATAATAATAATGGATACAAGAATGAAAACAATGTTCAAAAATTGATTGTGGTGATGAATACAGAGCTCTTTTAATATATTTAAACTATTTAATGATATGTTACACAAGTCACATGTCAATAAAACTAAAAAAAACAAACCCAATAACAAAAACAAAAAAACCCCATTCCTGTTAAAAAGAAAGCTCACTGCCATGAAGCCGAGCCTGACTCTCAGCCACCCTATGCACAGTGTAGCACTGTCGCTGCAGGCTCCAAGGTCACACACCTTTCCAGGAGTAGAAAGCCTCCTCATTCTCCTGTGGACCAACAGTTGATTCCATCTGCTGACCGTGCTGACGACCGGCAGAAAGCAGAGCAAAAAAGGGGGGAAATGTCAGCGTTGGGAGACAATAAGCTGACAGCTGGCACAGTGTCCATTGATGATGATTGTCTGAATTTGTTTTACTGTGGTAGAAGGCAAATTGATTTTCTATTGCTTTAATTTTGACAAAATGATAGATTGGAATTGCTCTCTTGGAGTAGTTTTGATTAATATAGTTCCTTTATGACAAGTCAAGAGGAATATTCTCTTTTGTAAATTGTTCCTGACTTGTACATGCTCTATAAGATTTTGGTCTGACAGTTGTATTGCCTGGATTTTTGTGTGCAGATAGACATTATCCTATCACAGACAGCATTGTATTCCAAGATAGATCTTGAAATATCCTTTTTGTCGATGGACGCCATGCCATTCCTTTGGAATCATCACTCCTGGCGGAGTTATTCACGTGATTATCTTCTTTGAAACAGCCGATACCATCCCATTTCGGCTCACTGATTCCATGAATATTCATCTTTAAGTGTTAAACCTCATTTTTATGACTTCCATTTTTTAGATTAGTAATTGATACATTTGATGTTCTGATCATTAATCGATGGTGGCAGCTGTTAGTTCTCCTTTTGCGCCATGCCCCATCAGCCCATCAGCAAATGAGAGTCCCAGAGCCTTTACTCCATCCCGATCACTACAACAGGTGCTACTTTTGAAGGCAACTCTTCCTCGGTCATATTTTGCGCACCTTCTGGTCTAAGCGGCTAATCTTCCAGCACTATATCTGACATTGCTCATTGTTTCTCAAGATTTTCAGAATATCAACAATATTATGCTGCTATTAATAAGTTTTCCAGTGTCTAAAATACTTACATCTTTACTTTAAAGTACTTTTTAAATTTCTAGACTTAAATTGGTAAAAAAAAATCAACATCTTAAAGATGCATTCAGCTGTCTCTGTCTTCCATTACTTCTTTAAAAACATCGTCTGTGAACTTCATTATGGAAAACATTAAAAACGTTTTGCTGCAGGTCATTTATCAAAAGATTTACTACAACTTAGTTTGGTGATTAGTTCCATTTAGTTTGACGTTTTCATAATGTATTATATTTGTTACTTGATTTCATTAATAAGTTTGGGGAGAGTTTTTCACAAATTTTTTAAGTAATGCTTCTGCTCTATTTCTATTTTTCTGAGACTCAAATTGTACATCTATTATAATTTTTTATTTTACCGTATATGTATTCTAAGTTTTATTATTTTTTAATAGACTTCATTTTCCTCTCATGTTGATTTTGGAGATTTTCCACTCACTAGTTTTTATAGTTAACTAATCTTCTGCCATGTCTAATTTTCTATTGAAATCAGCTGATGAATTCTTCATTGCAGCCTGTTTTTAGTTCTAGAACTTCTATTTGATTTTTTGAAAATGAACTCTAATTTTTGGTGCTACCCTATAAGACAGGGCAGAACTTCCCCTGTGAGTTCCCATGATGAACTCTTTTTTAAAAAAATCATTTTATTGGGGGCTCATACAACTCTTATCACAATCCCTATATATATCCATTGTGTCAAGCACATTTGTACATTTGTTGCACTCATCATTCTCAAAACATTTGCTTTCTACTTGAGCCCTTGGTATCAGCTCATTTTCCCCCACCTCCCCACCAACCCCTTACTCATGAACCCTTGCTAATTTATAAATTAATATTATTTTGTCATGTCTTACTCTATCCAATGTGTCCCTTCACCCACTTTTCTTTTGTCCATCCCACAGGGAGGAGGTTATATGTAGATCATTGTAACCGGTTCACCCTTTCTATCCCACCTTCCCTCCACAATCCCAGTATTGCCACTCTCATCACTGGTCCTGAGGGGTTCATCTGTCCCGGACTCCCTTTGTTTCAAGTTCCTATCTGTACCATTGTACATCCTCTGGTCTAGCCAAATTTGTAAGGTGGAATTGGGATCATGATAGTGGGGGGAGGAAGCATTAAAAACTAGAGGAAAGTTGTAAGTTTCATTGTTGCTACACTGGACCATACTGGCTCAACTTCTCCTTGCAACCCTTCTGTAATGGGATGTCCAGTTGCCCACAGATGGGCGTTGGGTTCCCAATCTGCACTCCCCCTCATTCACAATGATTTGATTATTTTGTTCCCTGATGCCTGATACCTGATTCCTTTGACACCTCATGATCACACCCATTTGTCTTCAGTGATTGTATCAGGAAGGTGAGCACACAATGATATGATTTTTTGTTCTTTGGTGCCTGATACCTGATCCATTCAACACCTTGTGATCACACAGGTTGGTGTGCTTCTTCCATGTGTGTCTTGTTGCTCCTGAGCTAGATGATCGCTTGTCCACCTTCAAGTCTTTAAGTCCCCAATGCCACATCCATCGATAGCCAGGCACCATCAGATTTCTTCACCACATTTGCTTCTGCACCCATCAGTCTTCAGCAATTATGTCGGGAAGGTGAGCATCATGGAATGCCAATTCCATAGAGCAAAGTGTTATTGCATTGAGGGAGATTTTGAGTGGAGTCCCAATGGCCATCTGCTACCTTACCACTAAACCTATAAATATATGCATGTAGATCTATTTTCCCATCATCATAAATAAATATATTTACATATGTACATAACTGTACTTAGACTTCTATAAATGTCCTTTGCCTCCTAGTTCTTTCCTCTATTTCCCTTTACTTTCTTCTTGTCCCACTATAATGCTCAGGCTTCATTTGGGTTTCAGTAACTTCTCTCAGTTACATTGCCCTTGATCAAGCCCTATGGGGCCTCGTACACCCTGCTCGCCTCTGACTTTGGATCACTCATTGCACCCTTTTCTCTCGGTTTGTTGACACCACTTCCTTTCCCCCAACACCCCTTCTCCAATGTCCCCCTGAAACCATCAAACCCATTGTTTTACCCTCTGGATTGTTTATCAAGTCTAGTTTATCTAGATAGCCCTGCAGAGATAATATGCACAAAAATAAGAGAACAAAACAAAGCAACAAAACAAAACAACCAAAAAAATAAAAGGAACAATGGCAAAAAAAAAAAAAAAGCCTGTAAATAGTTGAGAGTCTGTTTGTTGACCTTTAGGAGTGTTTTCCGGTCAAGTCTGATGGAGTGCCACACCCTTGCCCCAAAGTCTATTTTTGGTACTCCCTCAGGACTTCCTTGTTCTGTTCCCCTTAATGTTCTTTTGTATGCCCTGAGTGTTTTCATTGGTGTAATGGGGTCAGAATGGGCGCAATTCCCACACTGTGTGTCCAGTGTCGTCCCCTGCTGGGCTATGGGTCAGTGAGGGATGCTATGTCCCAGTGGGTCGGGCCATGTTGTCCTCTCTGTGCATTGACTGCTCTGAACAGAGATATTGTCCTCAAGACTTGGTAGGCCAGGATGTGCTCCACTCTCTCTTCCTCTCCCTTCATTTTCTCCTGTGTGCTCTGATCAGACATGTCCCTCTCCCGGAACTGTAGCTTCAGTACTGTCCTCTAAAGTAAATTCTTCTGGGGGATATTGACTGTTGGGAATGCGGGCGGCCCTCAGACCTCTCTACTAGTTCATGCCGGCATGTTGCACTTCTTGGAGCACTGGGTTGAAGTCTAGTTCCTCTATATAAACAATTCCCTTCCCTTGGGTGGGTTAGTGCCCTGTTCTCCTGCTACCCATTTCTTTTCCTTTTTTTGGTCTTTTTTCCCCCTACTTTTTAGTTGGCTGCTATATGTATCCCTGGATTTGATCTGGCCCCTGCCATACTACCTGGACTTCACCCCAGAAATGTTTGTATGCAGTAGTTTTTTCCCTAAGCCCCCTTTGCATTTAAAAAAAAAAAGTTACCTCAGCAGACTCATGTTGTACTTGTCCTTTTGTGCTTGGCTTACTTCTCTTAGGCATCATTTCCTCCACTTCTGCTCATGCTGCTATGTGCTTCATGCGTTCCTTACTGCTTTTTAGCGATGTGTAGTACTCCAGTGTATGTATGTACCACAGTTTCTTAATCCATTCGTCAGTTGATGGAATTTTGGCTCGTTTCCAACTCCTTGCAATTGTGAACTATGCTGCGATGAACATTGGAGCACAGATGTCTGGCCATGGTTTGTCTCTTGCCTCTTCTGGGTATATGCCCAGTAGGGGATTATTGGGTCATATGGTAGCTGAATATCCATCTGTTTTAGATATTGCCAAATAGATTTCCATAATAACTGCATAAACCTACTGGTCCATCAGCAGTATATGAGAGCTCATAGCTCACCACAGCCCCTCCAACCCTTGTTGCTTTCTGTTTTTTTTTTAAATTGGGCTATCAATGAGGGTGTTAGGTGGTATCTCATTTTTTTTTAATTTGCATTCTCTTATGGCTAATGATCAGAAACATTTTCTCATATGTTTATTGGCCACTCAGATTTCTGCCCTTGTGAAACTTCTGTTCAGGTCCTTTGTGAGCAATTTGGTTTTTTTTCTTTTTGGAACCTAGCAGAGTATTGTAGATTTTTGTATTAAGGCCTCTGTCTAATGTGTCATTGTTAAAGATATTTTCCCAGTCCATGGGCTCTTTTATTACTCTCTTGGTGAATTCTTTTGAGTACACAGTGTTTTATCTTCAGTATATCCCACTTGTCAATTTGTGACTCATCTGGATTCATGTCTTTTCCTATTTCTGATAGCCTGTGTATTCCCTGCACCAAAATTCTCAGGATAGTCCCAATTCCTTCATTGATGACCTTAATAATTTGGGATTTATCTTCAAGGTCTGTGATCCACCTTGAGTTTATTCTTGTGAATGGAGTGAGATAAGAGTCTTGTTTCATTTTTCTGCAGGTAGATATCCAGTTTTTCCAGCAACACTTGTTGAAGAGTCATCTGCTTCACATTTGATATTTTGGGGACCCTTATCAAATGTCAGTTGTCTGTATGCTGATGGTTTTATTTCTGGGCTTTCAGTTCTTTTCCATTGGTCTGAGTATCTGTCATTATACCAATACCATGTGATTTTCACCACTGTGACTGTATAGTATGTGCTAAATTCAGGTAAAGCAAGCCCTCCCACTCTGTCCTTCTTCTGGAGGAGTTCTCTGATAATTCTGGCCTTCGTCCCTCTCTGTATGAAGTTCCATTTCTTTGAAGAAAGATGAGGGTATTGCATTAATCTTCTATAGTGCCATGGGCAGAACAGACATCTCTACTATATTGAGTCTTCCAATTCATGAGCATGGGGTAGTCTTCCATTTGTTGACATCACTCTTGTTTTCTTGTAATAGTGTTCTGTAGTTTTCCTCACACAAATCTTTTGTTCTTTTAGTCAGATATATCTCTAGATATTTCAATTTGTGCTTGGCTATTGTGGTGGGTGACAGCTTTTTTTCTCCTCTTCTGTGGTCTTATTCGATGTGTACAACAGTCCAGTAGACTTCTGTTTGATGTTCTTGTATCCTACCACTCTGCCATACTCCTCTGTTGCTTCCGGCATTCCCCTTGTGGAGTTTTTGGAATTATCCATATATAAAATCATATCATCTGCAAATAATGATAGTTTCACCTCCCCCTTCCCCAGGCAAATACCTTTGATGTCTTTTCTTAGTCTTATGCTGTTAGCTGAAGCTTCTAGTACAATGTTAAATAAGAGTGGGGACAAGGGGTCTCCTTGTCTGGTCCCCTTTTTAAGTTCATCTTTTCTCTATTGACTACCATGATATAGCTTGTATTTTCTTGAGGAAGTTTCCTTCCATTCCTATCTTCTTGAGTGTCTTAAACAGGAATTAGTTTTGGATGTTGTCAAATGCTGTTTCTGCACCTATCGATATTATCATGTGGCTCTTATATTTTTCATGTCAGTGTGCTGATTGATATTAATGGTTCTTCGTATGTTGAATCATCTCTGCATCCCTGGTATGAATCCCACTTGGTCATGGTGAATTATTTGTTTTATATACTTTTGTATTCTATTGGCCCATAGTTTGTTAAGGATTTTTGCATCGATGTTCATTAAGGATATTGATCTGTATTTCTCGATTCTTGTGGGATCCCTGACAAGTTTCAGTATCAGAGTTATATTAGCTTCATAAAAGGAGTTTGGGTGTTTGCTGTCTTTTTCAATATTCTAGAAGAGTTTGTGTAGAATTGGTATCAGTTCTTCCCTGAATGCTTGGTAGAATTCTCCTGCAAAGGATCTGGGTCCAGGGGATATTCTTGTTGGTAATCCTTTGATAAGCTTGTCTATTTTTTCTATT
Organism: Tenrec ecaudatus; assembly: GCF_050624435.1. Taxonomy (NCBI): domain Eukaryota; kingdom Metazoa; phylum Chordata; class Mammalia; order Afrosoricida; family Tenrecidae; genus Tenrec; species Tenrec ecaudatus. The sequence continues at coordinate 67,741,991 of NC_134530.1, forward strand.
GCTATGGCTCTGTTGAGATTCTTGACATCCATCGGAGATTGTCTAGGGAGGTATTGTTTTTCCAAGAATTTGTCCATGTTTCCAAGTTGTTGAATTCATTGAAATATAGTCCTTCATAGTACTGTGTAATTATCCTTTTGATTTCATTACTTTCTGTTGTAATATCCCTCTTTCATCCCTAATCCTTGCTATTAAAATTTTTTCCTTCCTTTCTTTGGTTAGGTTTACCAGCAGCTTGTCGATTGTGTTTATCCTTTCAAATAACCAACTTTTAGCAGCATTAATTTTTTCTATAGTTTTCTTATTTTCCCTCTCTTGAATCTCAGCCCTGATTTTTATTATTTCTTTTCTTTTGCTATTAGTAGGATTGTCCTACTGACTCTGCTCTAGTTGTTGTAAATTTTGTGCCAGAATCTCAATCATGAGTCTCTTCCTTTCTTGGACGTGCACGTATTGCTATGAAACTTCCTCTGATAACTGACTTTGCTATGTCCCATAAGTTTGGGTACATCTTGGTCTCATTCTCTTTGGCTTCTAGAAATTGCCAAATTTCAATTCTGATCTGGCCCAGTGCACATTCCTTTTGCAATTGTTATTCATCCTCCAATTGTTTGCTCTTGTTTTCTTCATCACCCTTTTGTGGATTTTCAGCTGTATGGCACAGTGATCAGAGAGAGAGCTCTGTATGATATCAATGTGCTTACATTTATATAGATTCACTGTATGACCCCGCAAATGGTGTATCTTCAAATATGTGCCATGTGGGCTTGAAAAGAATGTGAACTCTCTTGTATTTGGATGAAAATCTCTGTAAATATCAGGTCAAATTGTCTAACTGTAGTGTTTATATCTCTAGCCTCCTTGTTGAGTTTCTTTTTCTGTGATCTCTATTTCTCAGAGAGCAGTGTAATTGTTGAGGCTGTGGTTTCTTTTTTCATCTTTGGGAGCATTTGGTTGACATATTCAGCAGGTCTTTCATTTGGGGAATATATGTTTAAATTACTTGGTTGTTCTATGTCTACTGTTCCCTTGAGCATTATATAGTGTCCCTCCTTATCTATTTCTGTGGTTTGCACTTTGAGGTCAATTTTATCTGAGATTAGGATTGCAAAACCTGCTTTTTTTTTTAATTGCTGTTTGCTTGGTATGCCTTTCTCCAGCCTTTGAGTTGGTCTATTTTTGTCTGTAGTCTTGAGATGTTTCTCCTGTAGACAGCAGATTGATGGGTTGTGTTTTCAAAGACAGTCTGCCAGCCTTAGTCTTTTAATGCCTGAGTTCAGTCCATTAATACTCAGGGTTATTTTCTCCCATCTTTGCACTCTGTGATGTCATCTTATAACGTTTGTGTTGGTTGTTTTCCTATCTCCCTTTCTTATCAGTGTGTTGTGCGTGTGTGTATGGTTCATTCTTGAAATCTTTCTATCCTTAAGCCAATGCTATCTTGGGAGATGTCTTCTCTTTGTTTCCCTCTGGGTAGTGTTGTTCTATGTGGTGGTCTCTTATTCATGCTTGGTGAGTGTGGTTCTTCTGCCCATACTGGGTCTGCAAGGATCTTTTGTAGGGCTGGATTTCTCTTAACAATTCTTTTAGTTTTTCCTTGTCTTGGAAGACTCTTACTTCTCCATCTATCTTGAAAGATAATTTGGCTGTGTAGAGTATTCTTGGGTTTACGTATTTTCCTTCAAGTTTTGAAATATGTTACTTCACTTTCTCCCCTTTTCATAGTGTCCACTGCTAGGTCTGAGCATATTCTTATTTGGGAACCTATATATGTGATTGCTTGTTTATCCCTAGCTGTTCTCATGATTTTCTCCTTTTCCTCAAAGTTGGATAGTTTAACTATTATGTGCCTTGGTGTCTTCTTGGGATGCAGTCTAGCTGGTGTTCTTTCAACCTCCTGAATGGTCACCTGATTTTCATTCATTAAGCTGGGAAAGTTTTCCTCCCAGAGTTATCTCACTATTGCTGCAGATGACATCTTTCTCGTGTCTTCCTCTGGTAATCCAATTATTCGGCTGTTGTTGCTCTTCATAGCATCAGACATTGCTCTTAGTTTTTCTTCAGCATCTCTGATGATCTTATTAGATTTTTGTTCATATTTGTTAAAGTCTGCTTGGTTGTCCTCTAGGTCACTGGTGCAGTTCTCTGCCTCCTCCAGTTGATTGGAGAAGTCCATGAGTCTGCTACTGGTTTTGTTATCTCATCCCTAAGCGCTTGTATTTCCCTTGGTGTATGGACTTTATCTCCTCTATTATTTCATCCTTTTCCTGTATTGCTTCCCTCATATCCTGTATGACTCCAAGCAGCATTCTGAAAATTTCTTTCTGTTGCAGATCAATGTCTTCTTCTTCTGTGCACGTCATTAGGTTCAGGACATCTGCTGCCATTGCCTTTTGTTTTTCCTGTTTTGTTTCATTGAGGTTGTTGGGGCTGATTGCTGTTTGCATTGCATTGTGTTAGAGAAACCAGGTGCCATTTTTCAGGGAGCCAAAGAGCACTGACTCTCTCTGGTGGACTCGTTAGAATGCTTCTTCAAACTGCCTGTAGCTAGTTTCACTCTGGAATTGGCCTAGCCCTTTATCCTCCTGTGGCTTCACTCTTTCCCAATCAACCAGTATTCTGTTATTTGGAGGGCAAGTTGGATGGTCCCTCAGGGAATGCTGGTTGGGTTGTTGTGGACCCAGGAGGATGGTACTGTACTGGGTGATCTCACAAGAAGATGTGATGGTGTGGTCCACAGCAGCTTGAGGCACTACAGAGGGTGTGCGGGGGTGCCTGCTGCAACAGTAGTGCCACAGAAGGCTTCTGGGTTGCCCGCTTTGGGTAAAGCAAAGCAAATAGTGGTTGGAATTGTCCTGGTCATGTAGACCGCCTCAGAGGTTGGGCAGCGGTTTCCACAGCAGCATGGAATGTTGGTGAGTGTTGGTAGAGCTGCCTTAGGTTGTGTGAAGAACCAAGGCAAGTTGGAGGAAGTTTCCTCAGTTGCATGGGAGCACAGGGGATGGAGACGATGTCCCCTAGGCACGCAGGCAACATTTCCCCAGAAGAACATGGGCGGGATTTCCTCAGCCAAATATTAAGCACTGCAAAGTGCAGGCAGGCGGAATTTCCCCAGAAGAAGTAAGGCAGGATATTTCTTGGTGGAAGGTCTGTGGGCTTTCCCCAGCCTCAGGTTATGCTGCAGAGGGTGGAGCCCTCCCAGCTGGGTGGAGGGCAGGCATAAATGCTCTAGGCCTGGGGTGTCAATCTGGAAACCTGTGGGCCGCATGCGCACCCTCAGGTAATTTTTTGTGACCCACAATGCTCTGAAATAAAATTAAAATAGAAAAAAATTGTTATGGAGAAAATAGCGTTTAGGGGAGATCAAGGCAAACTGCATACACAATTCCCTACATTTTATTTCAGAGCATTGTGAGCCACAAAAAATTACCTTGGGGATGTATATGTCCTGTAGGTCAACAGTTTAACACCCCAGACCTAGGTTAAGTTGAGTGGTCTGGAGGTCGGCAGTGGTGTGTGAGAGAAAAGGAAAGCAAAAAACAAAACAAAACAATCCGCTGAGACTGTGGGGGGACAGAGAAAAGAGAGGGAAACAAAAGTAATAATATAGCTGAGCCCCGATCCCTGACCGTGTGGCTGGAGAGATTTAATCCCTTCCCTGAGGCTGCAGCAAGCTATGGCTGTGTTGAGATAAAGCCCCTGCCCTGCCTCCAAATGATCCAGGGTTCAGCTGAGACAGTGGTGGGGCTAAGATCAAACACTACCCAGCCTTGACTGTGGTACATCAAAAGCTCCCAACCCCTCAAAACCTAGTGGATCTGTGTCTACTTATCTTTATGATGCTCCTCCTGCAACCCGGCAGTGTGGAATTTCCCTTTTAGTAACTATCCTTCACTGATTTCTAGGGAGTTCCTCTGGTATGTGTTACTCCATCGCCATCTTCCCGGATGTCCACGACTGTAACTCTTAATGAGAGTAGAAAGCCTTGTCTTTCTCCTGTAGGGCAGCTGGTGGTTTTGAAATGATGATCTTTCAAGTATCAGCCAACATGTAGCCACTATGACATCTCAAATATCAGTGAATTTGGTTTTTAGGTTTTGGGAAAATAGGTGAAATCTTCCATATTTTAATATTTTTCTTTAGAGCAAAGATGGTTTAATTTTAGTAAAATGTACTGGTGAAATTCATGACATTAATAGAGAAGGGAAATTACCCAGATATCTTCATTGTTATTTGGTGACACTGAATTAGCTCTGATTCATAGCAACATATAAAACTGACTTTAACAAATTTTGCTGATTATTTTCATTAAAATTTTCTGAAAATAAGGAATAAAAACATTCTGTAGATAAAGTCTATTTAGTTTAAATCAATAAGAATAAAAATAATAGAAAATCTAGGTAGATTACATTTAATATTACAACCACTATCATTCAATAATGTAGTACCAAATCCCCTGGTTAAGACATAAATTATGACAAAGAAGTATAACTAATGAGATTAAGGAAAGTTTAAAAATCATTCTCAGACTAAACAAGCTACATAGATCACATAGTTAACTAATGTGTCATGTTAAATATTCTACAGCCTTATGAAGACTCAGGAGGAAAGACAGATGTGATCATTAGAAATATCTGTGTTAGGTAGAGAGATATGTAATCATTTGCTCAGGAATTTTCAGGCAAATATTAGAAGATTTAATTTCTTAGATGTTTTCAGACTGGCCTGGATATGGTATAACTGTATTGTTGCTAAACACTGTGTGACTATTGTCAACTGGGAGAGGAGAGGATGAATATGAGCATTTCGCATGGTATGCATTGTTTCAAGGCATTGTATTAGATACATTGTTTACATTGCCCCTACTTCTGATAAAAATCTCAAGAGTTGAGATTATTAGTCCCACCTTACATTATGATGAGATAGAGGATCAGAAAGTTTACATAATTTTCTCAAGATGACACCGCACATGAGTAGTGGGGTCAGGATTGAAATCCAAGCCTGTCTAGCCCCACAGCTGATGGCATACCTGGGTGTCATTCATGTGAATGTAATTCTCTTGTAGGCTTCATGATGTGGATGCTTCCCGAGCAGAACCAAAGCTGGGTTTCTGAATTTATCCTGCTTGGCTTCTCCACTGACCCCATCTCCAACAGGATCCTCTTTGTTGCCTTCCTTCTCCTGTACCTGAGTGCGATCCTGGGCAATGGGCTCATCATCACACTGATCTGCCTGGACTCACATCTCCACACTCCCATGTACTTCTTCCTCTGTATTCTCTCCATACTGGACATGGGCTATGTCACCAGCACCATGCCTCAGATGCTGGTGCACCTTCTCACTCACTCTCAGACCATCTCTTTTACTTGCTGTTGGCTGCAAATGTATGTATTTGGTGCTCTGGCTCTGACTGAGTGCATCTTCTTTGTGGTCATGGCCTATGACCGATATGTAGCCATTTGCTACCCATTGCGCTACACTGTTATCCTCAGCTGGGGAATGTGCACACGGCTGGCAGCTGGGACCTGTGTCTGTGGTTTCTTCTTCTCTCTAATTCATACTTTCCTCACAATGAGGCTGCCCTACTGTGGGCCCAACATTGTCAACCACTACTTCTGTGAAGGTCCCTCGGTACGGAGCTTGGCTTGCATGGATACCCACCTCATTGAGATGGTGGACCTGGTCATTAGTGTGTTTGTGAATGTCACCCCAAGCTGCCTTATTCTGGCCTCTTATATCCGTATTGTCCAGGCCATTCTCAAGATCAAATCCACCAGGGGTCGTTGCAAGGCCTTCTCCACCTGTGCTTCCCACCTAACTGTGGCCACATTCTTCTATGCCCCGGCTATATACATCTACCTGAGGCCCGACTCCAGCTACTCCCCGGAACGTGACAAGCAAATTGCTCTCTTCTACAATGTCTTCACGGCGCTGCTCAATCCTGTCGTCTACAGTCTGAGGAACAAGGACATCAAGGAAGCTTTTATCAAAGTGATGGGGCATGGTAGGGGGGCCAATTGAACTGGGATGGACACAGGGCCCTGGATAGAATGCTCAATGCTTAGGAAAATGACAGTATCCAATGTTTTGAACAAACATTGTACCTTTGAACATTATACACTTTTCCAATATGTTCAATGGAACCGTTGTAGAACATGGAAGCAATATGGGTATTTTGATCAACTTCCTCCATTGTGGTGTAATAACAAGCAACTTCATCATCTTAGTGGCTTCCAACAGCAGTTCCATGTATTCTTGTTCCAAGTCAGTTGGAGGTTGATTGTAAACCTTATTTAATCTTGGTTTGAGGCCAAAGAAAGAGCCCGACTTGATGCATTCTTGTGACAGCAGATAAGAAAATAAAGTTAAATAAATTATGACTCTTCAGCTTCTGCCCTTAGTGACACGCATCCCTTTGTTCTCAGCCTGTTGGGGAAACAAGTCATGTAGGCCCGTCTGATGGATCTGTAATCTCTCCACACTGAGAACAGAAAATTAGACCTTAACAATTCAATTTATAGCAATGGAGCGGGAAACAATGGTGTATATGCAAACAACATACAACATGATAAATTTAAGTGGAGTAGTATGTGTGTTAAGCTGGTTTGTCCACACAACAAATTCAGTGACACTCAAATTAGAATTAAAAGTGCATTATATCAATAAATAATTATATATCAAGAAAGCATCCATCCCAGTCCAACTCAGGTCTATAAGTCCTATACTAGTCCACATGTCCTTCTTCAGAGCCCTGCAGCCACATGACATAATGCTGACTATAAAAAGACCACAGGCTGGTGACTGCAGAGTTGTGTGGGTCAAGATAGGTGGAAACATGGCAGGAGTTTGGCAGTTCTCAGGGGGCCAACAAGCAGGAAGATGAAAGGGAGAAAGGGTCCTCCTTATGAGCAGACCAAGCCCCCAAGGGGTACAGCATCAGACCTGGACATGATTGACAGGTCTGAACTTACCCCTAGCCAGGAGTGTCTACTTGGCAGAGATGTAACTAACACCGTATGGTAAAAGAAAACATTAAAAGGCTTCTGTGCTACATGCAGTTAGAATGGGACATTTAAACAGCAAATATCTGCAGTCAACTCTGAAAAGTAATCACATGAAATGTGGAACCATTGCAGTTCATGGAGGTGTCGTGGTATTGTGGTGGGTTAGTCTCGCTAACCTCAAAGTCAGCAGTTCAATACTGCCAGTCACTTATTGGGAGAAAGATGAGGCTTTCTACCCATAAAGATTTACAGTCTCAAAAAACCCACAGGGGAAGTTCTACTCAGTTCTATAGGATTACTATGAGTCAGAATCAACCCGATGGCAGTGAGTAAGGGATGACTTGGTGTTTGTAAGCAATAGAGATTATGAGACAACTGTGATGTACTATGTAGTGGGCCATAGAAAGGGATATGAGGCTTAATATCAGTGATCTGGATTCTGATCCCACCCTTGCTAACTTGCTGTGTGACCTGAAGTAGAAAACCTGAGCAGATCCTTAAGAAAAAAGAAATACCCCCCAACTACCATGATCCGAATTCTACCTTGCAGGCCTGGATAGGACAGAGACTGTACACTGGTGCATATGAGGGCTGGAGGTACAGGGAATCCAGGGTGGATGATACCTTCAGGACCAAGGGTGTGAGGGACGATGCTGGGAGAGTGGAGGGTGAGTGTGTTGGAAGGGGGGAACTGATTGCAAGGATCCACATGTGACCTCTTCCCTGGGAGAGGGACAGCAAAGAAGGGGGGAAGGGAGACTCCTGATAGGGCAAGATATGACAAAATAACGAGGTATAAATTACCAAGGACACATGAGGGAGGGGGGAAAGGGGAGGGAGGGGGGAAAAAAAGGGGACCTGATGCAAGGGGCTTAAGTGGAGAGCAAATGCTTTGAGAATGATTGGGGCAGGGAATGTATGGATGTGCTTTATACAATTGATGTATGTATATGTATGGATGGTGATAAGAGTTGTATGGGTCCCTAATAAAATGTAAAAAAAGAAAAGAGGAGAAAAAAATGATTAGGGCAGGGACTGTACAGATGTGCTTTCTACAATTGATGTATGTATATGTATGAACTGTGATAAGAATTGTATGAGCCCCTAATAAATTGTTAAAATTAAAAAAAAAATCATTTCCCCTTTGAAAAAAAAAAGAAATAGATCCAATCATTAAAAAACTCCTAACAAAAACATCTGGTGAACTATACTGATTCCACATTTCATGTGATTACTTTTCAGAATTGACTACAGATATTTCCTTCTTGAATCTGGTGAATTCTAGGAAACATTAAAAGAAGAAATCAAGCCAAATTTCCTTAAAATTTCAAAGACTAGAAAAGGATGGAAAACTCCTGCATAATTGTTATGAATTGAATGTAACCCGGATGCCAAACCAAATGATGATGGCAACATATGTACCCGTATGCTTGATACAGTTGATGTCTAGATTGCTATAAGAGCCATCAGAGGCCTCCAATAAAATTATTTACAAATTAAAAAGGGCAAATATTTATAAATCCACTACTATAGGGTTAAACACGAACACAAAGGCAAGATTCTGCTCTTGGTCCATGTATTCTTCTGATCTGGTCTCCTAAGCAAGGAGACAGCCTTCCTAGCATCCATGAACAATATATCACCCCCTTTACATGCACATCTTAAAAAAAGATTTCAACATAGGAAACTTTACCTCAGTTGGCATTCGTTTTTCAAGATGTGGGGAGAGGGAGAAGATCATTCAGTTACTGTCAGACAACATTGTGCTCAGGTCTCCTCAAATGAAAAGCCCCCCACCCTCCGCACCAGAGCGATATGCAAATCTTATTGGAAAATTAAGTCAAGATGAGGAGAGGGGCATGTATATCTCAGAGGAAGCCAATTAAATTTCTGCTGGTGAGTAAACTGGAAGAGGCCTCCCACAGAGAAAAAATGCTTAACAATACTTATATAAAACCTAAGGAGAATATGCCCGATACTATGGTCCCAATTGGACACTTTTGACCTAATTACTATCCAGACCTTGGTGACCCAGCCCATTTGCTATGGACTACTGAGACTTTAGACCAGTGGGTCTCAACCTTCCTAATGCCGCGACTCTTCAATACAGCTCATGTTGTGGTGACCCCCCAACCATAAAATGATTTTCGTTGCTACTTCATAACTGCAGTTTCAGGCGACCCCTGTGAATGGGTCATTTGACCCCCAGGGGTCGAGACCCACAGGTTGAGAACTGCTGCTCTAGATTCTCCTTTCGAGGCACACCATAGCCTTCATAGACCACACCAGAAGGATTCCATGGGAAACCCCACTACATGAGCTTGGCTTTACCTCAAACTTAGCTAATTTAAGAAACTCACATACTTTCTTGGACTACTGTGAGAAGAGGCTGATGATGCTATCCTAAAGTTATGGAATTAGCCGTCTTTGGACTTTGGGATACCCAAAAAATGACAGCCTGGGATTTCCATATATTTACTATTTTAATGCCCTCATTGCTTTCTTATGAAATATATTATAAAAGCATGGTTCTGACTTTATAAGTGAGTATTATTGAAAATGTTGCCCTATCACTAACCCCCATTGTTTGTGTAAGTAGTGTTCAGTCACTTAGAGTTTAATTTGTACAAGGTAACAAATCATGTACTGCTGTCTGAAGTCAGCTGAGGTAGTTAGCATATTGTGCCAAACTGGCCAATAAAACACATGTGGCATTAATTGAAGGGCGGAGAGATACATGGCTCAGCTCGCCTCGCCTTTCTTGTCTCTTGCTCTTTGATCGTCGGGCCAGTGTGTGGCTGCCTTGCTTGTTCTGTGCCTCAATTTGCAAGCTACACTGCCTGTGGGACACCTAACCCATGGACTGTGTCACTGTAATTTGAGGTTCCTTCAAGTTCTCTGCCTCAGCTGGCAAGGCTCACTTCCTGCAAGACATCCCTGAGGAGAAGCCACATGGACTTCCCCCGATGCAGCCCGGGGGGTGCTGGAGCAGCTGTGTGGGGACCCCTGCCAGCACTGAAATGCTTAAACTGCCATTGAATTCAAATACTTTCTACCCACTGGCCTGTGATCCTCCTGCAATCGGCATCATTGTGTGAGTTTTGTGAGTTTGAGGAGGAATTTGTAGATGGATGTCAGACATATGGGCTAAGTTGGACTAATGGGCTTAGACTGGACAGGGTTGGGATGCTTTCTGAATGTACACTTACCCTTTATAGAGAACTCTCTCTTATACATGTATACGTTTCTATGGATTTGTTTCCCTAGTTTACCCAGACTAACACAGTTCTCTAGCATGGAATGATAATGATGTCTCTCGGAGGCAGCAGGGCCCATATGGAAGAAACACACCAGCTTGGGTGACCACGAGCTGTCAAAGGGATCAGGTATCAAGCATCAAGGAACAAAAAATCATATCACTGAAAATGTGGGTGACTGCGGAGTGGAGAATCAAAGCCCAATGGTAGGCAACCGGACACCCTTTACTGAAGGGTTGTGGGGAGATTAACCAGGCAGGGTGCAGGGTAGCAACGATGAAACATATAACTTTCCTCTAGTTCTTAAATGCTTCCTCCCCACCACTATCATGATCCCAATTCTACCTTACAAATCTGGCTAGACCAGAGGATGTACATAGGCACAGATAGTAACTGTAAACACAGGGAATCCAGGACAGATGACTCCTCCAGGACCAGTGGTGAGAGTGGCGATGCCTGGAGGGTGGAGGGAATGTGGGGTAGAAAGGGGGAACTGATTACAGGAATCTACATATAGCCTCCTCCCTGGGGAAGGGACAGCAGAGAAGAAGGCAGGGGGAGACGTCAGACAGTGTAATATATGACAAAATAATAATAATATATGAATGATGAAGGGTTCATGAGGTAGGGGGGAGTGGGGAGGGAGGGGGAAAATGAGCAGCTGATATTAAGGACTCAAGTAGAAGGCAAATGTTTGAGAATGATGATGACAACAAATGTACATGTGTTCTTGACACAATGGATGTATGTGTGGATTGTAATAAGAATTGTACGATCCCCCAATAAAATGATTTTTTAAATGAACCAGAGACATACACAATCCATAGATATATGAGTGGATTGGGGGTTTGAGCTTAATTATAGCACCAATCTAAAAACAATGAGTAGTTCTTATGACACGACCCTACTCAGTACTTGACCTCATGAAAAGATCATTGAAGATACGGGTGCGATAGTGAAGTGTGGTGAAGAAATCAAATGGTCCCCAGCTATCTGGGGAAAAAATGTGCCTGGAGTTTTAAAGGCTTGTCTATAAAAAAGCAGCTATCTAAGGGAGGCATCAACTAAGTCCACCTGGAGGAAGCACAGGAGCTTGTAAGTAATTAAATCAAAATCCAAAGGAAGGAATGCTGTCAGAGGTTAAATTCTGAACACCTGGCTTACAGAAGGCTATGGATGACCGGAATCTCACAATACATTTTCAAGGTCCCCAGGCGAATCCCCTTGGAACAAAGTCCAGGCATGTGAATACCCTTGCTTTCAGACAGGCAGCATGGTAAGTCCGCTGCAGCAAGCGTGGTTAGGTTGAAATGTAATACCTCCTCATTTGAACCCCCCTTTGACCCATTTTTAAGTATTTTCACTTTCTTTTCTATTGAAGTTCTTCTCCGTTTTGTTTTGTCATTATTGTTTTTGTGTTTGTGTTTTTGTATGATTTTCTGTATACAAACTCCAGGATAGGTAAATCTATAGAGACAGTAACTGGATTAATAATTACATAGAAGAGGACCTGATGCAAAGGGCTTAAGTGGAGAGCAGGTGCTTTGAAAATGATTAGGGCAGAGAGTGTACGGATGTGCTTTGTACAATTGATGTATGTATATGTATGGATTGTGATAAGAGTTGTATGAGTCCCTAATAAAATGTAAAAAAATAATTACATAGAAGCATGACAAGGGAGATGAGAAAGAAATGGGCAGCTGAAAATAAAGAATATGAGTAGAAAATGTTTTGAAATGGATTGTGGGGATAATTGCTTACTTCTTCTTAGTATAATTGAGTGGTTAAATTACATGATATGTGAGTTATATACCAAGAAAACTATGTTGAAGATAAAGATAGATGTGTCTGGTTAGATAGGCCTAGAGTTGTTTTATTGTTGTTTGACTCTCTATAGAAGGGTCCACGATGATGCTGACAAAGGAGCCAACGAGGTAGACTATGCCAGTGCTTCATTTATTGCCTCTTCAATAGGTGCTCTGTGATGGACAATGGATTTCCTTTTGGCATTTTTTTAAGTGAATGTGATACTAAGCTTTCTCAGTAGAGGCTGCTGTTGGGACAAAGTAGGAGAGTGATATTTCCTCAGATTTCTGAGCTTGCCACTGACCCAGAATGCACTGCAACCTTGCAAGCTCTGGCCCCCCTCTCCACAGTGCACCCACTCTAGAGCCTGGCGCAGTCCGGCTCTGGTTGAAGGCCTTCAGTAACCCCCCAGATGACATGTGTGCACGGTGTTGATCTGGAAAGTCACGTGCTGAGTAGCAATACTCTGGGGAGAAACTCCCCCACACGGTGAAGACCTGATTTTTGGCTGCATTTTCACCCCAGGGGTTTCTGAATGCCCACTCACTATAGAACTCAAATCTCATTGCCGTTGAGTTGATTCCAACGCACAGCGAACTTAGAGGACAGAATAGAACTGTCCTGTGGTTCCTAACACTGTAACTTTATGGAAATAGAAAGCTCATCCTTCTCTAGGTCTGCTGACCTTGGGTGACCTTGGGGCTGACCTTGCTATTATAATAGTCTACTAGTAATCACAATGAGCTTAATAGTTTTGTTTTGTTTTTGTAAAAACATGATAGTTTTTCATCAAGGCAGAATTCCCTTGAATAACAAGCCATTTCCATTTACTGGGTCATTAAACCCACCCATGCCCTGCCATCGAGTGGGTTCCAATTTGTAGCAACCCTGGAGGATGAAGCAGAACTGTCCCTGTGGGTTTCGGAGGTTGTCAATCCAGATGGGAGCAGAAAGCCTTATCTTTCTCCTGCAGAGTGGCTGATGAGTGTGAACCACCAATTCTGTAGTTAGCAGTGCAATGCTTATTCAACAGTGCCAACAGGGCGTCTTAGAATGATGAAAAGGAGGTTAAAATGAATGCCAGCAACCTCCCCTTCGGCCTGTTCTTCTCCATTGTGGTGGGAAAAGCAAACCAAACCCATTGTCCTCGAGTCAATTCTGATTGATAATGACCTGTAAGGACAGGGTAGCGCTGCTCCATAGGATGCCCTGCACAATCAATCTTTACGGAAGCCTCTCTTTCTCTGTACAGCAGCTGGTGGGTTTGAATCACTACATTGAGGTCAACGGCCCAATGCTCAGCCCACTGTGCCACAAGGACTCCTTAGAGGAAAGGGAGAGGGCAAAGCTTGGGAGAGGCCAGGCAAAGTCCACGAAATCAGACCGAAAACTCCACTCAGGTGGGCATCACTGGAGTGGTGCCTGCCTCTCTTGGTATAATAGCCACTATGTGGTCAGTACCATCTTCTAACATTCTGTGGAGTAACTTGTCTGGACATCGTCCATGGTACCAGCGGCACTAAGGGGCCCAAGGTCTCCCTTAGTGGAGACCCCAGCACCATTATGATCTGAATATCCTCCCATTCCTCTTAGCATCCTCTTGAATCAAAAACTCATCAACATTCGCATCACTCAGTTCCTATTTAAACATATGCTTATTAACGCCCTCCCATGTGGAAACACTGATGAAGGCGTCTTTGAGAAGAACTGGCTGGCTAGAAGCAGTCTCTTCATGCCCTGTTTCAGAGACTTGGCAGAGTTTATACGCTTCTTGGTGACGGGGGCAGTAACTCCATACCAAACTAATGAGCAAACAAAAGCCAATCATTTGTTAATGAGATCAGAAAGGTTCCTTTCTCTGAGCTGAAACGCCTCAGAGGCCCGTATGGCACCGTAACTGTGGCTGTAGGACAGACAAGTAGACGATAACATGAAGAACAGCACATGAGACGTGTTAAGCACCGTTTGAACACATTTGCCCAGACTGGCATTGCACAGTAAGCCTACAGGACGATGATTTGCTGTTATCATTATTATCATCTCCATTTTACAGATGAGGAAATAACTGCAAGGATATGGATTGGAGACTCTGTAATGATATGGGTTGGAGGCTATTTAATCAATGTACTAAGAGACCTCTCAAAATAATTATTACCTACAGCACGGGCTCAATCTTCAGGAATCAGTTGGCTCACACCCATGCTCCCCTGGGAAGTGTTGGATGGCCATTAGCCAATTGCAAGTCCCAAAGTCAGGAGCCCTGCTGGTGTAGTGATTTTGCTGCTAAACTGCAAGGCCAGCGGTTCAAAACCACAAACTGCACCCTGAGAGAAAGACAAGGCTTTCTACTCCCATAAGAAGTTACGGTCTCAGAAATCCATAAACAGTTCTACCCTGTCCGAGAGGGTTCATGTGAGCTGGAATTGACTCATTGGCAGTGATTTTCGGTTTTTCGGTTTATTTCTTTCTCATGGGATTATTTCTGTAGACCTGTTCATGGTTCTAACTGGGGTACTATAGGCCACTGATTTGGGGCCCTGGGAGTCACCTCGACCTATCTTAAGTTGATTTAATGAGCTCACCATTCATGTACTCAGTCACTCACCCTGTAAATGTTCATAATATGTTTATTCTGCCCGGCCGTTTTCTGGGCCTTCAAGCAACAGGCGAATCAGACTTGAGTCGCTGCCCTTGCACCCCACCCAGACTTGAGACTCTTAGTGTTTGAGGATTGCCTCACTCCTGGGAACATGACCAGGTCCCACCACAGGCCCTTTCAACGTCCTCGCATTTTAAACACCAGTCAACTATTGTTGTCTGTTCATTGGATAGTGGGACAGAAGGGAGTGGAAAGGCCACAGAGCCCGTAGTTTGATTTCGTGGTGGTTTAGTGCTCCAGTCGCTCACTCAGTGGTCCTGCCCCAGCCTGTGACCTTGAAGAAGGCCCTCTTCACATCTTTGTTTCTGAGGCTGTAGATGATGGGGTTGAGAAAGGCAGAGATGACATTATAAAACAGGGCTAATTTCTTGTCCCTTTCTGGAGAGGCATTGGCTCCAGGGTTCATGTACATGAACATGGCAGGTCCACAGAACATGGTGACCACCGTGATATGGGATGCACAGGTGGAAAAGGCTTTCAGCCGACCCTGAGTTGAGCGGATTTTCAAAATGGTGGTAAAGATTCGAACGTAAGAGGCCAGAATGAAGGAGAGAGGTATCAGGAGGAGGATAAAGCCCAGGATAAAATCGACCCGGTCATTGAGGGTGGTGTCTGCACAAGCCAGCTTCAAGACAGCAGGGACCTCACAGAAGAAGTGGTTGATTTCATTTGAGCCACAATAGGGCAGACGCATGGTGAAGACAGTGTAGACCAGGGAACAGCTGACGCCCCATAGCCCACAAAAGACCACCATTGCCCCACATAACCATGGGCTCATAATAACTTTGTACCTGAGTGGGTGGCAGATGGCTACATATCTGTCGTAGGCCATGACAGAGAAAAGCCAGCCCTCAGTAATGCCCAAGACCAAGAACATGTACATCTGGGCCACACAACCTGCATAAGAGATCGCTTTCTTCTGGCAGAGCAGATGCACCAACATCTGAGGCACAGTAGTGGTGACATAACTCATGTCCAGCATGGAGAGGACACTGAGGAAGAAGTACATGGGCGTGTGGAGGCGAGAGTCCAGGTGAATCAGTGTGACGATGAGCCCGTTACCCAGAAGTGTACAGAGGTAGAGGAAGAGGAATACGTTGAAGAGAATTACATTAATTTGGGCATCTCTGGAAAAGCCCAGAAGGATGAATTCAGACACAGAGCTGTAATTGTTCCAGGGGGAGTCCTGCATTCTCCTCGAGCTGCAGGAAAAGAAGGAGATCTTCTAGGGCCCTTCTCACAGCGTCTACTCAAGCACGGTGTCCATTCAGTAGCTGGAAAGACCAATGACCCGTGGGATGGTAGCTGAGATTGACATCAAGGCAGAGACAGGCTTATCTGGGATGAGGCTAACTTTGGGGAGGAAATGAAACTCTTGGGATTTTTTTCTTCTCAGACACAAGATATTTCCTCCAGCACCCCAGCTCTCATTTCCTTCGCCCTGTCAGTCCCAGCTCGGCAACAGTGCGTTCCTCTCCCGGGAGCCTTCACTCAATGCCTCCCTTGATGCTCTGATGCTCCAACTTCGTCCACTGGGTGGCGCGGTGACAACGCCAGGCACTTTGCTTCTGGCCCGCCTCAGAACTAACACTCAGGACTTTTTCTCTGGGTGTTTTAGACTTCTGGAAGCTATAGAGTAATAGATAAGGGGAGTAAGAGATTGTGGAAGATCAAATGGCTCCAGAAAGACATGAAAAGTTCTTGGAATGTTTGGCCCAGCCCTGGTGGGGTAGTGGATACACACTGAGCTGCCAACCACAAGATTACCGAATCTCCATCCCAAGGACAATCTGCTCCTCGGAGCCCCTTTTCTCTAGCACTGAACATTACAGTAGGCAGAAACCCTGCCGATGGACTTAGTTAATCTTTTCAAAGCCAGAGACGATTCCCTTGTTCACAATTCTATAGGAGGTAGTATGGTATAGTGGAGGAGCATAGCAGGTAGAATTAGACTTGGGTTCAAATATTGGTAATTAAACATGACCCTGTTCAAGTAGTTTAATCTCCTTGCTTCTCAAATTTCTACCTGTAATATAGGTATAATATGTACCAGGGAGCAGTCTTGTGAGAAATAATACACGGTCGGTCTATTTGAAGCCCTTAACACTGTGACTTGGGACTAGCACACAGCATACTTTTAATAATGCTAATTGCCACTAAGCCCTCCCTCTGACCCCCCCCACCCCCCCGTTGTCATTCATTGTATGGTCAACAAGCATGGAAGAACCTACAACTTAACATGTCTTCCATTAGGATCTGTAGCTACAAAAACAATTAAGGTATATTCCCAATCTTCAACAGTCTAGTTTGAGAAACAGAGAAATAGAGTTCAAACTATATTCCAATGTGTTTATCACTGTGGCCGAAATAGGTTCAGAAGCCATGGCTCTGTGTAAGCACTGGGAATACAGAATTTAACATCTCTGCTCTCAAGGAGTGCCCACAGGAAGGTAAAACAATGAATGGCAGTCAGTCGAGTGATTAGTTCTGTGACAGGAATAGGCAGGGAGTATCATGGAGCTCCTAGGAAGGTCCTCTGGGCAAGTCTCTGAGGCTCAGATTTCCACAATAAGAAGACGTTTGATGTGACTCTTAGGAGGAGCAGGAATTGATCAACCAGAGAATTCAAGGGAGGTGTGAGCGGCAGAGAGCTTCAGGTACAAAGATCATAAGAAAAGGAGAGTGCTATTCAACCAGGCGCCACACCAATAGTCCGAGAGTAGGTTAGCAGGAGATGGAAGATGGCCCTGGCAGACAGAAAGGAAAGAATACAAAGGGTGTTGTATAACTTGCTAAGAGCATGGACTTTGTTCTTTAGGTGGCAATGAGTCATTGATAAGTTTAAGGAGAGAAACAGTAAATTTGGATTAAGGTTTTGAAAACACACCTACTCTGTCCTATAGAGCCACCATGTGTCAGAATTGGCTCTATGGCAGTGACTAAGGTTTTTCCAGAAGTTGTGGTGGTGTAGTGGGCTATTTGTTGCTCTGCTAACCACAAGGTTACTAGTTCAAAACCACCAGCCAGTCCTCAGTAGGAAGATGAGGCTTTCTACTTCTGTAAAAAGTTACAGTTTCGGAAACCCACAGGTGCCATTCTGCTCTGTCCTACAGGGTTGCAGGGGGTAGAACTCAACCCTATGGCAGGGAGTTGAGGAGATGATTTAACTACTGGGGAGAAGTGAAGAGAAGGCATTGGAGGAGGACCAGTTGAAAATATTGGAGAAAGGCCTAAGTAATCTAGTGTTTCAACCAACAACAACAAAGAGAAACGATTAAACAGTAGTATAGAAAAATTAATCCAAAGAATCTGTTAACTGAGGGATGTAGAAGGTGAGAAGATAGAAGACAGCATAGGCTGAGGTTTCAGACTTGGGAAGCTAAGTTGACAGGAACGCCATACAGCAAGACAGAACCTAGTAGGAAGTGGAAGACTCTGTGTGGAACAGAAAATTACAGAGAGAAACAAGTACATTGCACACACATATAGATGAAAACATAGGCTATTCTTGAGGATATGGCCATCAGAGAGTTAGACATATTGTCTTGGAACCAGGGAGCTTTTCCAAGGAAGACTACAATTTAGGCAGCACCAGCATTTGGTGAAAAATTAAGGCACAGAATGAAAGAGGCACGCTTCGGGACAGCTTAGCAAGAGAGCAGAGGATCCAAAGATGCTCCCTATGAGCATGCACATTTAGCAGATTCACTTTCACCCTCAAGAGAAAGTCTTGAGAAATAGCATCTAGGGAGGCAGGAGAGCTTGATGACAGAAACCCAGAAGCTAGAGTCCCTGGGAGGAGAAGGGCGTGTCCACAGTGCCAAATGCAGCAGAAGGGTACAGGTCATTACCAGTGAAATAAGCATGGGTAGAAACCAAAAGGGTGGAGGGAAGAATAAAGTGGATACAGATCATTTAAATTTTTGCCCACCAGAAAATTCAAGATTGCTTTTCCATGGGCCAGTTAATCACCCGGGTTCTACCTTCACAAAATCTTGTGTAGACAGTGAGAAAGAAGATTTCATCTACCAGTTGAAAATCAATTTCAAAATTAATTAATTAATTAATTAAAAATCTATTTCAAGAGTCTCAGTTGGGCAGAACAAGAGGATCATGGCAACAGAGAAACGTTACAGCACAAATGTAAAATGTTCTCTCCTGTCCCTTTGACTGAAAAAATCCAACTATACCAAGCTTGGATGAGGCAACAATTCATTGGAGTATAGCTAAGAATTTAAAAAATAAAGAAAAATTTAAAAAGTAAATGTATGGCCACATCACTGAGAAAGAGTCTTGGAAGTTCATGGGAGGTGGCATGGACTGCGCTTTGTAGTAACCAAACTACATATGGAGCGGCATTTTCACTTCTGGAGACACAGCTTACGAGAAACGTGAACAAGTTGAAAAGTGATGAAGAAAAGACCATGTCACGTGGGGGAGAACTGAGACAACTGGTTGTCTTCCAGAATTTGGGGGTATATGGAAGCTGAGCCCCAACTCTCTGAAAGGTTTTCGTGTAAAAGACCGTCCAGGTTTATTCTGAGCTATCCCAAGGGGTGCAATTGGAATCTGTAACAGGGAAAGAACCTCCCGTTTCCTGTAACCAGCTCACTATTGAGAACAGTCTACAGGTAGGACAGACTGTCTTGAAAGGTAGTGAGTGTCCTGACCCTATGAGCAAATCTAGCAGAAACTAGCTGATTTCATGTCAAGTGGTATGTGGCATGAAGTTGGGTAAGAATCTCTATGAGATATATTCCATTTGAAAGGGTAGGGGACTCATCACTTTTGTCACGCCTCCATCCATCTTCACCTGGACTTGATGTCTAATATCTGGTATCTCTCAGTCAGTCCCCTATTTCTAGTCTTTGTTACATAATCACTGACCAGAATAGGTACATAATACTGGGCAGGAAAGGATGGAGAGAAAAGAGATAGAAGGACCAGGAATAGAAAAATGGAACCTCCAAGCCCACTATGAGCCTCCTTCCCATCCATCCCAAGATGTGGACTGATGCTGCACCAGGGAGATGTCAGGATGAGAGGATCTCGGTACCCTGCTTAGAGGTAGCTACCTTACTCTCTCGCCCCAATGAGAGCATCATAGCTCTCATTCCAGTTCCAACATATTCCTCCAATTCTCTGATTCCTCTGAACCTTCACAAATAACCCATTTCCCCAGATCCTACAATTAGTACCTGTTTATCTATCTCTTAACATTCTTTTATCCAACATCCTCATTCCAAAAATTCAACTTGTTTACTGGGGTGCAGAGAAAAACCAACTGTCTCAGTCCCACAGTAACAGTCTTTACCTGTCATATCCCTTACTCCTCAACGGATGAAACTTATTCCAAAGACATAAAAGGGAGAAAGACAGAAACAGACTGAGAGATTCATGAACAGAGCAGAACAAGGTCATAAAGAAAAGTTGATGCCAAGATTGAAGGACCAGATGGGCTGAAATGAATTGGAGGAAAGCAGACTCCTATTTGTACAGAGGCGAGGGTATATGCAAAGTATCAGGCAGAGTAGGCCCATGTATAGGGACTTTATGTCTCAGAACTCTGACTCTGCACCCCTCACACCCATCCTTACCTGCTGCTGGACTCTGTGTGAAATATGGACCTGGAGCCTTCTTGATTTTCCTTTAATATTTATCCCACTTATCCTCAGGGAGGGCAAAAAAACCCCAACAGCCAGCTCCTTAATGAGCCTTCTATGCTTTGGGATTCTCCAGTCCCCACAGCATAGTTCCCAAGGCTAAAAACACATATCAAATCTTCTGCCTGGCACTCAAAGCATACACACCCAGACTTCCTGACTCAACTCAATGCGTTTTCTCCCTAAAGACGTTCCCCCCTCTGCTGCAGAGTTCAAAGGGAATAGACCTGTGAACAGTAATTAGAGTGAGTGCGTTGTTTGAGAAACACCAGGTGGTGAGAACTGAATGGTATATCAGAAAAGGCCTCCACAGGTCATAAAGGAGGAACAAGGAGGTAAATGGCTTGGCAAGCCTTGCTTTTCTTGTCTCTTGCTCTTTGATGATCGGACCAGTGTGCAACTGCCTTAGCTTGTTCTCTACCTCAATTTGCAAGCCAGACTATCTGTGGGACACTTAACCCATGGACTGTGTCACTGTAGTTTGAGGTTCCTTCAAGACCTGCTTTGCCACGCTACTGGAGTATACATCGCTGGAGCTGGAGACTGTCGGACAGTTATCTGGTTGACTGTTGGTGACCTACCTTACTGTTTGCTGCCTGTGGTCAGATAGCCCGAATTGCTATACAGAGGACTTAGCTGTCTGCTTCCTTAACTTGCACCTGGAAGCCCTCAAGACTTAAAGGACTGCCAGTGTATTAGCTGTTTCATGGAAGTGAGTTGCACTGAGCCATTTGTACTGCTATTTAGATTAATTAGCTGTTTATTTCTTATGTTCTATCTATCTATCTAAATACAACTAAAATCATAAGTGTCCTGGTTTTGTTTCTCCAGAGAACCCTGTGTAACATAATGCACCAATCAAGACACAATCAAGCACAATAGATAAAGGAAAAAAAGGATCCATCAATACATTGCTTATAAAAAGCACATAAGAAACAAAGACAAAATTAGTTTAAAATAGTGGTTCTCAACCTGTGGATTGGGACCCCTTTGGGGTGGAACGACCCTTTCATAGGGGTCACCTAAGACCATCAGAAAACACATATTTCTGATGGTCTTAGGAACCGAGACACTGCTCCTCTCTCTGTCTCCAGGCAGGTCTACACACATGCAGATATGCCCACATATGAGTAACTGGCGTGAAGACTGTTACCCATGCTACACCAGGCTTCAAGACAAAAATTCATTGATTTATCATTAGAAATAACTATTTCACTATATATCATTAATATTTTTTGTGATTAATCACTATGCTCTAATTATGTTCAATTTGTAACAATGAAAATACATCCTGCACATCAGATATTTACATTATGATTCATAACAGTAGCAAAATTGCAGTTCTGAAGTAGCAAAAAAATAATTTTATGGTTGAGGGTCACCACACATGAGGAAATGTATTAAAGGGTCGCAGCATTAGGAAAGTTGAGAACCACTGGTCTAAAAATATGGTGGGAAACAATATATCAAGGTAATGGCAACCCAAAAAACAAGAGTGGTGAAATTAATATCTGATAAAAAAGACTTCAAGGCAAAATACATAATGAGAGATAAAGAAGGGTGTTACATAATGATGAAAGGAATAATTGAAAAAGAAGACATAACCATAGTAAATAGCTGTTCCCCCAATGAAAGACCTTCAACATATATTAATAAAACTCTTATACAGTTGAACAGAGAAATAGAAAACACTACAATAATAATAAGAAATATCAATATATTATTCTTGAGGAAGGACAGAACAACTGGAGAGAAATGTAATAAGGACACCAAACAAAGCAATATACATTCTTTTCCAGCATACACGGTACTTTCTCTAGTGTCCATTATATGTTATATGACCCAAAGCAATCCTTAATAAAATTTAAAACACTGAGATATTGCAAACTATTTTCTCAGATCACAGTGCTATAAAATTGGAGATCAGTAATGGGTGGAAAGAGAGAAAAAACAAATACATGGAAATTAAACAATATCCTGTTTAAAAATTATTGAATAATTAAAGAAATAAGCGAAAATTTTACATCTTTTGAAACAAACTAGAATAAAAATACAATCTATCAAAACCCTTAGGGCACAGTAAAAGTAGTACACAGAGGGCAATTATAGCAATAAACAAACACATCCAAAAAGAAGAAAGAACAAAAACTGAGTACCTTAACTCAAATTTCAACAAAATAATAGGAGCAACTAAACAAGCATTCAGACACCAGAAGAAAAGGAATAATAAAGATTAGAGCATAAATAAGTGAATCAGAAAACCAAAAACAATAAAAGAATCAACAAGACAAGAATTTAGTTCTTTGAATGTATTAACAAAATTATCAAACCACTGGCAAATTTTAAAAGGGAATAGAAACAATGTAAAATTATGAACAAGAAATGGTTGAATTACAATAGAATCAACTAAAATAAAAAGTTAATAATACTATGAAAGGCTGTATTCCAAAAAATTACGGAAGGGATGGACACATGTCTAGAAACACATCACCTACCTAAACCAACAGACAGCAATAAAAAACCTCAAGAGAGTCATACAAAGGAAGAAATATATCAAGTAATTAAAACTCTCAACACAAAAATGCCCAGGACCAGATGGCTTCACCAAAGAATGCTACTACACATTCAGAGAAGAGTTTACCTCAATCCACTCAAACTATTCCAGAATATAGACAAGAATGACAAACTCTAGAATTCATTCTAAGAAATAAACATAACTTTGATATCAAAAGTAGGCAAGGACATTACCAGAATATAAAATTATAGATCAATATCCTCTGTGAATAGAAATGCAAAAATTCTCAACAACATCTGAGCCAATAGAATCCAGTAAAATATCCAGTTGATCAAATAGGATTCATGCAAGGTATTCAAGATGGCTCAGCATTAGAAAAACAATCTAGGTAGGCCTATAAACAAAACAAAGGAAAATAACTACATCAATCCATGAAGTAAAAATATTTTAGAAAATCCAATATCTATTTCTGATAAAATGACTCAATATAATAGGAAAGAGAAAAAAATTCCTCAACAGCAAAGTGCAAAACCAGTGGCCAACATCTAGTTCAATGGGAAGAAACTGGAACATTCCCTTTGAGAAAAGGGCCAGACAAAGTTGTGCTTTATCATGACTGTTATTCAATATTATGCTGGAGTCTTAGCTAGAGCTATTATATATAAAAATAAATCAAAGGTATCAAAATTGACCAAGGAAAAGTAAATTTGCAGATGATTGCAGGTGATTGATTCTAAACATAGAAAACTCCAAAGATTAGACAAGAAATTTGTTGGAATTAATGGAAAGATTTAGCAATGTGGCAGGCTAAAAGATCAACATACAAAAATTAATCAGATTCCAGTGTACTAATGAAAAAACAAAAACGCCAAACTCATTGCCATCAAGTCAATGCCAACTCACAGTGATTCTGTAGGACAGGGTAGAATTTCCCTTGTGAGTTTCTGAGACTGAAACTTTACCTGGGTAGAAAGCCCTATCTTTCTCGCACAGAATTGCTGTTGGTTTTGAACCTCTGCCCTTGTGGATCACAGCCCAAGTAACCAATATACCACAAGGCCTCCATATGAATGAAGAGCGCCCTAAAACAGAAACCAGGAAAACAATATAATTTACAATAGTTACTTAAAAGATTAAACACCTGGGGATAAATCTAACTTGAGACGCAAAAGCCTTGTACAAAGAAAAGAAAACACCTACAAAACACCACTAAAGAAACAGAGACTTAGAAAAATGGAAGAATGTTTTATGCTCCTGGATAGGAAGACTTAAATTGTGAAAATGTCTTTACTACCCAAAGCAATCTATAAATATAATGTAATTCCAATCCAGATTGCAGCATCATTCTTTAAAGAGATGGAAAAACTAATCACCAACATTACATGGAAAGGAAAGAGACCCAGCAGAGGCAAAACACTACTAATGAATAAGAAGAACGTCTGAAGCTTGGTACAGTTTGGTACTGGTGCACTGAAGGACACAGACCAATGGAACACAATAGAGAACTCAGTAGCAAATCTATCCACCAGCCAGAAATTGATTTTTGACAAAAGGCCAAAATAGATATAGAATCTCCAACAAATGGTGCTGGCAAAATTGGACATCCATTGTGCATTGGTACAGATAGGAACTGGAAACACAGGGAATCCAGGACAGATGAACTTTTCAGGACCAGTGGTGAGAGTGGTGATACTGGGATGGTGGAGGAAAGGTGGGGTAGAAACGGGAAACCAATTACAAGGATTTACAAATAACTGCCTCCCTGGGGGATGGACAACAGAAAAGTGAGTGATGGGAGACATCGGACAGTGTAAGGCATGACAAAATAATAATAATTTATAAATTATCAAGGGTTCATGAGGGAGCGGGGGTGGGGATGGAGGAGAAAAAATGAGGAGCTGATATCAAGGGCTCAAGTAGAAAGCAAATGTTTTGAGAATGATGATAGCAACAAATGTACAAATGTGCTTGACACGATGGATGGATGGATGGATGGATGGATGGATGGATGGATGGATGGATGGATGGATGGATGGATGGATGGATGGATTGTGGTAAGAGTTGTACGAGCCCCCAATAAAATGATTTTTTAAAAATTGGACATCCATTTGCAGAGGCATAAAACAAGATCTATATTTCACTCCAGATACAAAAATGAATTCAAATAATATAATGTAAACCCTGGATTTGTAAAAATTATCAGTGAAAAATAGCAACAAACTTAGGGGCACTGATACATGACATAAACATACTACCGAACATAATGAAACACAACACACATCAGAAGACAAAATAGATGACTGGGGCCTCCTAAAAATGAGACACTTAGGTGCATCAAAGACCTTGGTTAAACGAATAATAATCAAACCCACAGACTGGGGGGAAATGTTGGCAATGATAAATCAAACAAGCAACTAATCTCTAAAATCTATAGAAAAGTTGGAATACCTCAACAACAACAACAAAGATAAGCAACCAACTTAAATATGGACAGAGAACATGAACAGACAGTTCCCAAGGAGGTCATTCAGGTCAACAAATGTAAGAAGAAAAGCCCATGATCACTAGCTATTCAAGACATGCAAAACAAAACAATGAAGAGACTACACCTTACCATAAAATTAATCACAAAGTTAACAACAACAACGAAAAACAGAAAAAAGTGTTAGAGAGGTTATAGAGAGATTGGAACTCTCGTATAATACTGGTTATATTATTAGGTGCCATCTAATCAATTGCGACCTGTAGTGATGCTATGCATAACAGAAGGAAACATTGCCCAGTCCTGCATTCCTGAGTATGGTTCCTATGCCTGAGCCCATTGCTGAAGGGACTCTGTCCATCCATCTCCCTGATGGCCTGCCTCTCCACTTTGCCAAGCATGATGTCCTTTTCCAGAAACTGGTCTCTCCTAACAACATGTCCAAAATATCTAAGACAAAGACTTGCCTCTAGGGAGCACTCTGGCCTTACTTCTTCCAAGACAGATAAGTTTGCCCTTTTAGCAGTCCATGGTACTTTCAATATTCTTCTCCAGCAGAACAATTAAAACGCATCAATTCTTCTTTGGTTTTCCTTATTCACTGTCCAACTTTCACGTGCATAGGAGGCAACTGAAAATACCCTGGCTTGGGTCAGGCGCACCTTAGTCCTAAAGGAACATCCTTGCTTTTCAACATTCTAAAGAGGTCTTGCACGGCAAATTTGCTAATACTGCTGGTGGGATGGTAAGAATATGAAGCTGACCCAGAAATCCCTTACTTGACACATACCCTAAGGAAGCAAAGGACACAGCGCAGGCACCCAGTTTCATTCTGCACTATTCGTAAGAGAGTTTTGCACCATCTCAAGGTTGGCTACTTCAACTTGACCTCAGCAACTATCACACATGAGGCTAAGACTCATCATCGTCAGTTCTAAGAAGCTTTTTGGCTATACTTCTTCCAAGATAAATTTGCTCATTCTCTGACAGTCTATTTATCACCAACATCATAATTCAAGTGAATCAATTCTTCTGTCTCGTTAGTGTCTAATGGCCACCCATTTCAGTCTGAAAAACTACATTTTTAATTTCTAGAGGCAATGAACTGTCTTGGCTTTGATGTATCTGGAAATGTCTTCATTTCTCTTTCATTTGGGAAGGCTCATTTCTTCAAATGTAAACTTTTTGTTGAGTTTTTTTATCTTTAATCACTTTCAATACAACCTCCCACTCTGTTCTGACCTCTGTAGCTCCTGATGAGTCATCCACTGCTAATGTTACTGGAAATCACTACTTAGTGATGAATCATTGCTCTCTTGCTGCTTTCAAGATTCCCTGTGTCTACAGTGTTGTTTTGATGTGCCCAGAGGAGAGTGTCTGAGTTTTACTACTTGGAGTTTATTGAGCTTCTAAAATAGGTAGATTAATGTCTTTTAATCAAATCCGGGGACTTTGGGGCCATCATTTATTCTGATATTCTGTCTGCCCCTTTCTCGTCTCGTCTCTTATTCTAGCACTTGCATTATGTGTGTGTTGGTCTATATGATGGTGTCACACAGGTCTCTGAGAGTCTGTTCGTTGATCCATTCTTTTTTTTCTCCGTACCTTAGATTTGCTATTGGTGACATTAGTTCTAACTCATAATGACCCTACGTACAACCAAAGAAAGCACCGCCTGCCCCTCAGAATTGCTAGTGTGTGCTACGCCCTTGCAGCCACCGTGTCAATCCACTTTGTCAAGGACCATCCTATTTTTATCATCCACTCTACTTTACCAAGCACAACGTCCTTTTCCAGGGGCTGATCTCGGCTGAAAACATGTCTGTGTGAGGCTGAGCTGGCTAGGGCAACAAATCCAGTGATTCTCATAGATGTATAAGAAAGAGTTTTATATCAAGAAGTAATTAAAAATCAAGAAAGCCTCCCAGTCCAGACCAACTCAAGTCCATAAGTCCAATGCTATTCCTTATGCACCTAGTAAGACTCAAACATCCACAGGCAATGAAGCAGAATGCAGGAAGCTCACAGACTGGTGGGCGCAGAGTCGTGTGGGTCCACGATCAGTGGAAACAGGCCACGGCCTTGGCAAGTCTCAGGGTGGCCACGAGAGTCACAGAAAGCAGGACAGAGGCGTGGCAGAGTGAGGAGGAGGTTCCCAGAGTCCTCCGTATGAGAAGGCCACGCCCCCTAGGGGACAGCATCAGACGGTGACCTGATTGACAGGTCTGACTCCACCCCTAGCCAGCAGTGTCTAGTTGGAATAAAATCATTGAGCTACCACAATGTCCAAAGTGTGTGAGACGAAGTGTCCACGTTCCCATTTCTAAGGCGCATGCTATCTGGACTCCTCCAGGACACATGTATTTGCTCTTTTGACAGCCCACGGGACTTTACTTTCGATATTCTTCCTTCGACTGCATCATCGCAATGGACTGTCTTCAAGGTTGCTGCTTTTCTCCTGTCTGCTTGTGTCTATAGCGGAGGTACTCTAGTCAATATTTGGACTTCAATTATTTTACTCTTTAATTCCAGAATTTCTATTGGCTATTTAATTTTTTAATTGATTGATAGTCTGTATTTTATGAGGCATTGTTCTTATTCTTTGCTGTAGATTTTTTTACATTCTTTATTTCTTTGAACTTATTTTAAACAAGTGATTTAAAGTCCTGCTATAGTAAGTTCAAAACCTCAACTTCCTTAGGAATGATTTCAGTTTATAATTTGTTTGTTTTCCTTATATGAACCATGTATAGTTTAATCATTTTATTGGGGACTTATACAGCTCTTATCACAATCCATCCATCCATTGTGTCAAGCACATTTGTACATTTGTTGCCATCATCATTCTCAAAACATTTGCTTTCTACTTGAGCCCTTGATATCAGCTCATTTCCCCCTCCCTTCCCCACCTTCCCTCTCTCAAGAACCCCTGATAATTTATAGATTATTATTATGTCATGTCTTACACTGACTGATGTCTTCTTTCACCCACTTTTCTGTTGCCCGTCCTTCTGGGAGGGTGTTATATGTAGATTATTGTATCGTTTCCTCCTTTCTACCCCCACCTTCCTCTTACCCTCCTGGTATTGCAACTCTAATTATTAATCCTGAGGGGTTTATCTATCCTGGATCCCCTGTGTTTCCAGCTCTTATCTGTACCAGTGTACATGCTCTGGTCTAGCCAGATTTGTAAGGTAGAATTGGGGCCATGATAGTAGGGGGTAGGAAGCATTACAGAACTAGAAGAAAGTTGTATGTTTCACCAGTGTTATACTGCACCCTGACTGGCTCATCTCTTCCTTGTGACCCTTCTGTAAGGGGAGGACAATTTTTTTTTGTTTTTTTTTTCACATCTTGTAATTTTTAAAATTGTAAACAAGACATTTTAAATAAAATATGTGGCCACAGGACTAATTGACTTCTTGAATTCAAGAGTTTACTTTTGCCGGTGTTTGTTCTTGTGATTTTATTTTGTGGTTATTCTGAATGGATTTTATAAGGTTTCTATGGTTTTGTTGGGTGTTGCACTGAAATCTCTATTTAGTTAGCTAAGTGTTAAATTAATAATTGTACAGCAGTTTCTTTAAATGCCTGGAGCTTATTAGTTTCCTAATAAGGAGTTCTGTATGCATGATGGGACAAGTTTTCAACACTTAGCCAGTTAATTGAAAAGTCTATCTTAGCCTTCACTACCTGATTCCACAGAATAGTATCAAGCAAAACCTAGCTCAGGAGCTTCTCAGGTCTTTACTGAGCATGCACACAGCCCCAGACAAGAGCACAGCCAATATGTGTGTTTCACCCTAGATTCTATGAATATATCGGAGTTTTTCAAAGCCTTATGAACATCTCATTGCTTAAATTTTCCCTTTAAGCTTTTTAGTTTGCATACTGATTGTTCCAATCCACTGCCTTAGACAAGCGGTCTGTCAGTTTGTCTTATTATGATGCCTTGTGCGTTGCTTTTCCCCGTGATGTTGGAAACTATATCACCGGTGTTTCAAATGCTTACCGGCAGGCACCCAAAGTGAACAGGTTTCCGCAAAAGCTTCCAGACTAAGAACAGTCCACAAAAAAGGAATAGACTGCCCTCTTCTGAGGAGTTAACCGAGGGAAACCTATGGGCAGTATCAAGACATTGTCAGATGCTAAAATTCTCAGAGCTTCGAAGGGATGCATAAGGCTTTCAGCAGCTTCTTCTTCAGAAAGCGGGGAGCCAAGTCCTTCTGCATTGTTTGTTCTTAGTCTGGAAGCCCCACTGAAACCTGTTCACCAAGCGTGAGCCTGCTGGCCTCTGAAACACCAGTGGCTTAGCTTCCAGCCTCACAGAACCACACAGACAAACTAGCAGGGAAGGCTCTGTCTTACATACTTTGGACATGTTGTCAGGAGAGACCCGTCCCTGGAGAAGGACATCCGGTTTGGTAAAGTGGGAGAGCAGCACAAAAGAGGAAGGCCTTCTGTGGGATGGATTTCACCAATGGGCTCAGGCGCAGGGACAATGGTGAAGCTGGCACCGGGCCAGGCAGGGTTTCAGTCTGCTGTGCACAGGGTTGCTATGGGTTGGAGCCTACTCGATGGCACACAACAACAACAACACAAATCTCACAAAAAGAGCAGCCTTAAGCCCCAGGGGTACACATGCATCTGAGATAAAGCCCAGTTCACTTCGTGGGGCTCTACACCATGTCCTTCTGATGTGACCTATAAGGGACAATGTGTGCTTCAAAAGGTCAGAGTCTAAAGTTCCAGCAGTCTGTAGCACAAGGCCTGGGGTCCCAAGAGCTAGACAAGGACTAAGTCAATAGTGTCCAATTAGGAACATAGTACTGTGCATATTCTCCCCTGGGGTTCTGTGTCAGTATTGTTAAGCATTGTTTCCCAATGGGAGGTTGCCCCTCCCCATTTTCCTACCAAGATAAATGCGACGGCCTTCTCTGCGACACACATGCCCTGCTCCCCCATCTTGACTTGAATTCTCCTGCTATGAGAAAGAGCAAAAGACTCCTGTCCCAAGGGCGGAGGACTGGCAGATGCTGAACTTTGATTTGGATCTCTTGCCTGAGGATGTCCAATGAATGGTGGCCCAGAACTAGCATGTATTTATTATTTATTTTAATGCCCTCCTTTGCATTATTATGACATATATTAATCTGCTTGGTATGGTTCTGCCACTGTCAGTGAATATTACTGAAAGTTTTGCCTTATCACCAAATCCATTGTTTGTGTAAATAGTGCTTAAGGTTTAATCTATACAAGTCAGCAATTCATGTGTTGCAGTTCATGGGTGGTCTGTCCTCATATAATTTCCTTTTGTCAACAGTGTTTTAAATTCTATATCATTAATGACACTATCAATACAATTACCTTATGCCCAGGCAGATGATTGATAATTTTTTCTAACACAAAATACCAATAATGTCTCTAAGGTGAACCAAAGACATACATAAACCATAAATACATGAATGGATTTGGGGATCACACTTAATTCTAGCTCCAATATAAGAAAATTACTTCTTATTACAAGGTTCTATTTGGTGCTCACCTTGTGAAGAGATCACTGAAGATTTTGGTGTTCTGGCAAAGTGTGCTGAAGAAACTAGATAGTGCCTGGCTATCAGAAAGAATAGCATCTGGGTCTTAAAGACTTGTCTTTAAATGAGCAACCATCTAAGTGAGACTTCAACTAAGTCCACATGGAAGAAGCATATCAGCCTGTATGAACCAAGGATTGTAAGTAATAAAATCAAAATACAAATATTGGAATGGTATTAGATCTTAAAGTGTGAATATGTGGTTTGCAGAAGCCTATGGATGACCAAACTCACTAATATCGAGTTAATGCTGACTCATAGCAACTCCCCTGTAACTGGTTATGGGAGTAGATAGCCCAGTCTTTCTCCCTTAGAGCTTCTGGTGGTTTTGAACTGCCAACCATGCTGATCACAGCATTACCACTTCCACTGCACTACCGTATGACAATAATTTTTTTTAATTTTAATGGGCAGGGGACTTCCAGGAAGATGGCGGCGGAGTGACACATACCAGAGGGACTCCGCAGAATCCAGCCCAGGAGAGTTGCTCAGAGGGAAATTCAACGCCACTGGATTGCAGGAGGCGCATCATAAAGATAAGTAGGCACAGATCCATGGGGTTTTGAGGGGTTGGGGGCTTTTGGCTTACCTCAGTGGAAGCCGGCTGGGGCTCAACCCTAGCCCAGCTCCTGGATCTGCCCAAGCCGGGACCATTTGGAGCCTGTAGCAGGGCTTGGTCTCAGCACAGCCACAGTTTTCCCCTACCTGCCTCAGGGCAGGGACAGGACGCTTGTGGCTCCACTGGCAGGGATCGGGGTTCAGCTACATTGTTGCTTCTGTTTGCGTCTCTGCTCTCTATTCCCACACAGCCTTGGAGGGCTGCGCAGGGGCTTTTTCAAGGCACAGCCCCAGCCGCGCCACGTGGTCTGAGCAGGGACTAAACCCAAACCCCCACAGCTCCATAGGCAGGGATCAAGCTTCAGCTACACTGCGGAGCTTCAGCTACACTGTGGCGTCTGTTAACATCTCTGCTCTCTGTCCCCCCACTTCTCTGGGGGCTGCTCAGCAGCTTTCTTGTGACATTTCTTGAGGCTCAGCTGCGGACTACCGCTGGGGCTTGGGGCAGGGAGTAAGCCCTTGCAGGTCCACAGGCAGGGAGTGGGACTCAGCTACGTAGTTGCTTTTGCTTCCTCACTTCTCTATACCTCTGCACAGTCTGGTCTCACTTTTTAATTTTTCTCCCCCTCTTATTCCTAACCTGCTCTCTCACACTCCATTGCGGATTTACGGGGCACTCCCATTGCCCTAAGGCATTTGCTCCTGGGCCACACCCAGCTAGGTGAGCTCCACCCTGCATAGATAACCCAAGGCTAGGGAAAGGCCTGCTTGCTCTCCAGGGGATACTCCTTGGACATCTCACCAGGGAGTTCCTGCCTGTGTACCTGGGGACATAAGGCAGCTCAGCCAACACTTATCAATATTCCAACCAATAGCAGGAACTTCAGCCCAGCCTCTGCAACACTGGGGCAGGCAGCTGACCTACTATCTGGGGCGCTCCCCTGATAGGGAAGCCACAGAAAGATAAAGTGGTAGGTTAATCCCATAGCAAAATCAGCTGTAGGCAGTTCGAAGAAGCATTCCTATAAGTCTTCCAGAGAGAGACTAGAAAATGGCAGCTGGTCCCTCAAAAACAACTCAACGCAAACAGCCATCACCCCCAATGACCTCAACGAAAAAACAGGAGAAACAAAAGACGAAGGCAGAAGATGTGCTGAACATAGCAACATAAATAGAAGAAGCAGACATTGAGATGTCATACAAAGAAACTCTCAGAATGCTGCTTGGAGCCATGTAGGATATGAGGGAAACAATACAGAAAAAGGATGAAACGATAGAGGAGATAAAAGCCATACACCAAAGGGAAATACAGGAGCTTAGGGAGGAGATAATTTTAATGGGCAGAGGACATGCACAGACAGTTCATCAAGGAAGACATCCAGGCAGTCAACAAATATATGATTAAATGCTTGCAAGATGACGAGAGATGCAAATCAAAACAATGATGAGATACTACTTCACACTGGAATTGATAGCAAAAACAAAAAACTGAAACAGAAAAATTAAAAAATAGAGGGTGTGAAGAGATTGGAAGCCTCACTGCTGGTGAGACTACAAAACCATACAGCTGTGTAAAGCAGTACAGTGCTTCCTAAAACAACTGGGAACAAAAATTTCATGTGACCCAGTAATGCCTCTACTCAGTATATACCCTTAGGAAACAAAGAAGAAAGAATGAACAAATAACTGCACAGCCATGATCATGGCAGCTCTAGTCACAATAGCAAGAAGATGGAAACAACCTAAATGCCCATCAGTGGAAGAAAAGGTGAATAAACTTTGGTATGTGCATGCAATGGAATACAATGCACAATGGGAGAATAATGATGAAATTATGAAATACCTCATGACATGGATGGATGTGGGGTCATTCTGCTGGCTGATCTTTGTTAATCACAAATTGTATGATCCCAATGCTATTTGTCAAAATCTTTTCATATTAAAAGAAACAATTTGATTATTACCAGGGGTGGGAGGGGATGTAATAGGCAAGATGGTAGATGGGTGTTGAGGTAGTTAGTTTTTTGTGCCAACCTGGCTGATAAACACATGTAGGGTTAATTGAAAGGCAGAGGGATAAATGGCTCAGTGAGTCTCGCCTTTCTAGTTCTCAGGTCTCTTGCTTTGTGATGGTCGGGCCAGGGTGCAGCTGCCTTAGCCAGTACTCTGCTTCAGCTGGCAAGGCTCACTTCCTGCAAGACATCCCTGAGAAGCCACATGAACCTACCCCGATGCAGCCCTGGGTGCTGGAGCTGCCGTGTGGAGACCCCTGCCAGCACTGAGATGCTTACACATTCACTGACTCTGCTTTCCTCCTGCAGTCAGCATCATTGCGTCTGTTTTGTGAGATGGAGGAGGACTTTGTGGATTATTGTTGGACATATGGGTTAATGTTGGACTTGTGGGCTTGGGCAGCACTGAGTTGGGATGTTTTCTTGATGGCCACTTACCTTTTATATAAAACTCTCTCTTATATGTGAGTTTCTGTGGCGTTGTTTCTCTGAAGTGCCCAGACGCACACAGATGCTGCCAGGTAAAGGGGAAGGTAATTTTCTGTAAGAGGGAGCCGAGCACAGTAAAGCAGGGGAGGGCAATAGGAAAAGCTATAGAGAGGGGTGATAAATTGTTTAAATTATTTAATGCAAAAAAATGATTACCTGATATGTAAAACCCTACCAAAGTCACAATTTTAAAAGTTTTTTTGTGGTTTTTTTTTTAATGAAAACATGTTTATGCACATCTCTGGGAACAGTAGATGTTTACAGACACAGGTCTCTTAGTAACACACTTACCTACTCTATTTGTTCTCCTCTGCCATAGAGGATTGTTATGATTCAAGATAGACTTGACGGCAATGGTTTGGTTTGGGATCTATAAATCTGCTTTAAAATTGTATTGTGTAGAACTATCCATCCTCATTGAGTTATTCTCTCACCAATTTTGGTGTATGTGTGCATATGTATTGGAAATATGACTGAGAATGCAATTAATTGTCATGATGAGTAGTCAACCTATAGCCTCTGACCTCACAATAAACCCAATGTTAACATTTGAAGTTGGCAAATATAAGCTCCAATTAATATTTTAATGAACATTTCTGAGAGTACATATATTTTAAGGAAATTATTCTCTAATTCTCTAATGATAATTGTTAAACTTAAAATTTTAAGGCTAATGAACACAATTTTATGACATAGGCAGAATGAGATGTAGTTATTATTTGCGTGTTTTAGATGGGAAAAATGAATTCCAGAGGGATTGAGTGGTTTTCCAAGGTCTCAATAAATTTAGTTTCACTAGTTTCCAGTGCTGTTCCCACTCCTCTCATAGGCTCCCTGGCAGAACAATCATTGTAAGGATACGCCTATTATATAACCTGAACCCGTCTCTTTGTAAATAGAAGTGTGAATTTCTGTGAAACACAGTTGAAGTGCTTCTTAGAGGTAAGGATGATACGACTCCATCTTACATGCTTCGGACAAGTTCTCAGGAGAGACCCATCCCTAGAGAAGCACATCATGCTCAGCCAAGTCGAGAGGCAGCGGAGAGGAGGAAGAACCTCCAGGAGCTGGGTTGACACAGCGGCTGCAACCATGGGCTCAGGCACGGGAACAACGGTGAGGATGGCACAGGACTGGGCGGGGTTTCGTTCTGTTGTGCACAGAGTCACGTTAGGTCAGAGAGGACTTGATGGCACCAACACCAACACAGTTGGGGTAGGAGCAGTGGAAGTTGAAGAGCCCATAAAAACTAAGGAGTTCTGAAAAAAAATCGTTAGGGTTATTGCAGACAAGGGATGGAAAACATCACATAACAAACATCACATAACAAACTGGGAAAATATCACATAACAAACATCGATTGAGCAGTCAGTCTTTCACTGCACAATGCCACTTGCTTGGGCCATAGGATATCGAGGAGGATCAAAGTACTGACTAGGTCTCTAGACTTCACAAAGCTGATGCTGTCATTGTGACTAAGAGTAATCATCCTAAGTGTTTTCAGTATTTCTCCATCCATTCCCTCAGGTGAGCCTCAAAAATCTTTATTGAGTACTTGAGATATGACACATTGTAGTGGATATGAATCTGGGCTCTGGAACTATACTACCTTTGCTCAAACCTCAGTTGCGTTACTGTCTAGCTGACCGGCATCTGAAGATTAATTTTTTGTGTGTGCTTCATCTTTTTCATCTATACAAAGGGGATAATAATGCCCACCTCCTTGCATTGTTTTGAAGATTAAAGCAATAAATACATATGAAGTTCTTAGGCAATGACTGGCATATAGAAAGAGCTACTATTAAGGCACAATAGATATCATGACATACATTTCACAGATATGGAAATTAAATTCCAGAGACTTTTCTTTCCAAGGCCAGAGCAGGGGAATGATGAATTCAAGCCTTTAACACAATTCCTCCCTCTGAGCCCTTTTCTAATATCCCCATTGGCAAATTAATATGAAAGGGTTCTTCCTAAATCTCTCCCTCGTCCTGGATCCCTCATTCAGTCAAAGTGTGTATAGTGTAGACAGGAGACCAGGGGCACTGTAGACCATCCTAGTTCAGGACCTATTGAGTGTCTTCACTCATCCCGATTAACTTGAGGAAGGCCCTCTTCACATCCTTGTTCCGGAGGCTGTAGATGATGGGGTTGAGAAAGGCAGAGATGACGTTGTAGAACAGAGCCAGCTTCTTGTCATCCTCTGGGGAAGCCTCAGAGCCAGGTCTCATGTACATGACCATGCAGGGAATACAAAACATGGTGACCACAGTGATGTGTGAGGCACAGGTAGAGAAAGCCTTGATTCGACCCTGGGTGGAGCGAATCCTTATAATAGCCACGAAGATACGAACATATGAGGCCAGGATGAGGGCTAATGGGATCAAGAGCAAGATGAAACCCAAAATAAAGTCCACTTGGTCGTTGAGTGATGTGTCTGCACAGGCCAACTTCAAGACAGCAGGAATTTCACAAAAAAAATGATTGATCTCATTGGGGCCACAGTAGGGCAGATTCATGGCAAAGACAGTATAGACGAGAGCGCAGACGAGACCACAAAGGGCAGAGCTGACTACCAGGAGTATACACAGGGTCTGGCTCATCTTAACCCCATAGTGGAGTGGATAGCAGATGGCAACATATCTGTCATAGGCCATGGCTGCAAAAATCCAGGTCTCTGTGATGCCCAAGGTCAGGAAAACATACATCTGGACCACACATCCAATGTAGGAGATAGTTTTATTTTTGCTTACTAGATGAATCAACATCTGGGGCACTGTGGTGGTGGCATAGCTGAGATCCAATAGAGAGAGAATGCTGAGGAAGAAGTACATGGGGGTATGGAGGCGTGCATCTACTCTGATCAGGGTAACAATGAGTCCATTGCCAAGCACTGTAAATAAGTAGAGGAAGGAGAAGAGGAAGAATAGGATCCAGTTGGTCCTGGGGTTTCTGGAGAAGCCTAAGAGGATAAACTCTGATACAAAGCTGTAGTTTCTCCAGTCTCCACGTTGCATTTTCTCACTCCTTCGCGGTCTTCCTAAGTGAATGTGAGGTCTGCAGATGAAGACATCGCATAGCTTAGCCAATCAGTCAAGATAAGGGGTGGGGGGATAACAAACCACTCCCAACCCTCACCCCGCTAAGCTCAGTGTCATCGAGTCGATTACAACTCATAGTGATCATATAGGACAGGGTAGAATTGCCTTCTCTAGGTTTCCTAGACTGTAACTATGGGAATAGAAAACCTTGTCTTTCTCCCAAGGAATGGCTGGTAGTTTTAAACTACGGACCTTGTAGTTAGCTGCCCAACTCATAACCATTATGCCACCAGGGCTCCTAAACCAAGAAATCTTTCTAACCAAATTGGCTAGCACAGCTCTAGACAATAGGTAGGTATAAATATTGTTGTTCTATCCAACTAATTTGTTATAATAAAATTCCATGGGCCCTGCGGGAGGAATTGTACAGCAGAGAAGAACCGTGTTTTGAAGCACACACACACACACAGAGTACACAACATCCACACACCATAAATAGGCCAAAGTAAGGGAGCTAGGGAAATCTAAAATGCATGACAGTGAACTAAAAAGCCTAGAGTCACCTGTATTTCCTAAAATTATTCTTTCAACTATCATAAATAAGTCCTGTGATGAGCACATAAAACAAACAAGGGAAAACAACGTAACTTCTTTTTACTGCCTTCCTTTTTGAAACCACACATAATACATCTTCAAGCAAAGGAAACAGGGAAAAGTCAAATGAACATTTTTTTTTTTTTGGAAGTGGAACCCAATATTTTCCCCTGAATCTTTGCCTGCCTCACTGTCACCTTCTCAGCCCTGGGCACATTGGTCACAACTAGAAAGAACAAATGATGCCTCAAGATGGGCACAGAGACGGGGGTGTTGAGACCTAGAGGACATTTCTGTGCTCCTGATATTTCTCAAAAAGATAAGATATATTATCCCAAGAAACTGGTGCCTGTGTGTCAGAAAGATTATCTTTGACACTAATGACACCTCCATACCTATATTGTTTGTCAGACAGAGTTTAGCAGTAGACAGGAGTGAATTTTCAGTCTGATCTGGACTCAATCCTTGATACAGTATCAGCAGGTCTAGAAATAGAACATGTTACTGATTAATTCTTCTCTCTTGAATCTTTGCTAGTCCAACAATAACTGTAGCAGAATGGATATGCTGCCTTTCCCAGGCCCCAAAGAAGGTTATGGTCATTTAATGGATTCCTTTTGTACGTCTGGCTGCCATTGTATAAAATGTGAGTTAAGTATCACTGTCTTCATGTTCACAGATTTAGACATCCCTGCTAAAACAGCTGGTAAGGGAAACAACCAAGACTTAAACTCCACGTCTCTTGCTCTTTCTGTCCCATTAAGCCAAAATGTGTCTTCTGCACCATCAAATTTCACTCAGGGTCTGGTAGGTCCCAAAGCACACCATAAGCCCACATGAGCTAACATTGTGAGAGGAAATTGATCCATATGTTAACAACTTCAGAG
Source organism: Tenrec ecaudatus (assembly GCF_050624435.1). NCBI lineage: Eukaryota > Metazoa > Chordata > Mammalia > Afrosoricida > Tenrecidae > Tenrec > Tenrec ecaudatus. The sequence goes on from NC_134530.1 coordinate 67,780,555, forward strand.
GACCAAGGTGCATATTGAATAACATTACAAATTGTCAGAGATGTTTGCTTTTTCCTTAGGACACCCAGAACTATAGACCAGAATTTCATTATCTGAGACGTTACACAGGGAATGAAAATGACAATGGATGTTCACTTAAGTTAGAATAACATCCTGTCACTTCTCAGGCTCGTGTGGATGACCGCAAGTGATACTAATACTTACATTCGAGGCAGAACGAAGTAGTATGAGAGTGATCAAGATCTGAATCTAAACCCTCATTCTCACTGGGTATGACTCATGAATCTGAACTGCATCTTTATCCCGAATCTCTCTTCCAAATTCATCTGTCCAACTGCCATCCTCATTTGGACGTCTACTAGGCTTGTTAAACTTAGCATTTTCTAAAAATGAGTGTCTTATTTCCCCTGTAAACCTGCTCTTCTCCCAGTCCTTCTCACCTCAATGGCAATTCGATCCTTTGAGGTGTTTCAGGTAAAAGAAACAAACAAAACATAAGACCCTTGACCTTTCTAACTTTTCTCTGTATCTTATATCCCACATTCTGCAACTTATGTCTAAATATTGTCAACATTTCAAAAACATATTCCAAACAAGATCACTCCTCACCTTCTCCGCCATTGCCACTCCGGCCCTAATGATTACCTTCTCTTGCCATGAATATTGTAATTCTGGCTTCCACCCTCTTCCTTCATAGTCTAATTATTCTTAGCACAGTGACTTGAGTAATTTCATGAAACTATATCTGATAAACATTATGTAAATAATCCAAGTAGCACTCATCAGTGTTGTTCTGTGGCATGCAGTGAAAAGTCAAAGTCCCGGTGAGGACTTTGAGGACTGCCATCACTTCCCTGCACGTATCTCCTCCTTCTCATCTTTTCCTCTGTCTGCTCCCGCTGTAAGACTTTCGATCTTTCGCACTTGAAGCACAGTCCAGCGTCAGAGCCTTTGCATTTGCCCTTTCCTCTGCTGGAGATAGTCTTTCTCTGGGCATCGCTAGGGTTCATAATTCATGTACTTATCGCCTTCAAATATTTGCTAAAACACTGTCTTCTCATTCAGAAGAAAAATAGAGTCTTTCTTTGGCCACAAGTTGGGCAGCTAACTGCAGAGTTAGCAGCTCTAGAACACCAGCTGCTTCTTGGGAGAAAGACAAGGTATGCCACACCTGTAAAGAGCTACGGTCTTGGAAGCCCAGAGGAGCAGTTCCACCCTGTTCTATAGGGTCGCTACAGTTGGAATAGACGCGATGGCAATGCGTTTGGTTTTGGTTTACCATCTTATCTAACATGGGAGCATTTATCTAAAGTAACTCCATTTCTTCTTTTATCTTTCTTCATACACAACCCAGAGAAAGCCATGCAGCTCACTGAACCTCCCTTTTTCCCCAATCCATAAAACTGGGAGAGTAACACATACTCTGAAGGGTTTTGTGAAGATTGAACAAGATATTAGATATATGTAGCACGGTAGCAGTAGCTATCAATTATTGCTACTATTATTAGATCACTCCTTTAGCCATGAGCCAGAATTGACTCAATAGCAGTGAGTTTTGTTTTGCTGAAATGCCTTTCTTTGTTTTCTTCACTTGGTGAAATATCAATCATCGAAGTTCTCTGTGGTCCCCATCATTATTCTACTTTTTCTGGACTTGGATAGCGCTTTGAATGTGCTTCTTCTATTTTTGCTCAACTTATAGTGGTACATGCTTGCCTCAGTCACCTCTCTGTCTCCAGTGCATAGCACAGGTTGAGGTTAGTGAATAGTAGCCAAATGGCTTAATAAAGGCATGTCAAAGGCCTAAGAGTGAAGAGTGAATGAATTGTAAGTATGAACTCCCAACCCAGTGCTTTCTCTATTAATTTCTCTTTCAAAACTACTCTGAAGGTTTTCTTCCCAGAGAATGTCTATCCTGGTCAACTACTTCTAAAAAAAAAAAAAAACCCAACCAGCTCACTGCCATCAAGTCCATCCCAATTCACAGTAACCCATTAGGGCAGAGTAGAACTGCACCTGTGAGATTCTGAGACTGTAAATCTTCACAGAAGTAGAAAGCCCTGTCTTTCTCCTGAGGAGCTGCTGATGGTTTCAAACTGCTGACCTTGCAGTTAGTAGTACAACACGTAACCACTACTCCACAAGCCCTTTCATTTGCAATATTTTAGTTAAAATGAACAAGGTTAAAAATAAACTAGAACAATTGTAATCAAGAATATACTGATAGGACTATATTATATTATCTTCCTGAAATGTCCTTCCCTTCCAGTCTTGGTCTGTGTTTTTAAGATGAAAAATGTGGCAGAAACAGCTCATTTCCAATGAGCACTTACCACAAACCAGTTACTTTATATCAAGGATAAGAAAATGGTTAAGAGTATGAGCATGAGAATCATAGGTTCTAGTCCTGGTGCCACCACTAATGACAGCATGACCTTGAGAAAATTACCTAATTTGTGTGGGTGTCTACTACCTCATCTGTAAGTCAATGATATAATAGTACCTATTTTACAGGATTGCCCTGATGGTTAATTGAAACAGTCCATGTAAAGTTTCCTAACCCTCTACCTACAAAGTAGTGGAGGATCATCAGGATTACTGCTCCTGTATCATCTTCTCTTCACAGGAGACCCTAAGGCACAAATAGTCAGCACTCTGCTAGTGAAAGGTTCGGCAGTTTGAACCCACATACAGGTACCTTGGAAGTCAGGCTCGGACATCTTCTGAAAGGTCACAGCTTTGAAACCCCGATGGAGCAGTTCCACTCTGCACACTTGGAGTCGCCATGAGTTGAAATCAGCTATACGGAGACGAAAAATATTTTATGCTCACAATTGTCTTGTTTGTGAATTTTATAAAAAGAATAAATTGAGATTGAGAAAGGGATATTGCAGTGATTAAAGGGCACGATCCAGATGGGTATTTTCCCAGATCACAATCTTCACTCGGTTTTGTGGTTTCTGTACCCTCTACAGTGAGACTGCTCTACAGTTATGACTTACAATGGGCAGGTACAAGTAGCCTTCCAACTTCCCGCTCTTGTCCTTCATGCCCTTTGTCTGTCTCTCCACCCTGATCTCTCGTACACTATGCACCCCTCCTCCATAGCCAAGTTCTGAATCTGCCTTGGGCAGCTCCAGCATCCTTACCCTGCCGAATAAAATACCCTGTTTTAATAACATTCAGAAGTTGCCACATCCCAGTAACTCCCTGGGGGATACTCTTGTTGGTGTATTAATGAGACTCATGAGAAATGGGGATCAAGGGGTCCCTGTGGGTGCAGCCAAGTAGGATACCTGTATAACCTCAAGCACCTTCCAGTCCTGAGGGACCCCCATTACTCAGGAGAAAGTTCATCAATGAGGGAGCAATCAAGGTGGAAAGGGGTGCTCTATGTGTTTTGTAGGAAACTTGAACCCTAGGAGGGATGTAGGAATTGGCATTGAAATTAAGCCTGACATCCTACGGCCCCTAATTAAGTATAGCCAGGAAGATAAAGCATGTTTCAGCATCTGTGCTGGTTTCATCTATGGTCTTATTTTGAACTAACTTCATCTCGGTCTCCCATAGAAAAATGTAGAACTGGAGAATCCATTACAAACTCACATCTTAAAAATGGTTTTAAAACTTATAAAATGAGCCTCAGGGTTGAGAAATAACTGTGGAAAGTCACAAGTGGAGCAAGGACTAGGGAGAAGAGACCCCGATTCCATCTTTTTCTTCAGTTCTTTCAGCTTGTCATACGGTGAATATGCTCTCCCCTCTTGGTTTTCTAATTTCAGGTCTTTTCACCTTTTATTATAATACTTTAACTTTTATAAGATCTTAATTATCTATGTTATTCTCTGTTGCACAGGCATTCATTGTATTTGATGATCTATCACTGAAGAAAATTAGGACCCAAAACTGTTCTTCTATACTTTCTTTCAAGAACGTTATGTTTTTAGGTTTAACATTTAGATCCTTGATCCATTCTGAATTTCTTTTTTGTATTTGGCATAAGGTATGGCTTTTATGTTTTATTTTTCTCCATGTGGAAATATAGTCTTGCCAGCACTATTTGTTGAAGGCCATTTTGGTTCCAAACATTATTTATGTGTCCAATATTATAAGTTAAAAAATGTTTCTCTCCCTATTAAATGAGTTTCCAACACTTGACAGTCAGTTTGTAGCACTGGGGTGATGTGTGCGTTGCTATGATTCTGGAAGCATGTCACTGGTTTTCCAAAAGCAAGCAAGGTTACCTAAAGAGAGCAGGTTCCAGTGGAGCTTTCAGACTAAAAACTAGATACAGACATGGAATTGGTTACCCACTTCAGAGGATGTGGCCATTGAAAAAGTTGTGCATATCATGGAAACATTGTCAGATACTGAAGGCCTAATGAATGAAGCAGAACTCTGCTGGATACAGTGCAGGAGGATGGAGGATCCCTTGGGTCAGAAGGCCCTCAAAAAGCCACTAAGGAGACACAGTTTTATCACAATAGAATTGACCAGGGTGCCATGAATGGAGTAAAGCAGGTGGGAGTGGAGGCTTTCGGATCTTCATTTGCTGATGGGACACAACTTAAGAGAAGAAAGAACAGATGCAAAAACCTACTAATAATAGGAACTTGGAATGTATGACGTATGAATCTAGGATAATTAGAAGTTATCAAAAATGAAATGGAATGCACAAAGATTGATATCCTAGGCATTAGTGAGCTGAAATGGACTTGAATTTAAAAATCACATTGTTTACTGTACCAGGAATGACACAGCAAAAGGAATGAGGTTGCATTCATTGTCAAAAAGGACATTTGAAGATCTCTCTTGAAGTACAGTGCAGTCTGTGATAGGATTTTATCTATCTGTCTTTGGGAAAATGCAATTAATACAAACTTAAATTTATGTTATTCAAATTTATGTACCAACCACAAAGGTGGTGAAGCAGAAATTGAAGAATTCTACTAGTCTTCATTCTGAAATTGATCAAGCATGAAATCAAAATGCATTAATAATTATTGACTAATGGAATGCAAAAGTTAAAAACAAAGAAAGAACAGTAGTTGGAAAGTATGGTTTAGTTGATAGAAATGTAGCCAGAGATTGCATGATAGATTTTGATAGGATTGAACTTGACTGTTTTAAGAATTGAATGTAGTAAAATAACAATTGAATGTAGTAAAATTACCAAGGGCACATGAGGGAGGGGGGAGCGGGGAAGGAGGGGGAAAAAAAAGAGGACCTGATGCAAAGGGCTTAAGTGGAGAGCAAATGCTTTGAGAATGATTGGGGCAGGGAATATGCGGATATGCTTTATACAATTGATGTATGTATATGTATGGATTGTGATAAGAGTTGTATGAGCCCCTAATAAAATGTTTAAAAAACAAAAACAAAAAAGAATTGAATGTAGTATCTGGCTGTACTAGGTTTATACTGATTTCTTCTACTTACCGTTATTGCTATAAAGGTGATAGAAAGGATTATTAGGAAGTATTAAGAGAGAGTTTGTAAGCCTACCACCTTCAACCATTAAATTGGATCTTTAAAATGACATTCAAGTTGCCTGCAAAGAAGGCTCTGAAAAGATAAGCCCCCCTCGTGCCCCCACCCTTAGTGCCTTAAGTGCTCTGGAAATTTGCATTTGAAGAGATTGGTGGAGATTGCTGTTGGCAGACTGAAAGAACAAGAAGTATTTGGCTTTTTAAATTTTTAACTGGAGGTCTGCTCCTAAGCTGGAAAAATCTGGAGCCATGAGGAAATGCTCCTTTCTAGGTCTGAATGTTAAAGGAAGCCTTCAGGCAGCCTATAGCTCACTGGGTGACCACCTAGATCAACTTGTTGAGTGGAAGTGGGAGAAAAGTGGCAATAGAGAGATGGGTTGAGTCTGGTCACTGACACCTGTGGACAGGGTTCACAGGGACCTGGTTCATAGAGGAGAAGACAAGGGCAGGTTTGCTGGTCTGAAGTTTATAGAGTTGTGCAGGACCTGACCTATGGCATGACCTAGCCCAAGGGTACTAAGGTTGTTGAGAATTTGTGAAGGGCCCCATGGTTGAAAGACGAGGCAGTCAATAGACATCCTGGTAAGGTTAAGTGAGGCAGCCCACGTTGAGTTGACCAGAATCCAAACAAAGGAAGAGAAGATTTTTAGCCTGTGAATTGGTGCATATTCCACTGACTGCCTGCATATTGCTGCATGATCTGTCCTGGTTTGACTTTGATTATAGATGCAGACTCATAAGGTTCTACGTGGAATAAAGATTCTGCACATCAAAGAACATGCTTGTCCCTCAGAGTACTGGGCTGATATAAATGGGCAGTGGAGAAATTGGATACCCAAAATGGGGAGGATAAAGGCATGAAGTTGCTGGCTTACAACTCTCATGGGCGGGGGAATATTTTGATAGGATTGTGGTATAGGTGTTCACATAATTGCAATTGTTAAGTATGGGATATTTTGTTTTGTTCACTTATACTGAATTATGTTTAAATAAGGATAGCACATTTTTAATTGTATGCATTTTAGTTTTATCCTGTTAGGCACAAATATGATGATTTTACTATTGTCTTTGTTTTAAAAATTATGTATGGATCAAGAGCTGTGTAAAATTCAAGGTGACAAGAGGTGGCCTGTGGTAGTTACATAATTTCGTGTCAACTTGAAGTGTTGAGGTGGAGTCTAGCCTGTCAATCAGGTCACAGCCTGATGGTACCTCCTTGTGGGCATAACCTCCTGTGTTTGTCCAGGTAGACTAGAGAAACGAATTCATAGAGGCACTCATATGTGTATAAGAAAGAACTTTATGTACAAGAACAACTGTACATTAAGAGAACATCCCAGCCCATTCCAGATCAAGTCTATAAGTCTGATTTTAAACCATATATCCAATACCAATCTATAAAGTTCTCTTTAGATTCACAAAATACATGCAATGACACTGAATGCAGGAAGATAACAGGCCAATGGGCAAGAATTCTTGTGGAGCCAGTGGCATTGTAAGCATCTCAGCTCTGACAGGGGTCTCCACGTGGCTTCTCTAGCTCCTAGGGCTCTAGTTGCATCAGGGCAGGTCCATATGGCTTCTCCTCAGGGATGTCTTGCAGGGAGTGAGCCTTCTCAGTAGAGAGTCTCCAAGGGAGTGATCAGAGAGAGTGTGTCTCCTGCCTCCAAGGACAAAACATCAGAGTTCCCAGAATCCTCAAGAGAAGACCATGCCCACAAAGAGGCATCTGCTCCACAGTTAATGCTTATTGGGCCTTTGTCAAAAATCAGTTATCTCTATGTGGATATTTTTATTTCTGAGTTTTCTGTCTTGATCCATTGGTCCATGTTTCTATCTTTGTACCAGTACCAGGCTGTTTTGACAACTGTGGATATATAGTAGGTTTTGAGATCAGGTAGTGCAAGACCACCTACTCTGGTCTTCTTTTTGAGTTCTTTGCCTATCCTGAACGTCTCCCTTTTCCATATCAATTTAGTAATTAGTTTTTCCATTTCTTTCAAGAATCATGCTGAAATTTGGATTGAGATTGCATTGATGGCAGATTGCTTTAGGTAGTATTGACATTTCATAATACTGAGTCTTCCAATCCATGAACATGGGATATTCTTCCATTTGTGTAGACCCTTTGGGTTTCTTATACTAATATTCTGTAGTTTTCTTCATACTGGTCTTTTGTTTTTTGGGGGGGTAGGTTTATTCCTTGATATTTCAGTTTTGTGTAGTTATTGTGAATAGTATTGTTTTCTTGGTGTCTTTTTAAGTATTTTCATCACTGGTATATAGGAATCCAATTGATTTCTGCTTGTTAATCTTGTATCCTGTTACTCTACTAAACTCCTCTATTATTCCCAGGTATGGCATTGTGGTCACCTTAAGATTCTCAAGATATAGAATCATATCATCTGCAAATAGCTAAAGTTTCACTTCTTCTTCACCCACTGTGCTCCCTTTATTTCTTGCTGCTCTTTTATGTTACTGGCTAGGACTTCCAGGACAATGTTGAATAAAAGTGGGGATAAGGGACATCCTTGTTGGGTTCTTTTATTAAGTGAAAATGTTTTCAGCATTTCTCGATTGAGTGTAATATTGGCTATTAGCTTTTATATATAGCCTTTATTGTGTTGAGGATTTCCCATTCTAATACTATCTTCTTGAGAGTCTTTATTAGGACTGGGTGTTGGATGTTATCAAATGCTTTTTCTGCATCAGTTGATATGATCATATGGTTCTTAATCTTGTTAAAGTTAATTATTAATTGTTTTTTGAATGTTGAACCATCCCTGCTTCCCTGGTATGAATCCCACTTTGTCATGATGTATTATTTTTATGATACGTTTTTTGGATTCTATTGGCCAAGATTTTGTTGAGAATTTTTGCATCTATGTCATGAGACATATAGGTCTTCAGTTTTCTGTCCTTGTGTGGTCTTTACCAGGTTTTCCTATCAGTGTTAGGCTGGCTTCACAGAATGAGTTTGGGAGTTTGCTGTCCCTTTTTAAGTTCTTGAAGAGTTTGCATAGGATTGGTGTCAGCTCTTACCTGATCACTTGGTAGAATTCTCCTGTGAAGCCTTCTGGACCATGGCCTTTTTTAGTTGGGAGTTTTTTTTTATGACTGCATCTATTTCTTCTTTTGCTATGGATCTGTTCACATTCTTAATGTCCATAATTTGGGAAGAGAGTGTTTTTCTAGGTATTTGTCTATGTCATCCAGATTACTAAATTTGTTAAATACAGTTTTTTGTAACACTGCTTTATTAATTTTTTATTTCATTAGGGTCTGTTATAACTTCCCATTTCATCCCTAATTCTAGATATTTTCATTTGCTCCTCTTTCCTTTACATTTGCTAGTAGTTTGTCAATTTTCTTGGTCCTTTCAAAGAACCAGATTTTTGCTTTGTTGAATTTTTCCATTGTTTTTCTGTTTTCTGGTTCATCTATTTCTACTCTAATTTTTTTGAATTCTTTGGAAGGTTTATGCTGTTGACTCTGTTCCAGTTGTTGGAAATGTTATGTTAAGGTGCTGAACATGATTCTCACCTCTTTTTTCATGTGTACATCAATTGCTATAAAGTGACCTCTGAAAACGGCTTTTACTGTCTCACAGGTTTTGGCATGTTGTGCTAACCTCAGTTTCCAGGAATTTCCTAATTTCCTCTCTTATTTGGGCTCTGATCCAGTCTTTTTTTAATAGTGTGTTGTTGATCTCCAAGTGTTTGTCTTTTTTGTTTTGTTTTTTTATTCTTTCTACTGTTGATTTCCAGCTTCATCACACTATGGTCAGAGAATATGGTTTGAATGATCTCTGTGTGTTTTGAATTTTCTCAGTCTTGCTTTATGGCTCATCATGTGGTCTATTTTGGAATATTAGCCATGAGCATTGGAGAAGAATGTTTGTGTGTGTGTGTGTGTGTGTGTGTGTGTGTGCGTGTGTGTGTATTGCTTTTGGGTGGAGAGCTCTGTAATTATCTATGAGGTCATGTTGTTCAATTGTATTGCTCAGCTCTTCTGTCTCATTCTTTTTTCTTTTTCTGTTTCTTTATTGAGTTTCTTACTTGTTGATCTATGTTTCTTTGGGAGTGATATTAGGAAGTAACCTAATATTTTTGTTAATCTGGTGGTATCTCTTGTTATCTTTTTGAGGGTTTGGTTGATGAATTTTGAGGATCTTTCATTGGGTGAAAAGATGTTTATTATGGTTATGTGTGCTTGGTCTATTTAGTCCTTCAGTGTTATGTAATTCCCCTTCTTGTCTATCATTATACTGTGTATCTTGATATCATTTTTGTTGGATTTTAATATTGCCACCTGCTTTTTTTATTGCAGTTAGGTTGGTCAAATTTTCACCATTCTTTGACTCTCAGTCTATTTTTGTCTGTGAGTTTGAGATGTATCTCTGGAAGGCAGAAGATCGATGGAGCTTATTGTCTAATCCAGTCCATTACTCTTTGTGTTTTGATTGGTGCATTTGGCCCATTGACATACAGTACCATTAAATCTAAATGGAGGTTAGTCACTGTTATCTAGTATTATTTGTGCTTCATATTTTCCTTTCTTTCCCGTTTATGGGGTGGTGTGTGTCTGTGTGTGTGGTGAGTTTATTCATGTCTATTTCTCCGCTAGATCTGTAATGTTTTGGGTACTGTTTTCAGAGTGTAGGTCTCCTAGGGGTGTTGCACCCTGTGGTGATCTCATGCTTGAATGCTGCAGTTGTTAGTTTTCTGTCCATAAAGAACTGGATAATATTTTTTCTAAGGCTGGCTTTTGATTTTTATGAATTCTTTAAATATTTCCTTGTTTGAAAAAACTTTTATTTCTCCTTCCAATTTGATGAAAAGCTTTGCTGAATAAAGGCTTCTTGGATTGCAGTTGCTCTCTTTCAATTTTTGGAATAATTCTTCCAATTTCTTCTTTCCTGCATGGTTTCTGCAGAGAGACCCAAACTTAATCTGTTTGCCTTTATATGTGACTGCTTTTTTCTCTCTAGCTGCTCTCATGATTCTCTACATTTCCTTGAAGTTCAGTAATTTGACTAATATATGACTTCATGTGGGTATTTTTTGAGGCGGTGGCTAAATCTATTTAGTGTCTCTCTGCTTCCTGGATGGTTATCATATCCTCCTTTGAGATATTGGGGAAATTTTCTTCCATGAATTCTCCTACTATTTTAACTGTAGAGTTATTTGTTCCTTCCTGATCAGGCACTCCTGTAATCCAAATATTATTTTGCTTCATGGTATCCCACATCATCCTCAGGCTTTTGCTTTCTTGTTTATTTCTCTGGTTTGCTGAATTCTGCTTGGTTGTCTTCAAGTTTGCTGATTCAATTTTCTATTTCTTCCATTCTATTGACAGACCTTGTACTTTGTTTTTATTTCTGCCATGGGTTTCCTTAGTTCCTGAATTTCCCTTAGTTGTAAAATTTTTAGTAGTTCCATTTTTTTCATCTGTTTTCAGGATTGAAATCCTAATCTCTTGTTGTGCCCTACGCATCATTTTATAGTATTCTCTACCTGCCTCTCTCTGTTTTCTGCATATTTCACTGGTATGGGGTAATCTTCAGTTGTTGACTTTTGTTTCTCTTGATTTTTTGTGGCTGCCAATGGCTGCTGTTTGCACCACATACTGCACCACATAGAAGCATAGACTTCTAGGTTGAGTGGGTGTGGGGGGGGTAGGGGAATGTTGGCTCTTTAAATTAGAAGAGGAACAGATAGGATAGTGATGGGTGGGTAGGAGGAATAGTATATAAGTGCACAGGAGTTGGTTTTAAGTGGTAGTATTAATCATAAGAAGTCTTCCTATACAGTATAGTAATATTTGATGAGTTGGAGAAGGTGATTATAAGAGATGTGTTTTTACATGGTAGGTTATAAGAGAGTGTGTGTTAGACCAGAGGATGTACAGTGGCACAGATAGGAACTGAAAACACAGGGAATCCAAGGATGATCCCTTCAGGACCAGTGGTGAGAGTGGAGATACCAGGAGGGTGGAGGAAGAGTAGGATGGAAAGGGGGAACTGATTACAGGGATCTACATATAACTTCCTCCCTGGGGGACTGACAACAGAAAAGTGGGTAAAGGGGGGCGTTGTACAGTATAAGATATGACAAAATAATAATTTATAAATTATCAAGGGTTCATGAGGGAGAGAGGAGCAGGAAGGGAGGGGGAAAATGAGGAGCTGATGCCAGGGGCTTAAGGGAAGAGGAAATGTTTTGAGAATGATGAGGGCAATGAATGTACAAATGTGCTTTACACAACTGATGTATGTATGGGTTGTGTTAAGAGTTGTATTAGCCCCCAATAAATGATTTTTTAAAGTAAAAAAAAAAAAGAGACAGAGAGTGTGTGTGTTACTGAGGAAGAGGAAGCAGACTCTTAAGGTAATGGTGGTTGGGGTCAGTAAGGGGTATATTACAAAATGTAAAAAAAGAAAGAAAGAAATCTACCAGAGTCATTTATTGACCCAGGATATTATATAGAGAGAGTGCAGATCTGAACACTATCTTCTCTTTGTGTGTGGCTCCAGGGTGGAAATGGCTATCAGAGGGGGCCCAAAGTTGGGGGACTTCCAATCAGGAGGCGGTCCTGCTAAGGAGATTAAGTCCCAGTGTCAGACCCTTAGATAGGGAAGATAAAGTGACTAGGAAACCTGAAAATGCTGAGTTCTAATTCTTCTGATAGGAAAAAAGAATTTTGTGGTTTTCTTTCTGAAACAAAATTAGGAAAAAAATCTAATATACTCTTGAAGTCTCCAGAGGGTTCAAGTTGTGTTTCTGTCTTACTGAGGCTGGATTCCTTTAGAATTAGCTGGGAGGTTTTTTTGCATTTAAAAAAAAATCATTTTATTGGGAGCTCTTACTGCTCTCATAACATTCCATACATCAATTGTATAAATTTTATCAAGCATATTTATATATATGTTGCCATTATCATTTCCAAAACACTTTCTACTTGAGCCCTTGATATAAGCTCTTCTTTTTTCCCTCCCTCCTCCACTCTTGTGAATCCTTGATCAATTATATATTGTTATTATTATTTCGTATCTTACACTGCCCATTGTCCCCCTTCACCCACCTTTCTGATATTCATCCCCTTCAGGGGTGGTGTTGCTATATATCCAACCTTTTGTTGGACTCCCCTTTTGTCCCCCTTCCCCCTCCCCGACCGTCACCCTACCTTCATAATATCACTACTCCCACTACTGTTCCTGAGGAGTTTATCTGTCCTGAATTCTATGTGTCAAGAGCTCTTATCTGTACTAATGTGTGTTCTCTGGTCTGGCCAGATTTGTAAGGTAGAACTGGGTCATGGTAGTCGGTGGGGGTGGGGGGTGGACGCGGAGCATTCGGGAACTAGAGGAATGATGTGTGTTTTGTTGGTGCTATACTGCACCCTGGTTGAGTCATCCCTTCTTTATAACCCTTCTGTGGGGGGATATCCAATTGTCTACAGAGGGGCTTTGTGTCTCCACTCCAAACCACCTCATTCACATCAATATAGTTGTTTGTTTGGGATCTTTTGATACCTGATACATGATCCCGTCAACACCTCATGATCACACAGGCTGGTGTGCTTCTTCCACATGGGCCTATTTCCTTCAGCTGGGAGCTTTTCTCCGGCGGCCATTAGAGCTGCACCCTTGCAAGAATTGGAGGAGTGGGGACCCAGTAAGGAAGCATAACTATGCAGACTGTGTTCCAAAGGCCCTGCTGAGCTCCATCATACAGGGCTCCCAGTGGTCTGCAAGGGTATAAGGCTATGGCTTCCACTTGAGAGATAGTCTGACTTGATACATCCCTACTCTGGAGGGTTGCAGAGCTAGGGGAGAAGTGAGGAGGTTGGGACTTGCCACCCCACTGACGCTGCTAATGTAGGGGAGAGGGGAGACCACAGCATGCTCTACTGCATTCTCTGTGTGCAAAAATTGGAGAGGGAGGTCTAAAATAATCCTGGAGTGCTGAGTGTCTAGTGCCCACATCTATAGTTCCTGAATTGGCCTCCTCACCTGTTGATCTCTGGCCACTCAGGGGAGTTACAGGCAGGGGACTCTGTCTTGGCACCATCTTCCTAGACCCTTTGTAGCTCTTTATTCCTGATATTGGTAATTTTTTCTTATCTCATTTTTTCATCAACTAGCCAATGATTGCCAATGTTAATGATCCTTTCAAAAAAGCAGCTTTTAGTAGTTCTGTTGATTTTCTCAGTTTTTGACAATTTCTATTTCATTGAAAAATCCTTTTAGTTTATTTAGGTGAAAAGTTCAATTTAAAAATTAACTTCCTTTTTAACTAAGTTCTTATAGTTATAAACTTTCTTCTAAGCATTGCTTTAGCTACAGCCCACAGATTTTGATACGTCGTCTTTTTACCATCACTCAGTTCAAAATACACTTCTCATTCATTGATATGGTTATGTTCCAAAGACCAGGTTCAAATGAACTAAAAGACTTAAAAAAAAAAACCCAGGATCATTGCAATCAAATCAATTCTAACTCATGGAGACTCTATATGACAGAGTGGAACTCTCCCATTTGGTTTCTGAAGATATAAGTCTTCATGGAGGCAGAAAGACACATCTTTCTCACCCAGTGGTTAGCACTCCAGTGAGTAACCCAGTACACAACCATGTGAAAATTGGCATTATATGAAAATAGAGGAAGACTGACCATAGAATGGAAGTTCATCACATACCGGCCAAAGCAGCCAAGTTCACATAGAACCATCTTAACCATCATAGCCAGTATCATTCTTGCTTCATATGTCACTCTTCTTTACTGGGACACGTGCATTGAAAATACAAGGAATAGATAATGAGGTGGTTGATATGTGAAGAGAGAGTACTTTCTCCAATATTCTTTGCTATTTTTTATACATATTATTTAGAAGTGTATTAATTAACTTCCAAAATTTGGGACTTTCCTTACCTCTTTCCTTGCTAATTTTTCATTTACATTCACTGTGTCCAAATGACATATTCTGTAAGTTTAAACCTTTTAAAATTGTCTTTTGACCCAATATTGGTGATCACTCCCTGTACACTTGTAAAGTATGCCACTGTTTGCTAATGTGCTTAGAAATGTAATTTAGATCGAGATGAATGACGTTGTCAGATCTTTTATATTTTGACTACTATTTTGTCTAGTTAAACCAGATGATCATATGGATTATTTTGTAGGAATGACAAATTCATGAGGAATAGTGTGGCATTAATTGTCAAAAAGAACATTTCAAGATATGTCTTGAAGTATACTGCTGCCTAAATAGGATAATATATATGCCTACAAGGAAGTCCACTTAATACAACTATCATTCAGATCTGGGCACCACCCACTATTATACATAGGATCACTATGAGTTAGAACCAACTCGATGACATGTAACAACACATATATGGGGGGTATATATGTATATGTGTAGGCATAGAAGAAGGGACTTCAAAATATTTGTGGAAACAGTGGAATTAGAAGATAATGGAATGTTTCCACAAACCTTTCTAAGTCCCTGCATATATTTTTAGGTATGCATACCTAGATTTATGCACATGCATGTGTACATGTATGTTTGTGACTATATGTACATATGACTATCATCATGCTGTTAGATGCCCTTCAGTCGGTTTGTGACTCACAGTGGCACTATGTAAAACAGAATGAAACACTGCCCAGCCCTGCATGACCCTGAGAGTCCTTGAGCCCACTGTTGCAGTCACTATGTCAATCCATCTCCCTGATGGTCTTCCTCTTTTTCTATGACCTTTTACATGTATTCATAGATATAATAAAGCACATAGTGGCAAAGTTACAGATACTTCTTAGAGAGAACCAAACACCTTGCAAGATTTGCTTCATGGGTTTGAGGGATTATAGTGTCATGAGAGGCGCGATCACTAATTACTTAATGCTCTTAAACATTTTCAAATGCTCAGTTTATTCACTGCAAACACACATCAAACAATCTAAGAATAATTCAAACTACTAAGGATAAAAGTATTGGGCAAGTATGAGCATAAGGGCATAATAACAGCACTCTTCACACATAGCATTCTAGCATCACAGTCTCTACAAGCATGGCCTTCATCGGTGTGCTCACCCCGGGTGGAGGTGGAGAGAGCAGGAGTTGATGTCTCCTTGGTTCCTAGCCCTCTGAAAAGTTAGTGTCTCTACCCGGGTTTAAATGGACAGTTTGGCTGGCTCTTTGATGTCACCAATGTCCTAGTCAAGTCTTATCGAGGTTCCCTACCCTTTTGTGGTGGCTCCTTAGACCATCTGTTGATTCTTGGTGAAGGCCCAACTTCTTGGCTGGGCCCTAATGTCACACTTTATTTCTTCTCTAAAGTGGAATTTCTTGTGTTTGTTTCTTTTGAGTTGGCTCAATGTCTTGCAAGGTAGTTCAATGTCTTGCAAGGAAGTTCTATGGTGCTCTCATCATATAGACTCATAGGACATGTAATAAATTTCATAAGGTTTATGTTCTGCATTTTAGTTTGGTGAGTAGTGCCTGAGGACTTAAATGTTTCTAAATATCTATCTAAGATTTGTCTCTAGTTATCGATAGCAACAGAAAAAAAACGAAGACTTTGAGAAGAAAGTTGTCTATAGGACTAAGTAATAGTTTGAGTGAGTCTCATATACTTGAGACCAGAAGAATGAGTTCAGGCTATTATCTGATCAGGGTCATAATAGATGGATTGTGGTAGAATTGGAGAAAATATAGAATAGAACCCCAAATTCCAAAAATGCAAACATAACAAAGAAGCAAAATAAAACAGACTTCTTGGACCAGATGAGATTGAGGCCCTCCCCTGCACTCCCCCAGGGACCAGTGTCCTGAGCTACTCTTTAAACTCTGAGCCAAGAGTAGCTCCTGAAGGTCACCTTTTAATTAAATAACAAATGAACTCACAAAATAAAGAATATCACCAATGAGTATATTTCTACCTTAAAAACTCATCTCTTGTTGTTAGGTGACGTGGAGTCAATCCTGACTCATAGCAACCTTGTGTGCACCAGAATGAAACACTGCCTGATGCTGTGCCATCCTCACAATTGTTCTTATGTTTGATCCCATATTTGTAACCACTGTGTCAATCCATTCTGCTGAAGGTTCTTCCTGTTTTTCATTGGCTACTTTGCCAAGCGTGAAGTCCTTCTTTAGGGATAAGTATCACCTGTTAATGTGTCCAAAGTATGTGAGATGAAATCTCACCATCCTTGCCTCTAAGGAGCCATCAGACTGTATTTCTTCCAAGACAGATTTGTTTGTTCTTTTGGCAGTCCATAGTTATGGTAGTTACATAACCTGTTGTCAATTTGAGACTTAAGAGTGAAGGGGTGGAATCTGGCCTGTCAATCAGGTTGCAACTTGATGACCTCATTGGGAGACACAATAGAGATAAATAACTCACTGAAGATGGAACCCACAGACTCTCCCTGTGAGACATTCCTGTGGACAAGAAACAAGAAACTATGCTAGAGCCCTGGAGCTGAAGGAGCAACATGGAGACCCTTGCCAGCATTAAGATGTTTCCACTGCCACTGGCTCCACAAGACTTTCCGCCCACTGACCTGTGATATTCCTGTATTCTGGGTCATTTCATGGTTGTGTGTGTTTGAAGAAGAATTTATAGATTGATATCAGACATATGGGCTACTATTGGACTTAAGGACTTGATCTGGACTGGGCTGGGATGTTTTCTCAATATTCAACTGCTCTTGTATATAAAGCTCTTTCTTATACACATATAAGTCTCCCTGAATTTATTTCTCTAGTCTACCTGGACTAACTAAAGAATACTTTAAATATTCTTCATCAGCACCATAAATCAAATGCATCCATTCTCCTTCAGTCGTCCTAATTCAAGGTCCAACTTTTACATACATACAAAGCAATTGAAAATACCATGGATTGGGTCAGGTGCAAAGTAGACTCATTCCTTTTGAATACGTTCCAGAAGTCTTGTGCAGCAGATTTGCCCAATGCAATGAGTCATTTGACCTTTCACTGCTGCTTCCATAACCATTGATTGTAGCTCTAAGCAAGATGAAATCCTGGACAATTTCCGTCTTTTCTGTTTATCATGCTGTTACCTACTGGTCCAATTGTAAGGATTTTGTATTTCTTTACACTGAATTGTAATCCACACTGAAGCCTGCTGATCTTCATCAGCAAGTACTTCATCTATATGATACCAAATGATTAACAATTACTTTAAATACAAATGAGAATGTAAGGAGGCAGGTAAACTAGGTAGATAGACACAAAGCAATCATAATAAAAGTATTAAGAATATTTAAGCAATGTGATGAATGTAAACAATGTCATTGAACAATATGTATGTATAGAAGTTTTTGAATGGGAATTTAAACTTCTGCGTAAACCTTCACCCAAAACACAAAGAAATATTGTTTTAAAGCAAGACAAAAGATAGCACATAGACTTACCTAGAACAAACAGCAGCTAAGATATAAAAGTTCTAGAAGAAAACAGACAAATATCTTCATGACCTTGGCACAGGCAAAGATTTATTAGCAAGGACACCAGAGTAGATCATTAAAAACAAACGGTTTCATTCAAATTAGTAACTTTTACTTACACTGATTAAAGTATAGGGTCAGTGAAAAATGAAGGCCCTCAGTGAGATGGTGTGTTAGGCAGGGTTCTCTAGAGAAACAAAACCAGGATATTTATGTATGTATATATATATATATATACATATACATATACATACAGTGAAAAGGAATATAACAGCTAATTAGTCCACACAGCAGTACAGAGGGCTCAGGTCAACTCTCTTTCATGGAAGAGTTAATATCCTAGAAGTTCTTCTACTTAGGCAAGCTGCTGGGTCCAAGGTCAAGGAAGCAGACAGTAGAATCTTTCTTCAGCCAAGGCAGGCAGAGTGTGCCCACAGGCAGCAAACAGCAGGGTGCGTCAGTAACAGTCAGTAGCTCAGGATCTCAGTGAAGTAGGCCCGGAGGGGATAACCAACTCAAGCAATCCAGAGTCACAGGATCCACCAGCCTCAAGCTCAGATGGTGTGTGTTCCAGCAGTGTGGCAAAGCAGGTCTCAAAGGAGTCTCCAGCTGCAGCAACATGATCCAGGATTCACGGGTTGGCTTGGCCCACAGGTGCCGTAGTACACAGGGTGAAGCAGAGAACTAGCCAAAGCAGCAGCACACTGATCCAATCACCAGAGAGCAAGAGAGAGATGGGGGTGGGCCATACAAAGTCATTTATCTCTTTGCTCTCCAATCAAACTGTGACCTGATTAATCCCATATGTTCCTATAGGCCAGGTTGGCACAATACACCTGGGTTGACACAGTGCCGTCAATGATGATATCAAAGATAGCCTGGATTGTGGGGATGGCACAGAACCAGGTAGAGTTGTGTTCTGTTGTACAAAGCATGTACCAGCACTAACTCAACATCTAACAACAAGAATAACAATTTAAACCTGCCATCTATTTTCCAATCATTCTGAAATGCACCACCCTCATTTTTTGTTTGGACTATATAAATGCCTGTCGATTGGTTTCTTATTTCTTTTTTGTGGGGGGGGGTGAAAAATAATATTTTATTGTGTTTTCAGTGAAGATTTACATAGCAATTCACACACACATTGAACAGTTTCTACACAATTGATCTGCAACTTTGGCTATATCCTTCAAAATATATGAACATTCTTATCATAATTCTCATTATTTTTATTCTGGTTGTTACACTTAAATTTTTGAGTTTTTTTAACATTTTATTGGGAGCTCTTACAGATATTATTACAATCCATAGTTCCACTAGATAAAGCAAAATATACAATTTCTGCCCTCATCGTTGTTTCTTTCTTTTTTATTAAATACTTTTATTGGGGGCTCTTACATCTCTTATCACAATCCATACATGCATCCAATGTGTCAAGCACATTAGCACGTATGTTGCCATCATCATTTTCAAAGCATTTTCTTTCTACTTGAGCCCTTGATATCAGCTCCTCATTTCCCCCTCTATCCCCCACCCACCCTCCCTCATGAACCTAAGTTATAGATTATTATTTTCATATCTCACATCATCCTGTGTCGCCCTATTTCTATATTCCATGAGCATCAGAAGAACCTTTTAAAAATAGAATGAGTCAGTCCGGTGCTGCAATATCTTGATGAAAGCATTTTGGATATAGGCTGTGCAACATGCAAAGTATTTCTTTTTGGGAATCTACCTGGGAAACAATAATCTAAAATCCAACTAACGAGTTACATCTATATTCCTTCTTAAACTGTTTAAACTAGAAGAAAATAGGAAGCTGGCCACTCACGCTAATGCAACCATACTTACCCTGTGCTGTGGGCAGTCGGCCACCTGAGAGCCCGAGAGCGGAACGGAGCTTCGGGCAGCCATAGGCAAGGGCTCAAACTGGACTTAGGCAGCTGAAGAAGGACCGCCCTGGTAAACATCACAAACGTTTAGTCTGGGACCATCAGAGGACTGCGACTAGGTCAGACATATACAAATAAATGAACACTGAAGCCCAGTTCAATCCCTGATTGGCGTCAAATAATCTCCCATGGCTCTGCCTGCTCAAAGCAAAAGTAAATTCACTCTGAAGGATGGTCATCTAGCACATCAGAATCGCTCTTTTTTTTATTACAGTATCTAGCATTTGATCAAAAATGACTAGGCAAGAAAAAATATAAAAATTTGCTAAAAGAAATAAAAAGACACAATAGAAATGGACCATAGAAAACAGAGCTATTTGGAGCTATCAGACATCAACCTTTAAATAATTGTAATTAAAAAGGACATAAGGCATTTATTTTTATATGCCCTCTGGTATCAAGACTATGGCCACAGGGATATCCATGTCACCAAAAATAATTTGGAGGTTACCAAGGACTTGTTTAAAAGTGCTTGCAAGTCTGACCGGGAACACTGACATTAAAAAAAGAGAGAGAGACAAATACCGTGGGAGCCCACGGAGGAAGGAACAAGCAGCAGAAAGGGCAGGAGCACAGCAGGCAGGCCCTCCAGTCTTCTGGCCGAGCACCAGACAGCCTGGTAATGAACCACACATCATCCACGAGAGCTAAGCACAGTGTAGGTCACTTGGCTGGAGGGCACTTTGGATGGTCGGGATCAAATGGGTGGGGGAGGGGGAGATGCTATCTGCTGAGTGGAAGCCAAGTGGCCCTAGGGTGAGGTTCCCCCGGAGAGGGAGGCGGCCCTGTCGGTGGGGTGAGGCTCAATGATGGGGCGGGGGCAGTGCAAGAGCAGGGAGAGGGAACAGTCAAGTGTGGGGGGAACATAGGTGCATGCCTGTTGAGGGGAGGGGAGGGAGGGCTGAAAGCCAGTGAGGGGAGGAGAATCGGAGGATGCTCTTCGGAACATTCGGTGGGGAGGGTCATTAGAGGTGTGCAGTCGGTGGGAAGTATATTTTCAGAGAATACTCATTTCTTTGGCTGATAAATATTCCAAGAAAGGAATATTGTGATAAAAAAATTTAGAAAAAAGCTCTGTTAACCAGTTATCATAGTTCTTTTTCTTGTTTCCAATTATTTTTTTATTCACTTAAAATCAGAACTCTCAAAGCTTTAAACATACTTTTGTATCCTGAGGAGCCCTTGTGGCACTGTTAACATATTGATATATGTTATTTCAGGATCTTTAATGTCAATGTACAGGTATTTTATCAGATGCTTATATACACAGTTACATCTTGATGTTCTTTTATTATGTCATGCTTAGAACATAAATAAATATTACTTCAAAATAGGGTATGTAAGAGGGATTGAGTATAATAGTTAATAAAGTTTTATGTCATATTTATATCTATTTCCAGTTAATTCTTTGACTATCAGCTTTGTGCATAAAACTTAGTCTGCATTTCTGATTTTTTTTCCTGTAGAACAATGTCCTAGAAGTGGAATTTCCGAACCCATGTGTACAAACATTGTAAAATCTCATTATGAACATGGTTGTGTCCTTCCTGTTCATTAATATTTCTACTAAATGAATGAATATGTAACACTTTTAAAAGCATGCCTTATATGTAAATGCTAAACGATAGTACCACACTTATTCACGATGACCATTTATGTAACATGATTTATGTAACTTATTCATGATTTACGTAACTCATACGCGGAGTGCCGCCTCTCAGAAGGCACTTCCCTGGAAAGGCAGAACCAATTATGAACGTGTGCCGAGTGAATGTATCGGTTTTGAGGCATCCTTCTAGCATTGTGTATCATTACTTTTCCAGACCTTGCTAGTTTTTAGTGAACAACTGAGTTCCAATGACTCTTGATATTTATTCATAACAAAAGCTAGCGATGTTTGCATATAATTATGGCTGAACAGCAATAGCTAACCCAAGGCATATCCCGCCTTAATTTATAGCCACCACCATTGTCTGCCTATTGCGCATCCTAACTGCCCTTCTCACCCTTATCCTCCCTGCGGGACTGCCTGTGACATGTTCACTTATTCACACATAAACTATCTGCTAAGGGCCCGTGTGTGGGCAGCGTGGCGCAGTCTCTGAAAAGATCACCGTGAACTGCTCTGTCTTGGTCCCTGTGATTCGTGGGACTTGCTGTCTGACAGGGTGAGGTGCTGAGCCCGGTGCCTTTCTTACGACAAGAGAGAAGTCCAGGGTACTATGGGGGTCTGACTCATGATAGGGCTCCAGATGACCCAACATGAACAGGAGAAAAGGGTAGGATGGAAGGGGCGTTAGGGTGGCAGGTGAGGAGAGTGTTTCATTTACAGGTGCAACAAATGTGAAGGCCCCGGAGTGGGAAAGAGTGTGATGCGTCGGAGACTAGGAAAGCAGCCTGGTTTACACAATACGAGAAGGACGGCCAGAGAGACCCTGGATGAGGCTAGGGAGGCAACGGGGTCAGAGTGGAACTGGCCGCTCACCTGGCTTCTCTCCCACATGTGCATTTGATGTAAGCACATGTTATGTCAAAGCATAGATGGCTCTTACCCATTCCTCCGCTCTGGGCCAAGAGCCAAGGCCAATGCCATTGCTACCAAAGACCACATGCGGTTTCAGAGGGGAGTGAGCCTTTCCCAAGATGCGGCCACAACTTGACTGCACCTAATAACAGCGTAGCTACCATAAGAAGATTTTATGAACGTTAATTGAGATCACATTGTACCTTTCCAATAAGGTGCATTCAGTAAATATTATTCTTTAAAAAAAAATCTAGTCACAGGACACACTCCAAATCATGTTGTTTTTGTCTCAATAAAACATCTTTAATGATTCAGACACACCCTTTTTGTTGACCATTGAGACCTTTAGAATAAAAGGGATTTAAAGGACGAATGTGTCTGAAAGGTATTTCATATGTCTGTTTCCATCGCCAAAGGGCAATCTGCCAATCAAACAGTGGATTGCCCCCTAAGGACCTGTGCAGAGCTGGGATTTGGAACTGAGAGGATGTGTATCCTGGCGCTGCTGGGCTGTAGAATGACTAGTTGGAGCAACTGAATGTGTATTATACGTCTTGTTCCCTTGTCCCTTAATTGCTCTTTCATTGGCTTATGCTGAGGCCCTGCCCCAGCCTGTGACCTTGAGGAAGGCCCTCTTCACATCCTTGTTCCGGAGGCTGTAGATGATGGGGTTGAGAAAGGCAGAGATGATGTTGTAGAACAGTGCCAGCTTCTTGTCCTCTTCTGGGGATGCCACCGAGCCAGGCCTCATGTACATGACCATGGCTGGCACACAGAACATGGTGACCACGGTGATGTGGGAGGCACAGGTGGAGAAGGCCTTGAGCCGCCCCTGGGCCGAACGAATCCTTAAGATGGCCATGAAGATACTGATGTAGATGCCAAGTATGAGAGAGAGTGGGGTCAGGATGACACTAAAGCCAAGAATAAAGTCAACTTGGTCATTGAGTGAGGTGTCCGCACAGGCCAGCTTCAGCACTGCAGGAACTTCACAGAAGAAGTGGTTGATCTGGTTGGGGCCACAGTAGGGCAGGCGCATGGCAAAGAAAGTGTAGACAAGGGCAGCAATGACACCCCAGAGGCCACAGAAGATTACCATTATCCCACATAGACATGGACTCATAATGACCTTGTACCTAAGTGGGTGGCAGATAGCCACATACCTGTCTATAGACATGATGGCGAAGAGCCAGGACTCAGTGATGCCTAGCACCAAGAAAATATACATTTGGGTCACACACCTGGCAAAAGAGATGGTCTTCTTCCGGCTGACCAGATGTGCTAACATCTGGGGAACCGTCGTAGTGGTGTATCCCAGATCCAACACGGAAAGAGTGCCAATGAAGAAGTACATGGGCGTGTGGAGGTGCGAGTCGAAGCAGATAAGGATGGTGATCAAGCCGTTTCCCAGGATAATTAGTAGGTAAGTGATCAGGAAGGCAGAGAAGAGCAGAGGTCTAGTCGTGGAGCTGAGAGAGAAACCCAGAAGGAGGAATTCCGTCACAGAGGACTGGTTGGGCTCTTGCATTGTGTTCTACATCTGCAAAAGAAAGGCATCAATTTAGACAAGGGACTGCCTGATCTGTGTTCCAGGGAAGGGCTTATTGACAGGACTGAGACCATGTTCAATGTCCAGTTATGAGAAAACGTCATGATCCCCCCAATCAAGACTGTCCATGTTACCTGTACTGTGCTCATGTCACACTGCCCGGGATATGTGCAAAGAGGAAAGGGCTTCCACATCTGGTCCATGCTCTTCTCTAGTACCTGCCCATTCAGCCTCAGTTTCCTCAGTTGTCAAATGAAATCATTCGCCAACCTAGTTTCTAGCTCTCCTCAACGAGGCATTTAACTTGTTTGTCAAGTATATCAATCAGAGTATTGACGCTGTGAAAGTTGGCAAATTTCTGGAGCCTGATACCATCAAAGATTTCACTTGGTTCTGTTGTTTAAAACATCAATATACTTCTGCACTCAGGCCGAGGCAGCTCTTTGATTCCTCACCTCCCCATCGCAGGCTTTGGTGGACTAAAAGGACCACTACACTGTAAATCCTGGCTCTACAGTTTATTTATTAGCTCTGCCCCAATCCTTCTGAGCTGCTCTCTCAAATGGGAAGTAAGAATGATTGTCTGTTCCATTATAGTGAACATAGTCAGGTTAAAATGTAACATCTTATTTGATCCCCTTTTGACCTAGTTGAATTGTGTGTCAGATTTTGTTTTAAGGGAAGGGGATTAAGCCTCCCGTGAATTCCCTGTGAACATAAGCCAGGCGTGTGATAGCCTTGCCCTCGCTCAGCGTGCGTGGCGCAGTGGACTGCGGCAGACGGAGCTGGGTTAACATTGAACTCCTATCGTTTATCTCCTTTTCCACCCACTTGAAAGTTGTTCTAGTTTTTTTTTTAACATTTTTTTGCTTTCTTTTCGATTGAGGTTTGCCTCTATTTTATCTCTGTTATTGTCGTTAGATTTTTGTTTGTATGTTTTGGTATGATTTTTGACGTATGAAATCCAGGATGGTGAATCTATAGATGGTCACTGGATACATGGTTGCTTAGGGGCATGGCAGGGGAGGTTGGGGGGCAGTGGGGAGCTTAAAACAAAGAGCACGAGAAAGGAGAAAATGCTCTAAAATTGATTGTGGCGAGGATTATCCAAGTCTTCTTGATATGATTGAACTTTTAAACTGTGTGATATGTGGATCATGTCCCAACAAGACTATTTTCAGAAGGATGATTGTCTCTTTGCTACAGGTTTGCTTCAAGGACTGAGTGATGCTGGAACATAAAAAGCATTACGTGAAGGTTCCGCATGTGTTCGATGCTCACTAGTGTTGCATTTCTGGAGAGATCTCCCTACTGAAGTCAAGATCCAGGTCCAAGCTCTGCAAGAAAACACCTGCAGAGGTCACTCCATTGTACTTGATGCCCAAAATCCATTTTCATTCTCCCAAATGTCTACCTCTTGCTATTTATCTCCATTAGAGTTAGTGTTCCGTTCACTCTTTTTATTAGCTTCCTCTGAGTCTTAGGTCCTTCTGAACCCCAGTTTCTTTGTCAAGAGCCAGGAAAGAGGATGCTTGTTGAAGAGATGTCATGCACGCAGTATATTGTCAGTTCTCGGAATATACGAACAATTTTGATGCTGACAATATGATTCTGACCTGGCACCACTTACCCTGATCCCAAACTCCTTGCTCTCCAGCCCGCTTGCTCTCAATGCACTAGATGAGTTCTGACTTCAGCTCAAAGGACCGCACACAGTGTGAACTTCATATGTGTCAGGCACTTTGCTAGGATCATCACAGACCTTATCAGAGAGCTGGCAGATCATTGATTTTGTTATATCCCTCTTGCTCACCAAAATGCCCTTATAAGGCACTTTGTCTTCCTAGGTTGGCCTCAGTTTCTTCATTTGTATAATGGATAACAGGGCCCCTGGTGGCATAGGGGTTATGAATTGGGGTGCTAAGTGCAAAGGCAGTCATTTGAAACCTCTAGGCAATTCGCAGAAGAAAGCTGAGGTTTTCTCTCCCACCAAGAGTTACAGACTCAGAAACTCACAGGGACAGTTCTACTCTGTCTGACAGGGCCACTATGAGTCAGAATTGATGGTAGTGAATTTGAGCTTATAATGGATAATATTGGGCCACATGGCTCAATGCTCTGTCCTCACAGTCATCCTGAGACTCAGAGAACACAGGCATGTCCAGGTGCGGACAGAGTGGAAAGGGCATCACAGTTAAACCCAGCTGGTTCTGTTTGAGTCCCGGCTCTGACTTGACCATCAATTGTGACCTTGGGCTTTTAGCTCACGTCTCCAGGCTTCTGTCTCTTCATCTATGAAAATAAAAAAGGTTGGGCCGGGTGGGCAGGGCGGATAAAAAGGCTTACCTTGCTAGCCACATTCTTACTCAGAGGAAGCACCTGAAGCTGTGAGAGTATTCTATATGGTGCCATTTCTAGCTTTGCATTTTGTACACACAAACAGTCATTGGACCTACAAAAACTCTTTGAGAGCCTTATGGTAAAGACTGTTTAGCCAGTGGAGCTGTAAGGGTAAACTGAGGACCATTGGAATGGTGGAACATGCTGTTTCGGACCAGGACTTTGGGTGAGGAAGTCGGCCACCCTAAGTTAAGGATAAGTCCCTTGTTATCCTTCCCCTCTCCTGAAGGCACACGAACACCGCTACAAAGTAGTTGGGAAAAAATTGCCCAAACCTCAGGCATGGGAACCAGAAACCCCATTTGAGAGAGGAAAAAACAACACTTTCCCTGTCCAGCTGAGTCTGATCTCTGTGCCTCCACTTGGTCAAATATATCGAATTCCGGTTGGGGGCTGTGCCTTGGCATGCCTGTGCTCGCTGCACCCCAGGATGAGTCTGTGAGGCCGGAGCATTATCTCCACCTCCGAGATGGGAAAGCTAGGCTTAAAGAGGGAATCCTGGGAGAAACTCATTCTTCGGCAACAATAATGCTCTCCATATGCAGCAAAATCATAGCTAACCAGAACTCAAGCAATCTAATTCTTCCCTTACTGAAATGCTTCCTGTCCTTGATTCTTAGGAGGGGCAAAGAATCTTGCATTAGAATAAATTTAAGATAGAGTCCCTCACTCAAAACAAAATAAAAACAAAAGCTCCAGAACAAGCCCGTCACCGCCATCAAGTCTGCCATGACTCACAGTGGCCCTGCACGACAGGGTAGAACTGCCCCTGTGCGTTTCAGAGACTTCACAGGAAGTAGAAAATCTCATCTTTCTCCCACAGAGTGGCTGGTGATTTTGAACTGCTGACTTTGTGGTTACCAGCCCAACATGTAACCACTACACCACCAGGGCTCCTCTATGGAGGAGCATACAGTTAACATACTTCATACTTCACTGCTAACTGAAAGAATGGAGTTTCCAGTTCGGTCTAAGTCTCACTTCTGAAAATTCAACCATTGAAACCCCCATGGAGAACAGTTCTAATTTCACACCCGTGGGGCGTCCAGGAGTAGAGGTGACCAGATGGAACTAGATTCTGGATTGTTTTTTAATGGAGAGAGACTCATTGTAACTAATGGCAAGCCTAACCTGAATCTAGGCACACCAGCCAGAAACATGGTAAAAAACCCTTCAACTCTTGTTCCTAAACACCTCCCTGTCACTGCTGTCCCCTCTAAAATGCCCTCACACGTCCCTCTCCCTCACAACCACTGCCCAGTTCAGTCCCTTAGCATCTCTCTCTTACTTGCCTTTTTGCTCAGTTCTCCAGATGGTCCCCTGCCCAGCCCATGCTCTCCACTGGACCTCAGAATTTTTTCTAAAACAAAATTGTGACTAGGTCTCTTCTTGGCCTACACGTTCTCAACGGCTCCTTTAACTGCAAGAAAGGGTACACGAGTACTCGCCTACCATTCCGTCTTTACTCCTTAAAGCAGGGTGAAGTTTGGTCAGCAGACTCCAAAGCAGATAAGTGGATTCAGCCACTTGAGCTTCAAGGACTGAAATAGAAAGCGTCACAGCATCACCAGAGAGGAGACGTGGGACATGATGAATGGGAGAAGGAGCCATGTTCAAGGTCACAGTGGCACTCAGAGGCACAGTTGAGACTAGCACTCAGCATTCATGGCCATAGCTGGCCAGCAACTTGGGCTCGGTTCTTGCTGAAGGCCAACCCAAACTCACTTGGAAATGTTGAGCAACTTGTCTCCCTTATGTGTGACTGTCTTGCCTTTCCTACTGTGACCTTATTGACAGTGTAGAGCCTGGCACCGAGGACTCAGTAAGTGTTTACTGATGACTCACAGACCAGGAGATCCTGGGAGTCAGAACAAGGGAACGTTTTATGCATTCTCCCTCTCTCCCTACATGTTTTCCTTCTGTCTCCCAGAGGTGGGGAGAAAAAGACCGCGTCTAGAGGTCACAAGCCCCTTTGGAGAAACCAAGGGTCAAATTGGAGTGGGGAGAGTATTGTGAAAATTAGCACAAAGCATTTCGAATCGCTACCATTTCAGCTCACTCTGCCCCACCCAATGAAACGATCACAACCGTCATAATACTAGCAGTTTCCCCAAATAATGTGGGCACTCTGGTTGATGCTTTAAATGCATTGAGTTCCTTTCTGGTGGCCACTGCAAGATGCTCCAACAAATATGCACACCCTCCCGTCAGGACAGGCACGTGACAGAGAGAGCAGGTAGAATGTTCTTTTTACTCCAGCATGTCTGCAAACTGAACATTTGTCTTTGGTTCAGCCACTCTCGTTTTAAAAATAAGGAAACAAATGATTCCGTTTACCCAGGATCACAGATATCGCTGACTCCAGAACCAGCTGGCTCATCAGCAATAGGCACACTGTCCCGCTTAGCATCTGGTTGTGCATGGCCTCACTGGCCTACATCAGGGCCCTCCGATCCCACTTCCTCCTCCATACTGTCACTTGCTCTCTCATAGCCTGCTTCCTCCAGGGAAGACAGTGACATAAAAGGGCGGAGGAGAAGCTGAAATCATGTGCCCAAAGTAGAGCAAGTGAAGCTGGGAAGCCATCTGAGATTCACAAGGTGCAGATACAGGGCTGGCCCGTCCCTATGGCTGATGGTGGCACAACCACATGCTAGCCTTCCCCGAGCCTGCACGTTCCCCTCCGTGCCCCACACTGCAGTCTCCTTCTTCCAGCAGGCTGACGGAGGGCAATGACAGCCTGAGTGAAGGTCAAGGAACAGACAGGGGAATGGAGCGACACTTTCCCACATGTTCTCCTCCTGGCAGTCCCTGGAAACGTCCGTGCTCTCTGGGAAGAGCAGAGAGGGCCGGCTCTTGGGCACAGGGGCACAGGGGCTGCTGTTTCTCGGAGGAACTGGTGGCTGTTGTGCCAAGGGATAGATGCACGGAGCCATGGGAGCTGGGGAGAATGAAGTGTCCTGGGAGACAGGAGACAAAGTGGGGCTGGAAGAGGGCCAAGGTGGCAGCTCCTGACTAAGGGTAGCAAGGATGGATGAGGGCACCAGCCAAGGCTCAGCCTTGGCAGACTAGAGCCACAGAGGCAAGAGTCTGGAAACTCAAAGATGTGTGATCGGCAGACAAGGAGACAGATAAGCATAGTGGGAAGAAGCTAGCTAGACTGAAAAGGGATGAAAACTAAGAGATGGCGATTGCCTGCCAAGCAGAACCTGGCCCTGGGCCCCCGGAAGCAGGTGTTGGCTCTCAGGAGCCCCTGACCACTAGCTGGGCTGGGGAAGTTGTCATCCTCATTCTCCTCCTGCTGCCAGAGCCTGCTCCATCCTACCTGTCACTGAGAGATGCCTCAGCACCACACACGGAGGCTACCTCCTGAGGAAGACCTGCTCCCGCTGAGGGCAGCCCCCATCATGGTCTCCCCTTTCCAGTCAAAGGAAATAATCCCATACCTCCCCTGCCCACCCCAGAGAACCTCAGACCCCAGTGCAAGGCACAGGGCGAGGCTGGGTAGGAGAGCAGAGAACAAGCTGGCTCTGGGTCTCCCTCTCATGTGCGCTTGATTGCAGGCCCTTCCTGAGCTTCCTGGAACACTCCTGTACATTTGCCTTGGGTCCTTGGGGAGATTCACCCAACCTTGGTGCTGAGAGCATCTCGGCGGAGACTCTGGTCCCTGCTGGACCGATCATCTTGTCTGCACCATCCTAACTGTTGTTCCCATGCTCCTATGGAAAGGCGGTCACGATCTCTCAGAGTACTTTAATATGCTTGGGTGCCCTTGACTCTGACCTTCAAAATATCTCTGTCTTATACAGTGCTAAACTTTTAAAGCTAAAACCATTCCCGTGCAATCCATTCTGACTCAGAGCTACTTTACAGGGCCAGGAGGCACCCTGTTGGGTGCCGGGGCTGTAGATAGTTAAGGAAGCAAACCACGAGTCTTCCTCCTGAGGAATAGCTGGTAGGTTTGAACTGCCAGCCTCTCAGTGAGCACTCAAGCACTGATAAGAATATAAGAGCATTTGCGAAGGATTAACCCTTTTTGTTATGTATATGAGTTAAATTCTGCCTCTCTATGAGCAAGAATCAACTCAATAGCACCCAACAATAACACAATGCAAGTACTGGTCCCTGCTGACCTCTATAATGTGTTCTCTAAAGCACTTTCCACTTGTGCTTCATCCTGACCCTCCCAGCTTCAATCACAGGCTCCCCTTTCTTCTAGAATCACCAGTCTGCACTGGAGCGTTGTCATCCTTACCTGCTCTCGCTTTTCCTGACGAGAGGATGTGGGCTGTCTCAGAGCCTTGTCTTGATACGATCTCCTCACCCTGACCTCACCCAGTCCTCCTAAGCTGGGTCCCCACCCCATTCATCTCTAATACCAAGAGACAGCCCCAGCAGACACTCACTACTGACAACCACAGGGATCACCCCGCCCTGTCAACCCAGCAGCTAACCTCTGGGGAGGAGACTGGTGCGGCACAAGACCCAGAGATCCTTAATTAGGCAGAATTGGTCACAGTGACCTGGGTAAGTCACTCAGCATCCCAGTTTCAGTTTATTTTCTATAAAATGGAACTGTGTCCTCTATACCCAGCTATCATAAAAAAACATTTGCTTAAACGAATAAAATTTTAGTACTCACTATGTGCCTGACATTTGGCTGCTAGCCACAAGGTTGGGAGTTCTACACCAATACAGAGGTGCGGCTCAGAAAAGCACAGGGGCAGCTCTACTCTGTTCCCATAGGGTTCCCATGGGTCAGAGTTGACTTGATGGCAGTGAACGAGTGAGAGAGTGAGTGAGAAGTATTCGAAACATCCCTGCCAGCATTATTGTCCCCATTTTACAGGTGAAGAAATGGAAATTTAGATCATCAAGTAGCGAGTGCAGAGCCGTGTTTATGAACCCAGGTTTGTCTAACTATAAAGGATGTGCTCCTACTTGGTCCCTGGTGGCATAGTTGATTACCTGTTGGGCTGCTAACTTCAAGGTCAGCAGTTCAAAACCACCAGCTGCACCACAGAAGAAAGGTGAGGCGTTATACTCTCATAAAGAGTTATAGTCTCAGAAACACACGGGGCCAGTTCTACTCTGTCGTGTAGGGTCACTATGCATCAGAAGCTTGAGGTTTCGGTCTGTTTGGTTCTAGGGTGCAGGGGTCATAAGGCCTTTCAAGTGGGAAAGGCAGACTCACAAGTGTTCGGGATTGGGAGGTGATTGGCTAATGGGCTCTTAGGTACAAGAGTAGCAAGTTCTGGGGGCAGCGGGACGCCTTATGGAGAAGTGTTCACAGGAGAAAGAGAAGACGGAAAAGCAACCCACTTCAACATGCTAGGCCCTGCACGTGCAATATTTTATTCAATTCTCCAACAACTCCGTGAGAGAATTCTATTACGTCTAGTTGTCTTTATTTTTTAATGTATGGGAAATTAAGCTCAGAGAGGTTAAATGACAATTGTTTGAAGTAGCCAAGATTCCAATCTAGACGTGCCTGGTTGTGAAGCTTAGATCTCTCCTACATTCTGCCTTAGTGGTGAGAGGAAGATCAGCTTGGGGCCATCCAAGTTCATAGATTAAGGCTATGCCCTGACTTCAGCTATTCTGGGTCACCTGCAAATGACTCCCCAGGTCATATCCAAAACTCTCCTGGAATCCCGAGTTCCTGAACCTCTACCTGAGGTACAAGGGGGAGGAAATAAAGAGTCCTGGTTCTCATTGCTGAGCTCCTTCTACGATGAATAGATTTATACTCAGGGTCCCCCTTAAAGATTATTCCCTGACTCTTAAATGGCAAAACAAAACCATTAAAAACCCACCAATTTTTATTAAAGGAAATTAATAAGCAAACAAACCAAAAGATGGAAACTAAACACCTTCAGTTGTTGTTTGGTAAGCGGTGTCAGGGCAGTGACGTTATGTACAGAAGACTGAGACACTGCCCGGTCCTGCACCAGCCTCACAAGTGTTGCTGTGTGTGAGCCCTTTGTTGTAGCGACCGTGTCACCTGTCTCGTCAAGGGTCGTCCTCTTTTTCACTCCTCTCTAGTTCATCAGGTTCGCGGTCCTTTCCCAGGGACTGGTTTGTCTAGTTCCATCCGAGCAAGGACATTGCCGTAACGATGCCAGATGTTTGTCTCCATTTTATGTATTTACTTTTGCCTAAGTGGTAGTATTTTGCCCCCTCGCCTACTCAACATCACACTTTAGTGACCATTTCATTGTGGCAGATATTCACTGGTGACGATCCAATTCCCACTTTTTGAAGATAAAACCATGTTCGTGCTACTAATGTTTGTTGGGATGGTGCTGGGGGAGAGCCATTCAATGCATCATGAAAGGTCCATGATCCAAAAGACACCCTTTCCCAGGGTTTCGTGCAACTAGAGAAAACTATGTAACCTGTTCTTGCCCAGTGAGAGTTAAGAGGAAGTTAACTGAAAAAGTCCTACGAAAATAGTTGCTTTCCTAACAAAGGAAATACAGTGACTAACCCCCTTCTCACCTTGAATACAGAAGCGATGCCTGCAGTTGGACTCACAACGAGGACAAGAACTGAGGGTTGCTCACTCACACGGTTGAACTGTGAGCGAATGCCGTGTAGCTGCTTCCGCATCACTTCCTGCTGTATAAAAAAGTTCCTGTCAGTTGTGTTTTCTATTTTTTACAGGCAAATGTTGATAGTTTCAGTATTTTGCCTTTTGTAAAAACTTATATTTTATCATCTACTCAAATATTATTTGTAACTTATTTTCAAATGTGTAGTGGTTACATAATTCATGTCAACTTGATCTATGTAGGGATAGAGTCTAACCTGTCAATCAGGTCACAGCCAAATGATACCTCCTTGTGGGAGTGGCCTTCTCATGAGGATTCTGGGAACTTCCTCTCTTTCTCCCTGGCGGTGGAACACACTCTCTCCTTTACCTTCCTGTTGACAAGCCATGTGGACTATAAATCTTTAGAGCAGGGGTTCTCAACCTTCCTAATGCCATGACCCTTTAATCCAGGTCCTCATGTTGTGGTGACCCCCTAACCATAAAATGATTTTCGTTGCTACTCATAACTGTAATTTTGCTAGTTATGAATTGGGCGACCCCTGTGAAGGGTCATTTGACCCCCAAAAGGGGTCGCGACCCACAGGTTGAGAGCCATTGCTTTAAAGAAACAGCCGTCTCCCATTGAATGGCTGGTGGGTTTGAACCCCCGACTTTCTGGTTATCAGCATCACCACTGATACGTTAGCTAGCACCTCAGTGAGATAGGTTACCTTTTGGTAGATAAATGAGGTTAAGTATAGCAGATCTCAATGAATGGTAGTCACCACCAAGTAGTAGTAGAATTTGTTTTCCCTGGGAGGACCCCTGGTGGCACGGTGGTTAAAGTGCTTCCCTGCGCACCAAAAAGCCGTGGACACACAGCGGCACGAGAAGAGCATGTGGCGGTCTGTCTGCTCACGTAAAGCTGACAGCCTCAGCCTATGGGACAGCTCTGCTCTGCCCATGGTCGTCGTGAATAAAAATGGACGTGATGGCTTAGTTTTGGTTTGTTTTTTAATCTACCTGTATTTTTGCTTTATTTTTTTAAACAAAAAACAGGCTTTTTGTTCAAGGCCTCAGTTTTATCTCCATTGGGCGTATGGTCTTGGATAAGCTGCGTGAAGATGTAATAGCCATGAATGTGCTCTGGAAGAAAACAAAGCTCTGGAAGAAAACTCACATTACTGCAATGCCAGCCAGAGATGTGGCAGCTCCGCCACAAGATCCCTTCCTCCTCCCCCAAGGGTCAGTGGGAGCAAATAGTATTCCCC
The DNA here is from genome assembly GCF_050624435.1 of Tenrec ecaudatus. Taxonomy (NCBI): domain Eukaryota; kingdom Metazoa; phylum Chordata; class Mammalia; order Afrosoricida; family Tenrecidae; genus Tenrec; species Tenrec ecaudatus. The sequence continues at coordinate 67,814,759 of NC_134530.1, forward strand.
AAATGGAAACCCCAAGAGCAAGCCCAGATCACCAGCCCAGGGACGGAGTTTAAAATGTCTTGGGGAACTATGAATTCTCATCTGACCCGAGGATTCTGTGCTACATTTACCATCATGGACAGGCTTTGCAGGGCTTGGAAATCCACTCACCCGCCTTAATTCCAGTAGGGAGAGGACCCGTGGGTCTGCCGGCTGGAGTTCCTTCTCTCCAGGGCCACCATATTAAAAGAAGGCGGTGAGCTTCTTTCTGCTTCACTGCCATGAGACCAGGCGAAATCGGCTGATGCTGCCACCGGACCGAAGGAGGTTGCTCAAGCAAAGATCCACTGAAGGTGCTGGTCCTTTGCATTTGGACTAAGGGAGGGGCTGGGAGAGTAGACAGGCAAGCCCGCAGGAGTCTTCTCTGCCCATGCACCGGGGGAGGCGAGGAAGGAATACTCGCTCCTACGGAAAAGAAGGGGGGTAGTCAGGGCCCGACTCATGCAGGTCTGACTCGGGAGCACCACCCACCTACCCTGCCCACAGGCCTCAGGAAGAATGCTTCCTTAGGATCCCCAGTGGGTTCCCTGATGAGGCATCTTTTCTCTCCTTTCCTACTAGAAAAGTGGATGCTGGGAAGGTTGGCGGGTCATGAAAGAAGAGTGGATAAGCATATGGAATTTTTCTGGGGTGAATATTTGACCTATGTCTTTTCAAGAGGCCGTAGGGTGTAAGTGTTAAGAATCTGCCAGGCGTAGCAGCCAGAGAGCCAGCTTTTACCCCTGATCCTCTGACTTAGTAGCTTGGTGGGAGGCAGAGCAGAATTTGGTCTTATATCAGGGGGTAAAAAAACAAAATAAATAGGGCAAGATATGACAAAATAATAATTTATAGATTATCAAGGGCTCATGAGGGAGAGGGGAGCAGGGAGGGAGGGGGGAAAAGAGGACCTGATGCAAAGGGCTTAAACGGAGAGCAAATGCTTTGAAAATGATGAGGGCAAAGAATGTACAGATGTGCTTTACACAATTGATGTATGTATGGTTTGTGATAAGAGTTGTATGAGCCCCTAATAAAATGTTAAAAGAAACAAAAGAAAAACAGCACGGGGAGGGGACTCCAAAAGCTGTCTTTGGATTCCCAGCCTAACCTGACTAGATGGTCTCTTGAATGCCTTTCCCCAAACCCTGACATCACCAGGAGGCAGTCACAGCCTATGGCTCAGCTAAGCAGTTCCAAAATGCCCTCCTTGTGCTAGAGAATGTGGAGAGATATAAAAAGAGAGAGAACTTCTGCTTTCAGCCTGGCTGGAGAGACAATGTATACTAAGGAGCCTCGAAACGTTCAAGGAAAAATCCCATTATCTTTTCATCCCATTTTCCCACAAAGTAAACTAATCTCGACCAGTTACTACATTAGAGAGAAGGAGGTGGAACACGTGAGTTGGTCCTTGAGAACTGGTGGGATGTGACCCCGCAGGAAGGACTTTGGAAGGCAGAGGACCGGGCAGAGCAAAGGGTGTTAGGATTTACATGCAGTGACTGAGAATATATCTGCGGCTGGGCGCATTCCAACTGTCCAGACGAGCATCCCCCAGTAGTTGTGCTGTTGGAATGATGACTCAGCAGGCCCATCGAGTTCCTGGTGATTCACATCGATTCTAAATGGTGAGAGCCAGAGTAGGACGTGCCTTGAACTCTAGTGCAAGGCCCTAGGAGAAAGGGGGATGGGAGAAGTGTGAGCACCAATCATCGTCAGCCCTCACCCGCTGGGCTTCAGGGTTTGCCATGTGCTCTTAGCACCAATCTTGATATCTTGAAAGTCCACATCTCCCCATGGCCAAGGCTGAGTTACCCAGCACAAATATCCCTGCTCTGGTAGGCCTTTCTTCCTCATGGAACCATCGGTGTTTCTTAAAGCGCAGCACACACCAATCATAGGTCCGTGCAGCCTCAGGAACTGGTTCCATCTTGCAGGATTCTACCGTCATCTTGCTACAGGCATCCTTGTGAGCACATTCTCAGCTGGGCGCTCCGGAACCCAGACGTTGGAGAGGCTAGTGAATTGTCTCTCTGCCCCCCTCTTTGCACCGCTGGTGCCATTGTCGACGTTTCGACCACTTACAGAGCATTTTCAATGGTCCAGGTCTATTGCTCACAATCTACGCTGGGAAGAAGGTAATAAAATGTGACTTGGGGGCTAGCTTGGGAGTTAGCAGCTCTGACTCCACAATCTAGGATCTCCCGTGCAGCTATGCCAAGAAGGCATGTCTACCCATTAGAATGCTGCTAAACAGATCACTCAGCTCAGCACCCAGCCAGCCCCCAACCCCAACTGTGCTCATCGCGTGGATGCAAGAATCCTAGAGTTCCAGACTGGTTTCCTGGTATCAAGTAACATCTGAATTGACAGGGTTCTTTGGAAATCATAAATCCAAAAGCCTTATTATAAAAAAATGGGGCTATAAAATTCAGGGTAGGGTAAGAAGTTACCTAAGATTACACAGAACTTCAGGGCCAGATTTTTCTGGTTTATTCCACTTTTTTTTTGTCAAGTATTTCGTATCTCACAAGACATCTTGACAGAGAGTATATGCTGTGCTCTTTGCCATCACCCTGTAACATAGATGCTTCATTTCTACTGAGTGGACAAGGAGACCGACTTGTCCAAAGTCACCCAGCTTGGTAAGTGGCATCCACAGGACATTCTAGAATAGCTAAATTACACAGGTGGTGGTGAGGTGGTATTACTAAGGGTTCAACAGAAAACCTCACAGTGTCCCAGTACAGGGAATAAAGTTCAAATGGGCCTCAGGCAAGGTAGAAATAGCAAGTCAAGAACCAGGATCCTTCTGTTGCCCGGTGCTGTGAGTTTTCTCCCCTCTGCTTCCCAGCAGGTCTGCTCTTTTCTAGTGTCTGTAAATACTCCACTTTTACTCGCTTTCATTCAACCCACAGGTGGGCTTAGGTTGTGACCAAGCTACTGTCCGTCCAGAGTTAATGTGGATGTTCTGGACTGACAGTACCTCAAGGTTCCGCATCCCACTGGTGCAGATTGTCCGTGTCATAATTGTAAATTCTCGAAAGAGACTTCCAGAATGAGATACGTGTGCAGCCCTGGTCAAATGCAGCGATGGTAGAGTCTTCTGTTACAAATATGGCTAGTCTTTCATGGATGGAGCTAGTTTCCAGAGGCCGGGGCTGTGGGAAGCCAAGACTCCTATGTCTTATCACAGGTATGAATCTAGATCTTCTGACTTGATGCCCAGCTTCAGAGCTGCCCTAGTGTATTTCCCTTTGCACCCAGCTTAGTAACGCTTTGATGGAATCCATGCAAGCTACTGTGCAAGGTGCAAGGTATGTGACTTAGCTGCTGACTGTCAATTCTGTCCCCCCTCCATCAAGGCCAAGAAGAGACCAGAAGTGTCTCTCTCTACTACTCAGGTCGGCATGCAGAGCCTTGGCAAGAAGAACCACAGCAAAGTGTCTGAGTTCATTCTCCTGGGCTTCTCCAGTGAGCCACAAGTGAGGCTGGCCCTGTTCATCTCCTTCCTCTTCCTCTACCTCACCACCCTTCTGGGCAACGGACTCATCGTCGCCCTGATCTACCTGGACGCACGTCTCCACACACCCATGTACTTCTTCCTCGGATTCCTCTCTGTAGTGGACATGAGTTATGTCACCACAACTGTGCCCCAGATGTTGGTTAACCTGGTGCTTCCCAGGAGACCCATTTCCTGGGGAGCTTGTGCAGCACAGATGTTCATCTTCTTGGTGCTAGGAATTGCTGAGTGTGTTCTCTATGCTATCATGGCCTATGACAGGTATGTGGCTATTTGCTGTCCCCTTCACTATGCCCTGCTCATGAGCCGTTCCACTTGTATCAAAATGGTCATCGCGTGTTGGTCCATCAGCGTAACTGGGGCTCTGATCTACACTGTCTTCACCATGCACCTGCCTTATTGTGGCCCCCACAAGATAAACCACTTCTTCTGTGAGGTCCCTGCTGTCTTGAAGTTGGCCTGCGCAGACACATCCCTCAATGATCATTTGGACTTCATCTTGGGCTTTATTCTACTTCTGGTCCCACTGTCCCTTATCCTGGCCTCTTATGTCCGCATTTTTGTATCTATATTAAGAATCCGCTCCTCCCAGGGCCGACTCAAATCCTTCTCCACCTGTGCTTCCCACATCACTGTGGTCACCATGTTCTATGGGCCCGCCATGATGATGTACATGAGACCTGGTTCCTGGTATGACCCAGAGAGGGACAAGAAACTGGCCCTGTTCTACAACGTGGTCTCTGCCTTTCTCAACCCTATCATCTACAGCCTCAGGAACAAGGATGTAAAGGGAGCCTTTTTGAAAGTACTTGGAGACAAAGAGACAGCTTAATGACCTAAGATGTTTCAGAATTGCCTACAGTCACAAGTAGGACTAGAGGGGGCTCATTTGGTACCACAGAGGCAACATTAAGGCTTGACTAGCTGAATCTTCCTAGAGTTGTGAGAAGCTGGAAGCTCCTCTCCCTGCCCCATTGGCCGAAAAGTTATCAGCTGCCACTGCACCAAAGCTCAGTTCAGTATTGAAGGCAAAGAATGTCTTCCCAAAGCCATGTCCTGTGGCTCATGACCATTGCCCTTGTACTTTCCTGGGTCTCCCGCCCCTCCCCTTTTGAAATTATGCCAGCATTATCACAGACAAATGTTTAATGTGCACACGTGTTATTTTACAGGGTGAAGAAATTTAGGGTGAAAACAACATAAGGATTGGGTAGATTATGCAACAATATGATTTTGCATGACTATCTGATATGCACTTATAAGCATTATCTAGCATTGCTCTTCACATTAATCTATAAAATCTGAGCTAGAATTTTTAAACATCTATGTAACAATATGGCTAATAATTGATCTAGTCTGGGCTCAGTTTATGACACTGCTTCTTATTTGCTTTTGTATTTTAAACTTCAATTTTATATTGAGAAAAATATGTAGGGATGACTGTTTATATCTTATAAGTCTAGATGCACATGTGTTTGTATGTGTACCCGAGATAAAGTGGAAGAGAGTGAAGCAAGAAATGCCCACACGTATTTCATCTCCCCCACATAAAAATAACTTCTTGTTAATATTTTAACCTATTTGGTTTGTTCCTTTTCTCTTTTTTTAAAAGATTAAATAATTAGAGATAAAATTGAAGTGTCCTTTGAATGCTATTCCCCTGATACAGCCACTATCATTAAATTGAAGTCAATTTATTCAGGCTATTTTTAAACTTTTACTTGCACATAACTATATCTAAAATTCACTGTGACCAGAGAGAACCTCCCCAGGCAATACCACTGGGTGCACTAACTCACAGCGAGTTGCTCGATCTGTTGTGAATTTGAGACTTTTAAGAGTGAAGTGGTGTTTAGCCTGTCAATCAGGTCGCAGCTTGATGACCTCATTTGGAGGTGCTAAGGAGATAAATAGCTCACTGGAGGCAGCACACATTCTCACATGCTGCGAGACATTCCTGTTGACAAGATACATGGAGCTACACTAGAGCCCTGGAGCTGGAGGAGCCACATGGAGACCCCTGCCAGTGCTGAGATGCCTCCACTGCCACCAGATCCACAAGATTTTCCACCCCTTGACCTGTGATCTTCCTGCATTCGGCATCATTGTATGTGTTGCGTGAGTCTGAAGGGCAATTTATAGATTGGTATCCGACATATGGGCTAATATCGGACTGATGGGCTCGATCTGGACTGGGCTGGGATGTTTCTCAATATACAATTGCTCTTTTATATAAAGCTCTTTCTTATACACATGGGTGTCTGTGAATTTGTATCTCTAGTCAGCCTGGACAAACACAGGGGGGTACCCCTGTATGTCCTTTGATTTCTTGACTGCTGCTTTGAGCATTGACTGTGGATCCAAGCAAGGTAAAGTCTTTGACAATTTTGATTTATCATTGTTGTTAGGTGCCTTCAAGTTGGTTCTGACTTGTAGTGATCCTACGTGAAGCAGAAGGAACCATTACCCGATCCTGTTATGTTTGAGCCCCCCTGTTGCAGCTACTGTATTAATGATCCATCTCCTTCCAGGTCTTCTTTTTATTCACTGCCCTTCCATGTTACCAAACACAATGTCCTTTTCCAAGGACCAGTCATACTTGACAACACGCCCGAAGTGCATGAGACAAAGTCTCAGCATACACACTTCCAAGAAGCCCTCTGGCTGTGCTTCTAACACACCTCTGTTTTCTTCTGAAAGTACACGGTATTTTCAATATTCTTTTGCAGTGTCATAATGCAAATGTATCAATTCTCCTGCGATCTTTCTTATTTGCTGCTCAATTTTCACATGCATATGAAGAAATTGAAAATACCTTTAATCCTCAAAATGACATCCTTGCTCTTCAACACTTTAAAGAGGATTTACCTAATGCAATATATCCTATGATTTCTTGACTACTACTTTCATAAGCATTGACTGTGGATCCAAGCAAGATAAAATCTTTGACTACCTTAATCTTTCGTGGTGTCTGGCAGTGAGATAGAAGAGTGTCTGGGATCTTAATGACATCTAAAAATAAGCATCCATCAAAGTGAGGTGTCAGCTAAGTCCACATGGAAGAAGCACACCAGCCTGTGTGATCCAAGGATTGTAAATAATAAAATCCAAGACCATAGGAGGGATATGCATTAGAGCTTAAATTTTGAGCAGCTAGTTTGCAGAAGGCTATGGATGACACTGAAAGCCCAAAACCCATTTGCAGGATCCCCTGGAAAATCTCCTCTGACCATTGACTGGGGATGTTAGTAGCCTGACCATCAGACAGAGTGCCTTGGAAATCACATTAATGCAGATGTAGTTAGGTTAAAATTTAACATAGTATAATCTGTTATCCCTTTTGACCCATTTAAAGTTTGTTCTGGTTCTTATTATCTTCTGTTTTATTTTGGAGTAAGCTTTTCTTTGTTTCATTTTATTAGTTGTGGGGTTTTGGGGAGGAGGAGGGGTGTGTTTAGTATGTTTTCTGTAGATGAAATCCAGGATAGGCAAATATATAGAGACAATCACTGGATTGATAATTCCTTAGGGTTACGACAGGGAAGGTTGGGGGAGATGAGGAGCTAATAAATATAAGTACAAGAATGAAGAAGATTGTTTCAAAATTGACCGTGGTGATGACTACATCACTTTTAAATATGTTTGAACCATTGAACTGTATGGTATGTGAATTATATGTCAATAAAACTGTTATAATAGAAGAAAACTAGTAATATGATAAGCTTTAAAAAAAAAACCTCAATCTTTTCTGTTTATCTATTTGTCCAGTTGCGAGGATTTTGGTTTTCTTTATACGTAATTGTTGCCCAATACTGAAGGCTAACGACCTCGAGCTCTGTCAGTAAGTTCTTCAAGTCTGCTCAGCTTTCAGCGAGCAAGGCTGTGCCATCCCCCTGCATATCACAGGAGATTAATGAGCCTGCTTTAATCCTCATGTCACACTCTCCCCCATATAGTCCAGCTTATTTGGTTGTTTCTTATAGTTCAAAGGGTTCATTAGTCCTTTGGACTAATCTTCTTCCCCCCCCCCCTATCTTCATTCTTTTTTTTAACTGTTTTATCTACATGTCTTACAATTCCATAATTCAATTATATCAATAATAGTTGTACAATTGTCATCATATTTGATTCTAGAACATTCTTTCTTCTCTTGTAGTCATTATTATTCATGTAATTATTCTTTTTCTAATTGTGGCAAAAATATACACAATAGGACAGTCCCCAAATCCCCAGCTTCTACTTGTACAATTCTGTGTCACTGGTTATGCTCTTCGTGTTACACAGCCATTATTGATGTTTTTCCAAATTATTCCACCACCATTGACACAGACTCAATGTCCCCTAAGCAACGACTCTTTCCCCTTTATCTGTGGTAACCAGTGGTCAAGTTATTTTTCTTGGTTTTCTTGATATTTTATTTACATATGATATACTTCCATGGTTGAATCCCTTTTAACATGCGTTGTGTATAGCAGGCGGACACTGAAGCAGCATAAAGAAGAATTTGTGATGTGGACAATGCTTACAATGAAATACTGACTGGAAAATACAGATACAAAATAGCATACATATTAAGATCTCAGTTGTCTCAATAACATATATACATAGAAAAAGATGGGAAAATACATTAAACACTTAAAATGTTTATCTGAATTATGAGATTGAAAGTTTTTCCTTTCTTCAAAAAATGTTTGAATTCACATTTTCTACAAAGGGAATATACCACCTTTCCAATGTGTTAAATGATTGAATATAAAAAGATTTGTTATTTTTTAAAATGCATTGTGTAATCACAATCAGGTACTACCTCCCCACCTCCCACAATCATTGTTTGTGCCCCAGATCCTCTCGCCCTCCCACCCTCACCCCCAAATCCCCTATCAACCATTGCCTCTGTTATTATCTCTCTGCATCGGCTTCTGAGCCTCACACTGGGAAACCCAACAGAAACCAAGAAAAACAAAATAAAGTGGAAAAATAATAATAATATAAAAATAATGAGTAAGAAAGAAAAGACCACCCTCAATATTTAAAAAAGCAGGGAAGAAATTGTTTTCATGGACCAAGTAAGAAATACTTGAGCCTAGAACAAATCCAGGTTGGGTCAAGATGAAGGTAAATTGACCAAGTATCAAATTCTATCCAGCAGAATCAAGTTTACAATGATATCTGTCTGATAATTAAGCTGTGGCCCTTGCCTTTGACTAGAGGGGATCTGCCAGCAGCTTAATCTGACTAGATACTCTGCAGATGGGTTTTGGGTTTCCACTGTCCTTCATAGTCTTCTACAAATTGGTGTTCACAATTTCAGCTCTGATACTTTTCCCTTTGTCATATTTGGATTTTGTCGTTGCCATCTTTGGATCACACAAGCTGGTGTGCTTCTTCCATGTGCAATGAGTTAACTCCTCCCTGACATGGCTGTTTGTCTGAATACAAGTCTCTAAGACCACGCACTCTTCTGATGGATAACCGGGCACCATCTTGCTTTCTTCACCACTTTTTTTTAAAGTTTAGACCAGCTTTTTGGCTTGTCTGCCACCATACAACTTTATGAAGTGTGGTAAAAGAATACAGTCCTATACACACCTTTCCTGATTTTAAACATTCAGAGTTCCTTTGCTACGTTCTAACAACTGGCCCTTGGTTCTTACACAGGTTCCACATGAGCACAATGAAAGGTTCTGGAATGCCCATTCTTCTTAAGGCTATCCATGATGTGTTGTGATGCACACAGCCAAATGCTTTTGCATAGTCAATGAACCACAAATAAATGTCTGTCACATCCTCTGCTTTCAGACAACATTCACCAGGAGCAATGATATCCCTTGTGCAAGTCCTCTTCTGAATTCACCTTGAACTTCCAGCAGCTCCTTGTCCATGTACTGCCGCAGCCATTGTTGAATGATCGTCAGCCAAGTTTATTTACATGCTATATTAATGAGATTGTTCGGCTGAGCAGCCTTTCTTTGGAATGGGCACAAATCCAGAGTTCTTCTGGTCAGTAGGACCCATAGCTGTCTTCCCAGTGTTTGGTATAGGAAAGTGAGGGCTCCAGTGCTCCATCAGCCTATTGAAATCTTTCCATTGGGATTCTGTCAAGTCCTGGAACCTTGTTTTTCCTCATGCTTTCAATGCAACTTGGATACCTTCCCTCAATACCATAGGTTCTTAGTCACATATCTCTTCAAATGGGTGAAGGTTGACCAGTTCTTTCTGCTCCAGTGACTTCATCTTCTTTTTTTTTCTTTTAATCATTTTATTATGGGCTCATACAACTCTTATCACAGTCCATACCTACATCAATTGTGTAAAGCACATTTGTGAATTCATTGCCCTCATCATTCACAAGACATTTGCTCTCCATGTAAGGACCTGGCATCAGCTCCTCATTTTTCCCCTCCCTCCTCTCTCGCCCCTCCCTCATGAACCCTTGATAATTTATAAATTATTATGTCATATCTTGCACTGCCCAACGTCTCCCTTCACTCACTTTTCTGTCGTCCATCCCCCAGGGAGGAGGTCACATGTAGATCCTTGTAATCAGTTCCTACTTTTGAGCCCATCCTCCCTCCACCCTCCTGGTATCCCCACTTACACCACTTGTCCTGAAGGGATCATCCACCCTGGATTCTCTGTGTTTCCAGTTCCTATCTGTACCAGTGTACTTCCTCTGGTCTAGCCAGATTTTTAAAGTAGAATTGGGATCATGATGTGGGGCGGGGTGGGGAAGTACCCAGAAACTAGAGGAAAGTTGTTTCATCATTGCTACATTGCACCCTGAGTGGCTCATCTCCTCCCAGAGACCCTTCTGTAAGTGGATGTCCAGTGGCCTAAAAATGGGCTTTGGCTCTCCATTCCACACTCCCCACCCCTCATTCACAATGATATGATTTTTTGTTCTGATGATACCTTATACCTGATCCCTTTGACACCTTGTGATCGCACAAGCTGGTGTGCTTCTTCCACATGGGCTTTGTTGCTTCTGAGCTACATGGCTACTTATTTACCTTCAAGCCTTTAAAACCCCAGATGCTATATCTTTTGATAGCCAGACACCATCAGCTTTCTTTGCCACATTTGCTTATGCACCCATTCGTCTTCAGCGATCATATCAGGGAGGCAAGCACACGATGACATGATTTTTCGTTCTTTGATGCCTGATAACTGACCCCCTTCGGCACCTCGTGATCACACAGACTGGTGAGCTTCTTCCATGTGGGCTTTGTTGCTTCTGAGCTAGATGGCCACTTGTTTACCTTCAATCCATTAAGACCTCAGACACTATGTCTTTTGATAGCCAGGCATCATCAGGTTTCTTCACCACATTTGCTTATGCATCTGCTTTGTCTTCAGTGATTGTGTCGGGAAGGTGAGCATCATAGAATGCTAGTTTAATAAAACAAAGTATTCTTGCATTGAGGGAGCACTTGAGTGGAGACTCAATGTCCATCTGCTACCTTAATACTAAACCTATACATATATACACATAGATCTACTTCCCCATCCTCATATATAAATATATTTACATATGTACATGCATTTATTTAGACCTTTATAATGCCCTTTGCCTCCTAGCTCTTTCCTCTATTTCCTTTGATTTTCCTCTTGTCCCACTATCATGCTCAGTCTCGCTTTGGGTTTCAGTAATTCCTCTTGGTTACATTACCCTTGATCATGCCCTACCAGGCCTCCTACACCCTCCTCACCACCGATTTGGATCACTTGTCCCTGGGTTTGTTAATACCACTTCCTTTCTCCCTATCTCCCCCTCTCCGGTGTCCCACCCCCCCCCCCCGAACTCTCGGTCCTGTTGTTTTCTCCTCCAGATTGTTGACTTCATCTCCTTTTGATGTTTTATTCATTGTCTAACATGACAACTCAAAGCTTGGGTTTTTCTTCAGTCCTTTCAGCTTGAGATACGGAGAACATGCTCTTCCTTTTTGCTAAGTTCAGGCCTTTGCATATTTCATTATAGCGCTTTACTTTGCCTTCCTACGCTCCCCTTTTCCTGCTCAGCCCTTTCACCTCTTCTTCTGTTTGTTTTTTTATGATTTATTAAGACAAAGTTTCAGAGTCTCATCTGGCATTCATTTTTTATGTTTTCTTTCATATATATGTTACTGGGGGCTCTTTATATCTCTTATCACAATCCATACATTCCTCCAATGTGTCAAGCACATTTACACACATCCCGTCATCATAATTTTCAAAGCATTCTCTTACCACTTGAGCCCATGACAGCAGCCCCCCATTTCTTTCCCCTCCCTCCCCCGCCCACCTTTCCTTACAAACCCTTGGCAAGTTATAGATTGTGTTTCCATATCTTACATCATCCTCCATCGCCCCTCACCCACTTTTCCATTATTCATCCCCCTGGGAGGGGGTTCTAGTTTGATCCTTGTGATGATTTCCCCTTTCTCCTCCCACCCTTCCCTAATCTTCATGATATCTCTACTCTTCTTGTTGGTCCTGAGGGGTTTATCTATCCTGGATTCCCTGTGTTGTGGGATCTTATCTGTAGCAGTGTACATGCTCTGGTCTAATCAAGACCCAGAATAAAACTATACCCAATGTGAATGAAGGGGGGCATGGAGTTGAAACCCAATTGGACAATTGGACATGCCCTCACAGAGTGGTCACAGGGAAGAGATGAACCAGTCAGGATGAAATATAGCACCAATGAAACACACAACTTTCCTCTAGCTTTTTGGTGCTTCCTTCACCCCACTATCATGACCTCAATTCTATCTCTCCTATATTTTCAATGAGCTTTTGTCTTCTACGTGTATGATGCTCTCTTTTTTACTTTTCCTGGTGAATTGGGCAAAGGTTTACCAAGCAGATCACCAGTTTACATTCAACAATTCATGAGCACTTTGTTTTATCACACTAATTGTCATTCCTTAATGTACCATCCCGTATCCCACTTCCTCCGAGTGTTTCCTGTTTCCATCCCTCCTTCCTTCCTAACTTGTCTGAACTTTGTCCTTGGTAAGTGATTGTCCTATAGTGCATCAATTCTTCTGTCACAGCTTGTCAAGTCTTCTGTCATGAGTCTTCAAATCTATTCTTGAGATCTTATCAAAATCGGGTAGTGTATCCATCAAGCTCAACCGGAAAACAACAACAACAAACAATAACAAGAAAAGCCTGTAAATAGTTCAAGGTCTGTTTCTTGACCTTTAGGAGTGTTTTCCGGTGATAAGAGTTGTATGAGCCCCCAATAAAATGATTTTCTTAATAAAAGATTTGCTACCAAGGCATAGATAGAAATGGTTATTAAACAAAAATATTTTTAAATCAGATAATGCATACTTAAGTTCATATTTGGATCATATGGATTTGTGTCAATTTTCTTCAGTTTCACCCTAAATTATATATGAGCAATTGATAGTTTGTTTCCCAGTCAGCCGTTGGCCTGATGTTGATTGCTCACCTTGAGCTTCTCCACTGTCTTTTCCTATAGATGTAGTCAACCTGATTCTTGCATATTCCATCTGGTGAAGTCCATGTGTACAGTTGCTGTTTATGTCGTTGAAAAACAACAACTCTTCTGTGTGTTGGTCATATTGCAATCAATGGTTTCCGTGTTGTCATGTGGAAGGTATGTCACCAGTATTTCAAATACCAGCAGCATTCCCCAAGGGGAAAGGGTTTCAGCAGAGCTTCCAGACTAAGACTAGACTACAAAGAATCAGCTGCACACTTCTGAGTGAATAGCCACTGAAGACCTGATGGATAGAACTGAAACGTGGTCAGGTATATTTAAGATTGTATGCATAGCAATGTAACACTGTCAGAGATGGTGTCAGAAGATGAGCCCTTCAGGTAGGCGGGCCCTCAAAATATGACGAGGAAGAGCTGCCTTCTCAAAGTAGAGCTGACCACAGTGACATGGCGGAGTAAAGCCCTCGGGACCTTCCTGGAAGCATGGCTCCAAATGAGAGAAAAGCAAGCAGCTGCAAACATCTATTAATAATCTGAACATGGAATAGACAAAGTACAGATGTAGGAAAACTGGAAGTTGTCAAAAATGAAATGAAGTACAGAAAGATTAATATCCTAGGCCTTAATGAGCTGAAATGGCGTGGTAGTGCTCATTCTGAATCAGCTCATCATATAGTTTACTGTGCTGAGAATGAAACCCTCAAGAGGAATAACACAGCATTCATCGTCAAAAACAGTATCTCAAGATCTACTTCGGATGACAGCGATAGGAGAATATCTCTCTGCACACAGCGAAATCCAGTTCATAAAACTATTATTCAGATGTGCATGCCAACAACTAAAGCCCGTGATAAAGAAATTGAAGAATTCTACCAACAGCGTCACTGGGAAGTTGATCCGATGTGCAGTCACGACGGGGTGATCATTACTGGTGATCTGTAATGTGAAAGTTGGAAACCAAAAAAACGGGACAGTATTTGGAAAATATGGCCTTGGAGATAGATATGAAGCATTTTGCAAAGCCAACAATTTCTTCATCCCCTATTCTTCCACACACCCTCCCCAACAAAGTAAGCAGCAACCCTAAAGCTTAGTGCCTTAAGACAGCAAACATTTATCATCACACAGTTACTGTGAGTCAGGAACCCTGGTGTGGGGGAGGTCAGATGCTGACAGGCATCCTTCCTGGGGGAGATCAGTGGCCAGACTGCAGTGGGCCCTGCTCCTTGCTGTTAAGGACAACGGACAGGCCTGCAGTCATTGATTTGGCTCCTGTAGATGGAGTTCACACCCTACTGATGATGGTTCCTATGGAGATCCAGAGAACAGGTCAAAGTTAAGCTGCCATCCTAATCTAGGATCCGCCCATCTTGTCACATGTATACCCTCAATCCCTCCTCTTCCTATTGCGTGTATGTCCCTAAACCACCCCCTCTCATTGCTGTGTAACCTGTAGTGCAACCCCTTCCTGTGAAGTATGACTTTATCTGTAATTAGTGGGCTTGGACATCCCAAAAGGTATATAGGCCTGGGTTAGCAATAGAAGTCTCTCTCTCTCGGCTCCTCCCCTCTCCTTGGTTCCATCTCCTCCCCGGTTCCCTTTCCCCTTGCCCTCTGTCCCTTCCCCCTCTCTCCATGTGGACCATCAAGCGGGGCTGAGGTGAGCATGCTACCATGAAATGTGTCTGACTCCATTATTGCAGTATCTCTTTTATCTCTCATGCTCTCGATGACTTTAATATAATATTTACATATCTCAACCATACAATTGTGCTTACTGAACTCGTGATTAGTGATGGGGGGCTGGCCCTCCCCAACTCAAACCACACCCTGGCACAAGTTAGTTGTGTCTTCTGGCTCCAGGTTTCTCACACTGCCACAATCAAAGTACCCAACAGGACCGTGGTCATCTCAAGATTCAACTAGAGAATAATTTGCTGCCAGTCTCGCTGTGTGATTCGTGGGCTGTTTGAGGATCTCACCTCCTTGTCTCTTGGTTAGAAGATGTTCCCAGTTCCTGTCAAAAGGCAGCTCAGCATATGACAGCTTGCTTTATCAGAGAAAGTAAGTAAGGAGAGCCAGAGTGTGTTGAAAGAAAACAAACTCGCCATCTTTTAAAACCTAATCGCAGAAGGGATATCTCATTACTTTTTCCTTATTCATTGCATGTGAAATGGCATGTCCAGTGTAGAGGGTGAGGATTACACAAAGGTGTGAATTATACAAAGGGATCATTGGGGACCTGCCTTAGAATGCCATACCACAGAGAAGGAAACTGAATGGCGATCAGAGAGGAAATGGTGAGCCGGTATTCATCGATGTATGTAGGCAATAGGTGAAACCATATAATCTGATGAAATTTCCCAACGAAAGCACACTCCCATCGGTCTCCACATTCATTATCTTGTAACTCAAAAACACACTGTATGGGAGCTTAAATTACCTTCTTTTTATAAATGAGACCCAGAGAGCTAAACCGACTTGTTCCACACCCAGAAATAGCAAAACAAGACACAGACTTGAGTGTCTAACTTCAACGTTTGTGTTTCATCCTCTGTACGGTGATGTCCTTATAAAACACCCTAGCTTTAGCCCTTCTGCACTACCACGTTCCTATGACAACCCCAATCCTCTCCTCTTCCAAAGCTTGATTTATTTTCTAGAACTAGTGGCAAGATCTTTCGCTGCATTGTCAGTTTCTTCATGTGTAAAACATAGACGAAGTTGTGCGCGTTCGAGAGAAAATAAATGTTAAAGGCACATTGTGGATATTCAATTGCTGTTGGTTCTACCACGTCAGACCTCCTATGGGGACAAGAACTATTTTATTTCAAGGTTTTCCAAGGCATTCCTGATTTAAGGTAATTTTATTTTGGGTAAATTTGTATTTCATTCTCCAGACAAGAGTTTAAAAGACTCTCGGAAAGACTTCAAGAGGTTTAGAAGATTTTGCCTGATTCCCCACTTTGAAAATCTGATCTCCTCTGGCTTCGTGGGGATGCAAACATTTCTGTTAGTAAACATGGTTTGATTTGTCGACCTGCTTTACTTTTAGTTCAGGCATTGAATGGATTACTTTGAGTAGATAAACATAAATATAAACTTAAATATGCATGTTGCTCTACATGACCTAGCGTCCAAACACTTAGAGTGTTTCGTTTGTCCTCCTTTTCCCTTCCCCACACTCCTTTGTTTCCTGTCTCTCTCTCTGCCCATCGCTTCTTATTAAAAGTCTCAGATTGCTTTTGTTCAAGGAAGTAATTACTAGGCTTTGCTGGGACATGTCCTTCCACAAAACGTTTTCTTTTTCTTTTTTTAAATCATTTTATTGAGGGCTCCCCGTACAACTCTTATCACATTCCATACATCGGTCCATTGTGTCCAAGCACAGTTCCCCAATACTTTTCAAAACCATTTCAACTCTATAAAATTAACCTGTCAGAATATGAATGTAAATGCATTTAACATCTTTAATATATATCTTATTAAATGCACTTTGGAATGAATTTAATTGGTATACTTTTGCAAAATGGTTCTTATTTTATTTATTTGTTCACACTGTTCTGTCTTCCAAAAAGGAGCTGAGGCGGTTGTTGTTCTGTTTTGTTTTTTTCATATAGGAAAATGTGCTGATCAGGAAAAATGGAAAATTCTCTGTCAAACCATTATCTGGGTTTACGGTTACTTAAGGCAATTATGCTTAAGACTTTTATGGGGATTTGGAAAGGTGCAGCCCTTGGAGAGCAAGTTGCAAGAGTGGTCTGGGAATGGGAAATGGACCACTGCCAAGAGCCAGCGCCTCACCCGAGGGTCACTGATCAGCTCTGGGGAGCTATCAAGGGCTACAGAGCGTGGAACCCCATGGCCTAGTCAAGCCTGTTCCCTCTACATCCCACCCTCCCCGGGGTGCTTTGCCCGATACAGAGCTTCTCTCGAGCTCTGTTCACCTTGGACTTCTTTCCTCCTCCAAACTTACCACTTATGTATTCCTCTTCTAAGTCAACCCCTGTGCCAGACACTAGACACGCAGAAGTGAATGAAGCTTTTACTGCCGCCTCATGACCTGAAGGAGGGCATTCCTGGCCAAGTTTCTTCCCTCTCTGCTCCATCTTCCATCTCCAAATATAAAGTGCCTATTCATCTTTGAGTCCCGATGGTGCTGTGTGTTGGGCTGCTACCAGGAAGATTGGCCGTTCAATTCTACTAGAGGCTTTATGGGAGAAAAGGAGGCTGTCTGCTCTGGTCAAGATTTACAGTCTTCAGCCCCATTATATACACCCATCGGAAAAGACATTCACTCTCTTAGTTCTGACATGGGACGAGAAGCCGCTGTGTTGGGGGTGGGGTAAGGGGGAGGAAAGGAGAGAGAGATTTACAATCATGGAAGCCCTATATTTGAGTTGCTATGAATTATAATCAACATGATAACAGTGGGTCGAGTGGGGTTATTCATCTTTTAAGACCCAACTCATATGTTGCCTTGTTTATGAAACGTTTCCCACAACCTCCAGAGAAAGCATCAGTTGAGTCCTCCTCTGTGTGGCCATGTCGGTACTCCTCTCCTTCCCATGCTTTTGTGGTGCGTATCTCCGTTCCCATCCCCTGGCCGCACGCGTCCCCAGTTTCATCATGAGTAAATCAGGAATTAAGACGTATTCATCTTTTTGCATCTGATCATTCTGCAACATCAGTACCTATGAATATCAGTAGCACAGATCAACCCGCGAAAGCATGGGCCAAACAGAAGACCAGGATGGGCAATCCTGGAAGATTCTCCTGAAGGAAGAACTGGGGGCACGGAGAAGGGGCCATGTGAGGACATGGGGCCAGATGACGGAAGACGGAGTCCCACGTTTGCAAGGGAAGACATCGACAGAAGGGGACTTTGGAGCTGAGTTTTGACGCATGTGTGGATGTTTTCACAAGCAGCAAGCTGTGGTTAGGCAGTCTAGGCTGAAGACACAGCATGAGCAAAGACCCAGGGCTGCGGCTTGTCCGTGCATGTGCAGGGTGTCCTGGCCGTCTGGAGAACACTGGGTGAGTCAAAGAAGAGAAGGCTGTAGAAGGAAGGAGGAGTCCGCTCAGGAAGAGACCCGGTTGCCACACAGAAGAGTTGAAGTGGAAGCCTTGAACGAAGGAGGGCCAAAGTCAGAGCTGCAGGTCTGGCAGTCACACCAAGTTATGACCTACAGAATGCAGACCTGGGTGTTGAATGCAGGCCCTAATACCTGGGAAAATGGAGTTCCTGAGTGCTCAAGACCAGACAGACAGACAGAAATGTTCCAGGCTGGACCAGGGAAACACTGGGGAACAGTAAGCATGAGGAGGGTCCTGGCATGGGAGCTTCCCTGTGGGTTAGTTCAAGGCCTCCAGCCCTCAGACATAGCTGGTTGAGGTCAGCACCAAATCCCGAGCGTCCCCCATTCTGCCCGATGCCATCAGAGCTGCAGTGACCGAATGCTGGGACCAGGGGTGCAGAGAGACCCTAAGGCTGAGGAGGAAGTGCCCGAATCTCAGTGTGGCCAGGGAACTTCATCCAAGGCCTGCAAGCATGGAGAGGCTCAGGGGCTCCCAGCGCTGGCTTCTCAGCACCCATTTGCCCAGGAGACAGGCTCCTAAGAGCCCTGGTAGCCCAGCCAGCCTCAAGAAGTGCCCTTTCCCGGAGCTGGCATTCTGGCTCAGCTCTCGTCTGCAGCTCCCCAGTGTCCATCAGGTCCCAGTTCTGGACTTCCTGCCCCAGCCCCAGTCCCGCTCCTACAAGGATGTGTGGTGTCCTGTTGCATTTGTGTGTCTGGTGTCCCCAGGAGGCAGGGTCCCCAGGAAATGAGTAAAAGGGCAGAGCCTGAATTGGTGTTGTTGTTCTCTAGGCAGGACTTGCTGCTGTATCCCCTGTTTGCCAAAGGTATTAAAAGTTTTAATATCTCCACTGTTTTTCCTGCTGCCTCACTCTGGGTCAAAGCGATCACAGGATACAGGTCTTTCGGATATTCATCTGGAATCCTTGGGGCTACAGCTCTGCCCCTTCTCTCCTGCTCTGCCCACTGGAAAAGGAATGAAAAGTGTCTCCCCAACAGTGTGAAGAGCCACCCGCGCGCCAACAGAGGGCTGAGTGTCCAGAGAGCGGCTGGACAGTTTAAGAGCTCCACAAACACTCCAACTTTCGGAGGCTTCACCCCACTGTATAATATACACATTAGATATAATCAGTGTCGCTTAGTACACAACTAAATAAGAGTCTAATGAGTCACAGTGGCATAGTGGGTCACACATTGGGCTGCTACCCACAAGGTCAGCGGTTTGAACCCACCAGCCGCTCTGCAGGAGGAAGATGAGGCTTTCTACTCCTGTAAAGATTTAGTCTCGGAAGCCACAGGGGCAGTTCCACTTCATTCAGGAAGGTCACTCTGAGCCAGAATGCACGCCCCGGCAGAGTTGTGAGTTGATTTGCAGTGTATTTGTCATCTATTTAAACATTGACCCATTTTTATGATGCAGTACTCCTGTGTATTTTCAAGCCAATAATTTTTTTTTCCTTTCGGGCCCCTGACATGTCTGTAGACCTCAGCACACTTTGCCTTCAGTGCCAGTGGATGAAGCAACCCTGGGGACGCCACCCGGCAGGCAGAGAGGACAATTTCATGGCCTTCATCATCTCCCAGAGTGCCTCATTTTTGTTTCCTGTGGAAGAACAAGCAACTGAGGAAAGACTTGCCCTCAGGGCCCTGTCTGGGCCCAGCACAGCCCTCCACAGCGTCCAAGTTCTCCCCCTGCCACCCCGCCAACAGCTGAGCCTGACTCTCCCTGTCCCAAACAGGGCCTCCAGGAGAGGGATCCTCTGAGTCTCCCTGGGGAGGGGATCCTTCAGAGACCCCTGCACTCCTCCTTGAGCCTGGAAGTGGGCTCTGGGAACTGTCCTGGCAAGGGACATGGGGCGGGCGGGCACCACACAGGAGTGGCCTCTTGAGTCTGAAGGACCCTGCCCACAACCCTCTTCCCGAAGGCTTATAAACTCAGGACGGCAGTGCCTCAATCATTTGGGGGTTCAAGTGAGGCAACTGGCTGCCCCTTGCCCCCAATCTTGCTGGGAGCTTGCGGAGTGGGAGCCAGGACTGATCTGCAGCCACACTCCCCAGCTGCCGGGCTCTCTCTGCCTCTGTCTCCTCCTCCATGTCGGTGTGAGTGTACCAGATGGGCTCACTTCCTCCCCTCTCTGTATCTAGCTACCTCTTTCTCGCTGTCTCCGCTGACTCCCTGCTCTGTCCCTCCCTCGGTCTAGTTCTCTCTGTGTCTGTACTTTACGTGCCCCCATCTGTCTCCGTATGCCTCTGTCGTGCTCGCTGGCTCTGTCTTTCACTGTCCCCAGCATTTCTGTCCCATCTCTCTCCTCCTCCTTCTCTGTCTCCCTTCTGTCTCTGGCTCAGTGTTCCTCTTGCCCTGCTTGCCTGTCTCTCTCTGGAGCCCCGTGTAGCCCCCTGCGTCTTGCCCTCTTGTCTCTTCCTGCCTGTGGCTTTGGCTCTCGTGGGGCTCCTCTCTCCATCCCTGACTCTGCTCTTCTGAACTTGTGGCTGTCTTTTCCACTTGCGAGCATTTCTCCCCCTTAGAACTCTCCTCGGAGCCCTCCCCTGGGTGAGCTTACCTCTCTGCCCACCCTCCTCCAAGCTGGGAAACCGTCTGTCCTCCTCGCAGTCTGGCTCCTCACCTCTACCCCTTGGGCCGGTTGTCCCAGTCCTTTGTGTTAGCTGATTCTTCTCCTCTTTGTCTGTCCTCTCCCAGAGCGTTGGCTCTGCTCAGTCACCGCTGTCTGTCTGCTCTCTGTTCCCCTTTCCCGGCTCAGCTGCCTGTCTTAGTCCCCCTTGTGCCCAGCATCTCAGGCATCATTTCTGCGTATTCTTTCATCTACTTGTTGCTCTTACTTTCACTCCTTCGTTGTTTTGTTCCTCTCTCCCGCTGGGGAGCTGTGGTTTACGCCCTTTTTTCTTTGAGTATTCTTCTTATGAAAAAAAAAAGGAGCGAATGAACATTTTTCCACTTTCTACCTCCTAAATCCACCCGTTCATCTCTTTCTGTTGCTAGCCATTGTCCTCTGGGCATCTGGGTTTCCGTCTCTCCCTGCCTGTCCCGCTCAGGTTCCGCATCCCGGCTTCTCTCAGGCTGTGCCCCTCTTTCCCTTCCTCAGCCTCAGCAGTTGTTGCTTTCTTGTTTTACCTGTTTCGCTGGGTCATTAGTCACCCCTGCAGGTTTAGTCTGGGGTGTGTGTGTGTGTGTGTGTGTGAGAGAGAGAGAGAGAGAGAGAGAATCATGTTCCTTCAGAACCTAACAGAACCAGGTTGTGTTTCATTAAGAGGAGCAGCGATGTGCCCAGGGTCATGGCCGCATGGCAAGCGTGAAGACTCAAAAGCTGTGTTCAGTCTTTCATCTCCTGGTTTGTGCCAATGAGAGGGAATGTGACAGAGGAGCACACTAAAGGGAACAAGCAAAGTATTTTCCTGTGATTCCCATCACATCCTGGCAAGGGACCAAGAGTGGCACCCTACACCCATGCCCTGGTCAGTTTAGGGACCAGGGACCCAGTTCTGCCTGGACTCTGCAGTCACCTGATCCACTTTGTCTTTTCATTTATAGCAGGTCGTCGTCCAACCTGGCTGTGACAGAGCGGGAACCTGAGGCTCAGAGAGGCCAAATCATTGGCCCTAAGACACACAGCAAACCTGGTAAAGAAAGTGAGGTTAGAAACCAATCTCCAGCCTCTGGTCTGGACCAGCAAACAAACTGTCTCCTGTGTCTCCTCTGCTTCTTCTGTGCTCAGCCTGAAGGCACCAGTTGGAGGTAAGGATGGGGCTGTGGTTAAGGATCTCAGCTCTCAAGAGCTGGGGGGAGAATGAGGCTTTCCGTTTCAGACTCCCTCTGGCCCGTGACTCCCTCTGAGAGCAGTATTCTGCAGCGAAAAGAGCCTTCTGCTAGGTTGGAACACTTGTCCATCCTCTGCTTCAGACAGTCCTTCTGTCTGAACTTGGGCTGCTCATCTCCCCTCCCTGGTGTTGGGAAATGAAAGAATTGTCCCCGTAGGCATCACATTGAGTTTGAAAGACCCTCGTGCTTGGGTACGAAGCATGTGAGTGGAGGGGTTACTGAACTTTGTGTTCGACAAAGAGGTTCACGAGGTTTTCCAAAGGCAGGGAATCGTATAGCTCTGACATTGCAGCTGAGGCTCAGAGAAGCCAAACAACTGGCCCTAAGCCACACAGCAAACCAGGTAAGAGAGTGAGGTTTGAAACCACACCCGGTGCCTATTTATTCCAATACCCACCCTCAGTTCTGCTGCCAAGGAACTGAGAGCCTTGAGGCTAGTTTCCCCTCAGCCTCCCCTGCTGCTCCCTTCTGTGCCATCCCTGAATATCCTCCTGTGGTTATCAACCCACATCGGGCGGAACACTAGCATGAGCGGGTCTGTGGGACTCGGGTGTCCTTTGCTTTATATGTATACCTCCCAGCTCCTGATTAACACCAAATGGAGGCATACCTGGGGGAAGGGGGATGTTTTGTGTCATTCTAGAGGAGCCATAGAGATTACCTATACCTTCATTTTATAGATGAGATTGTGAGGGTCAAGGAGCTTAAAGGACTTGCTCAAAGTCACACAGCAAATTAGTGATTCGGTGAGATATGTGCCATGACCCGGAAAGTTGTCTGGGTCCAAATAAAGGCCTTGTGTGCATGCAATTAGTAATAATCATAAAGGACCTTCCTGGCCCGGTAGAA
Source organism: Tenrec ecaudatus (assembly GCF_050624435.1). Taxonomy (NCBI): domain Eukaryota; kingdom Metazoa; phylum Chordata; class Mammalia; order Afrosoricida; family Tenrecidae; genus Tenrec; species Tenrec ecaudatus. The sequence continues at coordinate 67,837,509 of NC_134530.1, forward strand.
TGGCAGTGAGGATGAGAGGCTGTAGGTGGAAATAACGGACACTTTCCTCCTCATCGACTGCCCACCTGCAGCTGATGGTGGGGGGCCTTTTGTCATAGAATCTGTACACATACCAGTAGGGCCAAAGCTGGAGGGGATCAGCCTGAACTTGGCTTTGCCTTTCTCTGCCTGGAGTCCTTCCTTTTCAATGCCTTCTCCTCTTGTCCACTGGAGCACTCTCAGTTGACATTGGTAATTTAGGAGGCAAAGAGTGAAAATAGGAGACTCACAGCCATTGTGTCGATTCTAACTCATTGCAACCCCATAGGACAGGGAAGAACCACCCGTGTGGGGTCCTGAGGCTCTAACTCTACATGTTACTGAAATAGAAAGCCTCATCTTTCTCCTGTGGAGCAGCTGGTGGTTTCAAACTTCTGGCCTTATGGTTATCAGCCTAACGTATAACCACTAGGCCACCAGATCTCCTAGGAGGCAGAGAAGTGTCTCTGTGTTTTATGTTCCCACCTCCTGGTCATGTGGACAGACACATTAGCAGTTCCTCGTGTGTTCGTGGTATTTGTCCACTACCTACTTTGCTCAGGGAGGTGATTACAAGACTCTTTCTTGTCATTCAACCTCTCAAACAGATGAGGTTGTCAACATCCACAGAGGTGACGTCATTGCAGCAAGCCTGGAACCCAGCATGGCTTGACTCCAAATCCAGAGCTCTACCAGCCTCCCCATATTCCGTAATTCAACAAATACTCGGGCTCTAGCCCCTAGTTGTCCTTTGTTTCCCAGCCCCAGAGGTCTACTGGTGTCAGGAATCTAGACTCTATGAACTCACTCTCCTATCTGTGATCTGTGACAGCTTCCTCCTGGATCCAGCCATGCTAACTTAGATTCCCAATCTAACTTCCCTGTAAATGTAGAGTCAAGGTGGGCTTTCACCCTTGGTCTGTTTCCTCCAAAGTGGTCTCCTTTTGATATTAATTCTAAGATGTATGTTAAGCAATAATGCATTTACATTAGGCTGCATAATTCCCAAGTATGGCTCTGTGGAGGAGATAGAGTCGGATAATAGGAGAATCTGTCCATTCCATTCTTCTGAGTAATGCTCTTTCTTGGACTCTTCCTCTCTCATAGCCACACTCTTACCTAAATCTGAATGGAGACACCAAAGCTCTATACATTGCGTCTCCAGAATACCATTTGGGACATAATTCCATATTCTAAAATAGAACAAGACTGTCAAGTTCAGTCTGACTCGTGGTGAGCCCGTAAGTATCAGAGCAGAACCACACTCCAGAGAGTTCTCAGGGCTGACTTTTCAGAAGGCCATCAGACCCTTTTTCTAGATGGACTTGAACCTCCAGTCTTCCAATTACCAGCCAAGCACATTAACGACTTGCCTCACCCAGGGACAGCACTATCAAAGGAATTCGTGTTTAATATGGAAATTTCATAAAATTCAGACACCTCAGAAATATATCATCAAAATCCTGATCACCAGAAATAGCCATTGTCAACACTTTGGTATATTTCTTTCTTGCGTTTTTGTCTGTACAAACAAATCTTTATACAATTAAAGTTGGGTCATATGTAGTTTCATATACCGATTTGGCTTTTTTAATTTAGCAAAATTAAATAGTCTCCAAAATGTGGATTTTTAAAAGTCTTTGGCTATTTAATAGATCAGTATACCATAACTTATTTAAACAACCACCTGCTGAAACATTCAGGTTGTTTCCTGCTTTCCCTACTGTGAGCAACACTGCAATGAGCATGCTTGATCACAAGCTCTCCCTATCACTCTGATTCTTTTTTTCTTAGGCAAAATTCTTAAAAGTCAAATTGCATATTGCCAAATTTCCCTGCACAATATAGTCATTTATTTCCCATACCAATATATGAGAATTTCTACATTGCTGTAAATGGAACAGTCCTAGCAATAGCATTTTAAAGGAGTGTTGGCTGATTCTGAAACATCACTGGTGTTTTAATTTGTAATTCTTTAACTATAATTAAGGTAAACTTTTTGGTAGATTTATTGGCCATTTTAATTGCTTTATTTGTATATTTCTGATATATTTCATCTAATTTTTCTGAACTATCATCATTTTTTAGGGTTTTAGAAGAAATATTTACATGCTAATGGCACTAATCACTTGGTTTCCGTGTAGGCCACAAACATCATAATTTTTTTTCAGAGAGAAAATTTTTGCTTTAATATGTAGTACAAATGGCCAAGGAACTTTACAATCTCCAGTGTCCAATCTTCAATTGTCTTCTATTTTGAGATGAGTAAATCATTTCCAGTTTAGCTATTCCTTTGGAGGGCAGTATCTTACAAATGACAATTTTATGTCCATGAGATTTGGAGAAATAAAAAGTAAAAACAAAATTTTGTAGATAAATAAAAATCAGATTTTGTAAATAAAAACAAGATTAGTTCAAGGGTGGAATGAACTGCAGAAGAAAGACGCCAATAGCTAAACAGGAGAAGTAGCAAGAAGGAATCAGAACTGACTGACAGAGGAATTTACAGGGCCTGGAGACCTGACTTACACAAGGAAGTCTAAAAAATATTGGGTTCTCCAATATTTCAGGGCATTGGACTTTTCATAGCAGATCAGACAAGGGCCTCTGTTACTTTATTAGAAATATTAAAGGATAAGGGTTGAAATACTTAGGTACAAGATTCAGGTTGTACTTAAAAGCCCTTTCTCAGTCCCATTGTAAAATAGTCACCCACATTTTCATTTTTTTCTATTTAACTCTAATCAATTTAGAATTTACCTTGCTAAACAGAGTAAAATAAAACGTCCACTCAGATAGCGACCTCATTGCCCGAGCAACATTTGTTGAATAAGGCTCCCAATTCCTCTTGTTTGTAATAACATCTTTATTATATGATGTATTCTATGGTTATCCGTTACATCCCATTGGTCTGTTTCTGAGTCCAAACTACATTTTTAGTTCCATGGTATACTACTCTGTCTTGGGAGGGTGTCTCCCACTTATAGTTTCCAGATAAAATATAGATGCTCAGTTAAATTTTATTTTCAGATTATTTGTATTTACTAAATCCGATCATTTATTTTCAATTTATTGTTCTTAAACACCCTACTCGTACCCCCACACTATTTGCTTGGCTATTATTATCCACTTACTTTTTCGTAGACTTTTGAATGAAATTAGTAAGTGCCTCTCCAAACATCCTTCTGGGTTTAAGTTGAATTACATTAAACATATGAACAATTTTGTAGACAAATACCTTTTGTTTTCAATTGTTAGTCTTTCTTTCCATACTGCTATATTTCACCAAAGCTTCCCTTACGTTTCTTGTACAGTCCTGTAGAATATTTGGTGTGTTTTGCTTCATTTTTGTTTCTCATATAGGTCCACTCGGTTTCTTATTAAATTTATTCCTAAGAATGTGTGTCTTTTTATGTGCTGATTCTGTATCTCTGGATGCCTTTGCCTGCTGAGACAAAATTGACTGTAAGGAAGAATAAATCAAACGGTGCGTATGAAAACTCCTTACACACCCTCGGCACTCACACTCAATAAATGGCATGTCCTAACAACTCTTTAAACAGGCAAATCGTAATGCAGGAGCTCAACCAGTCAGCGGTGACAGAGTTCATTCTGTTGGGCTTTGCTCCCAACCCCAGGACCAATCCTCTGCTCTTCACCTTCTTTTTAGTCTTTTACCTGCTGATCCTCGTGAGCAATAGCCTCCTCATTACCATTATCCACCAGGACGCTCGCCTCCATACGCCCATGTACTTTTTCATTGGCGTCCTCTCCCTGTTGGATGTGTGTTACACCACCACTACTGTGCCCCAGATGCTTGTGCATATTCTCAGCAAAAAGAGGACCATCTCTTTTGCTAGATGTGTGGCTCAAATGTACATCTTCCTCCTCTTTGGGGTCACCGAGTCCTGGCTCTTCTCCATCATGTCCGTGGACAGGTACATGGCCATCTGCCACCCTCTCAGGTACAAGGTCATTATGAGTCACTGGATGTGTCTCCTCATGGTGGGTATCTGTGCAGCCTATGGCGTGGTGGGGGGCCTATGCTATACCTTTTTTGCTATGCGCCTGCCTTATTGTGGCCCGAATGAAATTGACCACTACTTTTGTGAAGTCCCTGCCGTCCTGAAGCTGGCCTGTGCAGACACTTCCCTTAATGACTTGGTGGACTTCATCACTGGCTTCAACGTCATTGTGGTTCCGCTCTCCCTCATCGTCATCGTCTATGCAAACATCTTTGCCGCCATCATGAAGATCCGCTCAGCCCAGGGGAGGATCAAGGCCTTCTCCACCTGTGCCTCCCACATCACCGTGGTCACCATGTTCGCCATTCCTTGCATCATCATGTACATGGGTCCTGGCTCGGGCTCGTTGTCCAATAATGGCAAGAAAATGGCCCTATTCTATAACATCGCCACAGCCTTCCTCAATCCTGTCATCTATAGTTTGAGGAACAAGGACGTGAAAAAGGCTTTCCTCAAATTGATGAGAAGGGGCAGGGCCTCAGAGTGAGGCTTTAAAGCAAAGACTTGGGGACCTGAACAAAATAGGACTCACCATCGCCGGCTCCCCAAAGACTCTTCCAGGAGACCTGGAAGAGCTATACACTAAAAGATTAATGCTTCACCTCGTCCATATGGGAGAGGTGGTCAGGCACTAGCATTGTCTATGGTGATGTCGTCTGGCACAGAAACAAATATGAAGCTACGACATGATGAAGAGCCTGGACATCAGTGCCAGGCAGACCGGGATGAAAGACTTGGTCGTACCAATTACTACATATGGGAGTCTTTGAAAATCACTTAACTATAATAAGGTGTGTATTTTTTCCTCATAAGCAAAGAATTAAATGAAATAATATATGTAAAACCTAGAACAAAGCTATATGTAATATATAGCTAAATGAGATAATATATGTAAAGCTTAGTACAGAGCCTGATATACAAGGGGGTACTAAAAAAATTAATAAAACCAGAATTATGGTGGGCGGGGAAGAACTCCCAGTACTCATTTTTCCCAGTAGGTGAGCACCAAGCAACTCGCTCTGAGTTAGTGCACCTAGTGGTGTCACCTGGGAAGTTTCTCTCTGGTCACAGTGAATTTTGTCATCAAAGCAATTTCACTCAAACCTCATTTTTTGTGATGGCCAATTTAAGAGGACAGCATGCACCTCTGAAATTTTGTTTCCTGCTCAGGAAAAGTGCCGCAAAACTGTTGTGATGTTGAACACAGTTTACCGGGACAGCGCGATAGGAAAAACTCAAGTGTACAAGTGGTTTTCTCGTTTCAAAAAAGGTGAAATGTGGATTGACTACAAACCTTGTTCTGGACATCTAGCAACTTCCCAAACAGATGAAAATGTTGACTTATAGTGCATTTTGAGTTCTTTTCACCAGGTCAGACTGTTAATCAAGATTCCTATCGGAGGTTCTGAAAAGATGTGTGACAGTGGGGGACTGGTTTTGCCACCAGGACAATGCACCTGCTCGTGCAGCCATCTCAGTGCACCACTTTGGGGCAAAAACAGCATGCCTCTCTTGCCCCACACACCTTACTCACCTGATCTCGTTCCATGCATGTTTCCTCAAATTCAGAGGGACATGAAAGGACAGCGAGTTGATGACTTAGAAGAAGTGAAGCAAAAAAAATGAGCCATCCAAACAGATGAGTTTGAAAAATGTTTCCAAGAATAGAATCACAGATTTGATAAATGTATTAAGTGTAATGGAGAGTATTTTGAAGGTGATAAGGTTGTTTTATATTAAAAAAATTAAATACATAGCTTTGGGGAAAAAGTCCAGTTTTGGTAGGTTATCCCTCATATAGTAACATTTCAACAAATGTCAGTTATAATAGTTTTCATTTATTATCCAGGAATTAACCATTAAACAATAATAAGCAACAATCCTCTTGGGTTATGGAAGTGACTGGAGCCCTAGAGGGGTAAGCAGAGTGTGAAAGAAGTAGAATCTTAAAAACTGAAAAGTGAATAATCTTAGGATGAGAAGGTAGAGATGAACCTGTATCTGCCTACCTACAAACTGCCACGAGAGTATCCAGAGTCAGTTGAAATCATCTTTGGAGGGGAAAAAACAAAAGCTATGCTTTCTAACCACTTGATTCTGTGATTTTATATTTTTATACTTCTTGATTTTCCTTTTCCCTTTGTCTCTAATAAAGTCCATTTTGGAAAACTTCAGCCTGCCTTGAGTGGTCTCACCAAAAAGGGACTCTGCCTGCGTAAGGCTAAGTCAAGCTGGTGGTGGATGGAGCAGGAAGTGGACATAGTGTCCTGAGAAAAAATTTAGAGTCTGGAAAGAAGTAAAAAGTCAATTATCTGGTTTTGCTCTATTCTTTCTACCTTAAGGGATCGCCCCAAACTCTTCTCATCTCTCCTATAATTTTGACAGTTGTAAAAAAATTTTCCCCGTCTTCACCAAGCTTTAGGGTCTATTACCCGGCATCATATCTATTTACTAGCTTTTCCTCAACCCGTTGCTGCAGGACTACAGCACATCATTTACGGAACGTAGCCCACCAGCTACATGTGGTCATCACAGTTCTTCCTCAGCCGCTGGGCAGTGATGAATTACTTTGCATAGCCTTTCTAGTTATGATCGTGTAGCTCTTACGCAATGATTGGGTGGGATTGTGCAAATATGGCCTCTATGTTTTTAGTTGGAATTTAATACCTATGTCAGTCCATATTTCAATCACGTCAAGTCGAATCGCTACCACAAATCATTTCCAACCATTCTCTTTCTACATGGGCTACTTGAGATGATCTCCCATTTATACCCCCACCACCACCACTGTACCCCCAAATATGGTCTCTGGTGGCCCACCAAGGGGATTGGATAATTTTGCTAAAGCAAATAAGGTGTGTGGAACCCTTATGGACATGGGACTATGCAAATAAATCGCATGGCACCCTTGTCAGGAATGGTCGGTTTGATCATCCTGTGAGGCTGAAAGGCAGCCAATCTCATAGGTTGGTCGGGGACTTTTCTACTACCACACAGCAACACTGGGAGTGAAGCATGTCCTTTGGATTCAGGGTTCTTGTCCTAAAAACGTCGCAGACCGGGAACTAGAGAGGGCTGTGACACTGAAGACGGCACAAGAGGGTGAGGAGTGGTGGCAAGCACAGCAGAGCCCAGTGGCAATAGACTCAGGAGACTGGCATGAGACAGGACAGTGGACTGCCCAGCCCATAGGCAAGGTTGCTACAGCGTATATGCCCACCTACGGCGTGAGAGAGCCTGAGCACCTTACACAGCGGGCTGGTGAACACAGCCATGACACAAACTGGAGAAATGAAGATGTAGAAGGAAACATTAGAAGGCCAGAGTAGAGTAAGTATTCATCCTGAAGCATGGATCCAGGTGTACAAGGCACAATCTTTGGAAAAATCTGAGAAGCCAAGCAGATCCAGCCACTGAAATGGGGCTGCAATCAGGGAGTTTAAGGGGAGGTCTTTGAAAAGCGATTTCCATGATATCGCTACTTCTCTATGTGTCCACCGCCAAGCACGTAGTTGTGGGTGTGGTGTTCCTGTTGCTCTGCGGAGCCAACATTGTGTAAGAGAGCTACACATGTAGTAGAGACAACAAAGATCAGATAGACACCCCAGTGTCTGACACAACTCTATCGCACCATGAAGACCTTCACTTCTTCTACAGGCCAAATCCCACGACCTACAGAAGGAGGGGATTCTGGAAAACAAGTTCCCATTTAACTAATCGGGGACCGTTTAATGATTAGAGGGTTTGTTTTAGGAATTAGACTTTCCAGCATTGTGGAAGAAGCTGCCAACGGGGTTGACCTGCCACGATGCAGCTATGTGTTGGTTATCTCAGTATAACGTTGTCTTTAACCAATGCATTATGGAGAATGAGTTTTTTAAGTTGCAACCATGCAGAGGACATCTGGTTCTGGTCAGGTACTGGCCTGCCCTCAGACTCAAAAGTAACAACAGTCAAGCCTGCACTAAAAGGGGACCTCTCAGCGGAAGAACACTCAAATGTGTTCTCACTAATCAAGAGCTATAAAAAAGTGGTGAGCCTGCAACCTGTAAAAGGCAGTGTGGTAATTAGATATCGCGTCAACTAGACGCTCCAGGCTAGGAGTTCAGCCTGTCCATTAAGTGGGAGCTTGATGACACCTCCCTGGGTGTGGCCTGATGTATAAAAGCAGATCAAACAGGCATGATTCATTCCTGTCACTCCACCTTCCTCCTCCTTAGGACATCATTGGGACTCTGTCAGCCTCTGGGGCGGCCCCACAAGGGACCCTGCCACGCTTCCACCGACCTTGGACTCCATTGACTCTGTGCTCAGTGGCCATGATCTCCCTGCTCGGCCTGGAACTGCTTGAGTCTCAAGAGGGCCTTAGCTAGCACTGGAGCAATGGACTTGAGTCGAACTGGACTAGAGTGGCTTCTTGGTGTAAAGTTGCTTCTTGACATACACTTCTTTCTTATACATAGATGAGTGTTACTGGTCTTTTTCTCTAGACAATCCTGCCTAACACCGGTAGAACACTTGTGTAATGCAGAAAAACAAGATAGTCCATCAAGTTCCAGATTGTACAGATGTCACTGTTACCAACTCCAAACTCACTGCCGTTGAGTCAATGCTGACCCAGAGCAAACCTACAGGACAGGGTAGAACTTCCGCTGTGTGGAGGTTAGATAATTGTTGATTTCAGGATTAAGCGTGTAGAGGTGGAGTCTAGCCTCTCAATCAGGTCATAGTCAGTGAGGTTTCTGTGTGGGCATAGCCTTCCTCTAAGGATTCTGGGAATTCTGGTATGTCCTCCTTGGAGGTGGGAGACTCTCTGCTCACACCCTGGGAAACACAGCAGCTGACAAGACACATGGACCCACCCTGATGCCGCCTTGGGTGCTGGAGAAGCCATGCAGAGACCCCCTTCCAGCACTGAGATGTTTCCAATGCCACTGGACCCAAAGACTTTCTACCCACTAGCCTGTGATCTTCTACCTTCGGTGTGATTGCATGTGTTTTGTGAGTCTGACGAAGACTTTATAGATTGGTATCAGACATATGAGCTAATATCAGACTTAAGGGCTTGATCTGGACTAGGCTGGGGTGTTTTCTCAATGTTCAATTGCTCTTGTATGTAAAGCTCTTTCTTATACACATATGGTTGTCCATGGATTTGTTTCTCTAGTCTACCCGGAGTAGCACATGCTGTAAGTATCTGAGACTATACATGTTTTCAGGAGTAAAAAGTCCTGTTTTTCTCCCTCAGAGCTGCTGGTAGTTTCAAACTGGTGACTTTTTGGATTAGAGCCCAATTCATAACCACTAGACCACCAGGGTGGTGTCACTGTATAAAGCAGAACAAAATATAAATTATATATATATATAAATCAATTCTCTATAGGTACTGAGCAACAAACCATGTAAAGTGTCAATCAGTAGCTTCCAAGAGTTGTTGCTGTGGTTGTTGAGGACCATCAGTCTGGGCTCACAGTGACAGGGTTTCCCCACCGAAAGGAGCACTGCCTGTGCGGACACCGTCCCCACAATCACTGGTGGGTGAACCACTGTTGCACCCACGGCGTCACTCTGGGTGCCTCCCAGCTTGAGGCGCTCAGTGTGTAGCCTCATATCACACTGCGACTTATTAACTTCTCACTCGCCAAATTCTGCAGCAGACTTCCAGGGCCTTCTTCCAAGGCTGACTTAGTCTGGAAGCACCTCTGAAACCTGTTCACCGGGATCCCGGGTGACATATCCTCTTCAAAAGCTATTTCGAGAGGAATTGCTGATACCCAAATGAAGGCTGGACATGACAGTGAGACAAGAGGAAAGTAAAAGGAAATAGAGGAAAGAAGTAGGAGGCAAAGGGCATTCATAGAGGTCTAAATACTGGCATGTACATATGTAACTATATTGATGTATGATGATGGGGAAATAGATCTATGTGCATATATTAATATATTTAGTATTAAGGTAGCAGATGGACATTGGGCCTCCACTCAAGTACTCCCTCAATGCAAGAACACTTTTTTCTATTAAAATGGCATTCCATGATGCTCATCTTCCCGACATGATTGCTGAAGACAAACCAGATGCATAAGCAAATGTAGGGAAGAAAGCTGATGGTGTCCAGCTATCAAAAGAGATAGTGTCTGGGGTCTTAAAAGCTTGAAGATAAACAAGTGGCCATCTAGCTTAGAAGGAACAAAGCCCACATGGAAGAAGCACACCAGCCTGTGTGATCATGAAGTATCGATAAGATCAGGTATCAGGCATCAAAGAGCAAAAAAAAATCGTATCATTGTGAATGAGGGGGAGTGTTGTGGAGGAAAAGGCCATCCCCCCACAATTAATTGTGGATTCAATAGGCACAATTGTACCGTAGATTTATATATATATATATATATATATATATATATATATATATGTAATAAAGTCATTGAGAGCATGAGAGATATAAGAGATTGAAATAATGGAGTCAGCACATTTCATGGTGGCATGCTCACCTCAGCCTTGCTTGGTGGTCCCCGTGGAGATGGAAGACCAGAGGACAGGAGAGAGGGGGAGGGGAAGAAGGACAAGGAGAAAAGGAACAGGGGAGAGAGGACCAGAGAGGAAGGGAGCTGACGAGAGGCCAAAGATGGATCGTTCTTGCTCACCGAGGCTTATACCTTTGGGAGGCATGCAAGTCTGCTAAGTACAGGTACAGACATCCGTCACAGGAAGGGGTTGCACTGTAGATTACACAGCAATGAGAGCGGGACAATCTAGGGACATACATGCAATAGGAAGGGGAGGGATTAGGGGCACACATGTGGTAAGGGCGGATCCTAGATTCAGGATGGCAAGCCTAACTTTGGATGTCACTGAGCAGGTTTGGCCCGTTCTCTGGATCTCCATAGAAATCATTATCAGTAGGGTGGAAACCCCACTTACAGGGACCAGACTAATGGTCACAAGCCTGTAGGGAGAAGTAGCCCATTGTCCTTAACACCAGGGAGCAGGCACTATCTGTGGTGGGCCCACAGAGTAGTCTGACAACAGGCTACCTTCAGGGAGGATGTCTCTAAGCACCTGACCTCGCGCCATATGCTGGCAAAAAGCCTCTAATGTTTGGCATGTCTTTGAGGGGAGACAAAGCTGGGGAAAAGTCTCTTTATAACTTCATAGAAGGTGGAGTGGAGACCCAAAGCCCATCTGTAGGCAACTGGACATCCCCTTAGAGAAGGGTCAAGGAGAGGAGATGAACCAGTCAGGGTGCAATATAGCACCAATGAAACATACAACTTTCCTCTAGTTCTTTAATGCTTCCTTCCCCGCCACTATCATGATCCCAATTCTATCTTACAAATCCAGTTAGACCAGAGGATGTACACTGGTACAGATAAGAGCTGGAAACACAGGGAATCCGGGACAGATCAGGACCAGTAATGAGAGTAGCAATACCAGGAGGGAAAGGGAAAGTGGGGGAGAAAGGGAGAGCCTCTGGGGGAAAGAAAACAGAAAAGTGGGTGAAGGGAGACATTGGACACTGTAAGACATTAAAAAATAATAATTTATAAATTATCAAGGGTGAGGACGGTAGGAAGGGTGGGGGAAGGAGGGGGAAATGAGGAGCTGATACTAAGGGCACACATAGAAAGCAAATGTTTTGAGAATGATGATGTCAACAAATATACAAATGTGCTTAACACAATGACTGGATGTATGGATTGTAATAAGGGTTATATGAGCCCCCCAAAATAATTTTTTTATTTTTAAAGCTATTTCAACAGTGCATATCTGCCAGAAATTCAAGTTGAGCTCAGGAAAAAACGGGGAACAAAAGATATCACTGCTGATGTAAGATGAACGTTGGCTGGAAACAGAGAATAGCAGAAAGAGGTCTACCTATGTGTTCTTGATATTTCGAGTCTTACAGGTATGTGAAGCTAACAAACTATGGATAACATTGTGAAGAATGTGAACTCAAGACAACTCTGTTGTGCTCATGTGGAATGTGCACGTAGAACAAGAGGCAGGTGTTTGAACATAACAAGGGATACAAGTGGTCTTAAATTAGGAAAAATGTGTTACTGGGTTGTATCTTTTCACCATAATTATTAAATCCACGTGCGAAGTAAAAAATCCAAGAAGTTAGACTCCGGGAAGAAGAGGGTAGCATCGGGGTCAGAGAAAGGCTCAATAACCACCTGCGCCATGCAGGCAGCACCTCCTTGCTTGCTAAAGGGGACCAGGCGTGAGCATATTGACGAACAACAAAGAATGCCATTTCCATGAAAAGAAAACAAAAACTTCACAACCGTACCAATAAACAATATAAGCAGGGAAAACATTGACTCTTTGGGGATTTTATTTGTTGGATTCACAACAAACACACATATAATCAGTGTCAAAAAAATCAAAAGACATATTGGGTTGAGAAAATCTATTGTAAAAGACTTCTAAATGTTAAAGAGCAAAGATGTCATTTTAAGGACTAAAGTGGGCTGACTCAAGCCATGGCATAGTCAATCGGTTTATATGCATGTGAAAGTTAGATAATAAATAAGGAAGACCAAAGAAGAATCCAAGTTGAAGTTCAAGAGTTGAACTTGTCAAGGTTTTTGTCTTACTTGGATCCACAATCAAAGCTCATGGAAGCAGCAGTCAAGAGATCAAAAAACATATTGCATTAGATAAATCTGCTTCACAAGCCCTTTTTAGAGTATTGAAGAGCCAGGATGTTACTTTGAGGACTGAGGTGTGCCTGACCCAAGCCATGGAATTCTCTTGCAGCATATGCATGTGAAAGTTGCACATTGAATAGAGAAGACCGAAGAAGAATAGATGCATTTTAATTTGGCACTGGAGAAGAATATTCAAAGTGCCATGGTCTTCTAAAAGGATAAATATGATCTGTTTTGGAAGAAGTAAACCATGACAAGACTTGGTTTTCCATACTTTGGACATATTGTCAGTCCCTGGAGAAGGATGCACCGTTTGGTAAAGTGGAAGGGCAGCAAGGAAAAAGAAGGACTGACACAGTGCCTGCGTCAATGGGCTCAGGCACAGGAACAACTGTGAGGCTGGTGCAGGAACGGGCAGTGTTTCGTTCCATTGCACATTGTGTTGCTTTGGCTTAGAACCAGCTCAATGGCACCTAACAATAAAGAAGAATCAGTGCCTTTGAATTATGTTGTCAACAGAGAATATCAATTAAGCCATGGACTGCAGAGGAACAAAGACATCTATGTTGGAAGAAGTATATTCCAAATGCTCCCTAAAAGTGAAGATGTTGAAAGTTTGTCTCACCGCCTTGGCCTTGTTATCAGGTGCAGTTCCTGGAGAAGGAAAAACAGGAAGACGTCCACTAAGCTGGACTGACGCAGTATCTGCAACAGTCAGGTTAAATATAAGAACAACTGTCGGGACAGCACAGAATCAAGTCAGTGCTTCGTTTTGTTGTGTCATGTTTTGCTATGAGTTAGAAAATGCTCAATGACACCTAAGGATAGATACATGATAGATAGATAGATAGATAGATAGATAGATAGATAGATAGATAGATAGATAGATAGATAGATAGAGATGCCCTGGAGGCAGAACAGTAGGCTCAAGATTGGATTACTCAGCAAAAGGATGACACTTTGAATCCACCAGCTGTTCCACAGAAGAACGTGCCCTGTTTCTGTAAAGATCACAACCTAGGAAACCTGATGGAGTGGTTCTACTCTGCTTTATAGTGTTGCTGTGAGTTGAAATCAGCTCAACAGTGGATTTTTAAAATATATATGTGTATGTCCATTGAGAGAATGATATGTAAAGTACACTCGAGTTGAATATATATGTTGTTGTTGTTGTTGTTGTTGCTAGGTGCCATAGAGTTAGTTCTGCCTCATAGTGACCCTATGCACAACAGAGTGAAACACTGCCCGGTCTTGCATCATCCTCACAATTGTTCCTGTGCTTGAGCGCATTGTTGAACCACCGCGCCAACCCATCTCGTTGAGTCTCTCCTTCATTCCACTGTCCCTCTACTTCACCACTCATGATGTGCTTCTCCAGGGACTGGTCTCTCCTGACAACATGTCCAAAGTCTGTAAGACAAATCCCCGCCATCCTGGCCTCCAGGGAGCACTCTGATGGTGCTTCTGGCCAGCTTGTTTCCATCCACTTGCATTTTTCAATGGTGGATGAACGTGAATGTGCTTAAATCTGTGCTGTGTTCTTAATTTCTTTAGAGCATTTATCAGTAGAAGGATTGTTGGGTCATGTGTTATTTCTATTCCCAAATGAAAAAGGAAGTGTTTTGAAATTGATGATGGCAGCATCGATATAAGTTCGCTTGATATAATTGATTTATGGAGTGTTATTGGTAAGAGCCCCCAATAACATGATGAATAAAAAATAACAAAATATAACTTCCCCCTTTAAAAAATAGTTCAAATGGATTGATTTTTCTTCAGTCTTTCTTATTAGATGTCCAACTTTCACATGCAACTGAAATTGGGTCAGGCAGACCTTAGCTCTGAAGGTAGCATCTTTGCTTCCCAATATTCTAACAAAGTCTCTTGCAGTCGATTTACCCCGTGCAATTCATCTTTTGAGCTCTTGACTGCTGCTTCCCTGAGCATTGACTGGTGGTCCAAGCAAGATGGAATTCTTGACAACTGCAATATTTTCTCCATTTATCATGTTGCTACGTATTGGTTCAGTTATGAGGATGTTGGTTTTCTTCATATTCATTTGTAATCCATGCTGATGGCTGCAATCCATGATCTTGATTAGCAAGTTCAAGTCCTCCTCACTTTCGGCAAGCAAGGTTGTGTCGTCTGCGTATCTCAGGCTGTTAATAAACTTTCCTCCAACCCTGAGGCCAGGTTGTTCTTCATATAATTCAACTTCTCTGGTTATTTGTTTAGCATGCAAATTAAATAAGCATGGTGAGATACTACCTCACCCACGCCTTTCCTGATTTTAAATTGTGCGGCATTCCCTTGTTCTGTTCACACAAGTGTCTCATGATCCATGTACATGTTCCGCATGAGCACAAGGTAGGGTTGTGGGATCCCCATTCTTCTCAAGGCTACCCATAATTGTTATGATCCACAGGGTCAAATGTCTCTGCATAGTCAGTGAAATAGGAGTGAGCATCTTTCTGGTGTTCTCTGCTTTGAGCCAAGAGCCATCTGACACCAGCAATGATATCCCTTGATCCATGTCCTCTCTGAATCGAGCCTGAACTTCTGGCGGTTCTCTGTCAATGTACTGCCGCAACTGTTATTGGGTGATATTCATCAAAATTTTATTTTCATATGATATCAGTGATGTTGTTCTAGAATTTGAGCATTCTGTCTGGCCACATTCCTTTGGAATGGGTACAAATATAGATCTCTTCCACTCAGTAGGCCAAGTATCTGTCTTCCAAATGTCCTGGCATAGACCAGTAAGTGCTTCCAGTGTTTCATCAGCTTGTTGAAACATTTCAACTGGTGTTCCATAATTCCTGGAGCCTTGTTTTTGGCTAATGCTTTCTGTGACTCTTGGGCTTCTTACTTTAGTAGCATTGGTTCTTGGTCATATGCTACCTCTTGAAATGGTTGAATGTTAATTAGTTCTTTTTTAATTAACATTTTATTAGGGACTCATACAACTCTTATCACAATTCATACATACATCAATTGTGTAAAGCACATCTGTACATTCATTGCCCTCATCGTTCTTAAAACATTTGCTTCTCCACTTAAGCCCTTGGCATCAGGTCCTCATTTTTCCCCTCCCTCCTCCTCCCCCTCCCTCATAAGCCCTTGATAATTTATAAATTATTATTTTGTCATATCTTGCCCTATCCGGCATCTCCCTTCACCTCCTTTTCTGTTGTCCGTCCCCCAGGAGGAGGTCACATGTAGATCCTTGTAATTGGTTCCCTCTTTCCAACCCACTCACCCTCTACCATCCCAGTATCGCCCCCTCACACCCCTGTTCCTGAAGGTATCATCCACCCTGGATTCCCTGTGCCTCCAGCTCCTATGTGCACCAGTGTACATCCTCTGCCCTATCCAGACTTGCAAGGTAGAATTCGGATCATGGTAGTGGGGGTGGGGTGGGGTGGAGGAAGCATTTAGGAACTAGAGGAAAACTGTATTCTTCATCAGTGTTACATCGCACACTGACTGACTCATCTCCTCTAGATCCCTCTGTGAGGGGATCTCCAGTGGCCGACAAATGGGCTTTGGGTCTCCACTCTGCACTTCCCCCCTTCATCCACTATGGTAAGATGTTTTATTTTTGATGATGCCTTATACCTGATCCCTTCAACACCTCGTGATCATACAAGCTGGTGTGCTTCTTCCATGTGGGCTTTGTTGCTTCTGAGCTAGATGGCCGCTTGTTCACCTTCAAGCCTTTAAGACCCCAGACACTATCTCTTTTGATAGTCGGGCACCATCAGCTTTCTTCGCCACATTTGCTTATGCACCTGTTTGTCCTCAGCGATCGTATCATGGAGGTGTGCACCCAATGATATGATTTTTTGTTCTTTGATGCCTGATAACGGATCCCTTCGGAACCACGTGACCACATAGGCTGGTGTGTTCTTCCATGTGGGCTTTTTGTTGATTCTGAGCTAGATGGCCGCTTGCTTATCTTCAAGCCTTTAAGACCCCAGATGCTATCTCTTTTGCTAGCCGGGCACCATCAGCTTTCTTCACCACATATGCTTGTTTACCTGCTTTGGCTTCAGCGGTTGTGTCGGGAGGGTGAGCATCATAGAATACCAATTTAATAGAAGAAAGTATTCATGCATTGAGGGAGCGCTTGAGTAGAGGCCCAAGGTCCTTCTGCCACCTTAGTACTAAACCTATAAATATAGGCACATAGAACTATTTCCCCATCCTCATATATATATTTGCATGTACATGTCTTTGTCTAGACCTCTATAAATGCTCTTTGCCTCCTAGATCTTTCCTCTTTTTCCCTTGACTTTCCTCCTGCCCCGCTATCATGCTCCGTCCCCACCTGGGTTACAGCTATACCTCTTCGTTACCTTACCCTTGATCATTCCCTACCAGGCCTGCCACTCCCACCTCACCACCAATTTGGATCCCATGCTGTTCCCTTGTCCCTGGGTTTGTTAACATCACTTCCTTACCCCTCATCTACCCCTATCCCAAGTCCCCCCGGAACTGTCGATCCCATTGTTTTTTCCTCCAGATAGTTCATCCAGCCTATCTTATTTAGACAGACCTGTGGAGATAATAACATGAAAAAAAAAAGGCAGAGGAAAATAAAGCAACAGTATACAACCAGACAACAAAACAACAACAAACCACTGACAAAGAACAAAACAAAACACATCAAGAAAGAAAAACTTGTAGTTAGTTCAAGGATCGTTTGTTGGCCTTTAGGAGTGCTTTCCAGTCCAATCTGTTGGGGCACCACGCCCTGCCCCAAAGTCCACCTTCAGCATTCCCTGGGGACCTTGACGCTCCATTCCAGTGCTGTTCCGCTGCACTCCCCAGGGCTTTGCCTCTATGTGGTGGGATCAGGTCAGATGCAATTCCCACACTGTGTCTCCAGGGCTTTGCCTCCGTGTGGGAGATCAGTTCTTTTTGGTGCAGTGACTCTGCATATTCTTTTCATGTTTCCTGAATATTCATTATTTTGCTCATAGAATCTTTCAAGTTTGTAACTTGAGACTTGAATTTTTCTTCAGTCCTTTGTTTCAAATATACTGAGCATGTTTTTCCTTCAGGAGTTACTCTTCTTATAGATTGGTATTGAGAGATTGGTCTTCACATTTACTAATTCAGCCTTGCATTGCTTCGATTTTACTGCTTTGATCTTCCAATGTTTTTTCTATTTCTAATATCTAAGTATTAATCTTCTGTATTTTTATATGTTGTTTTATATGATCTCTCTCTCTCTCTCTCTCTCTCTCTCTCTCTCTCTCTCTCTCTCTCTCTCTCTCTCTTTTTACCAAAATACCTTCCTGAGGAATAAAAGACATGGGAACTACTGGAAAAGGAATTTAGAAGAAGAATGATTTTTAGGTATTTTCAACTTGTGGAGAAAAAGATCAAGAGAGCTACAGAAAAAACAACAACAACAACGAAGAATTCAGGAAAACATTACAGGAGCAATCTGTCGAGACAAATGGAAAAATCACATAAAAACAACAACAAAGACCGAGGCCTAAACTGACACTGCTTTTTTTCAAGACCCCATCTTGCAGCTGACATCTGTGGACTTCGAGTTGGTTCCACTGTTGGTTTATCAAAACAAAAGGAAGAAGAGGAAAGGAAAAAGAAAAAGTCCCAGTCAGGCTTCGCAACTGGTTTATACACAGGCCACTCCAGGACATCAGGGTCTCCACTAGAGGTGACAGCTGGGACTCGGGGGAAGATCCCAGCCTCTACCTCTCGGATTCACAAGTGGATCGCCCAACATCCCCTGCAGACACCAGGGAGCTGTGGGGAACCTGGGATTATTCAGCTCCCCACGTCACTAGCCTGCCTAACTGTGCCGATTCCTGTCGGATCCACCGAAGTTCCAGACTGCACTTGCAGCCCGGGAATGTGGCGAGAGCAGTACAACCAGAAGTTGGGTGCACCAGGCTTGGTGCTATTCGCTCCTCCATTCACCTGGGGAAGGTGGGGAGCTAAGGAAGAGCCCACTTTTCTCACTGTCAGGCATCAGAGATTTCCCTAGACTGTGAGAAAGCAGTTAAGCTCATCACCAGCCAGAGGAGAATTCACGAGCTTGCTCGGTGCCTATGTGTGGATTTTCTCCCTTGTTTTTCCCATTGGTGTGTTTGGTTCACTCAGTCACCCTTTCTTCAGAGATCCAGGCTTGTAGTCTCTCTTTCACATACTCTTTCAGACATCTGAGTTGTAATTGTCAAAGAAAATCCGCCCTTAGTCATTCTCTTAAAAGAAGCTCTCACTGTGTACTATCAATGCAACTTCCTGTGAATCTTAAAGTATTTCCAAATGAAAATCTTTTGTTTTTCAAAATAGCTTGTGTCTTTACAGAATTACCATGTTGCTATGAAATAAAACTTACCATCATAAAATTGAGCATTCAGACAACTCCATTAAGAAATGGAAATCGTTTATGAGTCCAGGTCTAGATCATAGACTTCATAAGCAATGGCTAAGACTGCCATGCATATTTCTGGCTCCTGTTATCTTGCTGCCTATGCCTCAACACATAGAGGAATTTGCCATAACTAGTTATAGGATAGGATTATACCTATCTTCCTTCAAAGAAATTCAATCAGTACAACTATTATTACAATTTATACACCAACAATGAAAACTGGTGAAGAAACTGAAGAATTCTACCAGCATTTTCAGGTGAAAATTGATCAAACATACAATCAAGATGCATTGATAATTATTGACAATTGGAATGCAAAAGTTGGAAACAAAGAGGAAGGAACAGTAGTTGGAAAATGTCTTGGTAAAAAAAAACAACAGACCACAGGATAGCATTTTGCAAGAACAAAGACGTTCATAGGAAATACAACTTTTCAACAACACAAATGGTGACTATATATATGGCTTCTCCAGATGAAATACCCGTACATCTAATTGACTACATCTGTGGGAAGAGATGATGGAGGAGCTCATTATCAGCAGCTAAGACTAGGTTGGTGGCTGACTGGAGAGCAGACCATCAATTGCTCATATGTAAGTTCAAGTTAAAGCTGAAGAAAACCCAAACAAGTCCAAAGGAGCCAAAATATTACCTTGAGTCTATCCCATCTGAATTTCAAGGATATCTTGAGAACAGGTTTGCTGTATTGAATACCAAATGACAGAATACCTGATAAGCTTTTGGAGGACATCAAAAACATCATTCATGAAGAAAGCAAAAGGTCATTAAAAAAAAGAAGATGAGAAAGAAAACATCAAGGTGATGTCAGGAGAGACTCTGAAACTTGATCTTAAGTGTAGAGTAACTGAGGCAGATGGAAGGAATGATGGAGTCAAAGAGCTGCATAGAATATTCTAAAGGGCAACTCAAGAAGACAGAGAGAAATATCATAATTAGATTTGCAAAGATGTAAAGTTAGATAAACAAAAGGAAAGAACATGCTAAGCATGTCTTAAACTAAAAGAAAACAAGAAAAATTTCAAGCCTCGAGTTGCAGTCTTGATTCTATGAACAAAATATTGAATGATGCAGGAAGCATCAAAAGAAAATGGAAAGAATACAGAGTCACTGCACCAAAAAGAGCTAATTGGCACTCAACCATTTTAGGAGGTAGCACATGAGCAAGAACCAATATTACTACAGTAAGAAGTCCAAGCTGCACTGAAAGCAAAAACCAAAAACAAAGCTCCAAGAACTGATGGGATGCCAATTGAAATGTTTCAACAAGCTGATGAAGCACTGGAAGCACTTGCTGGTCTGTGCCAGGGCATTTAGAAGACAGCTACTTGGCCAAGTGACTGGAAGAGATCCATATTTGCACCCACTCCAAAAAAAAATGTGACCCAACACAATGATCAAATTCTAGAACAATATCATTGATATCACATGCAAGTTAAAGTTTGCTGAAGACCATCCAAATGCAGCTGCAGCAGTATATTGATAAGGAGCTGCCAGAGATCCAGGCAGGACTCAGAAGAGGATGTGAAGGGAAGGATAGCATCGATGTCAGGGGTTCTCTTGTGTTTCATTGACTATGCAGAGGCATTTGACTGTGTGGATCATAACAAACTATGGATACACTTGAGAAGAATTCCAGAACCCTTCATTTTGCTCACGTGGAATGTTTACATGGATCAAGAAACTGTTGTGTAAACAAAACAAGGGAATTCTGCACAATCTAAAATCAAGAAAGGTGTGCTTCAGGGTTATGTCCTCTCAACATACTTATTCAATCTGTATGCAGAGCAAATCATCAGAGAAGCTGGGTTATATGAGGAGGAGTGTGGCATCAGGATTGGAGGAAAGCTTATTCACAACTTGTGATACGCAGATGAAGCAAACTTGCTTGCTGACAGTGAGGATGACTAGAAGCACTGATGAAGATCATGGACTGCAGCCTTCAGAATAGATTACAACTCAATGTCAAGAAGACCAAAATCCTCACAGATGGACCAACAGGTACCATCATGATCAATGGAGAGGAGGTGGCCGTTGCCAAGGATTTCCTCTTCCTTGGATCCAGAATCAATGCTCATGGAAGCCGCAGTCCAGAGATCAAACAATAGGTTGCGTCAGGGAAATCTGCTCCACGAGACCTCTTTGGAGTATTCAAAGTCAAGGATGCTACTTTGAGGAATATGGTATACTTGGCCCAAGTCGTGCTACGTTCAATAGTCTTATATGCATGTGAAAGTTGTACATTTATCTCCCGCAATGCAAGAACACTTTGTTCTAATAACCCAGCATTCTGTGATGCTCACCTTTCCGACACAATCCCTGAAGACATAATGGGTGCGGAAACTAATGTGGTGAAGAAAGCTGATGGTGCCCGGCTATTATTAGATATAGCATCTGGGGTCTTCAATGCTTGGAGGTACACACGTGGACATCTAGCAGGGAAGCAACAAAGCCCACATGGAAGAAGCACACAGCCTGTGTGATCAGGAGGTGTTGAGGAATTCAGGGATCAGGCATCAGAAGACCCAAAACAAACAACCATTTCAATGCAAACAAGGGGGTTTGGGATGGAGACCCAAAGCCCATCTGTAGACAATTGGATATCCCCTTGCAGAAGGGTCACTAGGAAGGGGCGAAACAGCCAGGGTGCAGCATAGCACCAAGTAAACACACAGCACTTCTCAAGTTCATTCATGCTCCCTCCCCTTCCCCCTCACCCCATCCCCACTGTTATGACCCCAGTTCTACCTCACAAATCCGGCTAGACCAGAGTATGTACACCGATACAGATAAGAGCTCTCAACACACGGAATCCAAGACAGATAAAACCCTCGGGACCAATAATGAGAGTAGTGATACTGTGAGGGTAGGGGGAAGGTGGTGAGAGAAAGGGGAAACTGATAGAAATGATCAATGTACAACACCCCTCCCCCAAGGGGGACAAGCAGCAGAAACATAAGTAAAGGGATACAGCGGATGGTGTAAAATATGAAAATAAAAATAATTTATAAATAATAAAGGGTTTATGGAAGGGGGAGAGGAGCTGGTAGCAAGGGCTCAAGTAGAAAGAAAATGTTTTGGAAATGATAATGGCAACATATGTACAAATGTGCTTGCTACAATTGATGTATGGGTTGTTATAAGAGCTATAAGAGCCCCATTAAAATGATTTATTAAAATAAAATAATTTTTTAAGTTGGACATTGAACAAGAAGACCAAAGGAAAATGGATGTGTTTCAACTGTGGTGCTGGAGAAGAATTTTGAAAGTACCGTGGATGGCTGAAAGGACAAAGCAATCTGTCTCGGAAGAAGTGCATACTGAGTGTTCCTGGGGAGAAAGGATGGCAACACTTCCTCTTACACACTTTGGACATGTTGTCAGGAGAGACTAGTCCCTGGAGAAGGACTTCATGCTTGGTAAAGTAGAGGGACAGCAAAAGACAGGGAGACCCTTGACAAGACGGATTGGCACGGCGGCTGCAACAGTGAGATCAAGCATAAGAACTACTGTGATGATGGTGCAGGACACGCAGTGTTCCACTCGGTTGTACAGAGGGTCACTCTTTTCAGAAATGACCACTGCCCCCTAGCAACAGTAGCAACCGCAGTTAACCAAGTAGAGGACATCACAAGGACGCTGATGCAATCCTGCGTGCAGTGCACTGAGTGTGATGAAGGGCAATCATTCCTGTGATTTAAATAGTCAGTATATCCAACTGGACACTTTCCATGGAATAAGAGACACGCCGATGTGTGAATACGCTTTTTTTCATAGGCAACACTGTTCAGGGCCTAGGTCAGCAGAAAAATTAAAGATTAGTTACAAGAAGAAGTCTCAGTGAGTATGCAAAGATGCCCTTCAAGGAACAGACGACAGAACGTACCAATAATCTCGTCCTATAGAGACACAGGCATGGATCCCTGTTGGCACAGTGGGTTATGCATTGGACTGCTAGTCACAACGTCGTCAGTTTGAGACCACCAGCTGCTTCTCAGGAGAAAGATGAGGCTTTCTGCTCTTGTAAAGATTTACAGCCTCAGAAACCCACAGGAGCAGTTCTCTTCCATCCTGTAGGGTCACCACGAGTCAGAAGAGTCTCGATGGCAGTGAGGGGGTTCTGCTTGTTTGATAAATGCCCACAAGGGAGGACCCATGGTGGGCACGTCTCCTGCTCAAGTGGACAAGACCGCTCACTTGTCTCTTTCATCGAGTCCCTTTTCTTACCCGCACCAGTGCTTGTCCCGCCTCTGATGAAGTCAGTTGCTGTGAAAGGAGCGGCTCTGCGGTGAGGTCAGGAACTGAAGAATGCTCTAAATTATAGTCATAACGCAAAGGAAGGTCAACAGCCTACCAAGAAACAACAAAGTGCCTACCTGGAAACAACAAAGTGAGCTTGGGAATAGCTTCTTCCCCAGTGGAGCCTCTGGAGTGCTGCAGCCCTGGTATCTTGATTTTGACCTTGTGAGAGCCCCAAGCCAGAGGACTCAGCTAAGAGTTTCCCAAATTATTTGAACCATAGAAATTGATATATTTACATATATCGTATGTGTGCATAAATATACATTTATTCTTAAGTCACTAAATATTTGGGTAATTTGTGACTCAGCAATAGATAATTAATACAAAGAGATTGCAAATGGTAACAAGGAAATTTGTGGGGGTGATAAGAATACAATCTTGATTGGGGTAATGATTTCATAAGTATACAATATGTAAGAATTCATCAACTTGCACACTGTAAGTATCTCTAATTCACTATGCTATTGTACGTCAATAAAATTGAAAATGCATTATAAAAACTATCTGGTTGACTAAATGCACAAATCCCCGGGGCGAGGTCTAGGCACTATGGCAGGGGTCAGACCCAACCCAGAGATGTATATGGAAGCCAGCTAAAAAGGAGGGGGAAAGAAAAAAATAAAGTGGATATAAATGGTGGGACACAGGGCACTAACTCACCCACGGGGAGGGTATTGTTTGTGTCTCCACAGGAAAGGGAGGGAGGAACCAGACCTCAACCTGGTAGCCAAGTCTTGAGGACAACATACTGACATGAAGCTGTGAATTAAGAGAGAGGACTCCAGGGCTGGCCTCAACCCCAGCTACAGAGACCCCTCCCCAGAAGATTGCAATACCGAGAACAGCACTGAAGGTACACCCTGGGGAGAGAGGCGGGTCTGCCCAGACCACACAGGAGCAAACTGAGAGAGAGAGACCACATCCTGGCCCACCAAGCTCCAAGGACGATACTCCTGCTCAGAGCAGCCAAGGCACAGAGAGGGCTGGGCCCACCATGAGACACAACGTCCCCTCACTGACTCACAACGCTGCAGGGGACAGCACTGGAGACACAGTGGGGGAATTATGCCTGGTCTCTCTCTCTCTCTCTCTCTCTCTCTCTCTCTCTCTCTCTCTCTCTCTCTCTCTCTCTCTCTCTCTCTCACACACACACACACACACACACACACACACCAGGGCGAAACATGAAGTGTGTGCAACTGAGCAGCAAGGGGAGCAAAGGAACCCAGTCCCTGAAGAATCCCTTCAGACTCAGAGGGCAGGGCTTGGCCCCTCATCAGACTCGACTGGAAAACATATCTAAGGTTCAGCAGACAGACCTGGAACTATTTGTAAACCCTTTACTTTTCTTCTTCTTCCTTCTTTTTCATGTCTATCTATATCAGATAGGCAAGATGAACAATCTCTAGGAGAAAACAACAGAACCAATGGTTCTGGGGGCATAGGGGAGAGGGGGGCGTGAGGGAAAGGGAGGGGAAGACAACAAACCCAGAGACGGAGGAACAAGAGATTTAAAGTCAATGGTGATGAAGGTGTAGAACGCCTGATGGGGTTTGCGCAAGTGCAAAGTACCTGAGAGGAATTACTGAGAGCAGAATGAAGGTGGAGCATGATCGTGGGACAGGAGGAAAGTAAAAGAAAATAGAGGAAAGACTAGGAGACAAAAGACATTTATAGAGGTATAAATATAGGCATGTATATATGTAAATATATTAATAAATAACAATAGGGATATAGGTCTATGTACATATATTTATGTATTAAGTATCAAGGTAGCAGATGGACATTAGGCCTCTACGCGAGTACTCCCTCAATGCAAGAACACTTTGTTCTAATAATCTGGCATTCTGTGATGCTCACCTTTACGAAATGACGGCTGAAGTAAAAATGGGTGCATAAGCTAATGTGGTGAAGAAAGCTGATGGTGCCCAGCTATCAAAAGATTTAGCATCCAGGGCCTTAAAGGTTTGAAATTAAACAAGCAGACATCTAGCTGAGAAGCAACAAAGTTCACATCGAAGAAGCACACCAGCCTGTGTGATCACAAGGTGTTGACAGGTTCATGTATCAGGCATCAGAAGACCAAAAACAAACAATTATATCAATGCAAACAAGAGGGTTGGAATGGAGACCAAAAGCCCATCTGTAGAAAATTGGATATCCCTCACAGAAGGGTCACAAGCCAGCCAGGGTGCAGTAGAGCACTGATGAAATATACAACATTCCTCAAGTTCTTTAATGGTTCCTCTTCCCCACCTTTCCCCCCTACCCGCCCACCACCACCACTATCATGACTCCAGTTCTACCTTACAAATCTGGCTAGAGACCAGAGCATGTAACACAAGGAATCCAGTACAGATAAGCCCCCCAAGAACAGTAATGGGAGTAGGGATACCATGAGGGTAGGGGGAAGGGGCGGGGGGAGAAAGGAGGAACTGATTGCAATGATCAATGTATTAACCCCCTTTGAGGGCAATGAACAACAGGAATGTGGGTGAAAGGAGATAGCAAACAGTGTAAGATAAAAAATAACAATAATTTATCATATTTATTGAGAGTTCACAAGGGTGAGAGGGTGGGGGGTGGAGGGATAAAAAGAGGAGCTGATACCAAGGGTTCAAGTAGAAAGAAAATATTTTGGATATGATGATGGCAACATGTACAAATGTGCTTGATACAATTGATGTATAGATTGTGATAAGAGCTGTAAGAGTCCCCAATAAAATTATTTATTAAAATAATTTTTTAAATCATTTTAGTGAGGGCTCTTACAACTCTTATCACAATCTATACATATATCCATTGTGTCAAGCACATTTGTACATATGTTGTCTTCATAATTTTCACATTTTCTTTCTACTTGAATCCTTGGTATCGGCTCATTTTCATCCTCCCCCACACTCCCTCATGAACCCTTGATAATTTATAATTTTTTCATGTCTTACACTGACCGATGTCTCCCTTCACCCACTTTTCTGTTGTTTGTCCCCCTAGAAGGGGGTGATATGTAGATCATTGTGATTGGCTCCCCTCTTCTTCCCCCACCTTACCTTTACCCTCCTGGTATCACTACTCTCATTATTAGCCCTGAGGGGTTTATCTGTCCTGGATTCCCTGTGCTGTGAGCTCTTATCTGCAGCACTGTGCATGCTCTGGGGTCTAGCCAGATTTGTAAAGTAGAATTGGGGTCATGATTGTGTAGGAAGGAAGCATTAAAGAACTAGAGGAAAGTCGTATGTTTCATTGGTTTCATCAATTGTCTACAGAGGGGCTTTGGGTCTCCACTCTGCTCTCCCCTTCATTCACATTGATATGATTTTTCATTCGTGGTCTTTGATACCTGATACCTGATCCCATTGATACTTCATGATCACACAGGCTGGTGTGCTTCTTCCATGTGGGCTTTGTTGCTTCTGAGCTAGATGGCCACTTGTTTATCTTCAAGCCTTTAAGACCCCAGATGCTATATCTTTTGATAGCTGGGTACCATCAGCTTTCTTCACCACATTAGCTTATGCACCCATTTTGTTTTCAGCAATTGTGTTGGGAAGGTGAGCATCACAGAATGCCAGATTATTAGAACAAAGTGTTCTTGCATTGAGGGAGTGCTTGAGTAGAGGCCCAATGTCTGTCTGCTGCCTTAATACTTAACATATACATATATGTACATAGATCTATTTCCCTATCCTTATATATAAATATATTTACATATGTACATGCCTGTATTTAGACCTCTATAAATGACTTTTGTCTCCTAGGTCTTTCCTCTATTTTCTTTTACTTTCCTCTTAATCCCACTATCATGTTCTACCTCCATTCAGGTTTCAATAATTCCTCTCAGCTACATTGCCCTTGATCAAGCCCCACCTGGTATCCTACACACTCCTCGCCATCAATTTTAGATCACTTGTTCCCTTGAAAAATAATTTTTTTAAAAAGCTGTATGAGCCTCCCCACCCCCATAAAATTATTTATTAAAAGCAAAAAAAAGTAGCTGGCTGAGAGATTTTTTTTAAGCCAAAGCTTTATTTAGCAAAACTATCAGAGGATTTCAATTCCATGTATATAGGGGTTATGAGAGGTCTCCCTCAATTTTTGGTTTTCAGTTAAAATGTATTGTGTTTTTAGCTGATTAGGTTTCATTTAGCTTTTTCTATATAACCTGTGCAGTGACATTGATTACATTTTCTTCATTCCAAAAGAAAGCAGGGGAAAAACATCCCAGCCCAGTCCAGCTGAAGTCCATGTGTCTGATGCTAATTGGAGCCCTCTTTAGACTCTCAAAGGTGCAGGCCAATGACACAAGAAGGTGAAGCGGGATGCAGAAAGATCACAGACTGGTGGATACAGAGTCCTGGGGATCCAAAGTCAGTGTAAACATGACGGGGCACGAACAGCTCTCCTCCAGGGGGAACCATAAAAACAATGTCAAGCATTTTCCCCAAGAGTAAGCTGTCCACTTGGGTGGGAGATTTTTATTTAAGAACTAAAAAATTCTACCCAGCCCTGTAAACATCACTTTTCTAAAAGAGCGTTTCTCTCTTCGGTGATATGAAGGCCAAGATCCGTATTCTAATAATAGCTAGATGAAAATTAGCATACATTTCTTCTCTGAATTCTATTTTTTATGTTCATCCTTGAATTATCTTAAACTGTTCTTTCATTTGACCTGGTCAGAGCCCTGATTGGGCACCATGTTGAGACCACCAATTTGAACTTACTGCATAAGACCAAAGCTCATGGAAACTGAATTACAAGTTAATTTATTAATTAAATGGATGAATATTGTTGCCAAGACTTTTCCAGGTCCTATAAACTGATGATACAGGGACAAATCAGATATGGGCTCCCTCTCTCTGCAGTCCACAGCCTGGTGCCTTCCTGCCTGAGAGACGCACTCACTGCCATCACCTTCCACGTGCTCTCCTTCAGAATCTTATTTAATGTGTCCATTGAGCTTTTATGCGTGCCCATGAGGTGTTAGAAGGACTTTGGAAGGAGAGGCCATGTAGACCTGCACTAGGTTTGGTTGCTGCTCCCCATGCTGCCATGACTTCATTCTGTCACTTTTCCCCAGCCTGTGACCTTGAGGAAGGCCCTCTTCACATCCTTGTTCCGGAGGCTGTAGATGATGGGGTTGAGAAAGGCAGAGATGACGTTGTAGAACAGAGCCAGCTTCTTGTCCTCTTCTGGAGAGGCCTCGGAGCCAGGTCTCATGTACATGACCATGCATGGGATGGAGAACATGGTGACCACGGTGATGTGGGAGGCACAGGTGGAGAAGGCCTTGATCCTCCCCTGGGTCGAGCGGATCCTCATGATGGCGGCAAAGATATTGATGTAGACAATGATGATGAGGGAGAGTGGGACCAACAGAAGGATGAAGCCCAGGATGAAGTCTACTTGATCATTGAGAGATGTGTCTGCACAAGCCAACTTTAAGACAGCTGGTACTTCACAGAAGAAGTGGTTTATCTCATTGGGACCACAATAGGGAAGGATCATCGCAGTGACCGTGTATATCAAGGCACAAGTGACACCCCAGAATCCACAGAAGGCCACCATTGACCCACATAGCAAAGGATTCATAATGACCTTATATCTGAGGGGATGGCAAATGGCCACATACCTATCATAAGCCATGATGGCAAACAGCCAAGACTCAGTGATACCCAGCATCAGGAAGATGTACATCTGGGCTACACATCCAATGTAGGAGATGGTCTTTTTCTGGGAAACCATATGCACCAGCATCTGGGGCACTGTAGTGGTGACATATCCCATGTCCAGGATGGAAAGGACAGTGAGGAAAAAATACATGGGTGTGTGGAGGCGAGAGTCCATTCGTATCAAAGTGATAATGAGCCCATTGCCTAAAAGGGTGATGAGGTAGAGGAAGAAGAATGCGCTGAAGAGGATAATGTTGATCTGTGTGTTGCTAGAGAATCCTAGAAGAATAAACTCATTCAGAAAGCTGTGGTTTCTCCAGAGGAAGTCCTGCATCCTTCTTCTGTAGAGAAATAACAGAGACATCGCATATGAAGGTGACTTTTTTGATTCTAACAAAACTGTTGTTTGTGTATTTAGGAGTGTCAGATACAAACAGCAGAGTAGTGCATATTAAGGTACCCACAACATCGATATTCTCAAAGAACTTCTATTTTATATGAAATGGCATATTAATATTGTATCCTTTTAAACTGTTTATTCTGAAACCCTAAATAATAAATTCCACATTCCAAATTGTAGGACCTGCAGAAGAATGGTCTAAATCTGTGCGTTGCACTTACTCTTCATGCATTGTCATAAAAGAGTTCAAGATCACGAAAAGAACTGGGAACTTGAGAGCGTGGCGTTGTCTGTGAGATATGCAGACCACGGGGGGGGGGGATGAGGATGTCTTCATCTCTTTGAAGCTCCTCCCAAATTGGACTTCGGTAGGAGTCCTTCAAAAGCATGACGGGTACGCTGGGACATTGGAGATAATCGTTATTTGGTGTCTGGATCAAGATCTATACTACCAGAAAAGCAAACTACTATTTGAAAATAAATTGTACTCTTTGTGAAAAATTAAAGCCATGTGTTTCTATGATCCACAAGTGGGTCCTGTGGTTAAGGAGTGAGTTTCAAATTCAGATTCTAAGTTTGTATTTAATATCTGGTACTTATCAGATTTTACCTTGGGAAAATAATTTAATCTCTCTGTGTCTCACCTGAAAAATGAAGGAAATAATATTAACAAAGTACCTCTTAAATGTTGTGAGGATTAAATAAATAAATACAAGAAAAACAACAAAAATAATAGCTGTTTGGCATAGAGAAGCATTCAATAATGGTAGGCATTATGACTACTATTGTCATTAACATTTTCCAAGAAAGTCACCAGTTGGGTATCTTAAAAGATGGAAGGGGAAAATGTTCCTCTCGATGCTTAGAAGATGAGAAATAATTTTTAAGAGCCGCATTCTCTCTTATCAAAGAAACTACAATTGAAAGACTTTCCAAGATTAAAAGTTTCAGAAAACAAAGGCAGGGATTTTCCAAAGCTTGCATGATTCAGTAAGTAGGGGTGGTTGTTAGCCATGCTGTACAAAAATTGATATTATCATCACTTCAGCAATAAGATGAACTATAAAATTACAGAGTCAATGAACCAAAATTAGAGGGTTTTTTTTTAAGATTGTATGTTTCTATGTAAATTTAATGAAGGCTGAAGTTTACAGTTCTAATATTCTTTTTCCACCCATTGGCACATAAGTTAGATATCATAAAATTCAATATGTTTTTTTAAAGCTTAACTTTTCAAAATAAGATGACATCATAAGTCTAGAAAACTATTCAAACTAAGGAATCCAGGACAGATAAATTCCTCAGGACCAATTATGAGAGTAACAATACCAGGAGGGTAAAGGGAAGGTGGGGGAAGAAACGGGGAACTGATTATAATGATCTACATATAACCCCCTCCCAGGACGATGGACAACAGAAAAGTGGGTGAAGGGAGGCATCGATCAGTGTAAGACATGAAAACAAATTATAAAATATCAAGGATTCATGAGGGAGGATGGGTGGGGGAGTGAGAAAATAAGCTGATACCAAGAGCTCAAGTAGAAAGAAAATGTTTTGAGAATGATGGCAACATTTGTACAAATGTGCTTGACACAATGGATGTATGTGTGGATTGTGATAAGAGCTGTAGGAGCCCCCAATAAAATATTTTTAAAGAGCTCTATGAGCCCCCAATAAAATGACTTTAACATAAATGAATAAAATAAACCCTCCCCCCACCAAAAAAAACATTCAAACTAAATCTCAGAATAAAGCTTACCTTTAAAAATGAACAGGAAAAAAAAACTATAGAAGACAAATGGGGCAAGTCACTTAAATGTATGTATAATTGGGTATGCAAATGGAAAGGAGGTAAACAAGGGCAATAATTAAGAGACAATGGCCAACAACTTTCCTAAATGAAGGAAAGACATCAACAGAATAAAGATGTTCAATAAACCCCAAGAAGAATATCCCCCCACCCAAAAAAAAAACAGGATACAGTCTTAAAAGCAGCGAGAGGGAAAAGAGATTCCTTTCCAATGATAAGACAGAGAGCAGACCTTTCAACAGAAACTACAGAAGCCAGAAGAAAATTGGATGCCATCTCTACTACGAAGGAGAAAGAAAGGCTAAAAGAGAGGGGAAATATTATCACAGCATTCCTGTGACATAGTTGCTATCGTGATCTCAGAAAACGCAAGTTTAGATATACATTCAGATACACACACACACACACACACACACACACACACACACATACCTACCTACCAAGATCACACCGTCTGTAAATGCAAGAGTCAGATTCAAGCCTAGGTCTCACACTCATCACTATGAGAGGATTTCTAGGATGTAGATAGAATATGAGTTTCACTCAATTTATTGGATGTGGACTTACTCAAAAGCCAAGGAGACCTTTGAAGGATGACCAGCTGTTAGCTACTGGGGAAGATGCAGAGGAAGCTTGGCGAATGGTGCCTTGAAGCATGGAATAAGCCAAGGGATGTAAGGTCAGACTGCAGAGGTAGACAAAGACAGCCTGTGGAGGCCCTTTCATTCTATGAAACACAGCCTACGGAGAGTGGATTTTATAAAGAGGGCTCAGTCGGGGTGAGAAGGGTGTATTAAAGAGATATGACATCAGATTTCTATTTGGGAAGGACGACTCTCAGAAACGCTCTGATGTGGAGACTAAATTGGAGAATGTTAATGGCAGCTGCTGAAGTTTGTTCAGTCAGGAAAGGATGAGTCAGAACCAAGAAGCAATTGTTGACATGAGAGGCGCATATTACACCAAATTCTTTAGTAGGTGGTATCTGTGGGTCACGGTAAGTGATGAGAGAGTGGGAAGGAAGAATAAGGATGAATTCCAAATTTGGGTAATTGCACGGGTCATGTGCTTTGTGTTGAAATGGATAACATGGGGGTGGAAATGTTGAGAAGGAAGCAGAGAGGAGAGATGATGAGTTTAATTTAGGACTCAGGGAGCCGGTGGAACGCTGGGTCTTTTGGATGCATGGTCTAGCGGGAATGAGATAACTCCGAGGATCGTTGTAGAAGGATAAGTCGTTAAAACAGAACCCAGAAATCCACACTTACGGGTTTGTCTTAAGGACAGAACATAGAGAAGAGGGTGGTATTATGAGTTCACGGAGCGGGAGAGAAACTTAAAGATAATAAGAAAAGAGTTGTGGAAAGAGGGGTGGCCTTCATGATGAAGTGTGCAAACACCTTAAATACGACTAAGACCAGAAAGGGACTGACTACTTCTTTGGAGACTAGGAGGACTTTGGGAGAGTAGTTGGTGCGGATGTGAACATGCTGCGGCATAACCGAAGGGAATGTGGCTGGATTAGCAAGAGATTAGGACTGGGTGTAGCGGCGGCACAGGTCAGCAGCTGGAGAGTGAAGACAAAACATACATTTTTGAGATATAAGAATTATGGGTAGCTTATTTGATAAATTATCAAGTAATAGGGTGCAAATATATGAAGGAGAGAGACAAAATCATGGATCAGGTTTAATGAAGCAGGAGAAGGTGGGATACAAACTATAAGAGAAAGTTAGGCTCAAATAAAAAGAAGAGCTGTGTTCCACTATAGATGAAGTCAGAATTAATATGAACACAAAATATTTGAAATCTCTGTACATAGCAAAAATTCAGAACTATAACTATATTGTTTTATATCAAATATATAGATATCCACATATTTGACATGAACATACCAATTAGATATCAAATCTATAGGTGACTGAGTTTTTGTTCTTTGTTTTATTTTTGTTTTTCATTTTTAACGTTCTTTATACCTACTGTGGATGATTTCTGGTGGCACGGTGGATTAAGCTTTCAGTTGCTAACTACAAGGTAGGTGGTTCCAACCCTTCAGCTGTGCCAGGGGAGAAAGATGAGGCTGCCTGCTCCCATCAAGATTCACAGTCTCAGAAACTCTAAGGAGCAATTCTATTCTGCCCAATAAGGTCACTGTGAGTCAGAAGCATTTGGATGACAGTGAGTACCATGAGAAAATTATTAATACAATGAGCATCCAAATCAAGATTAAGATACAAAACCATTTCACCAAAACACAACACTCTGAAACTAGCCAGTCTCGTGGCTTTAAATACATCTCCCTATCACATCACCTGCCAAGACCCTTTCTATGAACTCCATGTGTACAACTGTCTACTTGAAATCTGTCCTTGGACGATTATAAGAATCTCCAACTTATAATAAAAACTAAAATCCTTATTTTTTTGACACAATCCTACATGATCTAACTCTTGAACCTCATCTTGGACTACTGTCCCCTTTGTTCACATTACAAGAACACACTAATATTTTCCACTCTTTCAATTATTATAAGAGCTGGAAGAGCCCCCAATAAAATGATTTATAAAATAAATAAGGATTTAATGTATATTTTCACCTAAAGACCTTTGCCACACTATCTACTATTAACAGTTTTATTGGCACATAGTTCACATATCACACAATTAAATAGTTATATCATATTAAGAAGGGTTGTACAATCATCACCAAATCAATTTTAAAGCATTGTACTCTTTCTTATATTCGTTGTTGTTATAACTCCCCAGTTCACCGATAAGAAAACATTAATCCAGTTTCTGTCTCTTTAGATTTCCCTATCCTGGATTTCATCTACAGAAAAATCTACCCAAAAAAACCCACAAACAGTAACAAAGTAAAACTGGAAAAAGTTCAGTTGAAAAGGAAGAAAATATTAAAAAACTAAAGCAACTTTAAAATGGGTCCAAAAGTAGATCAGATCACAAGGTCTTAAATTTTAACCTAATGGCATGTGAATTCATCTCCTTTCCCATGCCCTGCGCGGAAGCAAGGCTGGTCACACCCCTGGTCCGTGTTGGAGAGAGTTCTCCAGAGGCCTAGCCCACCTGTATTTCCACTACACTTTTTTTTTCACACTGAAGCAACTTTAAAATGGATCAAAACTGGAGATCAAATGGTAAGATATTCCATTTTAGCCTAACTACATCTGTCAGAATTGACTTCCCAATGCTCTCCATTTGCTAACAAGGCGATTCGAGTCCCTCACTATGGTCAGAGGGGGTTATCAGAGGCTTCATCCATGTGTGGGCCCTGCAAGTTGATTTCGGCTTCCGGCGTAATCCACAGCCTTCTGAAAACTGCATGTTCACAATTTAAGCTCTTATACCCTCCTTTGGATTCAGATGACATTATTTACAATCCTTGGATCACACAGCTGCTGTGCTTCTTCCACGTGGACTTAGTTGAAACCTCACTTAGACGGCTAGATGACTGCTTGCCTTAAGACAGACTGCAGTCTTTCTGATAGCCGGGCACCGTCTAGTTTCTTTGCCATACTTGGCTATAGCACCCATCTCCAATGATGTCTTCATCAGGGCAAGCATCCGTGTGATTTCTTTCATCTTATCTCTCTGGGCAAATTATTCCACTTTATTTGAATGTCTACCAAAGTGTCACTGTTTTAAAATTTTTTTTTCTCTCACTGTATTTTCTGAAATACAGTCATCTTTCCCTGTCTCTTTGCCCGGCTTTTTGGGGGGTTTGGGAGCTTTGGGGTATGGAGGATGTATGCATTGCTTTAAAAATTCTGTCGATGATGCCTGTCACTACAAGCGCTGAACTACGAAGTGCAAAGTTCAAACCCAGCAGCAGCTCCGTGGGAGGAGCAGGGGGCCATCTACTCCCATAAAGATGTGCGGCCTTGGACACCCTCTACAGGCACAGAGTGAGTGGAATCAACTCGACGGCAATGGTCCGGGGTTGGACTTTTTCCTTTTTTGGCGGCTGTGGCAGGGTAGGGGTGAGGGTGGGGGTGTCACTCCACCCAGTTTGTTAAGGCAGGAACTCTGTTTTGTTTTCGGATGAATTTCCAATGTCAAGCATCATGGCTGGCCTGTAGCAGGAACTCAATAAATATTGGCTAAACTATGAAAGTAGGCGAGGAAGCCTTAAAATCTGCCCTAGAAAGTATGCTGGCAGAATCACAAAAGGTTATTGACAAATTACCTTTTAATTAAACAGTTAAAACAAAAGGTTCCTCCCCAGTGATATAAGCATATTTAGATTATAAAATTTACTATTGAGAAGCATATCTTAGGGGTGTCTGTGTACATGTTGTAGCATGCAGGGAGATATATTGCAATGGTGAAAGAATAAATTAAAGCAACACAAGAAATAGTCTCTGAATTAATTTAAGTCAAAGACCCAGGGGCAGGTGAGATGGAAGGAGAGAGTTGGCGTCTACCTGCAGTGGTATTTGAAGAGCTGTGTCTAGGAAAATAGATAAGACCCCAAATTTATAATTAAGTGTTATTTTACCAAGGAGACAAGCTATAGATTGACTTTTAAACTGTTCTGACACCTATCATAGATCCGAACTTTCCTGAGAAGTAGTGACAGGTTCAAGGAAGAATCCAGCTGGCCTTATGTCAGAAATAGTTACATCAAGGAGGCATCAGGACCAGTACAAGACAGCACAGGGAGATCTCGGCAGTGCAGTCCTCCGCGAAGTCCTCCGTCCTCCAACTGCATTGCCAGCCAGTGCTGCAGCATTGAGCAATCACACACTTATAACTCACATCCTCCAGTTCCAAATGGTTCCGGTCCTCTAGCTCACTCATGTTACAGCATTGGCTAAGTGCAGGCTGAAGAAAGAGCCTTCCCCTGACCTGTGTCTGCTCCAGTGCCCATCAGAAAGTGTAGGGTGTACAGCTTGCCAACAGGACTCTGTCTCCTTTCCCCTCCCCAGGAGGAGACCCTTAGAGCAATTCTCAATTCCAAGGCGATCCTCCAAATCCCTGCAGCCCCTGAACATTCCTTGCAGGGCTCTTCTAGCTACTGTTACGCTATCAACCCTTTTTCCCACTCCCCGTCAGCCTTCCCCTTGTCTTACCAACCGCCAAGGACTGCACATGATTAGACTGGGGACATGGGAAAGCCACAGGGCCTCAGTCCCTGACATCATCTCTTCCTCCTTATCAGTGTTTTTAGACAGTAGAGAACCCTCGCTGCCATTGATTCTGAACCAGAGACAGGCAAAATAAGGGCATCCCCAGAGGGGAGGCTCCCATGCCTGCCCTTATCACTCCTTACCTGCTATTGGGTCCCGTGTGAAGGATAGACCAAGAGTCTGCTAAGCTGTCCTTTGAAACTCAACTCCTGGGAGCCCTGATTCCCAGGAGGATAAATCCAACAACTTTTTAATGGGTTTCCTACGGATTTGAATTCCCCAAGTGTTTTTTTTTAATCAGTTCACTCATACAACTCTTAACACAATCCATACATACATCAATTGTGTAAAGCACATTAGTACATTCATTTCCCTCATCATTCTCAAAACATTTGCTCTCCACTTAAGCCCCTGGCATCAGCTCCTCATTTTCCCCCTCCCTCCCCACTCCTCCATCCCTCATGAACCCTTGATAATTTATAAATTATTATTTTGTCATATCTTGCACTGGCCAAAATCTCCCTTCACCCACTTTTCTGTTGTTCCTCCCCCAGAGAGGAGGTTATATGTAGATCCTTATAATCGGTTCCCCCTTTCCACTCCACCTTCCCCCTCTACCCTCCCGGATATCGCCACTCACACCACTGGTCCCGAAGGGATCATTTGCCCTAGATTCCCTGTGTTTCCAGTTGCTATCTGTACCAGTGTACATCCTCTGGACTTGCCAGATTTGTAAGGTAGAACTGGGATCATGATAGTGTGGGGAGGGGGAACATTTAGGAACTAGAGGAAAGTTGTCTGTTTCATCGTTGCTACACTGCACCCTGACTAGATCTTCTCCCCACGACCCTTCCGTAAGGGGATGTCCAATTGTCTACAGATGGGCTTTGGGTCTCTACTCCACACTCCCCCTCATTCACAATGATATGATTTTTTGTTCTGATGATGCCTGATACCTGATCCCTTCAACGATTCGTGATCGCACAGGCTGGTGTGCTTCTTCCTTGTGGGTTTTGTTGCTTCTGAGCTAGATGGCCGCTTTTTTACCTTCAAGCCTTTAAGACCTCAGGTGCTATATCTTGATAGCTGGGCAGCATCAGCTTTCTTCACCACATTTGCTCATGTACCCACTTTGTCTTCAGCAATTGTGTGGAGAAGGTGAGTATCATGAAATGCCAGTTTAATAGAACAAAGTATTCTTGCATTGAGGGAGTACTTGACTGGGAGCCCGATGTCCATCTACTACCTTAATACTAAATCTATACATATATGCACATAGATCTATTTGCCCAACATCATATATAAATATATTTACATATGTACATGCCTGTATTTAGACCTCTATAAATGCCCTTTACCTCCTAGCTCTTTCTTCTATTTCTGTTGACTTTCCTCTTGTCCCACTATCATGTTCAGCCTTATTACATTCCCTTGATTAATCCCTACCAGCCCTCCTACACCCTCCTTATCACCGATTTGGATCACTTGTTGTTCCCTTGTCCCTGGGTTTGTTAACACCACTACCTTTCCCCCCACTTCCCCATCTCCAATGTCCCCCCAGAACTGTCGGCCCCATTGTTTGCTCCTCCAGATTGCTCATGCAGCCTATCTTATTTAGACAGACCTGCGAAGATAATAACATGCACAAAAACAAGACAGAGAAAAAACAAGCAACAAAATAAAACAAAACAACAATAGCAACAACAAGCCAATGACAAAAAAATACAACAACAAGAAATTAAAGCTTGTTGTAAGTTCAAGGACTGTTTGCTGGCCTTTAGGAGTGTTTTCCAGTTGAGTCTGTTGGGGTGCCAAGCCCTGGCCCCAAAGTCTATTTTTGGCATTCCCTGGGGACTTTGTTACTCTGTTCCCCTTGCTGTTCTGTTCCACACTCTTAGTGTTTTGTATAAGTGTGGTGGGATCATATCGGGCGGAATTTCTACACTATGTCTCCAGTGTTGTCCCCTGTAGGGCTATGGGTCAGTGAGGGATGTCATGTCTCATAGTGGGCACCAGCCATGTGGTCTTCTCTGTAGATTGGCTGCTCTGAGCAGGAATATCATCCTCAGGGGTTGATGGGCCAGGATGTGGTCCAGTCTCTCTTCCTACCCCTTCATTTGCTCCCGTGTACTCTGATCAGACATGTCCCTCTCCGGGAGCTGCAGATCCAGTGCTGTCTTCTGAAATAAACTCTTCTTGCGGGAGGGGCAGGAGTACACGTAGTTGACATTAGGGCTGTCCCCTCAGACCTCTCCACTGGTTCCCTACTCCATGCTGGCATGTTGCATTCACATTTTGGATCACTGGGTTGAAGTCTGGTCCCTGTGGAAATATAATCAATACACTCCCTTGGGTGGGTTAGTGCCCTGTGCCCCCACTACCCATGTCTTTTTTTTCCTTTCCCCACCTCTTTTTTAGTTGGCTACCATATGTATCCCTGAATTTCCCAAGTTTGAGCACTATCTGTGACTCAAGGTTGTGTATGGCCAGATCCCCTGACCCACCTACTCCAAGCCCTAACTGCTCCCCATGGGTCCTCCCTGGTCTGGTCAAGTCAGTCTTCAGTCTGTCCAAGGCAGGCCAGGCCATGTTTCATGTTTCCTCCAGGCTAATAACCGATTGTTTGGCGTTGACTCCTAATTTAGGCATATTTATCAGGTATCTGACCTTGAGTAAGTGCCCAAAGTTCTCTTTTTCTTATCAGTACAAGAATGGTAATAATAGAATCTGACTCATAGGGTGGCTGTGAAGATAAAATGAGTTCCTAAACATAAAGCTTTTAGGACAGTGTCAGTGGATGACCTGCGGATTTATCATTTTCCTCATTCACCCACTCTGCGCTCCCCACCACGGAGCTCCAGTGCCCTGCCAGATAAGCACTGGATTGTCAACCACAAGGTCAATTCAAGGCCCCCAGCTGCTCTATGGAATGAAGTTATTGGCTCCTGTAGATCGACAGCCTTGGGAAACCCTAGAGTTGGAATCACCATGATGGAAGTGGATTTGGCTGGGTTTGGGGTACTCCCCACTTCTCCCTCTGTCACCAACTTCAAGCCCGGCTCCCACAGAGAAGAGTGCCATAACCATAGGTCCCCCTCTATTCTCTTACAACTCTCACTCTTTGTCACTGTTCTGGAAGTTTCTGGGTGAGAGTTCTCAGGAGCCCATCTCTCTAATCCACCTGCAGCCACCAACTAACACACCGTGTTACTTCTTTCTCCCCAAAGGACAGGTAGCAGCTCCCCCTGGGCACCTCTACTTCCCGTCTTCCAACAAACGCTTCTCTATCACCAGTTCCGCATCAGGCCTTGTGCTGTGTAACAAAACTGGAGAGAAAGGAGGGGAAAATGTCCTTACAAATAAACATGGATAAGTCAATGTCTTCAGGCCTTTAAATAAAGATTGCACCAAGGGCCAGAATTCTAAAAAGGTAGCAGCTGAGTTTACCCAAGGAAATTACATTGAAATTGCATCTTTCAGGAGGCAATGGGATATTCCACATGGAAAGAGATCCAAATATATGACACAAGCTACCAAACTTTAAGTGATGGCAAAATGCGCAGATGTGTAGGGAACAGCAAATAGTTTGGTGAGTTGATCTGGCTATGTATGTCTAAGTCGTATTAAGGAAAGAAACTGGAGAGAGAGAAACAGAATTCAGTTACAAATGGCTGCTTAAACCAGAAGAGCCTGGAAAATGTGCAGCATTTAATGTGGGGAAATGATAAGGTCAACTTTGAGTTTCAGAAATACCACTGGGACAACTGGTAAAAGAAAAGAACTATGGAGGAAACCTGAACTGGAGTCCTTTCGGTGGTCACAACTGGTAGAGGATCTAGGCATTGCTAGTGGCCTCTGGCGAGGAGAGAACAGGGATGCACCCACAACAAATAAGTATCTGACCCAACATGTCAACAGTGCTGAGGTTGAAAAACACAAGACAATGTTACACTTGAACTAACAAGGAACATTAGTTCAAGTATAGCACATGGGTACTGACCTGTCTATGGATCTGCTTGGGATTTCTGAGGTATGCTTAAAATGGGAAGAGGTCTGTCTGCCTGGGAGGTCAGAGGCAGAGATTAATGTCCTGATCACACTACATACAATCTGGGACCGCCTTGACCTATCTAAGAGACAATTATTTATAAATGAAGCCACATTAACTTTATAGAGATGTATCTTAGCCTGCCCAGAGGGTCTGCTATCTGAAGATCAGAAGAATAAGACAAAATACCAGCTCACAAGAGATTAACATGTAAATCACAATATGCTTCGTTATCATGGTTTAAAGAGTTTTACGTTCATAGCCATAAAACTCAAAATTCATAAACAATCAACCAAAGAGGTCAAAAGCAATTCAAAAACTTATAATGAGACCACATCAAACACACACACACACACACACAAAAAATGAATGAAATGTTTCCAGAGCTTGTAGAGCTCTGCAAGCTCTGGAAACAAGGGGAAGAACAAAAATTAAACGACCATAAAAATGATGGTCATATTGTGTATAAAACAAAGAAGGCCAAACATTGCTAAAAGCACGTATTAAAAAAAAAAAAGGAGTCTTTCCAACTTAAAGGAAAATGAATGAGGACGGCAAAAGAACCAGAAAACACAAATAAGGCAAGCAGATAAAATCAATTTGTCTTTTAAAACCGAACAGAGTTAATATAAAAGAAATTAATATTCATAACACAAGACAGAAAAACGTTTCATCGTCTTTGACCCGACAGATTGGAGGATGACACGTGCGACATGGGAGAAGCTCCGTTGAAACCACCAGCTGCTCCATGGAAGAGCGATTCAGCTTTCTACTCCCAAAGAGTCTCAGAGCACACGGGGCTTTCTACTCTGGCCTCCGGGGGCTATCAGCTGGAACCCAGTCTGCGGCACTGAGTTTGCTTTAAAAGAATGCATACCCTGCTGGATTAAAAGCAAAGATATTATTGATGTGTCAAAGCAGACAGTTTTGGGTTGGCTGGTTGGTTGGCTGTTTGGTTTTCAATCATTGTCATTGTCATGGAGTCAATTCTGACCTATAGCGACCCTACGGGGTTCCCAAGACTCTTCTAAAGCTTGATCACAGGCATCCTTCTCTTTGTGCAGGGGAGCAACTGGTGGGTTTGAACGCTGGCCTTACCCTTGGCAGTCCCACCCCTATTCATGAGGCAACTCAAGGACTAAAGGTTTAGCAATCTGACTGGAAGTTGCAAGATTGGGAATCCCAGCTATGGAAATGCTCAGGGCAAGTGGGGAGAAAGCTCTTTAGTGGGTGATAGATTGATGGGAAACACAAATGTGGGCTCTTCCAGTGGGCTCATTTAAGTGCATTACTAAAGTAGGCTTTGCTCGAGGCATTTGCTCAGGACGCTCAAGGATTGCAGGCTTCAGTATGGATTGGCGCTCAATGTAAAGAAAATGAAAATCGTCCCAGCTGAACCGTTAGGTGTTGTTGTTAATAGGCGCCATTGAGTCGGTTAGACCCGGTATGCACCACAGAACAAGACACTGCCCGGTCCGGTGCCGTCCTCATGGTTGTTCCTAACGCGAGCCCCTTGGGGCAGCCATGTGGCCAGTCCATCTCTTTGGGGGCCTTCCTCTTCTTTGCTGCCTCTAACAAAGAGGCTGTTCTTCTCCGGGGACGGGCCTCTCTTGACAATATGTCCAAAGTACGTGAGACACCGTCTCCGCGTCCTATAAGGAGCAGCCTGGCCATACTTCTTCCAAGACAGATTGGTTTCTTCTTCCGGAATTCACAGTACTTTC
Source organism: Tenrec ecaudatus (assembly GCF_050624435.1). Taxonomy (NCBI): domain Eukaryota; kingdom Metazoa; phylum Chordata; class Mammalia; order Afrosoricida; family Tenrecidae; genus Tenrec; species Tenrec ecaudatus. Next base: position 67,879,732 of record NC_134530.1, read on the forward strand.
ATTAACCTTCACCAGCGCCACAATCAAATGCATAGATTCTTCTTCAGTCTTCCATGTTCAAGGTCCAACTTTCACATGCCTATGAGGTGGCTGAAAATATAATGGCTTGGATCCGGAACACCTTAGTCCTCAAAGTAACCTCCCTGCTTTTCAACATTAACCTTCTAAAGAGGCCTTGTACAGTAGATTCTCCCAGTGAAATGCATCTTTTTGATCTCTTGACTGCTGCTTCCGTGAGGATTGATTGTGGATTCATGCAAGACCAAGTCCTTGACAACTTCAACTTTTTGAATGATCCAGTTGTGGGAAATTTTATCTTTTTCACATTAAGTTATTATCCATACTAAAGTTGCAATCCTTGATCTTTATTAACAAGTGCTTCAAATCCTCCTCACTCTCAGCAAGCGAAGTTGTGCCATCTACATATGACAGGTTGTTAATAAGCCTTCGTCCAATCCTGATGTCACATTTTACTTCAGATAGGCCAGCTTCTCTGGTTATTTGCTCAGCATACAGAGTGAGTAAGTATGGTGAGAGGACACAACCCTGCCACACGCCTTGCCTGCTTTTAAAATATGTGGTATATCCCCATTCTATTGCCACAACTGCCTCTTAATGTACATACAAGCTGCTCACGAGCACAATGAAGGGCTCTGGAATTCCCATTCTTCTTAGGGTTCCCACAGTCTTTCTCTGATCCAAACACAAGTTGAATGCCTTCACATCCTCAATAGAACACAAGGAAACATCTTTCTGGTGTTCTCCGCTTTCAGTCACGTTCTGTCTGACATCAGCAACGGTGTCCCCTGTTCCACATCCTCTTCTGAATCCGGCCTGAACCTCTAGCAGCTCCCTGTCAGTATTCTACTGCGACCGTTGTTTGATGATTATATTTACCGTCATGACAAATGGAGAAATGACTGTAGTTGTCCAATCTAATTAAACAATTAGATGTTAATTCACCCATCAAGTTGGTCAAGAATGAGAAACTAAAGTAATTATTTTCTTTTTTTAAGTAATTATTTTCTATCTAAAATAATTACTGGATAGCTTCTCGGTCATTTGGCTATGATCAAGTGTAAAATAAATTACTGGACTACCCTTTTGGAAGTATCTGTAAAAAGTAACAGCAATAAAACAATATATGATTTATGTTTAGAAAAAGAAACAGAACAAAATTCTATACTTCTATGTTCATAATGTTAAAGAATAGTTTTAAAGTCTAGAAGCTGACTTAAACTCTGGTGGGGACTTCTATTTATCAGTAGCCTGGTGGCGTAGTGGTTATTCGGACTTCAAGGCTCTAAACCACCAGGTGCTCCATGGAGAAAGAGGAAGCTTTCTACTCCTAGAAAGAGTTAGGATCTCAGAAGCCCACTGGGGCAATTCTATCCTGCCCTGTAGCCTCACTGTGAGCTGGAATTGACTTGATGGCAGTGTTTGGATTTTTTAGTTTGGACTGTTTGTTAATGAGTGTATTGATATTTACTTATATTAAAGATAAATTAAGAGAAGTTTAAAATAGCAAAACTTTTCAGTGGCTTACGATGTATCCAGACTATGACTGGCCCTTTTATTATCATTTAAGAACTTCCAAAGGCAGCCTATCAAGCTCCTCGTAGATCTGATCATTGGTGACTGACTTGTGTGTCAAAGTTAGACTAACATAAGGCAGAGAAATCTTATCTGACAGAAGCTTATGCCCCCTGAATTCAAGTGCCCATATTGGAATTGTGTGTGGCTTCCCAAGCACAACCATGGACGCGCTGACTTGTGCTACTAAGAATCCTCCATAAGCTCCGCATTCGCCTACACTTCCCAGGAGGATAGAAGATCTGACTATCATAATGAGAATTGTGATGTCTTGCTCTTCACCCTTCCTCTTACCCCTCTGCTACGAGCCTCCAAGTTTACTCCCCAGTTGCTGAGATTCACTCCTGGGTCCCCTACCCCAGGGGTCTTCCTTCTGGGCTATGGCCCAATTAAGCCACAACTGAGGTGCTCTGAAGTGAGAAATCCTGGGAGGCTTGTTAAGTTCGGTGCTGAAGAAAAATCGAAAGAACATCATTAGGAACCTCAGATTATTAGGCAGCTGGGACACCACCTTCTGCTGAGCAGGAAGAGCAGAAGCGACTCTGTCCTCTAGAGGCCTTGGAGAAAACTTGCTTTAACTTTCCCTAACTTTATCCCAAGTGTGTACACAGCACTGAGGGTATACACAAGGAACCTCTGCTTTCACCCCTGCCATCATCACCGCATTATTTTCATCATGCACGCATCCTAACAGCCTCTTCATCCTGTTACATCATTGTATTCGCATCATCGCCTCACCTGCCATCACCACAAGCCACCCCCAGTCACTATTGCATCACTGTTCTTAACATTAATGCTCTCCAGTAGCATCCGCGGCATCAGTGCCCTCACTGTTCTCGTTCGGCTGCACTAATTGGTCCTAACGATCCCTTCCACGACATCGCTATAAAGAGTTGTGCAGCCCGTAGGAAAGAGCGTGCCCTACAGGTGCAGGGACAAAGAGGAAAGACACAGAGTTACAAAATCTGTCTGCAGATATCAACCCACCATCAGTGGGTAATAGACTGAAATCTTTTTAAAGTACATTAAGTAAAATAAAATAAAATTGGGTACCATCGTCAGAATGACCACTGAACTTGAAAAATAAATGGAATTCTTGGTCTTCCTGCAACCCTGAAGTATTACCAGAGTGCAGAGTTGAGCACAATGATGATGATTAAAGAATGGACGGTGACGTACAGAACGGAAGAAGGGAACATGGAGTGAATCAGAGTCAACATCCAAAGATTAACATACGCAAACTTTCTGAATATAGAAATGATCTGTGGATCTTCTGTTTCTGGGGAAATTAATCAAATAATAAGAATTAATAAACTCCTACTCTGCAGGTAGAATGAGCTATTCAAATTTCAAGCCTTAGCACATCACCCCCAGCTATAAATACTTCAATGCCTTTCGTGGGCCACAAGGCACCTGGTTTGCGCCTGCACATCTCCACATGCTTCTCTCCTGCCGTCTGCCCCACGGGCCGTCTTTCTGTTGCCTGCACATGCCACGCTCCTCCCGAAAACCCTGTGCAGCACGGTTTTACTTGGACACACATGGGGTCGCCATGAACTGGAATCCACTCGGCAGCAACTGGTTGAATCTCTGAAGAGTTCTCTTGGAGCCTTCTGCACTCGATGGTCAGAGCAGCGCGTCCGTCTTCTCCCTCCTTGGGAGAGAAGGAGCTGCCACCACCCCGGCCCTTAGAACAAAGCCAACACCAAGTACCTTTTCATAGGCTGCAGTGAGGGGTGGGTGAGTGGGCTTATGATCACAGGACTGCTCTGTGTCTTTGCCCTTTCAGGATGATCTCATTAGAAAGAAGACCTTCGACTTAACTTCTGAGACCACAGGAAAAAATCAAGTGAGCAGTGTAACAACTGGTTTCCTGAAAGCCTGGAAGACACAATCTCACTTCTCTAAGATTAAGGACAGGTCCTTTCTACTGTCTTTTCTCTGGCTATTTTACCACATACATGTTGTTTGTGTATACTCATAGTCATATTATTGGGATCACTTTGAAGACTGCGTATTCTACTTTGTGTTGCTTTATTGGCATTCTCTCTCTCTCTCTCTCTCTCTCATACACACCATATGTATATACAATCTTAAATGGGTTCCTTGGAGGCAAAGATGGAGAGATTTCACCTTACATACTTTGGACATGTAATAAGAAGAGACCAGTCCCTGGAGAAGGACATCATGCTTGGGAAAGTAGAGGGGCAGCAAAAGAGAGGAAGGGCCTCGAAAGACGGATCAACACACGGGCTGCAACAATGGGCTCGAGCAGAGGAACAATTGTGAGGTGGCGCAAGACCAGGCAGGGTTTCTGTTCTGTTGTGCATCGGGTCACTATGGGTCCGAACTGACTCAGTGGTACCTAACAACACCAGCAACATCTTAAATAGTCGAATAGTAACGGTATCATTTTTTAAAGTTTTCTTCAGGAAAGAATACTGAAACTGACATCTTTAGCGATACATGATTCTCCACTTGAGGCCGACTTTCCTTGGGAGTGCAACATGTTCCATTCCCACTGCCTCCGGGAATGGTATCCTAAAGTTTTCTCCATCAAATCTTGGAGAAGCCCAGAAGTTTCCACCCACTGACTGCTAAACTACATCTGAAATCCAGGAGCAGAACAAACCCCCTTGGTCAGATTATACGTTCTGATGATGACATTGACTATAGCCAAGCCCAGGGAGTGGAGCAAGGCCTAAAGGGGTGCCTGTAAATTGAGACTCTTGTTTGTGATTGGTGGACTGAGTAAGGTGGAGGGAGACAACCAGTGACTGAGCCAAAGGCCATACAACATAAATGGATAAGAGATCCAAGTCTTCTGGAGCCATGATTCCCATTTGGCCCATCAAGACCCATCCACAGCATGCCAGAAGTTCATGTACAGGGTTTTTGTTGTTGCTAGGGGCCCCTAGGTGGTTGATCTACTTTGTTGATGTACTTGGCTGCTAAGAGAAAGCTGGAGGGTCAAGTTCACCCATAGCCACTATGGGAAAAGGCCTAGAGATGTATAGCCAATGAAAACTGTGAAGCACAATTCTACTCTGACACACATGATGTCATGAGTCAGAGGCCACTTGACGGTAACTGATCTGGGGCATGGGGTGTTGGTGATGGTCATGGTTGGGTTAATTGCACTTGACGGTAACTGATCTGGGGTATGGGGTGTTGGTGATGGTCATGGTTGGGTTAATTGCACTTGACGGTAACTGATCTGGGGCATGGGCATGGTTGGGTTAGTTGCCATCAAGTCAGCTCTAACTCAGAACGACCATGTGTGTAACATAACAAAATGCTGCTGGCCCATTGCCATTTCTGTGATCATTTCTATGCTTGAGTCCACTGCATTCATCCATCTCCTGGGGGGTCTCTCTCATCTCGTCTGGCCCTTTACCTTACCAAGCATGATGTCTTTCTAATGACTGGCCTTTCCTGGTGACATGTCCAAAGTAAGTCATTAACATCTCACCACTCTCTCATTGATAAGGGACATTCTGCTTGTATTTCTTCTATGAATGATAATTTCAAGAGTAAATTATTGAAGTTGGTTCATTTTAAAAACTTCTCACTGCCATCAACTTCATGCCGACTCATCATGATCCTATGGTAGAACTGGCCCTTGGGGTTTCAAGACAGTTACTCTTTACGTGAGTAGAAAACATCCCCTGTTTCCTGCGGGCCAGTTGGTAGTTTTGAACTGCTAACCCTGTGGTTAGCAGCCCAACACATAACCCACTATGCCATCAGGGGTCTAATTCACTAATTAGCCACTGGGAATGCAATCGCCAATGATTCCTGTGGGAATTATCATGCCCGTAATAAAAACTTCCTTGAATGGGAATGCAAAGGCTGCAGTTTAGCCAGAAAGCTTGGAATTATATAAACCTGAAAAACCTACAAACCAGGCAAACCCACTAGCTCCACATCCCCTTGTGAATCTAGTGTCCTATATCTTAGATCCAACATTGTCTTTTTTCTGCTACCTGATCAACCAGACTACATTTGTAACTGGCCTCTCCATGGTCTGTGACCAAAGAGCAAGCAGCAGAACCAGGTCCAGACCAGGGGAGAGGAATGAGCAGTGGGAAGCCTCTGATAGGCTTCTCTAGGGTGGTAAGTCTTATGGATCTGTCATGGGTCAAAGTGAGTGTAAGAGCCCTGAGAATCTCCAGAGAGAGCAAAGGACCGCTACTGTATGTAGGTGGACTGGGAGTTAAGATTTCTATCTGACTCGGTCCAGATGGCAGGTTTGTATATCCCAGGATGCTGGACCCCTGCTCTGGCTTTCTGTCCCTGATGAGTGCCTCCCCCTGCAAGGAGAGGAAGGAGGGTCTTCCAGTATGTTCTCCTCCAAACTCTGAAGACCCAGCATCTCTCGTGTGTCCTGACTACACCCCAGAATGCAGAAGCCAGCAAAGTCCCCATTTTATCCAGGGATGGCAACAGATGAGTGCATATATAAAAAACATGCTCCCCTCAAACTGATGTATAGATTTCATGCAAGCTCAGTAAAAGTCCAACAACTGTATGGGGGAACTTGACAAGCTGAATGCAAGTTCTACGAAAAGGGAAAGGGCCAAGAATCGCCAAGACTCTTCTAAGGAGAACTGGTAGCGAAGAGCCGCTCTACCAACTATCAGGAATTATTACAAAATTTGTAATCCCTAAGATAGCATAGAGGAGCACTGGGGGTGTCGTGCTCATGTGTTGGACTACTAACCACAAGGTCAGCATTTCAAAACCACCAGCTGCTTCATGAAAGAACGACGAGGTCTTCTGCTCCTGTAAAGAGGTGTAATCTCGAAAACCCAGCGGGGCAGTTCTACCTTGTCCTTTATGAGTTGGAATCAACTCAGTGGTCATGGAAAGATAGGATAGCATAGGAATCATGTATAAACAGACAAAGGGAATAGACTCACACTCATGTAACACTTGCATTTAGCCAAGAGTAGCATGGCAAGACAGCGGGGACTTGTTATTATTAGGTGCCATCGAGTCAGTTCTGACTGATAGCAGCCTTATGTACAACAGAATGAAACACGGCCCGGTCCCATGCCATCCTCACCATTGTGCTTATGCCTGAGCCCAGTGTCGCAGCCTCCCTGTCGATCCATCCATGTCAGTCCATCCTGTCGATCCATCCATGTCAGTCCATCCTGTCGATCCATCCATGTCAGTCCATCCTGTCGATCCATCCATGTCAGTCCATCCTGTCGATCCATCCATGTCAGTCCATCCTGTCGATCCATCCATGTCAGTCCATCCTGTCGATCCATCCATGTCAGTCCATCCTGTCGAGGGCCCTTTCTCTGTTTCACCGCCTTTCCACTTTACCAAGTGGGTAGGACAGGGTTCTCTAGAGAGACAAACCAGACTGCTAGTAATTATATATATATTTATTTATAGAGATAGATATATAATACAAGAAATGAACCGTTAAATTATATACAGATAGATAATACAAGAAATTAACAGTTAAATTATATAGCAGTGAGACACTAGCAGTCCTTTAAGGCTTGAGAGCTGCCCCTTCTATAGAGAGAGCTGGGCTGTATATACCCAGGCAGCAAACTGCAAGGCAGGTCCCCAACTGTCATCAACTCTCAGTCCCCAGCTCTAGAGATGAACATTCCAATCGTGTGGGCTTAAAGGGACCTCAACTTACAGCGACACAGTCCACAGGCTAGGCATCCCACAGGTAGTGTACCCCTTTAAACTGAGGCACAGAACAAGCAAGGCGAGGCTCACCGAGCCATTTATCCCTCTGCCCTTCAGTTAATCCTACTTGTGTTTATCGGCCAGGCTGGCACAATAAACTATCGCACCAAGCATGATGACCTTCGCCAGGGACTGGTCTTTCTTGATAACATGTGCAAAGTACATGGGACAAGTGTCACCATTCCTGTCTCTGAGGAGCCTTCTGGCTGCACTTCCTCCGAGATAGATGTGTTTTTTCCACTGACCGTCTGTGGTACTTTCGATATTCTTTGCCAACACCATAGTTTAAATGCATCGTTGTTTCTTAGATCTTCCTCATTCAATGGCCAACCTGCAAATGCATACGGGGAACTGGAAATACTGTGACTTAATACTTACCCGGTGGGGGAAATGCCATAATTATAACAGTGGTTTTCCTAAGGCGAGGCTTACCCATTGCACTCTGGGTGTGCTGACCCCTGCAATTTCCCCAAATGTGGGAATGCAGCTGCACAATTGTGATAGCGGGGGACTGTGTTCACACTCTCCCCTAACAGTTCAAAGAGAGAGAGAGGGAGAAGGCCATGACTTGTGTCAGGCCCACGTCAGTCCTCAAAGTACCAGCCTCGCTTTTTAACCCTTAAAGAGGTCTGTGGAGCAGCTTTACCCAATGCAAGGAGTCCTTCGATCTTCTTTGATCTCTTGAGCATTGACTGTGGATCCAAGCAAGAGGAAATCCTTGGATCCACCATCAATGCTCCTGGATTTGACTCGATGACAATGAACACATATGATAAACCTGGTGCAACCAAATGCAAGTGACAAAGGAAACCTGGAAGCCCTGCTCAACGAACTGCACCCGGCCCCGAAGCTGCCAGCACCCTTGGACTGAGGGCTGGGGTACTTGGATGGGAGAGAAAACAGAGTGGTCACCCCAGAAATGTGGAAGTGGCGGTCATTGGACCGTGGGGAGAACCCCGGCTCGGTGGGTGTCCAATGAAAGGGACCAGGAAGCCCACAGGACAGGTTGTGCTCCACTGAGGAGGGATCTGCACTTGGAAGAACTGAGCCAGGAAGTGCCCTGGCATCAATCCCCATACTTTGGGTGAACAGCGTCCAATTGAATGAGAGCTGGAACTGTGTGGGCTAAAACCTCGTGGGTTGCAGCTCAAGGTGGAACTGGGCTCGCATAGACTCCTCATACCGACAGTGTCTGCAGTGCTGGGTCACTGGGGAAAGTGATGATGATCATAATTCATGATAGTGCAATTGACTTATACCCCCGGGGTGGGAGTGGGGCGGGATTGACAATGCTGTACTTCTTTATTTATATGGGTTTTTGCTTTCCCGCTTGTAGCTTGTTTTATAACTCTCTTTCTTTTTGGGTGTGTATGTGTTCTGTTTGTTTGGCTGCTGGATGGTGTATGACTGCTATTAATGTAGCTGATATTATAGGACTGTGATTTGACCAACAAAGTAAACCTGAGACATGCAAACCCCATGCATGTAGTCTGGGCTCCGACTTAACTCTAGCCCCAATTCAAGAATGGTTAGTTCTGATAACATAGCCCTGCTCGATACTCACCTTCATGAATGATCACTGAAGATAGGGTGCTACAGCAAAATGTGGTGAGAAAGTAGATAGTGCCCGGCTATCAATTGGAGTAGTGTCTGGGGTCTTAAAGGCTTGTGTGTCTGGAGTCCTAAAGGCTTGAATTCAAACAAGCAACCATCTAAGCAAGGAGCCAACTAAGTCCAAACCGATGAAACACACCAGCTTGTGCGATCCAAACACAACAATTACTAAATTCTAATGTGGCAAAGGGAAAAGTATTAGAGCTGAAATTATGAACACGCAATTTGTAGAAGGCTAAGGAGGACAGTGGGAGCCCAAAACCCAACTGCAGAGCATCTATCAGACTGAGCCCCTGGCAGATCTGCTCTGGCCCCGGGCAAGAGTCCTGAACAGCCTGACTATCAGGCAGAGACCGTGGAAACCTTGCTCATGCTGGATGGAACTCAATCCTTGGACAGTTGCCCTCCCTATAGATGCCACCTGAATGTGTTCTGGGTGGAAGTGTCTCTTAATGGTTCCATGACAGACATTTCTTCCCTGGCTTCTTGAATGTTGATGGCGGTCTTCTCTTTCTTACTCGTTATTTGTATTTTTGTCTTTATATTATTTTAATGCTATCCTTACCACCTTACTTCGATTTTGTTTGTTTGTTTCTGTTGGGTTTCCAATCTGTGAAACGCAGGAGGAGTGGATGCATAGTGATAGTAACTGATAGGGGATTCCGGGGTTGGGAGTGGGTGATAGGGGAGGAAAGGGGATTCCAGGAACAAAACAATGAAGGCGGAGTGCGGAGGGAGCACTAGAACTGAGAGTGATTGCGCGACTCAGGTAGAAGGTGAGTTAACAGGGAAGGCGGGAGTGTTCTAAAACTGATGTGGTGGTGCTTGTACAATTCTCTACATGATTGAATGATTGAACTATTGGATTGTACGATATGCAACTTATGTTCCAATAAAGTGACTGGGGGGAAAGTAGACAAATGAAATAGACTCATATATTTGACCACTGGCTTTCCCCGTCCCTCACCCCGCCCTGAGTAGGCAAACAATGGCTTTTATACAAGCGTAGCATGGCCAGTAAATTGGTGCTGAATGAAACTAGGCTCCTAGTTTATGCAAAAATCAATTACAGGTAGAGTGAAGAGCTAAGTGGAAAAAAGCAACAATTCTACCACTGCTCTACCCACATGTAGCAACTGAGCATTCGAGATATGCTGTCAAGCATAAATTTAGTAAAGAAAAAGATTCCGTACAATGAATCCTATGACAGCCTGACTTGACAAGGCTTGTTTTTCCAGGTCTCACAGGTTCTCTGCCGTTGCTGGGGGGCAGTCTTACCACTTCTCTATCACTGTTAGTGGAAAATAGGTGAGTTGTCCTCTGATAGGTGTCTGCCTCACATCGTGTCATGGATAGAATTGTATCTCACAAAAATCTGTCAACTAGACCATGATTCTCAGTGATTCGGCAGTTATGTAAAGACGTAATCATCTCCCATGATGTGATCAGCTAATCAATTGTGAGGGGATTCAGGTAGGATTCAATACCCTCCCTCACTCAGATCATAGCATTGATCCGATGTCAGGGAGCTTCTCTGGGGCATGGCATTCATCATGGCATATATCTCACAAGACATAAAAGCAGGAACAAAAGAGTCGGGAAGGAGGGATCTCAGTATACAAACAAAGAGCAAAGCACGTTCTTTGGACCTGAGGTCCCTGTGCTGAGATAATAGGAAGATGTCTTAAGAACACCAGGCACAGAGTTTCTAAAAAGAGATGGGCCCATTCCCCAGAGGCGACAACAATTCCACCACTGCTCTGCCCAGTTGAGCATTCGAGATGTGTGCCCTGGAGCTAGTGCCTTGAATTCACACTGCTGGTGTCCTAAGCTGCGGTACAGCTTAAAGCCACCCACTCATGGTATTTATGTTCTAGCAGCGCTAAGTCACTGCTACGTCACACATATTCCTATTTCACAAGTTTTGTGGCAAAATAGTTTACTTTTACGTTAAAATAATAATAATTTGTGTATATTGAGTTGAAAAACATATTGCTAAGGTGAATTTTATCTGCTGCACTTGGCTCTTTTAAAGTGGCTACTGGAAATATTTGAAATCGTACATGTGGCTCACTCCATTTCCTTTGGACATCACTGATATTAGATAGCACCCCCACAGGGCAGAGTAAAATTGCCCGATTGGGGTTTACAAAGCTGTCCAATTCAATGGAGCAGACCTCCCTCCGAGTGGCTGGTGGCTTTGCATCCACAGAGCTGGTGGTTGGCAGACGGGCGCTCATCTCACAGGGCCACCCGGGCTCCGACAGTGAGGAGCTCACACTGTCGCTGCAGCCACCGTGTCAGCCCATCCCTTTAAGGGTCCTTCTGCTTTTTGCTGCCCCTCACTTTACCAAGCATGATTTCTTTGCCAAGGTGACAAGTTGAACTACCGCCGTGGGTTCCCAAGGCTGTAGATCTCTATGGGGCAGAAGGCTTCATCTTCTTCCTCCCTTGGAATGGCGGTGGTTACAAACTGCTGTCCTTGCAGTGAGCAGCCTCAGTCATAATCCACTATACCACTAGGGCTCCTGAAGTAGGAAATCAGATCTTAAGTAATATGAAGGCCACTGTGGCTCTAAATGGAAAGATTGACTTGTTTGCCTATTTTTAAGTTTTCAAAGATTCCATTTTGGCTTTCAAAAAATACACCATGAAGAGATTCAAAGGGGAAGCTGTCCGGCAGGAAAATAAATTAGCTTCACACACAACCCTCAAATGGCTTATATAAATAAGAATTCCAATGTATCAGTAACAAAAATACATACATTTCAAAATAAATATAGGAAAGGATTTAGCACAAGCACGTCATCAAAAATCATATATCCTATTGAAAAAGTGCTCAACTTCAGGAGGGCAATGCCACTTCAAGCCATACTACAACAGCACTGCACACAGCTCTAATTAAAAAGGCTAACAATGCCAATGGTTGGCAAAGATATGGAGCAAGGGAAACCCTAACAGTAGGGTCCACAGTTTGATATCCTCTCCCAAGACTCAACACAGGCATTTCCTGTGATCCAGCAATTCCACTCCTAAGTGTTTATTCAACAGAATGTTTGCACATATGCATTGTTTACAAAATGTAAATTACAGTATTATTTTTTAATAGTCGACACTGAAACAACCCAAAGGCCACATACAGCAGAATGAGTGAATGGTGATACAGTCACCAAGATGGAATGCTACAGAGTAGTGGAAAAGAATGAAGTCACAACGATATACAACAGTGTAGGTGAATTTCACAAACATGTTGAACCAAAGAAGCCAAACACAGAAGCACCTATATTTTAAGGAGTTAATTTACGTAAAGTGAAAAAGCAGCTAACGTCAGACATGGCATGAGAAGAACAATTGCCTTTCAGGAGAAAGGTGAGCTAGTATACAAAGAGGGGGCTCGGAGAGGGCTGTCAGCATTCCTTTGTCTTGACTAGTGCAGTCATTACAAGTGTGGACTTCGTGGCAAGTCACAGTGAGTTGCATGTTTGAGGAGAAGGCATTTTTCTGGGTACATGGGAGGTTTCATAATAAAAAGGCCTTTTGTTTGGGTTTCCAAATGTGGGTGCTTTTCAACAAGTCTCAACTTGGAATTGTGAGTTCCAGCAAGTTGTAGTACCAGGAGGGAAGTGTGGGGCTCTTGGATTGAAGATCCCACCAACTCTCCCTACTTCCCACTCACTCCCATCATCACCACCGCCACCAGTCACTCGCCACCAAGTGTAAAGAGATGATCATAGGATTTTCCTTTTTCATTCGGTTAATATGGGAAATGGCATTGCTTTTTCAAATGTTGAACCATCCTTGCATCTCCGCAATCAGCTCCACATGGTCATGACGCACTATCATTTTAAAATGCATTTGTTGCTGGATTTGATTAACTAATACTTACTTAAGGATTTTTATAAAGTGTTTCTTCCTTTGTATATTTTAATTGCTGATTTGTGGTTCTGATGCATGTATCGAGGAGCCCTAGTGATGGTAGTTGGGCTGTGATCCACATGGTTGGCAGTTTGAAACCACCAGCAGCTCCTCTGGAGAAATATTGGGCTTTCTAATCCTGTAAACAGTTTCCGTCTCAGAAACCCCTAGCAGGTCACTATGAGTCAGCATTGACTTGATGGCAGTGAGTTTCATTTTTGTTTGGTTGGTGGTATCTGTTGGCTGGACAAGTATGCCTCTCTCTAGCTACACAGCTCTCTCTGATTTACCACAAAGTCCACATTTGTAACCACTACACAAGCCTGCTGACACTGACATGTGAGTCCTCTCTGGTCAGGCTCATTTGTCTTTCCTTACAGGATTGAGCAGAGGGGTAGAGGCAAGATGCTGTGGATGAAAGCCCTGGGCTGTTGGTCCCCGAGTGAGTGCACAGGAAACGGCACCACCAGATGACAGGTGAACAGGGACATGAGGGGCTCTCATACCTCTAGTCACAGGTCCTGCAACAAGAGCACATGCATGCTTCCCATCACGGAGCGTGCAGCAGCACAGGTGGGGCGGAAGCCTCTGGCTGCGGGCCCCATAGCACACACAGGAGGATATTGCTAGCTAATCAGTTTGGGGGGTTGTGGGGCTTGTTGATTATTTTCCTGCTTTCCAAGCCTTTGATTTTTATTTCTTTCTGCTTTTTAAATGCTATTAAATATGCTATTTTTCTAGTTCATTAATGTGGAAACTTAGTTCATCAATATCAAGGAGCTTCAAAAAGTTTGCAGAAATATTCCAGTCTTTTTAAAATTCTATTTTTCCCATGGTCTTTTAGAAGCACCTCCTATTAGACTCTGGTTCTTCTTTCACATACACATGTAAAGATCTAGATTTCCATGTAAGTTTTGCTTCATATGCATCCTCCAGTGGTATCCAATTTGCATCAGTTCAAAATATTTTCTAATTTACTTGGTGACTTTCCTTTGATGTGTGCGTTATTTACAAGTGTGTTGTTCAGTTTTTTAAAATGTCGAGGTTTCTAGATACCTGTAGCCGATTTCTCACTTAAAGGTTGGGATGGTCAGAGAACAAAGTAATACGAATGACTTCAACACTTTTAAGCTTACTGAGCCTTGTTTTCTATCGTAACAGATGGCCTAGTTGGTAACTGTTTTAGATGCACTTGAAAAGATGACTATCCTGTTGTTGACAGCCAGGTGTGCTACAATTATCAATTACCATATCTACGCGAGTATAAAATGAGTTTTTAGCACATTTTTAATGCAGATTTTGGGGCAAAATTAGGTGCCTCAGAGGATTTGGGATCTGCTTATACACGAGTATATATGGTAGATGTATTCAGTTGGTGATGTTGCTGGCTACAAAAACTGGGCAATGAATAAGGAAGATCAAAGAACCGATGTCTTTGAAGTATGGTGTTGGCAAAGACTATTGAATACACCATAGATTTCCAGAAGAATGAACAAATCTGCATTGGAAGAACTACAGCCAATGTGTTCCTTAGAAATAAGGATGACAGAGTGTCATGTCACCTATGTTGGACCTGTCCCTGAAGGAGAACATCACGTTTGTCAAAGTAGAAGTCTGCAAAAAGGAGGAAGACCCTCCAGCAGATGGACTGACACCGGGGTTCCAACAATGGGCTCGGGAATAGAAGCAATAGTGAGGATGGTGCAGGAGCGGGCGGTGTTTCAGTCTGTTGTGAATAAGGTCACTATGGGTCGGGGACAACTCTACGGCACCCGACAACATCAACAACAGCATGCACGCAAGGAAAAAAATCATAGGGTCAGAAAAGTCTTTTGAAAGAAAAGTACCCCTAAGCTCATTAGAAACATTGGATATTTGTTGCCCCAGGCAGACAAGGTGGGAAGAACTTCCCAGGCCAGGGATTGGCATGAGTTAAAGCACCTCTCATCAAGGGGCCATTCTGATTCATGACGCCCCCATGTGTGTCAGAGAAGAACTGTGTGCCAGGCTTCTCCAGGGTGCCTCCCCAGGCCTTTCTTCTGAGGAGCCTGCGTGGACTCAAACCACTGATCTCTGGGTTAGCAGCCCAGCAGGTTAACTATTCGTTCCATCAAAGAAAAATCAAAGCAATCAAAGCCCAAGCTCCCCGGCTATTGAGTTGATTGCTATAGGACAGTTGGTCTGCACTGTAGGTTTCCAAGAGTGCACATCTTTAGGGGAATAGGGAGCCGCGTGTTCTGGCAGCTCATCAGTTTGACTGAGGGGGGGCGGGTGAACACTTGTCTTTGCAGTTAACCACCCAACGCTTAACCCGAGGCTCCACCAGGCTCCGTTTGTACTACTGAGGGACTCCTAGAAGCTAAAGCAACGGATCGTGAAACAGCTTCCTGCCTTCAGGAAACTGCAGACGTGCCCACACAGTGCATGTGTTCAACACTGTGTCCCCAAGACCCAAACACGTCCTGAAGCATGCTGGGTGTGATAGGAAAGGAAAAAAAGGGAGAAAGGAGGGAGGGTGGGTGGGTAAGGGGCGTTGGGAAAGAAGGAAGCAAGAGGGGGAAAAGGAAGGAAGGATAGAGCAGGGAGAACACTCGCTTTGAAGGCAGTGTGTAAGCATGTCCTAAAATCAGATCTGGCTACGAGGATTCCGTGCTAGGACTGCTTTGAGTTCTTTTAAAACTAGCTGTAAAGTCACCAAGTGATTTGGATTCGGGAAAAATTCGTTTGCCTAGACTATTACATGGTTGGAGCCAATGTAACGTCTTCTCAGATAGGAGATTGCTGATTTTGTGTGGGATCGTCACAGAGGGTTTGATTCAGAACATCTGGCTGAAGGTGGGAGCGATGTCTGACTCCGATTCCCATAGTTACGGTCTCAGCAACCCACAGGGTTTGAGCGCCCTGGTAGGCCAGGGTTCCTATGTCTCGGCATCCTCTCGGTTTGGATTTTGGGACCGGCCAAGGTGAAGTGTGATTTTATCTCTTGGATCTGTCACTTGACAGCGAGTTCTTCTAGGGCTGGTCCTACAAATGGGTTACTCTCTCCGTCATCGAGTCAACAGCGACTCACAGAGACCCTACAGAACTGCCCCTCCACGGAGGCAGCTTCTGAGACTGTAATTCTCATGGAAGCAGCTGATGGTTAAGAACTACTGATCTCGCGATTAGCAGCCGCTCATGTAACCCACTGCGCCGCCAGGGCTCCCTAGGGACCAGGTGTGGTCCTGAAAAGCTGGAAGGGCCAGGGCTCGAAGTCAGCCTATGGGAGGTGGATGGAGGAAGGGCGGCCTAGATCGGACGGGTGCGGCTCCCGGGAGGATCCTGGAGGGCGCTGTTGCCTGGAGACAGCGTGGGACGCCGTTACCTGGAGACCACTGGCCGTCTGGGACCTAGCCAACCGCCCGACCCACCCCGGGAGAGAGAGACGGACCGAGCTGGGCCAGCTTCATGGCGGGACGCCAGAAGGAGAAGGAAGTCCCAGATGAGGTCCATCAGAACCAGATCTTGCGGGAATTGTACCTCAAAGAGTTACGGACCCAGAAACTCTACACGCAGTACCACGTGAATCCCCTCCGGAAGGGTGAGGGGCAGGGCGGGAAGGAGAGGGGGGCTGGAAGACGGAGTGGTCTGCAAAGGGCTGGGGGAAGTGGGGGAGAGACTCTGGACACTCCCACCCCCCATGGCAGGCTGGTGTCGCGTTTCAATCCCTGCCCTATCATGACCCTTTTAGGCTTCAGCAGTCAAGCCCTGTCTGTGAGGGTCTCACCACACATCGCATCATTTATATTAAAATGCATCTGACGATTACGTCACGATGTTATTGTCAAGAAAGGCCAAAGGCTTTTTAGAATTTTGCTTGGGAAATGGTTTACTTATATTTCGGAGGATGGTGTATTTTGTGGTTTAGTTGTTGATGATGGTTTTCTTACTTAGTCTGTTAAGCTAACATTTTCCCTAAATCCCCAGTATTGTTTTAGACCTTCAAAATGCACAGCGGGAGTAGCCCCAGGTCCATGTGGATAAGATGGGCCGGCCCACCCTTCGTCTCATTTTGTGCACTATTTGGGCAATTCCATCTGGTTTTGTAACAGCCAAACCAAAACCAAACTCCCTGCCATCCGGTCCATCCCGACTCAGTGAGTCTCAAATGGACCTCAAACCCCACAGATGCAGCCACCTCCCGGTACCTTCCTTCCCCTGCACGGCCCTAAGAACCCCACTCACCATTTGAAAGCGAGGTTCACTTTACAACCTCGCTCTCAGCCTGTGCTGCTCCGAAACACCCCGTTCTCAGTAAAGGGCCCCTTCTCAACTCCACCACACTAGACCCGCGCACCACGCACACCGAAGTCGTCAGCAGGACCTGTTTGCTCCTTGTCCTCTCGCTCACCTGGCCCTTTCCCGGTTCCTCCCACGCATCCTCCTGTGTTTACTCACCTACCCCTCCTAAGTCCACTCCTTTCCCAGCCTCCCACACAGCCAAGTGGGCCCCTTATCAGTAACTCTTGCCCATGTTGGTCTGACTCTGGACTCCTCTCTAAAAACACTGGTTTCTGCCGGCCACTGGTCATATCTGATGACTCTCCACCTCGCTGGCTCCACTTGAGCGGTCTGGCCTTCATGATGTTGCTCAAGCTCCTCAGGCTCACTGGCTTGTTCTTCCCACGGACACATAAAGGGCCCATTCCCACACTTGAGGCATATTTCTGTAGTGATACGTCATCCTCACCCTACTCCACCATCTGCCTGGCTATCCATGTCATCTTCTTGATTCTTCTTCACTCCTGCATTTGCTGGACAGGCTCTCTGTTGACTCATTGTCGGTCATCACAAACAGAAGGGAGACTCTGAGTATGAGCACCTTCTTTGAAGCTTATGATTGCGATCCCCAGCACCCAAGTCGCTTTGAATGATGTATGAAGTGCAGTGATGAATGAATGAGTGAGAGGGTGAATGAATGTGGATGGTGCTCCTCTGGGATCAGATGGCCTATGGGGTACAGAGCATGTCTGCCCTCTCTTGAGACCAGCCCCATTCAATAGCATGTTTTTTTTAGAATGAAGTTCTATTTCTCTGCTACCCCAAGCTGTGGTTTTTGAACACTTGAGATGTGGCTGGTGTCACTGAGGAACTGAACTTTTATTATGTTGCACCTCTCGAAATGATGGGCTTCTTATTTGTCTTATTCAACATTGTTCTCTAGTGGCCTGGCAGGTGGCAGGTACTCAGGAAGTGGCATATGGGTGCCTGGCCTTCGGTGGGTCTCGGAGAGGCTGTGGAGTGAATCCGTGTTTTAATATGAACCTGTGCTGCTGTTTTCTTTTGCAGTTCATACAATCACCAGAAAGCCTATGTCTTGGCATGATAACCTGGAGGAACCTGCAGATGGTAAATCTTGGGGTTTGAACACACGTTTGAAGTTCCACATGGGGGGCAGGTGGTTGAGGAGACCCCGGAGTAGTACGACCTGGTGACAAATGTCAGAGTCCTCTGCTCTGATTGGCTGGGAGCGAGACTCATAGTAACTGAACTCACTAGCGACTGACATCGTCAGTCTGTAAGGCCCGATGACTCCTTTTCAAGGCAGCAAAAATGTTCCTCATGGTGCATTTATGTATTCATAACCAATAACTTATGGGCCCAGCACGCTTCCGCTGTGCCACTCTGCTACGTCATAACCAATAACTTAATGGGTGTAAAGATGGAGTTATGCTAAGGGAGCTCAAATCCCAGATCTGCTCCTCAAAACTAGGTAACTTTGGACAAGTCACTTAACCTCCTTACTTTATCTTTTGGGGGTTTGTGAGGTTTAAGTTAAACAATTGAAAAGTCCTTAGAACAGCATCTGGTCCATAGTACTCAACAAAGGTTAGTCATCATTGCAGGCACTCCTTGCTTTTCGCAAGGCCGTTTTATGCCACTTGATTTCTTTGCTTAAGTAAGACCTGCAATGGTACCAGAAATCAGAAGAGGATTTTTACTCTTGGGGGGGAAGGGCAGAAAGTGAAAGTAGCGTTCAGCGTTTGTTTTGCAGGGAGTTGTAAAAGAGCCCACAGGCACCCAGACAGTGAGAGCGGGACTGCTAAGCTCCTCCCCCGGGGATGACGCTCAGCAGCTGAGCGAGGGCCTGCCATAGCTTTACACTCTGTCTGTGAGCGCATTTTAGTATTGTTAGTATATCATTTTAGCATCTCAGGATGATTTTCGGATTTATGTGCTATTTGGTAGTATTGGGCAGGTTATTTGGGGGATCTGGGGACACTCAAAATTTTATTTTCCTGTGCAAATAGTTTGGCAATGGCTGCTTAACACCATTCCAACTTTGGAAAGATTACTGTCAGGTAGCGGTAGGAAGTTGTAGTCTTTTCATTGCTCCCCTGTCATATCACTATAGGAGATGAGAATCCCACCGCTAGTGAAGGAAACAGACAAGGAATTGGTATGGCCACAGTACACATGAAGCAGGTATCTAAGGCAGGCAGGAGACTCCTAGATGATCTTAGGAGAAGGGATCATAGGATGACGTAGAATGTGCCAGGTGAAGGAGACTAGGGAAGGAGATTCCAAGCATGCAGAAAGGCACGGAAGTGACAGGTGTTCATATGGCCCAAGAACTGTAAGCAGTTGGGCACAGACAAGAGGATGCAGGTGGTGAGATGGCCAGGTTTGGGAACGAAGGAAGAGAGCTCCCCTCTGCTGGAAAGCCCACGCCCTACCTCTCCCTTCGCCTCTACCTTCCCCGAGTCGGATCTGATGGAGGAAGGATGTAGGATTTAAATAGGAAGGTGGGGTGGAAAATGGGGGAGGAGAATAGAGGATCTCATAGCACAGGAAAGGATGATGTTGTTAGGTGCCGCGGAGTCGGTTCCGACCCATCGCAACCCTATGCACGACAGAAACGCTGCCCAGTCCTGCGCCATCTTCTGGGCGAGAGCCCATTGTTGCAGCTACTGTTGCAGCTACTGCGTCAGTCCATCTCCTTGAGGCCCTTCCTCTCTGGGGCTGGCCCTCTGCTTCACCAAGCATGAAGTCCTTCTCCAGGGACTGGCCTTTCCTGCCACGACGTCCAAATTACCTGAGACAAAGTCTCCCCATTCTTCCCTCGAAAGGGCATTCTGTCTGTACTTCACCCAAGACAGATTTGTTTGTTCTGACAGACACAGATAAGTACATAAACTGCTGTTAGTGGTCAAGTCCATGCCAGCTCATAGGGTTAGAGTAGAATTCCTCCATAAGGTTTTCAAGGCTGTCGACTTTCAGAAGCAGGTTACGAGGGCTTCTTCCCCGGCATCTCTGGGTGTGTTCGAACTGTCAACCTCTCCACCAGTAGTAGTGCTTCACTGTTTGCAGCACCCAAAGACTATATAAACTAATACAAAAGCAAAACACCAAACCCACTGCCATTGAGTTGACTCTGACTCCTAGTGACCCTATAGAGAGAGTCCAAGACTGTCGATCTTTATGGGATTCAAGCTGTGGACTTGAATGGCCAACTGTGCGGTTCTCAGCAGTGCCGTGGATTCACTGTTGGGTTGCTCACCACGAGGTTGGTGGTTCAAATCCTCAGGAAAAGATGAGGCTTTCTGCTCCAGTCCAGATGTGCAGCCTTGGAAAGTCTAGGGAGCCGCCCTACTCTCTCCATGGGATTACGATGAGTTGGATTCAACCAGCGGGTTATTACCAAGTGTAGGCCCCAGCCCATGCTAGGCTCTTGATGTGCATTCCTTCATTCCATTCCCCCAGCCATTTCATGGAGGTGGAGACGTTCCTCCTATTTTACAGGCGGGCAGAGCAGGACTCAGAGAAGTTAGCAACTGGACAAGTAGCAGGGCCAAGATTGCCCATCTCAAAGCTCCGGCTTCTTTATTCCACGGTCAGACTGCCGCTCTCAAACTGAGATGTAATGCAGTGGAAACGGGGTCTATTTGTGCATTCCCGGAGCTGTGGGCTGACCAAGTATCTGTTGTCAGCAGCCACGTTGATTTTAATTCAGAAGGATGTGACTTCACCTCTTACCACCCGAGAAGGGAGACATGTTAGTGGAGACTGAAGATCGCAGCGCGGCTTGGCACAGACACGGGAGACAAGTGGGGAGCCGGCCAGATCTGGGAATGTGCGGCTTGACCAAAGTGAGGCTCCTGCCTACCGCGGTCTTGCGTGCAGGTTCATGACTGGCCTCCAGAGAGGCTTCTTCCAGCACCCATCTGACGCAGCAACCCCGTCTGCACAGGCTGCTTCCTCACAGAACGAGTGCTTGTCGGCAGCTAACAGATTTGCTTGTTTCTTGTGTCCGCAGTCTCCCCCCTACAGAGCCTTGCTGGCATAGTGACCACACACTGGGCTGCCAACTGCGAGGTCAGCAGTTTGAAACTACTAGCTGCTCGTAAAGAGTTACAGTTAAAAAGAAAAAGGAGTTAGTCTCAGAAACTCACAGGGGCAGAGCTACCCTGTCCCCTAGGGTTGCTCTGAGTCAGTATCGACGCGATGGCAACGGTAGTGGTTTGGTTTGGTCTCCCCGCCGAGACTGTGAGCTCCAGGAGAATGGGGACTGTGTGTGTCTCCCTCCGTGCTCTGCTGCCAGGCCCAGAACGATGCCCACCACGGATTGTGCTCAGCAGGTATTTGTTGAGATGAGCGCCAGCGCCAGACAGTCCTGCACGAGGCCCCTGGGTATGCTTCCTCCAAGGAGCAATGTGGAAGAGGCAAGGGCACAGGAAAGCCTGGCCAAATCATAACCCAGGTCTCTGCTCCCAGTCAGGTTTCTGAATCTCATTCACCATGCTGCCCAGGGACCGAGGAAGAAATACTGTGAGACACAGACTGAGAACCACGAAATCGGCTGGCACTCACAGCCCCTGGTAAGCATGCCTCCTTCGTTGGTTAACGCTAAGTACACAGGTCACGAAGCCCACGGCTGAAAGAACAGGCTGTCGAGAGGACTGCCTGGGCTTGAATTCTGGTTACCACTTTCAAGCTGTGTGACTTTGGGGTCTGACCAGGCTTTCTCGTGGCTCCCTCGCTGTAAAATAGGACACCCCAGTCTCTGTCTCAGGAAAGTCACCATGGGGGTGAACTGAAATAATATTTACAAAGCACTCAGCGCAGGGCCCAGTACATAGAGAAGACAAAAGCCAGCTGGGGTTTTCCATGGCTGATTTTTCCAAAGTAGACCACCAGGCCTTTCTTCCTAGGCACCTCCAGCCTTTTGGTTGGTAGCCCAGAGTGTGAACCATGTGTACCACCCCGGGATTCCAGAGAGCGTGTATTGATGGTCCATGTTGGGATGCTGACAGCATAGTCAACAGCTCGAAACCACCATCCACCCCGCAGCAGGAAAATGAGCTTTTCTACGCCTATAGGGAGTTACCGGTTTGGGAAACCCACAGGGGCAGTTCTGCTCTGTCCTATAGGGTCACTGTGCTTCAGAATCCACTGGATGGCAGTGAGTTGGGTTTGGGCTGAATGATAGTTTGCCTTACCAGTTATTAGTAAGTCTCAGTATGTCACTTCACAGCTCTAAACTCGATGCCCTTCCCTCTAACATGAGGAAGTCAGTGATAGCACTCACCTCACTCGACTTGAAAGGCACAGCTGCACGGGAGCCTGGGAAATGTAGTCTTCAGCCCAGTGACTCTAAGATGGAGGGCTTCTGTTACTAGAGGGCTCTGGGTGGCACAATGGCTCAACCCCTAACCCACTGGTTGCCAGTTTGAATCCACCCCGAGGCACTAAGGAGAGAGGCCCAGCAATCTACTGTCATCAAATGATAATCAGACCTTCCGAAAGGCTGGGGTTGGCCGGAGTCAGAATCAGCTGACAGCGGTGAGTGGAGCTTTTTTTTTTTTAATGCAGAATTTGAATAGACAACTTGAAGGTTCTGCCGCATTTACTTTTTAACTCTGCTTTTATATTTTCTCACACAGAGGTTTCAAGTAGTCAGATATCACAATCTGCTCCATTAGTTCCTGGGTTTGTACTTTGTTAGGCGAATCTTCAGCACCCACACTATTATTGCCTGCCCCCTTCAGGCCACCTAATTCCCAGTCCATAGTGGAGGTTCAAAACTATCCACAGGTACCATGGAAGACAAGCCTGGCTACCTGCTCCCGGGAGCTGCTTGGAAGCCCTCTAGAGCAGTTCTGCTGTGCACGCTGGAGGGTCACTGTGAGTCGGAAGTGACTCAATGGCAGCTAGCCACGAGTCATTGGGGACAATCTACTCATCTTCCAGACCCAGCTCACCTGGGTCACCTCTGCCATATTATCCCGGTAAGGGGCTTCAGCCGCCCCACTCTCTGCCAAGCTGTCGGGTTTGCCTTCCCTGTGCTTCTGCTGCTCCAGCTTGGAGCTGTCCAATCCCTACAACACTTGTGTGCACCTGATTTGCATAGTCACAGCCCATCATTTTGTGGGATTTATCCGACATGGCTGTAAAAAGCACAAGCCTCTAACCTGCAGTGAATAAGGGAGGGTGAAGGTGGTGAAGGATAAATGGTTAGGGTGAAGAATGAAAATCAGACAAGTTAGACAATTAAGCAACTTAGAGAAACAGTACAAAGCACAAGTAATTGACCATGCTATTCATTTTCCTAAAGACCTAAGGCCTGGAAATGTTTAACTTGGACTCTCATGGCCTCACCTCATGGCAGGCTCACCATACTGTGATAGAAAGGATGAGTGGAGCCAACCCCGCTGAGCCTTGCAAACAGTCCGCTACACTTGCCCCAAAACTGGTTGTTACCATGGGTGCCGAGTCTGGAAATATGCCCTGCCTGCTGGATGATGAAAGGAGCCCCGGTGGCACTGTGAGTTAGGTGTTGGGCTGCTAACCACAAAGTTGGTGGTTCAAACAAACCAGCCGCACCATGAGAGAAAGATGAGACTGTCCGTTCCCATAAAGATTTACAGTCTCCAAACCCCTACCTAGAGTCACTATGAGTCAGAATCAACCCAATGGCAGTGTGTGGGTTCAGCTGGCGGGGCTGATTACCACACTCAGCTGGTAGCTAAGAGATTTGAGACCACCCAGAGTAACCTTGGAAGATCTAGTGACCTCTTCCCCCAGATCAGCCATTGGAAACTGTGGATTCTACTTTGGCACACGTGACTCCACAACTGGTGGGCTGGCCTATTATTCAAAACCCTGCTGTCACTTGGTGCCAGTGGCAAATTGAAGAAGCAGATCCCAAACCCTTAGACCACAGTGTTGCAACACCATCAAAGGTAAATTAACTGGGTTTCAGAGTAATAGGAGTGGGGCCGTATCGTTGTGAGGTGCCATGGTGTTGATTCTGACTCACGGCTGCTACCCCACGTGCAGTAGACCGACACCCCTGATCCCACGCCTTTGCATACTCATGGTGTTTGAGCCCACTGTTGCAGCTACTGTGTCATTCCGTCTCACAGAGGGTCTTCCTCTGTATCAGTGACACGCCACTTAACCAAGCCTGATGTCTTTCTCCAAGGCCTGATCTCTCCGGATAACATGTGCAAAGTCCGTGAGATGAAGTCTCCCCAGTCTCACTTCTCAGGAGCATCCTGACTGTACTTCTTCCCAGATTTGCTTGGTTTTCTGGCAATCCCTGGGATAGCCAATATTCTTTGGCAATACCATGATTCAAATGAAGCGATTCTTCTGGTCTCCTTTATGCCATTGTCTGCTGTTCAGAAGCACAGGTGGCTATGAAAGTGTCATGGCCCAAGTCAGGAACAGCTCCGTCCTCGCTGTGTTATTTCTGCGCTCCAGAACTTCAAAGAGGACTTGTGCATCAGAGTTGTCCCATGCAAGAGGCTTAGCCTTCCCCAAGCTGGCAGGACATCTCCCCAGTCAGAATGCCATCACTCCCAGACACTGAAAGGCCACACTCACCAAATTACCCCCCTGCCTCCTGTCTCCTAGGAACACTGGCGGGAAGTAGATCCTTTCAGTCTGTTGTACAAGGTACATTTACGGAGTCCTCTGGGTAACTATTTCAACATTCATTGCTTCATTTAAAAAATACATATGTACCATATAGTTAGTGTGTCCCAGCTACTGTTCTAGATGCTGAGGGAGTCTCCTGGTGGTGTGGTTAACACGTTCGACTGCTGACCGAGAGGCACCTTGAAAGAAAGGCAGGCCACGTGCTTCTAAAATATCAGCCATTGGAAACTCTGGGAAGCAAGGTTCTGGCACTAAGGGATCACAGTAAATTGAGATTGCCTCTATGGTGACTGGTTTACCTGTTAGGAAACATACATTCACGGTCCACAGGCCGTGGGAAAGGAGAGGGCAGCTACGGTGTGCCAGGCCAAGACAGTCTCCATCAATCTTCACAACTCCTTTCTCTAGAGCAGGGCTCCTCAAACTTTTTAAACAGGGGCCAGTTCGCTGTCCCTCAGACCCGTTAGAGGGCCGGATTATAGCTTAAAAAAAAAACTATGAACAAATTCCTATGCACACTGCACATATCTTATTTTGAAGTAAAAAAACAAATGGGGCAAAAACCCCCGGCGGGCCGGATAAATGTCCTCGGCAGGCTGCACGTGGCCCACGGGCCGTAGTTTGAGAACGCCTGCTCTAGACGTGCTCTCTCCATGTCACCCACCAGAGGTTATGAACTACAAAGTGCCTGGGGCCATCCATCAGCAAGAGTGGGGCCTGCTTTAAACGGGCTCCCTCTGACTCTAAGCCTGGCCTTCCTCCTTCTGATCCCCTACGTTCTCCTGTAGATCGACCCTGCCCACAGTGACTGCAGGCTGAACCACTTCAAGGTCTTCAATGACATCACCCTGTACAAGGCCAAACTGTGGCAGTTGGGAGCGGGCTACAGCCGCAAGTAGCAGCCAGCAACGGTGGCGATCCTGTGTCTCACGCCCCAAGTGCAGCCGTCCAGATCAATAGAGAACCCTTGAACACTCAAGTCTGACTTAGTTTCTGAGTCTCTTGTTTCTCTCCATTTCGCCCACGTCTATTGGTTCAAACCCTTAGTCTGGTGAACTAGTGAGCGGCTTCCAGTTCAAGAGGGTGGACTGCGTGCCTTACTATGAGCTCCCTCACCTCCCCAGAGCCCGGTGAAGGGATGCAAACGGCTGAACCCACAATGACAGAGACGATGGAAGAGAAGCATTCGCGAGCGAGAAAGCTTAAGGCATGTTTAGGAGAGGGGGCACCGATAGAGGGTGGAGGAAGCCACAGATTGCAGGGGCCACCTGCACATGGTGGTGATGGTGTTAGGGGCCATGAGCCCGTTTCAACTCAGAGCGACCTGATGCACAGCAGAAGGAAACCCGCCCAGACCTGTGCTGTCCTCCTTCTTGTAGATTTGAGCCCCTGTTGCAGCCACTGTGACAATCACCTCCAAGCACAGAACCCATGAATCCTAGCGATCTGGGATCTGGACCAAGTGAGGGGAAGCCGAGAACTGGCAGTGTGCATTGGTAAGGAGTCTGCTTAACTGCTACACAGTCCAGCATATGATTTTCCTCCAAGTAGGGAGGTATAAACTCGCTCTCCCAGGTATGAGGCTGGAGGTTTACGCCCAGAGAAATGGAGAGACCCAGGGCTCAGGGGCCCAACGTGAAACACAGGCCAGCAATGAGGTGTGGGACTGAAATCCATCAATGAAAATCTGTTGACCTCTAGTTCATCTGCCCACCCACATGCAGACTGCTTTTTTACCTAGGTTTGAAGGTGGGTTTCCCTCTAAAGAAACTGAACAACTCCAAGACCACCTTTTTGTTCATGGCTATCAAGTCAATTGGGATTCAGAAGCTCCAGGTGTGTCGAGAGCGGCTGCATTGGAGTTGCAAGGCAGTGGCCTTTGGAAAGCTGCCAGGGCTCTT
Organism: Tenrec ecaudatus; assembly: GCF_050624435.1. Classification (NCBI taxonomy): domain Eukaryota; kingdom Metazoa; phylum Chordata; class Mammalia; order Afrosoricida; family Tenrecidae; genus Tenrec; species Tenrec ecaudatus. The sequence goes on from NC_134530.1 coordinate 67,906,398, forward strand.
CCAAGTTACCTGAACAGCCACCTTGGCCTAGTAGTTGAGAGCTGAACTGCTTGTCCCACTCACAGACCCTAGTCCCATCCTTAGGGCCTTCTAAAGAGAGCCAGGGCAGTTGTCCCATCTTCCACCAAACACCCCTCCTGACCCTCACCCTGCTGAGCTAGCACCCAAACCCGGGGTCAGAGCCACGGCCACCTCTGCTGCTGCTCAGTCTCTGCCCTGGCAGGAACTCACCTAGACCTGGGACCTCTGCTGAGTGAACAAACTCCACCACCTGGTGCAGCTGTGTAAGACTAGTCTGCACCCTGAGGTGCTGCCCTTCCCTCAGGCAAAAGTGGGCCCAACACCACCTGCTGTCCTTCAGGCTAACAAGTGTGTGTGAAGGGGGGAGGGTCGTGTTCAGGGAGGCAAGAAGCCCGAGGAACACAGACAGACAGACAGACAAGCCGTCTGGTAAGCAGAGTAATGTAGGGCTGGATCATGAAAGTATCACTGAGTCAGACTGAAGCGCAAAACCTGAGAAAGTATCTGTGGAGGTAAATGAAGCTGGGGGAAGGGGGGGGTGTTCCCTAAGTGGGTGGGGTACCACCCCTAGGGACGTTGGGATGATCCAGGGGGTAGGGGCTGCAAAAGCAAATGCCTACAGAAGCTTTTCATTGCTGAGTGGGTGTCGAGCAATTTTTTTTTCTGGAAAAGAAGTGGTAGGCCAACTAATCTGGGAACCTCTGCACAAGGGGAAAAAGCTTGGTGCCAATTAAAATGCCAGGTGATGAGTTCCAGAAAGCCTTGTTCCCAGCTCTGATCAAGCGAGATCCTTGGCTGGTGTTCTTCATACTGGGAGTCACTGTCTTTGTGAAAAGGTAGAAGCCATCCTGCCGCCCAAGGTTGTGGGAGGGCCTTGACCAAGTTCAATGTAAGCAGCAGCAGAGGGCTTGGGGTTGGGAAGGAGCCTATGATTTTGCCTTTGTTGATGTCAGATGAACAGAGCGACTCAAATGCTACGGATCCCATCAGCCACGTTTGGAGGGTAAATACAGTGCCCTTCTGACAAGTTAAAGCAGGAGAGATTTCCTTCAGAATAAGACAAACTAAGAAGAAAGGTCTGGTAATTTACTGTTAGCCTGGGTACATTAGAGAAACAAATCCACAGAAACTCATATGTATAAGAGAGAGTTTTATATGAAGGGTAAGTGCGCATCAAGAAAACATCCCAACCCAGTGCTGCCCAAGCCCACAAGTCCAACATTAGCCCATATGTCCGACACCAATCCACAAAATCCTCCTCCATCTCACAAAACAGATGCAATGACGCCAACTGCAGGAGGAAAGCTGAGTCAGTGAACATGTAAGTGTCTCAGTGCTAGCAGGGGTCTCCACAAGGCTGCTCCAGCACCCAGGGCTGCATGGAGGTAGGTCCATGGCTTCTCCTCGGGGATGTCTTGCAGGAAGTGAGCCTTGCCAGCTGAAGCAGGGAACTGGCTAAGGCAGCTGCACCCTGGTCCAACCATCACATAGCAAAAGACCCAAGAACTAGAAAGGCAAGGCTCACCGAGCCACTTATCCCTCCGCCCTTCAATTAACCCCACGTGTGTATCGGCCTGGTTGGCACAATAAACTACCTCACAGCTAAAAAAAAAAAAAATCACTCAGTGAGACCCATGTGGCTCCTGTTGTACTGGGTCATCACGCATCAGGGGCTGACCTAAGAGCAGCTGGCACAAGGAAGGAAAGTGTTATCCAAATCAGTTCTTGGATACATCAAACCAAGAAACTTCAACCCCATTTAAAAAAAAATCTGTAAAACTTTGATCTCTCTAGCCCTCTGTCCCAATGCAGTTTTTAAAAAATTATTTTTTTTTAAAATTTACCATTAGTTTTTCATATTCATTGGCCGATACAATTGGAACTATGAGTATTCAGTTAAAGGCCAGCAATTACTACTGGTACATTTTATCATTAACTCCTGTCATCTGTTGACACCCAGGCCTAGGACCCGCAATAACAGGATGTAAAGAGGGAGCCCTCAGGTAAAGTTTCAGTGTCTTGTGGTGCCATCAAGTCGGTCTGACTCATAGTGGCCCCGGGTTCAACAGAATGAAACACTGCCCAGCCCGGCACCAGCCTCACACTTGTTCTTATGCCTGAGCCTGTTGGGGCAGGCTCCCTGTCAATCTGTCTTGTCCAGGGACTTTCTCTTTTCCACTGCCTCTCTATCAACCCCGATGTCCATCTCCTGACACGTCCAAAGCATGAGATGAAGGCTCCCCATCATTGCCCTCCAGGGGCATTCTGGCTGTACATCTTCCAAGGCAGATGTGTTTGTCCGTCCAGCAGCCCGAGACGGCACTTTCGTATTCACTAGCACATTCTTCGGTCTTCCTCTCCAGTAGCATGTCATACAAAGCCCCTCACCAACCATCCCGAGTAGACTGGAAAGGAGCAATGAGAACCTCTACTGTGACACAGCAAAGGTGTTTCAAAATGCCACATGCACAACAGGGCTTGAAAGAACTTGTAGAACAATCCATTATCTTTTTGAGACCCCCCCCCTCATAGTCTTGGTTCTGTTAAAGTACAAATGAAATGTTTGTGGGATTAAAGGTTTTCTTTTTACACATCCACTTTGCCCACGTTGGGGGTGGTTTTTCTTTTTTGTTGGGCTAAGAACAGTCTTTTATCCCGGGCATCTTCCACAGCAAAATGACGTAAGCATACATACCTAACACTGACGCCAACTCAAGCAATATTGTAGATTATCGCTGCAGAGCACGACCAGATGTCCTTTCTGAATTGGCTAAATTAGTCCTCAGGTATGCATAGAAGGTTCAACGGCTTCCATTTAGACATCTTATACACAAGATTCCGGAAGATTCTGTTTTGCACTCAGTCTTTAACTTGGAAAGACAACCTGTTCTTATCACACTTGAGTTCATCATCATGAAGCTGTTATTCGGGGAAGAACATAAAGGATTAGTTCGTCAGGGTGCAGTATAGCAACGAAACATACAACTCTCCTCTGGTGCAGCAGTTCTGAACCTGTGGGTTGTTACCCCTTTGGGGCTGAACGACCCTTTCACAAGGGTCGCCCAATTGATAACAGTCGCAAAATTAGCTATGAAGTAGCATTGAAAATTATTTTATGGTGGGGGGGTGCGGTCACCACAACATAAGGAACTGCATTAAAGGGTCTTGGCACTAAGATTGAGAACCAATGCTCTAGTCTTTTAATGCTTCCTCCCCCCACTATCATGATCCCAATTCTACCTTACAAATCCAGCTAGACCAGAGCATGTACACTAGTACAGATAGGAACTGGAAACACAGGGAATCCCTGCAGGACCAGTGGTGAGTGGAGATACTGGGAGGGTGGAGGGAAGGTGGGGTGAAAAGGGGAAACTGATTACAAGGATCTACATATAACCCCCTCCCTCGGGGACGGACAACAGAAAAGTGGGTAGACTTTGGACAGTGTAAGGCATGAATAAATAATTTATAAATTATCAAGGGTTCATGAGGGAAGGGGGAGAGGGAGGGGTAAAAATGAGGAAGCTTATACCAAAGGCTCAAAGTAGAAAATTTTGAAAATGATGATGGCAACAAATGTACAAACGTGCTTGACACATGGATGGATGGATGGTGATGAGTTATACGAGCTCCCAATAAAATGATTTTTTTAAACGGGTTATTGATATAGAGGGGAGTCTACCTATAGCTCCAAGAGTAAGTTATGAAATAGATTAACTCCAGTATTCTTTTTCATCACAAGGCTATTAGCTCTGAACGCCATCCGTGTGCCCTACAGGTAGGTCTCTTTCTTCCAAGTGCAACTGCATGCTCAGAAATGTGAGGGGATAAAAGAATGGACCCCTTCTCCATCTCAGGAACGATTCGTACCTAATAATCGTAATGCTACAAACACTGGTAAACGTTATCTAAAACTACCCTCTAACCATTTTGAGATAATGGGTATGAAGTGAAGATCCACGTGTCCCATCAAAGAAAGGTAAAGTCTTATCATCTATAAACAGCAACACTATTTAGTATGTAAAGGTAACTAGTAAACTTTTTAGACTTAATGGAGAATTCAACCAAGTGTATGTAGTAGATTTTTTTAAAGTTTATTTAAAGGATTTTTTTTTACAAAAAGAAGCCAACAAGAGAGACCCAGTGAGACTGAGACGTTCCAAGTCTTCATCTCCTTTTGCCCTGGATATTTGTAAAGATGATGCTTAGCGCGCTCTGCTCTTCATTTTCTCTCTTGTCCGTTTCCCAGGTCTCTTCTGCAGAAAGAGAAACACACCAGTCACACAGCAAGTTCGGCTTTGGGTCCCGGGGTCCGAACAGACATGCTGGCAAAGCGAGTGGGCAGGCGTAGGGGGAGGAGGGGGCTGAGTCCTGCCCCTCCCTGGGCATCTTTGGCTCACTTACATTCAATCCTTTCTTTCCGGGCTTCTTGGGGCCCTTGCCATGGGCTTTTTTGGCCCGGAAGCTGGACACATCATCATAGCTCTCTCGGGTGTTCCACTTGGAGCCTTTCTTCTTGCCGCCAAAGCCAAACTTCTGGTTTTTATAGCGTCGTTTGGCGCTGGGCCTGGAAATGTATGGTACTCCAGGTTACCAGTTACGCCCAGCACTGCAGACCCTAGCAATACGTATGCTCTAATGACAACCTCGCTGTCGGCAAAGCCCCGCCACAGGCACGCGTGGTGCCCAGTCGCCTCCTCGGCCCTAGTCTTACTCTGCAAACCCCCAGCAAGCTCATCTACGCATGACTTTGACCGCCAAGCACGAAAACAAATTAAGAAGCAGGAGGGATCTACACCCTTACATGGCTCACGGCTTACTTTCGGAAAGCTTTCTGTCTTGAATAAAATCTTGCGAAATTATCATCAGTTATTACTATCCTTAAGTACTTAATGTAACACAATTTCAAACTGGTCATCCCACAAGAATCTCAAATCCAGCATTTCCAAAACTGACTGCCCCCTCCCTCCTCTTTCCTAGACAGATTTTACCTCCTATATATGAGCCCAAATGAGGCTGGGATCCTTCAACAACCACCAGGCCACCCAAGAAGTCTACCTCGACTCCAACTCCTCTCGCGCTGTAAACCCAGTTACAGACCCCTGCTGATCTCGCTTCTGGAATGTTTCGGCTCGCTGTCCCTTCTCTCCCCGTTGCCACTTTAGGTCATGATCGCTGCTCCTCTGGACTCTCTCCACAGTTCTCTAATTAATTTCCCCACAATCTGCACAGGTGCCACCATGATCGTGTTAGAATGTGAATATGCCTGCTCGACATTCTGAGTAAGAGCTTTCAGTAGCTCCTCTGCCGAGAGGATTAAGTCCAACTCAACAGGCCAAGCCAAGCCTGCCTCTGACTTGGCTCAGGGCCCTCTCCCCTCTCCAGCCGTAGCTCACCACTCCTGGCCTCACACACTCCCATTTGCTGTTCCTCACACACCTGCTGCTTCACATCTCCATGCTTTTGCGCATCCGCGTTCTTCCGTCTTGAGACCTGCTTCTCATCTCCCCTACTCCCTGGCTCATTCTTACTCACCCTTCACTCAACTCAGCTAAGTCTCTGTTCCAGGATGCCATCCCCACACCGGGGCCCCACACGTGTCAGGTATTTCTTCCATGTGCTTCCCTAACAGAAAATCGGTTGTCATCAAGCCACCTGACTTAAGCTGACATCATGTCTATCAGAACAGGATTGTGCTCCCGAAGAGTTTTCAGTGGCTGATTGTTCAGCATATCACCACGCCTTTCTCTTAAGGCACCACGGGGTGAACACTAACCTTCAGCTTGCGCTAGGTACTAGCTGAGCTCAACAACCGTCTGCACGACCCAGGGATTCCTGGCGCTCCCACATTACTCTCTAAGTATCCCCATCGGAGCACACATTGCACTTACTAATTGTCCCAACATTTCACATTTACAGTAGGAGAAAAATCTACTCTCTCTTAGTCCCATTAACAATGCACACCTGGCAACGAAAAATGCCCAGGTGCAAGGTGAGATGTGACGGTTAGAGCTGGGTGTGAGCTTGCCGGGCCCTGGTTCTCAGTGGTTTCACACTTCCTCCAGTTTTGTATCATGCCAAGTCTGGAGTTAACGATCAGGTCTTCGGCATCCACTATGTCAAGAGGTAAGAGTACATTACAGGGACCCTATCATGTCCCCAGGCCTGATGTCAAGTGTGCATAAAGATTGACAAAATTGATTAATAATATACAACTTTTAATCTTGAAGACATATGAGGCGCGTACTGTTTTCTCATTTTAATTGGTAGGGAAAAGAGCATTTAGAAAAGTTACTTGCTCAAAGTATCTTAAGATATGGCAGAGTCAAGATTTGAATACTAGGTCAACTTTGACCCTGTGTGTGAACAATCAACCATTACTGGGCGCTCACTTAAAATGTGCCAGACACCAAGTCTCCTTCTTGTAATCCTGAAAGACTGACAGACCTAAAGGACCAATGCTGTAGCACGGAGTCCCACAGCCTCGACGGAGGCTGATCTCTGTGCAGGGAGCCTATGTTCTCGAGAAGACCAGCCCATTCCCTATCACCACAAAACCCAAATCCTGCTCACCCCTTCTTCATCTGCTGGCCTTTAGCCTTTTCCTTGGTGCCCTGTGCAACAGGGTTCTGATCTCCCTCGAGGAAATCCAGTTTATCAGAGAAGCCTGTGGATGGAACAGTATTGTGATTATCACCACTACGTCTTAAGAAGATTGTTACTTACTAAAGAGGCTTTTTAAGTGGAACACTTTGCTCCCCAGGTCACTCCCAAACCTTAGGCTCAGTAGATCCAAAGCATAATGCATCGGCATTCACTTTAAGGTTCTCCTGTTCCCTAAACCCTTAGGGGTGAGATTACTGACCCTTCTGATACTTCTTAATGGCATTCATCATATGTTTTTTCTCCTGTTGTCTCTTCTGAAGAACTTCTGCTTGTACCTGTGAAGTGGACACCGCACAGTTACATGCACTGCAAACCACTGTTCCAATCAACATTAGCTGGGTACTAAACACTACTCTAAGTACTCCAAGTATATTCGATTTATCTCATTCGTCACAACCAGAGAACTCAAAACACCTATTAGGCCCTAAAAGGAAGTACAGAGAAAATTAAATGACTAGCCCAAGTCCCACAGCAGGCAAGCACTAAGCGGAGACTCACGCTCAGGCAGTCTGAGTCCAGAGCCTGCATTTCCAGCCCACTATTCCACATCCATTCACCAGCTGTTGCACGTCATGTGTAGGTTTCCCTATTGATCTGGGCAGATTAAGCAGTAGTGGAAAAGTACCGAATCGTGAAAGGAAAACTAAACGTCACCCATAAACAATCAAGAAAAAGATACATTGTTAACACTGTGTTTTTCCATGCAGCAGTATTCACATTTTGAACAGGATAACTCTTTCTTGTTGGAGTCTCTTTTGTGTGTTGCATATTTAGCAGCATCCCTGGCTTCCACCCACAAGATGCCAGGAGCACCCGCCCTCCCCTGGCTGTAATACCTAAAAATGTCTCCAAACAGTATTTGAGAACCATCCTTTCCTCGCATTAGAAATAGTGAACTCAAGACTACCGTGCGCTTTCCTATAATTGTTGTTGCTTTCCAGTCAGTTCTGCATGGAACCACATCAGACCGAGGCAGCGGAGCCAACAACCCCTGCGCCCTGCACAACGCCCTTCGTACCTTCTTTCCGTACTTCCGAAGCGCTCGCAGTTGCTTAGCCTTCTCAGACTTCTCCATGGCAACCTGCTTAGTCTGCAACTTCTGTCGAATCTGCAATGTAGAATGTTGCCAGCTCACGTCATTTCGATCTGAGATGACTGCCACGCAAGGCAACCAGAGGGAAACAGATGCCCCAGCTCGACAGCACTTGTGTTCAGAAGAACCTTGTGCATCGTTGATTCCGTACATTTGATACAGGATGATAAGGAGCCCCAAAGGCTTAAAGTAATACCTTGTGCCAGAGACTCAGTGTCAGCGGTAGAGCCAGAACTTGAAAGCCACTCTCTCACGCCCACTCGGTATTTGTTCCAGGACACACAACTCCCGCCTTACACTCTTGGAAAGACTAGCTTGGCCTCATCCCTCCTGTCTCCAGGCTGCAACCAGGCTAACGTGCAGCCTCGCGGATCCCTTCCCCCACAGACCACACACGATGAAGAAAACACAAAGTTCCCAGGGACCTAGCCTCTTCCCACAAACGTTTAAAGGATGGGAAGTTAGTTATTGGTGTGAACATATAAGTCATGTCTGAGTTTATCTCTAGACTAGCTTCCTCGAGTACCCAAAGAAAAAAGCTCCTTAAAACACAAGTAAATAGGGAGCGGCATCAATGTATCTGAGATGACCCAAAAAGGCTCGCTGCCACTGAGTGATTCTGATTCATAGCAACCTTATACTGAGTGTCCAAACCTTTGTTAATCTTCACAGGTACAGATAGCCTCATCTTTCTCAGGAGGAGCGGCTGGTGGGTGTGAACTGCCAACCTGGTGGTTAGCAGTCCAAAGCTTACCCAATTGCATTGCCAGGACTCCTTTCTTCCTCCCAGAGTTAAATGAGTAACAAGTTCTGCTTGGCTTCAGACTTTTAACGATTAAACCTCACTTTACAGAAGCGCTAAGTGAGGCCCAGAGAGGACTAACTTGTCAACAGGTTCTAGGACTGCTCAGAGGCAACAGGCATCAAAACACCAACAAGGAAACACAGAGGGCCATTCCTGTACCTCAGAGAATCAATCACATTCCTTAATGCAGTCCACAGCTTCAGTGTTTAAATTAGAAAGGAAAAAAAATCATCCCAACATTGAATCCACTGGTGGAGACCGTGTGAAATAAAATGGAGAATCTCAGGAAGAGATACCACAACAGGCTTATAGCTATCTTCAAGCAGGAGAGGACACACTGAAAGCAAACCGACGCACAGTAACCCTATAGGACGGCACAGAGCTGCCCCGTAGGGTTTCCAAGTGTGTAAATCTTTACAGAGGCAGAATGCCACATCTTTCTCCCATGAGCGACCTGTGCTGACGAGTGGTTAATCACTGCACCACCAGAGCTCACAAAGGCAGCTAGTCACTAAGTAGAAAGCCTCTGGTTATGCAGAGACAAATGGCCCCCCTCCTTACCTTCTGCATCTGCTGATCAGACTTGGCCATCTCTGCAAAATAATCGGTGGGTCGCCTGGTAGGGACTTTGAGCTGATGGAGGCGGGGAAGCACTGAGAGCACTGCAGCCTGAGCCTGCCGGTAGCTGAGACAAAGCGCAATGAGATGAGCGAGAGGCCTTACCCACTGTCCAAGATCAAAAGGCTCTCGAAGTCGGGCCTCCACCAGCCAGGGCAAGCAAACCAACACCAAGTGTAAGAAAACTTCGCACCCCTGGATATGGGGGAAGTGCAGCTGTACAGAACTCTTTAAAACTATACAAGGCGGGGAGGGTGTTGCTAAAAAGTTCACTAACAGTGCAAGAGACTGAAAACCCATTCATTCTACATTCTCATTGGGGAAACGACAGTGCCATCAGCTTCCACAAGCAATTTTTGGCTCCAAAAGCTGAATGCCCACCGAAAGTCGCTTATGACTCCTCCCTCCCTCTCTAGCACAGGGGCTTCCCACGCCTCCCACTTGGGAATCAAACCTACAAGCTCATCTCCCGCTGGAAGTCATCTTCGGGGTTAACAGCTCTCTGATCCTTGTCCTGAGGAGTTGACTGGGATCCACCGGCTTCTGGCACCGGACTCAGGGTCACGTCAAGTCTTTCCACCCAATCCAGATCCCGCTTGAATTCAGCCAAACACTGCTTCAGACCAGTCTAGGAAACCCACACACTAGACTCTTAGGAAAGATACCGAGATGGCTTCTCATAAAGTCAAGGCCAAGGCCAAGGCCAAAACGTTAACCCCTCCATATCTAGTAACTCTGTCGTTGGCCACGTGTCCAATGTGGGGCAAGAACTGTCTCCCAACCACAGCAGTGCCTTGGGCACGTCCCATCTGAGCGTAGCCCTCAATCCAGGGACCCAGCTCACCACATCGTTAGCGGCCTTCTTTGGACCCTCGAGCACGACATTGAGGCCCGGCTTCAAGAGACCTCGGGAAAACGCCTCCTGCAACTGTGGGAGGCAATCGATAGTCAGGACCGGGCAGTCGGGACCACCCCTCTCCCGGGCCCTGCCCCGCGAATTAGACTGGAACCTACCTCTCTGTCTGTGACCAGAGAATCGTCCGAGTCCGAGTCCGAACCCGAGGCCGGGGGAGTGTCCATTTCGCGGCGTGCGCGCCAACCCAATGCAGGGAACTACCCCGAGGCCTGCTCGGATGGAAAACAGCGCTCCCGCCGCCGGCTTTCAGAGCCCCGCTCGCTCCCGGCGACTCCACGTGCACTCCAACCGCGTCGGCGCCAGCAACTCAGCGACAGCTGAACTTTTTCAGGGGTACTTCCGCTTCCGGCTGCGGGCCCACACTTCCGGTTTGTCGTTGCTATAGAAACCGCTTCGGCTTGAGTCGGAGTCGCTTGGGATTCCTAAAGGTAATGTCCCTGGATGGATGCGTGGTCTGGGGGCCCAGTGAGTAGCCGCGAAAAGCGAGAAGGGGGACCTGGGGCCGTGCGGAAGAATTGGAAACCGCGAGGGAGCAAAGGGAAGAAATAGCCACGCGGGGTACAGGGGGTCCGAGAGGGGACGAGGATCTGAAAAAGGGGCGGGGCGGGACTGCGGGGGCGGGTCTGGGGGCAGGGCGGGCCTGTGCGGCTGTGGGCGGGTCCGGAGGCGGGCCTGTGCGTCTGTGGGGCGGGTCCGGAGGCGGGACTGTGCGGCTGTGGGGCGGGGCTGTGGGCGGGTCCTGAGGCGGGCCTGTGCGGCTGTGGGGCGGGGCTGTGGGCGGATCCGGAGGCGGGACTGTGCGGCTGTGGGGCGGGTCCTGAGGCGGGCCTGTTCCGCTGTGGGCGGGTCCGGAGGCGGGACTGTGCGGCCGTGCGGCTGTGGGGCAGGGTTGTGGGCGGGTTCGGAGGCGGGACTGTGCGGCTGTGGGCGGGTCCTGAGGAGGGACTGTGCGGCTGTGGGGCGGGTCCTGAGGAGGGACTGTGCGGCTGTGGGGCGGGTCCGGAGAAGGGACTGTGCGGCTGTGGGGCGGGGCTGTGGGCGGGTCCGGAGGCGGGACTGTGCGGCTGTGGGGCGGGTCCGGAGAAGAGACTGTGCGGCTGTGGGGCGGGGTTATGGGCGGGCCGGAGGCGGGGTGGGCCAATGGGGCGGGTCTTGAAGCGGGAACTAGGGCGGGGCGCTCCACTCAATGTCAATTGCTCTTGGTCTTTAGCAGCAGGTTGGCCTGGACCATGTCCACAGTAGTTGCTCAGTCGCTGCATGTTTTTGGTCTCCGAGCCCGCGTGGCCAACAATATCTTCTTCTTTGATGAGCAGACGCTTATATTTCCTTCAGGAAATCACTGTGTGAAGTATAATGTGGATCAGAAATGGCAAAAATTCATTCCAGGTAAATCACTTTAATCTTGACCCAACTGTACAGTACTGAATATAACCCCGTGATCGACATGCAGAGATTGAGAAGGAAAGTATTTGGGGCCAGTTTTCATCACCCCCCCACCAAGAAATAGAGAATAAATGTGTATTAATGTATATCGCATAGGGTGATCACACATAACCCAGTTCCATATAGTTGGTTCTGAATCTGTGTATTAGAAAAGGTGCCCTGATGGCACAGAGGGTTAAGCTGCTACCCAGGAGGTCAGCAGTCCAAACTCACCAACTGCTCCTTGGGTGAATAATAAAACTGTCTATTCGTGTGAAGATTTACAGCCAAGGAAACCCAAAGGAGCAGTGCTCTATCCTGCAGGGTCACTGTGAGCCAGAACCCACTTGATGGGATGGCAGTGGGTTGGGTTTTGCATATCTTGTCCTAAGTCACCAGTGACTATTTTCATAACTTTATAAAATTAATTTTCATGCACATTGGACCTGTTGATAGTATTCATGATTTCCATATCTATCTCTTTCTCCCCTTTTTCTTTTTCTCTTTTTAATCATTTCATTGGGGGCTCATACAACTTATCACAATCCATACATGCATCAATTGTGCAAAGCACACCCACACATTTGTTAACCTCATCACTCCCCAAACACTCGCTCTTTACCTAAGCCCCTGGCATCAACTCCTCATTTCCCCCCTCCCTCCCTGCTCCCCCCTCTTCCCTTTTTCTTACCTTAAAAAATAAAAGTATAATAAATAAATAAAAGTAGTGCGGCATATGCCTTCTACAGAGTGCATACTACATCTATGTAATATTTTTAAGAGCATAATGAAGTGAAGATCTGTGTACCTGTCACCCAGGATAGGAAATAGAAAGAACATTATAAGATACTAAATTGTATTGCATATTTTCTATATGGATCTCAGTATTAAGCCAATCATTATTTTGTACAGACCACGTTTGTTTGTACTTGCTTGAATATTTACTGACAGTTTTGTTCACCATTCCATTATATAAATCATGCACTCCCAGTTGCAATTATTTCTGCCTGCCTGAAGTTCAGCCTTTGTCATCTTGATTAATGATAATCTATTGGTGATAAACTCCTTATTTTTGTCTGAAAATGCTTATATTTCATCCTTATTGTTGAAAGACAGCTTTGCTGGGGATAGGATTTTTGTTAGCACATTATGAGTTTTACCCCAATATTACTTGACTTCTGTTTTGTTGATATCTTAAGAAAATAGCCATTAAGGTCTTCTGTGTAAACATGACCTGTGTTTGGCTTGTGTGTTTTTGGTGGGTGGGGGCATTGCATGTCTTTTAATCCTGCTAGAGATTCTTTGGGATTCCTGTATCTGAAAATAAGTCTTTTTGGATGATTCTAGAAATTTTTTATCAGTTGTCATTTAAAAAATACTCTTTTTTTTTCATTCTTTCTGTTAACACCTTCGGGTACCCTAGACCATCGCCTTTCTCCATTTCTCTTTCACTCATTTGTATTTTCTACTCTGTCTCCCTTCATTGCATGTTAGCTCATTTTGTTTAGATTTGTCTTTCAGATATTACTATATAATGTTTTCCATTTAAAATTTCAATTACATTTTACATTTCTTGTTCGTGATCTCATATTTCTTCAGTCTGCATCCCTTTGCTACTGCTCCTGACACTATTCCATACCACTAGGGTGCATATTCAAACTCTATCCATATTTCCCAGATGTATTTCTCTTTGGTCATTGTTCATGCCCAGGTCAAAGTCAAGATAGACCTAAGGACAAAATCAGTATCACTCTTATCAGCACACTTGGGGCCATGTGAGCAGGACATTCCAGAGTCTCGGATACCTGAAGCATGATCTAGAAGAGGCCATGTAAACTCCAGGTGACCTAGAGAGTCCATCTCATAGGAAGCTTGTAGCCAGGCCAGGACCACAGCAGAATACACTGACATGTAGGGTCCAGGGAAAGCACCCTAAAGTGTCACTCATGGCATAGAAAATATAAAGGTCATGAAAGCAGGAAATATGGATTTGAATGTGTTTTTCTATTTAGGTCCCCTACCAAGTCTCAGTTTTCCCATCTGTAAAATGGAGATGATGCCGTTTGTGTCTTCTGCAGTCTTGTTATAATTCTGAAGTTATTAGGTTTAGGATCTACCCTACACTGGTATGGCCTCACCTGATTACTACACTACATTGCTTTGCATTATGGGAGGTAATTTGCTCTACTTAAGGGCAGCTGATTTCCCGAGAGCAAATAAAATAGTGCTTGATTGAATGACTGGGAACATAGCCTAGCCAAGTTAGCATGTGAAATTAACCAACACGAGGAGTGAGTCACTCACTGGGTTAAAGCAACGTGAAAGCCTTCTACAACCCTAAAATGAATGAGTGTATATTGAGCACCTGTTAGGTGCCAGACGTTGATGACTGAATTAGAGATGAACCAAAGGTAGCTAAGTAGATAGGTAGGTAATCAAGCTTTCCGAGGCTCCTGCCTCACAGGAGTTCTCAGTCTGGTAGTGGAAATTAAAAAATAGATTCATAATTTGTTACTAGTTACTATTGAGTTCTTGTTGTTAATTGCTGTTGAGTTAATTCCACCTCATAGCCACCTCATGTGTCCCTACTAGAACTGCTCCATAGGGTCTTCAAGGGGTGGCCTTTCTAAAGCATATCCCTTTACATGTGTTCCAGCACACTTGAGGGTGGATTTGAACCATCAACCCCTCAGCTCAGAGTCCAAAGCCTTCCAGGGACTCCTTGTTCAAAAGAGTTGTTAGGTACCTTTGAGTCAGCTCCGACTCATAGGTACCCTGTGCATTACAGAACAAAGCACTGCCTGATCCACGCCATCCTCACAATTGTTATATTTGAGCATATTCTTAGAGCCACTGTGTCAGTCCATCTTGTTGAGGGTCCTTCCGCTTCTTCACTGACCCGTGACTTCCAAGCATGAGGTCTTCTCCAGGAAATGTCTCCTAATAGTGTAAGGTCTCTCTCTCTGGACTAGATTTAAACTTCAGTCCTTGGCTACATACGAGAAAGCATTCACGCCGAAGCCGGGCTCGTGATCCAAGTGAATTTAATGAGAGTTAAAAGAAGCTTCAGGTTTTACGCGACACCCATAGGATTCCTTTTGACCATGCGGCCTGGCAGAGACTGCTCAGGGTCACGCAAAGATCTCTCTCCAGAGTTTTCCTCCCACAAAGATGACCCTCTCCTTCTCGGTTCCTGCCTTTTCAAGGATTCCTGGGGGAGGCATGGTGAACGACCCCAGGTCGATCCCATTGGCTGAATTGCAATCACCCGGCCCAGGTGGGCTGATCCAGGTTTAAAGCCCATCCATGCCCACGTGCAGGAAAATCCAGGCCTTTGTGCTATGCTGGCTCTCCTGGGCATGCGTCAATGGACATCCCGGTCCCTAATGCTTGCTATCTAACAATAGCACCACACTGTACATAAGACGAAGTCCCTTACCTTCTTGCTTCTAAAAAGCATTCTGACTGTACTTCCTCCACGACGGATTTGTTTATTCCCCTGGCAGCCTCTTCAGTGAGTGGGACACATGCTATGCCCAGTATGATCCTGGCAGCCTCTTCAGTGAGTGGGACACATGCTATGCCCGGTATGATCCTGGCAGCCTCTTCAGTGAGTGGGACGCATGCTATGCCCGTATGATCCTGGCATAGACAGGGGTGCGTCCTTTGGACTTTGCCCTGCAACGCCCTAGTGAGGAAAGAAGGGAAGGACTGATTCCCCAAGGTCTCGGAGGTGGAAGTCATTGGACTTGGGTGCAGACCTCTTGCTTTTGAGGTTGTGTCAGGGTATACCAGCCCCTAACACATCATCATGGGTCCGGTAAGCACAATTGTACGGCGATGATAAGTAAAGATTAAAGTCATAGAGAGCATGAGAGATAGGAGATTGAAATAATAGACACATTTCATAGTAGCATGCTCACCTCAGCCTCACTTGGTGGTCCATGTGGAGAGAGATATTGCTAACCAAGGCTTTTATATTCTCTGGGGATGTACAAGCCCCCTAATTACAGGTGAGGACATGCATCACAGGAAAGGGCTGTGCTCTAGGTAATACTGTAATGGGAGAGGGGTGATCTAGGGCTATCCACTAATAGGAATGGGAAGGTCTAGGGGTACACATGTGACAAGATGGGCAGATCCTAGACTCAGGATGGCAGCCTACCTTTGGATGTCACTGAGCCGGTTTGACCTGTTCTCTGGCCCATCATAGAAACCATTGTCAGTAGGATATGAACCCACCTGCAGGGACCAACTAATGGTTGCAAGCCTTTAGGGAGAAGTAGCCCATTGTTCTTAACAGCAGGGAGTGGGCCCTAACCTTGGTGGGCCCAGACAGTGGTCTGGCAACTGACTGCCTTCAGGGAGGTAACTTGACAATCACTTACCATTAGCTGCAAGCAGTGTCCTAAGTCTAACCTATTTGGGGGAGACGACCTGGGAGAAATCTTTCTGTTTCTCGCAAGGTTGCCCAACAGCAGGCAACTTAAGACTGCAGCCATGTCTGCCACTTTAATATTTTCTTAGCTTTTCAAAACATGTCTTAGTTCAGCTCCCATAAAGAGTTGTTGTCTCAGAACCTCACAAGGGCAGATCTACTTTGTCCTCTGTAGGGTTGCTAGTAGTCGGAATTGACTTGATAGCAGTGAGTTTGGTTTTCAATTCTGCAGACATAGTTCTGCTGTAGTGAATGGTGTTATTAAATTTTCTACCTATATCTAATCCTTATTGTGTTCTTAAACAGGATTCACTCACTTAAGTCTTATGTACGTATTTTAGTTTTAAAAAGTTATATATATGAATTTTATCATATCTCAGTAGCGTTTTAAATTCTATACAATTGGCTAGTTTAATGATGCTATTATTAGCATTATGCTATTAACATATAATTACACTATTATAGAGTTGAATTGGGTGTATCTGCTGCGCAAGACCACTGTAGAGTTTTGGAAAGCAGGGAGGTTACTTTGAGGACTAAGGTCCCCCTCACCCTAGCCATGGTATTTTCAGTTGCCTCCTATGCATGTGAAAGTTGGACATTGAATTAGGAAGATTGAAGAAGAATTGATGCAACTGAATAGTGATGCTGGTGAAGACTATTGGCAGTTCCTCAGATTGTCTAAAGGACCAACAAATCTGTCTTAGAAGTACAACCAGAGTGCCCCCTAGCGGCAAGGATGGTGAGATTCATCTCATGTACTTTGGTCACATTGTTAAGAGAGACTAGTTCTGGAGAAGGACATTGTGTTTAAAGTGGAGGGGCAGCGAAAAAGAGTAAGACCCTCTACAAGATGGATTGACACAGTGGCTGCAACAATGGGCTCAAGGTAGGACCAATTTTGAGGATGGCACTGGACCGGGCAGTGTTTTGTTCTGTTGTGCATAGGGTCATTATGGATTGGAACCAACTTGACAGCACCTAACAACAACAACGATTAGACTTCTGAAAGGCCCCAATGGAAGTTACTTGTACTGCTTCTCAGAAAGCTGCTGGTGCTACCTCTACAGTAGAACACGGCTATAAATGGAATAAACCTTAGGTATATACATGGATTTAACAATAAGCCCTCACCTAAAAATCAGTTCTTATGATGCAGCCCCACTATCTAGTGACCCTCATGTGGGATCACTGGAGAGATGGGTGCTGGAGCAAGTGTGGTGAAGGAATCAGATGGTGCCCACTATCAGAAAGCATAGCACTGGGGTCTTAAAATCTGTCTTAAACTATTGATTGCATAACTCTTTTTAATGCATTCAAACTACTGTATGGTATATAAATTATATATTAATAAATTTAAAGAAAGTCCACTCTAACATCTCTAATTGCCTATAATTTAACTGGAACATTATAACACTCATTATCTGAATTATATGAAAATATTTCTGTGACTTTTATGCTATAGACATCTTGGTTTCATTTATACAAGCTACTTAATTCCTGGTTCAAACTGTGTTGAACCTCTAATAAGCCTCTTTTCTGTACTCCAACTTTTTAAAATATTCTGTAATTTTAAGACTTCAATTTAGTTAATTTTATTTATATCTAGTATTTACTACTGATATCTCATAGAAATGTTGAGGGGAAAATGAAAGAATAATCAGCATTAAAAAAACAAATTGGAAGGAGCAGTTTTTCTTTTCTTGCCTCCCATAGGCAAGCTCATCTGTGCTCACAGTTTAACTTCTTGTTATGCCTCTTATTACAAATCTGTGTTTTCAATCCAAGACTCTTCCCTACTTTGCAATCATATCTAGCTGCCTGGTGGCCGCTTTACCTGAATGATCCACAATATGTACCTTACACAACATATCTAAAATTAGATATATCATTTTCTTCCCCTACCTCTCTTTTTTCAAGATACTACCTTGCCAGACATTCAAACATGTAATAAAGATATAATTACAAGAAAATGTGGCCCTTATATAAATATGCGAGGTAGCTTTACATTTTTATGAAAAAGCTTCTATTATCTTTTTATTCCATTATTCCATGGACTTTCTGATATACTGGCCAAAGCCCAAGACCATTGCTGCAGCGTTGATCCCTACTCATCGGAAAGTCTATAGTGACTCGCAGTGATCCCCTTGGAAGGGCAGGGTGGAACTGTGCCTGTGGGCTTCTGAGACTGCACCTCTTTACTGAAATGGCCTCATCTTCTCCCTCTGGTGACGTGCTTAGCAGCCCAGGGGTGTAGTCCCTACACCAGTGACCGTCTATGACAAAGGAGAATGGCCCCACGGGGTCTCCAAGGCTGCAATCTTTACTGAAACTGACTGCCACATCCTCCTAGGAACAGCTGGTGGCTTCAAACCATTGACTTTTTGGTTAGCAGCCAAGCGACCAGAATTCTTTTTACAAATAAACCAGAAGCTCAACATTAAATATATGTATATATAATACATTTGTAATATATTTATAATACATACATATATTTAATGTAACATAATGATGGTGTGTTCGTCTGGGTAGATTAGAGAAAAAATCCATACAAACTCATGTGTATGAGAGAGTTTTATATAAGGGTTAACTACATTAAGAAAGCATCCCGACCCAGTCCAGTCCACGCCCATATGTCCGATACTAATCTATAAAGTCCTCCTCAAACTCACAAAACACATGCAATGATGCTGAATGCAGGATGATCACAGGCCAATGGGTAGAAAGTCTTTGGGTTCAGTGGCGCTGTAAGCATCTCAGTGCTGGCAGGGGTCTCCACGTGGCTTCTCCAGTTCCCAGGACACGGGGTCTTACCAGCGTAGTGCCATGTGTCTTGTCAGTAGAGCGTCTCCAAGGGAGAGAGTCGAGAGAGAGAGCAAGATATCTCCTGTCTCCAAGGAGGAAAATACAGCACTTCCCAGAATTCTCAGGAGAAGGCTATACCCACACAAAGGTCTCATTGGCTGTCTCCAGATTGACAGGCTAGACTCCACCTCTACACTCGTAATCCTCAAATTGACACCAGATTATGTCACTTCCATGGATGGCATTTGAAATCAGTGCTGGGACAACCAGTGAGATGACTTGGCAAATGGAAAACTATTCAGATCTTCATTTTCTAGCCTTTCCCATAATGAGCCTAAAATGAACTAAAAGGCATCTGTGTCCAAAAAACAACACCTGGAAGTGAATAAACATGAATACACAAATATCACGTCTTTGGAAAATTTCATCATCCCCCTAACTTTCTCACCCACCAAACCCCTGTATTCTGTCACAAGGTCACCACTCCCAATCGCCTATACCAAAACAAATGTCACTCATGACCCTACTCCCTTCCACAGCCCATCCTGCAGGCAGTCACCACATCTCACTGATTTTGCCTCATGGCATTTATCCCGTCTTTTCCTCCTCACGGTTCCAAGTTTCACTGGCTTCCCTTGTGCCTCCCTGGTGAAGTCCACACACTTCTGCATGATCCTTGGTGGTCAAGACCTGGGTTCTTCTCCAAGACTGAATTCCTTCTGCAGCCTGTTCAGAGAAGTCTCCTGTGCTGGGCACACATGACTTGCATGTCTCTGTAGCTTGTGGTGAAGTAGCAGCTTGGTGTCCCATTGTCCACTTGGTATCCCATTCCTCACTCATTCTTTCTGCCCCAGGTGTGTACTCGGGCCTGACTTATCCACTGGGCACAGCAGGTACAAGTTGTATGGCACACAATACTTTCAGGGAACCAAGAAAATATTTTAACTTTATTTTTAAATTAGGAAAATGAATATAATAACAATGAGCATATAATAATGAATCTCAACCTGGATTTAAAAAAAAAACACTGTCTTCAAGTTGATTCCGACTGGTAACCACCTTATATAGTGGTTCTGGGGCTATTGATTTTTACATAGCCTGACAGCCTCTTCTTTGTCCCATGGAGTGGCTGGTGGTTTTGAATCACTGAACTTGTGATTAGTCATCCAACATCAAACCCAAGGTGCCATCAAGGCTCCTTCTAATCAAAATGAGCAGGTAATGAATTACAACCCAAATATAGTCCTCTTTATATCCATGTAGCCATCCACTGAGAATATAATTCAGGTTGAAAATGTTTATATAGTCATTTAGAACTAATAGAATTAAAATGTTGATGTTTTTATAAAGTCCCAAAGAAAAAATGAGTAGGACCCACAGACTCATCACATGACCCATTCCCCAAGTGAAGTGTGTGTGCTTTCACCTTGCCCCAGTTGCTGCTCCCTAGGTGGCCGTAGTGTGTGTCCTCGAACATTCCAACTCCTAGTTGCAAGGTGACTGGTATTGCCGGGCATCACCACATAATCGCAGGAAAAGGGCAGAATGTATCTGTCCCTGGTTTTCTAGAAAGCATAGGTTCCCCATAAAGCCAGTCCAACAGATTTCTGCATCCACCTCCCAGCCAGAAGGCCTGAGGCCCATCTAACGGAAACGGAGAGTAAGAAAGGCGGCAGCTGGCACCCTCGCCCCCGGAGTCGAGGAAGAGTGCTGCGTACTGACTATACATAAAGGCCTCGCCGCTCCTGTCCTGCTGCTTTCTCTCGAGCAACCTCTGGCCACCCCTGACTCACATGCTGTGGTCCAGTGGTACCCCGCTCTGCGCAGTCTTCTCATCAGGCCGTGCTGTTTCTCAAACGCACACATGCGCTCAAACTCCGCCTGCTCCCTCCTCCTACCCCAACCCAGTGATCTCTCCCGTCCTTGGCCACCTCGTACTCACAAAGGTATTAGAGCAGCAAAAGGCTGATTGCTAATGGCAGTGTGTGCTCCTTTCTTCACTACTGTACCTGGTTCCTTTGAGTGAAAGCACGGCCTCCCTCACCCCACCCCCCCCTTTCTCTTCTGTTTGCAGGCTCAGAAAAGAGTCAGGGCATGTTGGCTTTGGCCATCAGCCCCAACCGGCGCTACCTGGCCATCTCCGAGACTGTGCAAGAGAAGCCTGTCATCACCATCTACGAACTCTCAGCAATTCCTTGCCGGAAGCGCAAAATCCTCAATAATTTTGACTTTCCAGTTCAGAAATTTATTAGCATGGCTTTTTCTCCAGACTCCAAATACCTCTTGGCCCAAACATCAACTCCAGAGTCAAACCTTGTCTACTGGTTGTGGGAAAAACAAAAAGTAATGGCCATCGTAAGAACTGATACCCAGAACAACACTATCTACCAGGTATCTCCCAGCATAACAGTATCAGGCGCATTAAAAAGCATAAGAGCTATCTCTATTGAAAGCTGTCTCTGTAGCAAGAAGTGTACTAATTTTTTACATGCATGTCTTAATTTAGTCGCACAGCAACCATCAAAGGTAAGCACTACTGTTACTACCCCCATTTGACAGATGAGGAAACTGAGGCTCTGAAAGGTTAATAAACTCAAGATCAGTGAGCAGCATCGCCAAGGAGCAGGACACAGGTTTCTTTAACTTCAGTTCCTGCCATCTTTGCTGTGACCCAGGGCCCCTTCTGGCCACTCATCAGGCCCAGAGGTACTGGATTGAAAGAACCCAAACTTTTTTTTTAAATCAAATCATTTTATTGAGAGCCCTTACAGCTCTTATCACAATCCATCCATCCATCTATCTATTATGTCAAGCACATTTGTACACATGTTGCCCTCATCATTCTCAAAACATTTGCTTTCTATTTGGATCATTGGTATCAACTCATTTCCCCCCTCCCTCCCTCATGAACCCTTGATAATTTATAAATTATTATTTTGTTCATGTCTTACACTGACCAATGTCTCCCTTCACCCACTTTTCTATTGTCCATCCCCCTGGGAGGGGGTTATATGTTGATCATTGTGATCAAGTTTTCCCTTTCTCCCCACACCTTCCCCTTACCCTCCTGGTATCACTACCCTCATTATTGGCCCTGAGGGGTCCTGCCCTGGATTCCCTTTGTTGTGAGCTCTTATCTATACCAGTGTACATGCTAGCCAGATTTGTAAGGTAGAATTGGGGTCATGATAGTCGGCGGGAAGAAGTATTAAAGAACTAGAGGAAAGTTGTGTGTTTCATCAGTGCTATACTGTACCCTGACTGGCTCGTGACCCTTCTTTAAGGGGATGTCCAATTGTCTACAGATGGGCTTTGGGTCTCCACTCCACCCTCCCCCTCACAGCCAGAGCAGTCATCGCTCATCCAGTGCCTTCCCTCCCTACGGACAGAGCTGGAGAGGTAGCGTTAGTAGAGGGAAGGTTGTTTGGTGATCACAGGATCAGACAAAAGCCAGGTCGATCCAAGTTCTCTCTGGTGAGATCTGATCCAGCATTTCCATTCAAGTACATTCAGTAAGCAGTTCTTAGATGCCCACTATGAACCCAGCACGGGGACTAAAAAGATGAAAGAGCCACAACACCCATCATGAAGTCACCGTCTAGCGAGGGCAACAGCTACCTGCCCAGTATTGCGCACCGGGATGCGTGTTTGATAGGAGGAAGCTCAATATGCAAGAACTACACAAGCCTGCCAGGCCATCGCTTTCCTGCACCTCTAGCTGAGCTGTTACTGCATATTATTTCTGTAGTTGGGTTGCTTCTTTTATATACATTGGCATGTGTGCTTGTGTGGGTATGTAAGCAAAACTCACTGCAATCAAGTGATCCCCCCTAAAGGACATGGTAGAACTGCCTCTGAGTTCCCTAGACTATTAACTGTTTACTGGTGTAGAAAGCCCTGTCTTTTTCCTGAGGAGCATAGTTGTTTTGAACTGCTGACCTTGAGGATCGTAGCCCAGCATGTAAACACAATGCCACAAAAAAGTTCATGGAACTAGAATGGAAAACTAATGGAATTTTCCCATAAGCTTCTTTTCATATTTAAAACTTAGGTGATATCCTTTTTTTTCAGTTTATCATAAGACTTTACAAAACCATTTTATCATGAATGGGGTGAAGGCTCACAGAGCAGTTCATCAGTTTTGCATTCAACAATCCACACAATGCCCATTTGTTCTCATCCGAAGTTCCATCACTGTCACGCATCCCTCTTCTGCCCTGAGTTTCCTGTGTGTGTTCTCCCTAATTTCCTAACCCTCCTGAACTGGTTGAAGCTTCTCCTGTGCATGTATATTTGCTGATCGACCTCTTATTGTGGTAAATATATAGGGAGCTAAACTGCCATTTCAACCGTCGACGTGTACACTTAGACATTGTGTTCATCCTGTTGAGTGGCTGTCACCACTAACTTGGCTGCCGTTTTCCATCGTCCTTAACAGAAGCTGAGTGTCCCCCACATGCTGTGTCGTGCTCTCACTATTACATCCTTGTTGGCACAGAGCCTCACTCCTGTCAACGCTTGCTCATCCTGCCTTTTGGCCTTTGTACGAAGCCTCTTTGTAGTTATCTTAGTTTAAGATCCGCAGGCCATGAAAATACAAGTGTAACGGATCTACATCTGTGCTTTATCAAATATAAAATCAAGTTTGTATCATTTCGTGACATTCAAATGGTACTCAGAGCTACCAGAAGTCAATTCTAATGAATCAAGTCAGAAGCAATCCCATCAAGGTTGGTTTCATGAATCTCTGGCTTTGTTTCCCTCTCCCATCACACAGGTGAGCTTCAATCCCCAGGATAACACTCAGGTGTGTGTCACTGGAAATGGGATTTTCAAACTTCTCCGTTTTGCTGAAGGAACTCTAAAGCAAACCAATTTTCAGAGGGGTGAACTTCAAAACTATCTGTCTCATGCCTGGGTGTCGGATGACAAGATTGTTGTCGGCACTAACACAGGCAAGCTCTTCCTCTTTGAATCTGGAGATCCGCGCTGGGAGACGAACATCATGGTCAAGGAGCACACCAGTGACATGAAGAACTTGGACATGCTTCAAGAGTCAGAGAGGTAATGGGGGCGCTGGGGGCTGGTTCTCTCCAGAAAGGTACCTGTCGTGCTAATAGCATCCAACAGACAGTAGCATATTTTTTAAAATCACTCAGTGACCCCTGAACCCTAAAGACCAACTGAGTTTTTTTAAATCATTTTATTAGAGGCTCATACAACTCATCACAATCCACACATATATCAATTGTGTAAAGTACATTTGTACATTCATTGCCCTCATTATTCTCAAAACATTTGCTCTCCACTTAAGCCCCCGGCATCGGGTCCTTGTTTTTTCCCTTCCCTCCCCACTCCCCTCTCCCTCATGAACCCTTGCTTTTTTATAAATTATTACTTTGTCATATCTTGCCCTGTCTGACGTCTCCCTTCACCCACTCTTCTGTTGTCTGTTCCCCAGGGAGGAGGTCACATGTAGATCCTTGTAATTGGTTCCCCCTTCCCAACCCACCCTCCCTCTACGTTCCCAGTATCGCCACTCATATCACTGGTCCTGAAGGGATCATCCGCCCTGGATTCCCTGTGTTTCTGGTTCCTATCTGTACCAGTGTACATTCTCTGGTCTAGCCTGACTTGCAAGGTAGAATTGGGATCATGATAGTGGGTGGGGAGGAAGCACTTAGGAACTAGAGGAAACTTGTATTTTTCATCGTTGCTACATCACACCCTGTTTGGCTCATCTCCTCCCTGAGACCCCTCTGCAAGGGGATCTCCAGTGGCCTACAAATGGGCTTTGGGTCTCCACTCCGCACTCCCCCCTCATTCACTATGGTAAGCTTTTTTTTGTTCGGATGATGCCTAATACATGATCCCTTTGACACCTTGTGATCTCACAGGCTGGTGTGCTTCTTCCATGTGGGCTTTGTTGCTTCTGAGTTAGATGACCGCTTATTTACCTTCAAGCCTTTAAGACCCCAGATGCTATATCTTTTGATAGCCGGGCACCATCACCTTTCTTTGCCACATTTGTTTATGCACCCATTTGTTTTCAGCGGTTGTGTCGGGAAGGTGAGCATCATAGAATGCCAATTTAATAGAAGAAAGTATTCTTGCATCGAGGGAGTACTTGAGTGGAGGCCCAATGTCCTTCCGCCACCTTAATACTAAACCTATAAATATATGCAAATAGATCTATCTCCCCATACTCATATATAAATATATTTGCATATATACATGTCTTTTTCTAGACCTCTGAAAATGCCCTTTGCCTCCCAGCTCTTTCCTCTATTTCCCTTGACTTTCCTCCTGTCCCACTACCATGCTCAGTCCCCACCAGGGTTTCAGCAATTCCTCTTCATTACATTACCCTTGATCATGCCCTACCAGGCCTCCCACGCCCTCTTCACCACCAATTTGTAACACTTGTTGTTCCCTTGTCCCTGGGTTTGTTAATAGCACTTCCTTTCCCTCTACCTCCCCATCTCTCATGTCCCCCAGAACTGTCGGTCCTATTGTTTTTCCTCTAGATTGTTCATCCAGCCTATCTTATTTAGACAGACCTGTGGAGATAATAACATGCACAAAAACAAGACAGAGCAAAACCAAACAGCAATATACAGCAAAACAACAAACCAATGACAATAAAACAAAACACAAGAAAGAAAAGCTTGTAGTTAGTTCAAGGACTATTTTTTGGCCTTTAGGAGTGTTTTCCAGTCCAGTCTGTTGGGGCACCAAGCCCTGGGCCCAAAGTCCACCCTCAGCATTCCCTGGGGACCTCGCCGCTCCATTCCCTTGCTGTTCTGTTGCACCCCTTAGTGTTTTGCCTCGGTGTGGCGGGATCAGATCAGGTGCAGTTCCCACACTGTGTCTCCGGTGTTGTCCTCTGTAGGGCTGAACCAACTGCTTTCCTTGACCCTCTCCCTCTAGTGTTGGTCTATTTTTAAGCATAAATTCTGCAGACATGATAATAACCCCAATATATTTCTTTCTTTTTATGTAACTTCATCAATATTTTAATAAGAGCATTCCTTTCTAGAATTAATTCTGGTGATGGTTGCACAACTCCTTATAAGATTAGACCATTGAACTGTATGATATGTGAATTATATGTCAACGAAACTGTCTAAAAGACTCATAAATAAAATAAGAGTCATCTTCCACACTATAGTCTGTGTGTGTGTGTGTGTGTGTGTGTGTGTGTCCCACACTCACACACTGTGGCTGCCTAATTTACTGAATCAACGAAGTAAATGTCCCTCGAGTTCCTGCTGTGCACCAGGCACCTTGCTGGGTGCTGGGAGTACAGTTCCTTGCAATTCGGTAACAGTAACAGACCAACAAGCCCAGTTTTCACCATCCCCAACCACTGGCATCTCCGTTTATTGTCATGATTCTGTAAGAGCTTCCTCGTGAGTCCCTCTGCCCTCTCTGGGTGCTCTGTTAGACAACTCTTGCGGGCACAGGGCTCTAAGAATAAGGCCTGAACGCTTCCTCTTGGCCTCTGTGCTCCAGCTGCGCTGCTCCTCTCTATGGCCAGCAGCCATTCTGGCCTCTATCCACTGTTCTGTTTCAGTGCCCTGACTACCCTGTCCCCTCACTTGTTTCTGAGCTTGGTCACATGACAACCCTTCTGTTCCCCTGCCTCCCCACCACCACCACCACCACCTCCACCTCCACCTCCACCTCCACCACCACCACCACCACCACCTCCACCTCCACCTCCACCTCCACGCGCGCGCACACACACGCACACCTGATAAATGTCTGTTAGTCCTTCTTGCCTCAGCTGGCAGCTCTCAGATGTGCTCATCCCAGCAAAGTGCAGCCCCTCTCTAACTGTCCTCAAAAGATCCCTGTCACCTGGTCACACACCTGTAACCCGCTGTCCCCTAACAGGCCGTCACATGCTCCAACCCTTCTCTTTCCCTTAGGTCTTAAGCTCCTGGTGCCAGAAACGTAACAGAGCTTCAGTAGATGTTGGTTGAAATGAGAGAGGAAACTTGAACCCTGAGTTCAAATCGCAGCTCTGCCATTGCTAGTGGTGCGGCCTTAACAATCAATGCCTCTAAGTCACTTCCTTCTTAACCAGGAAGGGGAAACGATGGCTGGAGCTAACACACAGGGTTGTGGGCTTAATCCAACAGCTAACCTTCCAGCCTCCCCTCTTCAGCCTTTGTACAGCATTCCCAGGCCGCCAGGGTAGCGTGTTCACTGTGGGGAAAGGGACCACACTGGGCGGTCTCTCCTGGCCCACTCAGCCATTCTTCTTCCCCATTCCTAGCAGACTCATCTCCCTGGGATGGTCTCTGAACGGTACCTGCTGTCTTCCTTTTCCAGCCTCATCGAGTTTCCACCCCCCAGTTCCCCAGTGCCTTCCTTTGAACAAGTTATGCCTACCAGCAGCAACAGCCCGCTGACCCTGCCACAGGTGTTTGCCATCGCTGCCTATTCAAAGGGGTTTGCCTGCTCTGCTGGGCAAGGGCGAGTCCTGCTGTTTGAGAAGATGGAAGACAAGGATTTTTACCGCGAGAGCAGGGAAATCCGGGTAAGGAGAAGAGGACGTAGCCGAGCTGGGTGCTGTTGCCACGTGTTGTCCAGCCAGGGTGCTCTGACAGGACCATGAGAAGTTGCTCAGGGATGACTTGAGCTCCATTCCGTTGGATGAGCTGGAGGGGATTGGGGTTTGGAATTGGGAAGAGCTGGGTTCAGAACCTGGGCGATAATTTTGGGAGAGTCCTCCAAGGACTGGGCCTCTCACCAGATAACATGTCTAC
The DNA here is from genome assembly GCF_050624435.1 of Tenrec ecaudatus. Classification (NCBI taxonomy): domain Eukaryota; kingdom Metazoa; phylum Chordata; class Mammalia; order Afrosoricida; family Tenrecidae; genus Tenrec; species Tenrec ecaudatus. The sequence continues at coordinate 67,933,959 of NC_134530.1, forward strand.
AGCACATGAGACAAAGTCTTGCCGTCTTCCCTCCTATGGAGGATTCCGGCTGTCCTTCTGCCAAGACAGATGGTTTGTTCTTCCGGCAGTCCACAGTCTGTATGTCCAAGCTTCTTTTTCCACACCATAATTCAAATGCCTCGATTCTTCCCTACGCTTCCTTATTCATTGGGCACCAATAGTAGTCATTGGTGCTCTGGTTAGCAACCCGTTGAGAGGCTTTTGTGATACTGAAGTCGGAGAAGCAGGGCAGTCCCAGGGCAGGCAGTTGGTAGATGGGGAAGTGGGCCTTTATGAAAGTTTAATCTATAACTTGTACCCGAGCAGGTGTAGGCAGCCAGAGCTAAGGAGGTCTCCATGCTGGCAGCGAGCCTCTGAGGCAGGATGGGGTTCCCATGCCCATACCCATTGCCGTTGAGCAGGTCTCAGCTCCACGTGACCCTGTAGGACAAGCTAGAACTTCCTTGGGGGTTCCCAGACCATAGCTCCTTACAGGAGCAGACAGCCTCATCCTTCTCCCATGGAGCAGCTGGTAGGTCTGAACTTAACCTGGTGGTTAGCAGCCCAGTGTGTAACCCACTGCGCCACCAAGCTCCTCGGGAAAGATAATGGAGATGTTAGGGAGAGGAGTGACGTGAGGATGGACTGGGGAACAGGTGTTCTGGAAGCATGGTGAGTCTCCTGTGCCCATAAAGCAGTTCATTCTTTTGTTTACTCATCTAATTACTATTTGGGGTGTTTACTGTGGGCTGTTTGCTATGTGCTGGACTCTGTGCTAGTTTCTAGGAATTATGTGGGTCAGCTAAGCATGAAGACCCTGTCCTCCTGTGCCTTCAAGCTCAGTCAACAAGTGTGTTAGTCTGGGTAGACCAGAGAAACAAATTCATAGACACTCATATGCGTATAGTAAAGAGCTGTATATACAAGAGCAATCGGATATTGAGAAAACATTCCAGCCCAGTCCAGATCACATCCTTAAGTCTGATATTAGCCCATATGACCAATACCAATCTATAAAGTCCTCTTCAGACTCAGGCAACATGCAATGATGTCAAATGCAGGAAGATCACAGGCCAGTGGGTGGAAAGTCTTGTGGATCCAGTGGCAGTGAAGCATCTCAGCACTGGCGTGGGTCTCCACGTGGCTCCTTCGGCTCCAGGGCTTGAGCGTAGCTCCATGTGTCTTGTCCGCAGGAATATCTCACAGGGAGTGGGCCTGTGTGTCTCGCCTCCAGCAAGCTATTTATCTACCTTAGCCCCTCCAAATTAGATCATCAAGCTGTGACCTGATTGGCAAGCTAAACTCTACCCCTTCTCTTTTAAGTCTCAAATTGACACCAGATTATGTAACTACCGCAACAAGCAAATCAATATATTGTCAGGGATCAGCACTGAGGAGAAATAGAACTGGGAGGACAGGGAGTAGTTAATGAAGAAGGTGCATCTGAGCAGAGACCTACTAGATTGAAGCAGTTGGAAATGTGGAGTTGCACTTTGGGGATGAGGTGAAGACCAGAGACAAGTGGGGTGACATTTGCCTGGAAGTTCATAGAAAACTGCCCTTAGAGCAGTGAACATTCTACCGGCGCAAAGCCAGACGCCCTGCCATCAAGTCGATTCTGACTCCCAGCGGCCCTACATGACGGACTAGAGGTACCCCACATGGCTTCCCAGGCTACAGTCTTCGTGGAAGACAACTGCCGCACCTTTCCCCTGCACCACAGCTGGTGGGCTCGAACTGCCATCCTCACAGTTCACAGCCAAACGCTGCATCCACGGCACCACCAGGACTCCCGATTTATATGCCGTGCTTAGCATTGTGTATGGCACGTAAGCTCTGCTTTACTTTTATATTTTACATATCTATCACTGCAATTATTTTAAATACTACATTGTTTTTATTGAAACCCCATATTGGGTAAACAGGGAGAAAGACACAGAGGAGAACTCGAATTTTGCCGTTTCTAATTGAGAGACTGGGGAATGAGATCTAGCCAGGGACACTGAGAGATAGTGGTTGTCTGTTCACTCATTCATTGTTCGTTCAACTGTGATCTACTGTGCTCCTGCCCCGGGACCGGCTGCCTGTGGGGTGACTGAGATGATGTGTCAGGCTCAGCCCCTCCCCAACAGGGCGATGTCTCTGGAGGGAAACAGCAAGTCAGTGTTCCTACAGTCACGCGCTGAGTGCCCCCGTGTGCCGCGCACTGTCCCAAGCACTGGGGAGTGACAACGCTAATCCACTGGTGGCAGGTACTTCCAGGAGAAGGTTCTCTCTCCGCCTCTTTCCCCGCTGAGCTGAGCGGCTAATGGGTTGAACTACTGACCCTATGGTTAGCAGCCCCAACATTATCCCCCAGGGCTCCTGAGACCAGGCGCTCAAGCTAAGGACCCCCCCCCCCCCGCCCGGTCCCTGTGCACCCCATGGTGAATGTGACAGCAGAGTGAGAGTCTGGGCATTAAGGGTGCCTTTTGAGAATATCAGTCTCCTCCAGGAGGCCAGGGGCTAGCTTGGTTTCCTAGTACTGTTGTACCAGAAATGCCACAAGTGGCTTGCTTTAAGGAGCAGACCCTTCCGGAGAGGAGAACCCGCCAGCATGGGGGGCTCTGGCTCTGCAGGAGGCTCTCCGGGAAGGTCCTTGTCTCCCAGCTGCTTTAGCAACGGGAGTCCCTTGGTTCCTTTGCCAACATGGGCGTTTATCTCCACGCCTCGCCTGCTGTCTGGGCGTGATTCTGTATCGGATCTGCCTTTTTATGACTCAGACATGGTTGGATTTAAAACACCTTGCATCCATAGGACCTCATTGGCATAACAAAACCCTATTTCTAAATGGGATTACATCCATGGGGATAACCATTGGGGTTCTAATGGGGTAAAAGGATGCTCCTGCCCTCCTGTACCCCCTGTGGTGCTCAGAGCCAAGTGGGCAGGTGCTTCTGGGAAGTGGGAGGGAGAGAGATTTAGACTACTGCTTGGTTGGAGGGGATCTCAAAGTGAGATGCGTAGATTGGTGATCATATGCCTCTGATTCAGAGAGATCATGGCCTTGGGTTTTCATCCAATGAAATAGTACCCCAATGAAAATAGTACCCCCAAAATGACTTGCTCAAGGCAATGTGGCACTGAAGAGCTCTCTATTTGAGGGGCACACAACTCAGCCCCTCACCGGGTAGCCTCCCAGAGCCACCCTGGGCGGGCAGAGAGGTGGAGCTGGTTCCCTACAGAGGGTGGTGAGGACGCTGCTGCGCACACGCACTCGAGAAGGCCAGAGGCGGCTGAGCAGCAGGGTCTGCCTTTGACGGTGAGGAAGTGCTGCTCCTCACGGGGACAGTTCCAGCAAAGAGCACAGTGGAAGCCAAATGAGAGGGAATGGAGAGCTGAGTGGGTGGTAAGGAAATAGCAGGGGGCTGTGTGCAGGCCAGCTTTTCAGTCAGTTTGACTGCTCAGTGGGCGAAGATGAGCAGTAGGGAAAAGGAAGTCTAATGTAACTGTAGACCTTCTCGGAGGCTGCTGGAAGGAGCTGTGTGACCCTTCTCTGCTCTGCCCTGCCACCTACAGGGGAGGCGGGTGGCCACCCCACCCCCCTTGCTTCTGCCCTGCGGGGTACACTGTGGTACTTGGAGCCGTGAGTACACGCTTCTGAGAAGTGGGAGGGAGTGATATTCACTACCGCTTATTTGAAGGGGATCTCAAATAGAGATGCGCAGATTGGTGGTTGTGTGCCTCAGAGAGAGAACGCCCTTGTGTCTTTACTCCCATGGAAATGGTACCCCAGAAAAAGGCTTTCTAAAGGCAGTGTGGCCCTGAGAAGCTTTCTAAGCCCTCAGTGCTAAAAGAGCTAGACAGCTCTGTCCCCATGCAGGGGGTCGTATAAGTATTTATGCTGCAGCCTCTGATCACAGCACGGTGACTGCATAGTGGAGGTTAAAACCCAGAGAACCAGAGGGGACCCCAGTGTTCCTCTGCCCCTCAGGAGGTCCCGGGGGGGGGATCCTGGTCTAGTCTTCAAGCCGAGAGCATCCGGGAAAAACTCTGAACGCCCAACAGTACACTGGCAGTGTGGGGGCACAGCTGATTGGTGCTTTGCATATTGGGCAGGTTCCTGTGGACCCTCAGAGCAACGACCCTACCCAGTCTGACAAACAGGAAATTCTCTGCTTGTGCTTCAGCCCCTCCGAGGAAACCCTGATTGCCAGCACCAGTAAAAACCAGCTCTACAGCATCACCATGTCCCTGACAGAAATCAGCAAGGTAAGGCTCCCTTCCAGACCATTCTTGCCGAGGGACCGGACACTGCAGGCGCACATGGTAATCCAAAGAAGCCAAGTCCTCCCACCGCAGAGCAAAAGAGGCTCTGATGTTAAGATGTGCACTTGGAAGCACTGATCCACTCGTGGTGGAATTGTGTTTGCTGCAGTGCCTTTAGAAGACACAGTGCATTACTGGTCAGATTTAAGTTGCACATAACCTTTTACCCCGCAATTGCATGTCAGGGGATTTAATTTACTGCTGGGGTGCTGCAAGAGGCTGATATAAGACAATTGCAGCTTTGTTTTGCTTTGGAATAGCAACGCGGGTGTAAATATATTGCAGACATTAAAGCAGAACCAGAAGAGCACTATTAAAGATAAGAAGGATCATTTTGTATTGATAAATACTCATTTAATCCAAAGACATTACAGTTTTATATTTGCGTGCCCCTAATGGCCTGAACTGAATAGGCCATTTGCAATCACAGTGGTATGTTCTAACATATCGCCTGGAAACTGTGTTAAATAAGAGTCACTGTAATTGTATTTATTTTTTAAAAGAGGACAGACAAAAAAAATTAGAAAATAGAAGAATTGAATTTATGGTGAACACTCTGGACTGATTGGGCATATGTAGAACTCTGCTCACTGCAGCTGCAGAATGCAGCTTGTGTGTGAGATAGTAGTTAGACGTGGCCATACATGGCTCCTTTAAAAAATACTCTGAAATCATACATCAAAATCAGTAACAAAGAGAAAAAAATTTTTAAGAAAGCATTAGTATGCCTATTTATATAAAGGCCTTCTACAAACCAACAAGAAACAGACAACCAAATCAAATCAATACATAAAGTACAAAAATACTTCCTAAAATAAATTTTCAAATGGCCAATTCATTTTGGGAAAAACCGCTCAACTCTTTCTGTAATCAGAGAAATGCAAATTATAACCAAAGTGATATGAAGGAAAGCTATTATACACTGCTGATGGGAAGTTACATTGGTGCAAACCCAACCAACCTCACTGCGGGAAAACACTTTAGCATGATCTGGTTACGCTGTGGTTCCAAACACTGCCTCTATCCGACTCAGCACTTTCAAATCCAAACTAAGTCCACCCAATCAATTACAACTCACAGTGAGCTACAAGACAGAGTGGAGCTGTCCCCCGGGACCTCTCAGTTTGTCGGCCTTCACAGCGGCAGACTGCCACAGCTTTCTCCTATAGAGCAAGTGGTTTAAACCACCAGCCTCTCTGTTAGCAGCCCAGTACTTAACCACTGTGCCACCAAGGTTCCTCTCAATAGTTCCAGTCCAGGGCATATACCTAGATGAACTCTGACAGACCTGTATCAGGATATGTACATGATTGTTCATATTACATTGCTTGTAATAGCAAAATCATAGGAAAATTGGCCACATTAAGCAGAATAGGTTCATAAATTGTGATAAATCCATACAGTGAGATGACATATACAAAGGGGGTACCCCCCAAAATGGATTTTTTTCAAAGCTATATATTTAGATATTTTTTACAAAACAGCCTTATCACCCTCAATGTATTCTCCATTACACTTAATACATTTGTCAAATCTATGATTCCATTCTTGAAAACATTTTTCAAACTCATCTGCACCTCCCTTATTTTTTTATTCACCTCTTCTGCTTCATAAAATCCCTGTCCTATCATGCCCCTCTTCATTCATGGAAACAAAAATAAGTCACATGGGGCAAGGCCAAATGAGTAAGGTGTGTGGGGCAAGAGAAGCATGATGTTTTTTTGCCAAAAATTGCCACACTGACTTGGCTGTGTGAGCAGGTGCACTGACATGGTGGCAAAACCAGTCTCCCATCTGCCACAAATAGGCCTTTTCTGTTACACACTGTTATGCAATCATTTCAGAACCTCTAAATAGAAAGCTTGATTAACAGTCTGGCCTGGTGGAAAGAACTCCAGATGCACTATGAATTGACATTTTCGTCCATTCGGGAAGTTGACGGATATCCAGAATGAGGTGTGTCATCAATCAACATTTCACCTTTTTTGAAACTAGAAAACCATTCATACACTTGAGTTTTTCCTATAGCTCTGTCCTTGTAAACTGTGCTTAACATCACAATGGTTTCTGCTGCATTCTTCCCAGAGCAGGAAACAAAATTTCACAGCCACACCCTGTTCTCTGAATGCAGCCATCACAACACGAGGTTTGAACCAAAGAGTTTTTATGAAAAAATTCACTGTGACCAGAGCGAATCTTCCCAGAGAACGCCACTGGGTACACTCTGAGAGGGAGTTGCTCAATGCTCCCCTAGTGGGAAAAAATGCATACTAAGAAAGCTCCGCCCAGGGAGCTATTTCCTCTTTGTTTGTTGGGGGAAGGGGGAGTAATCCCTCGAATATAATGACATGAATAAATGTCATAGAGAATCTGGGTTAAAACAATAAATATCATACACAGTATAATTCTTTAATTTTTAAATGATCAAAACTAGTTTGTACTGTTTATGTTTTCTGTAAAGAAAAGCAGGAAATCATGATTTCCAATTCCATGTTTGGAAATCACTAACCAAACAGGAGAGTGGTTATCTTGGGGAGGGAAGAAAAGAACAGATTAGGGGATTTAGGAAGCTGGAAGTTGCTGTTTCTTGACTGGGTGGTTGTTAGTGAATATTTATTTTATAATGGCTCATTAAATAATATAAATGTTTTGGTTTTTTAAAAACATTAGGGGCTCATACAACTCTTATCACAATCCATACATATACATGTATAAAGCACATCCGCACATTCCCTGCCCCAATCATTCTCAAAGCATTTGCTCAGGTCCTCTTTTTTTTTTTCCCTCCCTCCCCACTCCCCCGTCCCTCATGTGCCCTTGGTAATTTACACATTGTTATTTTGTCATATCTTGCCCTATCCGGAGTCTCCCTTCCCCCCTTCTCTGCCGTCCATCTCCCAGGGAGGAGGTCACTTGTGGATCCTTGTAATCAGTTCCCCATTTCCAACCCACTCACCCTCCACTCTCCCAGCATCGCCCCTCACACCCTTGGTCCTGAAGGTATCATCCACCCTGGATTCCCTGTGCCTCCAGCCCCCATAAGCACCAGTGTACAACCTCTGCCCTATCCAGTCCTGCAAGGTAGAATTCGGATCATGGTAGTTGGGGGGAGGAAGCATCCAGGATCTGGGGGAAAGCTGTGTTCTTCATCGGTACTACCTCGCACCCTAATTAACCCATCTCCTCTCCTAAACCCCTCTATGAGGGGATCTCCAGTGGCCGACACTTGGGCCTTGGGTATCCACTCTGCACTTCCCCCTTCATTCAATATATATATATATATACACACACACACACACATATATATATCTTTTTTTTTTTTGCATGATGCCTTATACCTGGTCCCTTTGGCACCTCGTGATCGCACTGGCTGGTGTGCTTCTTCCATGTGGGCTTTTTTTGTTTCTGAGCTAAATGGCCACTTGTTCACCTTCAAGCCTTTAAGACCCCAGACACTATCTCTTTTGATAGCCGGGCACCATCAGCTTTCTTTGCCACATTTGCTTATGCACCCATTTGTCTTCAGCGATCCTATCATGGAGGTGTGCAGCCAATGATATGATTTTTTGTTCTTTGATGCCTGATAACTGATCCCTTCGGGACCACTCGATCACACAGGCTGGTGTGTTCTTCCATGTGGGCTTTGTTGCTTGTGAGGTAGATGGCTGCTTGTTTATTTTCAAGCCTTTAAGACCCCAGTCACTATCTCTTTTGATAGCCGGGTACCATCAGCTTTCTTCACCACATTTACTTGTTCACCCACTTTGGCTTCAGCTGTTGTGTCGGGAGAGTGAGCATCATAGAGTGCCAATTTAATAAAAGAAAGTATTCATTCATTGAGGGATTGCTTGAGTAGAGGCCCAAGGTCCTTCCGCCACCTTAACACTAAACCTATAAATGTAGACACTTAGATCTATTTCCCCATCCTCATATATATGTTTGCATGTACATGTCTTTGTCTAGACCTCCATAAATGCCCCTTGACTCCCAACTCCTTCCTCCATCTCCCTTGATAATATAAATGTTTTATAGAGAACAGAACTGAAAGTCAGACCTCCATAAATGCCCCTTGACTCCCAACTCCTTCCTCCATCTCCCTTGATAATATAAATGTTTTATAGAGAACAGAACTGAAAGTCCAGAAATAAACTCACACATTCAAGAACAATTGGTATTTTGACAAGGGTGTTAAGACCTTCATTGGGAACACAATAGTCTCTGGATTCAACTTTGTTCGCGCAACTGAATGCTCACATGCAGAAGAATCTGGGCCCATGTCTCACACCAAAAAGGAAATTAATTCAAAATCCACAAAGGACGTAAATGTGAGAACAAAAGCCATACAACTCTCAGAACACATAGGAGTAATGCTTTTTATTAAAATAATGGATTCTTACTTCTGACACCAAAAGCATAAGTAACAAAAGACAAAATTTTCTTTCTGAGGGCATGAAGTGTTCTAAAATCAACTGTGATGATAGAAAACCATTGAAATGCACACTTCTCTATATTTTTTAATCGTTTTATTAGGGGCTCATACAACTCTTATCACAATCCATACACACATCCATTGTGTAAAGCACATCTGTACATTCATTGCCCTCATCATTCTCAAAACATTTGCTCTCCACTTAAGCCCCTGGCATCAGCTCCTCATTTTCCCTCCCTCCTCACTCCCCCCTCCCTCATGAGCCCTTGAAAATTCATAAATTATTATTTTGTCATATCTTTCTCTGTCTGACGTCTCCCTTCACCCACTTTTCTGTTGTCCATCCCCCAGGGAGGAGGTCACATATAGATCCTTGTAATCGGTTCCCCCTTTCTAACCCACTCTCCCTCCACCCTCCCAGTATCACCACTCACCACTGGTCCTGAAGGGATCATCCGCCCTGGGTTCCCTGGGCCTCCAGCTCCTATCTGTACCAGTGTACAACCTCTGCTCTATCCAGACTTGCAAGGTAGAATTCGGATCATGACATTGGAGGGGGGGGGGAGGGAGGAAGTATTTAGGAACTGGAGGAAAGTTGTCTTTTTCATCGGTGCTACGCACACTTCTCGTTTTTTTCTAATTTGAACTATATACTTTAAATGGGGGGATTGTATGTAAATCTTATCTCACTAAAACTATTTTTAACAGACGATTCCATGTATCACTGTTTGTTTAAACCCCCAACCTAGAAATGACCCAAACTCCCCTCTGCTGTAGCATGAATACATTGTGGTGTTTTCATCCAGTAGACCACTGTGGTAATTAAAATGCACTAAGCTTAGATACACACAGCAAAATCAATGCATCTTTAAAGAAGCATCATATTGAGCTAGATAAGCCAAACACAACAGATTTTTTATTGTATTATTCCAGTAATATAAAGTTTGAAAACAGGAAAGATTAAATTCTATTGTTTAGTGATGTAATTAGATACTAAAGCTGTAAAGAATAGCATGGACATGAATGTCAAAGAAAGCAGGATTGTAATTACCTATAAGAGGAAGGAAGGAATATGCAGGCAGCTTCCTGGGTGTTAATAATAGGTTATAAGAGTTTGTTAAGCGTATCATTTTGACTTATGCACATTTCTATATTGTTATTTTACTTGTTAGTAAAATATTTTTAAAATAAAATTGTAATGTACTGAGCAAATATCATGGAGGCCACATCTGACTCCTCTGGCTGCACGGGGGGCGGTGGGGGGGCGGGGCTAGGAGAAGCCACCTCAACGCCGGCCCAATACCAGTAGCCCCACAGTGGAAGTCAGGCATGCCTCCACCTTCCATCCTCCTTTAACCCTGCGCTGACCCCAGCTGGTCCTCCATGGCACTCTGCTTCTCTGCTGGGTTTGATAATCCACTGCCGTGGCCACACACGTTCAGCAGGGAAGTTGGCAGGTCACCACCAGTCAAGAGAGGAAAACAGTAAGGGCCACAGCAGCACCTCTCCTCGGCCACTAGCTAGGTCGTTCTCTGTTCCTTAGCCTCTCAGCCGCGGCCTCCCTTGACCTCTGCCTTGTCCGAGGACTGGGGAAGCCCGCCTGCTCCCCTGCCTCACAGTCTCATGGTCGGTGGGCACCGTTGCTCTGGTGCCCCTCATCTTGGTGCAGCACGGCCTCTGCTTCCCCCGCCCCCTCAGGCAGGGATCCTGAAAGAGCGTGCTGCACTGGTGGCTCTTGGTCCTTGATGGCCCTAGGGAGCCTCCACTCCTGCTTCCGAGATGCCTCCTTAGAGCCAGGGGAATGGCAAAACTGACCAGTCCCTGAGCTTGAGTCCTCTGTGGCTTATTTGCGTGGCCCTGACCGATCATTTGGGGGGAGTTATAGAGAAATGGGTGGAAGAGCCATCTTAAGGAACTTCACTTTACCACATGTGCCATGATGAGGTCCTTTTCATCCGAAGAATGCAGGGACATCACAACAAACTAGCGCACCAGTGCCGCTCAGCGCACCACTAGTGACCAGAAACTGCTGGCCAAAGGAAGCATTATTGGAACAGTCAAGGCCACCTTGTCACACAACCTCGAGGGAATAATTGGCATATAAAATATAGATGCAGAAAGTGCATTTTATAAAGTTCTGCTACTAGAAAAACAGGAACAGAATGAAGCTTAACAAATGCATGCAGTATGTCAAACAACCTCTAACAAATACATTATTTAACCGAAACTCAAGATTCCTTTCCATTAATGTGGGCTCGAGACAGGCTCCCTGACACAACACGCCAGCACACTGCTGAGGGTCCTGGCCACGCACTTCCAGGAGGAAAAGAAAGCTTGAGTACGAACAAGGAGTTACTAAATATAGAAAAGAAGAGACAAAATAGTCATTTACATAGAAAAACAAAGAGTTTCTGCACATGATCAATACTGAGAGTTCACAAGGTTGCCAGATACAACACACACATCAAAAAGTTACTCTGCATCGATGTCTCAGTCTCCTAGTGTTTCTATAACAGAAAGTTGATTCTTTATCTGACACAGCACACAAAGATGCATTCAAGATCGAAACCGCTACATAATGGTGAGTAGAAGAATCTGTAAGAGTATCTTTGTGACCTTGGGATGGGAAAAGGTTTCTTAAACTAGATCCCAAAAGCAATAGAGTTGAAGACAATCCACATGTCCTTCCTAGGTAATAGAGAATTAAAATGGATTTGCACGATAGATTGTGAAACAGAAGCTAGTAAATTATGCATACATATGGTTCCCTTATAAATATAGTATTGAGAGAAAAAAGCAAAAGTGCTTCAGAATGATATGTGAAGCACAATGTCCCCTATAGAAATATAAAGCACACATACACATATATAATTTTCAAAGACATAAATACATGAATTGATGCCTGTGATAAGGAGCCCTAATGGCACAGTGGTTACTCTTTGGGCTTCAATCTTCAAGGTTAGCAGTTTGAAACCACCAGCCATTCCAGGGGGAAAGGGGACTTTCTACTTCCATAAAGAGTTACAGCCTTGGAAACTAGCCTCTACCCTGTCCTATAGGGTCACTGTGAGTTGAAATCAACTCAGTGGCCATGAGTTTTGATTTTGGATGAGAAGAAAGGAACAGGAGTGAGAATTGAGGAAGAATAGCATAAAATAAAGTTGGTCCTCTGTGAATTGATTCTGGTAATAGGCATCTCTGCTCCTGAGGTGCAAAATTAAACAAAGATATAAAATTAAAGAAATATGAGGCAAGGGCATCCGATGAGGTTTGGGAATGACAACAAGAGGAAGAGAGCTTCAAAAACAGTCTCCTTGGAGATTTGGAAAACGCCCCTATTGCAGGCAGCGTTGAATGCCCATTAGAGGCTTATGGCCAAGAATTTTAAGTGTAACCAGTAAGCCTGCTTCGTCTGGTTCTCCATGGTTACATAACTATTTAGCAGGACAAGAGGGTTGTTTTTCTTTTTGAGGAAAGAGAAATTTAGTGGATTTTGGAAAGCTAACAGAAATGTGCCCATGGAAAAAACAGGATGGCAATCCTGATGGTGAAGAACGAGCGCGGCCTGTCCTGGCCCGGCACAGGGATAGGCCCCTTCTGCTGCGAGAGTCAGTGCAGAGTTCAGAAGTGGGGGAGGCTGGAAGGAGGGATTCCCGTCTCCATGCCTCTGTCTTGGCTGCGAACAGACCCAAATTACAAGCACGTGCACCTCCCTGGATCTCCCAGGATCACTCCCCACTCGGGTCCCGTGGATGATGCCTGCGTTAGGTCAGGTAGACTAGAGAAACAAATCCAGGGACCCTCTTCCACGTGTCAGAGAGCTGTGTATCAAGAAGTAATGACACATCATGCAAACATCCCGGCCCAGTCCACATTAAGTCCATACGTCCCTCTTCAGACTCCCACAGCCACATGCAGTGATGCAGAATGCAGGAAGATCACCGACCAGTGGGTGCAGACGTGCATTAGACCTCGTGGTGGTGGCCGCATCACAGGGCTTTCCACAACCAGGGTGAGCCAGCAGGAAGGTGGAGGCAGAGAGAGGGGGAAGGTCCCCAGGGTCCTCCTTATGAGAAGGCCACGCCCACAAGGAGGCGCCAGCAGACTGTAACACTCCGACACTTTTTATCTTGCTTCAAGGTGACATGAACTGATGTCACTACCACAATGTGGTGACAGCAGACATCTGGAAGCCATGTGCCCGGGATTCACCTCCATGTGAAATCCTTCACCCAGCTCCCCTGACTGCTGGCCCTCAGCGGCATTGGCATAACTTGTCTGGACGGAAATCGGGCAGTACTTATCAATGGTCTCACAGTTGTACCATAGTACCCTGTATTCCACTTCAAGAATGCAGCTAAGGAAGTAATAGGAAAATCACATGCGGAATTGATACCCTGTCACGGGTGACTCTGATCACAAAATTGGCCACCACTTAAATGTTTCAACAGTAGGAGAATGATTAAGTAATAGAATACATGTAGAATAAAGCATTTTAATCATTTTATTGGGGGCTCGTAATAAAGCATTTTTATTGCCATTAAAATCATGTTTTCATGGAACAACGGCATAGGAAATCTGCATAATATGAGAACCATGCTCTCAGGCTACTTTCTGTACATCCAGATTAATTAATGCTCGTGGACATTCATTAGAACTGAAGCGCATAGCCAGCCTTTGAGCCCTTCGCCAGCTCTGACTCTGTGTGCTCTCTCCAGGGGGAACCCGCTCACTTTGAGTATCTGACACACCCATTGCACTCTGCCTCCATCACCGGTTTAGCCGCCTGCATCCGCAAGCCGCTCATTGCCACCTGCTCTCTGGACCGCTCTGTTCGCATCTGGAATTATGAGACCAAGTAAGGAAGGGAAGGCTTTGCTTCTATGGTATGCAGCGTTCCCATTACTCAGTGCTGTTGCCGGGAATGATTTCCATTGCAATCTTAATTAGACGTTGCCATTTTTAATTACTTAGAAACTTTCCGGCGGCAAAGGTGATGTGTTTGTTTTTCTAATCATGTCAGCCAACCTCCCTGTTTCTCACTCATGCATGACCTGGAAAATTACTGTTTGATGAAATGTTTACTACGCGCCAGGTAATAGGCTAGACAGTAGGGATGTAAAGATACACCGTCCCCCCCACCCCCAACAAACCCTTCTTGCATAAGCTCCTGTTTCCTTCCCGCCTCACGCCCCTTGGCTCTCCCCTGTGATTCTTCGAGCTGGACAGACCATCAGTCCTGCTGTCTTGTCCTTCGTAATCTGCTCCCGCTCCTCGTCAATTCCCTCATGCTTTTATCCCCCTGCCTCAACTTCTCTGAGAAGCTCCACGGTGACGATTGACCCCACCCTCTTTTCTTTGCTCGTGTGCACGGCTCCTGAGGTCCACTGGATGGGCTTGCGCAGCACGTGTGGCTTTTTAGAAACCCACCAGAGCTGTGTCTCTAACCCGACTAAGCAAGCCCCTGGTTTACCAGGCTCAGTACTGGACACTGTGTTCAAATGACCAGACAGGATCAATCCGTCATGGCAAACAATGCCATTCTCAAACGCTGGGATAAAAAGAGAACAGATATCATGGAGGACCTGGGGGATTTAGTGGGCGTGGCTTATCATTCAGTCCTTGATCTGTTTCCACAGCACTCTGGAACTATACAAGGAGTACCAAGAAGAGGCATACGCCATCAGCCTTCACCCGTCTGGACACTTCATTGTAGTAGGCTTTGCTGACAAATTACGCATTATGAATCTGCTCATTGACGACATACGTGCCTTCAAAGAATACTCCGTTAGAGGGTGCCGAGAGGTAAAAGTTGCTGGGGGTGAGGGGACTGTCCTTGGGCAGCCAGGGTGGAAATATCAAGACGTCTTGAGCGCTGGGAAGTGGAACCAAAGTCTCTCTCACGGAACTTCAACCAGTTGCCACTGAGTTGATTCCAACCCCTGGGGCCCAGTGTGTGTCCGAATACAGCGAGCACAGGCCCGCCCACGCTGACGTGTCAGAGGGAGGTTGCAGGCATCACTGGGCGGGCTCCAATGTCCAACCTTCTGGTCAATAACTGGGCACATTCTATATAACTTTAGTGACGGAGAAAAAGAATTCTGCACCAAACCTACTGAGCATAAGAGTCTATGCCCGTTTTTCCGATGCGCACCGAAATAGTTCATTGAGTCCCAGACCTCATAAGAGCCAGCTGCTCTGAGTCTTCTCCATCGAGTGTGCAGTCCTCAGAACGAGAAGGGTCAGGATCAGGGACACAGCTGAGAAGGCAAGGTTTGGAGATAGAGAGGAGCTGGAGGACAATCAGTGCCACAGCCAATCAGATCTTATCCCGAAATGACTAGCAGCCAATCAAAGCTTACCCCCAAATGGCTTGTAGAAACAAGATGGTGATTTGGAGAATAATGTTCCCCACTTATTGGGAAGCAGTGCTTTCACAGACCAAAAGGAAAGCCATGCCCAGTGGTGATCCAGTCAACTCCTGATCCGTGCACACGGCGCACAGTGTCAGCCTCGTGACCAGTAGAAGCTAGAGAACAAGCTCAACCGAAGTCACCGATTCTTCGCCCTGCTTACATCTTCCCCTTGGGTCAGAGCAGCCCTTGACTGTTGCTTCGTTGGATTGCCCGTTCCTCTCATTCTTGCTCTCTCGTTGCGTTTTCCTGCAGTGTTGCTTTAGCAATGGCGGCCACCTGTTTGCGGCAGTCAATGGAAACGTGATTCACATTTACACCACCACAAGCCTGGAGAACATCTCAAACCTGAAAGGACATACCGGGAAGGTAAACATGTGAACGGGGCCCACACAAGCAAGGGACACCAAGCCCAGCATGTGCATGGCATTAGGATCAGCTGGGGAGAGGGGAAGGGATTCCTAAAAGAAAGAAACAGAAAGCAAACCAATTCCTCCTGGAGTCCACTATTGTCTTGAAGGGGGAATGTAGATTCAAACAGATTCAATTCAGTTGCTAACCTCAGTGTTGGTGCTCAGTGCTGTCAGGTCATTTCCGACTCATAGCGACCCTAGACTCAGAGACTCCGAGCAGAGCCCAACAGAAGGAAGCACTGCCTGGCCCTGTGCCACCCTCATGGTTGTTCTTTTTTTAAAACATTTTATTAGGGGCTCATACACCTCCTATCACAATCCATACATATACATACATCAATTGTATAAAGCACATCTGTACATTCTTTGCCCTCATCATTTTCAAAGCCTTTGCTCTCCACTTAAGCCCTTTGCATCAGGTCCTCTCCCCCCCCCTCCCCGCTCCCAATGAGCCCTTGATAATTTATAGATTATTATTTTGTCCTGTCTTGCCCTATCCGGAGTCTCCCTTCCCCCCTTCTCTGCTGTCTCACGGTTGTTCTTTGGTTGAGCCCACTGTTGCATCTCGTCGAGCGTCTTCCTCTGTATTTCCTCTGCCCCGCTGCTTTGCCAAGCACGTATCCTTTTCCAAAGACTGGTCCAAAGTACACGAGTCGAAACCTCGCCATCCTTGCCTCTCAGGCGCATTCTGGCTGCACTTCTACCAAGAAATACTAACTGCAATAAAGCAGACTCTCTGCCATCGAGTCCAACGGCGACCCCATAGGACAGAGTGGAACTGCCCCTGTGGGTGTCCGAGACGGTACCTCTTTATGGGGATGGAAAGGCTCTTCTTTCCCTACGGAGCAGCTGGTGGTCTCCGTGGTCTGCAGTCTGATGCGTGACCCACTGTGTCACCAGGGCCCAAGAAAAAAAAAGATGAAAAGAGGAAAAAACAAACGGTGTCATTCAGGTTGGAGCTCTTGATCCTAGAAGAGTTAGTTGGAATTAACCAGGCGCAGGGTGGAAATAGGCCAGCCCTGGTGGCATGGTGATTATATGTTGGGTTGCAATCCACATGATCAACAGTTGGAATCCACCAGCCGCTCAGCAGGGGATCGACACAGCTTTCTACTCCCATAAAGCATTATGGGCTCAGAAACCCACAGGGAGTGACTAAGAGTCAGCATTGACTGGATGGGAGTGACTTTGGGTTTTTTGTTTGTTTTTGTTTTTTAGGGGGATAATCATAGGAAATAAGGATCCAGACCCTGAGATGGGAGGGTGCATGGAGTATCAGAGAAAGTGAGGGATCTGGGGGGCTGGAACATGGGTGTCATTATAAAATGCCAGGATGAGCTGACATAGAAGAGATTGGCAGGGACCTAAGTACAAGGGCCCCACAAGAACCCATGCATTTGAGTGGTGCTGGAGAAGACTCTTGAAAGCTCCATGGACTGCTAACAGGACAAACTGACTGTCTTGGAAGAAGTACAACGAGGGTGCCCCTTAAAGATGGGTCAGGAGCTACACCACAGCTGTAGGGGTGGGGACAGAGAGGAAGACTACTAACAGCTCCATCTTTCTCCCACAAAGACTGAGTAGAGAGCCAGATGAAAGGAATCCCTACACTGCACTAGAGTTGCTGTGGGTCAGAACCACCACAACGTGCTCCTTTGAGGTGACTGTACATGGTAGGAGAGAGGAGTCAGATTTCCTGCTTCCCATGCAGCTAGTCAATTGACCCCATCACCATGTACCGAAAAAACTATGCAAATTGCCTTGGCATCCTTGTCAAAAATCAATTGACCATCAGGCTGTGGGTTTATTTCTGTACTCTCCATTATTTTCCATTGATCCAGAATGTCTATCCTCATGACAATAAGGGTTGTCTTTTTTTTAATTACTACACTTTAAGTGTTAAAATCAGATATGACCAGCTGATCAATTTCTGCAAAAATAGCTAGTATTGTGAAAGAGATGGTTCTGAATCTGTAGACCAAGTTGGGTAATATTGAGTAAATTGTTTTGTAGTTTTTAGTATACCAGTGTTGTACACTTTTAAATTAAATTTATACCTAATGATTCTATTTATGTTGATGGTATTGTGAATAGAATTGTTTTTATAATTTCATTTTCAGCTTGTTTTTTCTCTCCAGTATATAGAAGCATAATGAAGTTGTATATTGATTTTGTATCCTTCAGCCCTGCTGAACCTGCTATTCTAATAATATTTTAATGCATTTCTTGGAATTGTCTGTATTCGTGGCATCTGAAAATAGGGCAATTTACTTCTTCCTTTCCAACCTAGCTGTTGTTTACTTCTTTTTCTTATCTAATTTCCCTGTCTAAAATCTCCAACACAGTGCTATATAAAAGTGACAAGATCAGCCACCTTTTCCATGTCCTGATCTGAGAGGGGAAGCATGCAGTCTTCCACCATTGCAACGTTCTCACTGCCGTTAAGTCAATTCCAACTCTGAGTAACCCTGTAGCACAGGCTGGAGCTCCCCTGTAGGGTTTGAGTCTTTCGACTTTAAGGGAGCTAACAGCCTCGTCTTTCTTCCTCAGGGTGGCTGGTGGGTTCAAACCACTTCCCTGGTAGTTGGCACCTCGGTACATAGCCCACAATACCACCAATCTTGGCTGTGAGTTTTTCATAGATGCCATTTATTGGGTTGAGGAAACTTCATTCTATTCCTAATATATTAAGTGTTTTCATCATGAAAAGGGGTTTGGAATTTGTCAAACGCTTTTTTAATACATCTATTGAGATGACCATATTGTTTTGTCCTCTATTAATGTAGTGTATTCCATTACCAGATTTTCAGGTGTCAAATCAGCCCTGCGTTGTTGAAATAAATTCTATTTGATCCTTATAGAGAGAGTTTTGTGATACTGAATAATAAAGTTTACTAGTAGTTAATTGAAGATTTTTTTATGTTTATATTAATAGGGACAGTGGCCTAAAGTTCTCCTGTCTTACAATGTCTTTGTTTGCTTTTGGTATCAGGGCAATACTGGCCTCATATGATTAACTGGGAAGTGTTTCCTCCTCATTGATTTCTTGGAAGAATGGAATAGCTGTAATATCGGACACAAGAGACCTTTTTAAAAGTTACTAGAGAAAAATAAGAATATTTCGCAATGATAGGACAAATTCCTATGTGGACATATATTACCAAAACTGATTAGCGAAGAAAAATGAATACCAATCCTTTATGTAGTCTGCCATTGTGCTTGAATCCATGTAGCTACTAGCATCTTTTACTTTTACTCCATGGATATTTCCTGCTTTTTACAGCACCCCATGCATATGAAGTTCTCAGTACTCTAAAGTGAGTCTCAGGCAGAGTTGAAGACCTTGACTTACAGCCTGATCTTTCCATAGGCAGAACCCTTACTCCACTGCATCAGCGCTAGGGCCCCAAACGGGCAACTAGTTGCCACTGACTCCCAGCTCCTGGAAAGCCCAGGCGTCTCAGAGGAGAGCTGTGCGCTGTCAGGTTTTCAGGGACCTGCTTCCCCAGGAGGGACAATCCTCGGAGTGGGCCGAGGGGAACGCGCTGGGTAAGCAGGGTAAGACCCTGTCTTCGTGGCCACGTCTGTTTGGAGTCCAGCTTTGCGACATGGGGCTTGGACTGGGGTACGAAACACTAAGAGCCTGGCCCTCTGCGGGTAAAATGCTAGCCCAATTCTGGGAACTTGAAAGAGCATCTCCTGAGCCACACCAGGAGAATGAAGAAGCAGCTCAGGGTTCTGAATGAGATGAACGGACTTTCTGGAATGTTTCTCCCTCATTTGCTGTCGGCCCTTAGGATGCTTTTTTAAAATTTTCACTGGTGGTTATGGATTGAAAAGTACGTTGTCCCCCAACCTTATGTGACTTGGTGATGATGTAAGGGTTTTATTTGGTAGTTATGATGTAATCATCCCTCATGATGTGATCTCATGTGCTGAGCCAATCAGCTGTAAGGGCCTTCGTGTGGGATACTAAGCCCTTCATCGGGTCACAGCCCTGGTCCAGTGAAAGGGGAGTCCCCTGGGACGTGGCTGTGTCACTGTTTACCTTGTAAGGGAAGGACGGACCACAGAACCACCAAGAAAGAAGAGCCAGGAGCAGCGTGTGTCCTTGAGACGCAGGCTCTCAGCGCTGTGAACCTCCTAGATCGCAGGGAAGATCGATCCCCAGGAGCACAGGATCCACAGGTTTAGAAGGACAGGAGGACCTCCCTCCAGAGCCACGGGAGGGGAAGAGACGATACATTTTGTTAGTTAAAGCTATCCACTGCGGTACTTCTGTCAGAGCAGAGCTAGATAAACGAGACGCCAGCTAACATATTTCATGGACGAGAGGGTCAGCCGAACCCCTTATTCTTCCCTTCCCAGAAATCCTGCTCTGTCCTATTTTTGCAAATTCCTGTAAATGTGTAATCCTTTCCAAATATTTTTAAATGTTTATGCAGAACAATCATCGATTGGTTGTAATGTGATAGAAATTTTAATTTGGGTTATCATGTTCATAAAGTCAACAAGACATGGCAATGTCTCATCTTTGGAACTTAGCAAGCCCCTGGGGAAATGGCCTGTAAACATTCCCAAGAAGCATATTGAGCGCCTCTCTCTGACGCCTCAATCTAGTAGTGCATCTGAGGAGTGGGCCCCCTTCCCCATGGTGGGGTGTGCTCATGGATGTGGCGCACGCTCACTCCCGCTGGCTATGTCTCCGTGCCCGCAGATTCGCTCAGTTGTGTGGAATGCAGATGACAGCAGGCTGATCTCTGGTGGCACAGATGGTGCGGTCTATGAATGGAATCTAACCACGGGAAAAAGAGAGACCGAATGTGTGCTCAAGTCCTGCAGCTATAACTGCGTCAACATCTCTCCCGATGCCAAAATTATCTTTGCTGTTGGATCAGACCAGACCCTGAAGGAGATTGCAGACTCTTCGGTGAGCCTGTCCCTGCCACAGCCTCGGGCTGCTGCACTGAACCCAGAAGCCAGGCTCCCAGGCATGCGGAGAGAGTGTGCGTGGAAGCCAGGCCAGTGAGAACAGAGCCCTTGGATACCACCCGGCTCCACACTCCTTTTGGTCCCCCTGTTTTGATCGCTTTCTGAATTTATTGCGCAGGTGACTAGGTTATGTTGTGGGACCGTGTTCCACGTCTGTTTTGCTTACTGTGTGCAAACTTCTCTTCCACTCTGCAATCACAGAGGTCAGTGGCTTTTCTCAACCATTCTTCACCCTTTGTCTGGACCTAATGTCCTGGGGCATGGACAGAGTTGGAGGCAGAGCCCTGTCGTCTAGCTGCTAACCTGAACGCCGGTCATTCGGACTCCCCAGATGCTCTGGAGAGTGAAGTGCCTGTGGGCTTTCGTCCAGATCCACAGCTTTGGAAACCCTGGAGAGCATGTCCTACTTTGTCCGACAGGGTTGCTAAGAGTTGGAATTCATTCTCCAGCAGTGGGTTGCGTTTGGGTCTCGACTATCATGCAGTCTTGCCACTGTGTTCCTTAGAAGGCCCCACACTCTGGCACTTTGGTATTAGCACATGTGGTTCTGAAGGGGCGAGGGAGGAGAGATGAGCTCAGTAGAGTCCCTTCATCCCTACTGACTCGGACACCGGGTGTGTGCCTGGCTCCAGGAGCCAAAGACAGGGATCAGCCTTGGCTTTTCTGACGGCTTTTCATCGGTGCTCTCACCGTACAGTGAGGTGCCTGAGAAAGTACAGAGCTCCCACCACAGTGAGCTGACCTGAGGCGGGTTTCCCGGGGGTGGAACACAGCTTAGAGTAGGGCATCTCTCCTATGAGCTCCCAAGTACCTGGTGTCAGTTCTTTGGTGGGTTTTATAAAACGGTCTTCCAGAATGCAGTTCCTATAGAGCAAGGCCATGATACACTTCTCTTGGTCTCTCCTACTGGTTAGTGCACTGTTAGTACGCAGCAGCAGTAAGTAAATGTTAGATGGGTGCTTGGATGGATGGATTAGCATAAACTTGCTTATAAACCAAGCTGAACGAAGCCAAGTGATTATCAAACTCAGATGTCAAACTCACTGCCGTCAAGTCGATTCCAACTCATGGAGCTCCTGTCAGACAGAGTAGAGCTGCTCCATAGGGTTTCCAGGGCTGTAAATCTTTACTAACGCTGACGTCCTCTTCTTTGTCCTGTGAGAGGTCGGTTAGCAGCTGAGTGCTTGACCACTGCACTGCCAAGACCCCTTGCATACAATATCTATTATTGAATGTTTGCTGGATCAATGCTAATTGACCCCATATTCTTAGTTCAAGATGCACCATACATACGATGGCCGTCAACAGCACAGGCTTGGAAACCTAAGCATTTCTTATTAGCTGTGTGAGTTTGGACAAGTAGCTTAACATTTCTGTACTTTCAAATGAAGAAAACCCTAACTGGCCCAATGGGTCGTGTGACCCGAAGGAGTTGCAGCAAGTTAAAGATGTAGAACAGTACCTGATGCATAGAAAGTGCCATACAAAGACTTCCAGTTAGTAGTATGTAATGCATGCTGGTGCCATGGTGGATTAAGTGTTAGACTGCGAACCAAAAGGTTGGCGGTTCAAACCCAGCAACTGCTCTGAGGGAGAAAAATAAGGCAGTCTGCTCCTTGAAATCTTAAGCATCAGTTCTCGGCCCTTTGGCGTTGCTATGAGTCAGAATCAGCTCAACAGCAGTGACGGTGAATGTGGCGATAGTATTCTTCCTACCTTCTAAAATTGATCGTCTTCAGCCAAGCAACCAAAACATAGGTGGGTTTAGCCTTCTCTGTTCTAGGCATTATGCCAGATACTCTAAGGTATATATATATACATATATATATATACATATATATATACTATATTTATAAATATATATAAAGACTTTTAAAAAATTAGACTTCACCTACATTATTTTTAGAGGCGAGAAAGAGAATGATATGAAGACAGTGAGGACATGGCTCAGCCATCCCGCCCACCCCCACCCCCCACACTAAAGAGCAATGTGTCTGTTCCAGATCCTCCGAGAGATGTCGGCATTTGATGCCATCTACACAGCCATTGTTATCTCACATTCTGGGCGTATGATGTTTGTGGGCACCTCGATAGGGACCGTGCGTGCGATGAAGTACCCTCTGCCTTTGCAGAAGGAGTTCAACGAGTACCAGGCCCATGCTTCTCCCATCACCAAGGTGAGAGGGTAGCCGCTCCTCAGGGACTCAGCCGCAGACCCAGCGGTCAGTAGAGCCATTGGATCCTGACCTCCACATACCTTCTTTATCCTCCCAGCCTCCCCACGTGTCCTCTCTCCTTGTTTATTCCCTCACCATAGTTATTCATCCATCCAACCAGCCAGTAAGCATTTAAGGCTGTTAATACCATTTGCTTGAAACCAATTATAAGGATCTTTGGGTTGCTAACGGAAAGGTTGGTGGCTCCTCTGTGGGAGGACAGACCTGGTGACCCGCTCCTCTCAGGGGTTCGGCCTGGGAACCTCTGCGGCCACGCCACTCCAGCATCCAGGTCTGCTACGAGTCAGCATCGACTTCGCCATAGCAACAAACCACTCTGGAAGCTTATCCTAGGATAGCCTCAGCTACCTAAATAGTCGCACTTATCTACAAGATGGTTCACCATGATATTATGAATAATAATTGCCTATTGAGTCGGTTGTATAAGTGATTCAGGTAGGCATCAGGCTGTTAGCCACAAGATCAGTGGTTCAGACCCACCAGTCACTCTGTGGGAGAAAGAAGAGGCTCTCTAGTCTCATGAAGATTTACAGTTTCAGAAACTCTAGGCTTAGTTGTCAGACGATGGATGGAGAAGCTCAATATCAGCACCTAAGCCTAGGAGCTGTTCTACCCCAGCTTATAGGGTCTCTGTGAGTCTGACTCTGCTTGGTGGCAGTGGGCTGGATTTGGCTTTCAGTAGCAGGAGTCACCTAAGGAGTTCTGGTGGAGCCATGGGTAAGCCTCGGCTGCTGGATGAAGGTGAACACCTAACCCACCATCCACTCACGTGAGAAAAAGCAATTTTTCTTGCTGGTGGGACACGACTCAGAATGAAAAGAGCAGCCGCAAACATTAGTTAATAATCAGAATTTGGAATGTACAAAACATGAATCTAGGAAAATTGAACATTGTACAAAATGAAGTGAAATGCATAAAAATTCTAGGCATGTGGGAGCTAAAGTGGACATTGGTCATTTTGAATCCAAAAAACCATATTGTTGACTCTGCTGGGAATGAAATAATCAAGAGGAATGGCATTGCATTTATCGTCAAAAATAGGACATTTCAAGATCGATCTTGAAGTACAATGCTGTCCATGATAGGATTATCTATGTGTATATAAGAAAATCCAATCAATACAACTATTATTCAAATTTATGCACCAACCACACGAGCCAGTGATGAAGAATCCTACCAATGACTTCAGTCGAAAATGGACCGAACATGTGGTCAAGATGATTGGGATGCTGAAGTTGGAAACAAATAGGAACAGTGATTGGAAATACAGTCTTTGCAATAGAACAGACACCAGCGATCACATGATAAAACTTTCCAAGACCAACAACTATTTCATCACAAAGACAGTTTCCAACCACACAAAACTCCAGATGGAATACTCAGAAATCACCTTGACTGCATCTGTGAGAAGAGACCATGGAGAAGTGCAATATCAGCACCTAAACCTAGAACAAGGCTGACGGCAGAACACACCAGCAGCTCATATGGAGGTCCAGGTTGAAGCTGAAGAAAATTAAAGAGTTAAAATGTGGAAATAGGCCCTTGAGTCTATTCCACCTGAGTTCTGAGAACATCTTGTGGTAGTCACCTAATCTGGTGTTAATTTAAGGATTAAGAGTGTAGGGGTGGAGTCTAGGCTGTCAATCTGGAGATAGCCAATGAGACGTCTGTGTGGGCATGGGCCTTCTGAGAATCCTGGGAAATCTGGTACTTCATGGAGGCGAAAGACACCTCTCTCTGTCACTTCCTGGGAGACATTGCAGAAGACAAGCCACATAGACGCAACCAGAACTCTGAAGCCGGAGAGGCCACAGAGAGACCCCTGCCAGCGCTGAGATACTCACAATGCCACTGGATCCAAAGACTTTCTACCTACTGGCTTGTGATTGTCCTGCATTTGGCTTCATTGCATGTGTTTTGTGAGTCTGAAGAGGACTTTATAGATGAATATCAGACATATGGACTAATATCGGACTTATGGACTTGATCTGGACTGGGCTGGGATGTTTTCTCCATGTTAAATTTCCCTTGCATATGAACTTCTTTCTTATACACATATGTGTGTCCATGGATTTGTTTCTCTAGTCTACCCAAACTAACACACATCTCAAGAACAGATTTGACACATTGAACACTAATGACAGAAGACCTGATGAGCTACGGGAAGACATCAAAAATATCATGCATGAGGAAAGCAAAAGGTTATTAAAAAGACAGGAAAGAAAGAAAAGATCAAAGTGGAAGTCATAAGACACTCTGAAACTTACCCTTAATCATAGAGTAGCTAAGGCAAATGGAAGAAATGATGAAGAGCTGAACAAAAAATTCCAAAGGGCAGCTCGAGATGACAGAGTAAAATATAAAGAAATGTTCAAAGACCCTAGAGTTAGAAAGCTAAAAAGAACATGATCAGTATATCCTAAAGTCATAGAACTGGAGAAAAAAAATTAAGCCTGAAGTTGCCATATTGAAAGAGTCTGTGGACAAAATACTGAACAATGCAAGAAACATCAAAAGAAGATGGGAAAATCCAGAGTCACCATACCAACAAGAACAAGTACACATTCAACCATTTCAAGAGGAAGCATATGAATGAGAACCAATGGTACAGAAGGAAGAAGTTCAAACAGCTCCTAAAGCATTAGCCAAGAACAAGGCTCCAGGAATTGACAGACTACCAACTGAAATACTTCAATGAGCTAATGAAGCACTGGAAGCGCTCACTCGTCTGTGCCAGGAAATTTGGAAGACAGCTACTTGCCAACTGACTGGAAGAGATTCATATTTATACCCACTCCAAAGAAATGTGACCCAACAGAATGCTCAAATTACAGCACAATATCATTGATATCACATCAAGTAACAGTTTGCTGAAGACCAGCCAATGATGGTTGCAGCAAACATTGACAGGGAGCTACCAGAGACTGAGGCCGGACTCAGCAGAGGACACGGAACAAGGGCTGCCGTTGTTGATGGCTGAAAGCAGAAAATACACGAATGAGGTTCACTTGTGTTTTATTGACTTGCAAACATATTCAGCTGTGTGGATCAGAACCAACGAGAAAAATGGGAACCCCAGAACGCTACATTGTGCTCATGAGGGACATATGAGTAAGCATGGGGACAAATGTGCGGATGGTGCAGGAATGCAGTGCTGTGTGCATAAGGCCGCTATGGGGCAGAGCCAGCTCGAGGGCACCTAACAAGAACAGCCCACAAAGGAGTCCCGATGTGCCCACGGGTTTAGCACGCAGCTGCTAACCACACAGGCGGTAGTTTGAGAACAGACCCGGCATCCTGCTCCTGTGAACTCTTCAGAAGCCCCTAGGGGCAGTTCCACTCTGTCCGACCAGACCACCATGGTCTGTATCAATTCATCAGCACCCCAGTTGTCCATGATACGGATATAACTACTGTCAGACAATTTGATGTTGTCCCTCATTTTCTAACGATCTCACATAAAGTTGATCTGAACGCTCACGTCCAAGTTTGGGTGTGGACACAATTAGTCATTTCTCTGGGAGTCCTGTTTCTGGATCACATGGCAAATATTTATTTCATTTTCTAAAGAAGCTTCCAAGCTGTTTTCCAGAGGGTTTGCCATGTGACATTCCCAACAACAACGCGTGAGACTTGCCATTTTCCCTGTGCCTTCAGACTTAATTTTAGTAGTTTTGATATGTCCGGGGGAGGTCTTGGGGAGTACAAACCATTCATCCATTTGCCACCAACCAAAAGGTCATAGGTTGAGACCACCCAGAGGTGCCTTGGAAGAAAGGTCTGGAGAACTATTTCCCCAAACAGCCACTGACACACAGCGCCACCAAGAGTCGGAATAATTCAAGACAACCCACTGATTGTGCATGGTTACACTAAGGGCTTCGTAACACTTGTGGGAAAATTCCTTTATCTTTTAATTCCATCTTCCCACAAATTTTATAAAATTATAGAGAGAATAAATGAGAAAAAGTGAGTGCTCACCTGAAGAGACCAACCCCACAGCGACTACAGATAAAGCTTTGTTTTGCTTTGTTTTTATCCCATTAACTGAAGTCTGCCAAAGGTCCTACCTCATTCTTCCCCCAAGCTGCAGTCTTCCTCCCCGTGAGGTTCAGCCCAAGTCTCCAAGGAGCAAAGTTTGACATAAAAGCCACCCCATTGGGGTCCTCTATGGCCTCGGAAAGCTTCCTGCCCCTGATCTCTTTCTCCTCAGATGCTGATCACCTTTGATGACCAGTACCTGCTGACTGCAGCTGAGGATGGCTGTTTGTTCACCTGGAAAGTCTTTGATAAGGATGGGCGGGGCATCAAGAGAGAGAGGGAAGTGGGCTTTGCTGAAGAGGTGCTTGTTACCAAAACAGACATGGAAGAGAAGGTAAGAATCGGATCTACTGGAAAGGGATGTGGGAATTCCTTACTGGATAGCCTCGTTTCCTCAGAACAGCATCCAAGGTCCAGGGCAGATTCCCACGGCTCCCCACACCCTCTCCAGCCACATCTCCATGCTGTCGAGGCCTCTGGACATGGCTTCCACCTGCCCACAGAGAGCACTGGCCTGCTGTCCTCTAGTTTTACTGTGTGATCTGGCTTTCCTTCTCCACTCCTTGGGGGCAAGGATCAGGAGCTTTCTCTCTCAAGACGATCCTCTGGCATGACCAGCGGTTTCCAGCACATGCTAGGCACATGGACGACAGTTGATAAATAGTTATGAAATTAAGCTGACAAAACTAGCATCACGGTTGTATCAGTGAAATTTAATAGCTTTAGGATATGGAGCTTCTTTTGTTTAAAAATTAGTTAGAAAACTAGGAGGCAGAAGACATTTATAGAGGTATAAACATAGACACATACATATGTAAATATAGTAATATATAATGATAGGGATATAGGTCTAGGTACATATATTTTTAGGTTAAGTATTAAGGAAGCAGACAGACATTGGGCCTCTACTCAAGACCTGCCTCAATGCAAGAACACTTTGTTCTAATAACCCAGCATTCTGTGATGCTCACCTTCATGGCACAATCCCTGAAGACAAAATGGGTGCACAAGCTAATGTGGTGAAAAAAGCTGATGGTGTCCAGCTATTACAAGATATAGCACCTGGGGTCTTAAAGGCTTTAAATTAAACAAGCAGCCATATATTAGGGAAGCAACAAAGCTCACATGGAAGAAGCACACCAAACCATGTGATCAGGAGGTGTCAATAGGATCAGGTATCAGGCATCAGAAGACCCACAACAAACAACCATTTTGATGTGAATGAGGCGGGTCAGAATGGGGCCCCAAAGCCCATCCATAGACAATTGGATATCCCCTTGCAGGAGGGTCACAAGGAAGGGACAAGCCAGCCAGGGTGCAGTTTTGCTCCGATGAAACACATAATATTCCACTCGTTCTTTAATGCTTCCTCCCCACCCCACCCCCACTGTCATGACCCCAGTTCTACCTTACAAATCCAGCTAGACCAGAGCATGTGCACTGGTACAGATAAGAGCTCCCAACCTACAGAATCCAGGACAGATAAACCCCTTAGGACCAATAATGAGAGTAGTGATACCATAAGGGTAGGAGGAAAGGAGGAGAAGGGGAAGAAAGGGAGAACCTTTGATCAATGTACAACCCCCACGCCCCCAGGGAAGCAAAAAACAAATGTGGGTGAAGGGGGACAGCAGCTGATGTAAAAATGAGAATAAAATTAATTTATGAACTATCAAAGGTTCACAAGGGTGGGGAAGTGAGGGAGGGAGGGGGGATAGAGGAGCTAATACCAAGGGCTCAAGTAGAAAGACAATGTCTTGGAAATGATGATGGCAACCTATGTACAAGCGTGCTCGCTAACAATTGATGGATGGATTGTGATCAGAGCTGTAAGAGTCCCCAACAAAATGATGTCTTAAAACACACAAAAATCCTGAAAGACCTTTCCCAGCTCCTCTTAAAGAGAAGATCAGAGTCAAGAAGCATGGCTTCGGTTTGCCCCGAGGCAGACATTGTGCTCCTTATTTTGAGCTTTTTCATGACATCTCACAACATTCCAGGAAGGCGCACTCTTGTTCTCCTGGCTCAGTCAACGGGACAGAGAAGCCGCAGGACTTGTAACCAGTGGGCTAGGGCTCAAGGAGACAGGCTGCAGCTCTCAAGCCATATGTGGCTCTTTGGTGCAGACATGTGGTCCTGAAGTAAAGTTGATAAAGGATATTATTCAGATAATGGCGATTCCCTTTGTGTGTAAAAATATATTTATGGCTCACAAATAACTTTTAAATTGTTGTGAGAGGCAGGATTGGCTCTTCCATCTCAAAAGTTTGTCCACCCCTGGGTTCTAATCTAGATTTGGTCTCGAGCCCACTCACTCTCTTACTCACCACACCCAAAGCCTTCTTGCTATTAATCCCGTAAGGACGTGTTTTCTGGAGAGTTGAGTGCGTAGCGGTGTGCTACATACACAGCGAAAGGAAGTAGATGTTAAGCTTGGGAGGCTTGCAGAGGACGGCAAAGTTATGCACTCCTGGCTGTTTGTCCAGAATCTACTCACATTTATCTAACACCTGCCATTGGCGAAGTGCTGGAGATGCGTGTGTGAAAAGACAGGTGTGGGCCCAAGTAAACCCATAAGAGCAGCAATGTCAGAACTGCCACAGAGCAGGACAAAAGGTCACTGGCATTTTCTGGAACTCCTTTCCGGAAATCCCAGAAAGTCTCCTTAGGCGAGATGAAGAGGGAGGCGAGAATGAGGGGAAAGAGGTGAGAGTAGATGTCGCACAGATAGCAGGGAAACAATGATCTTCGGTTCTTTCTCCTTTCTCGCTGTTTTCTTCTTCTCTTCTCAGAGGGTCTAAGAAGAGACCAGACAGTAGCCCTCAGGCTGAACTAGAGCTAAGCTAAGCTTGGCAGCACTGCTTCCACACAGAAACGACTAATATGCATAATACTTCTTGAAACTCGCCTCCTCTGTGTCCATGAGACCACACTTACTGTTCCTTGTAAGCTTCTCTGATTGGTTCTCCCCAGCTCCCTCCTTGACTACTCGTCTATTACCTGTTCCTAAAAGGTCATGCTTTTCTTTATGATCTCTAACATTCTCTGTAACTGTATTTCAGCCCATTCATGCAGTCATCAAACTTGTGTTTCTAAAAGAGTCTGCTGTGCACTAGAGAGTGCTCTAAGGTGATAAAAGGCATCGAGGATCCTTTAGCTGGTAACTAGGAGGACGGGTGGAAAATCTATCTTATGATAGAATAATGAGAGCTTGAGGAAGCGACCCGGACTCAGACCTGGTGGTACCTGTAGAAGTGATCCTTGGAAAGAGCGTTCAAAACCAAGGGCCAGTGTGCACGGAAGGAGGCGCCAGTGGCCCTCAAGGGAAGGTTCTCTGAGTTCAACATGGCCGCACAATAGAGAAGCGCTGGTCATGAGGCTGGAGAGAGGCAGAAGGAGAGCATGAGGAGCTTTAGCTTGTGAACATTATTCATAAGGTTACGTTGATAGGTATCAGTTAGGGGGTGATTTGATCAGATGTGTGTCTCATAGTGATTATTCTACAGCAACATGGGGAAAAAACTGAGGGCAAGATGAGCAGGTGCCTCGAACACAGTATGTCAAAACTAGATCTCTCCTTCTATCTTTGACTGAGTTCTCTATAGTGACATGGATGGATGGATAGATTGACTTCATTTAAGGAAATGATGCAAATCCAGGTGTAGGCAGCATCTGGAGATGTCTCCTGACCCACAAGGTGGCAGGGGCTGATGAACACACAATCAGCAGATCAGGTGACAGGCTACTGGCTCTCAGGGGTGTGAAAGTTGCCAGATTCCAAAATTGGTAGATCAGATGGCAGGCCACCAGCTCATAGGGTTGTGCAGAAGCTGGTGAATTGCAGAATCAACAGGTCAGATGACAGGCTGCTAGCTCAAGAACCGGAGATCAGGTGATGATGAGCTAGATGCAGGATCCAGCTCAAGAGAGAGCATGTCAGAGCATCCTATATATGGTGGAGATAGCCACACCCACAAGGAAATTCCCCATGAAACAACTGAAGGTGATGACCTGACTAAGAACGCGGCTTGACAACGGGTGATGACTCAGACAACGGGGCGGCGACTTCAGTAAAGGTTCCACTTTTGTAAGGGCAGGACGTACAAGATGATTCGCCTTCATTGCAATACAGAGGTTAGGATTTACAACACAGAAAATGGAAAACAGTTACATAATAGCACAAAATGGTAGGTAATCACATCAGATAAAAATATATATAAATAATACTGGGAATCACAGTCAAGTTGGCACATATTAAGGAGGGGGTGATCCAATTAAATCCATGATGTCCTCTAATAAATATTTTCCACTAGTCCAGGACAGATTACCAGGACCATTCATTGGTTTGATAAATAACTACTTTCCTGACGTTGCACACGACTCCTTGTTCTCAAGCAGTAGGGTAGACAGACCAGAAACAATGTCAGGCATGCATGGAGTGTAATCATTGGTAAGCTAAAAATAAGGCATATTAATATTCTCATCCACTCTTGTCATCAACTTTATAGTATTTTTTAAGAACTTGGTGTTAGTGAATATGATGGATTGGAAGAAGACACTACAGAGATAGCAGAGGAGGAAAAGTTTTAAAAATACTAAGCTCCCTGTCATAAATCGAATTGATTAAGACTCGTGTGACCCTATAGGACAGAGTAGAACTGCCCCCCCCCTTGAGTTTCAAAGGCTGTAAATCTTTACAGAAGCCGAAAGTCTCATCTTTCTCCAGCTGAGCAGCTGGTTGGTTTGAACTATTAACCTTGCAGTTAACGGTCCAACTCATAACCCACTGTGTCACCAGGAGTCCTAGAGGAAGCACTAGAACTTAAGTTAGAGTTACAATGAGACAGGATGGACAGAAAAGACATCAAGAGATGACAAGCGGATCATACTAGTACTGTCACCACTGAGGGACAGTTATTACAGTTTGTTGTTGCATGGTTAATGGACTGCTCCAGTGGACAAGTTCCCCCAGGGCAGGAACCATGCTTCAGCCAATATTTCTGAGTGCTTCTAGAATGTTAGGCCCTCTTCTCGCCACCAGGGAGACATCAGCACACAAAGCCACCAAAGATCATACATTTCCTAGAGCTTAGGTCCCAATAGGGGAATAAGATCGATAGCGATAACCGAAACAATAAGTAGATTGCATGAGCCCCTCCAATAAATATATCCCACTAGTCCAGGACCGACCACCAGGACCATTCATTGATCTGATAAGCACCGACCTCCCTAACTTTGCAAGTGACTCCTCTGGAAATTGCAGCGTATAGTAGAAAGTTCCAAGATCTAAGGATCTCAGACCTAAGGTGATAATAGAAGTTGAGCCGAGTAAGCGGGCCATGAGTGCTGACTGGGAAGAGAAAGGCAACAGGATTTAATAGTGTGATCCAAGTAGGCTTCATTGAGCCTATTTGACGGAGATAGGGGAGTTCGTTAGCACAATATTTGTGATACAGTAGGTCTTATATTAGGAGGGTAGAGGCTGAATCTTGTGTGTCCACTAGTTTTTGTCCATGTGACCCATAGGGAAAATATGGCAAGGTCTAGTTGAGACATGCTGGGTTTGAGGCCAGAATATGCTGCAGTTCCCAGAGAGAGCAAAGCTCCCACATTGAAGTGTTGCCGTTCATCCGCGCTGTAAATGTTCTTGATGCTTTGTCCTTCTCCCAAAGGCTCAGATCATGCTGGAGCTGAAGACTCGCGTGGAAGAATTAAAGATGGAGAATGAGTACCAGCTTCGACTAAAGGATATGAACTACTCTGAGAAGATGAAGGAGCTAACAGACAAGTTCATCCAGGAAATGGAGTCCTTAAAGACAAGGAACCAGGTATGTTTGAGAGACGGAACCAACACCACAAAGAACCACAGATGGCCGCTTCGCTCACCCATTGCCCATGTGCCATCTCATAATAGGACATGTGGGAATGTCATATTGTAAGACAGTTGGGATCATCAGAAATTCTTACAAGTGCAAAGTGACGAAAATCAGACTATGAAACTCTTATACTGTATGGTACTAACTAGGCAAAATGTTAAAAGTGCAAAGTGATTTTTCAAAATATAGCTAGTGATGTGGGAGTTGGGGTTATATATCATCTAAATTTTATTCTTTATCACTTAATGTAATTTCAAAATTCTCTACCATGACAGGAGAAACTTATATACAAACAAAATGAAAAGCTAAGAGAAATATAGACAGGAAAGAGCTCTCAGTAGAGGGATTTCTGGAAAGTCAAGATGGTTAAATAAAAACAGTCTAAAAGGTCCCTACCTGGTTAGCTAGGCCCAGCCCTCAGTTAGCCCTCTTACCTGCGAGGCGCCTCTTCACTCCAAGAACACAGTTGGAGGCGTACACCTCAATGTGTAGGCCAGAGGATTCCCGTGGCCACCTTTGTAGCCACATCTCCCTATGCCACCTGTCCGAGACGGGGCTCCTCGCTGACAAAGCCCAATCAGCAGAAAAGAATGTAAGAAGGCAAGATGTGAGACTCCTGGGGCAGAAGCTAATGTCAAGTAAAAGTGGCTGTTCCACTGTGGTCTCCTAGAACTGCGCAGGGGGAAATGAAGGCCTGGGAAATATTTGTGACTGAAAAAGACGATTCGTTCTTGCCCAAGGAGTGCTTTCAGTGGATGTATAGAAATGAGAATGTCTGTCTCTATGTTTCAGGTTTTAAAAACAGAAAAAGAAAAGCAGGACATATTCCATCGTGAGCGCTTGGACAACCTGATGGAGAAGCAAAACCGGGAGCTACAGGACCTGGGTGAGGCCCTAAGTAGAGATTGGGGGGGGAACGGCAGCTGGTTAGGGTGGAGAAGGTAGGTCAGGGACCAAAAGACCCCAGGTACTTGGGGTTGTCTGGTATCCTGGAACTCACTCACAGTGTTTTCACTCCAGTGTGTGGGTGTGTTGCTGGTAGGTGCTATCAAGTCCGTTGTGACTCTCACGCCCCTGTGTTCAACAGAGTGAAAACTGTGCATCCTCACAATGGTTGTGTGGGAGCCTGTGCTGCAGCCACTGTGTCAGTCCATCTTGTTGCGGGTTCCTCTTGCTCACTGACCCACTGCTTGACCAAGTAGGGACGGATCTCTCTCCTAATAGCATGGCCAAAATACCTTATTTCCAATGACCATCCTGGCTGTATTCCTCCACAATTTACCCACTGCCTTCAAGTCAATGCCGATTCCTAGTGACCCTACAGGACAGGGTAGAACTACCCCTGTGAGTTTTCTGAGACCAACACTCTTAACGGAAGGTGGAAAGCCCATCTTTCTCCTGGAGAGTAGTGGTGGTTTTGAACTGGTGGCCTTGCAATTAGCAGCCATTGCACCATTACACCACCAGAGCTCCTTCTGGCAGCCCCGGTGTAGTCGGTGTTCATCGTCAGCAGTGCAATTCTTCTCTAGTCTTCTGTATTCACCGTCCAGCTTTCACATGCATTGAGAATAGTATGCATTGGGTCAGGCGCACCTTAGTCCTCAAAGTGATGTCTTTGCTCTTTAACACTGGAAAGATGTCTTATAGGGCAGCTCGGTCCAATGCAGTACACCTTTTGATTTCCTGACTGCTGTGTCCAGGAGCATTGAAGTGGACACTTTAATCACTTATCTTTCTATCATGATGTTGTTTGTTTGGCCTAGTGGTGAGGATTGTGGTTTTCTTTACATTGAGCTATAGTCACTGAGTTCTAATCATTCCTGAAGGCTTTGCCCTTCATCCGTGTTTCCAAGTCGTCCTCGCTTTCATCAAGCAGGGTTGTGGCATCTGTAAGTCACAGGTTGTTAACAAGCCTTCCTCCAGTCCTGATGCCATGTTCTTCTTCGTAGAGTGTGGCTTTTCCAATGATTTGCTCCGCACACAGATGGTGAAAGGATACAACCACAATGCACTCTAGAGTTTAAGCCAAGCAGTATTACCTGTTCAATGACTACGTCTTGGTCTATGTACCGGCCCTGCATGAACACAGTGAAGTTCTGGAATTCCCATTCTTCTCAGTGTTATACATAGTTTGTTATAATCCACACAGACCAATGCCTTTGTGTAGTCAATAAAACACAAGTAAACATCTCTCTGGAAGACAGGGGCACATAAGGGACAAAGTTGAGTGGAGTCAAACTGGATACCCATTCTGAAATTCGAGGTGTCTGAGATTTGTGGAAGACCATCACGTAAACATAGAGGGGGTGTGATTTAAATTCAGAGTCCCTCTAATTCTTAAAAATGAATTAGACACTTGTTCCCAAGAGCCCCACAAAGCAGGAAACAAGATTTGAAAAAGTGCAGGTTTGCAGCCAGTAGACTGCCTTGGATCCCAGACGTACCGCCTGGCTATCTGGGTGCCCTAGTGAGCCCCCAACCACATTGAACCACAGTTTAATCTTGAGCATTAGTTCTCTTTCAGGACAGTCATCTTGGTCCTGAGCCCCAAACACCCTTGTGCGTTTTCCTAGAAGTCTAGGAGGGAAAGGGAAAGAAGGAGACTGCTGAGGAGAGGATGGCGCAGGGACCGGGCACTGGGCACTGGAGGCTGCTGCTCCAGCTGGTGCTGAAAGGGCGTGGGAAAGCTCCCAGCTCTCCTGTGTGTCCCTGAGGCTGGCGCTGGTCTCCCGCCTTCAATTCCACCCTGCTTCTCTGCAGAATGTTGCAACAACCAGAAGCTGCTCCTGGAGTATGAGAAGTACCAGGAGCTGCAGCTCAAGTCCCAGCGGATGCAGGAGGAGTATGAAAAGCAGCTTCGGGATAATGACGAGACCAAGAGCCAGGCTCTGGAGGAGCTGACTGAGTTCTATGAGGCCAAACTGCAGGAGAAAACGGCCCTTCTCGAAGAGGTACACCCAGAAAGCTACCCTGACCTCCCTCTCATGGCCCAGCCGGCCAAGGCCCACTGCACACTGTCTGCGAGAAGTGCCCTTGACCTCCTTCCTTTCCTTCTTGCAACTTGAGCTTCATTCTGCCTCGTCAATACTTTGCTTTCTCATTGACCAGGAGACTCACTGAGCGGGGAGATGCTCGTTTACTCGAGGGGGAAATTCCTTAGATAGACCCCCTTAGTCCCCATTATTCTATTCTAACGGTACCTTCGAGCCATAAGAACTGGGGAGACTATTCTAGAGCCTGCATAACTTGGAGAAGAAGAAGACCCTTCAATGATAGGAAGATAGGTGCCCCAAACCCCTTAGCAACCTCTGTGTCTTCCAAAATTAAGTCATTATTTCATCCATTAACTCACCTACGCAATGTCCCATTGGTTTATCAGCCTGAGGGTTTGGGGTAAAAGAGAAATGAACCATGGGACTTGGAGGTAGTCACAGAGATGGACACCCATGAAGGTGCCCACTAGATAGTAGGAAGATATAAACAGAGTGGCTGAACTGACCTGGGAGATCAGGGTGGTTTGCAGATACAAATGAAATCAGAGGAATATGAGTTGGAATGAACTAGGAGATCAGGAAATGAGGGACAGAAGGTCATTCCAGGCAGAATGTAATCTTAGTTTGGTCAAGCAGTTAGTGGTTAGAAAAATATCGAATGTCTCAAGATAAAGGGAAGATAGTAAGTGGTCTCTTTCTCCACATGTAATTGTAGCAAGAGAGTGTCCTGAGAGAGGTAGAAAAGTTGTGTGGGAAGGGGTGGAAATGAGCTGATACCAAGGGCTCAAGCAGAAAGAAAATGTTTTGAAAATGATGATGGCAACATATGTACAAATGTGCTTGACCCAATGGATGTGTGCTTGGATTGTGATGAGCTGTACGAGCCCCCAATAAAATGATTTTTTTAAAGAAAGAAAGGAAAAGAAAAGTTATGTGGAGGGAATAGGAAAGTGTGACTCAAGGCAGTAAGAAAACTGGTAGGTGTGGCTGAAGACTTAGGTGAAGCTTTCAGGATGTGACTATGGGCCTTTACTCCACCAGGTTGTATGCTTTTCTATAGCAATTCCATAGCAACGTTCAGCAAGCCAGTGTGTGAGCGAGAAAGGATAGCTCAGGTTTTACGGAGTAGGTGCAGAAAGAGCAAGATGAATCCAAGATACTGGCCCAAACCAGAGAGAGGTCAATAAAGAACTGGGCACTTATAACATAGTGGAGGAATCACGAGGCCAGGCAGTTAAGAGGTGGGACGGCATTCCTGGCTCTAACAGCAAGGTGGGCTGTGCTTGAAAACACGAGTTTCCACTCAAGTCGTCCCTCAACACAAGAGCCTTTGTTCTATTAACCTGGCATTCCATGATGCTCACCTTCCCGACATAATCGCTGAAGACAAAATGGGTGCATGAGTAAATGTGGTGAAGAAAGCTGGTGGTACCCAGCTGTCAACAGATATAGTGTCTGGGTTTTTAAAGGTTTGAAGATAAACAAGTGGCATCTAACTTAGAAGCAACAAAGTCCACATGGAAGAAGCACACCAGCTTGTGTGATCATGAGGTGTTAATGGAATCATGTATCAGGCATCAAAAACCCAGAACCAAAAACAACAGCAACATATCAATGTGAATGGGGGGAGTGTAGAATCGATACCCAAAGCCTATCTGTAGGTAATTGGACATCCCCTTACAGAAGGGTCACAAGGAAGAGACGAACCCAGTCAGAATGCAGTGTAGCACTGATGAAACATACAACTTTCCTCTCGTTCTTTAATGCTTCCTCCCCCCCCCCCCGCCACTATCACGATCCCAACTCTACCTTAAATATCCGGCTAGACCAGAGCATGTATACTGGGACAAATATGAGCTGGAAACACAGGGATCCAGGACAGATAAGTCCCTCAGGACCAATAATGAGAGTAGAGATACCAGGAGGGTAAGAGAAAGGTGGGGGAGGAAGGGGGAACCGATCACAAGGGTCTACATGTAACCCCCTCCCTGGAGGACAGACAACAGAAAAGTGGGTGAAGGGAGACATTTGTCAGTGTAAGACATGGAAAATAATAATAATTTATAAATTATCAAGGGTTCATGAGGGAGGAAGGGTGGCTGAGGGAGGGGAAAAATGAGAAGCTGATACCAAGGGCTCAAGTACAAAGAAAATGTTTTGAAAATGATGATGGCAACAAATGTACAAATGTGCTTGACACAATGGATGGATGGATGGATTGTGATAAGAGCTCTATGAGCCCCCAGTAAAATGATTTTTAAAAATGAAAACAAGCCTGAATCAGAAGGTCTCAGAGGTGGCACCCTTCTAGGGAATGCCCTGAGACTAGGTGGCTGACGTGGAGTTGAGCTAAAAGGTACCATGAGACAGTAGAAGATCCACTCTTGTGACTTCCTGGATTTGGGAAGGAGACTGTGAGTTTGGATCCAGAAGTCTCCAGTGAGCAGGGAAGGTAATCAGGGGATAAATATGGTGGGCAGTGGTGGAAGGAGGTCTTGAAGTTGACACAAGCCTCAGCAGAGGTTGAGCTCTGAGTAGGGGCAATAGGGAGCTAAGAGAATTCCTCTTCCACTTCAGCTTCATCTTGAGACGTGAAGAATGTTCCTTAGCATGGCTTACACACGCCGGCCTGACTCGGCCCCAGCCACCTCGGCCCACTCCTGCTTCCCCATGGCTTTCACACCTCGTGTTCCTCATATGGAGCTGCTGCTGGTATCCCTTAAAACCTCTGGGCTCAGTATCCTTCCCTGTCACCTCCTTGTTTCAGCTTCACCTTTCTGCACCATCAACCTGCGGGACTCTGGCTAGCCTCAGACCCGTGGACTTGAGCTGGTTTGGGAGGCCTTCTTGCTACATGAACTTATTTCCTGAGATAAAGTTCCTCCAGTGTGGCTGGTTTTGTTTCTCTAGACAACCCGGCCTAACACAGAAGATGAGAACTAACTGTGCCAGTGGGGATCATGTGGGAGAGGGGCCGGGGGTCTGGAGAGCACAGGGCATTCAGGCCATGATGAGGGCTGACCTGACCAGGCTTCCACCTGGCAAGTGTACAGGGATACATGGTAAGAAAGAGGAAAGCCTCTCTTAGAAGACAATTGAGCCCATATTAAAAGCCCATATTTAAAACCTCATCTCCCTGAACACCCCCACCCCAACCCCATGCTTTCTGCCCAGCCCGAGAAACTGCCAGGGTCAGCCTGAGAGGACAGTGAGTGACCGAGATATCATCTGAATGGGAAAGAAAGAGCCTAGTCACTTCCCAGACCCCGCCAGGCAGGGCTCATTGTCCAGCCCGCAGGCTCTACCTGGACTTTAACTCACTCAGCACCAGGGGCATCCCCTACGGTGCTGGGTGTTCGCAGCCGTGAGCAGGGCGCCCTGGCCCCTGCATCAAAGAACTTACAGTCCAGCAGACTGTACAGGCCCAGTGATGGAGGCCGGGCAGGCTTCCCGCCGGAAATGACTTCTGAGCTAAGAACTGAAGAAAGAAGTGGAGAGAGCCGAATGGATGGGGCCAAAGACAGAGGGAATCGTGTATGCCAAGGGCAACAAAACATGCAGTCAGGGACTGAAATCAGGGCCTGGGGTGGGGGACATAATAGAGAGAGAGGGCAGAGTTGCTTCCTGCGGCAACACCCTGCAGAGCTTGTTCAGGAGTCCGAACTTGATCCTAAGGAGAAGGGTGAGCCGTCGTAGGCGTCTCCACTGGAGGCGAGGTGCTCTAACTGGAAACTGAGGCCAGATGGGAGGGAAGTGTGGACAGAGGTAGGGGCACCATTGGGAGGCTGAGGCAACAAGCTCATCAAGGGGTGGAGGTGGCCTGGGCAGCGGCAGAGACATAGAAAGAAAAAGAAGGAGTCAAGAATTTGGAGGATATTGGGAAGGGCAGGGTTGACTGGGCTAAGGAGAACGGAGGACAGAATTAAAGCACCATTCATTCGTTCGTCCCAGTATTTCTCGAACACCTGTTAGGGGCCAGCATGGGTAGTGCACGGGAATTCAGTGGCGTGCGTGTTACACAAGGCTTCTATCCTCAAGGGACTTACAGCTGGTGGGAGACGATCAAGTGACCGCAAAAAGAAATATCCCTGTCCAGGGTCAGATCAAAGAGAGACCTCCAGGTCAGAGTAAAGAAGGCCAGAGGCAGAAGCGAGCGCAGGGCAGAGAGGTGGAAGGGAAGGAGCTGGAGGCCTACTTTGGGAAGGGAGAGAAAGGAAAGTCAGAAGGGAGACAGACAGACAGACAGACAGGAAGAAAGCAGAAGGGCCCAGGGACCCATTTCTGGAACAACCGCTTTATTCTCATGTTGCTCCTTGGCCGCCTCCCATCCCCTATGATCGTTCTCTACATCAAATCTCATCTCAGGCCCCTTCGCACGCAGACCTGTCTGCGCCCTTTCTCTCCTGGTACAGCTCTCTAGCTCTAGCTCTAGCTCTCCCCTGCCCCTTCCCTCTCCCCTCTGTCTCACTGCTCAGGCGCAGGAAGATGTCAGGCAGCAGCTACGGGAGTTTGAAGAGACCAAGAAGCAAATTGAAGAAGATGAAGACCGAGAAATCCAAGATATCAAAACCAAGTATGAGAAAAAGCTTCGGGATGAAAAGGAATCAAACCTGCGGCTCAAAGGAGAAACGGGGATCATGAGGAAAAAGGTACCGGCTGCACTGGGAGAAGCCCTGGGCCTGGCAAGGGCAGGAGGGAAGAGAGCAAACTGAGGGTAGGAGGGCGGAGCCTTCCAGGAGCAGCCCCACTCACATGCCTGAAAATCCTCACTCCAGGCAGCAGTCAGCAAAGGGGGGCGGGCTTCTCCCTGCAACTGTAGCCAGACAGACCCTGAACACACCCGTCCTGTGAAAGGGCCACCATGGTGGCGGCTGCCCTCTGGATGGACTGGTGGTGTGCTTGCCCATAAAATGACCGGGGGCTTGCTTTGGCTCTGCGGCTCTACGTGAGTTTTGGAAACTAGCAATTCTACAAGAATCTGTGAACTCAGTCTTCCTTCATCCCATCTGTCAGGGAACATTCGCTCAGCTTGTGCACTGAACGTTCTTCATTCCCTGCGCCTTTTCCTCTGTTCTGTTAGCTGTCCACCAAACGGTGCTGAATCACAGTGACCCTATCGGACAAGGTAGAACTGCCCCCTCTGCGTGTGCAAGGCTATAACTGCTTACAGGCGGAGGAAGCCCCATCTTTCTCCCGAGGAGCAGTTGATGGTTTTGAACTGCTAACTTTGTGGCTCATAGCCCAACATATAACCACTATGCACGCCACCAGGGCTCCTGGCTCCTGCCCACAGGGATCTTGGTAGATGCTCTTTGGACTCTGACGTACTGGCAAGTTGGATTTAGTCAACGTTTTCTGTAGAATTGGAAGCAAGGTCTTGGAGGTGCTGTAGACAAAATCTGAGCCTGGGATGACCCCTGGCTCTTGGTGCAGGGAACCCTGCATGGCTCCTCTTCTGCCTTCATGGGAAAAGGAGTAGGAAATGAAGACTGATTCATTCACAAATGGAACGAATGCTCACTGACAGATGGGGTGAAGGAACAGTCCATTCAGATTCTTGTAGAATTGCTAGCTGCCCAAATCATTCAGCCCCGTAGAGACCAAGTTCAAAGCAAGCCCACTGTGCTTTCTTTTTTCTTTTCTTATTTGTTGTTGTGTTTGCACCTGCCATAATGAAAACAAAGCAACAGTAGCCTACGGAAAAAAACACGTAGAAGCACAGAAAACGTATCTATCTACCTTTCCTGCTCTGTCAGGTTAGCTTGAGACGTTAAACCTGATGTCACCCCCAAGGTTCAGCCTAACCAATTCTGAGATCTTTTCTTCCAAAAGGAGATATCCTGTCTCCCTAGTTTTTCTTGCAAGATAATACATTAGCAGCACTAACCAGTCCTAGCGTTTCCTATTCTGGGGCCCCTACCTGGGCTACAGTGAGGGTGTGGAAATCTCCGTTTAACCAAAGAAGTAAACTCAGGGGCCCTCTTCAACCCACATAGCAGCAGCCTCCAGCAGACCACAGTCATTTCTGACTAGCAAGCCGAGACGCTCTAAGTGCCCACTGCATCCCTGCCTACAAGATCTAAAAGTCCAGTGGGTGAGGAGGGGGATGTGAGGGGGCCCAGGTTACCCCGCAAACTTGCTGGTGACAAGTGAGGACTTTCTTTGGGGAACATCCTGTGGGGTGGGGCTGTGGTCACTGGTCACCAAGTTCTTATCTGGTCCTGCACTTGGCAGCTTATTCTTCATCTTTGCTTTGGCCATGTTGTAGTCTCCTGAGTCAAAGTACTTTTGCCCTTTCTGGAGTCTCTTCATGAGGAAGTCGGAGCCTCTAGGCTCTTGTCCTCGGCTCCTGTTTCTAAGGCATGGTGGGACTGGGACTGTAGAGTGTAGGGGCCCCAGGAAGTCCACCGGATAAGGGAAGGGGGAGGGGAAATGGGGACAGCCTGCACTGCTGCTTCGGCTCCTGTCACTAGGCTTGCCCGGTCAGAATGGCCATTAGCCATCATTCTACCAGTAAATCCAGAGGACAATGTGCCTTCCCTTCTGGGCCGTGACAGGAGCCAGGGCTCAATCTCGTTGACCCTGATGGAGCATGGACCTCCCAACCCCCAAATTCTGGCATGCTCTGCTGCCTCTCTGGTTTCACTCAAGGAGTCGCTGTGTACAGCCTGTCATGCAAGGATGGGCTGTTCTCCTGTAGGCGGGATGGGACTGCATCTTAGCAGCCAGCATGCTGCATCAGCCTTTGTCACTGGCCTTTGTGCGAGATGCCCAACAGGCTACTCCTAAGAGCCCAGATACGTGGACGGCTTCGGGGTTTTCAGTTCACAGACGATAGGGAGTTCAGATTAGGGTTGGTCCCGGGTGGGGGGGCTCTTTGAATTCATAGTCAGAGGGGAGAGTGGACATGAATTTCAATACGGTCCCTGGTGGCCATGATCGCTGCCCCTGCCCCCTCAGTTTAGCAGCCTGCAGAAGGAGATTGAAGAGCGAGCCAATGACATCGAGGGCCTGAAGGGCGAGCAGGTGAAGCTGCAGGGGGTCATCAAGTCCCTGGAGAAGGACATCCAAGGCCTCAAGCGGGAGATCCAGGAACGAGACGAGACGATTCAAGATAAGGTAAAGGCTCCTCCGCTTGATCACATGATACAAGGTGAGGGATCAGGGAGAGAAAAGGACGGTTTGGTGCCGACTGTTAGGGTGTGCTAAGCTGCTAGGCTCCAAGTCCACCCAGGAACACCTCGAGAGACAGGCCTGGCAATCTCCCTCAATCAGAACCCTCCGCTCTGGAAAACCCTGGGGAGTCCAAGTCCACGCTGACAGAGCAGGGTCCTCCTGCGTTGGATCTCCTCTCCGGTCCCTGGTCCTGGTACACTGTGCCAGCACTGGACGGATGGCTGAAAACACAACGCAAGGAGTTCTCCCAGCACCTTGGGGCACACAAGCAACCCAGCTTTAGAGTGCAGGACACTTAGGACTGAGAGGTTAC
This sequence comes from Tenrec ecaudatus, assembly GCF_050624435.1. Lineage (NCBI taxonomy): Eukaryota > Metazoa > Chordata > Mammalia > Afrosoricida > Tenrecidae > Tenrec > Tenrec ecaudatus. Next base: position 67,977,150 of record NC_134530.1, read on the forward strand.
ATTGCTTACCCAAAGTCATACAGATCCTAGTGAGAAGCTGAGCTTACTGACTCCAAGGTCCGTGTCCTCCGCTGTCCCAGGCATCCCAAGGACGGGTGCGCTCGCCCACCTCCCTGCTCAGATGGTGCTCCGAGACTGGCCCGTAAGGACTGGCAGCAGCAGTACTGTACTCACTCGACAGGCTGCCTGCCTCACCAACATCACATCCTGCACCGCAACACTGGGAACTTCGCATCATCCTGAACACATCCATCCCTCTGCCACTCCGGCCTTAGTCCCAGCAGAACTGACTAGTGATTCTGAGCATGAGCTTAGTGAGCCTCCCAGGCAGGCTCAGCCGCTCACGTTCACGGGACCGTGGGCAATTTTTCTGAGTCTCTGTTTTCTCGCCTGTAAAGTGAGAACAACTGGGAATTAAACGAGATCCTGTGTGGGTGTCATTTCTGTCTATGTGTGTGTGGGGGGCATCTGGGCTTTATTCTAGGATGGGTCTAACGCTTTCTTCAAATTCTCAGTGGGGTTTTGACAGCAAAGAAGTTAAGGCCCCCTGACCTAGAAAATCACAACAGCCTCCTACCCAGTCTTTTCTCTTTACCTTCCCACAGCCCACCTCTGCCCCCAACACCCTCCCAGACCCAGCCCTAGCCGGCCTATTGCACACACCATCTGCAAGCCCCCCACTCCGAATCCCCTCAGGGTCCCCCACTGCCTACTATGCGGTCAGGAACTTTTTCTCAGAAAAAAAAAAGAGAGAGAAAGACTAAATATTATAGCCTTGGCAGTGGGTCCACATGGCCTCTGTCACAACCATTCGCCTCTGCCATGGTAACATGAATGTGAACGGATGATGGCAACATTGGGCGAACGTTTGTTTTAAACAGCAAAGGCCCGAGGGTGTTTGTCCCCTGTGAGGTGCATTCCAAACGCAACAGGCAAGCCCCTGCCTTTCTCCACGCCGGCTCCACAGCTCATGTCACGCTGTGTAGGAGCCCTTTACAGCCGAGCGAATGGTTCGGCGCCTTCCCCTTTCATAGCACGGAGCCCAGGAGAGGCTGACAGCTGTTTCCTCGGCCGCTGCCGAGCTCCAGCCCTTTCGGCTTGAGGTGGTGGAATCCCAGTAAGCATTTGATGGGCAGATATACCAAACAGTACTGTGGTTGCCGTGGAATGACCCCCACACTCACTGTGTGACCCAGAGTTTGACTTGGACAGGTAGCTCAAACAGATCCATTGTCTTCCTCCTTTAGTTGGAGAGACTCTTGTGGGTGGTGGAGGGGGAGTAGCTGGGACGTGGGGTCGTGGATTTGGGTAGCTGAAACAACTGCTGGGAACAACTACTTCCGAGACAGTTTCTCCATGAACATGAATGACACCAAGCAGGTCACAACTGGGCTGAGCCCCGGAGCACCTCCATCCGCTCTTCAGCATGGTAGCTGTGTTTGCCTGCGTAGACTACAGAAATAAATCCATAGAGACTCATGTGTGTATGAGAGAGAGTTTTATATCAAAGAGTAATTGAACATTAAAAAAACATCCCGACCCAGTCCAAGCCCATAAGTCCAATATTATCCCATAAGTCCGATACCAATATGTCCGACACCAATCTATAAATCCCTCTTCAGACTCACGAAACACATCCAATGATGCTGACTGCAGGAGGATCACAGGCCAGTGGGTAGAAAGTCTTTGGATCCAGTGGTGTTGTAAGCATCTCAGCGCTGGCAGGGATCTCTGTGTGGCTTCTCCGGCTTCAGATGTCTGGTTGCATCAGGATCGGGCCATGTGGCTTCTCCAGTTCAGGACACTAGCGTAGTTTCATGTGTCTTGTCAGCTGCAATATCTCCCAAGGAGTGAGTCAAGAGAGACAGTGTGTCTTCCGCCTCCAAGGAGGAAATGCAGGAGTTCCCGGAATTCTCAGGGGAAGGCCATGCCCACACAGATCACTGGCTGTGATCCGATTGACAGACTCAATACCACCCCTTTACTCTTAATCCGCTCAAGGCCCAAATTGACACCAGATTATGTAACTACCACAGTGGCTCTAGGTGCCCAGACTTCTCACATGTAGCTGGCTCCCCGGTATTAGCAGACCGGCTGAAAGAAGCTGCTTGGCCCACTCTGACCCACTTTGGGAGCTCCACAGGCCCACTTTGGAAAGCCCTATTTGATACAAATACATGGGTGCATGACTGAAAGTCTCTGGTCAGAAGCTGAAGTGTCAGCGCTGCGCCCAAGTGCAGGGAGAGGCAGCCTGCGCACGCCCCCCGCTCCTCACCCCCTCAGTAGAGGCACCTCCGGTCTTCTCAGCACTGTCCAGGATCTCCTCTTTGCCCTAAAAGGACTCCCTCCTTGTCCCAGGTCCTTGTGCTTGTCTCTCACTTCTCTCTCATCTCCCCACTTCCAACCCCCAGGAGAAGCGAATTTATGATCTGAAGAAGAAAAACCAGGAACTGGAGAAATTCAAGTTTGTGCTCGACTACAAAATAAAGGAGCTGAAGAGGCAAATAGAACCTCGAGAGAATGAGATCAAAGTGATGAAGGAGCAAATTCAGGAGGTGAGAAGTCTCTGGGATCCTACCCTTCCACCCCCCGCCCCCCTCCACTGTTCACTGCTGGCCCAGGGGGATGGAGAACAGCTGTCCTCCCAGGCCCTCTATCCGCTCAGGTGTATGCAGCCTTCAACCCTCAGAGGCTGCTGCAGGGAAAGTCCTGGTCTGCTCAGCGCTCTGTCCGGCTGTGCCAAGGGAAAAGCTTGGGGATTTCTCTTGCTGCCCGGCCTTAGTGTGCAGGGTCTGGGAAACTGCAGTGTTGGGTGTCTTGCCACCAGAGGGCGGTGTCGACTCTCTCCAGAGAGCCCCATCCGGGTTCAGTTCTTCCCTGGGACTGGAAATGTTGGACCCGCGCTTTTTTTTTTTCAAGTTGGGATTTAACATATCATTTAACATATCATTTGCATCTTTAAATCACATCAAGTAGAATTGAATAGTTGCTACCATAATCGGTTTCCAGCCATTCTTTTTCTACATGGACTCCTTGACATTGTCTCCCTTTTACCCCGCCTCAATCACTATACTGCCCCCTCCCCCTTATTCTGCTTGGAGTCCCTATAGGTTCTTCAACCCTGGGTTTCAGAGACCAAAAAAACGGGAAAGCGTATAACACAGCCTCAAGAGGATGACCTTCATTGACCTTCTTCACTTCTGAGATACACACGACTGTGAATGAGCAAAAACTAAGCCAAACAACACAAACCAAAAATACAGAAAATTTGGAAACCAGATCAGATCAGGTCCAGCCTGCATCATGGGGGAGCGTCTTGCTGGCCAGGTTTTTAACTGTTGGAGACAGATTGATGCCTTTGATCTTCTATGCTCCTCTCTCCCGAGCTCTTTTTCAGGCCATCATGTTTAGGCTTCATCTGATAAAGAGCGGGAAGTCATCAAAGGCTCTTGAGCAGAAGAGTGGCCTAATTAAGTATGTGTTCTGGGAAGCAAACAGGATGGAGGTAGAGAAGAAAGAGATTAGGAGCACAGGCTGAGAGCATGTGCGTGCCACTCCTGTGCCCCTCCTTTCCTGATGGCATGTGCCAGTCAGCCCCGCTCAGCCCACCAGCCCTGTGGCCTGTCCCGGGGAAGGACGAGTCTGTGCTTGATCTAAAACTGACTGTGGGACTTTTCCCCCCTAGACACATTTTTCTTCACTTTCTCCAACTTTCCACTCCTGGAGTCTACCGAGTGGCTCCATAGGTTGTGTCGTCGTTGTTGCTGGCTATCGTGGGGTTGGTTCCGACTCATAGCAACCCCCAGCCTCTCCGTTTTGAACTGCTGAACTTGCAGTTAGCAGCCCAACTTCCTACTGCCATACGCTCAGCTTCAGACACTTGGTAATCTCTTACCAATCCCACCGTGGCAGCCACCTGACTGGTCTCCTGGCCCCAGTGCATGTCCGCATCAGGCCTTCTTGGAGTCGAATCCGATGTGTAGATAGATACCCACATTGGCTCTTGGAGCTTGCAGTAGGAAAGCCAAACTTCTGATCTCGGTGTCTCTTCCTTTGAGCCCTTTGGGCCTCCCTGGGTCTCCTTTCCCAACCCTACGATTCATGCCTTAGCTGGGCCTCTCCCATGGCTGTCCTGGTGCACTGTGGGCTGCAGACCTGCCCCAGACTGCCCCCTGTAGGCAGCGCTCTTCTTCCTGTCTGGAATTCTTCTCCCCACATGCTTCACTAAAAGCTGTTCCCCTCCAAACCCAACTGAAACATCTCTCCTCTGGCTGCCCCTCTGCGGGCCCTCAATGTGTACCTGAGCCCTTTTCCCTGAGCCTCAGGCAGGATCGAGCCGCCTCCACCTTTGCTTCCACACTGCCATGGCCTTCTCTCCTGTGTGGCCTTGCTGGCCTGGGGTTTTGTTATTCATTGAAAAGTAGCTAGTTGTACTAAATCCAAAAACAGAAAGGAAAAGAATTGGTTGAACTGCAGAGCCTGCCCTGTAATGGGTCTATCGACCATCCACAACTCGCAGAGCTGAGTCAACCTACCAAGCAAATGAGGAACAAATCCCCAATAGGATTCAGTGAACCTGAAGGAACTGGTCAGTTACTATGCAGATTCAGTGACTATGCCTCCCCAGGAGGTTGTTCAGTTTGCAGCCTTGTTGGAGGACCAGAATTCAAACCTGACAAGAAGTGGCCTTACAAGAGGGCCGATGACACAGAGGTTGGTGGCAGGGTGAGGGTGGGGTGTGAGACCAGGTACCTGGAACGGAGCACATCCTTGAAACCAGACTCCTTGTGCTGAGATCTCCTAGAATAGGAGCGATAAGATGCGGTGAGCCGGCGCTGGCAGCAGGGCAAGCAGTGGGAGCCAGGAGCTCAGGGTTTGGGCCAGCTTGGAGCGAGAGAGCTCTAAACACCTTCGGACAGGGGCTTGTTGGCAGGGTGAGGTGCCGGCAGACACTTGTTGGTAGAGCTAATGACCTGGCAGCAGGCACAGCTGAGAAAAGGTCTAGTTGCAGGAGTGGCCAGGAGAGGCCGTGGCCAGGGCCACGAGGAGGACCTGTGTCCATCGGCGAGAAGCTGAGAGCGGCCGTGGTGGGAAGCTGTTGTGGTTAAAGAGCTGAGTTAGATCCTGTTACCTCTGAGTGGATCCTGAGCCTGTCACTTCCCTGATAAATGACATCCCTGTGAATAAGGAGAGTTGAGTTTGGGGTGGCCATTGCAATGAATGGTCAAATGCAGCAGAGAAGTAGAGAGCGCCGCGTGGAGGACGACGGCGTCAGGAAAGGGGACGCTGGAGGACAGAGCTACATCTGGCCTCCCCAGAGCAAGAATCAGCTTTGGGTGAGCTTGATTCCCAGGCCTCTTTGGGAAGGGAGATCATTACTAGACCCCCAACTTCTGGTTTACTCTTCTCTACTGCCTCTAGACCAGAGGCTGCTTGAAGACAAAAGCTACCTCTTACTGTCAAACCCCCTATGCCTGGGACAATGGCAGCCCTTCCTAGCGAGTGCCCTCTCTTTAGCTGCAGACGCCCTCTGCTCCGCCGTCTCCTGGCTGACTAGGGAGCGCCCTCTGCACCCTGTCCGAGGAGCTGTGGCCACGCTGCATGTTCATTGTCTCGCTCCTTTTCCGGAAGCACGGGCCTTCCATCGCCTGGGCTCCCCTTGCCCACTGGGCCTGCTGTCTACTCGCTCGGCCCACAAGTATTTGTGGAGGCCTTTCTTCAGGGTAGACGGAGTATCGAAGGGCTAGTCTGTCTGTAAAATGCTTCCAAGAATAAAGATTGCATTCGAAACGCAGCCCTCTCAGTCTCCAGAGAGATGGAGGTGGCTCCTCCACCACCACCACCCACCACCCACCACCTACCACCACCACCTCCACCACCTCCACCACCACCACCACCACCACCATCACCACCACCTCCACCACCTCCACCTTACCACCTCCACCACCTCCACCTCCACCATCACCACCACCTCCACCACCTCCACCACCACCTCCACCACCACCATCACCACCACCTCCACCACCACCATCACCACCACCTCCACCACCTCCACCTTACAACCTCCACCACCTCCACCACCTCCACCTCCACCATCACCACCACCTCCACCACCATCACCACCACCTCCACCACCACATCCACCACCACATCCACCACCACCTCCACCACCACCTCCACCACCACCTCCACCACCACCACCTCCACCACCTCCACCACCACCTCCACCACCATCACCTCCAGCACCTACACCACCACCACCACCACCACCACCTCCACCACCACCACCTCCACCACCACCACCTCCACCACCACCTCCACCTCCACCACCTCCACCACCACCACCTCCACCACCTCCACCACCACCACCACCATCACCACCACCACCACCTCCACCTCCACCTCCACTACCACCACCACCTCCACCACCACCACCTCCACCACCTCCAACACCACGACCACCACCTCCAACACCACCACCTCCACCACCACCTCCACCACCACCACCTCCACCACCACCACCACCACCTCCAACACCACGACCACCACCTCCACCACCTCCACCACCACCACCTCCAACACCACCTCCACCACCACCATCACCTCCACCACCACCACCTCCACCACCTCCACCACCACCACCTCCACCACCTCCACCACCACCACCACCTCCACCACCTCCACCACCACCATCACCACCACCATCACCACCTCCACCACCACCACCACCACCTCCACCACCACCACCACCACCTCCACCACCATCACCACCACCACCACCACTTCCACCACCATCACCACCTCCAACACCACGACCACCACCACCACCACCTCCACCACCATCACCACCTACAACACCACGACGACCACCACCACCACCTCCACTACCACGACCACCACCACCTCCACCATCACCACGACCACCACCTCCACCATGACGACCACCACCTCCACCACCACCACCACCACCTCCACCACCATCACCACCTCCACCACCACCATCACCACCTCCACCACCACCATCACCACCTCCACCACCTCCACCACCATCACCACCTCCACCACCACCACTGACCACCACGACCACCTCCACAACCACCACCACCTCCACCACCACCACCTCCACCTCCACCCACTACCTACCACCACCACGACCACCATCCACTACCCACCACCACCCACTAGCCACCACCACCATGAGCACAACCACCACCACCACGACCACCATCACCACCACCTCCACCACCCACTACCCAACACCACCACCACCACATGGCTGGAGAAAAGGAAAAGCTAAGAAGGAAAGCTCTGCAGGGGGTACAGTCTGCCCAGAGAAACCCTTGAGCAGAGACATGACGTCCCTCACTGACCCATGGCCCTGCAGGGGACAGCACTGGAGACACAGTGTGGGAATTGCACCCGACCTGATCCCACCACACCGAGACAAAACACTGGGGAGTGCAGCGGAACAGCAAGGGAATGGAGTGGCAAGGTCCCCAGGGAATGCTGAAGGTGGACTTTGGGGCAGGGCGTGGTGCCTCAATAGACTGGACTGGGAAACACTCCTAAAGGCCAACAAACGATCCTTGAACTAACTAAAAGCTTTTCTTTCTTGTTGTGTTTTGTTTTGTTTTCTTTGTCAGTGGTTTGTTGTTTTGTTGTATATTGTTCCTTGGTTTTGCTCTGTCTTGTTTTTGTGCATGTTATTATCTCCGCAGGTCTGTCTAAATAAGATAGTCTGGATGAACAATCTGGAGGAAAAACAACGAGACCAACAGTTCTGGGGGGAAATAGGAGACGGGGAGGAGTAAGGAAAGGAAGTGCTGTTAACAAACCCAGGGGCAAGGGAACAACAAGTGATCCAAATTGGTGGTGAGGTGGGTGTGGGAGGCCTGGTAGGGCATGATCAAGGGTAATGTAACAAACAGGTATTGCTGAAACCCAGGTGGGGACGGAGCATGATAGTGGGACAGGAGGAAATTCAAGGGAAATAGAGGAAAGAGCTGGGAGGCAAAGGCCATTTATAGAGGTCTAGATAAAGACATGTACATATGTAAATATATTTATATATGAGGAGGGGGAAACAGATCTATGTGCATATATTTATATGTTTAGTATCAAGGTAACAGAAGGACATTGGCCCTCCACTCAAGTACTCCCTCAATGCAAGAATACTTTCTTCTATTAAATTGGCATTCTATGATGCTCACCCTTCCGACACAACCACTGAAGACAAAGCGGGTGAATAAGCAAATGTGGTGAAGAAAGCTGATGGTGCCCGGCTATCAAAAGATATAGTGTCTGGGGTCTTAAAGGCTTGAAGATAAACAAGCAGCCATCTACCTCACAAGCAACAAAGCCCACATGGAAGAACACACCAGCCTATGTGATCACGTGGTTCCGAAAGGATCAGTTATCAGGCATCAAAGAACAAAAAAATCATATCATTGGGTGCACACCTCCATGATATGATCACTAAGGGCAAATGGGTGCATAAGCAAATGTGGAGGAGGAGGCTGATGTTGCCCAGCTATCAAAAGGTATAGCATCGGGGGGCTTAAAGGCTTGAAGGTAAACAAACAACCATCTAGCGCATCAGCAACAAAGCTCACATGGAAGAAGCATACCAGCCTGTGCAATCACGAGGTGCCAAAGGGATCAGGTATAAAGCATCATCAGAACAAAAAAATCTTACCATAGTAAATGAGGGGGGAGTGCGGAGTGGAGACCCAAAGCCCATTTGTCGCCCACTAGAGATCCCCTTGCAGAGGGGTCTAGGGGAAGAGATGAGTCAGTCAAGGTGCGATGTAGCACCGATGAAAAATACAAGTTTCCTCTAGTTCCTAAAAGCTTCCCTCCGCCCTGCCCCCCCCCCACTCTCATGATCAGAATTCTACCTTGCAAGTCTGGCTAGACCAGAGGATGTACACTAGTACAGATAGGAACTGGAAACACAGGGAATCCAGGGCAGATGATACCTTCAGGACCAGGGGTTTGAGGGGCGATACTGGGAGGGTAGAGGGAGAGTGGGTTGGAAAGTGGGAATGATTACAAGGATCTACATGTGACCTCCTCCCTGGGGGACAGACAACAGAAAAGGGGGTGAAGGGAGACGTCAGACAGGGCAGGATGTGACAAAATAATAATTTATAAATTATCAAGGGCTCATGAGGGAAGGGGGAGCAGGCAGGAAGGGTGGGGGGGCGGGAAGAGGACCTGATGCCAAGGGCTTAAATGGAGAGCAAATGTTTTGAGAATGATGAGGGCAGTGAATGTACAGATGCGCTTTACACAATTGATGTATGTATGGATTGTGATCAGAGTTGTGTGAGTCCCTAATAAAACATGAAAAGAAAAGAAACCCTTGAGCGGGGCTCACATATTCATTTGGGGGCAGGGGAGGGCACAGGGACTGGGCTTTTAAGATCACAAAGGAAAAGAGAGGTCTCCTTCCAGAGAGCGTGGTAGGAATGAGGAAAGAAAGGCCCTGGTCTCTAGCGCAGTACTCCAACGAAAGGACTCCAGGTCTCGAAGACCACGCTCATCCACTCTTGTTCTTGACTCCCTCCCCCGTGCTCTGCAGATGGAGGCTGAGCTGGAGCGCTTCCACAAGCAGAACACGCAGCTGGAGCTGAACATCACGGAGCTGTGGCAGAAGCTGAAGGCCACCGATCAGGAGATGCGCAGAGAGAGGCAGAAGGTGTGAGGGTTTTCTGAGTCTGCCGGGGCTCGGATCTAGCAGCTGGCACCTTCCAACAGGGGCAGCTGTCATGGGAGAGACTGCCAGCCCAGTGCCAAGAGCCAGTTCCCACTTTAATTCACACTCACTCCTTGCTCACAGCCCTGCCAGCATTCAGGCCCCGGCGAATTTGCACGGCTGGAGCCATCTGACACTAGGAAACAGCTTTGGGGAAAGCGAGCAACAGGATGGTGAGCCCTTTGTGCAAGAACGTTCCTAGCAATCTGACACCTTGGCCTTGGAAAGGCCATTTGTAGTCTGTGCTTAGAGGCTTTGACTTCCAACACATTGCTGAGGCCTGGGGACCTTGGGAGAAGCTACATGGGCATACTGTTAACATAGTCAGCTGCTAACTGACGGATGGAATCCACCCAGAGCACCTCAAAAGTATCAGAGCAAACCAGCTTCTAACAACCAAGGGGTCCGTAGGCGCAATTGCACAGTTATAACATATAAAGATCAGAGTGAAGCCATAGAAGATAAAAGAGAGAGAGTGAAATAAAGGAGTCTGACACATTTTATGGTAGCATGCTCACCTCAGGGCCGGCCATGATCTCAGCAGCTAGGTCCGTGCTGAGAAAGAGTCTTTACAGTCTTGGGATATTTATAGGTAGCCATAAGACATGCATATTCAGTAGTTAAATGCATCACAAAGAGGGTGGTAACCGCAGTGAAGTCCCTGAGCTCACAGGTGAGGAAACCTAATACCTGCATTGGGGGAAGGCACGAGCGAGGATGGGTGCTGTGGCGGGAGGCGATAGCAAGAATGTCTGCTACTATAGGGAGACAGAATCAACCATGTGCTCACTTTAAGCAGCACAGCTCTTAGGGAAGAATCTGTGGGAATGCGATTTAAAGCAGGATAATGTACTTGGACTTTAACTTACCGAAGTGGGGGCTTTCCTACCGTGGGAAGCTAGCTTTCGAGATTCCCTCTGTTATAAGTCAGGGAATAGAGTCCCTGCATATTTCCCTCAATGGCAGTTTCCCACACGAAAGAAAGGCCTGGTGATCTGCTTTCCCCAAAGCAGCCACCGCCCGCCCTCCAGAGCACAGTTCAGCTGGGACACACCCGGGCCGCCATGCCTCGGTTGCCATCAGTGGTAACTGATCCAGCGAAGGACCTCACGGGTCAGCTGTTCTCTCCACGTAGCAAACGAGGAAGATAGATCCAGAGAAGGACAAGGGTGAAAAAAAGCCACCCTGGAACTATAGCTCGTTAGCACATACTAAACCAGCTTGAGAAACGAGATCCTTGGGTCCCGGGCCAGGGCTTGATCCTGACCCTGTTTGCTGAATCCGATGGAGTTTTGTTTTCCCGCCCTCCACATTAAGCTCCGTACTAGATCATGCTGCAGGGACCCCGCCCTCTGCAGATCTGGAGGCTCTGGGCCATCTACAAAACCACCACAATGCTAGGTAGACAAGGAGGGTGAGTGTCTAAAGGGATACGGGCGAAACAAGAGTGACGATGCTCTTCCTAAATTGGGTGTAAGGGGAGATGGTCTCAAAAATATGATGGGAGAGGGCATCTAGACCCAGTCTGCAAACGAGTCGTCTGCCCAGTTCTGTGTCTTCTCCACCCCCAGACCTGCCCCGCCCCGCCCACTGGCTTATTTTCTGGTGCTGCTGTGGCAGAAACACCGGGTGTGGGTGACTGAAGAAAAGATTTATTGTCTTGCAATTTGGGACGCTCAAGTCCACACTTGGGCCATTGGTTCTAGAAGGCTCTCCCTGTTGACTTTGGCGGACCCTTGTCAGGAACCCCAGCATTCCTTGGGCTCCCTGGCATTCTCCACGGGGTAGCTGTGTACCTCATTTTCGCAAACTTCTCTCCATATCTAATCTTCCCAACGGTGATAAGATGAAGACACAGCCCACACCAATTCCGCCTTGTTCACATATGAGAGGAACCTCTGTCCCTGGGTGGGATTTCATGGGAAAATACAGAGGTGGAGGGACCAACACCTACTGGGACAGGGTACAATTCAGTCCCTAACAGCCACCCACTCCCAGCAGTCCTCTGGGCTGCCAGGAAGGCGAACACCTCCTGAGCCCTTAGGAGAGGTGTGGATGCCCAGCCCAAGGATCTACAATGGGATCCAGCCTGTCCATCTTGGTTCACAAAGGGGTGTGTGTGACTGCTTAAAGTCCCTTCTCATCTTTAAGGCCTCTGGTCCTGAAATGAGTCCAGAACCCATAAAGGATGTGTTCTGTGTTACCTCTCAAGAGTGAAGTTCCATGTAAGGTATTCAGGTTAGGTGCCCAGGCTGGGGCAGGTGCACCTAAGGCTTGGTGCCCCCACCTCTCAGCTGTGTGCCTGCCAAATAGGGTCCCTGGAGGTCAGCTGTAAGTGCAAGAGCAGCTGCCCCTGGTCCCCTTCGGTTGATCTCAGGCCCCGCCTGTGCTTTGGCCCCTCCGCCTGAAAGAGGCCAAGTGCACTGAGAAGCACGTGCCTCTGGTTGTAGGAGCGGGACTTGGAAGCTCTGGTGAAGCGATTTAAGACAGACCTGCACAACTGCGTGGCATACATCCAGGAGCCCCGGCTGCTGAAGGAGAAGGTGCGAGGTCTCTTTGAGAAGTATGTGCAGCGAGCTGACATGGTGAGCCCAGCCCCTTGCCCCCTGCCCAGCCTCCCTGGGGGTCTCCCTCCTCCCTGAGCATGTGCCCTTGGCTCCACCAGGTGGAGATCGCAGGACTGAACAGTGACCTGCAGCAGGAATATTCCCGGCAGCGGGAGCATCTGGAGAGGAATCTGGCCACACTCAAGAAGAAGGTGGTCAAGGAGAGTGAGCTGCATCGCACCGACTATGTCCGCATCATGCAGGTATCCGCGCCGTGCCCCTCACGCCCTCCAGGGCTGACTCAGCAGGCACAAGAGAGGCATCCAGGGCCCCTCTGGGCCCACCCATCCTCGGGCCTTCCTACGCCACCATGTCCAAATTCACTCAGACTCCTGCCATGAAGCCCACTCTGATACAAGGGGACCCCAAAGGGCAGGGTAGTCCAGCCCCTTCCAGCTTCCAAGGCTCTAGTGCCTCATCCTCCCCTCAGGAGCGACCGGCATTTTTGAGCTGCAGCCAGCATGTAACCACCACGCCACCAGAGCGGCAAAGGACCCACTAACGGCACTGCCATCCAGGCAATTCTGACTCCTAGCATCCCCGCCAAACTCACGGCCATGGAGTCAGTGCTGCCCCATAGCGACCACCTGGTGGGCTTCTGAGACTGTAACTGTTTACAGGAGTAGAAAGCCCCGTCTTTCTTCTGCAGGGCTGCAGGTGGCTTTGAACTGCCAACCATGAGGATCGCAGCCCCACTCATAGCCACTGTACCCCGGGGCTCCCTTCGATGAGGCTTCAGTGGTACGTCGGTATGAGTGCAGGGAGCCACTGCCTTCCCCTCAGGGTCCTCAGCTCCTCTTCTCCCTGTGCCTCTCGGTGCTCATCCTGGCTGTGCCCATGGCCCTGAGCCCCACCCATAGGGTTTTTATGCACACCCATGCTCCCTGCCCCACCAGCACCAACCATCCATTTTGCTTCCCTCTCTCTTCAGTCTCCGCCCGATCTCTTTTTTGGCCCCAGCCTTATCCACAGCACCCCTGTGTCCTTCCCTGCTCCTCTCCCTCCTGTTCCCTCTGGACGGTCCTTCGACCCTGTCACGTTTGCTCTCCTGGGTCTTGCTCACCCTCTCCTCTCCTCTCTTCCAACCCTTGTTTCTCTTATATTTCCTGACAGCTCTTTCTCCTGCCACCCACACCATGTGGCCCCTCCCTGGACACAGCACACTGGTCTCCATCCACCCGCCCCATCGGGTGCCTGCCTTCCCAGCCCTTATCTCCTGGGACCAAGGCTGGCTCCACCCCCCTCAGAGGCCCTTCTCACTCTTTGGTTTAAGGAGTTCTCCACACCCACCTCCCAGATACCTTCCCTGGCCGTTCAGATAGCCTAACCCCATGCCCGCCTCGCTAAGCACTGCATCAGGATGGCCGGCCAGGGCCCTCCTGCCAGGCTTTGGTTTGGGTATCAGTACCGCCAGAGGCAATTAGGTGAATTCATATCAAAAGAGAACATCTGCCTCACATTTATAAGGCATCTAGCAATTTATGTCTGCATCTTCTTAATGCCCCAATTAGCACCCTGGAATGGGGATGAGTGGCCACGAGCCAGAGACAAACCAGTTCCCAGCTTGGCCGGCTGGTCTCATGCTGTCTTAAAACCAGCCCAAACCATCACAGCCGTGCTGGCTGCTGGGCCCTAAACGCAAGCACAGAGCAGAAGAGTCAGCTGGCGAGACCCTTCTGCGCCAGCAGCTGGCACCCAGAGCTGTTGCTCAGGGCCTCCAGTCCCCACACGGAGTCTGCCCACAGGACCTCTGGGGCCCAGCACACTGGGAAGAGGAGGCAGAACCCCTTGCTGAGGTAGCCTGAGCCAATGAGATGGCTGAGTCATAGGCCTGCAGGGTCCTCCGAGGGGCTGGGTCCGTCTCTCTGTACAAGTGGACACCCGGAGCAAATGTCACTCCCAGGAGAAGCAGGCCAGCCAGAAGGTGCAGGTGTTAGCACCGGATGCTCACAGCAGGTTCCCAGTCCCTGTGGGGCCAGTGTCAGGGGCAGAGGGTGCCCAGGAGACCCACGCAGGGCTCCTGCTCAGCTCTCCAGCTCACCAGGGCTAATGAGCTATCTGACAAGGAAACCCATCCCCCCAAAATGTGTTCTGGAGCAGAGTGTAGACCCAGGTGCCGGGGAGCTCCATGGGGTCACAGAAGTGTCCCAGACAACTGCTAGGCGGGGAGCCCGCAAGGAGCAGAGCTCCGCATCCCCACCCGTGGCCAGAGTGGCTCCTTGCTTTTCACACTGGGTTCCAAAAAGGGAGGAAAATTAACAAAAATCACCAGTTCCAGGTGATTCAACAACAACAACAATAATAAATTGTTTCTTGCATTGATCTAAAAGGGCCAGGGCTAGGGGCGCCATCAGATCATGCCAACAAGCCTGGGCCCAGCACGTGTCCCTGTCAGGGTGGTGGGTCGGGCCTCGGCCTGTCCCCATGCGGACCTACTCTGCCACGGCCACTCCTGTGACCAGGAGGTCTTGAGTAAACCCCATAACTTCTCCAGGCCACCCTCCCTCCCGGGTCACCCAGCTCAGCAGACGAGGGCTGAAGTTGGTGGTCAATAGGAAGCATTAAGGCCTGGCCTCAGACTGACTCCTGGCCACCCCACGTGGGGCAGAGTAGACTGGTACGCCGAGTACCCGATGGCCGCTTTCCCAGAAAGCAGTGCCTCTGAGCGGACTCGAACAGGCAACCTTTCACTAAACAGCTGAGAGGTTAGCCATTGGTGCCACACAGAGGCTTGGTTTTGGCTTTGGGGATGGGATGAAACAAACGTTAAAGCCACTGCTGTCGCATTGCTTCTGACCCCTGGGGACCCTGTAGGACAGAATAGGTGCTCAAAAAATGCTGCTTCCTCCCTTCCTCCCTTGCTTCCTCCCTCCCTTCCTCCCTCCCTTCCTTCCTTCCCTCCTTCGTTCCTTCCTTCTTTCCACCCAAGTGAAGGGTCTACTCGAGACCCCAGGCAGCAGTCCTGGGGAGAGACTGGACAACTGTCCCCCAGCGTTGTGGGGGGGAAGGCAAGGCAGAGAGAGGCGCAGCACTGCTGACCTCAGACCCCCTGCAGTGGCCCCAGCTCCTGATACACATGCTAGGGACTGGGCAGGTGTGTGACAAGAGCTGGCTGACACCGTGCCTGCAGGTGACCCCAGCACCGCAGTCCATCAGACCGAGGGAGGTCAGGGAAAACTCATCAGCAAAGAGTGGCCACAGCGAGGTCGGCACCTTGTTTGTCGCTTCAGACTCGGATGTGCTTTGGCACGCACACAGCTGTGACAAGGGTTGCTATGGGGTGCTCGCACACACACACACACATTATTCATTCCGTACACATTGTTAAGAGGGCCTGTGACGTGCCAAGCCCTGGAGAGGAGTTCCAAGTCCCTGATCCTGCAAACGGCCGACACCTCGGACGCTAACCAGAACCTGGAGGTTCAGAGCCATGCAGAGGCGCCTCAGAAGACAGACGTGGCGGTCTCCCTCCAGAATACCCACTACGGACAAGGCTGCGGCGCCCAGTTCTACCCAGACACACTTGGGACACCAGGAGCCAGAGTGCAGCACCCGCTGGCCTTGGCAACTGGTCCCTGTCCTCAAGGAGCCCCTGTGATGGAGCTTGAGGCCAGTAGAGACAAGCACCGCCCTGGCCCACTGCACCATCTTAGACCGGAGTTCCAGCCTGCCTGGGGATTCGTGGAGCATTGCTGATGGGAACATGGCATTTTAGCTGGGCCTTGAAGACTGGGGAGAGGCAGAATAATTCAAGGGAGAACCTCCAGCCAGCAGGAACAACCTGCGAAAAGGCAGCTCAAGGAGTGCTGGGGGGAGGTTGGCGGTGCCCTGGTGATGCAGTGGGTTCAGCACGGGTTGCTGGTTCAAACCTGCCAGTCCCCCTCCGGGAGAAAGGCAAAGCTGTGTGTACCATAGAGATTTACACGCCCTCTCGGGAACGGGCAGGAGCCCCTCTGTCCCATGGGCTGGCTGTGGACTGCAGGCAGCTTGATGGCCGGCCACAGTGCTGTGTTTTGTTTCTCTCTAGGGGCTGTCTGGAGAGCCAGGGGGGCAGGGAGGTCGAGGCTGCTGGGGCAGTGGATCCCTTAGGGTCACTCTTGGGGAAGGGGACACATGGTGTGCCGAGGGCTTGGCGTGGCTGGTGTTTGCGTTCGCTTCGTGCAGTGAGAGCATTCTCTTTGCTTGGCAGGGGTTAACGCGGGAGGCTAGGTGGGAGAAGGGGCGGGTGGCAGCTCAGGGAGATGACTGCTAAGCCGTGGAGCGGGAAATGGCGATCCACACAGACATTTCAGGGCACACGTGGTGAACAGAAACATCAGGTTCGACGTGAGAGACGCCGGTGGAAAGGACGCAGAGCAGGGCTTCAGGCCGGTCCTTTGTGCAATAAGCATGTGACAGCATCACTCTCGCGTTCCAGAACGGCGCCACTGCTGCGCACCTCCCGAACCAGGGAATTACGCTGTTGCCCGCCTCTTCCCTACAGCTGCCGGTACGGCCATATTCTTAAGAGTGTCAACTCCGAGGAGACCCGCAGGGGGCGTGGTGGCCCTTCCCTTCCCTCCCGCACAAGGATTCCTTGAAAGGTCATCCCTTGGTGCTCAGCAGTGGCTCTGTGGTGCCGCTTGCCAAGCGCAGGGAGAAAGAGCCTCCTCAAATTCTGAGGCAGTGGTGGTTCCGTGGCAGAAGGCTCGCCCCACGCAGGAGACCCTGGCCGGATGCCTATCCAGTGCACCTCATGCACAGTGGATGTTTGCACGTTGCTGTGACACTGAAAGGCTTCCGCAGAGCTTCCATACTAAAATGGACGAGGAAGAAAGGCCTGGTGGTCCAAACCTACAGCCATGGAGTGGATGCCAAGAACAAAGCGTCATCTTCCTCCTGCGGAGCAGCGAGTTGGCCTTGTGGATCCCAGCCAAATGCGTCAACTCCACGCCAGCAGGCCTGGTGACTGGAAAATGAAGCTCCCTGGCAGGCATCCACAGCCGGTGGTGGGGACAGCGCGGGACCAGACAGCACTGGGCACGAGGTCCACCCACGAATCAGGGCTCACTGGACAGCAGCTAGCCCCAGGGACATAAGCTGACCAGAGTGCTTCCCGTCAGTCCCTCTCACTGCCCCGAGAACTGGCACCGCCTGGAGCTCAGGCTACACCTGCACGGCGCTGCAGTAGAAGTCTGAGGCTGGGAGGGCTGATCAGAAACGGGCTCAGAAAACCTGTGTGGCTCCCCTTGTTCATCCACAGAGCTGCCCAAATACCTCCAGATGATCTTGGTGTGACCACAGCATTTAGGACACAGCCGCTCCTGGAGGAGCCCAGCTTGTACCCACTGGGGCTTCCGGGCGCCTGCCATTCTCTGGGAGGTGTCAGAGCGGAGGTGACGGAGATGGGAAGAGAGCGAGCCAAGTCTGGGGGCAGCAGACATGGGAACAAGACAGGCAGGAGGCAGGCACAGCTGGCTTCAAGCTCTAGCTGTCCCACTCCGCACAGCCTGCATTTCCTCTCGTGGAAATGAGTCTAATAATAACTTCCACATACGACGGCCGTAGGGACTGAAGAGGTCATGTATGCAGATGTTTGAGACGTGGCGGGATCTCATCAATCCCTGCAGTGACCATTGCCCTGCGCATTGTTGCTGTCTTCCTTGTCATCCTCCAGGTTGGTCCTCAGATCCTGCTCGCTCCCTCTTGGTTCCAGCCAGGAACACTCTTCCTCAGACCCCACTTTCTTAAGGAACCTTCCCCTCATGGGGCTGGGTGCCCCTTCTTCACGTTACAAAACCAGCCCGTGTTGAGACACAGGCTCTGAGAGCACTCCGGCGGGGACCAATTAGGTAACAGGGCATCCTGGGGTGCCCAAGGGTCAGAGACGGCACCATCAGCACCACTGCTGTCCACCCTGCGGACAGGGTGACATGGCGGAGGGGTGGGGAGAAACGGTGGCAGGGGCCCCACGCGGGGTCATGGCAGTCACAAAGGGAGAAAGGTCAGGTTCCAAATGCCGGCAGGAAGGGTGAACCCGCGACTTGGCCCAGACACACAGTTCATTACCACTCAGGGACCAAGTGGTCGAGGGTGACCACGAAGAGAAAGTCATTGACCGAGAGGAATGGGACTTTCAGTTCCTGGTCTTCCTTACGCCGAAGATGATTAGGTCAGTGGAGGAGGCAGGAGATGTCCTCTCAGGGGAGGAGCAGGGGAGATCCTGAGTGGGCAAGTACCCCATGCTCATGCATTCTCTAGTGGCCTTTCTGTTCCGGCTGGTCCTACTCAACCCCCGGTTTGCAGGTTCCTTATCAATAGCATCTTATCTCATTCAACTTAGTATTGACTACATTCCTTACTTGTTTGCTTGCCCCTGCGGAGCCCCTTTTGTACATACAGGCCAGAGTCCAAGGTTTTAGAAGCCTACCTATGTGTTAACAATGCTATAGCGTAACGTTGGCATGGAGAAAATCCCGTGGGAGGCAGTGGGGACTGGACAGAGTTTAACTAGACAGAGAACGTAGGAGATTCCTGGCCGAGGCCTGAGCTGGTTAAAAGGTAATCGATCTGTAGGGACTTCTGCAGACTTCTAGAAAACCAGGCACAAAGCTTAGCCTGGGCTTGACACAAGGACTTGACAATAATGATTGAAGATTGCATCCAAGACGGGGAGATGTTTTAGATTGTGGTGAAAATTTACAGAGCAAAACATATGCATGTCAACACTTCTAGAGTCTAGACATTCAATTCAGTGCCACTGATTACACATCAGAGTCATACGCCCATTATCACTGTCCTTTTCCAAATCACGTCACCACCGTCAACATAAGCGGAAGCCCGCCTGAATAAAAACTCCCCCGCAGAACAAGAAATCATATCGCAGTGAATGAGGGGGAGTGCAGAGTGGAGACCCAAAGCCCATCTGTAGGCCACTGGACATCCCCTTGCAGAAGGGTCTTGGGAGTAGATGAGCCAGTCAGGGTGCAGTGTAGCAATGATGAAACATACAACTTTCCTCTAATTCCTAAATGCTTCCTCCCCACCCACTATCATGATCCCAATTCTACCTTACAAATCTGGCTAGACCAGAGGATGGACACTGGTACAGATAGGAACTGGAAACACAGGGAATCCAGGGCAGATGATCCCTTCAGGACCAGTGGTGAAAGAGGTGATACTGGGAGGGTGGAGGGAAGGTAGGGTAGAAAGGGGGAACCGATTACAAGAATCTACATGTGACCTCCTCCCTGGGGGATGGACAACAGAAAAGTGGGTGAAGGGAGACATCAGACAGTGTAAAATATGACAAAATAATTTATAAATTATCAAGGGTTCATGAGGGAGGAGGGAGGAGGGAGGGAGAGGAAAAATGAGCTGATGCCAGGGGCTTAGGTGGAGAGCAAATGTTTTGAGAATGACGAGGGCAATGAATGCACAAATGTGCTTTACACCATTGATGTACGTATGGATTGTGATCAGAGTTGTATGAGCCCCTAATAAAATGCTTAAAAATAATAATAAATTAAAATTCCATAACACTACTAATCTTTAGTTTCTAAGTGAGATTGTATGATACTTGTGTTGTGTGACTGACTTATTTCACCCAAAAGAAGCCCTGCTGTCATAATGGATTGTACATTGAGCTCCTAACGGCAAGGTCAGCAGTTCAAACCCACATGCACCCCACCACACCCACCCTTACCCCCGCCAGCTGCCCCTTGGGCAAAAGAGAAGGCTCCCTGCTCCCATACAGAGTCAAAGTCTCAGAAACTCACAAGGGTCCATTCTGCTGTCCTGTCCGGGTGCTGTGAGCCAGAACCCACTAGGTGAACGTGGGGGGTGGGGGGGAGGGAGATGTCACTCAGCACGGTGTTTTCAAGATTCATAAGATTCATCGAGGCATGGCCTGCACCAGGACTTCATTTCTCTTTACAGCTGATTCATCTTCCCTGGGGATCTAGAGTACATTTTATTTATCCAGCCATTTGTTTATTGACAGACCCTTTTTGTGTTGCATGTTGTTAGTTGCCAACAAATCCATTGCACCTCGTGGTGGGCCCGTATGTGCAGAGTGGAGAGCTAGCTGTTCCACGGGCTTTTTTCTTGTTTTAATATAGCACATTCCATCGAATCATTCCTAACCCTGTGTTTGTTATCATTGTTTGCAACCATCACTCCATGTTCTCTCCGGGTTTCTCATTTCCATTCCTAGCCCTGCCTGCCTCCTGAAGCTGGTCCTTGGGCAGAGACTCCGCTTTGTGTGCACTCCCTGGTGTTGCTGTCCACCCCACAGGCCTGTCTGTCGTTTGGCTAAAAGTTAAGCCACGGAGGAAAGCTCAATTCCAGGTCTAAAGAGTGACTATCGGGCATGTTCCTGGCACTTTACCAGTCTCTGTGTGGCCAGTAAGGGAGTTCTGGGAGCATGGTGGGCTGGGCCCTGAGCTGATACCCACAGGGTCAGTGGTTCAAACCCACCAGCAGTCACTCTGCAGGAGAAAGATGAGACTGCTTGCTCTTGTAAAGATTTAAAGTCACAGAAACCTAAAAGGGCAGCTCCACCCTGTCCTGCGGGGTCCCTGTGAGTCACAATTGACTGCGTAGCCGTGAGTTGGGTTTGGGTTTGGGATCTGACCAGTGAGCCTGCACTTTTGTATAATTGTGAGTTTTGCTCTACATTTTCCTCCCACAATAGGACCTCCTGCTGGGATCCCTTTCAGAGCACTGGGCAGGGCTATCAGGACACCAACCAGAACCGAGCTCAGGAAAGTGGAGCAGGAGCATTGCAGAGTCGATCAGCCCTTTGGACTAATTTTTCCCCCGTCTCGCCCATATTCTTCCCTCCCTTTGCTGCAGACAGTAATCAATAGTTGCACATTAATGATCACTCAAGAGCGCCGCCCAGTTCAAGTCATAAAAATAAATTGAGAAATCCTCGGGACATGGTTCTTTCCTCTCCCCCTCCAGGGAGGGACCCGACACTGCGGGACACACTGAGCAGTCACACCCAGGACCAACGCCCCTTCGTTGAGCCTGGTGTCCGGGACCGCCACCTCCCCAGCCCACTGAGAGGAAGGGGCTCTATTGCTCCCGTGCTTTGAAGGAGCTGGTTCTGGATGCAGCACACCCCTAGCCCTCTCCAGTGTCATGTGGTGGTCCCCTCTGCACCCTTTCTCCCAGCCCTTCTTGGATTAGCGAAGACTGATCCTTTTTTCAGAGACATGACTAAACAGTGCCTAGGAACCCCACTAGACAGGGTGTTCCCCAATAGCAGGGCCAGGCCTTGCTTTCCGTATGTACACCCAGGGATCAGGACAGTGCCCGGCATAGAAATAGGTACTCAATGGATATTTATGCTTTTGTGTGCTCCGCACCAACCCGCGTGCTGCTGAGGGCGGGAACCATGTCTCATTTCAAGAACTTAGCAAGTACCCTGTAAATGCATGTTCAACAAATGAATGGGGGGAAGTAAATAAAAAAAACCCAATTACTTACAAAATACAAAAGAACACAAAAGTTGTTCATTTCCAGGGGAGTGCTGAGTACTTCTTTTTCCTGAAAGGGTAGTAAGGCAACGCACTTACGAGCTCCGTGCTTCGGGAGCCCCCGGTTGAACTTGAAATCTGGTCTCTGCTACCTGCCAGCTGAGTGATTTTGAACCTGCCGGTCACCTCTCTGTGCCTCCGTTTCTTCCTCTGTCGAGTTGTGGTTATACCCATAGGTCTTCTGTGATTTTAAAATGCGTTAAAACACCTAGAAAGTACTTAGAAACCTCTTTTGATCATTATTGTGGGATGGACGGATGCGAATGGGGCAACCGTTTGCGCCATCCTTTCCCAGAGCCTCCCTCATGGTAACTTAGCTAGTAGCTCCAGAGGCTGAGCCATGAGCTGGGAGACTCGCGGAGAGGAACAGAGGATTCCTCTGACCCATCCCCTCACGATCCCTGTGCGTGTGGCTCACACTCCTCCACACTCTCTGTCTTCCTTATGCTTCTGCAGGAAAACGTCTCCCTGATCAAGGAGATTAATGAGCTCCGGAGGGAGCTGAAGCTCACCCGCTCCCAAGTCTATGACCTTGAAGCAGCCCTGAAATTGGCCAAGAAAATCCGACCAACAGAGGTTCCAGAAATTGGTAATGTCACCCAGTGTTTGGGTAGTTTGGGCAGTGAGTCCAAAGGACGGTGGGAGCCAGGGGCCGGGCATCCCTTTGGCTTCCAGTGCTGCCTCTCCTCACGTCCCTTGTGGCTCGTCACATCCGCACCTGCCCTTCTGCGAGCCTCTCCAGCACACGCTTTCTCCCCAAGAGGATTTGTAAGGCTCTGACTATATCCCAACACTTACAGGTCCAGAATCCCTGGGGTTTAACTATGACTCATAAATCAGGCATTTCATATTTCAGAAGGAATGTAATATTTATAGCTACTTATACAAGCCCTGGTGGTGTGGTGGTTCTGAGTCCGGCTGCGAGCTACATGGTCCGCAGTTCAAAACCACCTGCTGCAGGGCTTTCTACTCCTGCAAAGAGTTGGTCTCAGAAACTCACAGGGGCAGTTCTACCCTGCCCCCTAGGGTTGCTCTGAGTCTGGATCCACTCTGTGGCAGTGAGTGATAATCTATACTTCCATCTACATAGTACTGTTATAAAATATAACACCGTCTGGTCACACACTAGTGTTCTGTAGTGAAACATGAATAGTCACCGCTAGCAAGGGAATAGATGCCTGCCTTGCGTTGACTCGTAACTTACGGCAGCCTCAGGTAAACCACGCAGACTCTGGTCACCCCTGTGCCATCCGCATGTTTGAGTTGGTCCTCGCAGCCAGTGCATCTCACCAAGAGTCTCTCTCTCCCTCGGTGACCCTCTGCTCCACCAAGCATGATGCTTTCTCTCCTCCCATCAGGATGACGGCTCAAAGCAGGCTAGTTGGACAGGGCTCTATTCTGAGCCATAAAGTTCCCACTGGCCAATTTTTTCTAAGTAGATCAGTGTGTTAGGTCGGATTGACTAGAGAAACAAGTTCTGGGGACACTCGTGTGTGTGTGTGTGTGTGTGTGTGTGTGTGTGTGTGTGTGTGTGTGTGTGTGTGAGAGAGAGAGAGAGAGAGAGAGCTTTGTATCAAGAAGTAATTATATAGCAAGCAAACAGCCCAGCCCAGCCCAGATCAAGTCCACAAGTCCAATACTAGTCCGTAAGTCCCTCTTCAGACTTGGGCAGCCATAAGCAACGTGCGGAATGCAGGAGCACCACCGGCCGGTGGGTGCAAACTCTTGTGAATCCAATGGCAGTGGGGCATCACAGGGCTCTGACAGCTCCCTGCGTGGCCTCCAGCAGGAAGGTGGAGGCAGAGAGGGCGAGGGAGGTTCCCAGGATCCTCCTTGAGAAGGCCACACCCACAAGGAGACCCTATCAGGCTGTGACCTGACTGACAGGCTAGACTCCACCCCTGCACTGTCTTTATCAAGATGACACAGAATTATGTAACTACCTCAACCAGCCTTCTTCTTAGTCCGGAAGAACCTCTGAAACCAGCCCGCCGTGGGTGGCCCTGCTGGTGTTTGAGGTCTTCCAGGAACATAGTCACTCGCAAGGCGCCGCAGTGGAGCCAACTGGTAGACCAGTGGTGAAGTGAACAAAATGCAGCCAATTAAAAGCTTCCTGACTTTGAAGAAATGCTCTGTTTTTTGAGCTTTTGTGCCCTTTAGAATGATGGACAAAGGCTTGTGGACCTTTGCCATTAAAATGAAGACAAAAAGAGCGATTTGAAACTATGTAAAGGGAGAGGGGTATGAATTGTTGCAAGAAGATGAAAGGAGTCCGTTCCTGTAATTATGGCCTCACGTTCTGAATTCCTGAGGGCCGAAGCACAGGGGAAATGAAGCCATATGGTAGGCTACAAGCCAACGTTTCCCCCCAGCACGGGCTCCGAGGGGCAGCTGGACCCATGCGGGGCGTGGGGTGCTGCAAAGGCAATGCCTACTACACATCCCCCTGGATGGCGGGCGGGAGTGCAAACGTTTTCATTGCTGAAATGGGGGAGGGCGGGGAGGGACAAATCAGCATGCAGAGCTCTGAGTTAGCGTGGTTTGGGAAGGGAACCTTTCACGGCCATGGAGTTGTGAGAGCGGCCCATCACAAGGATGTGATGTTTATGCACGGTGTGCGCAGCAGCACAGTGGGGAAGCTGCCGCTGTCAGAGAGGAAACCTTCAGGTGGCGCTTCCACTCCCGGCAGGCAGTCACACCAGGAAACTCAACTGGCATGAGTCAGCTTCATATCTAGCCTGCCCTTTGGTCCCGAGATGGAGCCCTGGGCTCTAGGGCAGCTGGGAGTTGGCACCCACTCAACAGTAGTGGGTGGGTGGGTTGGGTTGGGTTTGCGGGCACTCAGGTCCTTGAGGTGATTGCGATTCAGAGGAGGGTCTGGCCAGCCAGCCTGGCTAGGAGCACACACTCTCGGGGCCTGCCTGAGAGCTACTGGGGTGGGAGGGTGATTTCCCAGGGGCCCACCTTCCCTAGGCCCCTTCCATGGGAAATCAACCCAGCATGGTCCAAATATACTGTTTTCTGATGGCTGGCATTCAGAACTGAAGCGTGGAGACCGCAGGGGACTGCATACCGAATGCCACGGGACAGCTGTCTCGGGTCCTGGCAGGTGCCACTATCATAGGAGGAAGTTGGGTGAAGGGTCCACGGGAACGCTCAGTACTGTTGGTCTTTCAAAACACCGTATCTGTATGTGCAGCCCAGAGCACTGTGGCTCAGCACTTGGCTGCTCTCTCTGAAGCTGGTGGCTTGAAGAACCCACTGCCATTCCACGGGGAAGAAAGCAAGGTGGCAGCCTGCTTCTGTACAGATGACAGCCTTGGAGACGGCTGAGATGAGGCTGTTCTCTGTCCGGCACGGCCACTTCGAGTTGGAATCAACAGTGCACAACAGTCACACACACACATACAATATTTCAGTATTAGCGTGTATGGATATCGATCGAGCGATCAATATGTTGTGTTCATACCTACCCTTTGCGTGAGAGCTGCAGGCAGTTAAGTAGGAGTAAACTTGGCGGCAAGCCGTGTGGGCGGACTCCCCCGAGGGGAAGCCAGCATCTCTTGAGAAGCCTAGATGTGCTGATGAACCCTCCCCAAAGTTCTCCTTCAAAAGAGCATTCAATCTGCCCACCCGGGCTCCCGAGTGTTCAGCTGAGCCACCCTCAGGGCGCTGCAGGTGTTTCTCAGGACCCTGGTGGAAGATTTCAAATGTATACAAAAACAGAAAGGGCGAATGATGATGCCCATTAACCTTTCCCCTGGCATAGGTCAACAGGGCAGCGCTCCCCTGCCCAGTGTGGGGGATGGAGTGGCCTGGGGCAGGCAGCCTGCGGGCACAGGAGATGGGCTGGGCTGGTGCTCAGCATGTGCCTTCTCCCACCAGACAGTGAAGTGTGGCGCCCCCCCCCCCCCCGTCCCTGGATCCAGACGGCCAGTCTCAAGGAGACTCTGTGGGCAAGGAGGGAGGGAAAGGGGGCCCTGTAAAGCAGCCCCCATCAGCCCTGCTCTGTCACCCACAGCACCCAGCAAGGACCTCTCCAGCACCCCCCTCACCATGCGGCTGAGTGATCACGAGGAGACGGAGAGAATCATCGAAATGCAGCGCCTAGAAATCCAGCGCCTCCGGGACCAGATCCAGGAACAAGAGCAGATCCCAGGCCTGCACCCCCTGAGCGTAAGCCGGCTGCCGTCCTTGGTGGAGTCAGAGGCAGACTTCAGCACCAACCTCAACTGACCCCCACTACCACCCCACCCCCCACCCCACTCGGGTGGGCCATCCTCAGCCTCGGGCCACAGCCAGTCTTCAGCACTCTGAGTCCACGCTCAGGGGCTGCGGTTCCTGCAGCACGAGCCCACCCAGCCCCGTGGTCCCTGCCCTGGAGAATTTGGGACGCAGTAGAATAAACATGTTTGCCCACAGTGCTGTTCCCTTTGCTTACCAGGAAGCTGGGGGAAGGGGGGAGGGCAGGCTCCAATGCACCCAACGCCACTGCTGCGTCTCCCTGCCACCAGAGGGTTGTGGGTTCAAATCAATGACAGCCACTGTAATGTCTGGATAATTTAGAAGAGTCTTTATTTAGTTATAAGCAGACTGTTAGAATCTAAAAGCGATTCTTTGATTGCAGTCCTGAGTCCACATGTCAGTCCAACTTTAAAGGCGAAAAACTCACTTACCCTTTGTCTAAGACTTAAGCAAGCGTGGACAGAAGCAGAAAGCAAAATTAATGTTACTACTCTCTAGGGTTAGGGAGCATTACAGGGTACAGCATTGATTACACCATTCTGGTAACTTCAAGAAGAGCAAGCATGCATTATAAGGTACCTTCCTTATAAAAGAAACAATACCGACATTGCCTATAACATCTGGTTACCATAGCAAGACTAACTATGCCATCAGATTACATCACAGGGAACGATATTGAATCAGAACAAATGATATCTTGAAGAGTAGTCTAAACTGATTGTAGTGTCCAGAACCTGGGAATATGGGAGTGCCTTCTAGAAGTACTCAGCAGCAGAGACTTTCCCGTAGAGGTCAGCTAGCAGTCACCTTTCTGAGCTGGGAGGGAGGAACGGGCAGGTTACTTAGCAGCTTACAAAAATGGCGTTTCTAAGAATAAAAGAAAATGGCATTTCTTTTGCTAGTCTGCCCCAAGAACATGCCAGACTTCGGGGTTGCCCGCTATTGCCCTGCCTTGGGTCTTTAGGACTCGCGGCTTCCCTCTGAAACATCACCACCTGTTATTTCTGACCAGGTTTTCCCCTCTACTGAGGGAGTCAAGATCAGACCCGGCCTCCCGCGTGGTCCTTGGTAGGACATGTCACGGGCTTCCTGTGGAATTGACCTTGTGTGTGCAGACAAGGGGGAAGATGAGAGTAAACGTCCTCAAAGTTGGTCCTGCTTTTAGGCCTAGAAGCAGGAGTCTGACCTCTGCCCCGCTCTAGACTTGCCATCTCTGGTGGCTGACCCCCGTTTCCCACCCCACCCCCACCCCTAGGTTTATCTCTGGAATCCCTCTTTCAACACAGCTCACACAGCTCCGTACTGGGAGACCCAGCCACTGACAGGTACCAGGAAAACAAAAGGGCCCAGGTTCCCCCATCTTCACCCGCCCGCCAAGGACACACACCCTTGGACTCCCAGATAAATGGTTAACTCCCCAAGTCACCTCTGATGTCCTTGCCCTGGCGATTCCACGGCTGCTTTCCCCAGCGTTGGACACTGTCCGTGCTCATTCTGGCTTGGCCAGCGCGTTAAACAAAGCTCTCTAGAGGCCTAGGGCTGACAGAGGAAGGTCCACCAGGGAAAATGCCTCAGTTCTACGCAGCCCTGTCTCCTTAGCAACTAGCTTCCCACCCCCAAGCTCAGAGCAGGGCCAGCATATGCCCTCTGATCTCTTTTTCCTTTGTCTTCATACACAAGTTCAAGTTCATAGGAAACCTCATTATGTGTCATGCCACGGCCTGGAGTGCATTCCAATTCACTGTGACCCTGTAAGACAGCACGGAGCCGCTGCACGAGGTTCCTCGGCCTGTCCATCTCTATGGGAGCCTGACTGCCTCATCTTTCTCTCTCGAGATGGCTGGTAGGTTTGAACCACCAACGCTGTGGTTAACGATCCAACGTGGAACCCATTGTCCCACCAGGGCTCCAACCCTTCCATTCCTACATGTATCCCGTACTGGGAGACCAGATTCAGAGTAGGAAAAAAAATCAAATCGGGCAAGCCTCTGGGAGACCACTAAGTCACAGAGACAACCATGACATGATACACAGTGGCCACAGCCCTGAGCGGGAGCACACCCTGAATGCCCCCCCCCCCAACACACACACACCCCTCCCTTAGGAAACTCTTGTTTATCCTTCATCTCAGCTTCAATGCCACTTCCTCAAAAAGACTGCTGCTGACAGCCATCCACCATCATGCTTTCCACCACGGCCCTCGCTGTGAACTCTCGGTGCTGCCTGTCCGTCTGTCCCCCATGAGGTCCTCGGTTCCATGAGCGTACGAGGCTGTGTCTGTGTTTCCAGTTTACTCAGGACTCTCTACGGAGAATTGAGGGGAGCCCATAGTGCAGGCAGAGAGACCATCTCGTGTTGCTGTCCAGAGGTGAAGGATTCCTGGCGGCACTGGTGGGTAAAGTGTGGGACTGTTAACCACAAGGGTGGCAGTTCAAACCCGCCAGTCCATTCCGTAGGACAAAAGTGAGGCTAGCTGCTCCCATAAAGACCCAAGCCCTGGAAACCCTGTGCCGGGTGACTAGGAGTCTGTTGGGGTCCAGATGTGAGAGAAATAAGGCTTAAACTGAGATGAGAGCAGTGGAGGAGAAGTGAGCTTTTCCAACTTGAGGGGCTGATGGGAGTAAGCCAAGCAAAGGGAGGTGGGGGGTGGCGGACGGCCTGCTGGAGGATCCGAAGACAATCCACTGCGACTCAGAGGTTGGGGTTGCATGTTGCCATGAACTTGGCTCCACCTCCCGGGGAATGTGTCTGTGCCTGGGAAATTCACAGCCGCAGGCATGCCTCCACAGTAGGACAAATGGACAGACAGGGGAAGGTGCTAAGATGTAGCGATTTCCAAATGACAGAATTTTCAACTTAAAAACAGCTCAGCATCAAGGCATCGCACTCCCCCCATAGACGGAGCTGGGTTGAGAGATAAAGAACTCCAAACGGAAGAGAGACGTCAGCGGCACAGAGTCCCACAGGCAGGGCCAGAAGCCCCCCCCCCCCCCAGGCTGTCCCACAATCCCATGTCCTGCTTGTCCGCACTGCATGGCAGAGACACCCGAATGGAGCACCACTGGCCATGTGGTGGGGCTAGAGGGGCGTGACGCTAGAATCTAAGGCAGAAACAGCCAAAGGAACTGAAAACTCCCAGAATACGTCCTCGCTGGTGAGGAGGAAGTGGAAGAGGAGGAGACCCAGGCCAAGGGAAAGTCCTGCCCCGCGGAACCAGGCACCCCAGCCAGCAGCTCAGAGGACACTTTCCGTGGCCACACACAGGTGAGCTCAGCTGCTTGCCAGTGCACCTGGGGCCTGCAGGGCCATCTAGCTTCCAGTCCTGCTGCAACCCGTGGGACAGCATCGGTGCTCTGACTGCTGCCTCTGCGTCTCCTCGCTCCTTAGGGAAGGGGGGGGGCACCCTTTCCTTCAGGGCCCCTTCAGCCAGTTGATGAAGTGGGCCCAGTGATCCTGGTATCCTGGTGTGCTCTGCCTCAGGGGCCCCACTGGCCACCCACATAGCGAGGTGGACTTGGCTATTGAAGATGAAGCCCGTTGTGGGGACTCTGGAGTCATTCACTTCCAGTCTAACAGCTGGGTGCATTTGGAGCTGCCCTAAGAGCCACCAAAGTCTCTCTTAGGGCCCCAGATCTCTGTTGAGCACCTTCTTCTAGTGTCTTGGCATCAGTCATGGCCAGGCAGCATGAGCTGCCCAACAGAGCCTCCTCTGCCGGGCTGTTCTTCTAGCACTGAAGACCCTGGCCCACTGAAGGTTCTGGCATCAGCAGCTACCTTTCCCCCACTGCTTCATAAACAAACCACGTATAGACCTAGATGGAGGATATGTCAGTAACTTCACATTTTGATAGTTTGGTTTAATAAAGGTTCCTGTGATTTGGTAGCAATGCTTTTTGACTTACCCTTGAAGTAAATATTTATTGGAGAAAGAATGTTAATCACACACAGTTTACAGAGCCCCGGTAGCAAGACGCTTATGCACTCAGCACCTAGTGGGTGGCCATCTGAATCCACCAGCCGCTCTGCAGGAGAGACGTGGCCGGCAATCTGTTTCCACCAAGAAGTGCAGCCTTAGGAGCCAGGTAAAGCACTTCTACTCTGGCCGGTAGCGTCCCTGGGGGTCTAAATCGCCTCGACAGCGACATGTGCGGTCTGGTAACGGACACAGTAGACAGATTAAGTAATATTGTTCCCCCTTTACAAATGAGGAGACTGGAGCAGAGAGAGGTGAGGCCATTTCCCCTGCAGTCACAGAGCTAGACCTGGGACGTCTAATTCCCAAACCAGTGTTCCCTCCAGAAGCCATTCATTCATTGGGCAAAGATTTACTGAACACCTACTATATTCCAGGCCTGTTCACCGAGCTAGGAGCGCAGCACTGTACAGACACAAATTCCTTCCTTCGTGAAACTTATGAGCCAGGGATGCAGACAGGCAGCATTTCAGCTAGATTTTGTTTTTAAGTAGGTCACCGGTTAGACGGGGGACACCAAAGACTGAAGAAAATGAAAGAAACAGGGATGGAGGAGAAGTTATACTGGACGGTGTCACCAGTTTAGACAGGGCACCCAGGAAGGTTTCTCCAGGAGGCTGGCTTCAGAGTACATTCCTGGGGGAGCCTCACAGGGGCATGCGTGCTTATCTGGGGGGAAAGCACCCAGGTAAGAGCGAGCAAGGGAGGGGCTGGGAGGGGGATGAAGTCGGAGAGGGCTTTGAGTGTGTCTCAGAGGCAGGTCACTGCAGGGACACACCTTGTGACAGGACCACCCAGGCTGCTGGCTGAGCATAGTTTGAGGTTGGACCATGGGTACCCCATGGCTCACGGTCCTCCCCTCCATCCCCCCCAACCCACCCCTTGCCCCCTGCCACATACTTACTGCCAGCGTGCCTTCTGGCCTTCATTACCTCCCAGGCGGGCGGCCCTTGTGTGAGGACAGAGTCCAACCCTGAAGGAGCCTGCCTTCCCACTGCTAACGCCGAGGTATTTGATAAGACGCAGGCTAGAGCAAAGACTCGCGTAGTCAATATTTAATGTGAGTACATTTTGCCTCCCTTCCCCTCCCATGGAAAAACATTCTCTTCACACTGCACGAGAAGGGTGGAGGGAGTGACAGCTCAGTGTGGGTCTGAGTGGGGCTAGACCTCCTTGGGACCCGAGAATCAATAAACCTGAGAGACACACACAAGAAGAGCACTCCGCAGTCAGTGAACTCCTCAGTCCTATGGGAGGAGAGCGCTTCCTCTTTCTCTCATGGAGCTGGGCAGAACCGCTGGCCTGCAGTGACCACGACCAGGGCCCCTCGCTGGCGAAGAGGTCATCTTCAGTGATGCACTGGGCTCACGCCGTGTTTTGGTGGACAGCCCGGACCAGTTCTGGCTGATCCCACACCATCTCCCCGGAACAAAGCAAGGAGAAGCACAGGCAGGCCACGCTGGTGATGCAGGGAGCTGTAGGTTTATTGTCTTGTTCGCTCATGCCGGATGAAGAGAAGCAAGGTCATTATCAGGGTGCAATTTGAGAGACTCTGACTGACTTCGTGTGTGGTAGCGGATTCATTTATGTGCAGAGCTCTGTCTCTGTCCCTGTCACACTTCCAAACCCTCCATGGGTCCCTGGCCACGGCCAAATGCCTCATCCTAGTATTCAAGGCCTTGTATAGCCTGAGCCAAATTTGTCTCATATGCCTTCTGCCCGTTCATTCATTCATTCAACCCGTATTTATTGATTAACTTCCATGTGTCAAGCATAGTGCTAGCTACTGAAATCACAATGATTTACAAATCACAGTCCCTGAACCTGTTGGGGATCATATATCTTGTTGTGTGTGTGTGTGGTGGGGGGTAAGGGGTGGGGAGTGGAGGTGACAAATCAATAAAATAAAATAGTTGCAGCATGTTACAGAAAGAAGAGCTGTATAGGAAGCATTCGGTTAATTCATATCAAAGAGGACCCTCAGTTTGCCTGAAGTCAGGGAAGGCTTCTTGGAGGAGGCGAGATCTTAGTTGAAAAATGCAAACTGACCAGATGGGGATTGCAGGAGCACGCATAAGAACAGAGCAGGGGTCACATCCTTTCTGCCTGGCTAGCAGGCACCGGTGGCACATGGCTGGCCTGGCCAGCTCAGTAGCTTTAGGGGGCCTTGCAAAGGAGAGTCACATTTATCCTAAGTCTGCTTCTCAACCTTCCTAATGCCATGACCCTTTCACACAGCTCCTCATGTTGTGGTGACCCCCTCCCCCCACCATAAAATTATTTTCCTTGCTACTTCATCACTGTCATTTTGCTACTGTTATGAATCGGACGGCCCCTGAACGGGTCATTTGATCTCCAAAGGGGTCGTGACCCCCAGGTTGAGAACCGCTGCTCTAAGAGACCTGAAAGTGTTTTAACCAAGAGGGCTCTTGTTTCTCCCTTTACCTCCACATTCCCTCAGGTCCCACCTCCCCTACCCCTGCTAACTGACAACTAGCCCAGCCAATGGGCAAGGGGGATCTGCACTGGTGGGGCAGGCCTACCAGTCAGGCCTGATCAGGGGAAGTGAGCGGGGAGGAATGTGTCACACTCCAGAGTCAAAGAAATGGGGGTGGGAAAAGATGTCTGCTAGGGCTGGTCTGGGCTGAGTTGGTGGTAGAAGTCAGAACTGAGGCTGAGTTTGGAATTGGAATTGGGCTTAGGGCCTGGATTCTGGAGTAGGACTTGTGGTTGGAGTTGGAGTTGGGGTGAGGTAAGGAGCTCCCTGAGCTCCGCCTAGAAGTCGGGGTGGGGGTGGGGGGCTGTGGAGGTGGGCTTCCATAAAGAGCTGGAGCTCAGGTTTGAAGGCGCATATAGGATTGGGATTTGGAGCTGAGAGAGGAAATTTGCTTTGGAAATGGGTCTAGAAGTTGTAATTAGAATTTGAAGTTCGAGGTAGGAGATGGAATGTGGGATGTAGGAGCTGCAATCGAAGCTCTAGCTATGAGTTCAGGTTCAAGTTTGAAACCGCAGCTCCACTTCAACGCGGGGTTTGGAGGCTGGAAATTGGACTTAAAAGCTGGGGACTGGGCTGGGGGTCCAGGCGCGGGGCGGGGGCAGATAGACCACATTCCTCCTGTTACCCAAGTCTGGAGAATTGCATTCTGAGCCCTAAGAACAGGTGGCGGACGCCCCTCCCTTCCCAGGAATGCCTCTGCCCAGCAGAAGGAGCAGGGCCACGTCAGCCAATCGGCTCAGGCCTAGTCCTGGAAACAACATCTGTTGATACCCCTCCCCCAGGCTCACCTGCGTGCAGGTTAGGCAGGTGCAACGTCTGCCCAGACACAGAGCCGGAACGCCCCACCCACTGTGGTGGCTTCTCAGAGTGGCTCCAGCACGTCGGGGATTCCCGTGAGTCCCCCCTCCCCGCCCCCCACAACACCCTCCACCCCACCCCCACCGCCCGGACCTTCTCCACTGGTCGCGCCCTCCCACCCCCACCCCCCAGCTCCTGGCCTCTCTGGTCAGCCACCAGAGCCAGCGATGGGACAGCCCAGGGGCATGCTGGGACTGACTGGGAGCCTCTCCCGCAGCCCCTCGGCAGTTTCACCTCGGGTGTAGGCTGTATTCGGCCAAGTAGTCACGTTCCTGGAGCGAGCTATTGTTTGCGTCCTACATCTAACGCAGGAGGCCTAGCCTGGACTGGAGGGAGGGACCCAGGGTTTGTTGTTGTTCCCAGTGAGTACGTGTAGAGTCAGCTTCTACCACGGCTCTAGGCCCCTTGGGGAATTCTGAAAGGAAAATGGCAACTGACTCAGCCCCACCCCTCAAGACAAATGCAATTGTCCTAGTTTATGGGTTTTTTTTCCCAGATAAGGAGACAGATTCCAGAGGTAAAACTAATCCAGCTTCCTTGACCCTCCCTAAGCTAAGCCCCTCCTCTGGGCTCCCACACCACATCCCAGCTCCAAGACCAGCGGGGACCTACAGCTTCTGCCTGCCTCGGGGGAGCTCACTGAGGGCAGGGCCCTGCTGCTCTGCTCCCCTGGGGTGAGTACTCACCGTCCCCAGACGTCCTGTTAATGAGTCACCTTGCTGTGTCCTTCACCCAAGTTCCGCCTGGAGCTTCGGGTCAAATCTAGAGCCTCCTTTGCCCTTTGGGAAATGGTGGACCCGGGAGGCATGAGGGTGAGGAAGAGGGGGAAGGGGGACAGGAGGACGGGGAGGAAATGGAGGGAGGCTGGGAGGAGGCAGGGAAGGAAAGGAGGAGCGTTCCAGGTGGACACGGTTAGGTCTGCTCCCAGCATTCCAGCTAGAGTGGCTGAGAGGGAGGTGAGGCCAGTGTGGGGTGAGGCATGTTGGAAGAGGGGCAAGTCTGCAGCAGATGGGGTTGCTTCAGAGATGCGCGCGGCACATGGGGTGGGCATCGCCTTTATGGGTCTGAAGCGCAGGAGAGAGCCAGGTGCCTGGAGACCCATCGGCTTGGGAGCGTAGATGGGATGTTTGGGGAGGCCAGGAGCCGCAAAGGAGGAGAGGGGCACACTCAAACATCAGGCTGCTGGCTCCGGAGGAGTTAAAGCAGCAGCTCATCTCCCTCCCACCTCTTTCTCCCTCCTCACCCCACCCCCAGGGCCAGCGGTGACAGCTGAGGCCATGTGAGTCTGATCCTGAATGAGGCTTTATCTCCCACTGCTGTTCCTCCCATCATAGCGTTGTCCACTGTCCACCGTGACACCGGCTCCCTCGGCCAGTCGGGATGGAACAGGCATCGGAGGAAGCCAGAGCTAGAGAGGTCTGGGGCTGGGGGTGGCGGGTGGAGGGTATTCCCTGGGTGTAGGGAGAATAGGGTGTGTTCTAGGGCAAGGGGGGGTCACTGGGGAGACAGTACTGGGGGGGGGGAGCTTACTCAGGGAGGATCATTAGAGAAATTGGGGGGGAAGAGGATTCCCAAGGCTCCCAGGAGGAAACCTGAGGGACAGAGGGCTTGAGTGACAGCACCTTGGCTCCCTCCTGCAGGTAATGGTGGCCACAGCTTGGACTGGGAGAGAAGCAGGACTCGGGACTTCTAGCCACCAGACCGTGAGCCGCAACCTCTAGCCTCCGCCGCTGCCCCTCTGCCCTGGTCCCTGCCAGCCCCAGCCATGCCTGAAGCAGGGGTTCCAGCCCCAATGGGGCGGGGGCTACCCTCGGACGTCCTGGCGGAGCAGGTGGAGCTCTGGTGGTCCCAGCAGCCGCGGCGCTCAGCACTGTGCTTCGCCGTGGCCGTGGTCCTTGTGGCAGGCTGCGGCGCGGGCGGCGTGGCGCTGTTCTCCTCGACCAGCAGCCGCTCGGGCGAGTGGCGGCTCGCCTCGGGCACGGTGCTCTGCCTGCTGGCCCTGCTGGTGCTGGTGAAGCAGCTGATGAGCTCGGCCGTGCAGGACATGAACTGTGTGCGCCAGCCCCACCACGTGGCCCTGCTGCGCAGCGGCGGAGGTGCCGACGCCCTGGTGGTGCTCCTCAGCGGCCTGGTGTTGCTGGTCACTGGACTGACACTGGCCGGCCTGGCCGCCGCCCCTACCCCCACCCAACCCCTGGCCACCATGCTGTCCGTGGGCGTGGCGCTGGCTGCCTCGGGCTCCCTCCTGCTGCTGGGCTTGCTGCTGTATCAGGTGGGCCTGAGTGGACACTGCCCTCCCATCCGAGCAGCCGCCCCTTCCACCCAGAGTGGCAATGGAGACGGCGGGGGCGGCAGCATCTTCAGCATCTCAGGACGGCTGTCTGCTGGCCGGCGTCTGGAGACTACGTCTAGCATCGCCAGCCTCATCTGATCAAGTCAAGCCAGAGCCGTCCTTCCCAGCGGACTTGCCCGCGTGTCCTCTGAACAGATGGGCCAGGAGTGAATGAGAAAGGGAGGGAGGGAGAGAGACAGTGAGCATATGTGAAGGTGTCCGGGTCCCTAGGGCTGCGTCAGGCCTGTGGCCGTGTGCTTGTGCTTAAAGAAACTGCCTCCACACAGCCACACCACAAGAAGAGAGTGGTGTCTCCTTGGATTGGGGTTCCTGTGCTTATTGGGTGGTTAAGGGTCTGCCTCCCCGTGTCTGAGCCAGGTCTCTAGACAGAGAAGGTCTGGGAGCCATGCGCATCCTTGGCGCTTATGTTGAACACCCCAAAAGCCAAGCCTGCCTGTTCTCGCCCAAGCCCACAGAGTGACTGCTGTCCCCCCAGAG
Organism: Tenrec ecaudatus; assembly: GCF_050624435.1. NCBI lineage: Eukaryota > Metazoa > Chordata > Mammalia > Afrosoricida > Tenrecidae > Tenrec > Tenrec ecaudatus. Next base: position 68,013,440 of record NC_134530.1, read on the forward strand.
ATGCAGCCCTTCGCTGAGGAAGGTAGCTCTGGAAAATGACCGTCCCTAGGCCACTGACCAGCTGGAGGACATTGCCTTATGCTCTGCGCTTTGGTCTTGGGATCCATTGTGAACGTGGGATGAGATCGTCAGTGGAAGCAGATGTGCAATAAAAATGGGGGCTGCCGGTGTGAGCGCCACTGCCGGTACCACCCCTCTCAGTTAACTCGTTTCTCCTGACTTAGGCTCATAAAAGACATCTTAAAGGTTCCTCTCCATAGACAATAAGGAGCTGCAGGGAAGATGGGGTGGGGGATGCCCACCTGTGGGCAATCCAGGAGGCAGGAAGTGGGTTGCAGGGCCGGGGGAGAAGAGCATTCTGGGTAGGGACCCAGTCCTTTGCATCTATTCACCAGCTGGGGCTTTGTCAGCTGGCTTCTCTGAAGACTGGTCCCCTTTGGTCTGATTCGCCTGAGGGAGGTTGGGAGACTGCAGCTTCCTACCCCGCCCCCCCTCTTTGAAACCAAACCAACCTGGGTCTGTGTGGTGGTTGTACCAGCTGGCCCAGTTCTGGTACCATGGGCATGGGAGGGTTGTTTGAAATTCCCTGGGGCTGTAAGAGTCACTTCCTGCTTGGAGACTGGAAGAGCAGGAGCACTTCCTGGGTGACCGCGGGACCATCCCACTGGAAGCAGCACTCCCGAGTTGACTACTGTTTCATCATGTCCTGCCTCACGAGGTGCAGGTGACCTAAAACTCAGCAAAGGCACCACGAGAGGCAGGAAATGCGAGAGCTCACAGGATCTAGGCAACATGGCCGCAGTCCGGCTACAGCAAGGTCCAGGGGTCCCTCAAGGTGAGTCACGACGTCGGCGAGTGGGAGACAGAAACCACACGACTCAAAGGTTGCGGGTGACTGTTCCAATTTTATTCCTGCAAAGGTTCAACTTATATATTCTTTTTCTTGGCTTAAAGCTCATGGCCTGAGGTGAAATTCATCAGGAAATTCTCAGGCCAGAAGACCGTGACAAGTTACATAATCACATCATGATCCTTGTTAGAAAATTAGTACATATTGAAACTAAAACTATCTCAACCACAAGGGTGACAGACATAAACCTTCTAACAATAACTGAGCACACTTCATCCAACTAGAGTGCATTGTTCTAACTATGAAATCAATAAAACATTGATGCATTTCATTTATCAAACACAAAAATTACTTGCCAGGCTTTGACTGTTCTTTCTGTTCCTTCTTAAGCTGTTCCTCTAGGGTTTTCATTTCCTGTTCTTTCTTTTCCACTAAGTTCCCATAAATTAAACTCCCAAAAGTCTTTCTGTACCAAGGCATGAGTTGCCTCACAATAGGTAGCTTTGCTTCAGTGGACTTCAAGTTGCCTCACAATAGGTAGTTTTGTGTCAGTGGACTTCAAACATCACGGAGGCCCTCCTCTTGCTAACCTTTCCGTAAAACTTAAGCTACTAAAAGGAACTTGTATACCTTTGTTAATCATTCTTCTGCCATCCTCATTATAAGCCCCCGTATAAGGTAAATCAGGGCCAGGAACTCTATTTCTCTTTGGGTTATTTCCTGGAGGGCGATGCCATATTTTACCCCCTACGCAATAACCAATGTAAGGAGGGGGAAACACCATAGGAAGTGGATGATGAACTTTTTAGGGTCTCGCACAAAAGCTTCCAAACGAGCCTCTGGCATTTCCGTGGGTTTCGGTTGCAATAGCTCAGCCTGCTCAAGATCAAACATAAATTCCTTAAAGGGGGTTGGGGGTTCTGGCTTCCAGTTTCTAGTGTTATTATACAATACACTTTGCACGCAGTCAGGACATGGATCTTTCAAAGCCATAGGAAGGGGAGTAACCTCAACTTCTGGGGAATATTCCTCAGTTGACATCAGTTGTTTCCTAAAAGGGGAAGTGATCAAAATTATCAGGAACCAGAGAGCAGCTACAATTACCAACAATGATATCAGGCCAATAATTCCAAAGGGTTCACTGAAGGGACTTCCTTGGTGGAGCCTTCCTGAATGCTCCGCCTCCATGCGCTGACTGTCAAGGCCCATGGTTGGAAGTGGTCTCGGCAAACATAAAGCCGGGAGGCTCTGATGAGAGAAAATTGCTTTCGGCTAACAAGATCAAGGAAGATGCCGAGTTAATGGATAGCACACGGGCCTTGCAAACAAAGGACTTAACGTGCCCTTACAGGTCCCTGGAGCAGACAGACAGACGAGCCTAGGGCCTGTGTGAGAACGTCCACATCAAATCAAATACAATCAAAGCATTTCCCTTGGCATTTCTACTCCGCACATTCAGAGTTTCACCCCTCCCCTCTCTTAAAACAGCTCTTTTTCTGGAAGTACCGGCATGGCATTCACCCGAGCACCCAGACCAACCTCCGATCCAATCTGCACCTGCTTTATCTCCTCACCGTGTGTCCAATAATTAAAGGACCGACTCCTGCTGATTTCCCTAGGAAATCCATCCCTTGACACACACTCCCTAGACAGGGTTCCCAATGTCAAACAGCATCCTTACTATTCTCTCTGAAATCGAGCCCCTGCCCATGCCTCCCTCTGCCCCAACAGACACACACTTCTGCCAGCAAGTCTTCTTAAAGGCAAGTCTACACCTGAAACCCCTTTTGTGGTTTCCCACTTCCTACAGGGTACAGTCAAGACGCGAGTTGGTCTTTCTCCCCACAACGTGCCCTGAGCCAGGCGCACTGAACTTTCCATGTCCTCTTGACTCTCCCGGCCTTTACATTGTATTATTTTGTGACCTTCGAAGACCAGTTTGCTGGGGAGCCTTCCACCCATAAACTAGCGTGGTTTCCCTTCTCTACACCCATAGCACTGTGCTCACTTGTGAGCTAATGTGCGATGATTTCTTCATGTGCCCATCTACTTAACCAGGTGATAATATCCCTGACAGGGCCTGGACCTCACTCATCAATGCACCCCGAGACCCATGATGGGTCTGATACATAGTCGGCGCTGTCTTGGGTGCTCTGACGGAGGTGTTGGAAGGGCATGAGTGCAGGGAACAAGGAGAAGCCCACCATGTTGGGCCAGGCTGGCTAGAGAAACCCAGCCACACCCACCAGTGTTTATGAAAGAGCTTTATATCACCAAGTAATCCTCTATCATGAAGGCAGCCCAGCCTCGAATGCTTACGTTCAATGCTAGCTAGCTCATAAATCCCTCTTCAGACTTCCGTCGCCCACATGCCGGTGATGCAGAAAGGCGAACAGGCAGGGAGGAAGATGACAGGCTGGTGGGTTCAGAGCTGCCTGGGTCCAAGGTCCGTGGGGAAATGCAGGGTGTTGGCAGCAATGAGGGTCAGGTGGTTCACCTGGGACCACCCCTTGAGGCAGGCAGCGTCCCAGTGAAGCCCCAGCAAGAAGGAAGGAGTGGCAGAGAGAGTCCCTTGCTCTCAGACTGTGGGAAGCGTGCATGCAGATGAATTCTTTATTCTCTGATTTAACAAGCTCGGGTGGGCCAGGGTTCTGGGTGGAGGGAGGCCTTCATACTTGTGAGTTAGAGATGAGTCCCAATCACATTCTCATAATTCAGATTCATTCCCGCAACCCCCTCCCCACCTCCGGTAATAATGCCAATTTTAAGGCGCTCCTTACAAGTGCGTGGCTGCTTACTATACTCTTGAAGGCTGTCTCCCTGAAGGCTGTCTACCACGGAGCTGATTTCCACTCACATCGAGTCAGTAAGACAAGGGGGAACTGAACACTGCCTCTCTGATTTGCCAAAGTTGTAAATCTTTGTGGGGACAGAAGGCATCCGTTTTCTCCCAAGGAGCGGCTTAGTGGATTTGAACTGCTGGTGTCATGGTAAGTAACCCAATGTATAACCCACTGTGCTAGCAGGGTTCCTTCTGAAAGGTAGAGGTGGTTTTAAAGGGCTGCTAAGAGAATGGGAGAAGGATCCGAACACTCACCACCACCACCCCACCCCCAGCAAGTTTGCTAAAAGTTTTGAGAACCACCGTGAGCCTAGGGACCAGGCATGCCCTGAGGCAGATCCAGGTCTTCTCAGCAGCACCCAGAAGCCAGCGTGCTGGCTGGAGGAGGCACATCACCAGGAGGCTGCAGCAGCAGTGGGACAACAGGGCAGGCGCTGAGGATACTGGCAAGAGAGAATTTGACATAAACGACTGAGAACTCTAAATTGATATTAAGCGAAGACAAGAGGGGATTGGTGAGAGAAATGGAGTCATCTGGACCTGGAGGTGCTGTAGGGTTAGACTTCAGATGCGGAGGGAGGCAGGCTTGCCGTGTGTTTCTCAGGCTTTACAGTGGATCCCTAGGTACTCAGCCATGGTCCTTGGCTGCTTCGCAGTAGTACATTCCAGAAACAGACAAACCTAGTGCAGTCCAGGTGGTTCTTAGTCACCCACCATCACACACAACTCTAGGCATCAGGCTCCCACAGTACCAGCTCCTGGTACTCAACTTCCTGGGCAAGGACCAAACCCAAACCAGACTCACTGCCACTGAGTCGCGGCCGACTCATAACCACCTTGGAGGACAGGGTAACACTGGCCCTGAGAGTTTCTGAGACTGGAACTCTTTCCAGGAGTAGAAAGCCTCCTCTGTCACCCTCAAAGCAACTGGATGGTTTCTGACTATGGACCTCGCCATTATCAGCCCCGGGAGGAGCCACTGGGCCTCCAGGACATACGGCGCTGCTTTGTGACCCTTCCCCTGGGTCTGTGAAGTTCTTCCCTCCCAGCCTGCTATCCAAAACCAAGCGCCTACACCCGGAAAGGGATCTACGCCAACTCACTGGCAGGGTGGGAGTGGAGGCAGGGAGGGAGCAAGTCCAACCATCAAAAGGTTCCTTCTCTGAGTCTGTCTGGCCATCACTTCGAGGCCAGTGCCAGAGCAAGCCCGAAAATGACACTTACGTGAGCCTCAACTTCTCCATCTGTAAAATGTTCTTGTTATTCACTCAAAATTCACTCCCATCTAACTCAGAGCAACCCTATAGGGCAGAGCAGAACTGCCCCCGATGTAAATCTTTACCGGAGCAGAGAGCCTCCTCTTTCTCCAAAGGAGCAATTTCAAACTGCTGACCTTGCAGGTAGTAGCCTACCGTGGAACCCACTAGGCCACCAAGGCTCCAGTTCTTATTATGTTCTATTAGATCAGAGATTCCCATTCAAGTCAAAGCACGTGCAAAACCAGCTACTAGCCCATTTTACCAACCAGGTGTTAAGGCACTGAAGGGTTAAATTAGTTGCCCAAGGGCACAAAGCTCTGAAGTAGCTGAGCAGGGATTTGAATTCAGGCAGCCTCTGTTCTCCACTCCCTTTGCTGCCCGGCGGGCAGCGTGCCTGTGGTTTGGGTGAGCCCCAGTCTGTGGCCTCCACACCAGGCCAAGGGGCGTGCCCTTCCTTGTCTTGGGGAGCAACAGGGCCAATTGGCTGCAAAGCTGGTGTGTCCTTCACAGTCAGGTCTTGGGAGGAGTTCAAGGACCGGGAAAGTGGCCGCAGCTGCCAAGGAGAAGAGGTGGGATACGGAGCAGAACTGGACTTCCCTGCACTCCGGCTGCTTCTTCCCAACCTCCCTTGCCTGGTGCCCTCTGCTGACAGTCCCTTCGATGTCAGTGTTTCCTATTCAGTCCTCAGTGCCTCCTAGCATTCTGCTACTTTCCCTGGTGATTCACCCAATCCTAAGTCCCCATTCCTACTCATTCCCAAACAATGGCTGTAGGCCGGACTTCTCTCCTTTGAATCTAGCTATCCTTGGGCATCAATGCCTACTTGTTCCACACTCAACATGAGATCCCCACTCCCCCCAAATCTGATCCCCCTCAATTCCCTCACCCACCCGAACTGGACCAGGGCGTCCTCACTAACTCCTCCCTTTTACCCCATGTCCAAGCAGTCAGCAAGTCCTGCCAACTCTGTTTCTGCTGTTGCTTTTGGCTGCCATCAAGAGAGCCTACAACTCAGAATGACCCATGCACAATGGAGTAAAATGCTACTCTGTCCTGTGTCACTCTATGATCCCCTACGCATCGGACGGCTGTGATCCAGAAGGTTTTCATTGGCTGGTTTCTCCAAAGTTGATCGCCCAGCTTTTCTTTGTGTCATGGTTAATTAGGTGCCATTGAGTCAGTTTCAACCCATAGACACCGTATGTACAACAGAATAGAACACTGGCCCATTCTGCATGCCTCATGATCAAGGCTATGCTTGACCCCTTTGTTGCAGCCACCATGTCCATCCATGCCATGGAGGGTCTTGTGATAGTTAAGTTTATTGGGCCAACATGGCCAATGACCACAAGATTAGTAAAGAGCAGAGAGATAAATGGTTCGGCAAGCTTTGCCTCTCTCTTGCTTTTTGATCATTGGACCAGTGTGCGGCTGCTTTCCTTGTTCTGTGCCTCCATTTGCAAGCTACACTACTTGTGGGATGCCTAACCCGTGGGCTGTGATGCTGTAATTTGAGGTTCCTTCAAGACCTGCTTAGCCACGCTACTAGAATGTACATCTCTTGAGCTGGGGACTGTCAGACCCTATCATCTGGCTGACCAACTGTTGGTGACCTACTTGCTGTTTGCTGCCTGTGGCCGGGTAGCCTGAATTGCTCTATGGAGGACTACCCGGTGGCCCTCAGGACTTGAAGGACTGCTAGTGTACTAGCTGTCTCACAGAAGTGAGTTCCACTGAGATGCTTACAACGCCATGGGACCCAAAGACTTTCTACTCACTGGCTTGTGATCGTCCTGCATTTGGCTCCATTGCTTGTGTTTCGTGAGTCTGAAGAGAACTTTATAGATTGGTATCGGAAATATGGGCTAATATCAGACTTAGGCCTTGGACTGGACTGGGTTGGGATGTTTTCTCAATGGTCAATTCCTCTTGTATATAAATCTCTTATGTACATATGAGTGTCTCTATGAATTTGGTTCTCTAGTCTACCCGGACTAACACAGGTCTTCTCCTTTTGTGGTGACCCTTTCCTTTATTATGCATGGCAGGCATCCTTCTCTAGGGACTGGTCCTCCGTGTTAACATGTTTGAAACATGGAAAGCTACGTCTTACCATCCTCTCACCTAAGGGGCATGCTGGCTGCATTTCTTCCGAGACAGATTTGTCCATTCTTCTAGCAATCCATAGTATAGTCAATATTTTTTCACCAACACCATAATTCAAAGGCATCAGTTCTATAGTTTTATTGTCCAGCTTTCGCATCTATGTGTTAATTAAAATATTAAAATTATTATCGCTTAGCTCAGGCAGATCTTAGTCTTCTGTAGGGGGAGGTCAGATGCTTACAGACATCTTCCCTGAAGGCGGTCCCTGCCAGACTGCTGTCTCCCCGCACCACAGGGGTGGGCCTCCTCCCTGCTGCTGGAGACAATGGATTAATGGTCTCTCTCAGTTGAGCCAGGGAACAGGCCAAACCGGCTCTGTGACATCCCAGGTTAGGCTGCCATCCTGTATCTAGGACCTGCCCATCTTGCCACATGTATACCCCCAACCCCTCCTCTTCCTATTGCTTGGATACCCCTAGATCACTCCCTCCCATTACTGTATGACCTATAGTACAACCCCTTCCTGTGACGTATGTCTTCACCTGTAATTAGGGGGCTTGCATGTTCACAGAGAATATAAAAGCCTGGGCTAGCATTAAATATCTCTCTCTCCCTCCACATGAACCACCAAGTGGGGCTGAGGTGAGCATGCTACCATGAATTGTCTGACTCCATTTATTTCAATATTTCTCATGCTCTCTATGACTTTCAATATTTCAATATTTCTCATGCTCGTTATGACTTTACTATGACCTTTACTTATTATCACTGTACAATTGCACCTACCAGACCCATAATGATATGTTAGGGGCTGGCTTCCCCTGACAGTCTTCAAAGTGGCATCATCGATTTTTAGGATTTTTTTTTTAACAATTTATTGGGGCTCATACAATTCTTATCACAGTTAATACATATACATACATCAATTGTATAAAGCACATCTGTACAGTCTTTGCCCTAATCATATTTTTCTCCTCTTTTCTTATTTTACATTTTATTAGGGACTCATACAACTCTTATCACAATCCACACATATACATACATCAACTGTACAAAGCACATCCATACATTCCCTGCCCCAATCATTCTCAAAGCATTTGCTCTCCACTTAAGCCCCTTGCATCAGGTCCTCTTTTTTTTCCCCCCTCCTTCCCCTTTCCCCCCTCCCTCATGTGCCCTTGGTAATTTATACATCGTTATTTTGTCATATCTTGCCCTATCCGGAGTCTCCCTTCCCCCCCTTCTCTGCTGTCCCTCTCCCAGGGAAGAGGTCACATGTGGATCCTTGTAATCAGTTCCCCCTTTCCAACCCACTCACCCTCCACTCTCCCAGCATCGTCCCTCACACCCTTGGTCCTGAATGTATCATCCACCCTGGATTCCCTGTACCTCCAGCCCTCTTATGTACCAGTGTACAGCCTCTGCCCTATCCAGCCCTGCAAGGTAGAATTCGGATCATGGTAGTTGGGGGGAGGAAGCATCCAGGATCTGGGGGAAAGCTGTGTTCTTCATCGGTACTACCTCGCACCATAATTAACCCATCTCCTCTCCTAAACCCCTTATACCTGATCCCTTGGCACCTCGTGATCGCACTGGTGATTTTTTGGGATTTTAAACAACTTACTTGCAGCAGATTTGGCCAATGCAGTGTGTCACTCAATGTCCTGACTACTTCCATGGGTACTGACGTAAAATGAAATCCTTGACAATGTCAATATTTCCTGCATGTGTATCATAATGTTGAGTACAATTACCTTTATCTGGAAGATCCACTGAAACTTGTTCACTATCATCACAAGCTCCCCAAACAAATGAGTGGTGTCCGCGCCTGAGATACATTAGTTGGGTATCCAACCCAGGTCTCCCAGCCTCCACATGGACAGTCAGGATTTCACTGAACCACCACTGCCCGCCCTGTCTCCTACACTTTGCTGCATCTTTGTTCCCTTCATGGGGCCCTAGTCAGGTTTTACCACCTAAACCCTGGAAACTGGATCCAGCCTCAGTACCTCTCTCCCCTCATCCAGTCCATATTTTCACATCAGCCAGAAGGGTCACACCATGTTATTACACACCACCATCCCCGCCCCCACAAGAAAAAAGCCATGGACCAGCTTCAATGGCCTTCAGGATGAAGCATGACTTCTGTCTTGCCATCCAGGGTCCTAACTTGCCTGGCCCACTCTTCAGCCCTGTGGCTTTTCATGGGCACCTTTGGGCCCTGCCTGCTAGCCCTTCTCAGCCTCCTGTCTCCTTCTCAAGGGCCTCACTCCCTCACCCATCCTTTCACTTTCCTTCTTTCCAAGCGCTCACCTTCAAGGCTAACACTTCAACCAGGTAGACACATGGAGGGGGGGTGGGGCCTGGCTCGCCAAACTTCCTCCTCTCCAGGAATCAGTTGGAAGAAGTAACGTGTTTTCCCAAAAACCACATCTGTGCTACGGGACCGTCCCCAGTCACGACTGATTGCACCAGTAGCAGATATTTGAGCCAAATTGTGCTAATCAGATCCTTTGCTCTTGAGTATTTGCAACTAGGAATGACGTTGAAGAGGGCTGGTAAGAGCGAGTCTCCTTAAAGCCCATAAACAGCAGAGCGCTGGAGACCCAATGGCTGACCTTAGGCTACTGGGACCACCTGTTTCCTGCCCTTCCAAGTCAGCTTTTCCTGTTGATTCTGGTCAAGAGCCAGAAGTCTCCCCCCAACTTCCTTTCTAAATCCTGCCATCAAAAGAATCTTGACTCACGTTTTCCTGATTCGAACACTGCTGCCCTGGGCCCTGCCCCAGAGTTGCTCGGGCCCTCTCCGTCTCCGTCTCCCTCTCCGTCTCCTCAGAGATTCGTGGTAAAGCCTTCCACACTGCACTCCACTGCTCCCCTCAAGCCACGGGAGTTCAACACACATTTACTCAGCATCAACTTCGCGTGATAATCTGCACACGCCGAGCCAGACACAGGCCCTGGCCTCCGAGCCCTCAGTAGCGCGAGGCCAGGCACCGAGAAGCATACTCTGTGATCAAGATGGATATAACCCGTGGCCAGGGGCCTGGTGCAGGAGCGCGGGGGTGGGGGGTGGGGGTCTGGTCCTGAGAGGGCTGGGCTCCTGGAGGCGGGGCTATGAGCTGCATCCAACAACCCCAGCACTGAGGCCTGCAGTGCAGATTCGTTCAGAAAAAATAAGACCATTTTTTTTATCAAAATGAAAATAAATTTATTCGTTCTTGTGTGTGTAATACCTGATTACCATTTAGATTGCCTACTTTATTGGCGAGAAAAAAAACTTTTCCGTACGAAACCTGGCACTCGTTTTTAACTGCTGAATGTTACCATCTGGGCGCATTTGAATTGCTGGCAAGGAGGCGGCCAGCCGGGATGGACCAGCCAGTCCAGCCAGGGATTTTCACTCGCTGACACAAGACCTGTCCGAGGGGGAAGGGCGGTCTAGGCGGAGGAACAGCACATCCGCGGCTCACGGCAAAGCAGCCCGTGGGTGCGGGAGTGGCAGAGATTGAGTTAGGCCACCAGAAGTAAGAACGACAAGAAAGAAAGTAGGCGAGAGAGGCTGGCAGAGGCCCGACCACAAAGGGCCTCATTTCATTTCCACATCCTGGCCCGCGCTGGGCTTTATCCTGAGAACATCAGAGAGCCTGATTGAGCAGGAGGGGTCCCTGTCACTTGGGTGTCCATGGGAAGGATGGATGGGTTGGACAGTGGTAGGGGAAGGGCAGACTCTCCTTCTCTTGCCTAAACCCTGACCACCTCGGACCCTTGAGGTTCCAGCTCCGGTTACCTATAGCTGTCAGGCAAGGGGTGAGGGTCCAGAGGTCAAGGTTCAGAGGGAGAAGGGGCCCCTGCTACCTTCCGGTCCCAGCCCACTAACCCCAGGCTGAATGTAATTGTCCTCGATGAAGCCATCATCATCCTCCTCTTCACCCACCTCCGGGCAGTTCCTCTTTCCCGTCTCTGGCAGAGGGCGGTGCCGGTAGCTGGCCCGGTATTGGCGGCAGAGGTGGCATTTGGCAGCAAGTGTGATGAGCAGGGAGAGGGCCACGGCGCCGAGCACAACCCCCAGCAGCACTGGCCAGCCCCCGGCCTTGGGGCCTGGTTCAGGCGATGACGCAGCGGATGCTGTAAGGAGCTCCAGGGGCCCCAGCGTGGCTGCCGGGGGAAGGACTCGATTATTGGTGGAGTCCTCCCTGGGGACACCGAGAGGTGCGAGGGCAGGCCCTCCCCCCACCTTCCCCCCACCTTCCCCCCACTGGCACTTGCTTTGGTTTGTCTCATTCATGGAGAGGCTTGGAAACTCACGATGAGCCCTGGCCTCTGCCAGACACAGTCCTGGCTCCAAGGGGACCTTCAGGTGGCAGGCAGCTCTAGGGCACGGAGTCCTAGAAAAAGCACAGATACCTAAGTGCCATCAGTGAACCTAGGACACACATTCCAGGTCACACTCAAAGCCACCCTGGAAAAACTCTGGACACCAGACACCTGGGCCCTAATCAGCTGCTCACAGAAGTCAATTGTTTACAAGGTAATGATGCAGAAGCAGCTCCGGATTGCTTGAAGCTTGGGCAAGTGCAACCCCACCCCACCCCCAACTCTGCACACACACACACACACACGTAAAAAATGCTCATAAGACTGTTGTGTTGGGTGTAAACATTAGCTCCACTTTACAGGTGAGGCTTGGAAAGATGAGCTGACTCAACAGGAGTGGCAGGATTTGAATCCAGGTCTCTGATGCCAGAGGCCAGTCTTCAACACTGTCTGGTAGGCTGAAGATGGAAGGTCAGGACAGAGGCAGGTCCCGGCCCCCAGCAGTGGGAGACTCCAGTTGCCTGGAGCTCACCAGCCAGAGTGGAAACGACACATAGAGGACAACACAGATATTGCCACCCCAACTCAACCTTCACCCTCCGTCACAGCATTGCCCAGTCATCTCGGCCCAAGGGGGCCACGCTCTGACCCCAAGGGAGGCCCCAGTCGGGAGATATTTAGAGGAGAATCAAGTGACTCGGGCATGTATCAGGATGGGGTCACCCCAGGCTTGGGGAGGGCGGTCCTAGAGCAGGAATATTGGAATTAAGGAGGTACCTAAAGGTGCCTGGTGGAGCTCTGGAACCAAAGGAATGTCTGAGGAGGAACACCGGAGAGGAGATCTCGGAAGTGCCTAGGGAGGAGCAGCTGAGTTAGGGAGACTCTCTGCCCCTGCCACCCAAGGGCACATCCGGGCTAGGAGAGAAGCGGCTGGGTTAGGGGGTGCTCCGACATTTCCCCCCCCCCCATTTTATTGGCAGCTCTTTCAGGTATCCTAACGGTCCACAGTTCAGTCCCATCCAGCAGTATTGTACAATCGCTACTCCAATCAATTTCAAAACATTTTCTTTCTTCTTGAACTCCTTGATATCAGTTCCTCCTCATCCCCTCCCCCACCACATTCTTCAATACTTCCTTTAACACTAATACTTTCGATGTGGGTTCTTCCATGTTCTCTAATACCCCCACGACTCTCTCACTACCGTCTATTGAGCCTCACCGATCTAAATACCTCTGGGGTACATATGCCCCTCCTCTCTACCTTGTGGCCAGTGCCCTAGCCCACTTCACGACCTTTGCTTTACTTTGATGTTGGAAATCATCTAACTTGTCTGTCCACTTCTCCATTCCCCAGGGAGATACAATCTGGTCTGGGCTTTCTCATTTCCCTTCATAAAAAGCTTTCAAGATCTCCCGATGGATGCCCGGCTCAGAACTAATCCCAACATCTTACCACCCTTCACCTGACCCTTGGGGTCAAACTCTTCTTCCTCTCCATAGGTCCCTCCCCTGCCTCCAGCCCACCCCCCCTCCAGCTTCCTTGCCACCTCAATTTTTTGAGTCCTCCACTCAAGGCCAAGCCACCCCATTGGATAGGGTAGAGCCGGCCCTGTGAATTTCTGAGAGTGTCATTCTCTAAGGAATAGAAAGCCCTGCCTTTCTCCCACAGAGAGCAGCTGGTGGGTTTGGACCCTTATTTGCCAATGAGGATGTCGCCCTTCACTGCCCATATAGCAGCCAAATACCAATCAGAAGTGCCCATTGGCTAGACAGGCAGCATCTGAGTTCCTTAGTCTATGACCTGGCAGTAGTGGAGAGCTTGGCACACCGCTACTTAAGGCAGGTTTTTGAAATGAGTGAGGGAGAGAGAGTTGGGATAGTGGAGGAGGTGGGCATTAGAAAGCAGAGGTCAATCATTCACTCGCTGGCTTATTTAGTCATTCATTCATAAGCAAGCACTCATTGGGTGCCTACTGCGGGCCTCCCCCTAGGAACTGGGTCCTCACACAGAAAAAAATATGTGAAACTGAAATAAATTTGATATAGCTAAGATTTTTTCCCATCCCTTTTCCGCCTGCCCTGTCCCTATGAATTCTTCCCAAGGTCACCCCCCCCCCTCTGAACTCCCTCCTCACACCGACCTGCCCATCCCCCGCATTACACACACACACACACACACACACACACAGTCTGTGAGCCCACTCACACCTACTACTCACACAAGCACTCGTCCCCCCCTTAACGCCCCCCCTTGTCAGGCACACCCCCACCCGGATTGTTCCTGTCTTTACTCTCCCAAGAACCCCCCAGGGTCTATGTGGAAAGTGGGTGCTTCCTCCCCAGGTCCCCTATGACGCCCCTTTTGCTCCCCACCTGCAGGGACTGTGCACGTCCGCGGAGGAAGCTTCCGGCTTGGGCGGGCTGAACCTAGACCCGTGGGCGGGCCAGCGCCTCCCCTGGACTCACCTGGGAGGGAGCCGGCGGGGCGGAAGCCGCAGGTGAGGGCAGAGGGGGCAGGCCGCGCCTCCAGCAGAGGGGGGCTGCGACGCCTCCTCCTCCTCCCCCGCGTCGGCTGCGCCCCTACCCCGGTTTGAGCGGGCCGGTGCAGCCGGGCCCTAGGAACAGAAGACACCTCAGCCGGCAGCTGCTCCGGCTGGCGACCATAAAAAACAAATACGTTTCTGGAGGCAGGTCCAAAGTCCAGCGTTTGGCCAGCCCGTGGAGGCAGTGGGCTGGAACCAGAAGGGGTGGGGAAGGCCAGTCACCATCCATTGGCTGTGACTCATGGCAAGCCCAGAGGACCCCGCAGAACTGCCCCATCGGGTTTCCCAGGCTGCAGGCTCACTCACTCTGCGACAGGATGGAGCTGAGGGCGGAGAGATGGCAAACAGCTCCCGCTGTCTCCCCTCCCACTGGCTGGTGGGTTTCCACCGCGGCCCTCTCAGTGAGCCTCTGAGCCCGGAACCACGCGCCACCAGGGCTCCTCCGGTGGACCAACGACACGCCTAAGTTACCTGCAAAACTGTGGGTGTGGCCTGCACAGCGTCTTCACGCCTTCGTGGATCTCGGGATCCACGAGAGCTGCATCCCCTAGACGCCAGGCTTCGCCACTCACCTGGTGCCCCCTGAGCCCCTTCTCCTTACCACTCCAGCCCAAGGTCTCTTGGAGTCACCTTCCCCTGCCCGACCTCCAGCCCGCAAGCCCCGCCTTCCCCTCATTATCACATCATGATTTCTTCCTGGGCTGCCTGCCCACTCACCCCGGAGTTGTCCCTGGGTGGGGCCAGATGTTGACACTCTGCGTTCCCAGCGTCCACCAAATACCTGACTCGGGAGTTTTCCATCACTAGCCAAGGGAAGGCAGGTTGCACAAGGAAACGCAGAATCCACCCAAGGCAACCCGCTGAGGCAAGCTGGGGAGGGGGTGCCAAGAGGGGACATCGCAGGCCAAGTGGAGGGCCATGCGCACATTAGGACAGAGCCAGAGCTTCTATCCCCCTCTGCTGACTCCTTCCTAGGTCTCCAGCCTCCCTGTCTCATACCCCAAACCCTTTGTACTCATATGGGCTGCTTCCTTGGTGGGATTTCTGCTTTCCCTCTCCCATTTCCCCTGGCCCTCTCTCCCCATGTAACCCACCCCATACTCTCTCTACTTCCTCTTCCTCCTGGCTAATCACTTCTCCCAGGATGACTCATTATTCAGGCACCTGCTTGTGGTGGCTGTGACTTACTGTCGAGCCCCTCATCTCCTGACAACCCCACGTCTTGGCAATGGCCGAGGGTCCGCTCAAGTCTATTGTCACTGTGTA
Source organism: Tenrec ecaudatus (assembly GCF_050624435.1). Classification (NCBI taxonomy): domain Eukaryota; kingdom Metazoa; phylum Chordata; class Mammalia; order Afrosoricida; family Tenrecidae; genus Tenrec; species Tenrec ecaudatus. The sequence goes on from NC_134530.1 coordinate 68,028,622, forward strand.
TTCTGAATGTCTTCGAGCCAGGACACTCGTCCTCCAGCACATCTCAGGCAATGCTCTTGTGATCCATAAGATTTCTAACTGGCTGAGTTTCAGAAGCAGACCGTCAGGCCTTCCTAGTCTGAGTACCCCGACCCTTCCCAGCATGGATGACCCTGCTGGTGTTTGAAACTACAAGGTGACTTCAGAAAGTGCGTGGGGGAAATCCCATGATATTTCCATTCTATTTTCCCCGCAAACACGTTTTGAAGCCTCCTCAAACGTCGCATAGCTTCCAATATCATAGGGCGCACAAGCCACCGCAGAGCGACCAACTGACAGAAGAGGAGGCCCAGCTCAGCTGCCCCTTTCTCCAGACCTTCAGTCCTCCTGAAGCTCCCTAGTCTGATGGACGTGCCTCCCAGCCCTCCTCCCTCTTCTCTCCTGCCACCCTCACCACACAGCACTGCAATGATTTTCCCTTGATTTGGTGGGAAATCCCTAAGACCAGGCTCACCGCCACCATGGGACAAGACAGAGCTGTCACTCTCGAAGGAATCGAAAGCCCTGCCTTTCTCCCGCACAGCAGCTGGTGGTTTGGGCATGCCAGGGCCTATAACATCCCTGAGAGTTGGTGGTGTATCTGTTCCCCATCAGATCCCCAATGTCAGCAACAATAAATAGTTCTAAACCAAATGAATGAAAGTAGAGTGAGCATGATCCTGGAAGGCACAATGAGGACCCAAGAAAAGTCTGGGGCTTTGCTTGAGTTTTTGAAGGGAAGAAATCTTATGATTCAGTGACAGCTAGTCATTGAACACTGTTGAACACTGCGCATCAGGCCAGGTTGCTGTAACTAGTAAAACTCACAACATAGATGCCACCTCTTCACCATCCTAACGAGCACAATCCAGTGGTCCTCAGTACATCCCCATGTTGTGCATCCAACATCTCAATAGGCTTTTCACCCCAAAAGCATACCTCCTACCCATTAAGTAGTCATCCCCCATCCCTCCCACCACCCCGCCAGCGTGCGGCTACCATTAATCTATGGTGCCTGTCCCAGATAGTTCATCTTTGTGCCAGTTTTTTAATGAACTATTTTATTTCATCTTCATGTTAGTTATTCCCTTAACGAGTGAAGAAAGGGAGGCTGGAAGAAGGTTAGTTTCCAGGAAGCCCCACAGAAGAACGCGAGCAAAAGGCTGCTCAGTTATCCCCTGCCCGAGCTTCGTTCCACCTTAGAGGGATCTTCTAAGTGGATGGAAGGCCAGTTTGGAGGTTGTTGTGACCCATCTGGTGAGAGGGCAGGGCTTGCAGGGTATTACCAGTGGAGGCCTGGGGGAGCACGCAGATGCCAGCTACATGAAGGTGAAGACAAGCGGATTTGCTGTCTCAATGGGAAGCAGAGGAACAGAGAGAAATCACGAAAAGCTCCAATACTCCGGGTTGAGCAACTGGGAGAGCGGAGCCCACCTTTATTGAGATGGGAAAGACTCTAGGTGGGACAGGTTTGGAATTCCATTCTGGACACTTTAACGAAGAACGTGTGAGACATGTGAGTGGATGTAGTGGAAGGTGAGGGCTAGAAATAGAAATGTAGGAATTATCAAAATGTAGATGACTTTCACAATCCTTAACAGAATCTCAACATGCTCAATGCACAAACTGCCCCCGCCCTCACCCGACTCCCTTTCACCACTGGTAACCATCAATATAGCTTCTGTTACAGTAACTTCAACATAGAACTGTCTGCATAGTTTCTTCCTTTACCCAGGAGAGAACCCGCAGTGTTTGCTCCCTGTGTTGGACAGGGTTCTCTTGAGAGACAAACCAGATTGCTAGTGATTATATATAAATATATTTATAAAGATAGATATATAATACAAGAAATGAACCGTTAAATTATATACAGATAGATAATACAAGAAATTAACAGTTAAATTATAAAGCATTGAGACACTAGCAGTCCTTTAAGGCTTGAGAGCCACCAGTTGCCAGTCCCCTTCTGTAGAGAGAGCTGGGCTATATATATCCAGGCAGCAAACAGCAAGGCAGGTCCCCAACTGTCATCAACTGTCGGTCCCCACCTCCAGAGATGAACGTTCCAATCGTGTGGGCTTAAAGGGACCTCACCTTACAGTGACACAGTCCACAGGCTAGGCATCCCACAGGTAGTGTACCCCTTTAAACTGAGGCACAGAACAAGCAAGGCGAGGCTCACCGAGCCATTTATCCCTCTGCCCTTCAATTAATCCTACTTGTGTTTATCGGCCAGGCTGGCACAATAAACTATCGCAGTCCCTGATAGACCAGACATATGGGCTTCTCTCTCTTGCTGGCTGTTCTCAAGGCGCCTGCATGTACTTGTACGCACCATGACTTCATTTCTCTTCATGACTGCGTGGTATGCCATTGTGTGCATACCTTATTTTATAGACATTTCAGCTTGTGTCCACTTTTGGATACTGTTTCCTGCCTTCGTTTCTCCTGCTGGTCTCTACCTGAGATTGGGATTCCTGGGCGCCCGGTCATGTTCAACTCTTGGAGGGACCACCAAACTGGTTTCCACAATGGCTGCCACATTTTACATTCCCACGGGCAATGGGTAATGGTTCTAATCACTCCACAATCTCACCAATACCTACTGTTTTCCTTTTTGGTCATTGGCATTATAATAGGGGGTGAAGTAGTAGCTAATTGCAGGGAGGGTGAACTTTTAAAGCTAGGCACCTGGATGAGGTACCCACGAAGAAATGAAGAGAGAGAAAGAGCAAGGACTGAGTCCTGGCGGGTGGGGGTAGCGGTGGGGGAGGCCAGGAGGAGCAGCACAGGAGCAGTGGGAGCCAGCGTGCTTGAAGGAAGGCACCCGAGAGATGACGTCAAGGGCTCGGTTTGCTATGTCAAATGCTGCTGCTAAGTCCCCTCACATTGGACTGAGAAGTCGCCTTTGAAATGGTCAACGTGGAGGTTCCTGGGAACCTTGACAAGCACGGTTTCACTGGTGTGCGGAGGACAGAAGCCCAGTTGGAATAATGCATGACTGTGGGAGTGGACAAAGTGGGCCAACTCACTCGAGGAATTAAGGTATAAAAAAGAGAGAAATAAGGCAGATGTTGGAACAAAGTGCGGGTTCAGGGAGGATTTTTTTTTTTTAATTTTAGGATCATTGTTGTTAGATCTTGTGTGTATGCTTGTCAAAATGACCCAGGGGAGAGGATTGCACTGAGTAGCTGACTGAGGAGCCACGAGAAGGCAGGTTCTAGTGCACAGAGGGAGGCTTGTCTCAGTGTGGGAGCACAGAGTCCAGTGGAGTGCTAGGACAAAGGTGGAGTATATGGGTAAGCTGCATTTCCCATGGGTGTGTGAGCATTAAGCAACTTTTCTTCTGGCGGCTTTTTATGTTTCTCCACGTAAATAGAAGTTAACATTGCTGGATACAAATGAAGCGTGGCGAGGTGTGTGAGGTCTGAGGAGCGCAGCGGAACTGTAAACTCATCTGCATGGAGTCGGGGGGAGCCTGTGGGCTTGTATAACAAAACTTGCCAAAAAGGCTTCCCTTGCATTTGGTTGGATAGGAGTGCACTTGCTTAAAGTGGGTCTTCTTCCCAACTCTCTGCAAACCCCACCAAGCGACTGGGGGAGACTATGCAAATCGGGTGTGTGTCACACTAACCGAGGGGGTTACCCCTCTCCAGGCTGTAAGGATGAGCCGCCTTTGAAGCAGCAGAGGAGGGAAAAACCCAGAGGAGCTGGGAAGAGCATGCTCACGATCTCTGTCTAAAGTGGGGGAGGCTACTGGGGCCAGATACAGCCCAGCCTGTGGCATGGAGACCCGGAGAAGCAGCGCCGAGACTACAGGGAACCTTCTCCGTATCTAGCTTGAGATTACAGACCTGTGGGATAGAGTGAGAGGCTGGATGGCTTCCTGGCTCGTGGAGGCAAAAGCCAAGAGATCATGTGCATGAGAGGTTGAGAACTGGAGAGAGACGTGGCTGCTGGCTGAAGAGACCAATGACAGTGTCCTTACTGTCTTCTGACATTGACGAATGGTCATCTATTACTCCCCCAACAAGCCCCCTTAATTGCGAATCTTATCTGAGAGCGCTGTGCGGTTACTGCAATGAACTGTTGAACCCAGAATTGATGTAGAGTGGTGTGGAAAAGCAGCGGCATCAGACTTCGTAAACAGCCGCGTATCATGGAGGCTTGTCTGACCTCCGCCTCGTGGCATTGGAGAAGGAGGAGGTCAGAGGTCAGAGGAAGTCAGGCATGGCCCTCCGTTACCATGTAGCAAAGCAGTCAGAGGGGCTTAATGTCTCTTTTTCCCAAGTCACTCTAAGAGCAGGTGGGGAGAGGGTTGAGAAATGATGCCTTAGGAATCCAGTTCTACTATAATGCCAGAGATCACGTGATACAATTTTCCCAAACCAATGGCCTATTCATGGCAAATACCCTTTTCAATAGCATAATCTGGGACTATATATGGAGACCTCACTGGATGAAATACAGAGGGATAAAATCAAGTACACCTGTGAAAAGAGACAATGAAGAAGCTCAATATCATCGTTCAAAACAAGGTATGAACCAACTGCAGAACAGGCCATCAACTGCTCATACGCAAGTTTAAGTTGAGGTTAAAAAAAATTAAAACATCGTTTGAGAGCCAAAGTATGACTTTGAATATATAATGTGTTAGTCTGGGTAGACTAGAGAAACAAATCCATGGACATACATATGTATAAGGAAAAGATTTATATACAAGAGCAATTATACATTAAGAAAACATCCCAACCCAGTCCAGTCTAAGGCCATAAATCTGAAATTAGCCCATATGTCTGATACCAATCTCTAAAGTCCTCTTTAGACTCATGATCACAAGCCAGTGGATAGAAAGTCTTTGGGTTCAGTGGCGTTGTAAGCATCTCAGCACTGGCAGGGGGTCCCTCTGTGGCTTCACCGGCTTCAGAGTTCTGGTTGCATCCATGTGGCTTGTCCGGCTCAGGACACTAGGGTAGTTCCATGTGTCTTGCCAGCTGCAAAGTCTCCCAGGGAGTGACGTAGTGAGAGTCTCTCCTGCCTCCCAGGAGGAAATGCCAGATTTCCTAGAATTCTCAGGAGAAGGCCATGCCCACACAGAGGCCTCATTAGCTATGATCTGATTGACAAGCTAGACTCCACCCCTTCACTCAATCCTCAAATTGACAAACGATTATATAACTACCACACATACCACTTTAATTTAGAGACCATCTCAAGAATAGAGTTGACACATGGAACACTAATGACTGAAGACTAGACACGTTGTGGGATGACATTAAAGATAGCATACACCAGCAAAGGAAAAGGTCATTAAAAAGACAGGAAAGCACCGAAAGACCAGAATAGTCAGAAAAGACTCCGAAATTTGCTATTGCGCATAGAATAGCTTGAGAAATGAAATGAAGGCATTGAAATAGACCATTTCAAAGGTTATCTCAAGAAGACAAAGCACAGTGTTATAGTGACACCTCCAGACTTGGAGTTAGAAAACCAAAAGGGAAGACCACATTTCCAGCATTTTTCCCAGCATTTCTCAAGTTGGAAGAACTGAACAAAAAATCCAAGTCTCAATGTGTAATATCGAAGGAGTCTATGAGCAAAATATTGAACAGTGCAGGAAGCATCATACATGGTCACTATACCAGAGAATAACTTCACTATCTCAGGAGAGGCATCTGATCCAGAAACGGTGCTATTGAAGAAAGGAAATGAGGAACTGAAGACCACAGGGACTAAGGAAGTCATTGACCTTGCTAGAAAATCCTACAGGAGTTCCAGAGACCTATGAGGATGGAACTTTGGCCAGGGTGGAGGACACATGCCAACAGTTTAGATTGATGGTAGCAGCAGAAATCATGAGAGAAGTGGTGCACAGCTGGATGCAAAAACAAAGACAAGGAAAGAGTCATGAGCGATAAATAACAATTTACCTACAAAAAGAAACCATTAAGACCAAGCTCTACACAGCCTGGCCCACCAGGCCGTGATGATGATGTTCCTGAGTAGAGCAGCCAGTCCACAGAGAGAACAACATGGCTGGCCCTACTATGAGACATGATGCCCCTCAGTGACTAAGGGCGATACAGGGGACAGCACCGGAGACACAGTGTGGGAATTGCACCTGACCTGATCCCACCACACCGAGGGAAAGCACTGGGGGAGTGCAGCGGAACAGCAAGGGAATGGAGTGGCAAGGTCCCCAGGGAATGCTGAAAGTGGACTTCGGGGCCAGGGCGTGGTGCCCCAACAGACTGGACTGGAAAACGCTCCTAAGGGCCAGCAAATGATCCCTGAACTAACTACAAGCTTTTCTCTTGTGAACTGTTTTATTCTGTTCTTTGTCAGTGGTTTGTTTTTGTTGTTTTGTTGTCTGGTTGTATACTGTTGCTTTGTTTTCCTCTGTCTAGTTTTCGTGCATGTTAGTGACTCCACAGGTCTGTCTGAATAGGACAGGCTGGATGAACTATCTGGAGGAAAAACAATGGGACCGACAGTTTTGGGGGGACTTGGGGTGGGGGGTAAGGGGGGTAAGGAAGTGGTGTTAACAAACCCAGGGACAAGGGAAAAACACGGGACCCCAAATGGTAGAGAAGGGGGAGTGGCAGGCATGGTGGGAAATGATCAAGGGTAAGGTTGCTTAGAGAAGAGGTATACTCTAGCCCAGGTGGCGATGAAGCATGGTAGTAGGGCAGGAGGAAAGTCAAGGGAGATGGAGGAAAGAGCTAGGAGTCAAAGGGCATTCATGGAGGTCTAGACAAAGACATGTACATGCAAATATATATAGGAGGATGGGGAAATAGATCTATGTGTCTATATTTATAGGTCAAGTATTAAGGTGGCGGAAGGACCTTGGGCCTCTACTCAAACACTCCCTAAATGCATGAATACCTTCTTTTATTAAATTGGAACTCTATGATGCTCACTCTCCCGACACAACGGCTGGAGCCAAAGTGTGTGAACAAGTAAATGTGGTGAAGAAAGCTGATGGTGCCCGGCTATCAAAAGAGATAGTGACTGGGGTCTTAAAGGCTTGAAGATAAACAAGCGGCCATCCAGCTCAGAAGCAACAAAGTCCACATGGAAGAACACACCAGCCTGAGTAAGCGAGTGGTCCCAAAGGGATCAGTTACCAGGCATCAAAGAACAAAAAATCATATCATTGACTGCACACCTCCATGATAGGATCGCTGAAGACAAATGGGTGCATAAGCAAATGTGGTGAAGAAAGCTGATGGTGCCCGGCTATCAAAAGAGATAGTGTCTGGGGTCTTAAAGGCTTGAAGGTGAACAAGCGGCCATCTAGCTCAGAAGCAAATAAGCCCACATGGAAGAAGCACACCGGCCAGTGTGATCACGAGGTGCCCAAGGGACCAGGTATAAGGCATCATGCAAAAAAAAAAAAAAGATATAAGTGTGTGTATGTATGTGTATATATGTGTATATGTATATATGTATGTATATATGTATATATATCATGTTGAATGAATGGGGAAGTGCAGAGTGGAGACCCAAGGCCCAAGTGTCGACCAATGGAGACCCCCTCATGGAGGGGTTTAGGAGAGGAGATGGGTTAGTTAGGGTGTGAGGTGGTATCGATGGAGAACACAGCTTTCCCCCAGATCCTGGATGCTTCCTCCCCCCAACTACCATGATCCGAATTCTACCTTGCGGGGCTGGATAGGACAGAGGCTGTACACTGGGGCATATGAGGGTTGGAGGTACAGGGAATCCAGGGTGGATGATACCTTCAGGACCAAGGGTGTGAGGGACGATGCTGGGAGAGTGGAGGGTGAGTGGGTTGGAAAGGGGGAACTGATTACAAGGATCCACATGTGACCTCTTCCCTGGAAGAGGGACAGCAGAGAAGGGGGGAAGGGAGACTCCGGATGGGGCAAGATATGACAAAACAACGATGTATGGGTTGCCAAGGGCATATGGGGGAGGGGGGAATGGGGAGGGAGGAGGGGATAAAGGGGAGGACCTGATGCAAGGGGCTTGGGTGGAGAGCAGATGCCTTGAGAGTGATTGGGGCAGGGAATGTATGGATGTGCTTTATACAATTGATGTATGTATATGTATGGATTGTGGTAAGAGTTGTATGAGTCCCTAATAAAATGTAAAAGAAGAAAAGAGAAAAAAATGATTAGGGCAAAGACTGTACAGATGTGCTTTATACAATTGATGTATGTATATATATGAACTGTGAAAAGAATTGTATGAGCCCCAATAAATTGTTAAAATTAAAAAAAAAAAAGAAAATGATTAGGGCAAAGAATATACAGATGTGCTTTATACAATTGATGTATGTATATGTATGGACTGTGATAAGAGTTGTATGAGCCCCTAATAAATTGTTTAAAAAAAAAAAAAAGACCAAGCTCCAATTTCTCAGCAGAAACCATGCAGGCAAGAAGGCCAGGGAATGACATACACAGAGTTCTGGAAGAAAAAGACAAAATGTCTACCAAGAAACATCTACCCAGCAACATTGGCCCTCACATATGACGGTGCAATTAGGGTGTTTCCAAAATAACAGAAATTTAAGCAATTTACAAAAAAAAACAACAAAAAAAACCCAACAATCAGGCCAACATGATCAGAAGTACAAGCAGAGTTCTTTGGACAGAGAAGCACCAACAGTAGACAACAACCTGAGATGAGCATACAAGACAGCACTACCTAGACGCCAACCCAGATATAGAAACAGCCTACAAGACTGAAAATAGGGACCCCGAGCTATCATGCTGTAATGAAGACAATTACAAAGTAAATAGAAGGAAGGCTGCAGCTATATGACTTTCTAATGGAGAAGACGACAAATAGATTTCAAGATAGAGCAGTGTTTTTAGTTTGGGAAGAAACTAATAGAGTCATTTCAAAGAAAATGAATATATTTTCTCATAATAAAAAGAAGAAAACCATAAGAGAATTAGTAAACACTAAAACAGCGACGAAAATAATGGCAAGAAAACCCCCAACCAAAATGACCTCAGTACAGAAAAAGCATGTGGAATAAAGAGACCAGTCTCACTGCTAAACAAGACCAAACACACGCAACAACACAACAGCAGCCAATGCATACCGATCAGTGATGGCACTGAAGGCAACTGGATTAAATGCACCAGTGAAAATACAGAGAGGAACAAAATAGATAAGAAAGCAGGACCCAGCAATACGCTGCTTACAAGAAACACATCTTAGACACAAAGACAAAAATAGACTAAAAATCTAAGGATGGAAAAAAGGAATCCTGCTAATGACAAAAAAGAGCTGGAGTACAATATTAATTTCTGATAAAATAGACTTTTAGTCAAAATCTAGCACAAGAGACAACTAAGGGCATAGATTAAGGATTTAAAGGTCAATTTCAAGGGGACATAACCATAGTAAATATCTATAGGTGTGCTTCCAAGAATGGAACCACAGATTTGACAATTTTTTTCCTTTTTTTAATCATCGTTTTATTATGGGCTCTTATCACAATCCATACGTACATCAATTGTGTAAAGCAAGATTTGACAAATTTATTAAGTGTAATGGAGAGTGCTTTGAAGGTAATAAGGTTTTTTGTTTTGTTTTAATTTAAAAACATAGTTGGAGGGGTGATTCCAGTTTTTAGGGGGTACTCCCTCATATTTTTTTTATGGTTACCAAGGGGGACAGGAAGGGAAGTGATCCAGACAGGGGGACACTCTGGGAAATTTGCCAGAGTTAAAGTCAGCCGAGGCAAATAGTGTTATACACACAATTGGGCACTAGACCTCTGCTGAGCAGAGGTGGGAGCGGAAGTGGGAGAACCCCCACAAACAGATATATGTTTGGCAGAGAATATGTGTGCACCTTTGCTACAAATATATCTATGAAAGTGATGGGATTTACAGGGGGAGGGGGATAATAAACATTTCTTAGACCTAGTCAAACACCTTGAGGGAATGAATCATTGGGTCTGTGGGCTCAGGATCATAGTCTCAGGGGCACCAAGTAAATTGACATAACCCGGTTTAAAAAGACATGGTTCTACATCCTGGTTTGGTGAATAGTCTTCAGGGTCTTCAGACCTTGTGAGAAGCCATAGAAGGCGCAATTATTGGTCTCTCTGTGTCCGTAGGGAAGAAGGAGAGCTGGAAAGCAAAGATTCGAGGAAACAATTAGTTCAGTGGACTAATGGATTGTGGGAAACAGAAGGATTTCTCCCAAGCTGTCTCCCCCAAATATATGCCAAACTTAGCTGCTTCCGAATGACTAAACACTTGGAGGTCATCAGAAGTAGATCAGGGTTGTTCTCCCTGAGAGCTATCAGCCATAGAGCAAGCAGTCCCCGCTGTTTATCCCACAGCGAGTAGGGCCCACTCCATCTGATAAGGATAGAGTTGTCTGTTTCCTTGTAGGAGACCCCAGAGAGGTCAAACCCGCCCAAGGATGACCAAGGTTAGGCTGCCATCTTGAATCTAGGATCCGTCCATCTTGTCACATGTATACCCCCAATCCCTCCTCTTCCTATTGTGTGTATTTCCCTAGATCACCCCCTCTCATTACTGTATTATTTATAGCACAACCCCTTCCTGTGACATATGTCCTCACCTGTAATTAGGGGGCTTGCATGCCCCCAGAGAAGATAAAAGCCTGGGCTAGCATTAAATCTCCCTCCTTCCACGTGGACCACCAAATGGGGCTGAGGTGAGCATGCTACCATGAATTGTGTCTGACTCCATTTATTTCAACACTTCTCTTCTATCTCTCATGCTCTCTGTAACTTTACTATGGTCTTTACTTATTATCGCTGTACAATTGCGCCCACCGGACCCATAATGACGTGTTAGGGGCTGGCTTCCCCTGACAATGGATCACACAAACATACCAAGTCTCCACCCTTGGGCAGTTTCTCGTGCTATTGTATGTAGGTCGATATGAGTTGGAACCTGCTCAAGGGCACCTAAAAGCAACAACAACGCTACCTCAGGACAGCCCCACGGATGACTTTAACAAGCAGACCTTGTATTCGCAGGAGGCTAGAAGCCCAGATGCAGGGGGCCAGTGCTAGGGGCAAGCTTAATCTCCTGCGGCCTCCGGAGGAAGGCCCTGGTCTCTTTAAGCTTCTGCTCTCGGTGGCTGCCCAACACCTAGCCCACTCGGCCACCAGAACTCGTTGTCACAGCACCGGGGGAAGGTGGGGACTTGCACCACCAATCAAGTGGTAACAGATGGATTTATCCAGAATGGGGTGTTTTTCAAGCAAATATGATAAAGCAGGAGCAGGGAAAGGAAGCCAAGGCACAAAGGACGCTTCCAAAAGTTATAGAAAAATAGAATGGAAAGCTAACGGGATTTTCCCCCCCACACTTTTAAAGTTTCCGTATAAAAACAACGGAGTGGTTATAATGATGGGCCATCATTGTAATCTAAGTGGGGTACGGAGCAAAGTGGAGACAGGAGGAGTGTGGGGAGCACGGAAACACAATCGCAGGGACCAGTGAAGTCAAAGACGTCGCTGCTGTCAGAGAAGGAGGAAGATGAAAAGATAGGAAGAGGTGGACAGATGGAGGGATTCTGAAACTGAGGCTACCCAGGGGGTGCGGTTGTTGGTTAAGCCAAGTTCTAGGATATGAACTGTGGGGTGGTCCTGATAGGGCGTGGGGGTGGCAGACCAACAGGAATTTTATTATTATCTGATGAATGTGATTAGAGCAGCCTTCTGAATCAGGTCAAATGAGAACATGCTGGAAGCGCTATTAATAAATGGCAGCGTCTTCTGACCCCAAGTCCGGCACCTGTCCGTTTACCCCAGCTACATCCTTCTGCTCCTATAAGCAAGGCTTACCTTTAAAATGTCCGCTGTGCCAGCAGAAAAGTGGGTGAAGGGAGACATCAGTCAATGCAAGGGGGGGAAAGGGAGAAGGGAGCAGAATGAGCTGATACCAAGGGCTCAAGTAGAAAGAAAATGTTTTGAAAATGATGATGACAACATATGTACAAATATGCTTGGCATGTGGATGGATGGATGGATGGATGGATGGATGGATGGATGGATGGATGGATGTTGATAGGAGCTGCCTGAGCCCCCAATAAAATGATTTTTTTAAAATAAATAAAATGTCCAAATCCTCAGACTCATTTGGAGTGACAGATAGCAATCAATATCTTTCAAAGGTTTCATTATATTTCCCAAAGGAAATGCAGGGTACTGCTACCAGAATAGGAAATGACTGCTAAACTAGCATAAGTACATGGTGCTCCAATTTCCCACCCTGCATCCGCTTGCTTCTCCATTGGGTCCAACCTCTCCCTGCACAACTGGGGGCTTACAGCCTGGGCTCTTAGTCATCAGGTGGTGGTGGGCCCACGGGCAAAACCAAGGACAGCAGGAACATGCACATACATGCCCAGGGACAAAGATGCTCATGGGGGCACATATTCAGTGTTCAATAAAAAGCTGTTGGGTTAATGAAGGATTAGAAGTTTAGGGAGCCCACTTGCCCCTTTCAGGTTAAGAACTGGTGCTCCCACTCTGAACGCGGAAGGGAGACTGCCCATTTCCCCTTCCTGCTGGTTGCGTCCAGCCTCCCAGAGATAGCCAGCACCCCCTTTGGACTGCATTGTGCTCTTCCTCCTCCATTCATTGAGGGGGAGTGGGTGGGGCTTACCTTCCCCCAGCAATCCCACCATTCCTGTCAGCTCGCAGGCACCTGCTGAACACACCTCAGCTTCCAGAGGGCTCCTCAAGCAATCCCACCAAGGACTGGGCTGGGAACGTGGTGCCAGTGGCCACCACTGGGAAGTCAGAGGTCACTGCAATGAGCCCCAAGGATGGATCCGCAGGCGAGTGTCCTAGGGAAATGTCTCAAGGTCACAGTCTCGAAGGTTTCCTCCCTTCCTCAGGGAAGATAAGCTTGTTGTTGGCAATGGTATCCCATGAAGCTTACCAAACAACAGACATCCCTGCGATTCCAGCATAAATACCTCCTATAGCTGCCACAGTGCATCCAATGTCCCAACTTATGGGACACTTTCTTCCAATGCCATCAACTCTATCTCGCCACATCATGTCTGTAGTAGACATCACACATACATACAGTGTAACAATATAGCAGTCTGCGGACCCCAACAGTCCTTTCTCTTTGGGGTTACTGGGTCAAGGAGGAACAGAGCAAGTCAGGGCCTATCACACCCTTTCCTGAGCGAATATCACATCCAAGCAAGTGGCCAGAGGTGGAAGATCGCCTAGACAGAGCTGCCCCACCATATTGCCCCTGCCCAGGCCCAACTCTTCAGACTCCATGCAACGGGATCAGTCATCTTTCCCCCAGCCTCGCTTTCTTGTGGAAGGGCAAGGGCAGCAAGCTGGTACCCACTTGCAGTCCTGAGAGTGTTGGGGAAGTTCCTGTGTGGAATCCTCTGGTGGCTGACGTCATGTCCACCTAGGAGAGGCGTCCTTCTTCCAGGGATAGGAGGTGCCTAGCTGGGTGTTGTTGCACTACCCCGCACCCAGCTCTCTCGTCAGAGCAAGCGCTCCTTCCTCAGGGTGGGAAGCAAGGATGGAGCTGGCAAAGCAGCAAGGGGCCCTCAGGGGAAAGGTTAAAGAAAGAAGGAAAGTTGGAACGCTGCCTTAAAATGTTTCCTCATCATCCCGGTGTCACCACAGAATGAGTCACGAGAGCTAATGGACTCGGGTCGCCACTCCTTTGTAGCCTCAAACTCACAGTTACAGTGAGATTGGACAACCAGGAAACCAGTGCCCACGGCACACCCAGTGCACTGTGGGTCCTGGAGGAATGAGAGGCTGCAGCCAGAGTCACCGCCTGCTTTCACCCCTCAAACGCGCTTTGTATGCTCAGTGGGCTTGTTGTTTGAGGCAGAAGGACAATGAGTCATTTGTGCAACGCGCTATTGGGTCTAGGATTTCACAGTGACCTGGGGTAAAGACCTGGTGTAACTTCAAGGCCAGGCACCCTTAAAAGTCACCCGGCTCATCTATTACTAGTCCGCCTTTGTCTTTTAAAGGGCCCCCCAACTCCATCACAACACAACACAATACTAAGCTCATCCTATTTTCCCTGATAAGAGTGTCTAACGCTTTCTGAAGACACAAGGATTCGTTCTCTGTTTGTAAGAGTTTGGAGGATGCCACTTGCAGAGGGCAGCCACCTCCCTACGTCTGCCGACAGATGTTAACCTGCTTCCTAGCTGGGCATCACAGGCCACGCGTCCAGGTGCAAAGGAAGCTCTCTGCCCGTGGATCAAATTCAGGGGTGGAGCACCCACTAAGCCAACATGTGGTGAAGCCCATGCGAAATTGCTCACTATAGATAAGTAGGCAAGCACAAGTCAGCCTATGCTTTACCTTGTTTTCTGGTACCCATCCCTGACAGGGATTGTAAATTTGATTCTGTAGCAAGGATCATGGGATTGAGAGTGAGTGTGTGTGTGTGTGTGTGTGTGTGTGTGTGTGTGTGTGAGAGAGAGAGAGAGAGAGAGAGAGAGAGAGAGAGAGAAATCTACCACACCTAGAACCGACTCTTGGAGGTGGTGAAAAAAAATGACAGATTAGTAAATAAACACAAATAAATCCACGTTTACCTCCCTTGTTGGGTAAGCAGACCCTGAAAAGTGCCTGGCATCACAGCTAAACACCACTTAACAAGCTTTTCGAAGCCTCGGCCTCTTCATCTGTAAAATGGGAATAAGGCTACTCCTATCGAAACCCATCTCAAAAGATTGAGAGTCTATAAGGTGTCATCAGCACCGTTACTGGCACCTAGAACTGCTCACTCATGGATAGCCATTCCTCCTGAGTTGTCTTGGTGGCCTGGCAGTAGACGTCCGGCGGCATTGCTGTGTGTATTTCCACTTAGCAGTGGAAAGTTTGTGAAGCTCTGAGGAAGTCCTCAGCTTTGCACTGAACCCTCTTTGGGGCATTGGGCTCAGCCCTGGCCTCCCAGGGCCCCTTGGGGCCAAATAGCCTTTGTCAGGCAGTCTGTGTGAAAGAGACTTCATTCAAAGCCTTATTGAATCAACTGGGGCTTTCATGAAACAAGGGCTTGTCTTCAGAAGCTGTCTTTTTCTAACAAAGAAAAAACACAGCAGCTTGCAAGGATCCACAGTCCCCATCACGGTTTGCCACAAACACCTGTCACATCTGTTCAGACCGGCATATGCTTTTGCTGCTTAGGGACACAACCCCAGCCAGATGTACCCAAACCTCTGCTGACAGACTTCCTTCCACTCCAGACTTATTTCCTGGAACAGCAGCACAGAATGGTTTTTGAACTGACAATATAGCTTTAGTTGCTGCTGAAGTTAAATGAAAGTATCATTATTACCAACACGTATTCAGCTTTCAAAAAAAACCACCCCAAACTTGAAAGAATCACTTTTCTTTTTTAACAAGAAGAAAATATGTTCATGATTTTTCATTCACAGGAAGACAGACGTGTGTGACTATACTGATTTATAAAGTCAAGCTCTTTTAAAACGGTTGTATTTCTTTTATTGATCAACCCTAAGAATGACTTTTTTTTTTAATAAGGGAGATTTCAGGAAAAGGCCTTAGGAATCGGGTTTACATGTCGTCAAAAAAAAAAAACCCAACATTATAAAGGGCAACACTTACTTGGTTCTTCAAAAAACAATTATGACAAACAACAGAGTTCGGGCTTTTGTGGAATACACAAAGACACCCATCATTTGAACTAGCACATAAAAAAGAAATCTCTTAAATGCTTTTCAAAATAGCCTAGCAGCCAAAACACATGAAAGGTTTTAGGAGGACCACAAGAAGGTAATTGGAGGGGAAAAGGGCACATTGGAACTACCCCTTTCCTTGATGATAAGGCAGCATTCAATTTCATATATTGACCTTCCCAGTTTATA
The DNA here is from genome assembly GCF_050624435.1 of Tenrec ecaudatus. Lineage (NCBI taxonomy): Eukaryota > Metazoa > Chordata > Mammalia > Afrosoricida > Tenrecidae > Tenrec > Tenrec ecaudatus. Next base: position 68,044,507 of record NC_134530.1, read on the forward strand.
TGTAAGAGCTTCACTTCAGGCCAAGAAGCAAGATGGGACTCTATTTATTTTGAAAAACAGCTGCACGGACACTCAGGTAATCCATCCTAGGATGGCAAGTTTATTTGGAAGGACTAATGTGACGCTTATTCAGATATAACCCTGGTGTCAATTTGTGGGGGTAAGTTACAGAGAGTCACACTCTTTGATTCAGCCTCTGTTGAGCCAGCCATAACTTTTACCAGCTCTTGTGTGTGTGTGTGTTAGATTTGCATAACAATTTTGCTTAAATAGGTCTCGATTCCACCACATTTCTGCAAGAAGACGATTGACCTTGTTTACATGGAAAATTAAATCAAATATATGGACCTTTCCAAAAGAGTCGGCCAAATATTTCACAAATATTTACATGTAGTCTAAAACCCTGAGGGCAGTTTTAGAAGAAGCAATATAGAAAACCAATAGGAATATTGCCGTGGGTCTAAGTCATCTGCAGGGAGGCTGGTAGAAGTTGGTGAGTGAGATTTCTCTTGAAGAAGATTACTTGGTCCATGGGGGACCCAGACCATTGGGGCAAGCCTAAAATAAAAGAGAAATTAAGCAAACAATGTTTCAAGTGGCTTCCAGGAGAGCACATTCTTGAAAATGGCCATTAAGGTCACAACAGACATTCACAACCGTAAACTTTCTCTTGTATCTGGTTGTTGGGTGCCATTGTGGCAATCCAGACCCGTCGCCACCCTGTTGAGCTGCCCTATAGAGTTTCCTAGGGTGTAATCTTGACAGTGCAAAGCATTTACTACGTGGGCCATAACACATTATGGACAGCATTGGGAAGAGTTGGAATTCAGAATACTTCACTGTGCTCATGAGCAACCTGTCTGTGAACCGAGAAAAGGCAGTTGCTTGAACAGAACAAGGGAATACTGCGTGGCTGAAAATCAGAAAAGGTGTATTAGGGTACTACCCTCTCACCATACTTATCCAACCTGTATGCCGTGCAAATCACCAGAGAAGCCGAACTGTACGCAGAAGAATGCAGCATCGGGATTGGAGAAAAGTTTATAAACAACCTTCGGTACGCAGATGACACAAATCTTGTTGCTGAAAGTGAGGAGGACTTGAAACAGTTGTTGATGAAGATCAAGGATTGCAGCTCCCCCTCCCCCCCCGCCCCGAAGCATTATAAGGAAGGAATGATTCGACCAGGGTGCAGTATAGCACCAACAAAACCCAAATCATTTCTCTAGTTCAGCGGTTCTCAACCTGTAGGTCGCAACCCCTCTGGGAGTCGAATGACCCTTTCACAGGGGTCGCCTAAGACCATCGGAAAACACACAAATATTTCACAATATATAATTACATATTGTTTTGTGATTAATCACTATGCTTTAACTATGTTAATTATGTTCAATTTGTAACAATGAAAATATATCCTGCATATCAGATACTACATCATGATTCATAACATTAGCAAAATTACAGTGATGAAGTAGCAACGAAAATAATTTTATGGTTGGGGGTCACCACAACATGAGGAACTGTATTAAAGGGTCGCAGAATTAGAAAGGTGGAGAACCACTGCTCTAGGTCCTGAATGCTTCCTCCCCACTCTGCCCCTCCCCCACAACCATGACGCAGTTCTGCCTTACAAATCCGGCTAGACTGGATAAGACACATTGATACAGATAAGAGCTCCTGACACATGGGATTCAGAAGAGAATAAAACCCAGGAACAGTAGTGGGAGTAGCAATATCATAAGGGTAGAAGAATGGTGGGGGTAATAGTGGGGAGAAAGGGGGAACTCATCATAAGGTTGGATATCTAGCCCACCCCTGCAGATGGATGGATGGATAACAGAAATGAGGGTGAAGGGAGACAACAGACAGTGTAAGACATGAAATAACAATAATCTATGATTGATCAAGGATTCACAAGCATGGGAGGGGGAGGAAGGGAGGGCGAGGAAAAAAGGAGAAACTGATACCAAGGGCTCAAGTAGACAGAAATGATTTTGAAATGTTGATGGCACCATATGTACAAGTGTGCTTAATACAATTGAATGGCAGATTGTCATAAGATTTGTAAGAGCCCCCCCAATAAAATGATTAATAAAAATTATAAAAAAGAATTGCAACCTTTAGTATGGATTACAACTCAATGTAAAGAAGACTAAATTCCTCACAACTGGACTAATAGACAACATCATGATATGTAAATTATAGACCAATATCACTGATATCACATGCAAGTAAGATTTTGCTGAAGATTATCCAACAATGGTTGCAACAATACTTTGACAGGGAGCTGCCAGAGGATCGTGCCAAATTCAGAAGATGACGTGGAACAAGAGATATCGTTGCTGATGTCAGGTGGATCTTGGCTAAAAGTAGAGAATACAGGAAAGATGTTTACTTGTGTTTCATTGACTACAGGGGGTACCCCCGGCAAAAAAGGGAAAAAGCTCCAATGGGCAGAGCTTTCATAGTATGCTCCCATTCCCACACCCACTTCACCCTCCAGGCAAGCACCTAGCAACTTGCTCTGAGATAGTGCACGTAGTGGCATCACCTGGGAAGGTTCTCTCTGGTCACAGTGAATTTTTTTTAAATAAAAGTGTAAGGTTTATTGGGGCGTGAAACAGAACTAAAGATCCAATTGGCAAAGTTTTAGAAGCAGGCTTTATTGAGAAGCTTGAGGGTGGGTTCAGCAACTCAGAGTATTGAGCTATTGAAGCCGCGCCAGGAAAAAATCCTGACAGCGTTTTTATGCCCACTGCTGGCAGACACAGCTGGGAAGGATCAAAGCTGGGGAGGATCTGCGCACACAGGTGCTTCAGAAGGGAGAAGGTCGTGAATCTTATCTATATGTCAAGGACAGGTGAAGTGACCATATCTTCAAAGAATCTCCTGGCTTTGGGGATGTTTGGTTTTCAGAGCTTGCGGTTTTCAGCAAGGGGAGGGGAGGCCAGCGAGGAGTGAGTTCTGAGAGCTACAGTGGAGGCGCCAAACTCAAAATGGAGTCCCTTATGCCAAAACCAGGCATACCAGACTCTGTCTTACAGGGAAAAGGGACGAATTTAGTCCATTTCTGTATCTACTTCCTGCGGGTAGTGGACAAAGACCAAGGGGAGGGGCTTTTCAGACAGAGTGCTGGGAGTTCCGGCCTGGCACAGGGTGGAGAGGTTGCTATTGCTGTAGCATCATCTGGTGAACTGCTATACGGGTGATTTCACGGAGTCGACTCTGCAGGAGCTGGATGAGACAAGGAGCAATTGAGACCAAAATTATAACTAAAATTATGGGTCCTATTATGGGGGTAGGAAGGAGTACAGAGAAGAGTTCCACCAGGAAGAGGATCCGTCTGTTCTGAATCTGGTGTTTCGCAGCTCACGGTTTAGCTTGAGGGTCTGGACTCTAGTTTCCACAATTCCCAACTCATTGATGTAATAACAGCATTCCTCCTTGAGGAAGAGGCAGGTTCCTCCTTTTTCAGCTGTGATGAGGTTTAAAGCGTGGCAGTTCTGCAAGGCAACTTGGGCAAAAGAGGTTATTTGTCTTTGCAGGGAGGCTAGAGACTTGGCAGAGGCATCGACTGCCAGCTGGAACCGTGCGGATAACTTGTCTGCGGTGATGATAGTGTCCAAGGGTCCCACCGCTGAGTCCTACTGCACCTGCTGCTGAGGCTAAGGAGATGTCCACTGCTATCGGGAGAAAAACTGCTTTTTTTGTATGGTGACTCTATACCTGGATGTATTTGTCCTGGAACTCAGCCGGAGTGTATATAGTGAGCTGCAGAACCAGAGTGACAGGCAGGCACAAAAGGATTCGAGGTAGAACTGATGTTTAAATGCTTAGTGAGTGTATAGTTGCACCAAAAGAAAAGTTCTTCTGGGGCTGTCAGTGGTTTGGAGGGGATTCGGGTGACATTACATGTCTGTGCAGATGCATTGGAGTAGTAAAAGGGCATTTGAGTGTTTTCTGGTTGGATGTCTAAGAAGGTTGCGGAGCAAGGACAAGTATGGAAGGTATGAAGCTAGCGGAGGGCCATCAGTTGCAGGAAGAGGGGAGAAAAGGAAAGGTCGTACGTAGAGTATTTTGAAAGGACTGAGGCCGGATGGCTCCCGAGGGGCCGCGCCAAGGCGAGGAAGAGCAAGAGGTAATAGTTGAGACCAAGAAAGTTGCAGTTCTAGGGAGAGTTTGGCGAGCTGTTGTTTTATGAGACAGTTAGCTCACTCAACCTTACCAGAAGACTGGGGGTGGTAGGCTGCGTGGAGTTTCCAGCAGATGCCCAGTGAGGCACTAACTGCCTGCTGCACCTTTGATATGAAGGCTGGGCCATTGTCCAACTGGATTGAAGCAGGCTGGCCAAAGCGAGGAATGATGTCTTGGAGAAGGTGAGCGGCGACTATGCTTGCACTCTCAGAGGAGGTGGGAAAGGCTTCCATCCATCATGAAAATGTGTCAACCATAGTGAGGAGATACTTAAACCACTTATGCTTTGGCATGTGGGTAAAGTTTATCTGCCAGTCCTGTCCCAGTAGGTGCCCTCGCATCTGGTGGAGCTGTTTACGAGGGTGTTGAGCTCCCTGGCTATTGGAGAGGGCACAGATGTTGCATTTTGCATGTACTGTGTTGATAGTGCCCCATAGTTCAGTGGGGTGAAATATGGGGGTTAGAAACTTGTAGAGAGCTTTTGGTCCGATGTGTAGATTGTGAATATCGGTGACGATTGTTTCCTGTTGTAACTTTGGGAGAATGAGTAAGTATATTTATACCCACCATTTTCGTTGAGGAAGAGAGCAATACTGGGTGTTTTCCTGATCAGTGTAAGTTGGAGTGTAAGTAGGTGATAAAAAGCATACTGAGCTAGGAGCTAGGAGCGGGAAAGTTGTTGAGCTAAGTCAGTAACAGGATCATGCCATGTGAATGCAAACAGAAACTGAGAGTCTGGATGAATATGAATAGTAAAAAAAGCATTTTGAGATGCAGGAAGGTAGAGTGGGTAGTGCTTGCAGGGATTTGGGAAAGGGGAGTGTAGGGGTTAGAGACTACAGGGGTGGTGGGGACCACTGCAGCATTGATTAGGCGGAAATCCTGCACGAGGCGGTATTGTCCATTACGTTTCTGTACTGGCAAAACAGGGGTGTTACATGTGAGTTTACAGGGGTGAGAAGACCTTGTTTCAATAATCTGTCTATTATGGGCTTTTTCCACTTTGCCTGAGGATTGTGGGTCGTATGCAGCGTAGAGTTTTCACTCAATGCTAAGGGAAGAAAAAGAGTGGCCAATGGATTGATCCAAAGGCCAATTTTATTTCCAAAGTTCAGCTTTATATATGAATGAGGCAAGGATATATAGCTTGCATAGTGTAACAATAGCATCCTGATAAAATTGCTCTAAGCACAAACAATTCCTTGGGATTACTTTTATTTTAACAAGGGCAGCTGTGTTCTCAGTTTACTCATTGCATCTCGGAACTTGGGAAAACATAAAGACACAGTGTCTTAAGAGAGTCACCAATACACTTCAGTTAAAACTCAGTGGTTCTCTATAATCCCCCCCCCTTTTTATTTTATAGCTAACACTGAAGAGTTAAAAGGCAGCTATCTGCTGAAGCTGTGGTTTCTCCCCAAAGCTGCAGGGCACAGAAGCAGGACGTTTGGTTAAGCTGAACTTTATGCAAGGTTGGGATCATCCTGCTTTCTGTTCTTATTGCAAACCTAGAACAGTTTTACCCAGAACAATCGCAACTTCCTTACCATCTAGAACAATCTCAATTTCGTCATCACTCAGAACAATTTCAACTTCTTTATCACCTTCTCCATCACATCACATCCTCGTCACATCTCTCTTAACATCTTTGTCACATCCTCATTGCATTTCTTTATCACATTCCTGATCTTTCTTTACTGGTTTGGGGGCATACTCAGTTTTCTGACTCAGTTTAACTTTATCTTGCACAAACTTTAACTCTTTTCTTACTTCTGCTTGGGTCTGCCTAACAATTCCAGTTTTGTTTGCAATAAAAGTAACCTTAGGCCTAGTCGGTGGGTTTTTGAAATTGGAAGCTGGGGGCGGGTATGAGGTTGTGGAGGAGGCCTGACTTAAGAGGCGATAAGGGGAGAGCGTTGCTGGAGAAGGAGATGATAGCATGTAACCTGGAACAGGGCATGAGGGGATAACTAAAAAGGAGTATGAAAACGGAGTTTTGTCGAATGTGCAAAACAGGGGGAGGGTTTGCCTTGGGGTTGAGGGGGACCCATCAATCCCCACGACAGAGATCTGGGAAGGAAAGGTAGGGCCCGAGTGAGAGGGGATTACAGAATAGGTAGCCCCCGTACCCGCTACCTGGAGTGTGACCCTGGACTCAGCGAGGGTTACCGGAGTCGAGGAGCCAGGGCTTCTTCAGTCCATAAATCCCAGCAGCTCCATACCTTGCAGCTCCGTGTCTGGAGCTTCCTGGATCTCGGCGCCTCGGCTTTGCGGGGTGGGGGCAGAGCCAGGGTCGGGTTGTCCGACTTCCAGTGGCCCAGCTGTTTGCACTGTGGGCAGGGCTTGGTAGGAGGCTGGGGATTAGGGCAAGCCTTTGCCCAGTGGCCATCGCAGCCACATTTGAAGCAGGCTCCTGGCGGTAGGCTCTGGCTCCCCTGGGGAGCGCAGCCATGGACGGGATTACCTGCCGGCCTTAGGGCTGCTACCAGGGCTTGGGAATGGAGGTTAACCATTTGTTGGACCCTCGCCTGGCGAGTGGCCTCAGCCGTCTCTTCCCGGGCATTGAAAACTTTAAATGCCATTTTTTACCAGATCCTGTATTGGGATTTCAGGGCCCCTCTCAGCCCTTTTCAGCTTCTTTCTGATGCCAGGGGCTGACTGAGAGATGAAGTGAGAGGCTAAGATAGAAGCCCCGCTTTTAGACCCTGGGTCTAGACGAGTGTGCTTTGTGAGTGCCTCCTGGAGGCGGTTAAGAAAAAGAGCAGGGTTTTTATCTGCCTTTTGAGTAACTTTTTTCAGTTTGTCATAGTTGACAACCTTGTTGGAGACTATTTCCAGACCTCTAATGAGGTACCTGAGCATGAGGTTTTTATGAGGAAGGTCAGACCCCTGGCCGGGCTGGTAATTCCAACCAGGGTCCTCCAGTGGGATGGCGTGAGCCCCCCAGGGACGTTTGGATTAATGGTGTAGTCTTTGTCTACTAACTGGCGTCTGGCATCAGCCACCCTTGCGCGTTTCTTAGAGGTTAGGGTGGAAGCAAGGATCACTTGGATGTTGTGCCAGGTTAAGTTATATGTCTGGGAAATATAGGTGAACTTTTTAATGGACTTGGAGGGGTCTGCCGAGAAAGAGCCCAGGCGGGTTTTTATTTGTGACAGGTCCTGCAGGGAAAAGGGGACGTGAACTCGAATGAGTGCCCCCTGGCCTGTGACTTCCCTCAGCGGGCAGAGGGAAGCAGGAGGGCTGTGGGAGTGGGTATGAGAGGCAACCGGTGAGGATAGGGGAGAGCTTCTGGACGAGCGGTTGGGTGATGCAGAGGGTGGAGGGGACTGGTAAGGCGGTGGGAGCGACGCACTGAGGAGCTCGGGTAGTTCCTCAGTGGGTTGAATGATAGGTTATTTCTGAGGGGTTGATTGGGCTAACATTATTTGGTGGGTGGAGCAATGGCTGCAGAGGTCGGGGCGGGAACGCAAGTCCCAAAAAGCCTGCACATACAGGACTTCAGAATCCTTACCAGTCCTCCTGCAGAAATTGTCCAGGTCCTGCAGAACTTTGAAATCAAAAGTGTCAGTCGGAGGCCAATGTGACTGGTTGTCAAGCTGGTATTGGGGCCAGGCGACTTGAGAGAGAAAAACAAGTTTTTTCTTTCGCAAGGTCTGAGGGTACCCCAGGCTAGAGAAATTCTTTAGGAGACAACCCAGTGGAGTGGCGGGGTCAATCTTGGATGGTCCCACGCCCATGGTGAGGGTAAGAAGGAGGAGGAGAGAGGGAGGAGGAGTTTACCGTCACTGCAGGAACCTGAATAAGAGACACCAGGCCAAGTAGAACAGACTCAGACCAACCCTCTGAGGGTTAGTCTAATCGGCAGGAGCGGCTGCCGCTAAACCTATTGCCAGCAGTCCAGCTATAGGTAGAGGTGCTATAAGGTAGAGGGGAGAGCAAGATGCAGAGGGCCACATGTGAGGCAAATGCAGAATTGGTGGTGAGGGAGAGACAAAGGGAGGGAGAGAGAGAGAGAGATAGCAGAGGAGAGGTTTCAGGTTCTGGGTGAGCGGGTCTAGGCAGGAGGCACCCAGGCATCCCCGAGTGAGTCCTGCCTAGGACGCGGCAAAGGAGGGAGGGAGAGGGATTGGCAAGATGTCTCAAAGACAATCACTCTCCGGCGACCCTTGGGGTGTACAGAAGAAGAATTCCCGGTCTCGGACAGGGAAAACTCTGGCAGAGCTCGAGAAACCCAAAACCAAGCTTGACAAGATAGGAAAGGAATGCATTTAAAGGAGACTCACCAGGGCTGCGGGTTGGTTTTGAATGAGCTTGAGAGTTGAGGCGAAGAGCTAAGCCCAAAGGTCCTGGAGACTTTGGGGGAGAAGGGGGATCTCGAGGGTGACCCCCAAAGATGGGGGGGCCACATGCCCTCCTGGGTTTCAGCACCAAGAATGTAAGGTTTATTGGGGCTCGAAACAGAACTAAAGATCCAATTGGCAAAGTTTTAGAAGCAGGCTTTATTGAGAAGCTTGAGGGCGGGTTCAGCAACTCAGAGTATTGAGCTATTGAAATGCGCCGGAAAAAATCCTGGCAGTGTTTTTATGCCCACTGCTGGCAGGCACAGCTGGGAAGGATCAAAGCTGGGGAGGATCTGTGCACACAGGTGCTTCAGAAGGGAGAAGGTCATGAATCTTATCTATATGTCAAGGACGGGTGGAGTGACGATATCTTCAAAGAACCTCCTGGCTTTGGGGATGTTTGGGTCTCAGAGCTTGCGGTTTTCAGCGAGGGGAGGGGAGGCCAGCGAGGAGTGAGTTCTGAGAGCTAAAGTGGAGGTGCCAAACTCAAAATGGAGTCCCTTGTGCCAAGACCAGGCAAAAAGCAGTTTTGCTCAAACCTCATTTTTTGGTGATGGCCGATTTAAAAGAATGTGACGCTGTGAAATTTTGTTTCTTGCTTGGGAAAAATGTTGCAGAAACTGTTGTGATGCTGAACACATCTTACAAGAACAGCGCTATGGGAAAAATTCAAGTTTACAAAGGTTTTCTCATTTTAAAAAAAAGGTGACATGTCAATTGGTGACAAACCTCATTCTGGATGTCCATCAACTTCCCGAATGGATGAAAATCTCAACAAAATCCATGCACTTGTGCTTGAAGACCAATGATGCACCATTGATGAGATGGAGAAGTGGTCTGGACTCTCTTGGAGCTCGGCTCAGCAAATTGTAACGGAAGATTTGGGAATGAGAAGGGTTGCTGCAATATGTGTGCTCCGGGTTCTGACTGAGCAGGAAAAGGACATCGTGTGGAAACAGGCCATGCTTTGAAAGAACAGCTCCGAAGTGACCCAGACTTTCCCCCCCCAAGGTCATGGTGACATGACTTGGTGCTATTCTTCTGATCCTGAAAGCAAACATCACCTTGCCCCCGCAAAACTTGTCAAGTGAAATCAATGTTCATTTGGTATTTTTTGATGTGAGCGGGATAGTGCATTTGGAGTTCATTCCACCAGGGCAGACAGTTAATCAAATTTTAGAGGTACTGAAAAGATTGCATACGAGTGTGTGACAAGCGAACGATGGGAGGCTGGTTCTGTGGCAGACAGGAGGCTGGTTTTGCCACCACAACAATGCACCTGCTAATGTAGTCATCTCAGAGCGCCAGAGTTTGGCAAAAAGCAGCATGGCTCTTTTGCCCCATGCACCTTATTCACCTGACCTCATTCCGTGTGACTTCTTGTTGTTTCTGTAAATGAAAAGGACAGTGATTTGATGACATAGAAGAGGTGACCAAAAAATGAGCCATCCAAACAGATGAGTTTGAAAAATGTTCCCAAAAGGAGCCGCAGATTTGACAAATGTATTAAGTGTAATGGAGAGTACTTTGAAGGTAATACATTGTTTTGTTAAAAAAAATTTAATACATAGCTTTGACAAAAGTCTGTTTTGGGGGGTACCCCTCATATGCAAAGTTGTGTGGACCATAACAAACTAGGGCTAAGCATGAGAAGGATGGGAGTTACAGAACATGTCATTGTGCTCATGCGGAACGTGTACATGGATCAAGGGGCAGTTGTGCAAACAGAACAAGGAAGTACTGCATGGTTTACAGTCAGGAAAGGTGTGTGTCGGGGTTGTATCCTCTCACCAGACTTACTCAATGTTCGTGCTGAGCAAATCACCAGCGAAGCTGGATTCTGTGAAGAAGAGCGTGGGATCAGGATTGGAGGGAAAGCTTATTAAACAACCTGCAGTATGCAGATGACACAACCTTGCTTGCTAAGAGCGAGAAGGACTTGAAGCACTTGCTGATGAAGATCAAGGATGCAGCCTTCAGTGTGGATGACCATTCAATATAAGAAAGATCAAAATCCTCACAAATGGGCCAATAGATAACATCATGATCAATGAAGAAAAGGGTGAAATTATGAAGGGTTTTGTATTACTTGGATCCACAATCAATGCTCATGGAAACCGCAGCCAAGAGATCAAAAGATGTAGTGCATAAACCTGCTGTCCAAGACCTGGTTAAAGCATTGAAGAGTAAGTACCTTTGAGGATTAATGTGCACCTGATGCAAGCCATGGTATCTTAAATTGCTTCATATGCATGTGAAAGTTGACATTGAATAAGGAAGAGGAATCCGCACATTTGCATATGGTGTTGACAAATGATGTCAAAAGTACCGTGGAGAGCCAAAAGAAAGAACAAATCTGTTTTTGAAAAAGCTCGCTTCTTAGAAGCAAGGATGGTCTATTGTTCCTTAGACGTTATCAGGAGAAACCCGTTATCAGGCCGTCAACTAGTAAAATGAGCGGGCAGCAACGAAGAGGAAGATCCTCAAGGAGAGAGAGTGACCCCGCGGCTGCAGCGATGGGCTCAAGTGTAGCAGCCATGGCGAGGCTGGCGCCGGACCTGGCAGATTCATGCTTTGTGCACAAGGTCCCTGTGCGTCGGAGCTGGCGCCGAGGCCCCTGACAACAGCAACGACAGAAATCTTAATGAAGCAAATCGACGGCTCTTTCCTTCTTGGGAGACACTAGCAGCTGAGCGCCGAACCGCTGTGCCACCAAGGTTCCTTGTGAATCACATTTGCATTTTTTCAAATCAAGGAAATAAATAGGGAAATTTCAATGGGCTGTATTTAAAATGTATTTATATTATACTCAAATAAGTAATGTGAGTTAGAGTTCTGAAATATGTTTTAATATCTACGACGAAAGTTATTGCTCCCAGACCCCTGTATCTATCTGTCCCATTCTTCCCACCCCCAGTATGTTATTTTTATTCATTTCTGGTGAATCCATTCAGTTTCTTCATGCAGTATAGTACATATTCTTGTTTTCCCCTTAGTAGGAATAAACAGATGTACTATATATACTGTTTCACATTTTGTTTTTCGTTTTACTGACTAATTAGTATTTCTTGGAAAGATTTTATTTGATAAAAATATAGCCTTAGAGCATCTGACAACCAATTTACAGTTGCTTAATACTCCATTGTCTAGCTATATCAAAATGTATTTAAACAATTCCCTGCCTTTGGGCACTGGGGTTCTAGACATCGTCCTGTCATTACCTGTCACGTAGCAATGAATAACCATGCGCTCTCTGGACTGTGTGGGTCTATCTGCAGTGTAAATCTGTATGTGGATCTAAAAAAGGATGTGAGAAGTGATATCTGACCTCCTCTAACTTCACAGGAGAGGGCGGGGAGTTGAAGACTAACAGCCCAAGGCTGAGTTCTGCAAGGCGGAGGTCAGACAGGCCTCCACCTTCCAACCTTTCCGCCTCAATCCTGGCACGAATCATGCCTTCACAGGGCTCTCCCCTTCTGCGCAGGGCTCGGCACTCTGCTGCAATGGCCGCACAGAGCTCACAGACAACATTCACAACTGTGGGCCTTATTTGGAAAGCAACAGGTTGTCATTCAGGATCAGAAATGAATACAGATCATCCATCAGGACCGCTTCTCAGCTGAGCCCATAGCTCTTTGGCCCTCAGCCTGGTGGCCCCTGCCCTGCTTGGCAAGATGTTCAAAGCTCTTTAACGCTGCCAATAAGTGCCTGGAGGTGCTCCACTTTTCAAGCAAGCCTCTTGCCTGAAGGTCCTCAGCACTCTGTCTCTGTGGGTCTTCGAGGGCAGCTCCGTCAAGAGCCCACGGGCATCCTGCTCCACCCAGAGGGGCTCAGCTTTCTCTCTCTGTGGGCTGCGGAGCCATTTCCTGCCAGTCTCTTGGTTCTTCTCTCTCCACTGCCACTCCTTCTTGCCATGTCTGATTGCTCTCTCTGTTTTCTGGGTCTCAGACGTCCTCCATGCCGAGTCCTGAGTCTAAAGGACACGCTTTCCTTGTGCTACTTCTTTCCTGGTGCTTGTGAGGCCCGTCTGCCTCTGGAATGGCTTACTTGAAACCCAGTGGGATGGCAAACTGACCAAGCCTCTTAGAGTTCCATACACCTTAGAGGCATGGTCCCACTCCCACAAAGGAGTCATGGACTTGATGTGCATTGTTAGCAAGCTGTCCAATCCCCTTGGGGGGAGCCATAGGCACCTCATCTGCATAGTCCCACCAGTCATTTGGTGAGCATTACAAGACTATGACTATAGTGAATGAAGGGGGAAGTGCAGAGTAGAGACCCAAAGTCCATTTGTCGGCCCTCACAGAGGGGTCTAGGGGAGGAAAGGAGTCCGTCAGGGTGTGATGTAGCACCGATGAAGAATACAGCTTTCCCCCAGATCCTGGATGCTTCCTCCCCCAACTACCATGATCCGAATTCTACCTTGCAGGGCTGGATAGGGCAGAGGTTGTACACTGGTGCATATGAGGGCTGGAGACACAGGGAATCCAGGGTGGACGATACCTTCAGGACCAGGGGGTGAGGGGCGATGCTGGGAGAGTGGAGGGTGAGTGGGTTGGAAAGGGGGAAACAATTACAAGGATCCACATGTGACCTCCTCCCTGGGAGATGGACGGCAGAGAAGGGGGGAAGGGAGACTCCGGATAGGGCAAGATATGACAAAATAACGATGTATAAATTACCAAGGGCACATGAGGGGGGGGGGAAGAGAGGACCTGATGCAAAGGTCTTAAGTAGAGAGCAAATGCTTTGAAAATGGTGAGGGCAAAGAATGTGCGGATGTGCTTTATACAATTGATGTATGTGTATGTATGGATTGTGATAAGAGTTGTATGAGCCCCTAATAAAATGTTAAAAAACAAAACAAAAAAAGACTATGACTAGAAGAGTCATGTGAAGCAACTCACTGAACTGCATATGAATACAGATGATTATGTAGGAAAATTATAAACATGCACATACATATGGCTCAGTATACACACATCTATTTCTTTCGGTTGAGAGAACCTAGAAGCAAGGACATCCCAGAAGCAATGAACACACCTAGCTCCCAAATCTCCTTTTGTTATACCAGTCACCAATCAAAGAAGCCAGGGGTCCTTGGAGAAGTGGTCAGTCCTAGGACAGGGGTAGGAAATATGTAAATGGAGCCTGGAGCTTCTAATAATACCAGAAAGCAAACAAAACAAGTCCACAATAGTGAAGTCGCCAAAGGAACACAGGCGCCGACCGGAAGCGCTCCCAGCAGCCGGAGCGAGAACGACTTCAGCAACAAGAAGAAGTGTTCATGGACTCACCACCCAAAGGAAGAGTAAACATTGGCGAGTCCATTCTGATAGAAATAAACAATTGAATAAGGAAAGGGCAAGAAGGGAAATAGATCTCCCTTGAAGAATTCTAAATCAAGAGAGGGAGCATCCGTGTCCACTCCTTGGGAGCAGACATCCTTCTTATTGACTTTCTTCCCAAGAATAAAATGGAGAAACCCGAGAAGTGCTACCTCGGCCAGGTGATCGAGAACAAAATCAGCTTCGTAAATCAGGCTGCAAGTATGTCCCCTTGACATCAAGCGATGAGCATGGTGCTTCTGTGGATTCCCTCTCCAGCCCAGCAGCATGAGAAAAGCAATTAGACAAACGCCCATGGAGGGGCACCCTACACGATCCGGGACCAGTCCTTTTCAATACTGTCAAGGTCATTAAAACAAAGCAAGTTCTGACGCACTACCATGGCCAGGCGGAGCCCAAGGAGACGTGACAACTAAATGGAATGTGGTATTGGGAACGTAGCATCCTCCCACAGGGAAAAAAATGCATTAGGTAAAAGTAAGGAAATTTGAATGAAGTGTGGGCCATGGTTAACATGAATGTAGCAATTCTGCAAGGTTCCTTAATCGTGGCAAATGTACCGTACGAATGCACTGCCGTAGCATCCTAGAGAGGCAGCTGTCACAAGACCACACGCGGGTGGTTTGTTAAAAAGAGACATTCAATTTTTCACAGTCAAGAAGACTGAAAGTTCACATCCAGGGCACTAGCTTTAGGGGAAGACTGTTCTTGGCTCGAGGAAGGTCCTTGCTGCCCACATCCAGCCGTGGGGACAGGTCTTGGGGACCTTTGTACAGCATGGCACCTGTCTGTCTAGGCTGTTCCTTACACCCCAGAAGCCACTGGCAACTAACAACAACACTCTCAAAAACTCCCTGAAATCAAGTCCCGACTCGACTAGACAGGACCGAGTGGAACTGCTCCAGTGAGTTTCCAAGACGGTCACTCTTTATGGGAGTAGAAAGTCCCATCTTTCTCTTGGGGGGAGGCTAATGACTTTGAACTGACGACCTTTTGGATGGAAACCCGACGCATAGTCACTGTGCCACCAGGGCTCCAAGCAGCATTGATATGAACGTCTTACAACCTTACTTAAAACCCTATTCCCAAGTGGAATTTCATCTGAAGGTTGTTTTGTTTTGAGTTGCTGTGGAGTCAGTGCCTGACTCACAGTGTCCCCAAGTGTACCACTATTTCCCAGGGATGTCAAGGTTGTGACCTTTTGAAAACAGACCACTAGGCTGTCCTTCTGAGGCCTCTCAGGGTCGTCGTGAAGGACCAGGCTTTGGGAGAGTAAGTGCAGCCCTGAAACATTTGCACCCCCACAGGCTCCTGATGCCAACACATCCTTCAAGAAAGCACACTTCTGGGGGAGGGGACAAAACGAGGAGCTGACACCAAGGGCTCCAGTAGAAAGCAAATGTTTTGAAAATGATGATGGCAACGTATGTACAAACGTGCTTGACACACTGGATGTGTGGATTGTGATAAGAGCTGTAAGAGGCCCCAATAAAATGATTTTTTTTAAAAGAAAGAAAACACACGTCACTCCATAGCATGTCATGTGCTAATAATCGGGGAACATGGGTGAGTTTATGTGGGAAAGTTCTCTGCGACAGCTTCTTGTTTTTCTGCAACTCTAAAAATATCTGAGAAGCATGAAGTCTATTCAGCCCCCAGACTAAACAGAGCTCCAAAGAAGAGAGCCGTAGCCCCTGGGAGGAACGGGCTCCAAACAGTCAGGAGTGACCCGGACAAGGCTCAGAGGTGGGAGAGGGCAGGACCGAGGACCCAGGGCAACTGGGGCCTCAGGAAGGAAGCAGGAAGAGTGCTGGGACAGCGGGGTGGGGTAGGGGTGGGGGGACTGCAAACAAGATGTGCATAAATCACTAAATAGAAAACTAACTTTCGCTCAAAGCACAATAAAACATATGCCCCTCCTCCGTCTTTGTTTTCTTAGTTACTGCCCCCTCCAGCTCAGGAGAACAAGATTCATAGGCGTCTGTGAGCTGGGGCTTGAGGCAGTGCCAGCCATTGGCCCGTCACCTTGGGACTGAGGAACCCAGCCAGCTCCATCCCTTGTGACGTCTCCCCAAGTGTTAGGGTAAAAGGTCAGTGTGTTAGTCTGGATTGACTAGAGAAACAAATCCTGAGACTCTCAAATGTGTGTAAGAGAGAGTTTTATATTAAAGACTAATTGTATATTAAGAAAACATCCCAATTCAGATGAATTCTGTAAGTCCGATATTAGCCCATTTGTCTGATATCAGTCTATAAATTCCTCTTCAGAGTCATGCAACACATGCAATGAGGTTGAGGTCAGGAAGATCACAGGCCATTGGGTGGAAAGTCTTGTGGCGGTGGAAGCAACTCAGCGCTGGTGTGGGTCTCCACGTGGCTCCTCCAGCTCCAGGGCTCTGGCTCCATCAGCGTAGCTCCATGTGGCTTGTCGGCAGGAATGTGAGGCAGAGAGTGTGTGTCCCACCTCCAGGGAGGAAGACAGGAGTTCCCAGAATCCTCAGCAGAAGGCCATGCCCACACAGAGGCCTCATTGGCTATGACCTGATCGACAGACTAGACTCCGCCCCTGCGCTCAAGTTGACAGTAGATTATGTCACTACCACAGTCAGGCACCAGCATGATTTACACCTAGAACGAGAGAACAGGCTCGTTCTTCCAGGACACACCACCATCCAACACACAAACTAAGTGGGGTTTTGTGGCCACCCAGCCTCCTGACCACCACCCAGCATGAGCTGTGGCTCCCTATTTCTCTTCTGTTCTCCGGGCCCCTCCCCGGCCCCCACTGCTAGAGAAACAGGAGTGGCAGAAGTCAGCCAGAGAGTGGGGGACAGTTCAACGTGAGCAAGCATACATCAAGTCTCCCGTGGTCCAGGGCCCCCTTAGCACTCCAGGGTCAATCTGGGCACACAGTGGTTACACCCAAAAAAGGAGATTAACACCATCATCCCAACGTTCCTATTACTTTAGAGCTTTGTCCTTCCATCACCTGCCACCCCATGACTTGCTTAACTCCTATGACCTTCCCCTCTCATCACTTAGCCTTCCCACTCCCCTACTCCCTGACTATGCCGCAAAAGGTGCCGTAACCCAGAAACGCTATCATGCCCAAGACTTACATTCTGACCTCACACTCCGATTTCAGCCATCTGCCAGTTGCCGCATGAGAGCAGTGCCGCTGACAGTGGTCTGTGCGGAGCAACCCCTGACAACGGCTCCGAAGAAGCAGAGAAAACTCTCAGAGTAAGCATTCAGGCGCGGGACTAGCCACCTGTGTTACCGTGGCACGCAGGCACAGCATCGGTGATCTCACAGAGATCAGAGAGGCGTTAAACAGTTCAATAAGTGAGCTCCCCCAAGAGTTTCTTATTCGATGTGTGCTGAAGGACCATCTATTGATCAATCAACCTGTTGACTGCCTTTCCACCCCTCCTAGCTCCAGGCTTGAAACAGATATGTCTTGCTCGTCCCCTTCCCATACTCCCAGAGAAATTCATTTTTTAAAATCTCCATTTCAAAATCCATGCATTCACCTCACCCTTCTGTTTTCATTTCCTTCCCAAGTCAACTTGGATCACCAGATAGATGCGCCATGAACTCACACTGTACGGTCCATCTGCCCAATCATTTTAACCTGGGATCAGTCCACGTCTGATTCCAGCTGCTGATTGGCGCTAGATTCCTACGGTCACCTCTTCGTGGGATGACTGAAATAGGGAATTCCATTCAAGGAAGACCCACCCCTTCCCATGCCTTTCCCTTTCAAAGTACAACACAACAAAGACACATGAACTATTTATTGAGCGTCAATTCTTTGTAGTGATGCCGATTAGCTGGAGAAGTTATTTCTACCCGCACGAGCTCACTGACTACGGGAGGAGGGACACTGGTCAAATATCTCAAGAAAGCTGACCACCACTCTCACTGGCCCCCAAGCTGATTCCAATTCATGACAAGCCCATGTGTGTCAGGGCAGAGCTGTGCTCCGCGGGGTTCCCTCCTTCTTTTTTAAAATCACATTTTCCTATGTTTGTGGTGAAAGCCTTTGCAGTAAATTAGGTTCTCAGTTGACAATTAGACACAATTTATTTCGTGAGAGTTACACTGTTGTGCTGTGTCAGCGTTCTCTTTAATGGCATAGTCTGTTTCCAGTACTCTGATGTCTTCGCTCCTCCCATCTGTGCCAGATTAATTGTTCTCTTTTCGGCCTCAAGAGAGACGGCTTTTCAATGGAGCCCCAGACTTACGGGAAGGAGCCCTGACGATGCAGGGATTACAGAATTGGTTGCTAACTCAAGATTGGCAGGTGAAACCTACCAACCACTCTGTGAGAGGACAAACGTGTCCACTGCTCCTGTCCACATGGCAGAAGCCTTGGAAACCCGGCGGGGCAGTTCTCCTCTGTCCCATAGGGTCCCTCTGCGTCGGAACAGACTCAGGGCTGATCTCTTTAGTTTGTGTCCCATCTGTTGTGTCATGAAAAAGTGAGCACAGGGATCGTCTGGCTCAAGGTTTAAAGAGTATCTCAGGATAATAGTCTCAGGACCCATCAGATTTCAAGGGTTTGTCTTGTATTTTGTTTCATTTAATAAATCATCCTATTTGGGGCTCTTACACATATTATAGCAATGCATACATCCATTCTATCAAGTGGATATGTATATTATCGTTCTTCTTGAGCCCTTTGATATCTGCTCCTCTTTTTTCCCCCTTTGTCTTATTTTTCACGAGTCAATCACCAGGGCTTTCTTTCGAGGCTCCTCTGTATGGACTCGAACCTCAGACTTTCCTAGCAGCGGCCGAGCCCATTAACCATTCACACCACAGAGAGACACAGGCTGCCTGAAAGCGTGTAACCCTCACCAAAAGGGTGCATATGAAGGGGCCTCCAAAAGCCCATGGGAAATGGAATGAAAGATAATGACATTTTCCCATGACCATTTTTAAAGCCTTTTTGTACATGTGATAGCTGAACAGTAGTCAAACAACGTGTGTGTGTGTGTGTGTTAGGAGTAGTAATAGTATTCTCACAGGTAATCTGGTAGTCGTGGGCAGGAAGGTTTAGTTGTGTCTCTCCATTCCAAGTAGGAAATGCAGATGGCTTCTGTCCTGCATCACTTTTCTTAGACTGGGTGTTAATGGGACATGCGGAGACGAACGTGGCACAGCCCAGGGTGTGTGTTGTTCCAGGCAAATCCGATCACTTTGCTATTCTGTAGGCCTCTGAGGTTGTTTTTCTGGGACCTGGCAAAGATGTGAGGGGCCACCCAAGAAAGCAGGTTGGGTGTCATTCTTTGCCCAAATGTCTTGAAACATCAAGTCTCCAAGTGTCTGCCATGAAATGATCTCCTCCTACTTCAAACTGCATAGTCTACTGATCCTTCTCATGATCATGTCTCTGCAGGGAGCACGGGGTCGGGCACCTGGGTGGGCCTCGGGAACACATGCAAGGATGGGTCTGTGTGACGCTGTAAGTCTACCCACACTTGGCGTCATTAGCCTGGTCCGAGCGACGGCTATTTCTCTTGAAGAAGCAACGCAAAGTCTACAGGTTGACAATTAAATATAGACAATTTTCATACCGTTCAGAATCGTCAGCACCATGGGATGAAAAGATCTGTTTCGCTCCAGAGCCTCCGCTTAAGCATCAGGACGTCCCCGTTCGAAATGCACAAGTACGCTTCTCAGGTGTTGTGGACAAAGGATCACCGATTCCCCTTCTCGCTTATCATCCAACTGAGTGCTACGGACAGCTCCGGTGGCACAATGGGTAAGGCAGTGCTCGTCTGGGAGTCCAACCCAGCAGCCTCTCCACCGGAGACAAGTCCTGGTGGTCAGTTCTCATAAAGATTTCTGCCCGTGTACCACGTGAGGCAGGTCTTCTCGGGCCCAGGCAGTAGCAAAGAGGCAGAAGTCACTCGATGGCACCTAACAGCAAGATTCGCGTACCAGTATCCTTCCAAATGACTAGAAATTGGCACTTGGAAAGTATTCCCAGGGTGTGAAAATGGTATGGGGGTGATGTCTGACCTTCTCTAACTTGACGGGAGGGGCGGGGGGGGGAGGAGAATCAAGATCAATAGCCCAAGGCTGATTCCTATGAGGTAGGTAGGCATGTACCCTGCAAACTTTTTTTTTTTTTATAGTTCCAGGTCTGTTTGTTGGCCTTTACGAGTGATTTCCAGTTGAGTCTGATGGGGTGCCACACTCTGCCTCCAAAGTCTATTTTTGGTATTCCCCAGGGACTTCATCACTTTGCTCCCCTTGCTGCTCTGTTGCATGTCCTTAGTGTTTTGCCCCAGCATGATGGGGTCAGATTGTGCACAATTCCTGCACTGTGTCTTCGGTGTCGTCCCCTGCAGTGCTATGGTTTAGGGAGGGACGTCGTTTAGTGCGAACTTTTTGCTTATGCTGATACCAACTGTCCTTCCACGGCGCTCTCTAGTTCTCTACTGGCTCGACAGCTTATGATGATATCTACACAAACGTACAGATTGTGCTTACAGTTCACAGGTTTATCAGGGAAGAAGGTTCAGGGACGCTCAGGACAGAGTCCTTTCAGCTGTGCCCACAAGGTCTGTCTCTGGCCCTTGGCCCTTTGTCTTGGCCTCTGCCCAGCTCTAGCAAGTGTTACAAAGCCCTTTTAGCTCATTCCATAAGTTCCCAGAGGCACCTTGCTCCACCAGTAAGCCTTGGCCCAATGACACTCAGCTTAAGCTCCGTGGGGTAGGAAGCTCATGCAAGATCTCCTGGGGTAGGAAGCTCATGCAAGATCTCCTGGGGGCTCCTGGTTTTGCTGCCACCATGTCTGTAACTTTTCTCAACATCTCTTGTCTCCCTCCAGTTCTCTCTCTCTCTCTCTCTCTCTCTCTCTCCCCTTGATCAAGATGGCTCTCAGTGCATGGGTCCCAAGTTCAAAAAATATGCCCCATTTCAGCTGTCCACCCCTTGTCAGCGTGGCACCGATACACATTTCATTCAACGATACATAATCCCAAAATTAAGACAATGATAAAGTCATACATGTGCCTAACAAGATATAACTGACACACATACACCTGGAAATGCACTAAGTGATTTACATCTGATACATACATAAAAGAAGGAAGTGCTCATAACAGTTATAAGCCATGTTTCGGCAACTGATTATGTGGCTATAGCTGATATTTAAAACTATCTTATTCCACCAGTCATTCCATATTCCCTAAGCAAGTATCTCAGCGGGTCATTGTTCTTTGACTAGTGGGGTGACCCAAACCTTCAGTCCTGAAGAGGCTGGGCCATTCTAGTCATGACTGATGTAGTTTATTATTGACTTTGATCATATTAAGGTGTCCTAAGGAATCATCTGGATTTCACTATTTTATTCTCTACCTCCATTATTGATCATATCACCCAATATAGTAATGCTATTTTTTGTCTGTTGATCCAGAGGCATGAAGAGTCCAAAGTGGCTAGGAGGAATTCTTAACTGTCTGCAGGTGGAAGTATTCATCTCTTTGGAACGAAAACATCCAGACCCCAGGAGCACAGGGCTGCAGGGGCAGGAAGCAAAAGTGTTACCAACAGGTCACTAGGAGTAATAGTAAGTAGAGTGCCACCCTGTGGTAGTTACATAATCTGGTGTCAATTTGGGACTTGAGAGGATTAAGAGTGAAGAGGTGGCTTCTAGTCTGTCAATCAGATCATAGCCAATGAGGCCTCTGTGTGGATATGGCCTTCTCCTGAGAATTCTGGGAAATTCTGATTTCCTCCTTGGAGACAGGAGAGTCTCTCTCTCTCTCTCTCTCTCTCTCTCTCTCTCTCTCTCTCTCTCTCTCTCTCTCTCTCTTTCTCTGTCTGTCTCTCTCTCTCTCCTCACTCCCAGAGAGAGAGCTCTACTGACAAGACACGTGGCACTACACCTTTGGAGCTGGAGAAGCCACATGGACCTACCCTGATGCAACCAGACCTCTGTAGCTGGAGAGGCCACATAGAGGCCCCTGCCAGCACTGAGATGCTTACAATGCCACTGGATCCACAAGACTTCCAACCCACTGGCCTGTGATCCTCCTGCATTCAGCCTCATTGCATATATTTCGTGAGTCTGAAGAGGACTTTATAGATTGGTATCGGACATATGGGCTAATATTGGATTCATGGACATGATCTGGACTTGGCTGGTACATTTACTCAATATTCACTTGCTCTTGTATAGAAAGCTCTTTCTTATACACATATGAGTGGCTATGAATTTATTTGACGAGTCCACTCAGACTAACACACCCCTTGGGTCCTGGACTCGTGAATCCTGACCAGTGAAGAACAGCTGGATGCTGGTTTAAAGGATGTAAACCAGTGCTTCACAAGATGGGTGACATCACCCCCTGGGGCTGCTAGAAGGATCCAGGAGGACGGCAAAAGCAAGTACGACAGTTTATCTTGGATTATGGGCTACAGTACAGAAGGTTTTCATTGCCAAAGAACACTGAGTAATCTCTTTTTCTTTTTTTTTTTCTGAAAAGGGGGTGGCAGACCAAATCATCTTGGGACCCTATGAAATAAACCCTCCTGAAGAACACTGCCCCAACCCTATCAGGTACCGCCACCTACCTGGGGCCATCCTTGTGCCTTTAGAATGGCATTCTTCATTTAACAATTCAGCTACTTCATGAAGATGGGGAACATGGTCTGAACACTGAATTCCAGGAGCATGGGCCCATTGCCACACTTTATTTGTGGGAAAGTGAGTCACTTGGTGTGAGGCAGTCCTGTGTGGGATACCACAGCAGTAGAGAAGGCATTCTGTAAGTCTATAAATGGTAGTTTTGGCAGACGGGGCCCATTCAGGGAAGGCAAATCTGTATCCAGAATCAGAGTCTATTCAGGTTAAGAGCAAAATACTTCTCTTTGCATGACAGAAGTGGTATGATGTACTCGACCTGCCACCAGGTTGCTGGTTGATCTTTGAGGAATGGTCCCTTATTACAGACTTAGTGTTGATCTCTGTTGCTGGATGATTGGGCACTTAGCCGAAACAGTGGCCAACTCAGCCTTGGTGAGTAGAAGTCCTTGTTGTTGAGCCCATGCAGATCCCCCATCCCTATCACCACAGCCACTTTGTTCATGAGCTCATTGGGGAGTGACAAGGGTGTCTGGTTTCCACCGAACATGACATCCTACCCACTTGTTAAATTCCTCCTCTGCCAAGGTCACCCTTTGTTGAGCATTCGTATGAGACAAAAATAGCTTCACATTTTTTGTGTGCATTCAGAGATATCTACCTACTCCTCCCCTACACCGCCTTGTCACCAATTTTCCAATCAGAAATCCCAAGTCCTTGATCATCAAATCATTGACCACAGCCCATGAATCAGCATACAATTGCCCATCTGGTCATTTATGTTTCTTTTCTTTTTCCTCTGTTGACTTTAAACAAGTTTTCATTACAGAAAGGTTGTCCCATAATTGGCTATTTGGCCACTTTGTGCACAGTTAGTCTTCCTCCACAGAAAGGCTGCTCCCTAACTTCTCATCTAGTGACAGCGAGCCCTACAATCCGGGTTGTCACAGAAGAGTTGTAAACATGCCTCCGTGGCTGCAGTTGAATGCCGTAGTCCATTGGCCATGGCTCTTGCACCCAGTATCAGGAATGCACTCATGTCTTTTGATTCAAAATACAAAATAAATTATCTGTAGGCATGGACAGAGACCACAGTAAACCATCATGTATGCCGACTGAAACCAGTAACAGACGCTTACAGTGATTTTCTTAAAACTTCCGCCAGCCTCTTCTTCAGTGAGTTTCTTCTCTTGAACTGACTTCTCTGAAGTTCTTGGTGAGGAACACCGCCTGGAGCTTCTTGAGACCGTTTGTCAAGAAGTGGCAAAGCACTATTCTAAGGCTTAGAACATGCCACCTCCCATGCCTCCCTTGCCCATTCTGCCCGCCCCCCCCCCCATGACAGAGTCCTTCTCTTCTTCAGGAATTTCTGTGACTACAACGTCTGCTGTGGTCAACAGAGATGCCACTCCAGCAGCATCCGACAAAGCAAATCTTTTTCTTTATTGGGAATTGGGTGAAGGCTTATAGAACACATCAGTTTTCCATTCCACAATTCCTATACATTTGATTTCATCTCATTGATCAGAGAGGGAACATCACTCATCCCACTTGCTCTCTGTGTTTCCTTTTTCTATCCCTCCTTTTGTAACTCTTCGGAATGCTGTCCTTCAGAAAACATTGCCTTTTTCCTCTCAAAGGGTTGACTCTTCATTGCAGGTATGTGTGCCTCCACAGTGTGATTGTTGACTCATAGACCTGACTATTGATTGGCTGAAAATTAAGCCATGGGAGGGAGTTCATTTCCAGACTTAACGGACACTAAGGGCCATAGTCTGTTTTGTTTTTTAACCACATTTTATCTGATTAATAATCTTGGCCTTTAAAATTTTTAAATTCTTTTTTTATTTTGAGTTTGTTTCATGTTTTTCTTCATTTCTAACAAGGACTCTCTAGTGTGATCATTAGAACGTAAATTTTTATGGTGATAGAATACAGCCCTTATGCACACCTTTCTTGATTAAAAAACTCATTTTATTGGGTGTTCATACTGCTCTTATCACCATCCATCCATCCATCCATCCATCCATCCATCCATCCATCCATCCATGTGTCAAGCTCATTTGTATGTGTTGCCATCATCATTCTCAAAACATTTTCTTTCTACTTGAGTCCTTTGTACCAGCTCCTCATTTTCCCCTTCCCCCACCCCTGAACCCTTGATAATTTATAAATTGTTATTGTTTTTTCATGTCTTACACTGACTGATGTCTCCCTTAACCCGCTTTTCTGTTATCCATCCCCCAGGGAAAGGCTTATGTGTAGATCATTGTGATCAGTTCCCCTTTCTCCCCCACTTTCCCCTTACCCTCCTGGTATGGTTACTCTCATTATTGGTCCTGAGGGGTTTATCTTGTCCTGGATTCCTTATGTTTTCGGTTCTTATTTGTACTCATGTACATCTTCTGGTCTACCTGGATATGTAACGTAGATTTGGGATCATGATAGTGGTGGTGGGTGAGGGGAGCATTAAAGAACTAGAGGAAAGTTGTACATTTCATCGGTGCTATACTGCACCCTGACTGGCTCATCTCTTCCTTGTGACCCTTCTGTAAGGAAGTGTCCAATTGTCTACAGATGGGCTTTGGGTCTCCACTCTGCACTCCCCCTCATTCACATTGATGTGGCTTTTTGTTCTGGGTCTTTGATGCCTGATACCTGATCCCATTGACACCTCATGGCCACACAGGCTGGAGTGCTTCTTCCGTGGACTTTGTTGCTTCTGAGCTAGATGCTGCTTGTTTATCTTCAAGCCTTTAAGACCCCAGACACTGTATCTTTGGGTAGCCGGGCACCACCAGCTTTCTTCACATTTACATAAAATCTTTTAATATTGCAATGTGAGGCTTGAATTTTTCCTCAGCTCTTGCAGATTGGTATTGGCTAAATGTTTTCCCCTTTTGGTTTTCTAACTCCG
Source organism: Tenrec ecaudatus (assembly GCF_050624435.1). Classification (NCBI taxonomy): domain Eukaryota; kingdom Metazoa; phylum Chordata; class Mammalia; order Afrosoricida; family Tenrecidae; genus Tenrec; species Tenrec ecaudatus. Next base: position 68,069,911 of record NC_134530.1, read on the forward strand.
GATCATTGTAAATTTCTTTTCTTTTTATAGTGAAACTATTCTTTTTTATATATATCATTTTCATGGGGGTTCTTACAGCTCTTATAACAATCCATACACCAATTGTATCAATCACATCTGTGCCTATGTCGCCATCATCATTTTCAAAGGATTTCCTTTCTACCCGAGCCCTTGGTATCAGCTCCTCTTCTTTACCTACCTCCCCCCAAACCCCCACCCTCCCACCATTGGGAAACCCTTGATAAATTACTAACTATTTTCATATCACACACTGTCCGCTGTCTCCCTTCATCAAGCTGCCCTTGGAAGTTTTCTGTTCAGCTCTACTTTTATTTCATCATTCCTTCGATTGATTTAAGCTGTTGTATGATCACGAGCAAGTTTCAGAGTGTTTTCTGGCATCCGCTGTGATCTCCCTGTATTTTCAATGACCTCTGGCTCGCTTCATGTATGACGTCTTGCCGACATCCCACAGCTCCTCAGGCCGTCTGCTCTTAGTGTTCGATGATTCAGATCTCTTCTTGAAATCGCCGCAGAATCAGGTCGGCTGCACTCAAGGGCCTATTTAGGTTCTGGTGGTTTTCCTCAACTTCAGCCTGGACTTACGTATGAACAATTGATGGTTTGTTGCACAACCAACCACTGGCCTGGTTTTGACTGAAGATAGTGAGCTTCTCCATGGTCTCTTCCAAAAGACTTTAGCCTTGTTTTTCCTGTGTCTTCCATCTGGTAACATCACTGTGGATGTTGTTAGAAAAAAGGTAATGGCAATGAAGAAGTTGCTAGCCTTGTACAATTATATCATATGACCTCCCAATTTTGTTTCTAATGCCAAGGCTGTATTTTCCAACTACTGTTCCTTCCTCTTTGTTTCCTACGTTTGCATTCTGATAGTCTATAATTATCAGTGCATCTTGATTATATGTTCAATCAGTTCCAGATGGAAGATATTGTAGAATTCCTCAAATTATTTATCACTAGCTTTATTGGTTGGCATGCAGATTTGAATAATAACTGTATTAACTGGCTTTCTTTATATGCCTATAAATATTATCCTATCACAGACAGCATTGCACTTCAAGACAAAACTTTCTGATGATGGATGCCGCAGCATCCCTTTTGAATGTGTCATTCCCAGCAGAGTAAACCATATGATCATCTGATTCAAAATGGTGAAGACCAGTCCACTGTAGCTGTGAAAGTCTGGGATCTGGACCTGTATGTGCTCCATTTCATTTTTTATGACTTCCAATTTTCTTAGACTCATACTTGGTACATTTTGTGTTCAGATTATTAAGAAGAGTTTGCAGCTGTTTCTGCTCATTTTGAGTCATGACCCATCAACAGATGACGGTCGCGAGGGCTTTACTCCATCCATGTTGCTATGGTCAAGTCTGTTCTGTGAAGGCAGCTCTTTGGCAGTCATAGCTGAGTGGCTTCCGATCTGAGTGGCCCATCTTCCAGCGCTATATCTAACAATGCTCCACCGCTATTTATAAGGTTTTAGTGGCTAGTCCTTCCAAGTTTTTTGAGTCCTTCATTGTCTGTTCTTAGTCTGGAAGCTCCGCTGAAACCCGCTCCCCCTGGATGACCCTGCTGGCGTTGACATAGTTTCCAGCATTATCACAACACAAAAGCCACCACAGTGTCACAAATGGACAGACAAGTGATTGATGGTGGTATTAATCTCTGCAACCCCTCCTGGAATGCAGTATTGTTTTTGGTCTACTATTTCCTAGGTAGCAGTGGGACGAATGGCCTTCACTTGACTTTTCCTTCCATAATAGGCCTGAGTCCACATGTCAGGAAGCCAATGCATGAGTTCTGTCAATGGCTGATTATGCCTATTCCAATTATGCATTTTGGAACTGAAAAGAATCATTACAGGTTGGGTCCAGGAAGTCTGACGGGTGGGCCTTCAAGACACTTTGGATGTCCCGGAATCGGTGTCAATTCAAAGGCAGTGACCAGTAAACCCCTGAAATTCTAATTGGCTTCTCCCCAATGAGCAGTCATTCTTGTAAAAAAAGCATAAAACCTGTTGTGGAAAGCTGGGCGAAAGACTAAGAGTATAAGATTGTATTAGTATAGCAGAGTCCTTCCTGAGAGGGATCCACCTTTCCCTTCATTCAAGTTTGGGAATTGACTGAGGAGCAGTAACTATTGACCTAGAATTCTTCCACTTATGCAGAGCCAATAAATTCTATTTTAACTGATGAGGCACAACTCAAGGTGAGAAGAAATCCCCGAAAAAAATCTGCTACTAATAGGAACTTGGGGCATACAAAGTATGAATTTAGGGAAATTGGAAGTGGTCAAGAATGGAATGCATAAAATCAATGTGCAAGGCATGGTTGTTGTTAGGTGCTGTCGATGCAGTTCTGACCCATAACGACCTTATGCACAACAGAACAAAACATGCACGGTCCTGCTCCATCCTCACAATTGTTCCTCTGCCTGAGCCCATTGTGGCTGCCCTGGGGTCAGTCCATCTCCTCGACGTCCTTCCATGTTACCAAACATGATGTTCTTCCCCAGGGACTGGTGTCTCCTGACAACATGTCCAAAGTACGCAAGACGAAGTTTTGCCATTCTCGTCTCTAAGGAGCACACTGGTCTCACTTCTTCCAACACAGATTGGTTTGTCCTTTTGGCAGTCCATGGTACTTTCAATATTCTTTTCCAGGACCACAATTCCAATGATTCTATTCTTCTATCGTCTTCTTCTTCTTTATTCAGGAAAGACTGCCATAGGAATTTCAGTTTGGGGCATGGATGATGGGGCAGAGAACTTCTTTCCTCAGCAGTGAAATACCTACTGCAGAATTGTTCTCCATCTATGGTTTACAAGACCATGGCAGCGTATGGACAAATGTGTTTGACACATGAGTGGATGGACGCATTGTGACCAGTGCCGACGAGCCCCCAACAAAATGATCCAAAATTCTTCATTGTAAGAAATTATTAAAAACCTCTCTTAATGGACTCAAACTTCTCACCTCTGTTTTGGCAAGCCATCCACATGTGTCCGAAGAGAACTCTCCTCTGTAGGATTTTCAAGGGCTGATTTTGTAGATTGCCAGCTCTTTCTTCTTCTTCTTTTTGTTAGATCATTTTATTGGGGCCCCCACACCTCCTGTTACAATCCATCCATCGATTATATCCTACGTATTAGAACATATATTCCATCGTTCTTTTCTAGACATTTACTTTCCATTGGGTCCTTGGGATCATCTCTCTTTTTTTTAATTCAATGTCCAACTTTCACATGGATACTGGGATTGGCCATTTAGAATCAGCAAAGCTTCTGGAATGACATAATGGAAAGGAATGGTATTGTAAGCATTGTAAAAAAAATGCTATTTCAAGATCTATCCTAATGTACAATGCTGTCTGTGATAAGATAATATCTGCCTTCAAGGTAACCAAATAAATCCAACTATTACTCAAATTCATGACCCAACCACCAAAACTAGTGGTGAAGTAATTGAAGAATTATACCAATGGGTTCAGTTGTAAATTGATCAAACATGTAATCAAGATGCTAAATCCAGGCTAGGAGCTGCCTGCAACAGACCCTAAATTGTTCATATGTAAGTTTGGATTTACACTGAAAACAAAAAATGAATACAAGTCCATGAGAGCCAAAAAACAGCCCAACTATGCCAACCTAATTTTGAGAACCTTTCAAGAACAGAGTCGATGCACTGAACACTAATCACAGAGACCTGATGGGTTGTGGGAGGACATCAAGACCACCATCCATGAAGGAGCCCCAAACCAAACCAAACTCACTGCCATCTAGCCAATGCAAATACATAGGACCCTTTTAGGGCAGGATAGAAGCCCCTCGGAGTTTTGGAAATTATAACTGTTTACAGGATTTGAAAACCCTGTCTTTCTCCTGAGAAGAGGCTGGAGGTTCAAATGATGACCTTGCAGCCCAACACACTTCCACTGTGCCTCCAGGACTCCTGAGAGGAAATCACACAGTCGTTAAAAAGAGAGGAAAGAGGGAAGAGATCAAGGAGATGTCTGAGGAGACTCTGAAAGATGCTCTTAATCACAAAGTGGCTAAGGCAAATAGAAGAAACAATAAAGTCAAAGAGCTGAATAAAACATTTCTAAGGGCAGCTCAAGAAGATAAAGCCAAATATTATAGGGCAATATACCAAGACCTTGAGCTAGAAAACCAAAAAGGAAAAAAAATGCTCTGCATATTTTTTTATTTAAATCATTTTATTGGGGACTCATACAACTCTTATCACAATCCAAACATACATCCATTGTGTCAAGCACATTTGTATATTTGTTACCCTCATCATTCTCAAAACAATGCTCTGCATATTTTAAACTGAAGAAAAATCCAAGCTTCATACTGTTATATTGAAAGGTTCTCTGGAAAAATATTGAATAATGCTGGAAGCATCAAAAGAAGATAGAAATAGTACAGTCACTGTACCAAGAAGAATTCATCAACATTCCAGCATTTCAAGAGGTAGCATGTGAGCAAGAACCAATGGTGCTGAAGGAAGAAGTTCAAGCTGCACTGAAAGCATTAGTCAAATACACAGCTCCAAAGTTGATGAAATACCAATGGAAATGTTTCAACAGGCTGGTGAAGCCCTGCAAGTACTGACTTATCTGTGCCAGCAAATTTGGAAGACAGATACCTGACCAACTGACTGGAAGACCTATATTTTACCTATTCCAAAAAAAAAAAACAGTGAATCAAAAGAATGCTCAAACTCTAGAACAATATCACTGACATCACATGCAAGTAAAATTTTGCTGAAGATCATTCAACAACAGTTGCAGCAGTACATTGACAGGGAGCTGCCAGAGGTTCAGGCCAGGCACAGACATGGAACAAAGGATATCCTTAATGAAGTCAGATGGATCTTAGCAGAAAGCAGAGAATACCAGAAAGATGTTTACTTGGATTTTTACTGACTCTGCAAAGGCATTCAACTTAACAAATATGGATATCCTTGAGAAGAATGGGAATTCCAGAACACTTCATTGTGCTCATGCAGAACTTCTAGAATAATCAAGGGGCAGTTGTGCAAACAGAACCAAGGAATGCTGCGTGGTTTAAAAGCAGGAAGGGGTGCACCAGGGTTGAATCCCCCACCACACTTGTTCAATCAGTGTGCTGAGCAGATCATCAGGGGACCTGGATTCTACGAAGAAGAACGTGGCATCGGGCATGGCGGAAAGTTTGTTAAGAACCTGTGATGTGCATGTGATACATCCGTACTTGCTAAAAGAGAGGAGTTAACACTTGCCAAAAAAGATAAAAGAGTACACCCTTCAGTATGGATTACAACTAAATGTAAAGATGACCAAAATCCTCACAACTGGATCAGTAGACAACATCATGATAGACAGAAAAGATTGAAGGATTTCTGTGTTGCTTCCATCCACAACCAATGCTGACGGAAGCAGCAGGCAAGAGATCAAAGTCCGCATCACAGTGGGTAAATCTGCTGCACGTGACCTCTGCAGGATGTTAGTCTGAGGACTGAGGTGTGCTTGACCCAAGCCATGGTCTTTTCAATGGCCTCATATGATGTGAAAGTAGTTGGACACTGACTACGGAAGACTGGAGCAGAATGGGTGCATTTGAATTATGGGGTTGGTGAAGAATATTGAACTTGCCAAAAGAACAACAAATCTGTCTTAGAAGCACAGCCAGAATGCTCCTCAGGGACAAGAACAGTGACACTTCATCTCACGTATTTTGAGCACGTTGTCAGGAGAGACTAGTTCCCGGAGAAGGACATGATGCTTGGTAAAGGACACGGGCATCGTAAAAGAAGAAGGCATCAATGAGATGGATGGACACAGTGGTTGCAACAATGGGCTCAAGAACAGGAAGGATTGTGAGGGTGGCAGCGGTCATGGCAAACGGTCACTGGCAAACGGTCACGCTTCAGGGCGTGAGTCACTAGGAATCGGAACCAGCTTGACGGCACCTAACAACAACATTCTGATTACTATTTTGGTTTTGCTGTCCATTGTGGGGGGAGGTCAGATGCTCACAGGGCCTGCAACCATTAGCTTGGTTCCTGTAGGTGGAGTTCACACCCCACCGATAATGGTCTCTCTCAGTTGAGCCAGGGAACAGGCCAAACCGGCTCTGTGATATCCAAAGTTAGGCTGCCATCCTGTATCTAGATGTGCCCATCTTGCCACATGTATATCCCCAATCCCTCCTCTTCCTATTGCGTGGATACCCCTAGATCACTCCCTCCCATTACTGTATGACCTATAGCACAGCCCCTTCCTGTGACGTGGGTCCTCATCTGCAGTGAGGGGCCTTGCATGTCTCCAGAGAATATATAAAAGCCTGGGCTAGCATTAAAGATTCTCTCTCTCTCTCTCTCTCTCTCTCTCTCTCTCTCTCTCTCTCTCTCTCTCTCTCTCTCTCTCCTTCCACGTGGGCCACCAAGCTGGGCTGAGGTGAGCATGCTACCATGAAATGTGTCTGACTCCATTTATTTCAATATTTCTTTTCTATCTCTCATGCGCTCTATGACTTTACTATGATCTTTACTTATTATCGCTGTACAATTGCGCCTACCGGACCCGTAATGACGTGCTAGGGGCTGGCTTCCCCTGACAGTCCATTGTGGTAACAAAGCCCATCTTGACTCAGTCAATTTGGCTTCCATTTGGCTTCAACCACCGCAGGGCCCAGTCAGCCCCATTGTCGTTAGGTTTCCAATGTCACAGTAATCTCCAAGGATGCTGGGGCTCCCGTCACCAATTTGTTTCTCATCATGGTGGTACGACGTGTGTCACCTGGACACTCCATGTGTGAGTCTATGGGTCTATCCTACTAAATCCACTCTACCTTGCAAATCTCCTTAAGCCCTTGCATACCTTCTTTGACAATGTGTTAGACTGGGTTTTCTAGAGAAAACAAACCAGCGACACTGCATATGTATAAGAAAGGAGTTTGTATCAAGAAGTAATTTCATTAAATAAATAAAAAGAAGTAACTTCATATCAAGAAGGCATCCCAGCCCAGTCCAACTCAAGTCCATGGGTCACATGCTAACCAGGGCCCGCTTCAGACTCAAATGGCTGCAGGCCAATGATGCAGAAAGGTGAAACAGGAAACAGAGAGATCACAGATTAGCGGGTGCCGAGTCACATGGGTTCAAGGTGAGTGGAAACATGGCAGGGGGTTGACAGCTGTCCAGGTTGGCCATCTACTTGGGACTGCCCCGGAGACAGACACAGAGTCCCAGAGAAGAGGAAGGCAGAGGGCAAGAGAGAGAGAAGTGCCCTGCGTCCGTCCAAGGAGGCATCGTCAGGCTGTGATCTGATTGGTTGGACTCCACCCCAAGGCTGTGATCTGATTGGTTGGACTCCACCCCAACACTACACCCAGCTTCAGTTTGACATAAAATCTAACCACCGCATACAATATACCGAGGCAGGTCTGGTCATTCAGTTCTACTTCATGCAGGCCATGGGGCAATCCCTGCTTCAATGACCCAACCAGATAAATGATAAGAGCCTTTCCTAACCTGTGGAGCGGGACCAGCGAAGACTCTGTACTTGGAAAGCCCACGTCAGGACACTCAGATCGATCCAACTTTATATTGCTTGCAGCGTTGCCCCACCCCTTCAATAACGATGCCCACACACAGTCTGCAGATTTACGGTAAGTCAGTACATATTTTAGAGCAAATCATGCTCCTTCCTGAAGCACACTTTGTTCTTCATCTTTGGGGTTTGCTAGGACTGAAGTCTGGTTAAAGGCCTAGAAGCAATGAGTGGTGATGGTGTTTCCTGGGAACATTCAGCCATGTCTTGTAAGGCATCTGCCTCTGGAAATGCTCCAAACAATGTCCCAGACACTAGATCAACAGGCAGGGTTGGGTTAATCTCAACAAATGTGGGTGAGCGGGCTAATGGTTGCACTGGTAATGAATTAGCAGCGAAAGATAGAGTGACCTCTTCAGATGGGAGGAGGGGTGCTGTTGGCTAGCGTGATTCGATAGAATTTAGGGGCTCAATGCGCCCATTTTCTTGATTATCTGCCCATATGTGCCCACTTCCGGTTTTAAGATCCCATTTGTTCCTAATTTAACATCAGACACTATTTAAGGTTGGGGATTCATTTGCATTTGCAAGTCAACCACCCATAGAGTGGCTTTCCTTTTTCCAGCAACACCAGCTCTGTTGCCACAATGAGCTGACAGTATTCAGTATACCCCTTGGAAACCTGGCAAGTCTCCTGCATATGCCCACATGGAAACAAGTGGAACGCCACTACTTACAGGAAGGCGGTTTTTAAAATAAGTATTTATGTGGCGTTGGTCGCCTGTCGATCTTGCTTTTTAGTATACATTTTCTTTAGTTTAGCTTTATCTTCCTGAGTTTAGCTTCTTTTGAGTTTAACAGTTAACCATAGAAAGTACAGACCTGATAATCTATACTAACATTATTTCTGCCCTTTGATTTTCCAGTAATTGAAACTTTAAGATGGTTGACGTATTTGGTAAAATATACACATGAAGAAAATCCTCAATAAGGTAGGTTGACATAATATCTGCAACAATGGACTCCACATGCAATTATCATGAATGTGGCATGGGACTAGAGAGCATTTCATTCTCATATGAAAGGTTATATCTTATCGCTTATCTCTTATAGCTAAGGTTATATCTTATATCAAAGGTTACCATGAGTTTGGAGTCAGTCAACTTACTATTAACTAACAAGAACAACATACCTTGTGTATATATGTGTATATGTATATATGTATGTGTATATATATATATATATATCATATTAAATGAAGGGGGAAGTGCAGAGTGGAGACCCAAGGCCCAAGTGTCGGCCAATGGAGATCCCCTCATAGAGGAGTTTAGGAGAGGAGATGGGTTAATTAGGGTGTGAGGTAGTATCGATGAAGAACACAGCTTTCCCCCAGATCCTGGATGCTTCCTCCCCCCAACTACCATGATCCGAATTCTGCCTTGCAGGGCTGGATAGGACAGAGGCTGTACATTGGTGCATATGAGGGTTGGAGGTACAGGGAATCCAGGGTGGATGATACCTTCAGGACCAAGGGTGTGAGGGACAATGCTGGGAGAGTGGGAGGGTGAGTGGGTTGGAAAGGGGGAACTGATTACAAGGATCCACATGTGACCTCTTCCCTGGGAGAGGGACAGCAGAGAAGGGGGGAAGGGAGACTCCGGATAGGGCAAGATATGACAAAATAACGATGTATAAATTACCAAGGGCATATGAGGGAGGGGGTAATGGGGAGGGAGGGGGGAAAAAAAAGAGGACCTGATGCAAGGGGCTTAAGTGGAGAGCAAATGCCTTGAGAATGATTGGGGCAGGGAATGTATGGATGTGCTTTATACAATTGATGTATGTATATGTATGGATGGTGGTAAGAGTTGTATGAGTCCCTAATAAAATGTAAAAGAAGAAAAGAGAAAAAAATGATTAGGGCAAAGACTGTACAGATGTGCTTTATACAATTGATGTATGTATATGTATTAACTGTGAAAAGAATTGTATGAGCCCCAATAAATTGTTAAAAAAAAAAAGAACAACATACCTATTGCAAAAGCCCCAGATGTATATGCAACCCACTCAAATTTCATTTGTACAGTGATTTATTTCCATTCGATATATGCTGTTTGCTATTTAAATTATATATATATATTTGACATCTGTGGGAAGAGATGATGGCGAAGCTCAATATCAACACTAAAACCAGGCCAGGAGGCGACTGTGGAACAGACCACCAACTGCTCATATTCAAGTTCAGACTGAAGCTGAAGAAAATGAAAACAAGTCCACAGGAGCCAACATATGACCTTGAGTCTGTCCGACCTGAGCTTTGAAAACACCTCAAGAGCAGATTTGCTGCATTGAACACTAATGACTGAAGACCTGATGAGCTGTGGGAGGACATCAAGAACACCATTCATGAAGAAAGCCAAAGGTCATTAAAAAGACAAGAAAGAAAGAAAGAAAGGATCAAAGGAGATATCATACAAGAGTTTAAAATGTGCTCTTAATCACAGAGTAAATAAAGTAAATGGAAGGAAGCATGAAGTTAAAGAGCTGGATAGAAAATTCCAAAGGGCAGTTCAAGAAGACAAAGCCATGTGTTATAAAACCAAAATGGAAGAACACTCTCAGCATATTTTAACCTGCAAGAAATCGAGAAAAAAATGTAAGCCTCGAATTGCAATATTGAAGGATTATATGGGCAAAATATTGAATGGTGCAGCATGAAAAGGAGACGGAGAACATACACAGAGCCGTGGTACCAAGAACCAGTAGACATTCTACCATTTCAGGAGGTAGCATGCGCTGGAAGAAGGAGCCCAAGCTGCATTCATGGCATTTGCCAAAAACAAGGCTCCAGGAATTGGTGGGACAACAATAGAAATATTTCAACAAGCTGATGAGCACTCACTTGTCTGTGGCAGGAAATTTAGAGGGCAGCTGCTTTGTCAGCCAACTGAAAGAGATCCATATTTGTAGCCATTCCAAAGAAAGGTGGCCCAACAGAATGCTCACATTATAGAGCAATAGCACTGATACCACAGGTTAGTAAAACTTTGCTGAAGATCATCCAACAATGGTTTCAGCAGCACATTGACAGAGAGCCGCCACAGGTTCAGGCAGGATTCAGAAGAGGACGTGGAACAAGGGATATCATTGCTGATGTCAGATGGATGTTGGCTGAATGCAGAGAATGCCAGAAAGATGTTTGCTTTTGTTTTATTGACTATAAAAGCTTTAGACTGTGTGAATCATAACAAACTATGGGTAGCCTTAAAAAGAATGGGAATCCCAGAACACTTCATTGTGCTCACGTGGAAACTGTACATGGATCAGGAGGCAGTTGTGTGAGCAGAACAAGGAAATACTGCATGGTGTAAAATCGAGAAAGGTGTGTGTTATGGTTGTATCCTCTCACCACAGTTATTTAATCTGTATGCTGAGCAACTTATCAAAGAAGCTGATTTCTTAAGGAATCAGGGTTGGAGGAAGGCTTATTATATACCTTCAGTATGCAAATATCACAACCTTGTTCATTGAAAGTGAGGAGGACTTAAAGCACTTGGTTTTTTAAAGTTTATTCTTAAATGGGAACTAATATATCATATTATTCATATATAATATATTATTCAGTCCATTTTTCAATCATGTGAAGTAGAATTGTACAATTGCTACCACAATCAGTTTCCAGCCATTCTTTTTCTTCTTTGGCCCTTGAGATCGTCTCCCTTTTACTTCCCTCCAGCACCATTATTACCACCACCCACCACCAAAACCTTTGCCGTCCCTATAGGTTCATCAATCCTAGGTTTCCTATACCGAAACCCAGGAAAACATATAACACAACTTCATAAGGGTGACCGCCAATGACATAACATCTCTGAGCTACACCCTAACATGAACAAACAAAGCAAAAATACAGAAAATGTCGAAAACCAGATCAGATCCAGCATACATCAGAGGGAGGATCAACTGACAAAGTTGTACCTGTTCAAGTCAGATGTTTACCTTTAATCTCTGTACGCATCTCTCCAATGCAATCTGTTGAATAACCACTCTCCCCCCGTCTCTCAGTTGTGGACAGAGGGACTTGAAGCACTTGCTGTTGAAGATGAAGGATTGCAGCCTTCAGTGTGGATCGCAACTCCATGTCAGGAAGACCCCAATCCTCACCAGTGAACCAGTTACAATATCATGATAACTGGGGGGAGCGGGGTACAGGAAGTACTCACTTGTGCTTGGGGGAGAATCTCACTGGGGGGAATTGAAGTTGTGAAGGATTTCATCTTGCTTGGATCCACAACCAATGGTGATGGAAGCAGCAGGCAAGAGGTCAAAGTACGCATCACATTGGGTAAATCTGCTGCACGTGACCTCTTCAGGATGTTACTTTGAGGACTGAGGTGTGCTTGACCCAAGCCATGGTCTTTTCAATGGCCTCAAATGATGTGAAAGTAGTTGGACACTGACTACGGAAGACTGGAGCAGAATGGGTGCATTTGAATTACCGTGTTGATGAAGAATACTGAGCGTGTCATGGATGACCAAAAGAACAAAAAATCTGTCTTAGAAGTGCAGCCAGAATGCTCCTCAGGGGCAAGAATAGTGACACTTCATCTCGTGTGTCTTGGACATGTTGTCAGGAGAACGACATCCTGCTTGGTAACGCAGAGGGGCAAGAGGAAGGCTCTCTATGAGATGGACTGATACAGTGGCTGCAACAAGGGGCTCAGACCTAAGAATGATTTTGACACTGGTGCAGGACTGGATGGTTTCATTCTGTTGTACATAAGGTCGCTACGAGGCAGAACTGACTCCACATGGAAGGTAAACAATAAACAACAGGTGAACTGGTCCACTCTACCCGCCAAAGTATGTCACATAGCCTTGTAGAAGAGGAACTTACATATGTCTAAAAGGTGGACTGCTCACCCTTCCCAACCCACCCATGCCTATTTCTATAGCACTGGACAAGCGCACAGGGACCAGGTGTCAGCAGGTGTCTCTGTCTTTGCCACTCCATCCCCTCGTAGAGCTGGTATAAGCTCAAGTCACGTGTGACGTAGCCATCATTGTTTTCTCTCTACACAACTTCCCTTGGCTGACCTGGCCCCCAGGCTCACTGGTCCAGCTCTGAATCAGTAGCTTTGTAATAACTTTGGACCAATGCAAGGCCTGGGGCAGATTACAACAGTTTTCCAGACAAACCAGTGTTATGGGTATCCTCTTTGTGGTTTATGTCCAGGTCTCTGTGGGTAACCTCTCAGGCCTTCAAAGAGGCCTCCTCTCAGCCTTAGAGCTGTAGCTCTCAGCAGAGCCGGGGTGTCATGGCCCATCTCACCAAAGCTAGTACCAGGTTTCCCCACCAAACCACTCCATTCCAGGCCATGGAGACCACAGATTGACTAGCCAGCCCTGGTCATCTGAAGGCCCCCAGACTCTTTCCTCTATTCCCTGGACAGACCCCCAGGCAAGCATTCCATTCCGCCAGCAGCGGGACAAGCATCCGGGAACAGCAGTGGTGACCAGAAGTGGAGCCGTGTGTGTCAGGACAGTGAGAGATGGGTTCTGAGGAGAGTAGCAGAGGTGAGATCCAGGAGGCTTGGAAGGCAGTGCTGAGGGGCTGGGCCTGCTCCCAGCTTTTTATCAGCCCTCAGAAGGGAGTGTCTGTCTCTCTGGGAAGCTGGCTGCTGCCCCGGCGCTCAGAGATTGGCAAGGGTTTTCTGCAATGTGCATGACATCAGAGAAACAACTGATGTCAGGGTTGGCAGCTGGAGCTGAGGGCCACAGGACCAGAGGTTCACTTTGTTCCTGAATCTTCTTAAAATGAGCCTTGGAGGACGTCCAAGCTCCAATCCAGGTTCCAGTTCTGCAGGCCTGTGGCCCTCCCCCCTTTTTCCCCTTTTAATCATTTTATTAGGGACTCTTATACTATTCCATACATCAATTGGATCAAGCATATTTGTACATATGTCGCCATCATCATTTCCAAAACATTTTTTTGCTTGAGCCCTTGGTATGAGCTCCTCTTTCCCCCCTCCCCCACCCTCGTGTATCCTTGATCAGTTCTATATTGTTATTGTTATTTCGGATCTTACACTGTCCATTGTCTGCCTTCACTCACACTCACACTCCTGTAGATATTCAATCTTGTGATGGGTTCCCCTTTTCTCACCCTTCCGCCTCCCTGGCCATCCCCCTCCCCTGCTGATCTCGCTACACCCACTACATTCCCAAGGGCTTTATGTTTTAACTTTCCCTGTGGGCCCGGAGCATGTACACTGCCAGGCCCACAAAGATCCTTGTATCACACACATGAACGGCCCTCTAGGACACCTGTGTAACTACGTCCCGCCTCACACACATGAGGAGTCATGGAGGCTGTGGTGGCTGTCTGTCTGTCCAGGCGGGCAGGGAGGAGAGACCCCAGAACAATGTGCTCCCCTGCAGCCCTTCTCAATGGGCGGAAACCACCCGGCTTCCGCCTTTTCCTGCCTGCTGTGCGGAGGCCCAGGCTGAAGGGAGGAGCAGGGCTTTGGAAAAGCAGGCCTCTGTTCTATACTTATCACAATGCCCCCCCACCCCACCCCACTCCCATGTCTTCAAGCACCCCCTTTCCATGGCCTTTCAGGCCACACCTTCCCTCAGCTTTATGGGGACCAGAAATGGATGGGGCTGGGGGGCGTGGGTAGGTGGAAGCTCAGAAGCAGGATAAGTCCTCCCCACCCCTCTCCCCTGCCACCCCTCCCACCTAAGCCATCTCATTTCCTCTTCCTCGCCATCCGCAACACACACTGGTCTGCACGGGCTGAGCAGGCCGACCCACTGTAAGTGTCTGGAGGTCCGGCCTGCCTGGCTGACCTGGGTCAGCCTCCGGAGTATGCTCCGGCGGGGGCCACCTCTGCTGCTCCCCATCTTCTTTCTGGCTTCGCATGTCGGTAAGTCTCTCCTACCCGACCCCTCCCCACCCCTGTGCCCAGCCTCCAAAGCCTGATTCTCCCCCAAGGGAACCTCCTCCACCCACCACAGCCAGCCCTTTCCTCTGCACCCCGATCCACTGACATCAGAGTCAGGAAACCCAGGCAGGCGCTTAAAATCGCTGGAGGCCTGGTTTGGGGAGGAGAATGGTCATTGACTGAAGAGTCTCCGATCTGTGGGGAGCAGTGGGTGTTCATAAGGCTAGTAGTGTATTCGAGTCATCTGCTTAGTCCTTCAACAAACGTGTACCAGGCACCAACCACGCGCCAAGAGCTGGACTTACCGCTGGGCTGTTGGAAGGCAGCCTTCAGCTCTGAGCAGTGACATGAAATGATGCTGACCCCCTAGGGCTATGACGGGCTTCAGTGCAAGTGAGCAGCAGTTCCACTGTGCCAGGAGCTGGGTAAGGGCATCCACCAAGTAAGCAGGAGCTGCTTCCGTGAGCTTGCTGGCCAACGCAGACTTAAGCCCAGGGGCTGCCTTTGAATGGTTCACAGTCTAGCAGAGGACATAGAGCCCCCCTCCAGATGGAATGAAGGTTCAAGGGAAAGGGACACAGTTCCGGAGGAGCACTGAGGAGGAGTCAGCTTCCTTGGCAGGGGTGGATGGAAAATGGGAGTCAGAAAGACCTCACTTCATTCCAGGAAGATGGAACGGACAATGTAGCGCTCGGAGGCATGGAAGCAATGGGAGCGAAGGCTCCTGCGGGGAAGGTAGCACCAGAGGCTCCGGGTGTGCACTTTATCTCATGAGTGATGGGGACCCACAGGGGCGGGGGGTTGTAGGCAAGAGTCGCAGATCAGACTTGAACCTCGCATGGACCTTTTGGACTCCAAATAAAGGGGTGAGTCTCGGAGATGGGCGTGCGACTGGAGGGGAGATAACATTTGCCGAAGTGCGTGACAGGGAGCAGACTAGCGGAGTGTGAGCTTCGGAGACGTGTCAGCCCTGCCCTTTAACTCATCACATGACCTCGGGCAAGTTGTTGAAGTTCTCTGAGCCTCAGGCCTCTGGCTAGAACAGAAATAATGACTCCCACCTTCCAGAAGAGACGGGATGACAAAACAAGTGATGTACCGAGTGCATAGTGGCCCCCAATAAACAGCCATGCCTATGACGGGGGCGGGGTGTGTGTGAAGTAGAGGATGTCTCAGCTGGCTGGAGGGTGGGGTGGCACTGTGGAGTCAGGGCACATAGGAGAAGAAAAGGTTTGGGGGATGGGGTCAGTGGGGGCGAGGGGGGTGAGTTGTTCGAAATGCCCTATTGACTCAGAGGTGACAGTGACAGCCGAGGGAGTGGGCCGTGCGTCTGTAGAGCAATGGGTTTGATCAGTGGGGAGGGATGGGCACCTTCACATGGTGGTGGTGGGGCTCGAACTGAAAACAGATGCTTGGTTCAGGGCAGGCAGGCAGTAAAAGCCAGCTTTGTTTATCCATGACAGGCTTTTGAAGAATAGTCATTGGTAAGCTAAGGGACATTGAAATGAATTGCTTTCTTAAGCATTAAAGGGCAGGGAAGGAGGAGGAGCTACAGAGAGTGCACAACACAGAGGCCAGGCAGGCTGGCAGGGGTAGGGGGGCGGGGGAGTCCTCTGCCCCCTATGTTGTGCCCCAGCCACACCAAACTTGGGCTTATTACACACACACACACACACACACACCCCATGATGTGTTTCATGTCTCCACACAGGCTGTTCCCTCTGCCTGGAATGTCCTTTCCTTGCCCTTAGTCTCCACTGTGTCCTGCGCCTCTCTCGATCTTTCTACTTTCTATGCCGGGTTATGCGCCCCTCCTCTGAGCTCTCCCCCCCCCCCCACTACCACACCACCACCACCAACAACAACACTACCTCCACCCACTCTGGCAGCAGGTCCATGTCTGCCGCCCCAAGTGGGCAGGGAACTCTTTGGAAGGCCCAGACCAAGACCCATTCCAGGCTTGCTCAGCACAGGACCCAGGCCAGAGCCGACTTGGTTTCAGCTCCACAGTCACCAGGCTGCAGAACCAGCCACTCCCACCTTTAAGCCAACCACACCAGTCGTGTTTGTTTGTTTGTTTGGAGCCTTTTGGTTACAGGGAGGGATCCCTACAGGAGGCTTCTTTCCTGTGCTGGCTTTCCTAACCTGCATCCTCCTGGGGGAAGGGACACAGGGAGGAGAGCCCCCCCCACCCCCCCACACACACCTTGGCAACATTTACAAAGCCGGTTTTAAAGACCGGTCCGGAAAGGGGCCTGACAAGGATGAGCCTGAGGAAGCATCCATCATTCTTTCTGAAAGCTGGGCTGAAGAGGGAGCCGGCAGGAGGCCGGGCAAGGGCTTCTGTTTTTGTTTTTGCGAGGTGAAGAGGTTTGAGTGACGGGGCCAGTGCGCAAAGTGGGGAGAGAGGAAGGGAGAGGACAGGAGGGAAGGGGCTGACAATGAGAGGAAGGCCTTGCGGAGGTCCCAGGGGAGGGGAGGGGGACACGGATGGGGCGCCTGACTGAGGGGACCATGGAGCCGGAAGGCCAACGCTTTGGGTTGTGAGCCCAGGGCCCGCCCGTGGGCGGGTTGGGACGATGGTGAAGTCACTGGCGCCCTGGCCCCAGGTGCGGTGGTGGACCTAACGCTGCTGGTTGACCTGCGCCTCAAGGACCCCCAGCGTTTCTTCCTGACCTGCGTGTCCGGGGAGGCCGGCGCGGGAAGGGGCTCGGACGCCTGGGACCCGCCCCTGCTGCTGGAAAAGGACAACAGCATCGTGCGGACCCTGCCGCCCCGGAAGCCCCTGCAGGCTGTCCGCAATGGCTCGCACCAGGTTACGCTGCGTGGCTTCCCGCAGCCCACCGACCTTGTGGGCGTCTTCTCCTGTCTGGGGGGCCCCCAGGCGCGACGCACGCGGGTGGTCTACGTGTACAACCACCCGGGGGGTGAGTCTGTAATGTGAGCGCGTGGAGGGAGGGGCAGCGGCAGGGGACTGGAACTACTGACGCTGCTTCCACCCTCCACAGCCCTCCTTCTCCCAGACAAGGTCACGTACACAGTGAACCGAGGGGACGAGGCCGTGCTGGCTGCACGTGTTCACAAGGTGAAGGAGACCGATGTGATCTGGAAGAGCAACGGTGAGGGGCCTCTGACCTGGTTGGGCAGGTAAACCTCTGGGGTCTGACTCCCTGACACACACACACACACACCCCATCACCCCCAGGGCCCCCAGCTCTGGCCCCATACACGTAGTTCACCGCTAAGCTTCTGTCAGCCTCTGCCTAACGCCAGGGCCCTTCTGTCTGGCGCCAGGTCCTGTGGGTCTTACCTGTGCCCATCTCCTCATCCCGTCTTCTGAGCTGCCCTCCCCTACCGTACCCGCAAGACCAGGAGCCTGGTCTTCAGCTACCTTCTTCCCACCTTAGCACCGGGCGAAACCCTCATCTTTGACTCCCTTGAGAGTTAGGAGGATTGCCCCCTAGCCCAAAGGCCCTTTGGCGACACCGACATCTGTACTCCACCAGCCTAAAGGTTGTTGGCTCCGCTTGCCCCGTGGCACCACGGAAGGAAGCCCTGGGGAATCCGCTTCCCTAAGAGCAGATCGCTGCCCTTGTTGGGTGGCATCAAGTTGATTCCACCTCACAGCGACAGACTGTGCCCGCTCCATAGGATGTGATGGGCTGTCAGCTATGCAGAGCACCAGGTCGTCCGTCCACAGAGCCTCTGCGGAGATTGGAACCGCCAGCCTATGGGTTAGAAAGCAAGCACTTAGCCCCTCTGCCACCTGAGCTTCTTCCTGTAAAGATGGCAGCCAGCAAGCTCCCGGGGAGCCCAGCTCTACTCTATAACACTTGGGGGTGCACGAGTCCGAGTCTGGGAGGAGGCAAGGGGTGGGTTTTTTGCTCCCTGGCAGGGAGCAGAAGTTCCTATGGGGAAGAAACCCGACACCAAAGCACCCAGCATAGGCAGGGGAAAGTCCAGACCCCTCAGAGATCTGTGCAGCCCAGCTCCTTGTGGTCCACGTGAGTTAGTCTGGGTGGACCAGAAAAACAAATCCAGAGGCACTCGTGTGTGCGTAAGAGAGAACTTCATATCAAAGAGCAATTATACATCAAGAAAACATCCGAGCCCGGTTCGGATCAAGTCCATACATATGTCTGTTATTAGCCCATATGTCCAAGACCAGTCTTAAAGCCCTCTTCAGACTCATGAACACATGCAATGATGCCAAATGCAGGAAGGCCACAGGCCAGTGGGTGGGAAATCTTGTGGATCCAGTAGTGGTGGAAGCATCTCAGCGCTGGCGTGGGTCTCCCTGTGCCTCCTCCAGTCCAGGGTCCTGGTTCCATCAGCATAGCTCCATGTGTCTTATCTGGAATGTCGAAGCAGAGAGTGTATCTGGTCTCCAGTGAGCTATTTATCTCCTTCTCGCCTCCAAATCAGGTCATCAAGCTGTGACCCGATCGACAGGCTAGACTCCACCCCTTTGAAAGTTGACAGGCGTTTAGGTAACTGCCACACCATGACAGCGATATGCAGCCTGCTGACAGCCTGTGGCACCTCCCTTCTCCCCAGGCCTGCCTTCTACCCTGACCCTGTCGGGCCCTCTGACCACCCTATAGCTCCACAGATTCCTGCCTCAGTCCTAGACCCACAGCTCTCGGTTGCCTCTTTCACCCTTGACCTCTTGAGTAAGGAAGGCCTTTCCCTTGAGTCTAAGGGGTTTGCCTCCTGAGCTTTCCCAAAACAAACTCACTGCTATCCAGTCGGTACCGAGGCGCAGTGTCCCTATAGGACAAGGTCGAACTGCCCCTGTGGGTTTCCGAGACTAACTCTTTGTCCCACAGAGTGACCTTGCTCCTAGCCGCCTAAAATGATCAGAGATGTGGACTGAGTCAGGTAGACCTGAACTCCCAGAGCAGTGGTTCTCAACCTTCCAATGCCACAAGCGACCCTTTCATACAGTTCCTCCGGTGGTGGTGACCCCCAACCATAAAATTATTTTCGTTGCTACTTCTTCACCATCATCTTGCTACTGTTATGAATCAGGCGACCCCTGTGAAAGGGCCATTCGTCCCCCAGAGGGGTCGTG
Organism: Tenrec ecaudatus; assembly: GCF_050624435.1. Classification (NCBI taxonomy): domain Eukaryota; kingdom Metazoa; phylum Chordata; class Mammalia; order Afrosoricida; family Tenrecidae; genus Tenrec; species Tenrec ecaudatus. Next base: position 68,089,492 of record NC_134530.1, read on the forward strand.
ACCCACAGGTTGAGAACCATTGCCCTAGGGTCTCTGCTTACTCCTGATCACATCAAGAAGGGGCAGAGGCATGGGCAGGATATTCTTCTAATGCCGGTCCTGAAGCCTTCCCAGAGTCATGCCTCCTGAACTGTGCCCAGGAGGAGTGGGACTGGCCAGGCAAATTCGGAGGGAAGCACTTTGCAGGAGGAGCGATCAACAAGAGCACAGGCCTGGGTGTGCCTGGGAGAAACAAGCCGTTGGGGATTGTGGGACGGACACTGGGAGCCAGGCAGGGTGTGGAGAGGCATAGGCAGTAGGGCTGATGTGCTAAGCACTTGCACTTTGTCCTGAGGGCAGTGGAGAACTTTTAAAGAGAGTCTGGAAAAAAAAACATACCATCAAGCCATTAAGTTGATACCAGCTCATGATGGCCCTTTAGGACAGGGTAGAACTGCCCTTGTGAGTTTCCGAGTGTAACTCTTTCTGGGAGTAGAAAGCCCTGTCTTTCTCCCTCAGAGACTGATGGTTTCGAACTCTTGACTATGTGGATCACAGCCCAGTGCGTCACCGTGACTAGGGCTCCTCTTAGAGAGCTTGAGCGGGAGGGGCAGACCAACCTGTTGTAGGTAATCGCACTGTTGAGTGTGCGGCAGCGGCAAAGGGGAAGACGGCGGGAGGCAGGGGGGTGACTGCAAAGCTGTCGGAGGCGTGAGTCAGGGTGGTGGCCGAGGCCATGGCGAGAAACGGACTGGCTTGGGAGATGAGGAGAGATGGAAGGGACAGGACAGAGCAGTCTGGTGGAGAGTGAAGACAATCTTACCCAGCTTTCTGGTTTGGCAGCTGGGCACTGGGTGGGTGTCTTCCCCAAGGTATGCGCCAAGGCAGGGCTGCACGGATGTGCTTCGTGCTTGGACCGAGGGAGGTAATTCCAGTTCTCATGTCGTGCTGAGGCTCCCGTTCATCGCATCCCCCCCCCCCGCCCCCGCAGGATCCTACTTCTATACTCTGGTCTGGCATGAGGGCCAGGACGGGCGGTTCCTGTTGCAGCTCCCAAACGTGCAGCCATCCTCCAGTGCTATCTACAGTGCCAGCTACCTGGAAACCAGCCCCCTGGACAGCGCCTTCTTTCGGCTCCTCGTGCGGGGTCAGGAACACAGGGCAGAGGTTGTGGGTGGTTGGGAGGCTGGGGACCAAGGGGTTCTTGCTGTGGGCCCCCTGGGTCCTCAGAGCTACCTCAGTACTCAGCTGCAGTGAGGAGGTGGGTGGAGGCCAGCAGCTGAAGGCAATTTCCTCCAGGCTGCGGGGCTGGGCGCTGGGGGCCAGGCTGTACCAAGGAATGCCCAGGCTGCCTGCACGGGGGTGTCTGCCACGACCAGGATGGCGAGTGTGTGTGCCCTCCTGGATTCACCGGCACCCGCTGTGAGCAGGGTAAGGAGAATGGCTGGTGCCTGTGAGGAGGGGTGGTTACCCAACTGAAAGGAGATCCTACAGCTGGGGAGGAAGAGCTTTCAGAACAAGGGTGTGAGGTAGGGATTGAGTTCTAAGTGCTAGCAGAGGTCTAATCCTTGCATGCCCTCTTCTCCAGCCTGCAGAGAGGGTCGCTTTGGGCAGAGCTGCCAGGAGCAGTGCCCTAGCACCTCTGGCTGCCAGGGCCTTGCCTTCTGCCTCCCAGACCCTTACGGATGTTCCTGTGGATCCGGCTGGAGAGGAAGCCAGTGCCAGGAGGGTATGCACTAACTCATCCAATGATGCTCCCTGACCACAAGCTTCACCCTGATCCTCACTGATACCAAGCCCTCCACCATCTCCGGCTCCCCGTACCTAGGTCCCTTCTGCACTCAGCCTGTCGTTGACCAGGCCCCATCTGTTTCCGGCCCTGGCCCTTGTTGCCCCGCTGACCTGGGCCTCTCTAACCATACCTCTTCTGTTTCTAGCCTGTGCCCCTGGTCATTTTGGGGCTGATTGTCGCCTCCAGTGCCAGTGTCAGAATGGTGGCACCTGTGACCGGTTCAGTGGCTGTGTCTGCCCCTTGGGGTGGCATGGAGTGCACTGTGAGAAGTCAGGTATGAGCAGAGCCTTTGAGATCCCTCAAGATCGCTCAGCCTGGACCAGGCATTTCTAGAAGCAACGAGTCTCCTCCCGCACCCTCCCCCCCCACACCCCCCCAGAGCTCATGGACTGGTAGGAGTTCTCCCCGCTCTGCCAGCAGGGTGTGGGGAGCCCACAGGAGCATCTGGCCGGTCACAGAGGGTCAGGACAGGCTTTGGGGAGGAGGCAACCGCTGAGACGGGAGATGATCGAAAAGGGCAAATAGCTGGGGAAAGAGCATGGGCTGGGACCCAGCGGGGCGGAACTGAAGCTGGGCACCCGGCCCATGCAGTCCGGGAGGCCGGAGCAGTGGTCAGAAGAGGCCCAGTCATGAGACTCTGCTTTGAGCATTTTGGCATCGAGGGGGCCTTGTTAAAGGGCTCTAAGGTAGTCTGATGAGGGGTATTTGGGTTTTAGAAAGACCCCCTAGTTGCTGGCTGAGTAGCAGTGGGACCCTTGAGAATGTGTAGTGGGGCACCGGAAGCGTCTTCATGCTTGTTTTTCATGTTTGGGCTGTGAGGACGGCGAGGGTCCCGATCCCAGCTATTAGAGGAGAGTAGAAAAAGGGGAGCGGGAGAATCAGAAGTGGAGCATGAGGAGCTGGAGGAATCATGTAGCACTCTGAGGCTTGAGTGACGCTACCGAGGACAGTGCCCCCACTATGAAGCAGGGTTCCAGGACAGACGGCACAGGGGTGGCCCCATGTCTGCCCCTGGGAGGACTCTGGGATGGGTGTCCTCTCTCTCCCCAGACCGGATCCCCCAGATCCTGGATATGGCCTCGGAACTGGAGTTCAACTTGGAGGCGATGCCCCGGATCAACTGTGCCGCTGCAGGGAACCCTTTCCCCGTGCGGGGCAGCATGGAGCTGCGCAAGTCCGACGGCACAGTGCTGCTGGTCAGTTCCGATGGTGCCCGCCTCCCCCCACCCCCGCACGCCTGCGAGCTGCACAGGGACTCCCACAGAGCTCTCTGCCCACGAGCCGGAGTCCAGCTCAAACTGGGTCTGGTTGGTTGGTGAGCGGCTGCCCCAGAACACATGAACAGTTCAGACAGACACCCATGTATGTCACGCGAGTCATTCTCTGTGATACGTCCCCTTCCCCTGTGTCTCCCTTAGTCCACCAAGGCCATTGTGGAGCCAGATCGGACCACGGCTGAGTTTGAAGTGCCCCGCTTGACTCTTGGGGACAGCGGGCTATGGGAGTGCCGGGTATCCACAGCTGGTGGCCAAGACAGCCGACGCTTCAGGGTCAACGTCAAAGGTAAGTGGTGTCCTGGGACCATGGGGGGCGGACAGCAGGCACATTGAGCATTACAGCAAGAAGGGCAAGAGCGACTGAGCACAGCACAGCACCAGAGGAAAAAGGAGGCTCGTGGTCACTCAGAGGGCTGGGCTGGGCAATGCCAGGCTGAAGCACAGCGCAGTCCCACCTAGCAAGGACCTCCTATGCCCCAGGCTTTGAGGAGACTCTCCAGCCTCACCTCCCTGCCTGCCCACCATGGCCCTCCTCCCCGCCCCCCACCCCACCCCTATGATACACACACACACACACACACACACACACACACACACAACATCCTGCCTTTAGGATGCTGCTTCCTCCCGAGTCATGTCACAGGGGCATGTACTGCTAGGACAAGGGAGCACACGGGGGCTGTGGAGCATAGAAAGTGAGTTGCTTGGCTTGGAGAGATCAGGAAGACTTCTCAGAGGAGATGGGGCTTGCAGACAGGAGCCTCAAGAATGCTGGCAGGACAGTCGGCTGCCCTTTCTCCCAGTCAGGGGATCCCCGGCCTTCTTCAGCACTATCAGCCTTGGTTCTTCTGACGGACCCTTGGCTCTGCTCTGCCTCTGCTCCTGCCCAAGCCCACTGACCCTCTTTGTTCTTCTCACTGTCACTCGACTCTCACTTGCTTCCCACCGCCCTGTCCTTCACCCCCATCTGGAAATGTGGACACAGGCCCTCACCTTCATCCTTTCGCTTCTCGTTCACCCCGGACTTTGGACTCAGACCATCTAGCTCCGTTCGCCCTACAAATACCTAGCTCCAGCATCGGGAGCACGTTACTTAACCCCAGTCAGCTTGGTTCTCCCACCGTAAAACAAGAGCGATACTAGCGTCTCTTGATGAGGTTGAGATGAAGATTAAATGTAGGTGGTTCATGTAAGCATTTAGCACAATGCCTGCCACTCAATAAATATTGATAATTACGATTATTATAATATTATTTAAAATGCCATCCAGTCCCAAGATTTCACCCATGTCCTGGCAACTCCCAGATCTGAACTGTAGCCTGGACCTTCTCCTGAGCTCTAGACGTGTGTGTGTGTGTCCGGGGGGGTCCCCTGTGTAGTGGGGCAACTTCTGTGGAGAACTAGTATGTGTTGTAGGGGCCCACTTTATACCCCAACCACCTCCAGAACACCCAACCCCTCGCCTGAGCCATAGGCACCAAGGACTCAGCATCATCCAAACTGGACCGTTATCTCCCTCCAAATCAGGACCTCCTCATGACAGACTTGCTTCTACCTGACACAGCCCCTCAGCCTACAACTCTGCACTGTCCCCCACTAACCCTGCTCTCTCCCTCTCATCCTTTGTCTTCCCTCCCTCCTTGCCATTCACCCAAACCATCCGCTCTTCTCAGAAGGCCCATCTGGTAGAGGTTTGGGAGAGGCAGTCTGGAGATTGGAGAGAAGGTGAGGCTAGACTAGGGACAGTGGCCAAGGAGTGGGGGAGGAGGGCAGGCACACAAAAGCGGGTTGGTGGGCTGACTAGACTGACTTCTTCATACCCTGGCTGATCTCTCCTGGCTGTCCAGAGTCTCTGGGCCCACAGGCTTCATTTAGAACACAGGCGTAAATGAGCTTGTCAACTCCCAATGGGGTTGTGAGGATGAGACCATGCATAGAGAGTCAGGGACAAGCAGGTATGTCATCACGTCATCGTTGGCATTTGTAATTAAGCAAGAGGAGAATAATGGGGGGCAGGGCACAGGAAGCATAATGACAGGCTCCCTTCCTGCCTGGGGCTCCAGCCCCTCTGTCCAGCCCTCCACTGCATGGATGGAGAGAGTGCTCTCCCCCAAGCCCCTGTCTGACCGTGTCATGCCCTCACCACTTACATCTTCTAGGACACCCTCTGTCCCCAGTGCTGAATCCCTATGTCCCAGGCTACCCAGAGGTAGAACTCTGTCCTCCCGGGGCTCTGGCTACTCTGGTCAGTCATTGGTGTTGATCTATTCCCATCCAGGGGGCCCAGATCCAAACACAGACCCAGAGGGCTGGGTCCTCTGATGCCCACAATGAAGAGCCCCCTCCTCTTTATCTTGGGGAACTGGGTAGGGTGTGCGGACCAGGCTTACGCCGTGTCTCCCTGCAGTGCCCCCGGTGCCCCTGACTGCTCCTCGGCTCCTGGCCAAGCAGAGCCGCCAGCTTGTGGTCTCCCCTCTGGTCCCGTTCTCTGGGGATGGGCCCATCTCCTCTGTCCGCCTGCACTACCAGCCCCAGCACAGCACCCTGGCCTGGTCTGCCATCGTGGGTAAGTGAGCCAGCCGATGGCTGGGAACTGGGCGGTGGGGGTCAGGGGGAGGAGGGGGCGGAGGCAGGACAGGAATGCTCAGCAGAAAGTGGGGTGGGGACGAGGAAAAGAGAAGGGGCTGGAGGGAGAATGGAGGGGCGGAATAACAGACATTGCACACTCCACCCCCAGTGGATCCCAGTGAAAACGTGACCTTAGTGAACCTGAGACCCAAGACAGGATACAACGTCCGTGTGCAACTGAGCCGGCCAGGGGAAGGCGGGGAGGGGGCCTGGGGGCCTGCCACCCTCATGACCACAGACTGTCCTGGTAAGAGGCCCTTCCTGTCTCCCGAGGGTGCCGGGCTCTCCCCTTCCCTGTCTGCCGGGGGTCATTGTCCTGCCCAGCCCCACGCACTGACTGGACCATCCTGACCTTGACTCTGACTCCAGAGCCCTCGGTACAGCCAAGGCTGGAAGGCTGGTATGTGGAGGGCCCGGACCGGCTGCGCGTGAGTTGGTCCTTACCCGCGGTGCCTGGGCCGCTGGTGGGCGATGGCTTCCTGCTGCGCCTGTGGGATGGGGCACGAGGACAGGAGCGCCGGGAGAATGTCTCGTCCCCCCAGGCCCGCAGCGCACTCCTGGCTGGCCTCACGCCTGGCACCCACTACCAGCTGGATGTGCGGCTCTACCACTGCACCCTCCTGGGCCCCGCTTCGCCTCCTGCACGTGTGATTTTGCCCCCCAGTGGTATGCTCTGGGAAGGGGGGTGGCAGGCTCAGGATACGGGGAGGACATGGGGCACACATGAGACTTGAGGACCTGGGGAGGTGATGGGAGACCGGATTGACATATGAACACGAGGCACATGGGAGAGCTTGGGAGGATATGGGCTCTAGGGAAGACACCGGGCACTGGGGAATGGCCAGACATGCCAGAAGGCCGCACGTCACCAGCAGCACATGAGACGTAGGACACAGCAGCAAGGTGGAGATAAACTAGGTTCTTGGGTGAATTTCGGACACTAAGAGGAGTTGGGGTGCAGGAAGGGGAGCAGAAGCTCAGGGGTTGAGGCGGCCTTGGGGATGGAGAATAAATAATTCAGCCCAGAAGGGAAGGAGTTTGGGGTTCAGGGCTCCCATTCTGGGGCATACAAAGCAGGTGATACCACTAGAGTGGATTTGTCTGACCTCATAGCTACATAGTTTTGTCCCGTGTGAACCCTCCCTTCCCACTCCCATCTCCCTAGGTCCTTCCGCCCCCCGACACCTCCGTGCCCAGGCCCTTTCAGACTCCGAGATCCAGCTGATGTGGCAGCCCCCAGAGAGCCCATCTGGACCTATATCCAAGTATATTGTAGAGGTACAAGTGGCTGGGGGCTCAGGAGACCCACTCTGGATGGATGTGGACAGGCCAGAGGAGACAAGCACCATTGTCCGTGACCTCAATGCCAGCACGTGCTACCTCTTCCGTGTTCGGGCCAGTGTCCAGGGTCCTGGTGACTGGAGCAATGTGGTAGAGGAGTCCACACTGGGCAATGGTGAGAGGGCAGGGCCCCAGAGCTTCCTGGGTCTCAATACACTCTTCTTCCTCTGACTCCCTTACTTCTGACCTAGGGCACCCCACACCTCTCCTTTCAAGTGGCCCAACCCCAGTGTCAGGGACTCTGATCCCTCCCTTCTGTGATCCACTGTATAGTACTGGGATCAGCATGCCATCCAGTGACCACTGGACGAAGGCTTGACATCCCTGGCCCATCCCTCCATGTGGCTCAAATCATCTCTCCAACCCCAGTTCAGTGATCGCTAACTTCTCCCTCTGAATCCATGGTGGGTGTCCTCTGACTTCCATGACCCAGGCATCCCCATGACCTGTCCCCTCCCTCCCCCACTGCTGTGTCCAGGGCTGCAGAGTGAGGGCCCAATCCAAGAGAGCCGGGCCGCTGAAGAGAGCCTGGATCGACAGCTGATACTGGCCGTAGTGGGCTCCGTGTCTGCCACCTGCCTCACCATCCTGGTCGCCCTCTTAGCCCTGGTCTGCATCCGCAGAAGCTGCCTGCATCGGAGACGTACCTTCACCTACCAATCAGGATCGGTCAGTGACTGCACCGACCCCAGGGTACAGGTGCTCCCTCCTCTTCGGAACCGGGACTGTCTCATCTTGTCCCATCTTCCCAGCTTTCCCCCACCCCTCCCCCACTGGTCCTACCTCCGCTGAAGTCTTCCCCACTGTGGTCGCTATGGTGTGATTGCTGCTCCGCAGACCTTGTGCGTCCACCTGTTCATGTTCCTACCTATGTACTGACACCTCTGAGATGGTGCAGGCTGGGTTCTAGGCCACCAGAATCACATGAATACCGACCGCAACAAAGCAAGCCGCACCCTTATGCTTCCCGGTGCCTGTGAAAGTTACCTCTATTTGTACGACGGCCTAGTAAGTGAGCAATCACGTGATGTGAAAGCTTGAAACGTGATGAGAATGACCGAAATGTGAAAGGACGTGAGGACATGCTGCTGGGGGAGGGGGAATGGTGCAAATCGATTTGCTTGAGGAAGGGTTGCCACAAACCCTCCATTCGTACAAATGCAGTATCGATGCGTGTGTGTGTGTGTGTGTGTGTGTGTGTGTGTGTGTGTGTGTGTGTAGAGAGAGAGAGAGAGAGAGGTGTGGGGGGCGCACAGACTGTCAACAGCACTCAAGGGGGCAAATAGACTTTCTTTCTCTCAGAGTAGGCGCACGTGTAACAGTGAGGTACTTAATCTGCCTCATGCAAAACAACTCCAGTACAGCCCTAGTTCACCATGGCCGGTTCTGGGGTTGAACTCCACCAATTCAGGATTCTCCCGGTCTCCTCCTGCTCTCCAGGGATGGTCAAATCCAGGCAGCACCCTGATATCAGGGAGGGGCCCCTGTGGTTCATGCTAGTCTTCAGGGGCCAACCTCCATCCCCACAGATCTCTCTAACCAATGTCTTCGGCCCTGCTATGATCTTTGTTAGCAGGAAGGGCCTCTTTTGGGAGAGACTCGAGAATTTTGGGTGTCCCAGTCCCCTGCAAAGAACAATAAATCATGACCCGCAGATCCTTGACCACAATCCTTCCTACTGTTTCCACTATCTGGAGCTTATGGTCTCAGCTATCACTCTTTGAGGAAAGAAACATAAGCCTCCTGATCCATTTTTCTGAACTTGGGGTCCTTCTTTGTCCAGAAGAGCTGCCCTGGTGGTGCAGTGGGCTATGAGTTGGCTGTTAATCACAAGGTCAGCAGTTCAAAACCAAGAGGCACTTCTCAAGAGAAAAAGGAGACTTTCTACTCTTGGGCAGAGTTACAGTGTCAGAACCCACAGGGCCGGTTCTCCTCTGTCCTATAGGGTTGCTGTGAGTTGGGGGTGGGGGTTGTCCATGTCCTGGCAGCCCTCAGGCTAGCACTGGAGCTATGGCTCCTCACGCACCTGGCATGGTCTCCATGTTGTCCCATCTTTCCATCGCTTTGTCACGCCCTGGTCCAGTCTTCTGAGATTCTGCTCACTGTTGTCATTTGTGGTCTGAACTCTGTTCTTGGTCTGCCGGGCCCATGCTCTGTGTGTTGATTTAGATCCAAGTTTTGGCATTTAAAAACAAAACAACATTCTTCTTTCTTAAGGGCTGACTCTTGTAATAGAAAGCCCAGTGTCCAAGGCTATTATCTCTGCCATGCCTTTGGAGGGGAACAAAAATGCATTCAGAGGTTCAATGGGCTCCTCTGTTGCGGGCTGTGCTCTCCCCGCCTCTGAGGTCAGCGCACACAGAAAGACAGCTGGGGGGAGGGCAGAGGCCGTGGGTGTGGAAGGAAGGAGGTGAGAAAGCAGCTCTTTCCATAACCAAATACACGTCTGCTCCGTGTGCCAGCAAGGAGTCTTGGTGGCCTAGTGGTGACGAATTAGGTCGTCACCACCAGCAGCCTCGGAGGGACAAAGATGAGACTTTCTACTCCCATAAAGAGTTACAGTCTCGGGAGGGCAGTTCCACCCTGTCCTATAGGGTCACTATGAGGCGACTCAGTGACAGCGGGTTTGTTTGGACATGTGTGTAGGCATGTGAGTGTGTGTGCCGTGTGTGTGAGCATATGTAGCTCCTGTTGATACCCCGTGTGTCCATGCACATGTCCTTGATGCTTGGGTGTCCTTATGCATGTACCTCCATACTCATATGCAGACCTAAGCATGTGCCCACTGACATAGGGTGTCAACACGGAAACATGTATGCGTGTTCTGGTGTGTGCCTCAGCTGTCCGTGTTTCACGAGGACCCTCGTGACGCCGATCTTCAGCACTCACTAGTCCAGCTGGGCTTCTGTTCACGTAGGGAGTCCCAGCACAAGGTCTCTCCTGACCCTCTGCCAGTTCTCATACTGGCAGCTCCCTTGGTCCTGTCCTGCCACCAGCCCTGCTCCAGCCCCCCGCCCCGGTCCCGGCTCAGTAGAGGAAAGTGGATGTTCCTCTGCACTCGAGACCCCCCCCACCTTGTCTGTCTATATTCTGGTCCCACCGTGGTCTTACCATTATGAACAGATGCCAAGAGAGTGGGCAAAGAAGACAGCTCCTCTACTGACTCCCAGCCACTTGAGCTTAGCGTGTAGTAGGTGCTCAATAAAGTCTGGAGCTACCTAGAGGCAAAAAGCCTAGCTGTGGGGCTGCACAGTCATGGGGAGCCCACCCTTTCCCTTCACGGTCCACTCCAGCTCCTTTCTGCTGTGTCAGGACGGTCTTCCTTCTGCGGCTCACATCCTGGTTCCTAGCAACAGCCCTGTTCTCCCTTCCAGAATCCCATACACTGCATCTCCAGGCTGCCGGGTCTGCCTCTCTCTCCTTGGACATCTGTCCACACAACAGTCCACCGAGGGCCCAGCTTCTCATTGTGCATCCTCTTTCTATATGCCTGTCCCGGGCTGACCACTGTCTTGGGTGCCCGTACGTATCTGACCTGGGGAACCTCCCTTTGTGTGCCTGTCTCTGGTTCTTTCTGTCCCGTGTCTCTTGCCTGGACTGTCTGCCTACTTGTCCCATCTTGTGAAGGGCGAAGAGACCATCCTACAGTTCAGCTCGGGGACCTTGACACTCACCCGGAGGCCAAAACCGCAGCCTGAGCCCCTGAGCTACCCCGTGCTGGAGTGGGAAGACATCACCTTTGAGGACCTCATTGGGGAAGGGAACTTCGGCCAGGTCATCCGGGCCATGATCAAGAAGGATGGGCTCAAGATGAATGCAGCCATCAAGATGCTGAAAGGTTCTCTGCGCATGCACCTGGCCTCAGCCCTGCCTCTCCTCTCTGCTCCGGACAGCAAGGCCCAGCCCCACCCCCGACTCCCTTCAGAAAGCCATCTAAGACCCCAGCACCAGCCTCTGTCCTAACCCCGGAGTTATTGCTAGAGAGAGTGATCATGGATTCTTTACACAGAATATGCGTCCGAAAACGACCATCGTGACTTTGCAGGGGAACTGGAAGTTCTGTGCAAATTGGGGCATCACCCCAACATCATCAACCTATTGGGGGCCTGTGAGAACCGAGGTGAGCGCCCCCAATTCATCCCTGACCCCCTTCTCCACAACCCCCCACTATCAACCATTACCTGGGCCACCACAGTAGCTTCCTGGGAGCTGCAGGCAGCTCGTACATCTCTACTGATTCCCCTTCCTGCTTCAGACTCGATGTCTGTTTTACTTAACACCTGTTCCCAGCCTCGGTTCCCTACGTGTAAGTCACCACCAGGTGCCTCCTCGTCCTCCAGGTTACTTGTATATCGCCATTGAATATGCCCCCTATGGGAACCTCCTGGATTTCCTACGGAAGAGCCGGGTCCTCGAGACTGACCCAGCATTTGCCCGGGAGCACGGGACAGCCTCGACTCTCAGTTCCCGGCAGCTGCTGCGTTTCGCCAGCGATGCTGCCAACGGCATGCAGTATCTGAGCGAGAAGCAGGTGTGCGTGCATGGGGGTGCCTGGGATTGGGAAGTGGGCGGCAGGAACAAGGGTACGCGTCTACTCGGATGTGAGGATTGAGGAGCAGAGAGCACGCGACCCCAGGCCCCTGGCCCGAGTGGATGGGTGAGCACAAGGGTAGTGGGGGGCACGCAGGAGGAGGAACAGGTCTGGACCAGGGGTGGATTCTGCAATAAACAAAGTAGGCATGGCTTACTCGTGCTTACGTACCAATCTGTAGCACACAGTTAGACACATGGATTCCACGACTCTGTTCACTAGGGATTAGCAGGTTCATGCAAATTAAGCCTGTGCTTACCTTATGTACTGGTGGGTCCTCTGCCCCTCTCAGGACCTATACATTTGAGAAGAGACTTTGATTCTGGAGGAAGGTGCTATAGGCTTGGGGTTGGGGTGAAGGATAGGCAACAGAATCTTTGATGAAGTGGAAAATGTGAAACTGTTCACTGCGGACCAATAGGAAAGCACTAGTAAGCCCATGAGTACCTTGCCTATTGGGCACCCCAACACTATCCAGAGGATGCGTTTGAAGCAGCCGAGGAACATCTGGGTGGAAGTGGGGAGTGAGCTCGTGTAGATGCTAGCTTCAGATTCACGAGAGGTCTGGGCTGGAGACCCAGCTCGGGAAGTTGCCGCCCCACAGACACCAGTGCCTAGGGAAGGCATGAATGGGATCCGGCTGGCAGAGTAAAAAGAGCAGAGGACAGAAGGCGGAGTCCGTGCGAGGACCCCTACGTGACTGAGAGGGGCGAAGAGGCAACAAGAGGAGGAGCGCGTGAGGCGGGAAAGGGGCTATGAGACAGCCGTGTCTGCATGTCCTCGCCGGCAGGGGCCCAGGAGCCTCTGCAGGAGGGTGTTCATGGAAAGAGGCCTCTGATGAGGAGAGGGGGCTGAGGAACATGAAAGAGAAGTTGCAGTAGGATCCCCCAGGAAAGACCCACCATTGTCCCAGGAAGAGGGACCCAGCCCAGGTCACGGAGAGAAGGAATGACAGGTGTTTAGGCAGGATTCAGCTATTCCGAGTGAGGCCTGAGTGAGTGGGAAGGAGAGTCAGGGCTGCTAAAGGCACCAAAGACGCCCATGAAGATTGTCCGTGAGGCCAGGCGCCTCCCTCGCCCCAGCATCCTGGGCTCCCACATCCCCGTTTTCCCTGACTTCCAACATTGCCACAGTTTATCCACAGGGACCTGGCTGCCCGAAATGTGCTGGTTGGAGAGAACCTGGCCTCCAAGATCGCAGACTTCGGCCTGTCTCGGGGTGAGGAGGTTTATGTGAAGAAAACAATGGTAAGACTCATTCAACCCTCCCCTCGGGGTCTGCGCATGGTTCTGCCCCCCACGCTCATGAGCCCCCGACAGACTCCTCCTCGCCACCCGATCCATCAACCCTACTCTCTCTTTAGGGACGTCTCCCGGTGCGCTGGATGGCCATTGAGTCTCTGAACTACAGTGTCTACACCACCAAGAGCGATGTGTGAGTGGGAGGTGGGGTGGGAAGAGTTCGGGAGAGGCTTCCAAGGATAAGATGCATTACAGGAATGTGTCAGGAACTTGGGAGCCCTGGGGTGAGCTCCAGGGAAACGCAGGTAAGGGCTGTATGTCTCCTGAGCAGACTTTGGGGGTAACTAGCATCTTAGTGGGAGTGTAAGAGGCTGGCTGGGAGTACGTTTTTTTCCTGGAGGATGTTTTGGAATAGGACTGGGCCAGAGGTAGTTTAGGGAATACTTGTGTAAGGGATGGGGGAATGCCTAGGAGAGGTTTCCGAATGCTGGTAGGTAATGCTCCTGGTCTCCAATACGAGGAGAGACCACGTAAGGAATGCTCTCACCTTCCTCTCTGAGGGGCAAAGTCATCCTCTCTGGACCACCCAGATGCCCGTTGTGAGCCCTCTGCCCCTAGATGACCATCTCAACTGAGTCTTAACTGCCAGCCTATCAGCCTGCCTCCAGAGACGCTCTGCCTCTACTCCAGTCCCTTACACCTGACCTAGTCTGCTCCCTGGCCACCACTCCGACCCCTCTGAATACCAAACCCCTCCTCCCTGCATCTGCTCCTACACTCCCGAGATTCCTTCCACGAGCTGGGTCTGATCCAGACCTATATGAATACGGTTACATTGTGAAAGGCAGTTAAGAGCAAAGGCGTTGGAGCCAGACTGCCTGAGCTTGAATCCCTGTTCTGTCTCTGTGGCCTTGAATGAGCTAGTTAGCCTCTCAGTAGCTCAGTCTCCATCTATGAAAATAATAGCACCTATGTCATGGGGTTGGTGTGGGAGCTAAATGAATTAACATATATCAATGCTCAGTGACAATCCCCTAGTAAACTCACTCACCCACTTCCACCGAGTCCATTCCAACTTGCTTCTCGAGGACCCTACATTTGTCCTACAGCAACCCTATAGGACAAAGCAGCACCAACCTGGAGGGTTTGAGACCAAGTCTTTACAGGAGGAGAAAGCCTCCTCTTTCTCCCTTAGAGTGGCTGATGGTTTTGAACCACTGACACTGCAGTGAGCAGCCCACTATGCCACAAGGGTTCCTAGCCCATAGGAAGTGCTCAATAACAGTGCTACCTGTCATGACATTGAACCTGGGAGGGGCTGTGAAGGAGCTTGTATGAAGTAGAGGCATCAGCGAGCCAAGGTCAGATCCTTGTAGAGTGGGCACATGCAGGGACCAAGAGCAACTGCATCTCCGGGATTGATAGACACTGATCGGCTGAGCCCTAGGCCGAAAAAGGTAACTACAGGTGTCCTCCTCCTTTCAGTTGGTCCTTTGGTGTCCTCCTCTGGGAGATTGTGAGCCTTGGTGAGTCCCTGACCTTCCTCCCCCACAGGGCTCCCTACCCCTTCCCTGCTCCCACGCCCGGCCCCCGCCCCCCGTGGCCAGGGCTGGGAGAGTTTTGCGCCCTCCTGCAGGGGGCACACCCTACTGCGGCATGACCTGTGCTGAGCTCTACGAGAAGCTGCCTCAGGGCTACCGCATGGAGCAGCCTCGGAACTGCGATGACGAAGTGTGAGTCGCTCAGCCTCGCAGCGGGGACCCCGTCTCTGTCGGGCCCTTCCTCCCAGTAACACCCCGTCTGCAGGTACGAGCTGATGCGTCAGTGCTGGCGGGACCGGCCATATGAGCGACCCCCCTTCGCCCAGATTGCGCTACAGCTGGCTCGCATGCTGGAAGCCCGAAAGGTGAGGAAACTGGGGGGCGGGGAGGGGGGTGACTATTGGAATTTACCAAGCTCACAGGGATAATACACTCTCGTGGGAACCAAACGGCAATAGCTGCCATACCCCCTGCCCCCCCACCCCCCGACCCTGCCTGCCCAGACGCCCTCAGCTAGAGCGACTGCCGCAGCCAGCCTGGGCCCCAACGACAGTGCCCGTGCCAACAGAACCCCCACACCCTTCTAAACTCCTCCAAGGTCCCTGCGTAGCTTCAGCTGTCAGTCCCACCCTCCTCCCCCTGCCCGCCTACACTAGGTTCCAGTCTGCCTGCCTGTCCCCATCTACTGGCCATCAGCCCATTCTCACATAGGGCTCCGCCTCTCAGCTGGCACAGAGCTAACCAAATAGACGCATCCATGAAAAAGCCATGATCTACATGCCAAAGACCCCTCACTTGAGTCCTCCGCCTACAGTCTGCTATCAGCCTTCCCTTGCCCCTGGGACCATCTCGAACCTCCAGAACAAAGGAATGGTCTGTGGAAATGCCTAACGCCTGGAAGTCAAAGACTTCCGGGCCAGATGGCCCACTAAAGCTTGATCCGATCTCCAGGCCTATGTGAACATGGCGCTGTTTGAGAACTTCACTTACGCGGGCATTGATGCCACCGCCGAGGAAGCCTGAGCCGCCACTCAAGCAGACCCTGGCTCTGCTGGCCGGAGCAGCCTCTCCTCGCCCGCCTGCCGCTACTGAACCTGGTAGCCACCTACCTGAGCTGCCTCAAGGGATTTTGGTTTTTCAAAGAAGAATGGGAGAATCCTCTGGTGAGGGCAAGTTGGGGCCCCGTCCTTCACAATGGCTACCGCTCCCTCCTGCGGCTGTTCCGACAGCTACCGTTCACAACCTTCTTTCTAGTTTCGCCATTCCAAACGTGCGCCCCTCTCCTGCTGCTGCCCGTACCCCCCCTAGTTCCGCTCCTCTACCCTCACGAGCACCCCACTAGCATGCCCTGTGCCGCTGCTGCACACTCTGTGCTTTGCCTTCTGAAAAAAATAAATAAATGCTGTGACAAGGTCCATCCAATGCCTATCTTTTATGCTGGTCTAGCCAGAGAAAAAATAAACACAAAGGGAAACAAAAACACTCTCCCGAGCTACACTAAGACCCTGTGCCGGAGGCCTCTTCTAATGGGGAAAGTTCTATTTGAATATGTAAACTCATCTCCCTCCCCGCCCCCATACACACACACACCTTTTCATAATCACAAATCCAGTTTCACCTTGATCTCTCCCCACTCTTCACCTCCATCGCCAACCTGACTGTCTCTAAATAGCCACCAGCCCAATAGTCTGCTCTACCCATGCCAGGCACACTGTGGCCCGTGGTCTTGAGGTCCCATCTCGGCAGCCTCCCTTGGCATGATAGCCACCTTATTGTCTAGCCGGTGGGCCCTGCTGGAAGAGACCGAGGCCTCTGCCAGCTTCAGCCACACACAGTAAACTTTCTCTGCCTCCCTGGGTCTCATCATGTTCTGTGCCATGTCCCTCTCCTGGCCTATTGCTCCTTACCCTGCCATTGAGTCCCACACACCATGCGGTGTGGCCTGCGGGCGTGCCTACCCTTTGGATCGCTTGTAGCTGGCCTCAGCTTTCTCACCCAGTGGTCCTTCAGGAGCCAGGCTTCAGTGACTCAGAACCCAGAGAAGGCGTACCATGACGCAGTACTGTCATGAAGAGCAGCACAGGTTGCGGAATCACACAGACCCATGTTCAAGTCCCGCTGCATCACCTCTAAGTGTGGCCTTGGTCAAGTCACTTAACTTCTCTAAACTCCCACTTTCTCCCCTGAAAACAGTTGGCAGGAATACCTTCTAGGCTTGTTGTTAGGATGTAAATGGCATCCCACAAGCACACCTTTCGCAGCAGGAAGGAACTGTCAGGAGATATTAGTATATACAAATGCAGGACATTGGCTGGGGATGGTGTGTGACTGTCTGAATCTGTGTTCTCAAAGGACTGGATTGCAGAAAGTGGGGGCTGATTTTAGGATGAGGAAATTGAGTGGAATCGATGGGAAGCTAGCTATCTGGGCTGGCGAGCACGGGATTTGCTGAAGTGGAACTTCATAGAGATAAAGAAACCAGGATGTACACACACTGGAATACTGTTGTTGTTGTTGCTGCTGGTGCTGTTCTGAGCCCTTGAGTCGGTGCCGACCCCTCTACCAACCTGATGCACAACAGAAGGAAACCCTGCCCAGTCCTGCATTTGAGTCCATTGTTGCAGTCACTGTCTTAATCCATCACGTGCTCCTGCCCGTCTACTTTACTAAGCACAGTGCCCTTCTGCAGGGACCGGTCCCTCCCAGCCACAGGTCCAAAGTAGGTGAGATGAAGTCTTGTCACCCTTGCCTCCCAGGAGCACTCGGGCTGTACTTCCAAGACAGACTTGTTTGCCTTTGGTCCGTCCCTGATACTTTCCATATTGGCTGCCAGCATCACAATTCAAATGCGTCCGTTCTTCTTGGGTCTTCCCTAGTCGGTGGGATGCTATGGATCCCTAAAAAGTGACGAACCCATGAAGCACCGCATGGCATGGGGAAGCCTGGAAACCATTACGTTTAGTCGATCGCAAAGGGGAAATCCTGCCTGAGTCCATGACAATAAGGACAAACACCAAGACAAAGGCAAGCTTCTGATTTCAGGGCATGGGATCCAATCAGTCCCTCAAGCAATGAGGGATTGAGCCTGTCTGGTGCCCACGAACCTCTATCGCCTCCTTTATTTGTACTTCAATAGGGGAGGCCTCCCCTCAGCTGGGGTCATTTTCTCAAGGGGAGAGAGAAGACCGACCAATCAGTTGCTGCCATACAACATTGATCTAAGGTCACCTCAAATCAGCAGTCAGTCCTACAAGAGATTAGCGCAACGTACTGGAAACTCACGTGAAGAAAAGGAGAGGAGGGCATGTATGTCTTACAGAAGGCAATTACACTTCTGTTGGTGAAGTAACTAGGTGAAGCAACCTCCCTTGGGGGCGGGTGCTTACCAGTACTCACATAGAACCCAAGGGGAGAATACATTCTGTAACATGTTACTGGTTGGACACTTTTGACCTTGTGTCTATCCAGCCCTTGGGGACCCAGGCCAAGCGCTATAGACAACTGGGACTTCAGGCTTTGTCCTTTCAAGGAGGCACACAACATCCTTCATAGGGCACACTAGAAGGACCCAATTTGGAAACCTCACTAAACAAACTGGACGTTACCTTAAGCTCACCTGTAGCAGATTTAAGGAACTGACATACACCCTTGGACTTAAGGCTGAAAAGCTCTGGTGTGAGAAAAAGCAGATGACCACTATCCCAAGGTTACAGAGCTGGTGGTCACTGGACTTTGGCTCAGATCTCTTGCTTTGAGGGGGCCAGTGAATAGTGGCCTGGGACTACCATATATTTGCCATTGTAAAGTGCCCTCTTAGCTTTTTTACGACATGCATTAGTCTAGCAGGCATGACTCAGCCTTTGTGAATGAGTGAAAATTTCGCCCTTTCCCCAACCTTCAACATTTCTGTAAGCAGTCGCAGTCATTTTAGCTTTTAATCTGTATAAGTCAACAATTCATATATTGTGGTCTGAAAATCTGACCGATGCATTTATAATTTTCTTTTCTCAACAGTGTCTTAAATTCCATACCACTGGCTAAATTAATGAGACGCTCAGTAGAATTGCTTTATGTCCCATGGGGATGATTTGCATTATTAAGTGACAGTGCTAGCTCTGAAGTAACCGGGGACATAAATAAACCATAGATTCACGAATGTGCTTTAGGCTTTTACGTAATCATAGCCCTAAGCCAAGAACCCTTAGTTCTTACGATGTGGCATTATTTGACACTCACCCTTGTGAAGAAATCCAATATGGGTGGGACAGCAAAGTGTGGTGAAGAAGCTATCAGAAAGAATAGTGTCTGGGGTCTTAAAGACTTGTCTTTCTTTTGGTATTGATTGACCTCATTGGTTGTTAGGCCCACCTGTGTGATGTCATTTGCTGGTACCTAAGGTGGATTTGTCCAAGGTACTGATTGTACCTGGGCCTAGCGGGCTTGTCAAGGCTTGTCTTAAAAGAGGTAACCATCTAAGTGAGACGTTAACTAAGTCCACATGGAACCAGCACACCAGCCTGTGTTATCCAGGGATTATAAATAATAAAATCCAAATCCAGAGGAGGGAACCATAGCAGAGCTTAAAATTCTGAATACCCCATTTGCAGAAGACTATGAATGACAGAAGGAGCCCAAAAG
Source organism: Tenrec ecaudatus (assembly GCF_050624435.1). Lineage (NCBI taxonomy): Eukaryota > Metazoa > Chordata > Mammalia > Afrosoricida > Tenrecidae > Tenrec > Tenrec ecaudatus. The sequence goes on from NC_134530.1 coordinate 68,108,520, forward strand.
CCATTTGCTGGGTCCCCACAAGAACTAAACCTCTGGTGTATTGGACAGGGTTCTCTAGAGAGACAAACCAGATTGCTAGTAATTGTATATAAATATATTTATAAAGATAGATATATAATTCAAGAAATGAACCGTTAAAATATATACAGATAGATAATACAAGAAATTAACAGTTAAATTATATAGCAGTGAGACACTAGCAGTCCTTTAAGGTTTGAGAGCTGCCAGGTGCCAGTCCCCTTCTGTAGAGAGAGCTGGGCTATATATACCCAGGCAGCAAACAGCAAGACAGGTCCCCAACTGTCATCAACTGTCAGTCCCCAGCTCCAGAGATGAACATTCCAATCGTGTGGGCTTAAAGGGACCTCAACTTACAGCGACACAATCCACAGGCTAGGCATCCCACAGGTAGTGTACCCCTTTAAACTGAGGCACAGAACAAGCAAGGCGAGGCTCACCGAGCCATTTATCCCTCTGCCCTTCAGTTAATCCTACTTGTGTTTATCGGCCAGGCTGGCACAATAAACTATAGCATCTGGTGAATCCCTTCTGACCACAGTCCAGAGACGTGAACAGCCTTGCCATCAGACAGAGACCATTGGAAAGCCTATTACGTGAGATGTAGTTAAAATCATTTGATCTCCTTGACCCTTTACAAAATTGTTTTGGTTTTTAATATTTTCTATCTTTTCTATGAAAGTTTTCTGTGTGTTATTTTGTAACTTGTTGGTTTTCTTTCTTTCTTGTTTTTGGTTTGTATGATTTTCTGTATATGAAATCCATGAGAGGCAAATAAATCTATAGAGATAGCAACTGGATTAATAATTACCTAGGGTCACTTTTTTTTTTAAAAAACAAAGATGGCACCAAGGGCAAAAAAGGAAGCCCTGCCCCTCCCAAAACTGAGGTCAAAGGAAAGGCATTAAAGGTCAAGAAAGTTGTGCTGAAAAGTATCCACAGGCGGAAAAAGGGAGATCTGTAGGTCACCCACCTTTCAGTTGCCCAAGGCACTCAGACTGAGAAGGCAGCCCAAATACCCTCAGAAGAGAACCACCTGGAGAAACAAGCCTGAGCACAATGCCATCATCAAGTTCCCCCTGACAACGGAGTCCACCATGAAGAAGATCGAGGATAACAACATGCTGTGTTCATTGTGGATGTCAAGGTCAACAACCACCAGACCAAACAGACGGTGAAGAAGCTCTACGGCACTGACATGGTCGAAGTCAACACCTTGAAGAGGTAGATCGTGGACTGGTTCTTGACTATGACACTTTATATGTTAATTCTTAAGGTAGCAGATGGACATTGGGCCTCTACTCAAGGACTCCCTCAATGCAAGGACACTTGTTCTAATAACCTGGCATTCCATGATGCTCACCTTCCTGACACGATTACTGAAGGCAAAGTGGGTGCATAAGTAAATGTGGTGAAGAAAGCTGATGGTGCCCAACTATCATCTGAGGTCTTAAAGGCTTGAAGATAAACAAGGAGTCATCTAGCTGAGAAGCAACAAAACCCACATGGAAGAAGCACACAAGTCTGTGCGATCATGAGGTGTTGATGGGATCAGGTATTAGGCATCAAAGACCCAGAACAAAAAATCCTATCAATGTGAATGCGTGGGAGAGCAGAGTGGAGACCCAAAACCCATCTGTAGATACTCCCTTACAGAAGGGTCACAAAGAAGAGACAAGCCAGTCGAGGTACAGTATAGCAACAATTAAACAAACAATTTTCCTCTAGTTCTTTAATGCTTCCTCCCCCCACTATCATGACCCCAATTCTACCTGACAAATCTGGCTAGACCAGAGCATGTGGACTCGTACAGATAAGAGCTGGAAACACCGGGAATCCAGGACAGATGAACCCCTCAGGACCAATAATGAGAGTAGTAATACCAGGAGGGGAAGTGGAAGGTGTGGGGGGAAAGGGGGAACCAATCGCAAGGATCTACATATAACCCCCTCCCAGGGGGATGAACAACAGAAAAGTGGGTGAAGGAAGATGTCAGACAGTGTAAGACATGAAAAAATAATAATAATGTATAAATTATCAAGGGTTCATGAGGGAGGAAATGGGGTGGGGGGTGGAGGGGGAAAATGAGGAGCCAATTCCAAAGGCTAAAGTAGAAAGAAAATGTGTTGAGAATGATGGCCACAAATGTACAGATGTGCTTGACACAATGGATGGGATATATGGATTGTGATAAGAGCTGTATGAGCCCCCAGTAAAATGTTTTTTTAAAAACTGTTAGAATAAATAAACCAAATGAAAGTTCATTTCAGAACCACATTCACAGCTGGTATATTGGCAGGTCCTGATGTGGGATTATCAGGATGTTCCTGCTACAGACCAATATAAACAAAGTTGTCCCTGTGTGGTAACAGACATGTAAACAAACAAGACAATAGGGTGCTAAGAAAGCTGTGGGAGAGATGGCCTGGGGAGCACCTAGAAACGACAGGGAGTTAGGCAAGCTTTCCCAAAGATGACGAATAAATCTAGGCCATGAAGAAGAAGTAGGCGTTAACCAGAAGATTCTGGCAGTGTAAACAGGACCTAGGACACCTGGTGCATTCCGGAGCTGCAAAGAGTTGCGTGTGGCTGGAACAAAAGAAGAATTGAGCTCTACAGGTGCATGGAGCACAGAGAGGTGGCCGAGTCCAGGCTATGCTGCGCCTCATAGGCAGCATTAAGGATGTGGATCTTTATCTTAAGAACAGAGAATAGCCACAGAAGAGCTGTAAGCAAGACTGTCATGGTCAGATGAGCGTTTTGGGTTTTTTTTATTAATCATTTTATTAGGGGGCAGCTCTTACAGACCTCATAGCAATCCATCATTCAATTGTATTAAGCACACCTGTGCACAGGTTTCCATCAACATTTCCAAGTCATTTTCTTTCTGCTTCAGCCCTTGGTATAGCTCCTCTTGTTTCTCCTCCCCCTGCCACCCGCCCTACCCTCGTGAATCCTTGATCAATGAGGTAGTTAGTTTTTTGTGCCAACCTGACCGATAAACACATGTGGGATTAATTGAAGAGCAGAGAGATAAATGGCTCAGTGAGTCTCGCCTTTCTCGTTCTCGGGTCTCTTGCTTTGTGATGGTCAGACCAGAGTGCAGCTGCCTTAGCCAGTTCCCTGCTTCAGCTGACAAGGCTCACTTCCTGCAAGACATCCCCAAGGAGAAGCTGCATGGACCTACCCCAATGCAGCCCTGGGTGCTGGAGCAGCCGTGTGGAGATCTCTGCCAGCACTGAGATGCTTACACATTCACTGACTCGGCTTTCCTCCTGCAGTCGGCATCATTGCGTCTGTTTTGTGAGATGAAAGAGGACTTTATGGATTGGTGTTGGACATATGAGTTAAAGTTGGACTTGTGGGCTTGGGCAGCACTGGGCTGGGATGTTTTCTTGATGAGCACTTAACCTTTATATAAAACTCTCTTAATCATGCATTTCCGTGGATTTGTTTCTCTAATGTACCCAGACTAACACAATCAATTATATATTATTATTGTTATTTCATGCTTTATACTGTTCATTGTCACCCTTCACCCATATTTCTGCTATTCATCGCCAACCTTGTGATAGATTCCCTTTTTCTCCCCCTCCCACCACCCCACCCTTACCACCCCTTTATCCTCATAATATTGCTGTTCCTTGACTGTTCCTGAGGGTTTAATCTGTCCTGGCTTCCATGTGTCCAAAGCTCTTATCTGTACCAATGTGTGTACTCCAGTGTAGCCAGATTTGTAAGGAAGAACTGGGTCATGTTAGTGGAGCAGGGGAAGTATTCCGGTACTGGAGGAATGTTGTGTTTCTTTGGTGCTGTACTGCACCCTGGTTGAATCATCCCTTCCTGCGACCCTTCTATGGGGGGATGTCCAATAGTCTACAGATGGTTTGGGTCACCCCTCTTTCACATCGATATGTTTGTTTGGGATTTTTTGAAACCTGATCCCCTTGATATCTCATTATCACACAGGTTGGTGTGCTTCTTCCATGTGGGCTTATTTGCTTCCCTGCTAGATGGCTGCGTGTTTAACTTCAAGCCTCTAAAACCCCAGGAGCTATATCTTTTGATAGCTGAGCACCATCTACTTTCTTCACCAGATTTGCTTATGCACACATTAGAATAAAGTGTTCTTGTGTTTAGGGAGCCCTTTAGTAGAGGTCCAAAGTCCATCTGCTATCTTAATACTTAACGTATGCATATATGTACATTGGCCTCTATCCCTTTCATTATAAATGAATATATATAATTGTATATCTACATGCCTATAGCTATATATCTATAAATAGCTATTGCCTCCTATTTCTGTCCTCTATTTCCCTTCACCCTTCCTCCTGTCCCACTATCATTTTCACCCTTCATTCAACTGTCGGTATTTCCTCTTGGATACATTGCACTTGATCAAACCCCCACCAGGCATTATACCCCCTCCTCGCCATCAGTTTTAGATCTCTTGTTGTTCCCTTATCCCTGAGTTTGTTCCACACTCCCCCTCCCCACCCCCTCCTCTCCCATGTCCCCCTAGGACTGCCTGTTCCGTTTTCTCCTTGGGAAAGATGTGCATTTTTTAAAATTATTTTTAAAATAATTTTATTGGGGGCTCATGCAACTCTTATCGCAATCCATACATACATCCATTGTGTCAAGCACATTTTTACATTTGTTGCCATCATCATTCTCAAAATATTTGCTTTCTACCTGAGCCCTTGATATCAGCTCATTTTCCCGTCCCCGCACACACCCCCACAAACCCGTCATAATTTATAAATTATTATTTTGTTATATCTTACACTGACTGATGTCTCCTTTCACCCACTTTTCTGTTGTTCTTCCCCCAGGGAGTGAGTTATATGTAGATCCTTGTGATCAGTTTCCCCTTTCTACCTCACCTTCTCCTTACCTTCCTGGTATTGCTACTCTCGTTATTGGTCCTCAGGGGGTTATCTGTCTTGGATTCCCTATTTCCAGCTTTTATCTGTACCAATGTACATCCTCTGGTCTAGCTGGATTTGTAAGGTAGAATTAGGGTCATGATAGTGGTGGAGGGATGGGGGAAGCATTAAAGAACTAGATGAATGTTGTATGTTTTATCATTGCTATACTGAACCCTGATTGGCTCATCTCCTCCCCAAGAACCTTCTGTAAGGGGATGTCCAGTTGTTTACAGATGGGCTTTGGGTCTCTACTCTGCACTCCCCCTCATTCACATCAATATGATTTTTTGTTCTGATGATGCCTGATACCTGATCCCATTGACACCTTGTGATCAAACAAGCTGGTGTGCTTCTTCCATGTGGGCTTTGTTGGTTCTGAGCCAGATGGCCGCTTGTTTATCTTCAAGCTTTTAAGACCCCAGATGCTATATCTTCTGATAGCCGGGCACCGTCAGCTTTCTTCACCAAATTTCCTTATGCATCCACTTTGTCTTCATCGATTGTCGGGAAGATGAGTATCATGGAATGGCAGGTTATTAGAACAACATGTTCTTGCATTGAGGGAATACTTGAGTGGAGACCCAGTGTCCGGCTATGCATATTTTTAAAAGATCATTCTGGCTACTGTGTGGAGCGGACATCATAAAGAAGAAAGAGTGAAGGCCAAGAGTATGCCAACTTAGATGAATTCCTAGTAAGATGATACATTTCAGTAGATCCTCTGGTGGCATAGTGGCAAATTAGACTGCTAACTACAACCCACACCACCAACTGCTCTGCCAGAGGAAGATGACGCTTTCTATTCCTGTAAAGAGTTACAATTTTGGAAACCCACAAGGGCAAGTCTACTTATAGTGTTGCTATGAGCAAGAATCAACTTAATGGTACTGAGATTTTTTTTGCTAGGATTTTGTACACTACAGTAAATAAATTGAGTTAGGAATCAAAAAAATCAATCCACAAAGAAAAATTCAGGCTCTGATAGCTTCACCAACAAATTCTATCAAACATTAAGAAGACTGAATACCTGTCACAACCTGACCGCTAATGTAATTCAGAATTGTTTATAACCCAGGGACAAGCAGATGGATTCTAGGCTCCCACTTATTTATAACCCCAGTCCAGTTCTTATAACCTAGCCTTGCTTGATACTCAACTTCATGAAGAGATCACTGAAGATAAGATGCTACAGCAAAGTGTGGTAAAGAGAGGAGATGGTATCTGGCTATCATCTGGACTAGTGTCTGAGGTCTTAAAACAGTGGTTCTCATCCTTCCTAATGCCGCCACCCTTTAATACAGTTCCTCATGCTGTGGTGACCCCCTAACTGTAAAATTATCTTCGTTGCTACTTCATAACTGTAACTTTACTACTGTTATGAACCAGGCGACCCATGTGAAAGGGTCATTTGACCCCCAAAGGGATTGCGACCCCCAGATTGAGAACTGCTGTCTTAAAAGGCTTATATTAAAACAAGCAGCTAAGTGAGGCATCAACTAAGTCCACATAGTAGAAGCACAGGAGCTGGTGTGATCCAAAGTTAATGACAATAAAATCCAAGTGTGATGAAGGGAAAAGAACCAGAGCTTAAATGGTGAACACCTAATTTATAGACGGCCATGGAGGGCAATGGGAACCCAAAGTCCATCTGTATAGTATCTGATCAGACTAAGTCTCTGGCAGATCCCCTCTGGCCACAGTGGAGACCAGCTTTACTGTCAGAGATTATTAGGGATACAAACAACTTTACTATCAGAGATTATTGTAAACTTGATTATGTTGGGTCCAACCTCAGTATAATATGATACTTGGTGTATTAGACAGGGTTCTCTGGAGAGATAAAACCAGATTGCTGATAATTATATATATATATATATATATATAGATATATAAAGAGAGTTAGATATATAATTATATATATAAAGAGAGTAGATATATAACACAAGAAATTAACTGTTAAATTATATACAGATATATATAAGAAATGAACAGTTAAATTATAAACAGATAGATAGATATATAATACAAGAAATGAAGTCCTTCAAGTCTTGAGAGCCGCTAGGTAGTCCTCTGTAGAGAGAGAGAGCTAGGCTATCCCAACACAGGCAGCAAACAGCAAGGCAGGTAACCAACCGTCAGCCAGGTCACTAACTGTCAGTCCCCAGCTCTGGAGATGTAAATTTCAATCATGTGGTCTTAAAGGGATCTCAACTCACAGTGACACACTCCACAGGCTAGGCATACCACAGGTAGTGTACCCTTTAAATTAAGAACAGAACAAGCAAGGCAGCCGCACACTGGTCCAATGATTAAAGAGCGAGAGACAGGAAAGGCGAGGCTCACAGAGCCATTTATCTCTCCACCCTTCAATTAATCCCACTTGTGTTTATCGGCCAGGCTGGCACAATAAACTATCTCAATCCACCCCTTGCCAACCTGGCACCTGTACACAATTCTTTAGCCATATATAATTATATAATTTCCGGACATTGATGAAATCACACTTATACTTATCATCAATCATCTATCATACATATAAATGAAAACACACTGAGTCCAATTGTATCTGATATATCATACCTGGACAAAGGAAATATATGCAATAAGCACATAAAAAGAAAATACATCGACAATTACAAACCTCTCTTTTGCAATTGATCACAAGGTCATAACTGATAGGCAGAACTACCTTCTTCTACTACCCATTCTGTATTACCTTTGCCCTCAGCAAGCACCTCAGCTGGCTGTGGTTTTTGGCCTGGCGGGGTGACCCAGACCTTCATTCCTGAGGGGTCTGGGTCATTATAAGTCCTGTCAGGATTGGGTTGCTGCAACTTACCCTTTACTTTAATCACAGGGCATGGTAGCACTAAGAGTCAGCCTATGGGAACTCTTCGTTTCAGACATATTCTTCTTTACCTCCATTATGTAACACCAGTCCAATTTCTCCTTGACAATCAGGATCACTCACACCACTAAGTACAGTGACACCCTTCCTGACATGTTGATCCAAAGGCATGAGAAGTCCAAAGTGCCCAGGGGGCATTCTCAACTGCCAGTTCAATGGAATCTGTGCTGTGTTTCCAGGAGGGAGAGTTCCTTCCTTCGGGACCATGACCTGCAGCCCTGAGGAACACAGGGTTGCTGGGACAGGAAGCAAGACTGCTGCAAGGGGATCACTAGGAGTAATAGTGAGTGGTGCCACTCCAGCTTCCACCCCTTGGTTCCTGGACCCATGAATTCTGGCTATTGGAGACACAGCACCATATATTGGTCGCTGGTTTAGAGAATATACAGCTTCCTGGAGAACGCTGCCCCAGCCCCGCAAGTTGTTGCACCTAGTTGGTGCCAAATTGTGTCTTTAAGAGCCCATTCCACCGATCTATCAAGCCAGCAGCTTCAGAATGATGAGGAACATGATACAACCAGTGGATTCCGTGGGAATGGGCCCATTGCCGCACTGTATTTGCTGTGCAGTGAGTTCCTTGATCTGAAGCAATGCTATGTGGATGCCATGCCGGTGGATGAGGCATTCTGTAAGTACACGAATAGTAGTTTTGGCAGAAGTAGCACATGCAGAGAAGGCAAACCCATATCCAGAGTAGGTGTCTATTCCAGTAAGAACAAAATGCTGTCCCCTCCATGATGGAAGTGGTCCTATGTAATCAACCTGCCGCCAAGTAGCTGGCTGATCTCTCCGAGGAATGGTCCCATATCTTGGATTTAATGTTGGTTTCTGCTGCTGGCAAATGGGACACTCAGCAGTGGCAGTGGCCAAATCAGCCTTGGTGAGTGGAAGTCCATGTTGCTGTGCCCATGCTTAACCTCCATTTCTGCCACCATGTCCACTTTGTTCATGTGCCCATTGGGCGATAACAGGAGTGGCAGAGGAAAGAGGAGGACCAGTCTCCACAGCGCGTGTCATCTTATCCACTTGATTATTAAAGTCCTCCTCTTCAGAGGTAATCCTTTAGTGAGCGTTCACGTGAGATACAATTACCTTTACTTTCTTGGCCCATTCAGAGAGGTCTATCCACATACCTCTTCCCCACACCTCCTTGTCACCAATTTTCCAATTATGGTCCTTCCAATTCCCTGACCATCCAGCCAAGCCATTCGCCACAGGCCATGAATCAGTATACAGTCTCACATCTGACCATTTTTCCTCATATGCAAACTGAACGGCCAGGTGTACTGCTCGAAGTTCTGCCCATTGGGAATATTTCCCTTCACCACTGTCCTTTAGTCGAGATCCCAGAAAGGGGCTGTAGTGCTGCTGCTGTCCACTTACGAGTGGCACCTGCATATCGTGCAGAGCTATCCGTAAACCAAGCATGACTTTTTTGGTCTTCAGTTAAAGTATGGTAAGGAACTCCCCAGGAGGCCATAGGTGCAGACTGGGAGAAAGGAGGTAAAGTGACAGGAGTGGAGACTGGGCATTTGGGCCACTTCTTCATGCAGCTTACTTGTCCTTTCAGGTCCTGCTTTGGCCCGATCTCGTATATACCACTTCCATTTAATAATGGAGTGTTGCTGCGCACGTCCAACTTGATGATTCCGTGGGTCAGACAATAGCCAGTTCATGATAGGTAGTTCAGGCCTCATGGTGACTTGGTGGCCCATGGTGAGGCGTTCAGTCTCCACCAAGGCCCAGTAACAGACCAACAGCTGTTTTTCAAAGGGGGATTGGTTGTTTGCAGAGGATGGCAAGACTTTACTCCAAAATCCCAATGGTCTACACTGTGATTCACCAATAGGGGTCTGCCAAAGACTCCACACTGCATCTTTATCTACAACTGACACCTCTAGCACCATTGGGTCAGCCGGATCATACGGTCCCAGTGGCAAAGCAGCTTGCACAGCAGCCTGAACTTGTTGAAGAGCCTTTTCTTGTTCTGGGCCCCACTCAAAATTGGAGGCTTTTTGTGTCACTTGATAAATAGGTCAAAGTAGAACATCCAAGTGAGGGATATGTTGCCTCCAAAATCCGAAGAGGCCCACTAGGCGTTGTGCCTCTTTTTTAGTCATTGGGGGTGCTAAATGCAGTAGCTTATTCAAGCGATCGTGACTGTCTATTCTGTTGTTCACCTGATCTACCATTCTTTCACCTGTACAGATCACATAAATATTTAGTAGGTTTCCCATCTAATTCATTCCTAGGGACACCGTGGCTAAGTAGCCACTGCCATAATTCCACATGAGCCAGGTTGCTTTACTACTGAAACCTTTTTGTCTATTATAACCACGCCCACCCTGTCTCTGTTGATTCAGTGCTGACACCTTCCCTCTACCATCACGGGGACCAATCAGCCCCATTGTAGGAAAATGTTGGAGTTTGCTTAGGGTAGAGCCCACTGTTAATCCTGGTGCGCATAAAATAGCAATTACAGGAGTCTTAAGAGATGCTGGGGGCCACTTCACAAACTTGTTCCTTATGGTTGTGGTAAAGGGTATGTCCTCAGGACACCCCCTTTTTGGGTCTATGGGAATATCTTGATAGATCCATTCTAACATACCAATTTCTCTGAGCTTTTAGATGTCTTCCTCTACAGTGTACCAAGGTAGGTCAGGTACCTTCAAGTTGGTCCAATCTAGACCATCTGGCAGTCCATGCTTCATTGAACCAACCAAATAAAGAATTAAATCTTCTCTTAGACTCTCTTGCAGAGACATTGAAAGAAGAGTCTGTGCTTAGGGGTCCCATATCCAGAAACTCAGATGGTGTAATATTACATTTCATGCACCAGTATCCCACACCCTTAGTAACCATTCCCAGGGATATTCCCCAGGCTTCTGCTTGTACGTATTTGAAAACTCGAGGTCTTTATAAGTATAGCATGCTTCTTCTTGGGTAATCATCTCAACCTCACCTTTAGGAGCTTTCAGAGACTTAATTTTAGTGACAGGTCTAGCGGAAATAATGGGTGGTGAGGGTGTTTCCTGGGTGCTATCAGCAATATCTTGTAAGGCATCTCCCTCAGGCAATGCTACTGATGCAGCCTCACCTGGCATATCAACTTGAATAGTTTGGCTAATCTGCTCAGGTGTGGATTGTGAATTAACACTTTCAGCTGGAGGTGTGGATCTATTGACTGGGGTGTGTCAATTGTTCTACGGGCTCAATATCCTCCTCTTCTGGATCATCAGCCCATATGTTCCCATCCCATGTTTCAGGGTCCCAACTTTTCCAAATCAATATCCTTACTTTGGTTTCAGACACTGCTCTAGATCTGCAATTCAGCTGCTGTTGTAATTCAGCCACTCATATAATGAGACTCTGGACCTGGTTCTCAGCAATGTCAGCTCTTTTACTAGAGGAGAGAAGGCTCTCCTTTGTAGCACAGATGGAAGTTTTCAAATCTGCTAGTCTGCACCTGAGGCGTGCTTTTGAGGCTCTGAGATCATCCCTCTTCTTGATCACACTTTCCATTGTAAGAAGGACCAGCCAACCAGCTTCCCTATACTTGTCATCCTGACAAAACTCCTGGAAAATATCAAACATATGATCACTCAGAGGCTCTCCTTTAACCAGCACCTCATCTATCGGTGGTGCTACTGTAGGCATTAGCTTTGCTATTTCACACCGTGGATTAGGAAGAGTAGCAGACTTATCCATGCTTTGGGATGTTGAAGTAGCCTCACTAGTGTTAAGACTAGTCAAGTTGGAGAGTCAATTTAAGAAGCCCATATTTATTATTTTATTTCTCTAGAACCACTCCTGGTACCAAAATGATTTAGACAGGGTTCTCTAGAGAGATAAAACCAGACTGCTGATCATTTTATATATATATATATATCACAAGAAATGAACTATTAAATTATATACAGATAGATTTATAATACAAGAAATGAACAGTTAAATTATAAACATATAGATATAGTACAAGAAATGAAGTTAAATTATAAAGTAGTACAAATGGCTCAGTGCAACTCACTCCCATGAGAGAGTTGTGAGGCACTGGCAGTCCTTTAAGTCTTGAGGGCCACCAGGTAGTCCTCTGTAGAGATAGAGCTAGGCTGTCCCAGCACAGGCAGCAAACAGCAAGACAGGTCACCAACTGTCAGTCCCCAGCTCTGGAGATGTAAATTTCAATCATGTGACCTTAAAGGAACCTCAATTTACAGCGACACAGTCCACAGGCTAGGCATCCCAAAGGGAATGTGCCCTTTAAATTGAGGCACAGAACAAGCAAGGCAGCTGCACACTGGTCCAATGATTAGAGAGTGAGAGACAAGAAAGGCGAGGCTCACAGAGCCATTTATCTTGCCGCCCTCCAATTAATCCCACTTGTGTTTATCAGCCAGGCTGGCACAATAAACTATCTCACTTGGTCAGTTGACCTCCCTTTTGACTCAGCCTGAATTTGCTGTAGGCTTAAATATTTCTCCATTGTTGCAAATCAGAAATTTCTTTTCTGGCTTTAAAAATATTGTTGGTGGTCTACATTCTTACTTTTATTTCATATTTATCTTTATCCTAACTTTATCTTCATATTATTCTTTTGTTGTTCTTTCTGCTTCATTTTGTTTTCATTTTTTATTGTTTCTGTCATGTTTCCCAGTTCTTGACGCATAGAAAGTGTGAATGTTTATCGTAGATAAGGGACAGGGAGGTTGAGAGGAATGGGGGAGCAAACAATGAATGTAGGAGGAGGAGGGAGCACTGAAATGGATTGTGATGAAGTATATACAACTCTTTTTGAAAGCAACTTGACTAAGGAAGTGTATGATATGTGAATTTTATATCAAGAAAACTTCTGGGGGAAAAAACGCAGAACACCAAAGTTGACCCATGGTTACCATGGGTGAAGGAGGAAGAGTTTTTTAGGAGCACTGAGTTTATGTTAATGGTGGTGGAATAATTTGGAAACGGATATCGATGATTTCACAAGAAGAAGAGTATAAGCAATGGCATTGAATTATACATGTAGAAGGTGTTGAATTGGAGAATGTTTTGTTGTGTATATTTTTGTTACAATTAAAAAATTACAAAAAATAATGAGTACAAGAAAGAAAATGTTCTAAAATGGATGCTGATAATGACTGTCCAACTTTTCTTGAAATGTTGAACCATTGAATTATATATGTGGATGAATTATTGTTAAAACTGTTCCAAAAAAGAGAAAAAGAAAAAAACGAATACCAATTCTTTACAAAACTCTTCCAAAAATCAGAAGGAAGGAACACTTCCCAACTCATTCCGTGTGGCTAGTTTTGCCCTGATAACTCCAAAACAGACAATGTTTTCACAAGACAAGCGAACTATAGCCAGTATCTCTTATGAATATAAATATAAAATCCTCAGCAAAACGTTACCATCCCAAATACAGCATTAGATAGAAGGAATGTGCTTCATGATCAAGCAGAAATTATCCCAGGAATACACATTGATGTAATACCTGAAAACTAATTAATGTAATAGGATAAAAGGCATCTCAATAAATGCAGAAAAAGTATTTGAGGAAATCACTATCCTTTCAAGACAAGAAAAAAAAAAATCAACACACCAGAGAAATAAGGGAACTTCTTCAAGTTGACAAGGGGCATCTCTGAAGTTTCCAGCTAACATCATGCCCGGGGACACTGATGGATCAGTAGCACAATGTTCGCCTCCCATGCAGGCCAAGTGAGCTCCGTTCCCAGCCTACGCTCCTCCTGGAGGCCTGTGGGCTGCTGTCACCTGCAGGTTTCAGCAGAGCTTCCAGACTCAGGAAGAAAGGCCTGATGACCTGCTTTCAAACATCGGCCAATGAAAACCCTTTGTCCAGTCCTCTACTGATCCCGGGACCGAGCAGACCGGGGCAGCATAGTTCAAGCTCAATGGCAACTAACGACAACAGCATCGCATTGACAGCATCAGGACCTTTCCCTCTACGATCAGCAGCAAGACAAAGATGCCTGCTTTGGCCATTTCCAATTAACACGGTACTGGAGGTTCTCGCCATTGGGCAAGGAGGGAAAAAGGCATTTAGAATAGAAGGGAAATAAAGCGATCTCTACTTGCAGATGACATGAGCTTAAATATACAAAACTCCAAAGAATTTACTTTGACAATTACTCATACTAATAAAAGGGTTCAAAAAGTTTGCAGTGTATAAATTAATATGCAAAAAGAAATTACACTACTATGACAAAATAACGATGTATAAATTACCAAGGGCACATTGGGAGGAGGGATCGGGGAGGAAGGGGGAAAAAAATGAGGACCTGATGCAAAGGGCTTAAGTGGAGAGCGAATGCTTTGAGAATGATTGGGGCAGGGAATGTATGGATGTGCTTTATACAATTGATGTATGTATATGTATGGATTGTGATAAGAGTTGTATGAGTCCCTAATAAAATGTAAAAAAAGAAAGAAAAAAACAGAATGATGAGGGCAACAAATGTATAAGGGAGCTTTGCTCAATTGATGTATATATGGATTGTGATAAGAGTTGTATGAGCCATAATAAAAATATTTATTAATTAAAAAAAGAAAGAAATTACACTTCTATACAATTGTGATGCAAGTTTCATACCTGAAAATGAAACTAAGAAAGCAATTCCATTTAGAATAACATCAAAAAGAAGAAAATTCTTAGGAATAAATTTTAAAGAATTACCAAACTTGCATTTCTGACAACTACCAGGCATTATTATTGAAAGCAGCTCTACACATACATGAAAACATCTCGTGTTCGTGGATCTGAGTTAATATTATTAAAATGGCAACACTTCCAAAATAGATCCAGAGAGTCAATACAACCCCTATCAGAATGTCAGCTGGCTTCTTTGCAGAAATTGACAAATTGACTCCAAAATTTATATGGAATTGTGAGGACTCTGTAGACTAACTAATTTGATCTCTGTCCTTCATCCCTGAGGGATACTGTTGCTGCTGGCCATCACTGAGTCGATTTTGACCGTGTCAAGTGCATATGAGCAGAGGAGAGCCCACCCCAAGGGTCTTCAAGTCTGTGATGGTCTGTCTAGCGCGGGGGGATTGAATGAACCATCTCAGCTCATGGTCAGGCACATAACCATTTGTGATACCCAGAGATTCCTCTGTGACATAACGAAACCTTTGGAACTTCCGGAACAATTGAGGTGTCTTTGAGAGCCCTGTGGTGCAGGAAATTAAGTATTTAGCTGTTAACTCAAAGATCAGTAGTTCGAACCCACCAGCCACTCCTCAGAGGAAAGATATGGCGGTTTGCTTCCTTAAAGATGTACAGCCTCAGACACCCGATGAGGCAGTTCTCCTCCAGTGTTTCCATGAGTCAGCATCGACTGGAGGACTGTGGAGTGTGAGCCTGGCCTTTGCCAGCGCCAGGCCATCAGGCCAGCTGTGATGGGCTATTCTAATGAAGTAACTCAAGGGAGGGCTGGCTACCACGAAGACCACCTTATGATGTCAGCTGACCTCAGGGAAGGTGGGTGGATCCAATCCACTGTGATGATGGAATGAGGCCTCAGTAAATGTTCTGGATAAGGAAGTGCTATGGGCTTCCTGGCTGATGAAAGTCCACTGCCACCAACCTCCATTGGTAGCTGTGTGCTTTAACCACGGCGCCACCAGGGTTTCCATAATAACCCTAAAAGGTAGATGGTATTATTATTATAATTTCCCATTTTACAGATATAAACATTTATTAAAAAAACAAGCTCAGAGAGGTTAAGAAACTTAAAGGCTCCTGGCTCGTGAGTGAGAGCTGGGATTCAAACTTAGATATCTGGCTCTAGATTGCATCTCTTAGCCACAATCACTATGCTGCTTCTCAGGGGCAGTGGAAAGGGGACAGATTGGAATGTCAGACTCTTCTAGAGTCAGCACCAATCCACTGCTACAGGCGCCACCCTCCTCCACCCCCAGGCTCACTCTCTGCCACGGAGTCGATGCCGACTCAGAGCGGCCCCTTGGGCAGGCTAGGACTGCCCCACGACTTTCTGAGACTGCAACTCTTTGGAGGAATAGAAAACCCCGTCTTTCTACCCAGGAGCAGCTGGTGGTTTTGAACTGCGGTCTTCACAGATCGCAGGCCAATTTGTAACCACGATGCCATCAGGGTTCCTTGTCCACCGCCAGGGGCCCCTCTAATGGTGATACGAAAGGGACCCATCGCCCATTCCAGACAAGGCAGCCAACTGCTGGTGCACAGCATGGCCACAGCTTCCTGTCTCAGCAGACCCAGCTTCGTTCTCACTGCTTCCCTCCGTAGCCTGACCCTCCCGGCTGACCCAGGCTGGAGGCGAGGCCGGCCCAGCAGCACCGCTTGTTTCCAGAGGAACCCAGAGAAAGGCGGGGGGCACACCTCAAAGCCTCGAGGCAGGCACCTAGGGGAGCAGAACCTCCAGGCTCTTATCCAAGGGGCCTCACCCCAGCCCCCTTTGGCTGCAAAAACAGAACTCCCACCAGTCAGCCCTGAGTCATTCTCCTCACAGCCCCCAAGGAAGGGGTGACTTCCTGCATGCTCCTCTGGCTCTGGGCAGCTCAGCCTACACACACACACACACACAAATGCTCCTCTGGGCAGCTCAGCCTCCACACACATACACACACACACACACACACACACACACAAATGCTCCTCTGGGCAGCTCAGCCTCCACACACACACACACACACACACACACATACATGCTCCTCTGGGCAGCTCGGCCTACACACACACACACACACACACACACACACGCTCCTCTGGGCAGCTCGGCCTCCACACACACACACACACACACACACACACTCCTCTGGGCAGCTCGGCCTCCACACACACACACACACATGCTCCTCTGGGCAGCTCGGCCTACATACACACACACACACACACACACACACACACCTCCCAGCACTGTGCCACTCTTATCTCACCCTGGGCCTTGCTCCCCCGGGGGGGCCAGCCAATCTGGCTACAGTGGGGCTGGTCCTTCTGTGCCTCGGCTGGCCTTGGATTCGTGTGTGAGAGAGAACATGACAGCCTACGAAAGGGCCACCCAGGAGCCAGGATGTCTTGCAAAGGGCAGAAGACAGGAGGCCAACGTGGGACCCTTGCAGCCTCCCCTTCAGGATTACTACTGGGTAACTACTAGTCCTTTTCCTGGTCCTTGAATTAAGCCTATGCAACCTCACACCAAGCCCGGGCACACTGCTAGGCCTACAATGGTTTTGTGAAAAATGAATCAATTGGAAGTGATAATCATGGAGTCAAACAGACCTAAATTCAAATTTACCCTTAATAATCAATTCTGACAATTCCATCTATCTAAGCCTCAATTTCCTCTTCTGTAGAGGGAGGATTAAGGAGCCCTGGTGGTGTCGTGGTTATTCGTTGGGCTGCTAACTGCAAGGTCAAAGGTTTGAAACTACCAGCCAGCTCCTCTGGAGAAAGACAGGGTTTTCTACCCTGATAATGGGTTACAGCCTCAGAAACTCCCAGGGCAGTTCCACCTTGTTCTATAGTTGCTGCGAGTCAGAACTGACTTGATGGCAGTGAGCTTGGTTTTGGGTTTGGAGTGAGGATTAGAGCACCTAATAGAGCCATTGTAAGATGGCAGAGGCAGCTCACTAGCATGCTGGTGGCAAATAGCAAGTATTCGGTAATGGAGGCAAGGCTGGTTTTAGGGTAGGGAATCAGGACTGTGAAGGCAGGTCCAGTCTTTGTCCAGCTTGTCCCCCATGAGGAATGGGTTCTAATGACAGTCCCTACCTGAAAGGTTCATACCTTGCCTAGCCCCAGTGGAAGCGTTGCATGGCTGTTTGCATGTAAGGTCTGTAGGGACTCAGAGGAAGGAAAAATGATGTTTATGAAACCTGAATTTCCTCAAGGCCTCTTGCCCTGGGGGTTACTGTGTTAATCTGGGTAGACTAGAGAACAAATTCATAGACACTTATGTGTGTATAAGAAAGAGCTTTCTATACAAGAGCAATTGAATATTGAGAACACATCCCAGTCCAGATCAAGTCCATAAGTCCGGTATTTGCCCATATGTCTAACACCAATCTATAAGGTCCTCTCCAGACACAAAACACATACAATGATGCCGAAGGCAGATGATCACAGGCCAGTGGGTGGAAAGTCTTGTGGATCTAGTGGTGGAGTAAGCATCTCAATGCTGACAGGGGTCTCCATGTGGCTTCTCCAGCTCCAAGGCTCTGGCTGCCATCTGGCTCCATGTGGCTTGTCAACAAGAATGTCTCACAGGGACTGAGCAGAGAGTGTCTCCTGCCTCCAAGGAGGAAGACAGGAGTTCCCAGAATCCTCAGGAGAAGGCCATGCCCACACAGAGGGCTCATTGGCTATGACCCAATTGACAGGCTAGACTCCACCCCTTCAGTCTTACCCCTTCCAAATTGACAAACACTTATGTAACCACCACAGTTACCTTGTCCATTGATGGCTAAGCCCAAGAGCTCGGTCCATCCTCGGGAAAGCCCACCACCTGTGCTGTTTTCACAAGGGCTCTCCAAGGGTGTATCGTTCTCATGATCACCTCTCAATATGAATTCCTGCTCTTGTTAAACCTTTGAGACGCCACTCACATTCTGTGACTGCCAGCCTCTCTCTGACTCCACAGGAGTCATGCCCTCTCCCCTTCATTCCTAGAAAACCGAAAACCAAGTTCGCAGCCAACAAGTCAATTCTGGCTCAGAGTAAGCCTACAGGACAGAGTAAAGCTGTCACTGAGGATTTCGGAGACTATACATCTTTATGGGACTAGAAAGCCTTATCTATATCCAGGAGGCCAACAGGTAGTTTCAAACTGCTGACCTTGAGGTTAGCAGCCCAATGTGTAACACACTATGCCACCAGGGAGCTTTCATTTATAAAATATTAGGCCTTTGAATAGGACACCTCAACGGAATACGTGGGGGGTTACCAGGGCCTAAGCACTGGCCAGAACGGGGTGTAAAACTGAGTGTTAGGCATCCCTGTTCTGGAATTTCCTCAGTGAGTTCTTCTACTTGGAACTTCTGATGGATTAAGCTTTCTTCTCCACCAACTGCTGTCATTCCAGCTTGAGTCCTCTTCTCTCTCAGGGTTTAACCACAATGCACTCCAAAAGTTCTCACCCACTTCACAGTCAACAAATGCAGCCCCACACTTCTTCCCCAGAGGTGCTCCTCTTTCACACACACACACACACACACACACACACACACACACACACACACACGGCCGCCAGGTAGTTTCTGGTCACATTCTGCAAAGAATGTGAAAGTCCATTTTTCTTGTTAAATTAACCTTGGGTCCCTATTACATATATTTCAGGGCATAAGGAAAGACCCCATTCCCCCAACCCACCAGGAAATAGTGACTCGAACACAGGTATTAAATTGCAAAGAAATAGCTGGTTGAGTGGGAAGGTCTGAGTGCATGGAGAAGCAAGGAAGACAAAGCCAAGTGGCAGGAAAGGGGGCTGGTTTGGGAAATAGTGACTAGAGAATTGTGAGGACGGATTCCAGAAATGAGAAGGTATGAAGGCGGCAAGGACTTTTTGTTCCTGTGTGGAGAAAGGACTCTTGACTCAAAGGGTCATAAGGATCATGAAATGATTTTAAGCCGAGGAAGAATTAAAGCAAATTCGGGCTTCAGAAAAAAGCACTGCTTGAAGAAGGCACCATTTGTCAATTCTCATGGAATGCTAATTTTTCTGGAACCATGGAAGGAAGATGAACCCCTGAAACTACTGCTCCAAGATAATCTTTTTAAAAAAATCATTTTATTGGGAGCTCTTACAAATACCATAACTTTCCATAGTTCAATCACATCACTGTATTGTACAATTGCTACCACAATCATTTTATTTTTATATTAGGGGCTCATACAACTCTTATCACAATCCATACATACATCCATTGTGTTAAGCACAATTTATACATTCATTGCCCGCAACATTTGCTCTCCACTTAAGTCCCTGGCATTGGCTCCTCATTTTCCCCTCCCTTCTCATTCCCACCCCCACTCATGAACCCTTGACAATTTATAAATTATTATTTTGTCAAATCTTGCACTGTCCAATGTCTCCCTTCACCCACTTTTCTGTTGTCCCTCCCCCGGGGAGGAGGCTATATGTAGATCCTTGTAATCAGTTCCCCCTTTCCAACCGACCTTCCCTCCACCCTCCCGGTATCGCCACTCTCACCACTGGTCCTGAAGGGATCATCTGCCCTGGATTCCCTGTGTTTCCAGTTCCTATCTGTACCAGTGTCCATCCTCTGGTCTTGCCAGATTTGTAGGTAGACTTGGGATCATGATACTGTGGGGAGAGGGAGCATTTAGGAACTAGAGGAAAGTTGTATGTTTCTTCATTGCTACACTGCACCCTGACTGGCTCTTCTCCTCCCAGCAACCCTTCCATAAGGGGATGTCCAATTGCCTACAGATGGGATTTGGGTCTCAAACTCGCACTACCCCTCTCATTCACAATGATATGATTTTTTGTTCTGATGATGCCTGATACCTGATCCCTTCGACACCTCGTGATCGCACAGGCTTGTGTGCTTCTTCCATGTGGGCGTTGTTGCTTCTGAGCTAGATGGCTGCTTGTTTACCTTCAAGTCTTTAAGACCCCAGGAGTTATATCTTTTAATAGCCGGATACCACCAGCTTTCTTCACATTTGCTTATGCACCCATTTGTCTTCAGCGATACCACAATCATTTTCAAAACATTTTCTTTTTCCTTGAACTCCTTGATATCGGGTCCCCTATGTTCCCTCCTTCCAAGATATATTTTTAAAGCCCTGAAGCCAAACAATAGTGTAGCTGAACTAGTAAAAAAAAAGTCTGCCTTAAGCATTGTGCTCTTTTAAGATCAACCCATGACCACTGACCGCATCGTGAAGTGATTATACACACAGCTGTTAATCAAAAGATCAGTGGTTTGACCCTAACAGCTGTCCCACAAGAGAAAGGTGTGGCAGTCTGCTTTCGAAAGACTTCTGTGGAAAAGCAGAGAAAGATTTCTGTGTTGTCTTAATTAATGGTCTCAATTTTACTTCTCTAGGACCTAATGTCCATTGCAATGGCTACCCAGAATCCACCGACAAAATTCATGTTTAAGGGGTTTGTGGAGGAAATGAACAGATTATATGCCAGTGAGCAATGCTCATGATAGCTGCTTGTCAGTATATGCTACAGAGTTCTTTCAAGTCTGCTAATAAATTCTCAGAGGGTCATACATTCCACTGGGAGGCTTAATACAAAGGCACTCAGCTCAAACTCTGTGGGGCAGCAAACCCACCTCCCTGAATTAAGTGGCCACAGGCACCTACTCCACAGCCAGCCTCCTGCTCAAATGCACTCCGCTTGACTGGCCCTGTGAATTGGGAAGTCTGCCACTTAAGCTCTGGCTCCTGGTTCTGCTACAGCTTCTCTGATGTTACAGCTGTCCTCTGGATCCTGGAAGCTCATAGCATAGAGATCTCGGATGCAGAGGACACATTTCACTCCTGACTCTGCTGGTAAAGAAAGCCCTGCTCCTGTTTCTCAGGGGGCTCTTTCTATATGAAGTAAGATGGCACGCCAGAGAATCTTGGTCACAATTACTCACAGGGGAGTCCTATCAGTATCTTCCCCCATCTTCTTACCAGACCCGGGCAGAGAGAGGTCCTTTGGTAGAAGTAAGAGACCGTGCCTAGAAGAGCCACATTAAATAATTCATCTTACCTACAATTGCAAAACACCAACAAACTACCAACTGGGAGAATCCATTTTGAAGTAATATATCCAAAAAGCATCTTGTGGTAGTTAAATAATTTCATGTCAACTTGAAGATATATAAAAGTGTCAGGGCGGAATCAAGCCTGTCAATCAGGTCACAGCCTGAGGGTGCCTCCTTGTGGGCGTGGCCTTCTCATAAGAAGTGCCCTTGGAACCTCCCCCTTCTCTCTGCCTTCATCTTCCTGGTGGCTCTCCATCCTAAGCCCTCAGAGCCCTGTGATGCCTCCACCTCCGCTGGACGCACAAGGCTCTGCACCCACCAGGCTGTGATCTTCCTGCATTCTGCGTCATGGCATGTGGGACGTATGAACTAGTATCAGACTTATGGACTTGAGTTGGACTGGGCTGGGATGTTTTCTCAATAGATAATTAGTTCTTGCTATAAAACTCTCATATGAATGTCAATGGATTTGTTTCTCTAGTCAATCCAGCCTAACACACATCTATATATCATCTATATCAATATATAGTATACATGAACTTTAACAACTTAACAACAAAAAGAAATCCCAATCATAACATGGGCAAAGGACTAGAATAGACACTTTGCCAAAGGGGATATTCAAATAGCCACCAAACACATGAAAAGATGCTCAGTGAGGTCTGCAGGGCCGGCCCGAATGCGAACTACGTGGACAGCTCCTCTCCCCCCAGAACTCACTTCAGAGGACAGCACTGCAGCTACTGCTCAGGGAGAGGGACATGTCTGATCAGAGCACACGGGAGCAAATGAAGGGGGAGGGAGGGAGAGTGGAGCACATCCTGGCCATATCCCTGCTCAGAGCAGCCAATGCACAGAGAGAATCATAGGGCCGGCCCCACCATGAGGCTTGACGTCCCTCACTGACCCATAGTGCAACAGGGGACAACACTCAGACACAGTGTGGGAATTGTGCCCAATCTGTCTCCACCACTAAGGGGAAACATGAGCTGAGCAAAAGAAAAGCAAGGGGAGCAGAATACTGAAGTTCCCAGGGAATACCAAAAATAGACTGTGGGGCCATGGTATGGCACCCCATCAGACTGGAAAACATTCCTAAAGATCAACAAACAGACCCCAAACTATTTATTGGCTTTTTTGTTGTTGGTGGCGGTTTTTTAATTGTTGTTGTTGATTTGTTTTGTTTTCTTTTGTTGCTATATTTTGCTCTGTCTTGTTTTTGTGCTTATTATTGTCTCTACAGGTCTATCTAGATAAGATAGACAATCGAGAGGCAAAAACAACGGACCAACAGTTCCAGGGAACATGGGAGAAGGGAAGGTGGGGGAAAAGAAGTGGGTGTTAACAAACCCAAGGACAAGGGTACAACAAATGATCTAAACTCAATGGCGAGAAGGGTATAGGAGGTCTGGTAGGGCTTGGTCAAGGACAATGTAACCAAGAAGAATTATTGAAACCCAAATGAAGACTGAACATGACAGTGGGCCAAGAGGAAAGTAAAAGGAAATAAAAGAAAGAACTAGAAGGTAAAGGGCATTTATGGAGGTCTAAATACAGGCATGTGCATATGTAAATATGATGGGGAAATAGATCTATATGCATATATTTATAGGTTTAGTATTAAGGTCGCAGATGGACATTGGGTCTCTACTCAAGTACTCCCTCAATGCAAGAACACTTAGTTCTATTAAACTGGCATCCCATGATGCTCACCTTCCTGACATGATTGCTGAAAACAAATGGATACATAAGCAAATGTGGTGAAGAATGCTGACGGTACCCGGCTATCAAAAGATATAGCCCCTGAGGTCTTAAAGGCTTGAAGATAAACAAGCAGCCATCCATCGAGCTCAGAAACAATAAAGCCCATGTAGAAGAAGCACACCAGCCTGTTTGATCACAAGTTTTCAATGGGATAAGGTATCAGGCATCAAAGACCCAGAACAAAAAAATCATATCAATGTGAATGAGGGGGAGTGCAGAGTGGAGACCCAAAACCCATCTGTAGGCCCTTACAGAAGGGTCACAAAGAAGAGACAAGCCAGTTAGGGTGCAGTATAGCAAGGGTGAAACATACAACTTTCCTCTAATTCTTTAATGCTTCCTCCCACCCACTATCATGACCTATGCATACCGGTACAGATAAGAGCTGGAAACACAGGGAATCCAGGACAGGTAAACCCCTCAGGATCAATATTGATAAACCCCTCAGGAGGTTAAGTGGAAGGTGAAGGGAAAAGGGGAAAATCAATTACAATGGTCTACATATAACTCCCACCTAGGGGGATGGACAACAGAAAAGTGGGTGAAGGAAGACATCTGTCAGTATAAGAAATGAAAAAATAATAATAATTTATAAATTATTAAGGGTTAATGAGGGAGGGGGGAGGAGGAAGGGTGAAGGAGGGAGGGGGAAAATGAGGAGCTGATACGAAGGGCTTGAATAGGAAGAAATTCTTTTGAAAATGATGATGACAACAAATGTACAAATGTGCTTGACAAAATGGATGGATGTATGGATTATGAGAAATTTTTCATGAGCCCCCAATAAAATGATTTAAAAAAACATTTCTGAGAAAGGAGAAAAAAAAGAAAAGATGTTCAATATTATTAGCTATTAGATGCAAATCAAAACCATAACAAGATACCATTCACTCCCACTAGGATGACTAAGATTAAAATAAATAAGTGACAGAAAATAACAAATGTTGGCAAGGATATGGGGAAATTGGAACCTTTATCCATTTCTAGTAGGAATAAAAAAATTGGACAGACATTGTGAAAAACGACAGTGGGTCGTCAATAACTAATTTCGCACTGTTTGTAATAGCCAAACGGGGCAAACAAGCCATCAACAGCTGACTGGCTAAGCAGAAATGGGTGCATGCATACAACAGAATATTTCTCAGCCAGCAGGAGAAATGAAGACATTACGCTGAGCAAAATAAGCCCGTCACAAAGGGATAAATATTGTATGACCGCTTTTATATTAGTTTTTTAAAGGAAAGACAAATCTACAGAAAGCAAATGTATCCGTGGCTGCGACGGGCAGAAGGTACCGGGAGGAGGAGCTGCAAATGATGGAAATTTGCACGAAGAGCAGGGTTGTCACCATATATGTGGCGCCTCAATGCTCCCCTTGCACCAATACGACAGGTTTGGGGCTGCTCTTGGAGAGATGATGCAGGGCTTTCCCCCTATCACCAGCCCCGTGCTAGATGTCAACAAAGCTCCACCAATTAAGCTCAACTATGCATACAAAGCAAAACTCATAGACCGTAGCTCATGAGCTCCTCTCATGAGCAGTACCTTAAATTCTGTGTCCTTGGAAAAGTTAATTGATCTTACTGATGCAATCGCCTTACCCTAGGGGGATTATTGACAATGCTTTTGTTTTTATTTTATTTATATATAGTTTATACTTTTGTTTCCATTTTTTGGGTGGTGGTTATTGTTCTTGTTGATTCTGGTTTGGACGTTGTTATAATATGACCACCAAAGTTAACCAGTCATTCATAACCTAGAGACAAGCAGATGGGTTCTGGGCTCCCACTTAATTCTAGCCCCAATCCAAAAAGAGTGAGTTCTTACAACATGGCCTTGCTCGATACTCACCTTCCTGAAGAGATCACTGGAGACAAGGGGGCTACGGTAAAGCGTGGTGAAGAAAGCAGACAGTGCCCAGCTATCAATCAGAATAGTGTCTGGGGTCTTAAAGGCTTGTATTCAAGCAAGCAGCCATCTAAGGGAGGAGTCAACTAAGTCCACACCAAAGAAACAATCCAACCTGTGTGATCCCAAAATGACAACGAATTCCAAATATGATGAAGGGAAAGGTATCATAGCTGAAATTATGAACACCCAATTTGTAGAAGGCTATAGAGGATAATGGAGTCAAAAAGTCCATCTGTAGAGTATCTACAAGGGGGCACCCCCAATAAAAGCAGGAATGCATGGGTGGAGCTTTCGTAGTATGCATTTCCCCACCCCACCACCCCATCCTACCCCCTGCTAGGCCATCATTAAGAAACTCATTCTGAGTTAGTGCACCCAGTGGCATCTCCTGGGAAAGTTCTCTCCGATCACAATTTCTTCATAAAAGCAGTTTCCCTTGAACCTCGTTTTTTTTTTTTTTGTTTTTTTTTTTTTGTGATGGCCAATTTCAGAGAACAGCATGCAGCTGTGAAATTTTGTTTCCTGCGTGGGAAAAATGCTGCACAGATGTCCTTACAAGGTCAGTGCTATGGGAGAAACTCAAGTGTACTAGCGTTTTTCTCTTTTCAAAAAGGCAAAATATCGATTGATGACAAACTTCGTTCAGGACATCCATCAACATCCTGAATGGATGAAAATGTTGACTAGTAGTGCATTTGGAATTCATTCCACCAGGTCAGACTATTCATCAAGCTTTCTATTTAGAGGTTCTGAAAAGAATGCGTAACAGTGTGCAACAAAAAAGGCCTGGTTTGGGAACCGATTACAGGGATCTGCGTGTGACCTCCTCTCTGGGGGACGGACAACAGAAAAGGGGGTGAAGGGAGACGTCGAACAGGGCAGGATGTGACAAAATAATAATTTATAAATTATCAAGGGCTCATGAGGGAGGGGAAATAAAAGAGGACCTGATGCCAAGGGTTTAAGTGGAGAAGCAAATGTTTTAAGAACGATGAGGGCAATGAATGTACAGATGTGCTTTATACAATTGATGTATGTATGGATTGTGATAAGAGTTGTATGAACCCCTAATAAAATGTTTTTAAAAAGTCCTGGTTTCGGCTGGAGCCAAAGTGGGTGAACAAGTAAATGTGGTGAAGAAAGCTGATGGTGCCCGGCTATCAAAAGAGATAGTGACTGGGGTCTTAAAGGCTTGGAGATAAACAAGCGGCCATCTAGCTCAGAAGCAACAAAGTCCACATGGAAGAACACACCAGCCTGTGTGATCGAGTGGTCCCAAAGGGATCAGTTACCAGGCATCAAAGAACAAAAAATCATATCATTGACTGCACACCTCCATGATAGGATCGCTGAAGACAAATGGGTGCATAAGCAAATGTGGTGAAGAAAGCTGATGGTGCCCGGCTATCAAAAGAGATAGTGTCTGGGGTCTTAAAGGCTTGAAGGTGAACAAGCGGCCATCTAGCTCAGAAGCAAAAAAGTCCACATGGAAGAAGCACACCGGCCAGTGTGATCACGAGGTGCCAAGGGACCCGGTATAAGGCATCATGCAAAAAAAAAAAAAGATGTAAGTGTGTGTATGTATGTGTATATGTGTGTATATGTATATATGTATATGTGTATATATACCATATTAAATGAAGGGGGAAGTGCAGAGTGGAGACCCAAGGCCCAAGTGTCGGCCAATTGAGGTCCCCTCATAGAGGGGTTTAGGAGAGGAGATGGGTCAGTCAGGGTGCGAGGTAGTACTGATGAACACAGCTTTCCCCCAGATCCTGGATGCTTCCTCCCCCCAACTACCATGATCCGAATTCTACCTTGCAGGCCTGGATAGGACAGAGGCTGTACACTGGTACATATGAGGGCTGGAGGTACAGGGAATCCAGGGTGGACGATACCTTCAGGACCAAGGGTGTGAGGGACGATGCTGGGAGAGTGGAGGGTGAGTGGGTTGGAAAGGGGGAACTGATTACAAGGATCCACATGTGACCTCTTCCCTGGGAGAGGGACAGCAGAGAAGGGGGGAAGGGAGACTCCGGATATGGCAAGATATGACAAAATAACGATGTATAAATTACCAAGGGCACATGAGGGAGGGGGGAAAGGGGAGGGAGGGGGAAAAAAAAGAGGACCTGATGCAAGGGGCTTAAGTGGAGAGCAAATGCCTTGAGAATGATTGGGGCAGGGAATGTATGGATGTGCTTTATACAATTGATGTATGTATATGTATGGATTGTGATAAGAGTTGTATGAGTCCCTAATAAAATGTAAAAAAAGAAAAAAAAGTTCTGGTTTGTGGCAGATGGGGGGCTGGTTTTGCCACTACAACAATACACCTGCTCACACAGCCATCTGAGTGCACCAGTTTTTGGCAAAAAAACGGCATGCCTCTCTTGCCCCACACACCTTCCTCACCGTGTGACTTCCTTTTGTTTCCATGAATGCAGAGGGGCATGAAAGGTCAGTGGTTTGATGATGTATTTAAGGTGAATTAAAAATGGATGAGGTGCTGATAACCATCCAAAAGATTATTTTGAAAAATGTTTCCAAGAATGGAATCACAGATTTGACAAATGTATTGAGTGTAAAGTAGTGTACTTTGGCTATAAAGTTGCTTTGTAAAGAAAATTTAAATACATAGCTTTGAAAAAAAATTCCAGTTTTCTGGGAGGTACCCCCTCATAGATAGATTAAGCAGCTGACAGATGCCCTCTATCGCAGGCAAGGGATTAGACAGCCTTACTATCAGAGATTATTGTTTATGGATGATCAAACAACAGTAGAATATATTTGGTCAGTTGACTTCCCTCTTGATCCACCCTGAATTTGCTCAAATATTTGCTCAAATATTTCTCGATTGTTCCAGAGCAGAAATTTCTTCTTCAGCTTTTTAAATATTGTTGGTGGTCTTTTCTTTCTTGCTTTTTATTTTTATCTTCATATTATTATTCTTGTTTGCTTCTTCTTTCTGTTTTGTTTTGTGTTCTGTTGTGACCAAAAGTGTGGCAGATTTGAGATGAGGAATTAGAAAATGCTAGTGCCTAGGCCTAGGAGCTCTGATGGAATAGTGTCATGGGTTGGACTGCAAGCCGCCTGGTTACAGTTTAAAACCACCAGCAGCTCCGAGGGAGAACGACTGGACAGTTACAGTCCAGCATCAAACCCACAGGGGTCACGATAAGTCAGCAGTGACTGAATGCCAGTGAGCTTGGCTTTCTGAGTGCCTACTTGGTCTAATTGACCGAAAACAAGATGGGCAGTTAGCACCCACTCTACCGCTCAGAGGAAGACAGACCTGACAGTCTGTCCTCATGACGATGGCAGCAAGAAAACTCTAAGGGGTTAGTTCTGCTCTGTCTCCTAGGGGTGCTATGAGTTGAAATAGAGTCAATGGCATAAAATGACAACCTGGGAATTTAATAGTCCAGAACTCAGTGAAGGAAAAGATGTCCAATATTGAAAAGATGGGGTGGGCTAAGAATTGAGATGAGAAACTATTACACTGTGGCTGACTAACAGTGAAGAAGAAGGCGGGTAAGAGCATAACCACTGACAGAGCAAGATATGGCAAAATAATAATTTATAAATTATCAGGGGTTGATGAAGGAAGGGGGAGGGGGAGGGAGGGGAAAAATGAGGACCTGATGTCAGGCGATTGGGTGGAGAGCAAATGTTTTGAGAATGATGAAGGCAACGAATGTACAAATGTGCTTTACACAATTGACGTATGTATTGATTGTGATGGGAGGTGTATGAGTCCCTAATAAAATAATTTTTAAAAAAGAGCATACCCACTATCTTGCTACTAAAATGAAGAAAACGAGCACAAGCTGGGGCACTAACAACAATCTCTCCTGAGCAAATTAATTAAAAACAATTGGAGACCAGTACCTCTCAAAAGTTGGTGTGCATTTGAATCATGTAAGGATTTTGTTAAATTGTAAATTCTGATTGAGTAGGCCTGGGATGGGGCATAAATTTCTGTATTTCTTACAAGTTCCCAGGTAATTCTGTTACTGCTTCTCTGTGGACTACATTTTGTGTAGGTCCCACAAGGGAATAGAGGCAGTTGTGAAGGCCACCCACAAAGCAAGGGCATACTAATTCCAAGGAGAATGTGTTTGTTTATGCGCACAGTCACGAACTTATTAAAATGTGAATGCCTCTATGATGCTCACCTTCCTGACACAACCGCTGAAGATAAAGCGGGTAAATAAGCAAAGGTGAAGAAAGCTGATGGTGGCCGGCTATCAAAAGATATAGTGTCTGGGGTCTTAAAGGCTTGAAGATAAACAAGCAGCCATCTAGCATCTAGCTCAGAAGCAACAAAGCCCACGTGGAAGACGCACACCAGTCTGTGTGATCACGAGGTGCCAAAGGGATCAGTTATCAGGCATCAAAAAACAAAAAATCATATCATGTGTGCTCACCTCCATGATACAATCACTGAAGACAAATGGGTGCATAAGCAAATGTGGTGAAGAAAACTGATGGTGCCCGGGTATCAGAAGATATAGCTTCTGGGATCTTAAAGGCTTGAAGGTAAACAAGTGGTCATCTAGCTCAGAAGCAACAAAGCCCACATGGAAGAAGCACACCAGCCTGTGCGATCACGAGGTGTCAAGGGATCAGGTACCACGCATCATCAGAACAAAAAAATCTTGCCATAGTGAATGAGGGGGGTAGTGTGGAGTGGAGACCCAAAGCCCATTTGTCAGCCACTGGATATCCCCTTACAGAAGTAGTCTCGGGGAAATGACGAGCCAGTCAGGGTGCAATGTAGCAACCATGAAAAATACAACTTTCCTCTAGTTCCTAAATGATTCACCTCCTCTCTCCACTATCATGATCCCAATTCTACTGTACAAATCTGGCTAGACCAGAGGATATACACTGGTACAAATAGGAACTGGAAACACAGGGAGTCCAGGGCGGATGATCCCTTCAGGACCAGTGGTGTGAGTGGCGATACTGGGAGGGTGGAGGGAGAGTGGGTTGGAAAGGGGGAACCGATTACAAGGATCTACATGTAACCTCCTCCCTGGGGGACAGACAACAGAAAAGGGGGTGAAGAGAGACGTCAGACAGAGAAAGATATGACAAAAATAATAATTTATAAATTATCAAGGGTTCATGAGGGAGGGGGAGGGGAGTGTCGAGGGAGGGGAAAAATGAGAAGCCAATGCCAGGGGCTTAAGTGGAGAGCAAATGTTTTGAGAATGATGAGGGCAATGAAAGTACAAATGTGCTTTACATAATGGATGTATGCATGGATTGTGATGAGTTGTATGAGCCCCTAATAAAATGATTAAAATAAATTAAATGGGAATTCCAATCATTTTGCCATGGTTGTGAAACAGGAAGTCCTGGTGGCAGAGTGGGCTACTGACCAAGCTCCTAATCCTTGTTTGAACAGAAGAAAAAGGAGGCATTCTGCACCCATAAAATTTAGTCACAGAGCCCCAGATAAGTCACAGGACAGCATGGGTCCATTTGTGTTTTGTCATTTGTGAGACAGACAGTCATTTCTTGGCAGACTACATCTTCTAGCACCACAGCAGAGTTGTGAGGCATGTGGGTTCTACAAGTTGACCTTCTTCACCTTACCTTTTTATTTTATTTTTTACTGTACCTTCTTAGTATGTATGTGAACTTGGGAAAATATGTAACTTTTCTGCTCCTCAATTCCCCTATCTCTATAATGAAAGTGGTCAGCTTGAGAAGACAAAGGACGGAATATGCAAAAACTTGGAGTTAGAAAACCAAAGTAAAGAATACACTCAGGCAGCTGGGTGTGCATCTGTCTGGATCCGCCACCTGGGGCTTGGTCGCAGGTGATGGAGGGGTCCAGCAAGCCGCAGCTGGGTGCCAAATCCAGGGTCACCAACCAGCTGGTGGATTTGCAGTGGAAGCTGGGCATGGCCGTGAGATCAGACAGTTGCCGACCTCTGAGTATCCTCTCAATTATCCTTCAGGGGTGTGAAAGTGGCCCACTATTCGGGCCAACTGACCAACAAGTCTTTTGAGATGAAAATTGCACGGTTTCAGAATTGCTGCAAAGAGTTCGAGGAAATTGCTGCCGTTGCTGAGACTGTAGGAGCCCGGATTGCTTCCTGGCAGGTGGCTGACATCACTCTGAAATCATGGGCTTCATTTTCAGCAGCAAAACTGTACATGGAGCAAATGATGTGTACTGAACAGAAGTTGCACTTTTGTTTCTCATTATTTTTAAAAAATCAGACAAACAGGAATCAGTAGAAATTGATATGCAAGTTCTTAGATATTCTGAAAACCACTGAGTCATATAAAAGGGTGAACTTAAAAGTCTATAATTATATCTTAATTGCAAGAAATCAGACCGAGCAGACTAACAGCTGAATGTTCACTATTGAGGGTGACACAATTTTACGTTTGTTGCACTATTATGTCACAAACGTACTGGCACTGGGACCGTTGTTTGTAGAGGTTCCACGTCATTTAAGTGGAGCCTGGTAGGTAAAGTTTAAAATCAGAAAAATCATGTTTGATTGGTGTGACATTCCATTAGCGACTCCCGTTTTACTATGTTCACATATGATAAAGGCCAGAGTGAGGTTGTTTTTCTTAAGCCTATAGAATCGGGTTATGACTGGAAATTGTTGCTTCGTATGAACCTACTCGTTGTTCAGTTGTTTTTGTCCTTAATACTTACACAAAGTTTAACAGCATGCACAGACTGGCAAGACAACATTTTATTCTGAGGTCTGTATACAATGAATAAACTTGGTACCACTACCACCGCCACCCCCCAAAAAAGAATACATTCAACATTTCCCAAGCTGAAAGAACTGAAGAAAAACTCCAGGCTCTCGTTGCAATATCGAAGATGAACCTGGTGCAAGACCAGGCAACCTTTTGTTCTGAATGAGTAGAATGGTATGAGTCTGACAGAGTTGACAGTACCTAATAACAACGTGGGCAGGACAGTGAGCTGTAGGGAGATGGAAAGAATAGAGTCATTGTACCAAGAACTGGTCACCCTTCAACCATTTCAAGTGCTAGCATGTAATCAAGAATTGATGGTATTATTTTTGTTTCTCCAAATACTTTCCTTGACATTTACTCCACACACCACACAAGCCAATTGCTCAATGGCATCAAAAAGAATTCTGTGACACATCATCAACCCAAAAAACCCCAGAGCACTTTGCTCCTGCATGCACTTCAGCTCCTCATTTCCCTCTAACCTCCCTGGCCATGGCCCCAGGCAATACCTATCCAGCTACTGTCTCCATAGATCTACCTTTCGCATACTTCACATACGGAAAATAACTGCTGGTATTAAAGGCAGAACTTAAAGCTTCACTGAAGGTACTGGTGGGGGGGGGGGAAGTTACAAGAATTGACAGAATTCAACTATGTGGACACACACACACACTTCCCCCTCAGAAGAATTCACTAGAGTACAGCACTGAAGCTACAGCTCAGAGAGAAGGGCACCTCTGATCGGAGCACACAGGAGCCAACAAATAGGGAAGGGCAGAGAATAGAATGTATTCTGTCCCACCAAGCCCCAAGGGCAATATTCCTGGTCAGAGCAGCTAATGCACTGAGAGGACAATCGTGCCAGCCCTGCTACAAGATAAGACATCCCTCACTGACCCATATCACTACAAGGGACAACACTGGAGGCACAGTGAGGGAATTGTGCCTGATCTGATCCCCCCACACCAGGGCAAAACACTAAGGGTGTGTAAAAGAGCAACAAGGGGAGCAAAGCAACGAAGTCTCTGGGAATACCAAAAATAGACTTTGGGGCCAGGGTGTGGCACCTGAGCAGACTCAACTGGAAAACACTCCTAAAGGTCAACAAACAGACCTGGAACTATTTATTCGCTTTTCTTTTTAATTTTTGTTGGTTTTGTTATTTTGTTTGCTCTGCATGCCTATCTAGATAAGATAGGTGGGATAAACAATCCAGGGGAGAAAACAATGGGACCAATGGTTTGGGGGGCGGAGTAGGTGGACACAGGAGAGGGGGAGGTGGGAGAAAAGAAGAGGGGTGTCAACCAACCCAGGGACAAGGGAACAACAAGTGATCTAAAAATCATTGGTGAAAATGCCATAGGATGCCTGGTGGGGCTTAATCAAGGGCAATGTAACCAAGAGGAATTATGGAAACCCGAATGAAAGCAGAACATGATAGTGGGGCAAGAGGAAAGTAAAAGCAAATAGAGGAAAGTACTAGAAGACAAAGGACATTTATAGAGGTCTAAATATAGGCATATATATGAAAATATGTTTATATATGGATAGGGAAATAGATCTATGTACATATATTTATGTTAAGCATTAAGGTAGCAGACAGATATTGGGCCTCTACTCAAGTGCCCCCTCAATGCAAGAATACTTTGTTCTAATAACCTGGCATTCCATGATGCTCAGCTTCCTGACACAATCGCTGAAGACAAAGCGGGCACATAGCAAATATGGTAAAGAAAGCTGATGGTGCCCGGCTATCAAAAGTATAGTATCTTGGGTCTTAAAGGTTTAAAGGCGTGAAGACAAACAAGCGGCCATCTAGCTGAGAAGCAACAAAGCCCACATGGAAGACGCACACCAGCCTGTGTGATCACGAGGTGTTGATGCAATCAGGTATCAGACATCAAAGACCCAGAACAAAAAATCATTATCAATGTGAAGAAGGGGGAGCAGAGTGAAGACCCAAAGCCCATCTGTAGACAACTGGACATCCCCTCACAGAAGGGTCACAAAGAAGAGACGAGCCAGTCAGGGTGCAGTGTAGCACTGGTGAAACATACAATTTTCCTCTAGTTCTTTAATACTTCCTCTCCCCACTATTGTGATCCCAGTTCTACCTTATAAATCCGGCTAGACCAGAGCATGTACATGGGTACAGATAAGAACTGGAAACACAGGGAATCCAGGACAGAAAGCCCCTCAGGGCCAATAATGAGAGTAGCAATACCAGGAGGGTAAGGGGAAAGTGGGGGAAGAAAGGGGAACCAATCACATTGATGTACATATAACCCCCTCCCTGGGGGATGGACAACAGAAAAGTGGGTGAAGGGAGACATCAGTCAGTGCAAGACATGACAAAATACTAATTTATAAAATATCAAGGGTTCATGTGGGATGGAGAGGGAGGGAGGGGGGAAATGAGTTGCTGATACCAAGGGCTCAAGTAGAAAGAAAATGTTTTGAAAATGATGATGGCAACAGATGGACAAATGTGCTTGACACAACGGATGTGTGTGTGTGCTGTGACAGAGCTGTATGAGCCCCCAATAAAATGATTTTTTTAAAGAAAGAAAATTGAATAGTGAAAAATGGAAGACCTGAGGGAGGGGGGAGCGGGGAGGGAGGGGGAAAAAAAAGAGGACCTGATGCAAAGGGCTTAAGTGGAGAGCAAATGCTTTGAGGATGATTGGGGCGGGGAATGTATGGATGTGCTTTATACAATTGATGTATGTATATGTATGGATTGTGATAAGAGTTGTATGAGTCCCTAATAAAATGTAAAAAAAGAAAAGGGAAAAGAAAGAAAGAAAAGAAAATGATTAGGGCAAAGAATGTACAGATGTGCTTTATACAATTGATGTATGTATATGCATGGATTGTGATAAGAGTTGTATGAGCCCCTAATAAAACGTTTAAAACAAAACAAAAAGAAAAAGAAAAATGGAAGACCGAAGATGAATGGTTGCATTTGAACTAGGGTGTTGGCAAGGAACAATGACTGTGGCAGGGCTACAGAAAGAGCACGCCTTAGAAGTAAGGGTGGCCGGGTTTCATCTTTCTTCCCTTTGGACATGTCCTCAGGAACGGGCATCTCCCGCCAGATGGATTGACACAATGGACACAGTAGTGGGTTCACACATACCAACGAGCATGAAAATGGTGCAAAAGGGAAGCAACTGCTTTCTTCCGTTAACACACAGCTGTTAACATACAACTAAGAACACAACAACGAAATGCCTGAAAAATCCTGGCTTTCAACGATAAGAACTGACCACTTGAAAGAGAAAACCATTCACTCAGAAATCTCCAAGATGACCATGGAGTTGTCCAATCACAGATGACTGCATTGTTTATCTGATGGCCGTGGTGAAGTAGAATTACTTGGAATGACTCTTCCATCCATGTCTTTATAACTCTCACCAAGTGATTGGATGGCATCATGCAAATAAGGCATGAGAACCACTAACAGAGGCGACAGTTCAGTTTCGCCATTCCACTGAGCACAGAGAAGCGAGCCATCTCAGAAGGGAGAGAGAAGCCCAGGCCCATCGAGAAAGAACCATCAGAAAACAAGTGGGGGCTCTCTATCTGAAACGGGGGAGGCAGCAGAAGCGCCAGAGGCTGCAGCACCGAGACCAGGAGACAGAGCAGAGGGGCAGCCCTAACACAGACTGAGGCAGCACCGTGCACTGGCTTCCTGGACCACCGGACACGGCTCAAGTCAAGGGACCATGTGGCTGAGAGGCAGAAGGACCAGAGGGCAATCAACCTGTGAGGAGTTTTAGACAAAGGAACTGTATCCTTAACATTTTGTGCCTTTTAGCTTCCCTAATAAATCCCATAATCATGAGAGAGAGAGAAAAGAATTGACAGAATTATCCACTGAAATGCTTCAACAAACTGATGCAGCCCTGGAAATACTCACTCTTCTACGCCAAGACATCTGGAGGACAGGTACCTGGACGAACAATTGACGGAGATTCACATTTGTGCCTATTCCAAAGAAAGGGGAGCCAAAAGAATGCAGAAAATCTCAAACAATAATCATTGGCATCACAGGCAAGTCATCGTTTCCTGAAGATAACTCAGAAACAAGTGGAGTACATCATCAAGGCACCCCCTCGAATCCAGGCTAGAGTCAGGAAAAGCCACCGTTGCTGCTGTGGTTGGTGGCACTGAGTCCGTTCTGACTTATCATGACCTGACGTAAGACAGGAAGACAGTGCTCGGTCCTGCACCAGCCTCACAGTTGTTCCTAAGCGTGAACCCATTGCTGCAGCCACTACGTCAATGCAGCTTGTCAAGGGCCTTCCTTCTTCTTTCTTTTTTTTTTTGCTGCCCCTCTACTAAGTCTGTTGTCCTTCTCCAGGGACTGGTCTCTCCTGACAACATGTCCAAAGTACAGGAGATGAAGGCTCACCATCCTTGCCTCTAACAAGCTTCTGACTGTACTTTTCTAAGACAGAGTGCCTTTGCCAGTCAGTGGTACTGTCCAGTCTTCCCCAGCACCGTGATTCAAATGCACTGATTCTTCTCCGGTCTTTCTTATTCGTTGTCCAACTTTCACACACAGAAGAGGCCACTGAAAATGCCATGGCTCAGGTCAGGTCAGTGCCCCAGAGTCCTCAGAGTAACATCATTGCTTTTCAGCATTTTAAAGGTCTTTTGCGGCAGATTTCCCCAATGAAATCGGTCATTTGATCTCTGGCTGCTGCTTCCATGAGCATTGATTATGGATCCAATCAAGATAAAATCCCTGACAACTTCAATATTTTCTCCATTTGTCATGAAGTCCAGTTGTGAGGAATCTGGTCTTCTTCACATTGAGTTGCCATCCATACTGAAGGTATCCCTGATCTTCATCAGCAAGCGCTTCGAGTCCTCCGCACTTACAACAAACAAGGCTGTATCATCTGCAGAACACAACTTGTTCATGCCGCGTTCTCCTTCATACAATCCAGCGTCTCTGATTTGCTCAGCATACAGACTGAATAAGCATAAGAGGGTGCACCCCAGACACACTCGTTTCCTCATTGTAAACCATGCAGTATTCCCTTGTTCTCGTCACACACCTGCCTCTGATCCACGTCCAAGTTCTGAAGGACAATGGATTGTTCTGAAACTCTCATTCTCCCCCAGGCTCTCCATCATTTGTTAGGATCCACAGCGTCTAATGCCTTGGCAGAGTCAGTAAAACGCCAGTCAGTATATTTCTGGTATTTTCCGTTTTCAGCCCAGATCCATCTGATGTCAACAACGATATCCCTTATTCCGGTGGACCTGGCCTACACCTTAACAATGAGCCTTATCTGGCAGCTCCTATCAGTGTACTGCTGCAACCATTGCTGGATGATCTTCAGCAACGCCTTACCTCCAGGTAGCTATAATGACATTGTTCTATAACTTGCGTGTTTTGACAGGGCATCTTTCTTTGGAATGGGCACAGCTATGGATGTCTTCAAGTCACTTGGCCAAATTGGTCTGGAAAATTCCCTGGCGTGGAGGAGTAAGTACTTCGAGTACTAATCAGGTGGCTGAAACATTTCCATTCCTTAACAGCCCTTTTTTGTGCCTTATACTGTTAGCACAGCTTCAGCTTCTTTCTGCCGGTTCTGCTCACAGACCTCCTGAGATGGTGGACCATCAGCTAGTTCCTTTGGGTACAGTAACCCTGTGTATTTTCCCATCATCTTTTGATGCTTCCTGTATATTTTCCCCTTAGAAGCTTTCAATATTGCAGCTCGAGGTTTGAGTTATTTTTCCTTCAGTTCTCTCAGTTTAAGATATGCTAAGCATGTTCTTCCGTTTAGGAGGAAGGAAACCGTTGTCCACTTTGGAGGAATTAGCTGCTGACAACTTTTCACAGCGTGGAAGAAGGCATAGGACTGGGGATACCATTGCTACCTTCAGATGGATCTTAGCTCGAAGCAGAGAACACTGGAAAGCTGTTTACTTGTGTTTCACTGATTACTCAAAGACTTTTGACTGCATGGATTATAACAAACTATGGGAGACAATGGGAAGACTGGGAGATCCAAAACACTAATCATGATCATGTGGAATCTGCACATTGCTCAACAGGTCATCAGTCGTTCCAAGATAACAAAGGGATATTTGCTTCCAATCGAGAAAGACGTGCATCCAGGTTGTATCCTTTCATCGCATGCATTCAATTGGGTGCTGATCAAATAATTCAAGAAGCTGGCCTATATATCAGGATTGGGAAGGAAGATTCATTAACAACGTATTATTAATGTAAAAGTGACTCAATCTTGCTTGCTTAAAGAAAACTTGGAGTACTTGCTAATGAAAAAAATCAAAGACTACAACCTTCACTATGGACGACACTTCAATACAAAGGAAACAAAAATTCTGAAATTTGGACGAGTCATAAACAACATCATGATAAACGGGGAAAATCGTGAAGCTTTCTAGGATTTCATTCTGCGTGGATCCACAATCCATGCCCATGGAAGTAGGCGTCAATAGATCAAACCACATATTGCATTGGGCAAATCTGCTGCAAAAGACCTGCTTTCGGTGTGAAAAAGCAAAGATGTCACCTTGAAGACTGAGGTACACTTGACCTAAGCCATGGTATCTCAGTGGTCTTGTGTGCACGTGAAAGCCGGACAGTGAATACAGAAGACTGAAAAATAATTGCTGCAATTAAAGTGTGGGAGTGGCAGGAAAACACTGAATACAGCATGGGCTGCCAAAAAGAAGGGGGGGATCTGTGTTCTACGAAGCATAACCAGAACATGCCTTACAAATTAGGATGGGACAGACTTGGCTCAGGTCCTTTGGACATGGTATCAAGAGGGACCAGTCCTTGCAAAAGGACATCATGCCTGGGGGAGGGCCAATGAAAAGAGGGCGTCTGATACAGTGGCTGCCAGAATGGGTTCAAACATGGCAGCCAGCGAGAGGCTGCACCGGGGCCAGGCGCTGTTTCATTCTGTTGTGCACAGACAGGGTCACTAGGAAGCAGGAACTGACTTGACAGCACCTTACAGCAGGCCTGGGGGTCCTGAGACATTGGGGAGGACTAACGAGGCAGTAGCTGATAAGGAATTAACAGGCAGCGTAATAAATGTCCCGTCAATGTTACTATTCTGGTTTATATTGTACCTCCTACTATAATTAGCAGACCCACATAGAGGCTTATCTCTTCTCTCTGGTGCCTCGTCAAACATTTCATCTCCATCTCTTTCCTACCAAAAGGCCCATGTCCTCCCTTTCAAATTCCTCTTACCCTCCTGCTCACTCCCCCTTCCCTGGCCCCAGTGTGGTCTGGATGGGCCCCACAGGGGCAGGGGCAGGGGCAGGGACAGGACGTGGGGCTGTATCTGACAGGAACCTGAGGGGCTGGCCTGGGAGGGGACTGGGGCCCAGCTTCCTGAGGGGAGGATGGGCTGAGGCAGGCATAGAGTGCCGAAGAAGATGCCCTCCTGGGCCCTCTTCATGGTCACCTCCTGCCTCCTCCTGGCCCCCCCAAGCCTGGCACAAGTCACCAGTCAAGGTGAGGTGTGTGGTGGGTGGGGCTTACCTATGCCCGGGAAGCGGGATCTCTGGGACGGGATGCAGAGTAGGGGGCTCCACTTGGTGTCTCCCACCCCCACCCCTCTCATGAGCATGCCTAGGACCTTGAGCCCAACTCACCAGCTGTCCCCCAGATGTCGCCTTGCTGGCCTTGGACACAGAGCTCCTGAACTGTTTCTCCCAAACATTCGAGGACCTCACCTGCTTCTGGGAGGAGGCAGGGGAAGCACCCAGCGGGACGTACCAGCTGCTGTATGCTTACCCAGGGTAGGTGCTAGGCTGTGTCCCTCGCCACTCCGTCCTGGGCTCCCCTCATCGGAGTCCCACTCCAATAGCTCCCCTCTCTGTGGCCCTGTCAGAGGACTCCCTCAAGTACAGGTCCTGAGTAGCTACTTTATGAAGATATGCTCTTTGCTTGTGTGTGGGTACCGGCCCAAGCTCTCCTACATAACCCTGAATCACAACTATCCCAGGAATTAGTCATGGGCCCGGGCTGGGTCCTTAGGCTAAGCATGATGGACATATAGGTAGGACCTCTCCTCTATGCCAACAGGCAGACACCCCGATCCTGCCCACTGAGTTCCGAGAGCGTGCCCCCCTTTGGAATCCGGTACACGTGTCAGTTTCCAGCACCAGATGATGTACGCCTCTTTTTCCCCCTGCACCTCTGGGTGAAGAATGTATTCCTGAACCAGATTCGGACCCAGCGGGTGCTCTTTGTGGATACTGTGGGTAAGGGTCTCTCATCGTGACCCCTCCATGGGTGATGACCACTCCCTGCCCTGCGCCTAGAATAAGTATGCGCTTTGAGAATAACACGGACGCCCCCCATTGCCAGACCCCCAGAGACAACTTAAGACCCCTATCCTTCCTTTCTGCTTTGGCATCCAGAGCTAAACTAGTCCCCCAAGTCATTTTGCACCTCAAGCCTTGTCATCATTAACGCATCCACTCACTCTCCCAGTCAACAGGTAGAGAATGCCTATTCGGTGGCAGGCACCTTGCTAGGTGACAGGGTACAGAGATGAAAAGTCTAACAAAGCATTACGCTGCCATGAGATCACTATTCTTAAGAGTAAATAGAACAGGATAAGAACCCTCCCCTGCCTTCACAGCCAAGAGTCAGACCTATGATCTTTTTGAACCCAGAGGCTGCCCCCAATCCAGCCGCCAGCACCCCTTTGACTTACAGAGTGAAGAGGAAAGAGTCCTGATGTGCTCTTTCTTACCTTCAGGCCTGCCAGCTCCCCCCAGTATCCTCAAGGCCATAGGTGGGATCCAGCCAGGGGAACTTCAGATCAGCTGGCAGGCCCCTGTTGCCGAATTCAGTGATTTCCTGAGATACGAACTCCGCTATGGCCCCAAGGATCCCAGGAACTCTACTGGTCCCACGGTCAGGCAGCTGCTCTCCACAGACACCTGCTGTCCGGCTCTGCAGAGACCAGGCCCGGCGCCAGCTCTGGAACAGCCTCCATGTGCGTG
The DNA here is from genome assembly GCF_050624435.1 of Tenrec ecaudatus. Classification (NCBI taxonomy): domain Eukaryota; kingdom Metazoa; phylum Chordata; class Mammalia; order Afrosoricida; family Tenrecidae; genus Tenrec; species Tenrec ecaudatus. The sequence continues at coordinate 68,149,548 of NC_134530.1, forward strand.
GCCCACAAGGCCCCAACAGGATGGATCAGAACAGACCTCCCCAACTAGAGAAGTATTCCAGCCGCCTTCTGCTACATGCCCTCTCCCCTGTCCGCAACTCTGCCCAGGAGGGAACAGGTTATACCACACTGGGTTGGCCGGGGATTTGGTACAGGCTCTGATCACCCTCAGGAACGACCTCCATTTCGGGATCTCCCACGTTGAGCCATTCACAGGGAACAAACTTGAGGGCCTTCAAGCCTCCAAATGAATGGCACCCGACATTTTGAGCCCTAAATCCATAGACCTAGGCCCCACTCTGGACATACACTAATCCAGTGGGGAGTCTCTCCACAGGGTTACTGTGGGCTTCAGACAGCAGAGGTGAGGGCTGTCTTGGATGAGAGGTTCTGAGGCTGGGATTCTTCTCCCAAGGCTCCGTCTCTGAAAAAGAAGGTTGGACGCTGCTTCATAGCAGGGCTTCAGCCTGGGCATTCCTACTGGCTCCAGCTACGCAGCCAGCCTGATGGGGTCTCCTTCCATGGCTCTTGGGGATCCTGGTCCTTCCCTGTAGCTGTGGATCTAGCCAAGGATGCAGGTGAGTCGACAAAAGAATGAAAAGATAGGAGAAGGTAGAACAGACCTCTGGGAAGGTCAGGGCTAAATATGGAGGTTCTGGGCATCATGGTGCTTCCTGATGGCCTCAGACTTGCTGCTAGGCAGGATGAGTGATGTTCAGGGAGCAGAGTAAGAGGGAAGGCTCTATGTTATGATCTGGATACTCTACAGAAGAGGGCCTCATGTTCCCTGATGGGACTGTCTTCTTTAACCTCAGTGGAAATTGGCCTGCAGTGCGTCACACTGGACCTGCGGAATGTGACTTGTCAGTGGCAGCAGCAGGACTATGCCAGCTCACAAGGCTTCTTCTACCACAGCAGGGCCCGATGCTGCCGCAGCCACAGGTGAGAGCTTACCGGCTGATTGAGCAGAATGTCATGGGAGGGGGTCACAGTCTTGCAGAAAGAAGTAAAATATTGTTCTTGTTCCTCTTCACCCCCAAAAAGCAGCCTTGGACCTCGGTCCTCAAGCTATCAGCTCCCATGGTATTTTATCTCCCCAACGCTTCTCCATTCCCCCAGGAATGCTTTGGTGTAGTTCAGCCTTAATTGTGCCACCTGGACCATTACAACCACCTACAGTCTCATTCATCTACAATTTATCCCAATGCTGTGCACAGCGTGGTCTTTGTTTCTTTTCACTGTGTGAGCTTTGTGAGACTTCCACTTTGCATGGACTTCCCCACTTAAATATACACTGCGCCTTCCTGTTGGTGTTATTGTTACGCCTGTAAAGTCGGTTCCAGGTCATACTAAGCCTATGTGTAACAGAACAAAGGACCATCAGGTGCCGCAGCATCCTCACCTGTTGTTAGGTTTGAGCTCATTGCTGGAGTCACTGTATCCATCTGTTGAAGATCTTCCCTTTTTTTTTTTTTTTTTGGTGAACCTCTGCTAAGCATGATGTTCTTTTCCAGGGAATAGTCTTTCCTGATAATATGTCCAAAGTATGTCAGACAAAAGACTCACCATCCTGGCTGTACTTTTTCCAAAGAGAATTGTTTGCTTGTTCTGGCGGTCCATGGTACTTTCATTCAACACGCTGTCAACACCATCATTCAAAGACATTGATTCTTCTGAAGTTCTTCCTCACTGTCTAGCTTTCACATGCATAAAGGTGACTGACAATAGCATGGCTTATCACCTGCTATGTATTTAGTAAAGGAATCATTGAGTCACCAAGCTGAAACAAACGTTGTGATCAGTGGCTCATGTATCCTTCCACTTTTTGCTAGGCATTTATATACGTCTCTATACAATATTGGGAGAAAGACAAGGCATTCTACTCCCATAAAGAAACCCACTGGAGCAGTCCTACCCTGTCCTGGGGGGTCGTTAGGAATTGGAATCGACTTGCTGGCAGTGAATTTGGTTTTTCATATACAATATTTAGGATTACTGTGAGTCTGAATGGCCTCCATGGCAATGAGATTTCTTTAGATAATATTTAAAGGAACACTGGTGGCACCACAGTTAAGCACCCACCTGCTAACCAAAAGGTTGGTGGTTCAGCCCCACCCAGCAGCCCCACAGGAGAACGATGAAACACTCTGCTCCAGGAACGACCACAGCGCAGAAAACCCGAGGGGCAGTTCCATTCAGCCACCTGTGGTCACGATGAGTCTCAGGAAACTCAAAGGCACCTCGTAATGTATACAGCCTTTAGTATATTCTGTAACAATGTAGATAATATTTAGCTTTTTAATATCCATAAAATCATGTTAGATGTTTGAGTTTGTTAACAGTTTTACCTTAAAAGATGTTCTGAAGATCATGTCAAAAAGATATAATTTATTCATTTTCATAACTGCATAGATTTGCATAGCATAGCAGTGCCGTGAATAGAGTCACTCATTCACTGCCATCAAGTTGATGGTGACTCGTGGCAAATCTGAAGTCATCCTTTTCCTTACCAAAACCTGCATCTCCTCTACCTCTCCTCCATACTTCCATCAGCTCTGTTTTCGGGGCCTAAAATATGGAAACCCTGAATTTCTCCCGTCCTGACAGAAGCAGCCGTATCATTGCCTACTTCTTCAATACCATTTGAATCCAACTATTTCCCTCAGTTCCCACTACTACTATCTCATTTTCAGACTCTATCACTTCACACATGGAAAACCACAACAGTGTCCTAATGGATTTTTCTGCCTAGAGTCTCCCCATAGATTCTTTCTACAAATGGCAACTAATGGCCTTCTTAAAGTACAAAGTGAGTTACGATACTTCCCTACTTCAAACCCTTAAATGTGCCCATAGCAATTCCACCTTAAGTGCACGCTCCTTGACAAGGCGGCCGCAGCCTCCGCGCGATACTCAGCAGTCCTGCAGTCATCGTTAGCCAGCATTCTATGCCACTGAGACATCCCCCTGGCACCAGAGTCTCTATCTCTGTCAGCCTGGGCTCGGGATAGCTAGTAGTCCTTTGGGCCAATCCTATTGCTAATCCAAGACTAAACCCGGGCACTTCCTCGTCCAGGAGCATGCCCTGGCCCTCTTAGTCTGTGAGAGGCTCTTTCTTGGTTGGTGCTCCCAACCCCCCCGGCACAGCATCGTAGGATGTCAACGTCCGTGTTTTGGTCTCTCCCTGCAAAGTGAGAGCTCCTTAAAGACTAGTTCTCTCTGTGGCCATAGCACAATTGCGGGTCAGATAAATGGGCAGACACATGAGTGCCTGAAGTAATAAATCATGTTTGCGATGATGAACCATTTAGGGAACTCTAATCCTTGGGAATAGAGTTAGAAATAAACTGGAAGTGATTCCGGCACTGTTTGGCTTACATATTCATTTTTAATTGTAGTGAGGGTGAGGGAAAAGAACAAGTAGAGAAATGAAAAAATGCCATTATGTGATAGAGACAATTTGAAGGGTTTCCCTCACTGCCATCGAGTGGATTCTGACTCTTAGGGACCTTACAGGACAGAGGAGAGCTACCCCTTTGGGTTTCCGAGCCTGTACATTTTTGCAGAAAAAAGGTCTCGTCTTTCTCCTGAGAAGCAGCTGGTAGTTTTGAACCGCTGGCCTTGTGTTAGCAGCCCAACGCACAACCCACGAGTGGAAGGGCGGTCGGTGTTAATTTGTACTGAGTTACCAGGGAGTCTGCCCAGGGGCATGACAGGTGAACTGACTCCTAAATGGAAGAAATAAACCAGCATGTGAAGATCTAGGGTCAGAGCAGTCCAAAGCCAAGCCAAGAGTGCATTTGGCACATTTGTGGCACATGCTTGTGAACAACGCGGGGTAAATTAGCATGAAAATGGTAAACAAATGGTAAGAGATGAAAATGGCAAGGGACGGAGGAACCAGAAATTATAGAGCCCTGCAGGGTTTGGGGTTTTATTCCAACTGGGATGGGATCTTAATCATTGAAGAATTTTTGGAGAAAAGTGACATGAGCTATTTTTAGAGTTATAGTCTTATACAATTATAAATGAATATGTACAAATATGCTTGACACAATTGATGTATGGAATGTTGTAAGAGCCCCCAAGAAAATTATTTTTAAATTATAAATGAACCATGCAAACAAGATCACCACTTAAGAATCTGCCTTAACCTACACAAGAGATAGTGGTGGTTTCGTCTAGCGTGGCACCAATAAAGGTCAAAGCAATGGATAAAGTCATTATTTGTGCTGGACACATTTGTTTTCAAGCACATTTGAAAGCAAATGCTGGTAGCAGGGTGGAGAACAAATGGAAGGGAGTGGCAAAAATGGAAGGTGGAAAGTCAGTTTGGAATAATCTGATAGACCAGAAGCACATAGCTTTGATTATGGGAGCAAATAAACATAAGAACAATTTTTTTTCTATAAAGATGTAGGATTTTTAATCTTTTAAACAGGCCTGTGAGGTAGGTATTGCCAACCCATTTTACAAATGAGGAAACTCGGGCAGAGGTGAATTAAGAAATTTACTCAAAGTTATATACCAATGACCTGAGATTAGAACTCTGTAGCCCATGCAATTTTCCTGTAGCATGCTAGCTAGCTCTTCCCATAAACAGAAAAGGCTGAACGCCGGCGGACCTCAGAAGAGAAAACAGGAAGGCTGAAGGCAGAGGGCCCCCAAAGGAAGGACTAGATGGCCTATAAACCCCCCTATAAAATGGGGCTTATCAGAATCAGCCAGCCTGATTCAACGACTATGGGAATCATTCTTAGGGAGCCCATCTGGCAGAAGTGTGAAGAGGAGACCACAAAGGCAGGATTGCAGCCGCCCCAGTTCTCCCGCTGCCACTTCAAGTCACAGAATGACAGTGTCATTCATATCCTGGTGGAGGTGACCACAGAGCAGGGCACTATTCAGAACTACCTGGGCTCCCCTTTCTGGATCCACCAGGCGGGTAAGCACTTTCCTTCTCACCCCTCTTGTATAGCCCTCACCCTAAAAATCCGTCCCCATTCCTAAGAACCCAGACTCTGACCCTGCTGGTCTGTGGCCCTGATAACACGATGCCTCGCGCACAGAAAGGCTGAAGTTTATTCCTGCTGATGTCACTGCAGTGCTCATCCCCACCCCAAACTTGCACTGGAGAGAGGTCACCAGCGGCCAACTGAAACTGGAGTGGCAGCACCCATCGACCTGGGCAGCCCAAGAGACCTGCTATCAGCTCCGGTACACTGGAGAAGGCCATCAAGACTGGAAGGTACGGCCAAGGGATTACCACAAGTCTTCCCACAGAAGGGTATGTCTGAGTTTCTCCATGTCTGTGATTGGGAGTGAAGCTGCCCATGTATTCATGTCTGGGCTTGTATATATATGAGAGGGTACCCCCACACACAAAAAAGTTTTTTCCTCCAAATTGTTGGTGTATAAGCCGTGTATATACTCGTGTATAAGCCAAGTTTTTCAGCACATTTTAAATGCAGTGTTTGTGGTAAAATAAGGTGTCTTGGATGATATTCAAGTCGGCTTCTACTAGAGTATATATGGTATTCATTTTAATTTTTTTTAAAAAACAACCTTATCACCTTCAAAGTACTCTCCATTACACTTAATGCATTTGTCAAATCGGCAATTCTATTCTTGAAACATTTTTTCAAACTCATCTGTTTGGATGGCTGACAGCACCTCCCTTGTTTTTTACTGCATCTCTTCTACGTCTTCAAATCGCTATCCTTTCATGTCCCTCTTCCTTCGCAAAACAAAAAGAAGTCACACAGAGTGAGGTCAGGTGAGTAAGGTGTATGGGGCAAGAGAGGCATGTTTTTGTAGCCAAAAACTGGGGCACTGAGATGCTGCATGAGCAGACACATTCTCCTAGTGGCAAAACCACTCCCCCATCAGCCAGAAATCAGAACCTCTAAATAGAAAGCTTGATTCGCTGTGTGACCTAGTGAAATGAACTCCACATACACTTCCCCCCTCACATCCAAAAACAAGTAAGCATTGTCTTGGTCTCTGATATCACTTGGCAAGCTTCTTCTGAGTGAGGGGACGATGACGTCGTCCCGGCTTGATTGGTGCTTGCTTTTGGAGCGGTAAGAACACCTCTATCTCTCCTCACCAGTGGTGACTTTGGCAGAAGTCTGGGTCTCTTTGGAGCTGTTGTCTCAAAGCACGGCATGCTTCCAGTCAGTGCTCCTCTTGCTGGTCAGAACCCGGGCCACAAATTACGCAGCCACCCTTGTCAGTCCCAAATCTTCCATTACAATTTGCTGAACTGAGCCCCAACATAGTCCAGATAACGTCCCCATCTCTTCAGTGGTCCACCATCAGTCTTCAAGCACAAGGGCATGAATCCTGTCAATGTTTTTGTCCATTTGGGAAGTTGACGGGCGTCCTGAACCAGATTTGTTATCACTCAGCATTTCACCTTTTTTGAAAGGAGAAAACCACTCAGACACTTGAGTTTTGCCCATGGCGCTGTCCTTGTAAGCTGTGTTCAACATCACAACAGTTTCTGTGGCATTGTTCCAGAGCAAAATTTGGTAGCCCCATGCTGTCCTCTCAAACCGGCCCTCACACAAAAGAAGGCTCGAGCGAAACTCTTTTTACGAAAACATGCACTGTGACCCGAGAGAACCTTTCCCAGGCGGCACCTCTGGTTGCTCCATGCTTGACCTCCTCTTTGACGACCAGCACTGTCTACTACTCCCAATTCCTGGTTTCTCTTCCCTTTGGCTTCGGGTCATCAGTCGCTCCTGACCCTCTGGCTCTGGGGACGTTTAGTCTCCTGTCCTGCACTCTTTGAGCTCTTCTTCTTCTTCTTCTTCTTCTTCTTCTTCTTCTTCTTCTTCTTCTTCTTCTTCTTCTTCTTCTTCTTCTTCTTCTTTCACATTTTATTTTATTTTGACATTTACAGTATTCTCTTCTCCAATATTATCTCTTTTTAATTTTTTTGAAAAATCATGTTATGGGGGTTCTTACAGCCCCTATGACATTCCATACATCAATTATATCAAGCATATTTGTACATATGTTGCCATCATTTTCAAAACATTTTCTACTTGAGCCCTTGGTATAGCCTCTCTTTTTTTTCTCCTCTCCCCACCCTCGTGAATCTTTGATCAATTGGTTGTTATGATTACTTTGTGTCTTACGCTGTCCATTGTCTCCCTTCACCCACATTTCTGGGATTCGTCCCCTTGGGGGGTAGGCTATTTCTCCAATCTTGTGGTGGGTTCCTCCTGGCCATCCCTCTACCTTTAGGGTATCGCTACTCCCACTACTGTTCTTGAGGGGTTCATCTTTCCGGAACTCCATGTGCCTAGAGCGCTTATCTCAGTGGTTCTCGACCCTCCTAATGCCATGGCCCTTTAACACAGCTCCTCATGTGGTGGTGACCTCCACCATGAAATTATTTTCATTCGTACTTCATAACTGTAATTTTACTACTGTTATGAATCGGGCAACCCCTGTGCAAGGGTCGTTTGACCCCCCCAAAGGGGTCATGACCCACAGGTTGCAAACCGCTATCTTATCTGTACCAATGTGTGTTCTCTGGTCTAGCCAGATTTGTGAGGCAGAACTGGGTCATGGTATTGGGTGGGGGGAGAGGAAGGGAAAATAACTCAGGAACTAGAGGAATGATGTGTGTTTAATCGGTGTTATACTGCACCTTTTGAATCATCCTCTATTTCCTTTCACATTCCTCCTATCCCATTATCATGCTCACCCTCCATTCAGCTGTCAGTAAACCCCACCAGGCACTATACACCCTTCTCGCCATCAATTTTAGATCTCTTGTTATTCCCTCATCCTTGAGTTTGTTGGCTCCCCACCACCCCCACCCCACCCCCTCCTCTCCCATGTCCATCCAGAACTGCAGACCCCATTGTTTTCTCCTCGGGATTGTTCATCCTGCCTATCTTATATAGAGAGACATAGGGAAAAGCAAAAACAGAAAACAAAACAAGGAAAAAAACACAATAATAGTTCCAGGTCTGTCTACTGACCCGTATGTATGTTTTCCAATCACGTCTGATGAGGTGCTAAGCCCTGTCCTCTGAGTCAGAAGTCTATTTTCAGGATTCCTCGGGGACTTGGTTCCTTTGCTCCCCTTGCTGCCCTGTTGCACTCCCTTGGCACTTCACCCCACCGTGCATGGGGCAGACCAGGCACACTTTCCACACAGCGTCTCCAGTGCTGTCCCCACAGTGCTGTGGGGCAGCGAGGGCATGTCCTGTCCTGTGGTGGGGATGGCCCTGCGGTCCTCTCTGAGCATTGCTCCATGTGGTCTGGACAGAACCTCCTTTCTCCCCGAACTATATCTTCAGTGCTGCCCTCTATATTGCTTTCTTCTGGGGCAGGGGCACACCCTTCTTTAATATGCTATGTGCCCTGGGAGAATATGTCAATGTCCATGATTTCCATGACTATGCATCAAACAAAAGCAAACTCATTGCCATCAAATCAATTCTAACTCATAGCAGCCCCATGGGATGGGGGAGGCCTGCCCCTGTAAGTTTCTGAGATTTTAAATTTCTACGGGAGTAGAAAGCCTCGTCTTTCTCCCATGGAGAGGCTGGTGGTTTTAGAGCTGCCAACCTTCTGGCTAGCAGCCCACCATTCCAATCCCCTTTTGGAAAACAGCTCATATACTACAACAAATTACCTAAAATGTTCGAGTCTTCGTTTCCTCAGTCTACACCTTGAACATATCTCCTCCTCAGTCACATGAGCAGTGTTTCATGCCATTGTGCATAAGGTTGCTATTGGTCGGAACCAACTCAAAGGCGCCTAACAACAACACTGCCTCAGTGGTGACGTGCGCATAAGGCGACCCACTTGACAGAATTACAGTAAAAATTAAATAAATAAATACCTAGCATACTGGATGCCATGTAGAAAGTGCTCAATTTGCACTAATTATTGTTTTTCCTCTCCTTTCATTCCCATTGGACACATATAAATATGTATCCACCTACTTGCCAGACAGCTCTACCAAAAAAAAAATGTCCTATGCCTTTTTCAGACTCGACATATCCAAAACTAAACTCATCTTCTCCCAAAGACTTATTTTAATTTGTACTGAGATATAAATGAACGTACAGTTGCGTTTGAATGATGGTGTTGGCAAAGAATATGGAAAGTACCAGGGGCTGACAAAAGAACAAACGAATCTGTCTTAGAAGAAGTACAGCCAGAATGCTCCTTAGCGGCAAGGATGGTGAGACTTGGTCTTACATGGAGGCCAGCCCACGGAGAAGGACATCTGCCTGGTGAGTAAGAGGGGCAGTGAAACAGAGGAAGGCCTTCTACGAGCACGGTGGACACAGTGACAGGAGCGATGGGCTCACACATAAGGCCAATTGTGGGGTGGCCGGGACCAGGCCGTGTTTCATCTGCTGCACACAGGGCGGCTATGAGTTACAATCAACTCAACAGCACCTAACAACAACACACAGTTGATACACTCGACATGTCCATACATCCATGAAACCACTACAGAAATCAAGATACAGACTACTGCCAGGCTCCCTCATGTTGCCAACAGCCATCATTCCCCCAAAGGTAACCACTAGTCTAGTATCTATTATTATTGATTAGTTTTTACTATTGCATGAACTCTGGTAGTGTAGTGGTTCCAAATTAGGCTGCTAACCACAAGATTGACAGAAAAACACCAGTTGCTCTGTAGGAGAAGAATGGGACTTTCTACTCCCATTAAAAGTGACAGTCTTGGAAAGTCGGGGGCAGTTCTACCCTGTCCTCCAGGGTCACTAAGAGTTAGCACCCGCTCGATGGCAGCGAGCTTGTTTGTTGTTCTGTGTGATTACTGTTGAACTTTGTGCATCCCCCAGTCTCACGTCACCTCTGTTCCCTGTTGCTAGCCATGGTCTGACTACGTATCCCATTCCATAAGTCTCGAATCATTCTCCACTCTTTTTCCTTTTCCTTTTTCCTTGCCACCAACTTATCAACAAATAAACTGTCAGTTCATTGTACTGACAGTCTAAGTCTCTGCTACCTCAGTTCTGACCTCATCATTCCCGATCTAGCCTGTCCATGCTTTGCTCTTAGCACATTCAACTACTCACTGTCACTCCCAACCAAGCAACTCAAGAGGCATTGTATACCACGTCTCCGTGCTCTCACTGTGCCTTGATTATGACTGATGTAGCACTAAGCCAGCGCTGCAATTATTTCCTTGCTTAGTTGTGTCCTTCTTTAGACATGTGGACCACATATTTCTCAGACCCTAGTCCTGTAAGTGGCACCTTGTATGCAGTTCATGCTAGCAAGGTGATACATAAATCCGGCGTCCCTGCTTGCATGCACAATGCTTGCTTCCGAGTGAGAATTATTGGTGGCATGGTTTACTGGCTCTGAGTCCCAAGAGTTCTGGTGTTGAGGGTGTACATGAGTGTGTATCAGCAGGAGCAGGTCTCTGTGAAAACCAGGTGTGTGTGTGTGTGTGTGTGTGTGTGTGTGTGCGTGCTGGTGTGTGTCTGTCAGGTTACATGTGTTTCTCTAGGTTGGGAGTGCTATAGAAGGGGTGAAGCTGTTTCTGCTCGATGCATGTTTTGGGTCAGTGAGGCTCTTTGTATTGTTACGAGATGCCCTCCATTTAGCTCCAACTCAAATGCCCATTGTTTTTGTTTGTTTGTCTGTTTTTAAATTGTTTTATTGGGGGCTCATACAACTCTTATCAAAATCCATACATACGTCAATTGTGTAAAGCACATTTGTACATTCATTGCCCTCACCATTCTCAAAACATTTGCTCTCCACTTAAGCCCCTGGCTTCAGCTTCTCATTTTCCCCCTCCCTCCCTCTCCCCCCTCCCTCATGAACCCTTGATAATTTATAAATTATTATTTTGTCATATCTTGCCCTGACCGATGTCTCCCTGCACCCACTTTTCTGTTGTCCATCCCCCAGGGAGGAGGTTATATGTAGATCCCTGTAATCGGTTTCCCCTTTCCACTCCAACCTCCCTCCACCCCCTTGGTATCTCCACTCACACCACTGGTCCTGAAGGGATCAACCACCCGCCCTGGATTCCCTCAATTGCCCATTGTTGAAGCCACTGGGTCAGACCATCTCATTGGCATTTTTCTTTTATAAGATCATTTTATCGGGGGTTCTTACAGCTCTTCTCACAATCCATACATCGGTTGTATCGAGCATATTTGTGCGTAGGTCGCCTTCATCATTTTCAAAACGTTTACTTTCAGCTGGAGCCCTTGGTATCGGCTCCTCTTTTTTCGGCAGTCTACATTTTCGCTGACCTTCTGCCAGGCACGCAGTCCTTTTGTGAGGGCTGGTCCCTCCTGACAACATGTCCTCCGAGTGGAGGGCGAATTCTAGCTGTGCGTCTTCCATGGCCGACTGGCTCTTCCTGCGGACGGTCTAGGATGCATTTGATGTGCTTTACCAACCTCAGCCCTGACGATGACACCTCTCACGCTTTGAGAGGTCTTGCGAGGGTTTGGGCCAGGGCTCTGGTTTGCTCTCTTGATTGCGGCTTCTTTACACGGGTGCGGATTGTGGGCCCAAGTAAAATAAAACCTTGACAACTCCTCTTTGTAGATTAAGCCCAATATTCCATAAGTTTCCAGGGTTACGATTTTTCTCAAACAAGGGCCCGGTTCTCGAAGCCCCACGGTCCCCGAGCAGCACCCAGAGCCTGAGCACTGCCCGCTTTCCGCCCTTGCTCAGGTACTGGAATCCTCTCTGGGGGCCCAGGGATCAACTTTGGAGCTCCGGCCTCGATCTCGCTACCGGTTACAAGTGCGCGCCCGGCTCAACGGCCCCACCTACCAAGGTCCCTGGAGCGCATGGTCGGACCCTGTGTGGGTGGAGACCGCCTCCGAGATGGGTGAGGACCGGGAGCAAGGCCCATCGGCGGTTGCCCGAGTTGGTGGGGTTCCAACTCGCTCAAGCATCAAGGACCTGGAGCTGCAGAGGCGGCAATGGAGCTGTCCCCAGCCGCCCTGCATCGGCCAGGGGCGGAGTCAGGGGCAGGGCTAAGGCCGGGCCGCCAAGGTGACACAGGTGTGGTTTTTTGTTTGTTTTTTTTCTTCTGCCTCAGCCTGGATCTCCTTGGTGACGGCTCTGCTCCTGGTGCTGGGCCTCAGCGCCCTTCTAGGCCTGCTCCTGCTGAGGTGGCAGTTCCCTGCGCACTACAGGTACTGCCCTGACCAGGAGGCAGCCACGGCTGTGGTTTAGACAGGACAGCACCCTCTGCACAAGCACCCCAGGGTCAGGCACTTCCTGCATGCCACGCTGGCTCCTTCCATGCCAACTCTCCTCCTGGCCCCTCATCTCAGTAACAGGACCACTGTCCACCCTTCATCCCCGCGGAACCCTCGAGTTCACAACCACTTAGCCCTCAGGTCTGGTGATAAGCCTCCTCAGACAACGGTCACTAGCTTTGCTCAGATCTTCATTTCTCATCCACCAACAGCCTTTCCGTTTAGCACACAGCCCTCGGCCCTCATCTCTCTCCAATCCAGTCTCACGCCGCCACTGGATTTTTTATTTATTTTTAATGCACACCCACACCTGTCACTCTTCTGCTTAACCCCTCAGCCCCCCAGGATAGAGTCCAGACTTCGTAAAATGACAAGCGAGTCTCGGCCAGCATCCTCATCCCTCCCACCTGGCACACCAGCCCTAACACACCGCTGGCGAAGTCCTCCCCAAACAAGGTGGCTTCCCACATAATGTGCCCTGGATCCCCTCTCGGAAATGTCGCTACCAATTCTCAAGAAGCCTCTCATGACCCTTCCCATGAAGCGCTCTCTTTGTGCCCCGCATCGACCTCCATCCGAGCCCCAGGAGCACTTTCCTGTACTTTCTGCATTCTGTCTTCCCTGGTAACCCTCACCTGGTCATCTTTCGATCTGTAGCCTCCTGCTTGCCATGTGCCAGGCCTCTGAATGAATGTTATTAACGAATGATTCTGATGTGGGAAGACTAAGGTTGGAAACATGAAGGACAGCTCCATCCCACGCCGGTCCCTCCATTGCTAGCATCTGCTGATTCAACCTCTAAGCAGCCTCTCGTGGTAATCCTTGGCTAGATGAGATGCCCCTCCTCCTGGTCTCCCTTTGAACTTTTAATCACACACCTACGAGACCATTAGAAGGAGGACTCTATGCCAGTAGACAAAATCCAACAACAAAAATTGGGGGACAAAATGGGATGGAGAGGTCCTTCTCCTCAGTTTAAAAATCAGATAAATCTTTCTTCCTAACTTTGAAAAGGTATGAGCAAAGCCACAAAAGAGACCTGAATTTTTCAACCAAAGCCCCTCCCTATGGAACTATAATGGTAAAAAGATGAAACTTCCCTAAATGTGTACTCTTCTGATAGACCACCCTCGCCAGTACTTGATAACCAGTCTCTCTGGTCCCCTTCATTCATTCATTCAATCATTCATTCAACTTATTGTTCAACTTGAATACCTATTATGGGCCAGATATAGCTCTATGGCTTTACAGCAGAGAGCAAATGAACCAAATCTTTGCTCTGAAGAGTAAAACAGACAAAAACAAATACACATGACAATACATATACAACACAGTGAGTCAGACGCTCTAAAGAAAAATGAGCCAGGGTCAAGAGATAGAGAATTATGGCTACCGGAAGTGGCACTATTTGAGACCGAGTAGCCAGAGCTTGTTGCTGACAAAAAGCATGGAAAGTGCCATAGACTGACAGAAGAACGAACAAATCTGCCGGGGCAGAAGTGCAGCCGGAGGCTCCTTAGAGCATGTACATTGGCCATGTTGTCAGGAGAGATCCGTCCCGGAGAAGGACATCCTGCTTGGTAAAGTGGAGGGGCAGCGAAAAGGAGCCAGCCCTTGACCAGATGGATGACACAGTGGCTGCCTCAATGGGCTCAGACCCAGGGCAGTTGTGAGGATGGTGTGGGAGCAGGTAGGGTCACTGTGAGTCGGAACCCCGAGTCAAATGGCACCTAACTACAACAGCCTAGGAAGAACTCTGTCAGCGTGACCTTCGGGCAGAGGACGGGTGAAGGAACTAACAGATCCAGGCCGAAGGAACAGAAAGTGCAAAAGCCCAGATGCATGAATTTTGAGGGACCCCCACAGCACCTTTTATGAGCCCCCCACCACGGTTCCCATCCCACTCTAGGGTTTCTTGTCATCTCCTGCTTCTCCACCTCAGTCAGTGCCTTACATGGGCTTCAACCTCACCTTCCCACCTAACTGCTCCTACCTCCCAGGTGCCCTCCTCAGGTCTGCCCGCTCACTCTCATGACTCGGTGTCCTCTTCCTTCTCCCCAAGGAGCCTGAGGCATGCCCTGTGGCCCTCACTTCCAGACCTGCACCGGGTCCTAGGCCAGTACCTGAGGGAGGCTGCAGTCCTGAGTCCAGTGAGTATCCTCTTCTTCCTACTCCTGCCACCAGCCTGCCCTTGTCCCCATGACACAACTTTTCCAAGGCCCCCAGGACACTACCCCCCAGCCCGACCCTCCTTCCCATGCCCTTCCCGGCCTCTCTCCACAGGATCCCCTCTCATACAGACCTTCTTCCTCCCATGTCTCCTAGCCCAAGGCTGAAGTCTCAGATGCCTACGAAGAAGCGGAACCCAGCCCCCTTGAAATTCTACCAAAGTCTTCCGAAAGGACCTCCTTGCCCCTGTGCTCCTCCCAGGCCCAAATGGACTACCGAGGGCTGCAGCCTTCCTGCCTGGGGACCATGCCCTTGTCAGCAACCCCACCCATGGCTGAATCGGGGTCCTGCTGCACCACCCACATCGCCAACCATTCCTACTTGCCACTAAGCTGCTGGCAGCAGCCCTGAGGGGAGCCCTTATCCCCGGTGCCTGGACCAAACCCTGCAGCCCTCTCTGTGAGCCACCCCCACCCCACTCCACCCCAAACACAAACACCTCAGCCCTCGCCTCCGTCCTCCGTCTACCCTCACAGCTGGGCTTCACAACACGGAGCTTATTGTCCTGGTGCTGACACAAATCCAGAGCCTCTCTCCTCAGGCAAGGCCCATTTAACTGAGCGCCACTCACTTTTGCCTTCTTTTTAAGACCAAGCTCCTCGGAAAGAAGCTTCTTTTCCCACTTGCCAGCTACCCATCAGACCACGCCAATGTGTTCGCCCATCACTATTTCGCTAATGAAATTAGTCAGGCAATTTCACCTAAACCTAATTTCAAGAATGAACGAGCTCTTGTTAATCCTCAGTTTACTTGATCTCTCTCCTAAGTTCTCTTCTATCCTAGCTTCTAAAACACTGGCTCTCCGACCGCTCCCCAGTCCCCCACCCCCAGCTCTGAATAGGCTAATAGTGGTTCCTGGCTAAGCAGGCTCTCTCATTGGCTGTGGGAAGGTGAACAAATGACTTACGGTCTTTGAGTCTTAGTTTTCTCAACTATAATAGAACTCTTAGAGTGGAAAAAAAAAGTCAGAAAATAATCTAAGCAAAGCACTTCGCACTGTGCCTCGGCCCTTCCCGGCTGCTGAGTGGATTCTGACTTACAGTCTTGAGACTGAATCCTGGGGGGGCCTCGTCCTTCTCCTGAGGAGCAGCTGGTGGGCCTGACAGCCAGCCTGTGGTTAGCAGCCCAGTGCATGACCCACGATGCCACCAGGGCTCCTTGTCTAAGACCTAGAAGTCCTTCCCTCGTCACTGCTGTTATACTTCACCTTCTATGGGTATTGGGACCCTGGGGCATAGTGTGCTGTGGACTGAGCTACTAACCATAAGGTCAGCGGTTCAAACCTACCAGCGGCTCTGGGGTAAAGATGTAAAGTCTCAGAAACCCAAAGGGACAGTCCTATAAGGTTGCTATGAGTTCGAATCAACTTGATGGCAGGGAGGTGGGGATGTTTTTTGGTCTGTTTATTTGTTTTGTTTTTGAAATCTTTTATGGTTAAAGACTTGGCTATGGACCAAAACGGTGGTTCAAAGCCACCAGTGGCTCCACAGGAGAAAAGCACTGGCAATCTGCTCCCATAAAGATGACAGCTTAAGGAACCTTCCGGGCCGTCACTTTGTCCTGTAGGGGCACGGTGAGTCAGGTGTGACTCTGTGGCACCGAACAACATTCTTTTACCCTGGCATCTCTTCTCATGCTTTACTACAAATTTCTCAAGAGTCTATCCTAACGTTCTCAAATCCCATGTATTCCAAAGACTTTGACATATCCTATTACAATTCATTACATTCTTATCCCCAGCCCAGAATTCTACTCCAGCACCTAGACATGTATGTGACTGTTGACATGCCTGTCTCCTGCTACCAGATGATGGGCTCTGTTTGTCTCCACGCCCTCCCTCACCCCCACACATATGCCTAGAGTAGGACTTGGTGTATGGCAATAGTCGTTCAATAAATGTTTCTAAATGACTGGTTGTTCTTTTCTGGATAATGCTTTGTTCTTCTTCGCTCCAGTTTAAGAAGTAACCTTTCTTTCCTGTGTTTGCTCACTCCTGTTCTGTCAACTGACTCTTGCCTGGCATCGTTCGTCTCTCTGGGTCTTTGGCCCCACCTGCAAATATGTCCAACCTCCTAGTGCTGGCACCCGTCAGGATCCCATGCTCTGTTCCACTGACAAATTTCTTACTCCAGTGGCCTGAGTATGATGCCTTCACGCCCTCCCCACTCCCTACTCTTTTTGTGAGCCCTCCCAAAGGGAATCCGGGCAGCCACCCTCCTGATCACATGTCAGAGGTTGCCACGGGTCAGGACAAGTCCTCTCCTGCATTTCTCACCCAAACTAAATCACAGTCCCATTGCCTCTTATGAGTTAATTCTCGTCACTAAGTTCACAAGGCTTGTCTATACTAATACTTACAGTTGCCCGTTAAAGAAAAGGCAATGTCTGGGAGGTCTCAGAGAGGTCCTATCACAAGGCTTCCATGATCTTCAGGGATGGACCACCTTCTCCCATGCAGGAATGTTTGCCTGCATCCAGGAAGCCTAATTGTGTCTATATTCAGGGCCTCTGATAGCAATGCACATACATGATTGAAGAATGAGTGCAGAGTCTTCATCAATCCAATCAATAACTCTGCATAACTGATTGCATCATGCCTCTCTCTCTTTCTCTAAAGCCCCAGAGGAGTCAACTATAGTGCCGCCTACAGGCAGTCCAACCTGATTTCCCCCATTGGCTGATTGAAGTTATGAACTCTTCTTTTTTTTTTTAAACATTTTATTAGGGGCCATTACAACTCTTTTTTTTTTTACATTTTATTAGGGGCTCATACAACTCTTATCACAATCCATACATACATCAATTGTGTAAAGCACATCTGTACATTCATTGCCCTCATCATTTTCAAAACATTTGCTCTCCACTTAAGCCCCTGACATCAGGTCCACATTTTTTTCCCTCCCTTCCGCTCCGCCCTCGCTCCTGAGCCCTTGATAATTTATAAATTATTATTTTGTCGTATCTTGCCCAGTCCGACGTCTCCCTTCACCCCGTTTTCTGTTGTCCATTCCCCAGGGAGGTCACATGTAGATCCTTGTAATCGGTTCCCTCTTTCCAACCCACTCTCCTTCTACCTTCCCAGTATCGCCCCTCACACCACTGGTCCTGAAGGGATCATCCGCCCTGGATTCCCTGTGTTTCCAGTTCCTATCTGTACCAGTGTACATCCTCTGGTCCAGCCACACTTGCAAGGTACAATTCGGATCATGATAGTGTGGGGGGCAGGGGAAGGAAGCTTTTAGGAACTAGAGGAAAGCTGTATTCTTCATCAGTGCTACATCGCACACTGACTAACTCATCTCCTCCCCTAGACCCCTCTGCAAGGGGATCTCCAGTGGCCGACAAATGGGCTCTGGGTCTCCACTCTGCACTTCCCCCTTCATTCACTATGGTAAGATTTTTTGTTCTGATGATGCCTTATACCTGATCCCTTCGACACCTCGTGATCGCACAGGCTGGTGTGCTTCTTCCATGTGAGCTTTGTTGCTTCTGAGCTAGATGGCCGCTTGTTTACTTTCAAGCCTTTAAGACCCCAGATGCTATATCTTTTGATAGCCGGGTACTATCAGCTTTCTTCACCACTTATTTGCTTATTCACCCGCTTTGTCTTCAGCAGTTGTGTCAGGAGGGTGAGCATCACAGAATGCCAATTTAATAGAAGAAAGTATTCTTGCATTGAGGGAGTACTTGAGTGGAGGCCTAATGTCCTTCTGCTACCTTAATACTAAACCTATAAATATAGGCACATAGATCTATTTCCCCATCCATATATAGATATATATTTGCATATGTACATCTTTATCTAGAACTCTATAAATGGCCTTTGCCTCCCAGCTCTTTCCTCTGTTTCCCTTGACTTTCCTCCTGTCCCACTATTATGCTCCATCCCCACCTCAGTTTCAGAAATACCTCTTCATTACATTACCCTTGATCATGCCCTACCAGGCCTGCCACACCCACCTCACCAATTTGAATCACTTGTTGTTCCCTTGTCCCTGGGTTTGTTAATACCACTTCCTTTCCCCCCCCACCTCCCCCTATCCCATGTCGCCCTGGAACTGTCGGTCCCAATGTTTTTCCTCCAGATTGTTCATCCAGCCTATCTTATTTAGACAGACCTGTGGAGATAATAACATGCACAAAAACAAGACAGAGCAAAACCAAGCAACAATATACAATGAAACAACAACAAACTACTGAAAAAGAACAAAACACAACAAGAAAGCAAAGCTTATAGTTAGTTCAAGGATCATTTATTGGCCTTTAGGAGTGTTTTCCAGTCCAGTCTATTGGGTCACCACACCCTGGGCCCAACGTCCACCTTCAGCATTCCCTGGGGACCTTGCCACTCCATTCCCTTGCTGTTCCGCTGCACTCCCCCAGTGTTTTGCCTCGGTGTGGTGGGATCAGGTCAGGTGCAATTCCCACACTGTGTCTCCGGTGCTGTCCCCCTCAGGGCCATGGGTCAGTGAGGGATGTCATGTCTCATTGTGGGGCTGGCCATGTAGTCCTCTCTGTGGACTGGCTGCTCTAATTGGGCCCATCATCCTCAAGGCTAGGTGGGCCAGGATGTACTCCACTCTACTACTCCCCCTTCATCTGCTCCCATGTGCTCTGATCAGGTATGTCCCTCTCCCAGAACTGCAGATTCAATGCCGTCCCTTGAAATAAATTTTTCTGGGGAGAGGGGCGGGCGTCCATTTAGTATTTGGTACTGGGGCCAGCCCCCCAGACCTCTCCACTGGTTCCCTACTCTACACCAGAATGTTGCATTCACACCTTGGGGCACTGAGTTGAAGTCTGGTCCCTCTTTCCCTGTGGAGATATAAACAATACCCTCCCCTTGGGTGCATTAGCGCCCCGTGTCCCCGCTACCCATTTCTTCCTTATTTTCATCCCTTTTCTTTTCCCTTTTCCCCACCTCCTCCCTAGTTGTCTACCATGTGCATCCCTGCATTTGATCTGGTCTCTGCCATACTACACGGTCCTCACCCCAAGAATGTTTGCATACCGTAGCTTTTTCCCTTTGCCCCTTTTGCATTTTTTTTAACCGCTTACCTCAGCGGGCTCATATTGTACTTGTCCTTTTGTGCCTGACTTACCTCGCTTAGCATGATTTCCTCCAGTTCTTCCCATGTCGCTATGTGCCTCATACATTCATCACTGCTTTTTTAGTGATGCGTAGTACTCCATTGTATGTATATACCAATTTTTTAATCCAATCGTCAGTTGATGGAAATTTGGGTTGCTTCCAGCTCCTTGCAATTGTGAACTGTGCCGCAATGAACATTGGAGCACAGATGTCTGGCCTTGGTTTGTTTCTTGCCTCTTCTGGGTATATGCCCAGTAGCGGGATTGCTGGGTCATATGGTAACTCTATTTCCATCTGTTTTAGATATCGCCAGATCGATTTCCATAGTGGTCGTGCATACTTACAGGTCCACCAGCAGGGGATGAGAGTTCCTGTCTCCCCACAGCCCCTCCAACACTTGTTGCTTTCTGATTTTTTGAATTGGGCTATCTTTGAGTATGTTAGGTGGTATCTCATTGTTGTTTTAATTTGCATTTCTCTTATGGCTAAAGATTGGGAGCATTTTCTCAAATGTTTGTTGGCCATTCGGATTTCTGCCCCTATGAAACTTCTGTTCAGGTCCTTTGCCCACCTCAAAAGTGGGCAGTTTTTTCTTTTTGGAGGCTAGCAGAGTATTGTAGATTTTAGTAATAAGGCCTTTGTCTGATGTGTCATTGCTAAAGGTGTTTTCCCAGTCTGTGGACTCTCTTGTTACTCTCTTGGTGAATTCTTTCAATGTACACAGGTGTTTTATCTTCAGTATATCCCATCTGTCAATTTGTGCCTCCTCTGTGTGTGTGCCCTTCCCTATTTCTGATAGCCTGTGTATTCCCTGTGCCATAGTTCTCAAGTTGGTCCCACTTCCCTCATTGATGGCCCTAATAGTTTGGGGTTTAACTTCAAGGTCTGATGAATGCTTTTCTTTGTAAATAGTTTCTTCTACCGTTGTTTTGTTAAGAACATACAGTTGATCACACACTAATCCGACAATTTCTACCCGTCAACAATTCGGTGACTTTGTGCAGCATTCTCACCCCTTCTCTTCAGAGTTGTTTCCTCCCCAGTCACATAAACTCTCTCCCCTAAATTTACTCTCTAATCTTTCAAGTTGTGGTTCTCAATCTGAGCCCATAGCCGTGGATCGTCAAAGAAGCCAGTGCTCAAAGCACACATTCTTTACTCCCTTGCTGCCATCAGGTCAAGCCCACTCACGCTGGGGCAGTGGGTCATACCTTGGGCTTCTCACCACAAGCTCTGAAAGCACCAGGCCTCCTAATGGGGTTGCTACTTACCCTGGACTACTGTTTGGTTTCAAGAAGACTTCAGAAGATGGTTTTGGTCTGTTTAAATATCATCCCAGGGCAATCGTTTCGTCTAGTTTCCATGGCTCCAGATGGGCTAAGATCCATGATTATTTGAAAGTCTATTCTACATTTCCTCCCTTTTGATCAGGATTCTTTTATGGAACATTTATCAAAATGTTCAGTAGCTGGGGGGGCACCATCCAGTTCTAAAGGAAGCAGTTGTCCATGGAGGAAATTAGTCACACATTCTGTATCCTGCTCCTATTCCAGGTGAGAGAAACCAGTTGTACCTCAGGGGGAGGAGGGAGAGGAACTGCATGCAAACCTTTAAGACTGTGGAAGCAAGAGTATGCAGACAAATTCTCTACACTCATATTTAAGAAGCCAGGGAGGCCAGGGTTCTGGTGGAGGGAAGTCTGTGGGTTTTTGATGAATCCCAGTCACGTTCTCCCAACTAAAGTTGCTCCCAGCAATGTCCTCCCAATATAATGCCAATTTTAAGGCACTGCTTGCAAGCACGTGGTTGCTACTATACTCTTGAGGTTAACTATTTGAAAGCTATTTGCCTGAAAGTGGTCTGCGATCAAGGGCAATCAGACCACCGCACCCTAAGTAAGACCACTCCCTTCTAATCAGAGTGTTCCCCTGGAGAAGCGCTCCAGGACACTAAGGTCAAGTCAGCTTTGGGACAGCCAAGGTTAGACCGCCATCGTAACTCTAGAACCGCATAGCTTGTTACATATATCTCTTTCTGTCACGCGTATGCCCCTGGCATGTCCCCTTCCTGTTGTGCGTATACCCCTAGCCCGGCCCCTTCCAAGTACATATGTGTCTTGGATGCCTAAGATTGCATAAGCCTGTGAGATAATACATTCACCCTCCTTCTGGATCCAGTGCCATGGAAGAGGTGAGCCTTTGCATTCCTTGTCTGATGCTCTTATAAGTTACACAATCACGCCTGGAGCCATTCGGGTGTGGAGGCTGGTCTCCTACACCAAGCACTAAACAATGTAGGCGGCAAACAAAGGCACTAAACTCATTAGGCCAATAAACTCCATTAACTGCTATGTATCATGAAACCATGACCCCACACCTCCAACCTAGGAATCAAATCCCATCAAGTGTTCGACAGCACACAAGCAGCCTCTGCAGCTGCTCTTCTCATTTGTTTGTTTTTGTTGTCGATATACTACATGGGTTTTTTCCCAGTTGTTTACAGGTATGGCACTTATTGACAGCAACTGCATCAATTGGCAGCGCAACCCTACCCTGAATCAATGTAAAGCAAAATCATCTTCCTCGATCCCTCCAGCCCCTGGTAACCACTAAGAAACTTTCATTTTTATGCATTTGTTCCAATTTTTTAAAATAATGTGGTCATACTTCCTAAGCTCAAAACCTACAGCCATGGGAGCCAAAACAGTCTGGTACTGGTTCAAGGACAGACAAATGAAACAGAATGGAAAATACAAAAATAAATCCATCCACCCATTGGCAGCTGACCTTTGGCAAAGAGTCAAACTCATTCAATAGGGAAGAGATAACCTTTGTAACAAATGGTGTAAGAACATAGGGATATCTATTTACAAATAATAATGAGAAAAGAACCCATATCATACCATATATAAAATATATGGACCCATACCATATATAAAAATGCACTCACCCCGGATCAAAGTCCTAAATGTAAATCCTAAAACTATAAATAGAAAGACAAGCAATGAAAAATTAGGGGCAAACCTAGGGCCCCTTATCCACGGCATAAACACACTACAAAGAACAATTGGAAACACACAAATCTCGGAAGAAAGCTGGATGGCTGGGCCTCCTAAAAACTAGACACGTATGTGCATCAAATTATTTCATCAAGAGTAGAAAGAAAACCGACAGACTGGAGGAAAAAAGTGTTAGCAGTGATATATCAGATAAGGGACTCATTTCTGAAATGTATAGAAAATGTCAGTACCTCAACAAGCAAAATATAAATGATACCATTAAAAAGTCGGCAGAGGACTGAACCAGAGGAGATATTGAGACAGTCAACAAATATGAATACAGTCTCAAGGTCATTATCCATTAGAGAAATGTAAATCAAAACAGCAATGAGAACCATTCATCCAGTTATGGACTCTGTAGAGTTTCCTGCCCTGGATTTCATATACTGAAAAACATTTATAAAAAAAAAAAACCAGCAATGAGATATCCTCTAACACTAGTATTAATAGCAACGTTTTAAAAAATAAAATTAAAATTCTGGCAAGGGTATGGAGAGACTGAAACTCTCAAACATTGCTAGTAGAATTGTATAATAAAAAGCTGATGGTGCCCGGCTATCAAAAGATATAGCGTCTGGGGTCTTAAAGGCTTGAAGGTAAACAAGCGGCCATCTAGCTCAGAAGTTAACAAAGCCCACATGGAAGAAGCACACCAGCCTGTGTGATCACAAAATGCTGAAGGGATCAGTATCAGGCATCAAGGGAAAAAATCAAATCATTGTGAATGAGGGGAAGTGCAGATTGGGGACCCAAAGTCCATCTATAGGCAACTGGACATCCCCTTATGTTAAGGTTAGGGGGAAGAGATGAGCCAGTCAGGGTGCAGTGTAGCAACGATGAAAATATAACTTTCCTTTAGTTCCTAAATACTTCCCACCACCCCACTATCATGATCCCAATTCTACCTTACAAATCTGGCTAGACCAGAGGATGTACAGGCAGGAACTGGAAACACAGGAATCCAGGACGGATGATCCCTTCAGGACTAGTGGTGAGAGTGGCGATACCAGGAGGGTGGAGGAGGGTAGGGTGGAAAGGGGGAACTGATTACAGGGATCTACACATAACCTCCTCTATAGGACAGAGTAGAAGTGCCCCTTTCCAAGACTGTGAACTGTTTATAGGAGTAGAAAGCCCAGTCTTTCTCCCTAGGCATCCTAGGAAGTGCAATGGTATCTTATTGTGGTTTTGATTTACATCTCTTTGATGGTTAATGATGCTAAGCATTTTTTTCATGTTCAGTGGCCATTTGAAGGTTTGTTTTTTTTTTGTTTTTGTTTTGTAAAATGTCTATTCAAGCATTTCCCCATTTTATGTTTGGGTAACTTTGGTCTTTTTGTTGAAGTTTTATACATATTTTATTATTAAGGATTTTTTTTCTATCTGATATATGGTTCCCGAAAATATTCTATCAGCAGCTTGTCTTTCTGATGAACAAGTTTTAAAATACCTTTCTATGGGGTTCCATTTATTTAATTTGTATGGAGCTGTTTACGCTTTTGTTTTGTTTTTTCTATAATCCACTGTTGAAAGTTAGGCCTGATGGGTTTGCCCTGAATTTTTTCACATTTGGAGCTGTTACCCATTGTGTGTGTGTGTGTGTGTGTGTGTGTGTGTGTGTGTGTGTGTAGGGTGAGACTGACCATTTCTCTTGATCATAAGGAATTCCTCTCTTCCACTCTATTTTCCGTTTGTAAACAAAAAGGACAGACAGACGCGACGACTTGACTTCCTTCCTTCCTAGCTGCGTCCCTCGAGCTCCCTGCCATCAAGGCAATTCTGAGTGGCAACACTGTCAATCTTTACAAAAGCAGAGAGCCTCAGCGGGGACCCCAGGAGCAGCTGGTGGTCTCGAACTGCTGGCCCTGGAGGTAGCAACCCAGCGCTTACCCGGCTGCGCCACCAACGCTTAGCCGGGTTCCTGGGCGCCGCCAAACAGGGAATAGCCTCCAGCTCGGGCCTTCCCACTCGACTTTCTACCGCCCTTTAACCGCTTACCAACCTTTCCCTGCCCACCCCCGCCGGCCGGCCGATCGCCCGCTTTCCGCTCGGGGTGGCTCAAATCCTGAAGGTCACTCCGCCAGCGCTAAGCGTCCGGACCCCGCGGATCCCAGGTGACGTCGCTCGGGCCCACAGACCCGCGGCGGGGGGGGGCGGGGGGGCAGCAGAAGAATGAATGGAAGCCGACTCCCCAGCCCCGCCCCGCCCCGCCCCGCCGCGCCCCGCCGCGCTCTGAAGCTCCAAATCGCTGAGCATTGAGAGCAAATAATAGAAAGGGTGGGCTTTAAACCTCGCTCACCCTTCAAATCGCGTCCCGCCGCTGGGATCTCGTGAGATCGTGACGTCGCCCGGAAGGCCCGCCCCCTGTCTCATGGAGGCCAATCGGCGACGGCGACTGTTGGGACCGTTGGATTTTGAAGGAGCCAATGAGTACGAGGAGCGGAGAATTTAAGAGGCGTAGGCTCGCGTCGCTCAGGCTGGTTCGGGGCTGGAACCTGGTGGAAAGCGGACGCCGGGGCCCAGCTGCGGTAAATCGAAGCGGGCCGCTGCCTGGCGTGCTAGGCTGCCTCGGGAGCCGGGGGCGCGTCCCCGAGCACTGCCGGCTGCCCTCTCCCAGGACTCGGCGGGTGCCAGCTCCCAGGACGCGCCCATGGCGCATTTCCTGTTTGAGAGTGACCTGCACTCGCTGCTGCAGCTGGATGCTCCCATCCCCAATGCACCCCCCGCACGCTGGCAGCGCAAAGCGAAGGAATCGGCGGGCCCGGCGCTCTCCCCCATGCGGGCGGCCAACCGATCCCACAGCGCCGGCAGGACCCCCGGCCGAACTCCTGGTGAGTGGGTGCGGCGGGGCCCGGGCAAGGAGGGACTGGCTGAGAGCAGCGTTCATTCTTCCAGCCCCGAAAGTCTGATCCGAAAGTCAGTCCGCTTTCTCCGCGCCCCAGGCAAATCCAGCTCCAAAGCTCAGGCCACCCCCAGCAAAGCCGGGGGCGATCGCTATATCCCCCAACGCAGTGCTTCCCAGATGGAAGTGGCAAGCTTCCTCCTCAGCAAAGAGAACCAGCCTGAAAACAGCCAGACGCCCACCAAGAAGGTATGTGCCCAGAGGGTCCCGAGGAAAGAGCACGCCATCGCCTCTGCCTGTTTGCATTGATGCCCTCTCCCTATCGCACTACCAACCTTTTGTGCACTCCCAGGAACACCAAAAAGCATGGGCCTTGAACCTGAACGGTTTTGATGTGGAGGAAGCCAAGATCCTTCGGCTCAGTGGAAAACCCCAGAATGCCCCAGAAGGTAAGGCCTCCAGAAGTGGTTCTTGGAGGGAACTGTCAGGTCATCCCCCAGGGCTGAGGGGAGAAGTCGGGTATGTTCTCCCTTGGGAAAACTTAGGGGGGAGGGGCAGTGTCCGCTCTCCCAGTGTTGGAACCCTTCCCTCCTTTCCTGTTGCCACAGGTTACCAGAATCGACTGAAGGTACTTTATAGCCAAAAGGACACGCCTGGCTCCAGCCGGAAGACCTGCCGTTACATTCCTTCCCTGCCTGACCGCATTCTGGATGCCCCTGAAATCCGGAATGACTACTGTAAGTGCAGCCTTAAGGGATGGAGAGAAACCAAGTGCCCGTGGCCTACGCAAGCAGGATGCTCATGTTAGTCCCTTGTCTCTGGCAGACCTGAATCTCGTGGACTGGAGCTCTGGAAATGTACTGGCGGTGGCACTGGACAACAGTGTCTACTTGTGGAGTGCAAGTTCCGGTGACATCCTGCAGCTGCTACAAATGGAGCAGCCTGGGGAATATATTGCCTCTGTGGCCTGGATCAAAGAGGGCAACTACCTGGCTGTGGGCACCAGCAGTGCTGAAGTACAGGTGAGGTTTGGCCTTGTACTGTGGTCCTGAGACCCAAGAAGGGTTGCCCAGCTGGAAATGTTAATGCCAAATCATCATTGATCCCAGCGAGCTTCTCTTCCTCCAGCTATGGGATGTTCAACAGCAGAAACGGCTTCGAAACATGACCAGTCACTCTGCCAGAGTGGGCTCCCTCTGTTGGAATAGCTACATCCTGTCCAGGTCAGTGGTGGAGCCTTGCCCACTCCTGACTGTGCAGCCCTGGCCTGAAGCAGCTCAGGCTTGCTTGTGTTTGGCTCCACCAAAAAACTGTGGTTCTTTTTTATCCTCCCCCTTTCCCTAGCGGTTCACGCTCTGGCCACATCCACCACCATGATGTCCGGGTAGCAGAACACCATGTGGCCACACTGAGTGGCCATAGCCAGGAAGTGTGTGGGCTGCGTTGGGCCCCAGATGGACGACATTTGGCCAGCGGAGGCAATGATAACTTGGTCAATGTGTGGCCTAGCGCTCCTGGAGAGGGTGGCTGGGTTCCCCTGCAGACGTTCACCCAGCATCAAGGCGCTGTCAAGGTGAGTGAAGCTATGCTGGGGCCTCCAGAGGAGGCTTCCCTAGCCCTAGGAACTATTAAAGGCACAGGAGGTGATGGGATTAGGTGGGTAAATAGCTTCTTGGGTAGCTCTAGTACCTGCTGATTCCATCTTATTTCACCTAGGCTGTAGCATGGTGTCCCTGGCAGTCCAATGTTTTGGCAACAGGAGGCGGTACCAGTGATCGACACATTCGCATCTGGAACGTCTGCTCTGGAGCCTGTCTGAATGCTGTGGATGCCCATTCTCAGGTAGCCTTTTACCTGTTCCACGTCTCTCTATAGTCTTAACTGGGTAATCTTGTCTACTCCAGTGGCTTCACCAACTCTATCTGATGGTTTCCAAACTTCTAGCTTGGCTTTCATCCAGGAGTCTCCCACCTCCTACTCATATTTCCAGTAGTTTGTAGGATAATCCTCAACCCCTCGCCACGTCCCAAATTAGATGTACTATTTTCCCTCGCCTCCCCAAAATGTGTTTATTCCTCCTCTTATATTACTAGAGACTGGCAAGGCTTTCTCAGAAATCTTTTTAAAGCGCCTAGAATATTTCCTTATCATCACCCAGTCTCCCAAGATCTCTCAGTGTACCACAGAGTGTCATTCACACCTGTTTCCTTCATGCAGCCTCACCTCCCCGCGGCCGATTGCAACGGCCTCCTCATTGGTCTCCCAGCAGTGTCTGCTCTTTAATTAGTCCTCCACACTCATCTGTGTAGCCTTGCTAAACGGTGAATCTTCATTCATCCTCTAAGCCCAGCAATTGCTTCTTATCAGCCATAATCCAAATTGAGCCAGCATGTTTGAAGCCTTTGCTGGTAGGGCCTCCTGGCAGCCATGCTGGCTTCTTTTCCTTCCATCTTTCCACACAGCTTTCTTGAGCCCTGGGCTCTGTAGCCAGGTAACTTGAGTTAACATTCGGGTTCTGTCACCTAACAAGTTACACATGACCTTAGACAACTAGCTGAGATTTCCTTATGTCCAATTCTTCCTCCATAAAACAGATCGTGTTAATGCTTTCAAAACACTATGGCAGGGCGTGTAACCCTTAGCTCTGATTTGAGGGGCACTGGCTAGCCTAGCTATGCAGTGCTCATGCCGTCTCCTCCCCACAGGTGTGCTCTATCCTCTGGTCTCCCCACTACAAGGAGCTCATCTCAGGTCATGGCTTTGCCCAGAACCAGCTGGTTATTTGGAAGTACCCAACCATGGCTAAGGTGACAGAGCTCAAAGGTAAGTCAGATGGAAAAGACCATATTGTAGGATTGCATTTATATGAAATAGCTAGAATGTAAATATCCAGAGAGACAAAGAGGGGGAAGTGACTGCCAAAGGGGGTACCGAGCTTTTCATATATGCAGATACCCTAGAGTTAGATTGTGGTGATGGCGGCACAGCCCTGAGTCCAGGCAGTCCCCAGATGACTAAAAGAGTCTGCCTGTAAGCTGAATTTGTACATAAGCCCACACAGACAGTTCGAGAAGTCAGTCAAATGTTTATCCGAGTGTGAAATGTACTTTTCTATGCAGAGAGACCATTAAACACTTCCAGACACACTAAAGCATCTTTGAAATAATACAGTAATGATGTTTTGATGCATATTGCAAAGCCGTGCCCACTTGTCATTTGAAGTAATTCTATCTTGAGTTTTTAACATAAGCTGTGGCAGGCAGGGCTTGGGGGGCATTCATAGATCAGATGCTGGAAGATGGCTTGTGAGTTACAGCCTCTTAGGGTGTACAGCTCCATACACTGTAATGGGGTGGAATGGATGGTATGTCGATGAAACCTCAGGGCAGTTTAAAAATCACAGAAGTTAGGCAGCCACCGGGGAGGGCTGTAGGCTGTCGCTCACATGTCCTCAGGGGGAGGGACTAGAGGCTGTCTGCACATTCATGTGTCTTGCTTTCCCCCCGACCCCCTTTCATTACCAGGCCACACAGCCCGGGTCCTGAGTCTGACCATGAGCCCTGATGGGGCCACCGTGGCATCTGCCGCAGCAGATGAGACCCTGCGGCTCTGGCGCTGCTTTGAGCTGGACCCTGCGCGGCGGCGAGAGCGGGAGAAGGCCAGCGCAGCCAAAAGCAGCCTCATCCACCAAGGCATCCGCTGAGACCCACCCGACCCAGGATTTTGTTTTAGTTTTTTTTTAATTTTTTTTAATAAAAGCCATGTCTCCCTTTCTCCTTTTCTCTTCCCTTGCATGACCTGTGACTCTTCAGCCTGCCCAATGACCAGAGAACTAGAAATGTCCCCTGGGAGCCTTGCCCATCCTTCCTTGTGTCAGACAGGACTAATGGCTTCTGTCCCCCTGCACCCGCTCCCTCCCATTCCCACAGGTACACACAGAGCCGCCTTGGTGGCTTCCTCTGCCACTTTTATTAAGACAGTGAGTGAGCAGCCGCCACTGGCTGTGTCTCCATGCCTCTCTCCCACCCTGACCTTTGGCCAAGAAGCTCCTGTGCTTCGGTGGGGGTGGAGGAGGACGGAGCGTGGGTCCACAGTGACAGATTATTGCTGACCTCTTCAGTGTGAGGAAAAGGCCACCAGACCCTGGTGGGGCCAGCCCTGAGTGCTTCTCCCCAGTGTAAGGCAGGGAGGGGGAAGTAATGTCCAGCCCTTGTAGCCCCCTGCTCTGCAGTGCGGAGGGCAATGAAGCCATGTCCCTGGGGCTGGCCTGGAGAAGTGGATGAGGCGGTGGTCCCTGTGAACCAGCTGTGGGGAGGGGAAAGCCTGTCCCCTGCTCAGTCTTGACCACAGAAGCCGTGGCCACAGGTGTAGGCGGGGTGGGCACGATGGATGCTGCCTAGGGTGCAGTCCTGAGGCACTTAGGTGGGCGCCTACCTATGCCCTGTTTCTCAGTTGGCCTTGACCTTGGCAGTTCCTGGAGCTCCATTTTGCTGCTCAAGTGCCCGGGGCAGCCGCTTGCCCTTGGTGTAGGAGTGATACCAAAAATTGGAGAATAACACGAAGAAGATGGTTCCATACATCCAGATGAGGTGGATGATGACTGGGTACTGGTAGCCACAGCTGGGCATGAAGTAGTACTGGGAGATGTGCAGCGAGACCAGGACAAACTGGATCTAGGGCAGAGAGGCAAGGTTAGAGCTGGAGTGAAATGTTGAGTGTGGGAGAAGGGGCAGTAAGAGTCCAGACTAGGCACCATGGGGGCAGGGAAAGTCAAGGCCAGGCTGGGGCTCCTCACCAGCTGGATGGCCGTCATGTGCTTTTTCCACCACAGGTAGGGCTGAGCCACGGGGCCAAGGGCAGACAGTCCATAGTACAGGTACATGACGACGTGCACAGAGGAGTTGATCATGGCATGGAAAGAGCCCATTCCTCCTGTAATCAGACAATGAACCAAGGTCAAGCAAGTCAAGCCCCAGGCCCCACCCCCTCCTCCCAGTGGCCTTACCCACTCACCAGGGGCAAACTTGACCCCCCACCACCAGCTCCAGGGAAGTACTGAGTGATGGAAGACATGGAGGAAGGTCACCTGCCCGTCTTTCTTCCGAAGAATAAAGATCACCTGAGAGAAGATTGAAGATGCTGGGGGTGTCTGAAGCAGGGTCTCTCCCGTCCCCCCTTCCCCAGGTTCTTAAATAACCACTCACTGTGTCCATCAGCTCAATGAACTTGGAGAACAGGAAGAGCCAGGCTACTCGAACCATCTGCAAAAGGTTAGGGCATCCTTAAGACTTCACAGTGCTCTGAAAGCCTCCCTAAACTAGATAGGAGCTTAAGTCACCTTGTATTCCCATCCCCCAAGTTGTTTACGATCTAGCCCCAAGTCCCGACTTACCCTAAGTGCCTCGGGTTTGTTGGAAAAATCTACAGGATCACAGCGCCATGTGTAGGTACTCAGCCAGCCAGACATTAAAAACTAGGAAGAGGTATAGATGAAACTACCAAACCCTCCACCCCATGCTTGCCCTTCTCCTGCTGCAGAGATGGTCTGAGCCCCTCTGGGGAGGAGAGGTGCCATCCTGTGGCCCTAAGGCCCTTCCCTTATGCTTGGACTAGGAATTCACACACCAGTATCCCAGGGGCCCACCTCATAGACAATGTAGAGGGAGAGTGCCACCAGTGAGAAGTTGTAGACAATCATGAAACCTCGGAGCTGGAAGGGCTTCCGATTGGCCATGATGCGGGGTCCAAGCGAAAGAACGAAGTACACGTATGTCAGGAGGATGGAGGTCATTAGCAGTGGGGACCCCATCAGAGGGTAGCCCTGTATCCGGGGATCTGTGGACAAGGTCCAAGGAGTGAGGAAGTATCATAGGGTTCAAAATATCCCAATCAAGTCTGATGAGGTTCACAGAGACTAGTCAGGATAAACCCCAGGTCCAGAGATCCCAGGCAAGGAGAGTGGCTGATGGACAGGATCTTACCGGAATGCTTCAGCACCTCCTGGTACAAGTTCACGACAGCCTCCATCCTGGCTAAGGACTCTGAGGAGGTATGAAGGGTGGGTGTCAGGCAGGGCCCACTGCATTTTTCCAACCCACCCATGAGCCACAGAAATAGGACACAAAACCAGGTGAGGCAACACCCAGTGCCTCATTGCAGAAAGGGCAGAGAAGAGTAAGAAGGCAGTATCTGCTCCCCAGACATCCCGTCTGCCTGGGAAGGGCTGTTCCTCTCTCATCTCACTCTCCTCTAGAGATGTTTATTTGTGGCCTCCTTCCACTCTTACAAGAGAGTGTACTTAATTCCTGTTCTCAAGAACCTCCCTTTCCCAGAGAGCTCTGCCTTCCCCAACTGCAGAGAATGGAAACTCCAGATTAGACCTCCTTTCTCTCCCTTCCTCACCGGAATCTCTGACACCTCTCACCTCTTAGTCTTCTAAGGTACTCTCCCCTCTAACCTGTCCCATCTTGTTCTCTCCTCTGCCCTCTCGGGCTCCCACCTCTCACCGGGCCTCCTCTCCCTGGGAGGCTCACCTTCCCAGCCCTCCAGTTCCTCCGGGACTCTCAGGGACCTGAGATAACTCCTCTCCCCTGCCCGCGGGGCTCTCACCTCCTTGCTCCCGTCTGTGGCTGAGGCCTTCCTCTCCTGGAAGCTGGCTCTTAGAGTCTGCAGCCCTGGTGGCTCCACCTGTCTGACTAGATCTGGCAGCAGCCCCGCCCTCCGCCCACCCCGCTGCACTGCCTATGGGGTGGAGGGTGGGTCTAGGTTACAGGTCAGTGTCTGGTGATCAGGACCCAACAGGATTCGCAAAGTTAAATGAAGCCCCCATACTCACACCCACCTACCCTGGACCAGTCAGATTAGCTAAGGTCCCTGCGGATGAGTGTCTCGGAACCCCTAGCCTCCCCAGCCCCAGCCCCAGCTTGCACCCACAGAACAGAAAGCACACACCCAGCACCCTCTCCTGAAGCGGCCACACCGTCTCAGTTTGTCCTACTTCAGAATGGGTACAATCCCCTTTTCTCCCTGAGAGGGGCGGGGAAGCCCATGGCATGTGAGGAGGTGGGAGAGAGGGGGAGGCCTCTGGAATCTTGCCCTCCCTTAGGGAGGGGACTACTGGGCTCTGCCCTCTCCCCCTCAGAGACCAAAGGAATGATGGGGGAGGGATCAAGGGGCACAAAAGCCTCTGCCCCACCAGTGGAGCCTTGGCACTCAGTCTCAGAGGGACAAGCCATGCCCTGCCTAACTAGGCCAGCAGGTGCTCTGCCCCAGTTTCCTCTATCCCCCAAACCCCTTGTGAGGGTGCTGAGATGGATTGTCCACCCATTCACCACAGGGGCTGCACATGTGCCCCTTCACACACACACTCACACCCACCTCTCCAGAAATTCCCCAGTGGAGGGCAACACTGCTCTCTCACACGCCACCCTCTGGCATGAACCCCGATGGACTCTGGCATGCAGTTTCTTAGACTGAAACCTGCCAGTACAGTCACACTGGCAGGCATACCAAGTGGCTCAGGCAGGTGACTCGCTTCACATTCCCCTGCGCAATTGTGCACACTCAGGCCCACACCCGATTGAAGTTACACATGCAGGTTCACTCACACATGAGTGACTCACGGCTGTGTGGTCACATACATAAACTCAGACCACTCAGAGGTGACCCAACTGAAGAACGCCCAGGCACGCACCTGCCCTGGGCCACCCCGGCAGCTCCCTGGGTGGGTAGCACTATTCATTCACCCATCCATCCATCCATTCATTCATCCACTCAGTCGGACTGTCAGTTACCGGCTCTGAGGAAGGGCTGGAGCATGTGCTCAGACACAGTTCCCCTCTTGCACATGTGAGCTAGCCAACAGGTTATCTCTGTCTCCATAATCACCATGCCCCACGCTCCCCCCCCACCCCACCCCCCCACACACACATGCATACACCAGTTGTAGCTCAATTCAAGGGTTCTGGGAAAGACCCCTCTCCGGGCCAGAGGGAGCCCTGGGTGTGTCCGGGTAGGAACCCGGCCTATTCCTTCCTTCCTTTAAGGGGGATGGAGACCGGCAAAGGAAGGGGGAGGGGAGGGGAGGGGAAGGAAAAGAGGAGGTGGGCGCCGTGCGGGCGAGGAGGACCAGGCGGGCGTGGGTGGAAGGCCTCGGTTTAAGCAAATAGGGGCGGAGAGTGGGGGGGGGGAGGCTGGCGGCGAGGCCCAGCCCCAGTGAGCTGGGACCTCCCACCCTCTCCCCAGGAACACCCTTGCCAGGCACCGCCTGGGCAGAGCGGCGCGGGGCAGGGCCTGGTCCAGCTCGCCGGGCAGGGGCCTCCGGCACGTGCAGAGCCCGCGGAGGCCCAGACTCACCAGTGGGGGCAGCTGGGCGGTCGCGGAGGGCTCGGAGGGAGCAGTGCCAGGGAGAAGTCCCCAGGGCCGGCCAGCCTACTACTTCCTCATCTGCTGGGCCGACTTTCTGTCACCCGAGGGGGAGAGGGCGGGCCGCGCGGGGGGCGCCTGCTGATTGGGCGGCCACCGGAGGCAGGAGGGGCTGTCCGGCCGCGGCTGGGCGCAGTTTTGCCCAGCCCGCGGGGCGGGCGCAGGGGCGGGCCGTCAGGTCCCGGGCAGGAAGCACACCCAGCCCCGGCTCCCCACCCCTTCCCTTGGCATCTCGCGGCCCGCCTGCCAGGCCACTCCGGGGAGCCCACCGGAGTTGGCGCGCCGCGCCCTCCTGACCTTGGGCCCCGGGGTACCCTCGGCCTGGACCCTCGGGTGCTTATTCCACCAAGAGCGCCCACCCAGACCCTGTGGGTGCGGAGCGCAGCTTGGGGCTCCGGGCTCAGGCCTTCCTTCAAAGTTATCTGATGTGGGGCAGGAGGTGTGCGGAACGCTGATTGTGGGGGGCAGGGTGCGGGCGGGGGTGGGGAGCAGTCGAGCCAGAAACTTGAAGGAGCCGCATCTTGGATTGGAGGTGGGAAAAGACCAGCGCGCCTAGCCAAAGCCGTTGTTCATTCTTA
This sequence comes from Tenrec ecaudatus, assembly GCF_050624435.1. NCBI lineage: Eukaryota > Metazoa > Chordata > Mammalia > Afrosoricida > Tenrecidae > Tenrec > Tenrec ecaudatus. The sequence continues at coordinate 68,184,012 of NC_134530.1, forward strand.
CCTGGCCTTCACCGGAATGGCTGGATGCGCAGGTCTTGGGCCAGGGGCCGGGTGGGACAGCTGCCAGGTTCTATCCTAAGAGCAAAGGAGGAACTGGGGAGGGTACAAATCAACCTTGTAACGCTTTATCAACTCTTTACTGACCACCAAATTATGTGCAAGACTGCTCACTTCCGGTGTGGCATTAGTGAGCAAGGTAGAAGTTGTTGTCCTTGCATCCCGGTGGGGTAAAACTGAATTACATTACTCTGGCAACCGATGCGTGAGGGTATTCCGGGGAGAGTAGGTGAGAGATAGCAGAAGTTCTGGAAATGGATTGGATTGGGGGAGACAGACAACATGGATATATCTTCAAGATGGTCTGAACACACACAATTACCGGCAGTTGCCTACTCCATGGCTTCCCACCCCACCCCACCCCAACGTTGAATTACTGAGAGCACGGATCAGGTTTTAGTGAAATGAACTGTGTATCCCCAATGGCCCCTGGAACAGTGTTTTGCATATAGCGATTCAATCAGGACTTACAGGATCGGGTGCACAAAATGCGAGAATTCAGCAGAAAAGGTGGTTTGGGAGAAATACTCTCTTGTCAAAGGTGAGCTTCCCATAGAAGTTTGGTCCTAGAGTTCAGGTAAGAGGTCAGAAGCAATGACTGTACCTTCCCTATTAGTACATGCATGCCCTGAAAGGAAATGGAGAGGAAAAGTGAACCTTCTTAATGCTGCACCTACACTAAAGCCTTACCTGATCTGATCTGGACCTCAGCCTTCCACAACATCCCGAGCTACACCTGTGCTGCTTTAACTGCTCCCTGAGGATGTGAGGGTCTTTCACAACTTCTCTTCACTCCTGGCTCCACTGGAGAGAGAACCAGCTCTTCCAGGCAGTAAATCATCTCTTATCTCCACTCCCACAATCTCCTTGCCATGCAAGTGCATACATTTCTAACCTCCCTCCCCCACATCCTACCCCCACACTACAAATTCCTCAATGTAGTGGCCATGTTTCAGTCATCTCTACATCTCTAGCAAGAATCCCTCGATGGGACAGATGGTTAAGTGCTGAGTATTCAGCTAGTAGCTGAAAGGTTGCTAGTTCAAATCTACCCAGAGGCTCCACAGAAGAAAGGCCTGGCAGTCTGCTTCGAAACAGGCACAGCCTTGAGAGCGCTATGGAGCAGTTCTGCGCTGCACACGGAGTCACCGTGCATTGGAATCACACGATGGCAACCGGTTTGGTTTATATCTCCACCACTGGCCTATTGCTTGGCACGAGTGCCTGCCTGTTAGAGCGCACGGGGCAGAGGGAAAAAGAAAAGACGGACCCAGGAGTCCAAGATCAAGTGGAAGGCATAAGAATTCAAAAGGATTTTATCCTTCCATTGGGGTGGCAGTATGAGTGAGCTTAAAAAGCACATGGGGAAAAATGGAATTAAAAGATCATAGAATTTTTTTCATAGACGTGTTGAAGTCCCCTGTCTTAGTAGTTCCTGACAGCAGAGTGTCTTCAGGTATACTCTGGTAGCTTCAAGTCCTGCCTGACTGCCCCATCGGCACTCAAGTCTTCCAGCCAGCACCCTGTCCTGTTAGGTAGGTCCCTGGATCTTTATAAATTGGTAGTAAAATGTACCTAGCTCATAGACACTGGGAGCACTTAGTTGAAGATGAAAGAGCACAGTCTTCTATATGGATTACAACTCATTGTAAAGAAAGCTAAGCCCTCACAGCTGGCTGAACAAACAGTGCCGGGAGATAGAACGTGCTGAGTGTCCCCATAAAGCGGAACCCACACAGTTAGGAAAGTTAAGTAGCACCTTCACCCAGGCTTGGGGTGAGGCATTCTTGGAAGGCCTCACATAAAAAAATATCGAAGCCAAGCACTAAAGGATATTTTTTAAAAAGCAAGAAAAGGCATCCCAGGAGGAAGATAGGGTCCGGAGACAGGAGGCAAGAGTGTGTGGCAATTTGGGTTTTTTTAATCATTTTATTGGGGGCTCGTACAATTCTTATCACAATCCATACATACATCCATTGTATCAAGAACATATGTACATTTGTTGCCATCATCATTCTCAAAACATTTGCCTTCTACTTGAGCCCTTAATATCTGCTGCTCATTTTCCTCCCTCCCTCCTCACTCCCCTACCTCATGAACCCTTCATCATTCATATATTATTATTATTTTGTCATATATTACACTGTCTGACGTCTCCCCCTGCCTTCTTCTCTGCTGTCCCTTCCCCAGGGAGGAGGCTATATGTAGATTCCTGTAATCAGTTCCCCCTTTCTACCCCACATTCTCTCCACCCTCTAGACATCGCCACTCTCACCACTGGTGCTGGAGGAGTCATCTGTCCTGGACTCCTTGTGTTTCCAGTTGCTATCTGTACCTATGTACATCCTATGGTCTAGCCAGATTTGTAAATTAGAATTGGGATCATGATAGTGGGGGGCAGGGGGAGGAAGCATTTAAGAACTAGAGGAAAGTTATATGTTTCATCATTGCTACCCTGCACCCTGACTGGCTCATCTCCTCCCCACAACCCTTCAGTAAGGGGTGTCCGGTTGGCTACCAGTGGGCTTTGAGTCTCCACTCTGCACTCACTCACCTTTACAATGATATGATTTTTTGTTCCTTGGTGCTTAATACCTGATCCCTTCTGCACCTTGTGGTCAGACATGCTGGTGTGCTTCTTCCATGTGGGCTTTGATGCTTCTCAGCTAGATGGCTGCTTGTTTACCTTCAAGCCTTTAAGACCCCAGACTATATCTTTTGATAGTTGGGCACCATCAGCTTTCTTCACCACATTTGCTTACGCACTCATTTGTCTTCAGTGATCATATCGGGAAGGTGGGCACCCACTGATGTGATTTTTAGTTCTTGGGTGTCTGATAACTGGTCCCTTCTGAGTGTGTGGCAGATTTGAGGCACTCTATGGAATGTGGTTGGGCCCCAGCTCAGGGGACATAGGAGTCAGGGCAGTAGGTGCGCATCTGTTTACTAAGAGCTTATGCACCATGGTGAGCTTGGTTCTGTGTATCTAAGCTCTGGCTGCACACCAGGCAGCTTTTAAAATATTAATGTCCAGATCTTGCCTCCAGATTGATCCTAATGGTTGTTTATCATGGAAAGAGGCTTGCACACATTCATGTGCCGTGTAGAAGGCGCCAATGGAGGAGACGTTGGAGTTACATAACAGAAGGGATCAAACAGAGCGCAGGAGGGAATACAAGGTAGTATACACATGGAGTATTTAATCTTGGGCTAATGAAAATACCTCAGAGACTGAAGAGTACAGAAAAGAAAGATAAGTTTGTCAGTGAATTGGGAGAAAATTGAGAGAATTTCCACCCACAGAAAGGAGCCCTGGTGGCCCAGTGATTAAAGTAGCGCTGGTGCTGACCAAAAGGTTGGCGGTTTGAGCCCACCACAGTTCTATGGAAGAATGATTACCCAGAATTCCTCAAACCTGCCATGTACTTGCTTCTCTGCGTGGCACGCAATCTCCCTTCTTCCTGGAAGGCCTTCTCTTGCCATTTGAAAAATACCCCTTAGTGCTGAGCTTTGGAAAAAATGACCTGATGCCAGGGGCTTGGGTGGAGAGCAAAAGTTTTGAGAATGATGAGGGCAACGAATGTACAAATGTGCTTGACACAATTGATGTAGGTATGGATTTTGATAGGAGTTGTATGAGCCCCTAATAAAATAATTTTTAGAAATGAGGAGCTGATACCAAGGGCTCAAGTAGAAAGCAAATGTTTTGAGAATGACGATGTCAACAAATGTGCTTGATACATCGATGTATGCATAGATTGTGATAAGAGTTGTACGAGCCCCAATAAAATGATTGGGAAAAAAAAGAAAATGATGATGGTAGCATTGTGCAAATGTGCTTGACACACTGAATGAATGTATGAATAGTGATGAGAGATGTAAGAGCCCCCAATAAAAGTATTTAATAAAAAAAAGTGGCAGTGTACTTCGAGAATATTTACCACCTTGGAAACCCTATGGAGAAGCTGTACTCTGCCTAGAGGGTCGATAGGTATAAGAATTGATTGCAGACTATTTTTTCCCTTAGAAGGTGAGGTAGGATTAGGAATTTTAAGGAAGCGGTAAGACCTGGAGCAGCGGACGGAAGGTGTGTCCGCAGAAAGAAAGGCCCTGCTGGGTGGGAGTCCCAGAGAAGGAGCAGCCGCTTAGCAAGCCAAGGAGTGTCCTCCAGCAGAGTTTAGTGGCCAGGGGTAAACCGTTTGCTGTGGAATTGCTTCTAATTCATGGCAGCCCCGTGTGTACGTATCAGAGTAGACGTGTGCTCCAAAGGGTTTTCCATGGCTGATATTTTGGGAAGCGCATCCCCGGACCTGGTCTTCGGAGGGCGCTCTCGGTGGTGTCAAACCTCTAACCTTTCAGTTAGCAGCTGAGGGCATCAGCTCCTAGGGGACAAGCAGGACGCAGAAGCAAAACTGTTGGAACCTGCAGGTGAGGGCTTGACCGCTGGATAGGAAGAAAAGTCAAGCCAAGGGCGGTGTGATAAACGAGAAATGCGGGGTCAAGGAACTCACAGTTTGATAAGGATGAAGGCCAGGTGTAGGGAGGAAAGAATTCTCCGTTCAATAGCTCGTTAAAATTCCACCTTCCCAATAGGGCCTTCCTGAGTCATAGGAAGTGAGGGGCGGGCTTCCCCTGGGTCGCACCCGCTGACTCACCATCCTCTTCCCCCAAAGCTAAACCAGTGAGTTAAACCGTGATCTCTCGCACCTAACAACTCTAGCCCCGTGATTGTGGGAGGCCTTCCTCTGCTCCATCTAGATCATTGAATGGAGTGAGATTGGAGAAGCAGGAATGGCAGTGGGAGACATGGAAAAAGGTGTGCCCGCATGTGTGTGAACAAGTGAGTCGGGGGGCGGAGGGAGATTCCACTAACAGAGCAGTGGGGACTGTGGAGATGGAAGCAGCCACCTGGATGCTGGGCAAGCTCTCTTTCCCCTGCCTGCGAAGTTCAGGTCGAAAAAGGACCCCGCAGCTCTGAAGGGTGGAGGAGATGTGAAAGCAAGGAGGAGCTTAAGGGTTTTCAGTGAATCATTCTGCAGGTGCCCGGCCCTGGCCTGCCGGCGCCCTCTTCCCCTGGCACGCCACTCACGCGCGTGCGGCCTCATGCTTTGGCTGAAGAGACTGGAAAGAGCTGGCCAAGAGGAGGCAGAGCATGCAGACAAACATTCTTCATCTCCATCAGACTCGGGGCTCTGTCTGGCCTCTTGAGGGGTCGGGCTCGCTCTGATCCATGCAGGGTTCACTGGGTTGAAACTCGGATGGGGAGGTGTGACAACGGAACGGGAAGGCAGAGCTCTCCTCCTGCTTCCACTCATTGTAGACTAGACGGCGGAAAGGGAAGGCTTCTGGTTAGAGAACACATCTGGGAGGGAATCAGGAGAGAGGAGGAAAATTAGATCAGAAGAGGTACCGCAAGGACCACAGAAAAGGGAAAGAAGACAACTTATTTTCTGTAGTTTCTCTGGAAAGCATGGGGCAGTGGTTTTCCATACCCTCTTATGGTTCAGTCTTCAAAGGTTAAGTACCATGTTCACATCTTAACGGGTGGGGAAAATGGAATCAAATCAGTTGGTGGATTTATTGAAGGTCACATAGTAAGTATGGTAGAGACAGATGTTTTGGGGGGAACTCTAGCTAAGAACTGCATGTAGTTCTGTTTGGTATCAAATCCGTAGGATTAGAATAATTCATTATGATAAAAAACTAAGTTGATTTCAAATCAGTCCTGGAGGGATCTGAGCTTCATTTTTATTGGAATGTTGCTGAGAATTGGGTGAATAGTATCCCCAATACTAAGGCCCAGATAGTCTGACTTTAAAAAAGGGTTCCATTCTGACAACTTTATTTGGAGATGAGTTTGAACATGTCAAATATCCCTCCCTTCTTTTTTTACCCCTTTTCTTTATTCTTCCTCATTATTGCGTGTTACTATCAATTTCTTTATCAATCGGTCCTTATTTGTCTTGATGTTGGAAGCATAAACATTCAGAAATGCTGAAATGTGTTCAAGAAAATGCCCACATTTTCTCGGTTGATGAAGCGCCGTACCAACGTTGTCATTTTGTCAGCTGGGCAGTAGCTCTACTTCTGGAAGGTTCTGGATTATCCCTGGGAATGAAAATAGCATTTCTACTCAGAAAATTAGTGACGGTTGTCTGTTCATCTTTTTTCTTTCTTTCATGGTTTTTGTTGCTGTTAACATCTTAAAGCTTCCCATGTTTTCAAGCAACTGGAACCCCAATTTAGTTTAGGGTGGGGGACACTTCAGTTAGTCTTTCCCCATCAATTTTTTGACGACTTCCCTCCTTCCTCTTGCTCGTAAGTATTGCGTTTTCCTCCTGCATTTCTTTCCTCTCCAAAATCCATGACGCTCTGATCTGTTAATTCCCCTTCTTCCTGGCCTTTGAGCTGTTCCACCTGAGTGATACCAAGTTCTCAATTCTGTGTTCTTGCTCTTCTATCACATTATCATCATCAAATGCTTGGGGAGGAGGAGAAGGGCCAGGGGCTTCACATAATTCAGCAATTTCCCCTAAGTTCCTTACAGGCATTTTCCCATAACCTCCTTCCAGGAAGAACAAATGCTTCTAGACACAAAAAGTTTAATAGAATTCTCCAGAGACTGTGGTGCTGTTACTGTGCTTCCATCTGCTGCAGCTCTTACCTAAGCAACCATCGTCCTCAGGTGATATGCTTTCAAAGGGGCAAGTGCACCTTGATCCACAGGCTGGATGTATTTGAAAACCTTGATTTAGGACACCCAAGGAGGATGTCCTAGGACATTATTAAGTGGTAGCAGAATCTTCAAAGGAATGCTCTTTTTCCAGGCAAGGGAGGCGCACCATTGGGATGAAGCAACTGGAAAATCGGGCTTTGAATAAATAACACAATCATCATCCAGGCTTTGGAGTTACCTATCTAGTGGAAAGGCAGCTTATTTCAGCCACTGTTTGTGAATGCCCAGAGGCTGTCAGATATGGAAACAAGGCTCGAATCAGTAGCATGGCTCTGTCCTTAAATGTCTTGTTTCCTTTCTAAAAACAAACTTGTTTTGTCCATGTTGAAACCTGTTCTTTGTCTTGTCTAGCCCATCTTTTAATTTTTCAGCAGCTTCAACATTGGCACTTCCTGCTTCTCCAGTTATAGACATGTATGTAAAACAAATTTACATTTGAAGTGATCAGCTTTGTGGACATTGAGTATTCTCTGTAGTTGTCTGTTTGCTGTTTCTTCCGATCTTCAAAAAGTCTGTGTACTCTCATTTGTACCCTCAGTAAACTCATAAGAATCATCTTCTAGAATTGGTCTTCTATCCGTATCAACAATAGCTTCTCCACCTCATGAATCGGCCCTCACCTCATCTCTGTTAAGATTGTTGGTTTTATGCCAATTGCCCTTTCCACTGCCTCCAAAATCCTCTCCCTCTTAAGGCTTAAAGTAGTTGAAAGAGTCCTTCTCATGTATCGTTTTGATGACTTTCTATTATCATGGGCCTTGGTGGGTTACATGTTGGGCTGCTCATCTCAAGGTCAGCAGTTCAAAACTACCAGCCGCTCCAAGGGAGAATAATGAGGTTTTCAAGTCCCATAAAGATGTAGAGTCTCAGAAATCCCCCCTGTCCTACATGGCCACTGTGGGTCTGAACCATCTAGGTGGCAAAGAGTAAGTCATCGAACGGCTTGAGCATCTTTGTTTTGTAGCCCCGTCTAGAGACTCCCTCACCGTTTCTGGATTAGAACTTAAAGTGGCATGACTTTGGTTGCTAGACTTAATATTGAGGATACAAGCAGTCGAGTGTGAGAAACGAACAGCTTGGCTTCAAATTAACAAATGACGATTGTAATGAGATGAAATGCTAAATAAGATCCTGCTATGAAGTATATCTACAATGAAGTATGTAACCATAATGACGTTGGTGTTGTAACAGCTGCCATGCATATGGTCAGGTCAACAGTACTGTTATGAGAGTAAACATCCATTGCCTAACTGTCTCCTCCTGAGGGCTCTCCACGTGGGCTTTAGTGTAAATCCTGCCATAGCTTTCAATATGGCAGTGATTTGAATAGTAAATACCAAATCAACTGCCAAGGATGATAACATCCTCAAATTGCATACATACTGCATATTACCAACAAATGCATGTATTAAAAACAAAGGCAGCCCGGGAGGGTGGAGGGAGGGTGGGGTGGAAAGGGGGAACCGATTACAGGAATCTACATATAACTTCCTCCCTGGGGGATGGACAACAGAAAAGTGGGCAAAGGGAGACGTCAGACAGTGTAAGATATGACAAAATAATAATTTATAAATTATCGAGGTTTCATGAGGGAGAGGGGTATGGGGAGGGAGGGGGAAAAATGAGAAGTTGATGCCAGGGGCTTAAGTGGAGAGCAAATGTTTTGAGAATGATGAGGGCAATGAATGTACAGATAGATGTGCTTTACACAATTGATGTATGTATGGATTGTGATAAGGGGTGTATAAGCCCCCAATAAATGATTAAAGGAAGCCAAAATTGTTATAACTCAAATATATCATAAAGCAGGGACTACCTGTACATGACTGAAAGGCACAGCGGCACAAAAATATCAAAGGGAGGCCCGCTCTGCGAAAGGTGGTGAGAAGAGGCTGGGAGGGGTGACAGGACCAAAAATGTGTAGTACGTTTGCCAGGCCAGGTAACTTAGGGAAGCAGGATAGATAGAAGGAATGCAGTTTGGGACATCAGGAATGATGTGAGCGGGTACACTCAGCAGGCAGTCTGGAAAGTCAGCAAAGAGGACAGAGCTGGAGACAAAACTACCTGAGTGCTATCCGTAGAGAGGCGAAACCAACTGAAGTGGACTGTGATGGCTTTACATCGGATTCCACTTAAACCCTGCCAGCCCCTGCTTTTATGTCCTTTAAAGAATTCCTTGAACAGACTGCTTAGTCATGGTCTTCTCCCTCCTCGCTCCCATAAATCCAAGCTCCTAATGGCACCTCATCCAAGTCAAACAACCAGCATTCTTTCCCAAGGTGAGCTATCAATGCTGCAGGGTACACACCGAAACACAGGGCCCAGACAACACTTGGAGCCCGTGAGCCATGCCTTAAACTTTCAACATCCCATCCAAGTGACCCAATACAAATGATTCCCCTTTGATACTTTTGTCTAAACTGGATTAACTGTAACAAGTTGCCAGTCAAAAGAGGCTAATATACTGTAGGAGTGAAATAAAATTACTACAGAGGGAAAAGAAAAAAAGATGAATACTGTAGTTTTCCCACAAATCAGACACTCACAAAAATAACGAGCACACACATGCTTATAATGCGCTGTGTGTAAGAAAGTAATATGTAAAACTAACATACAAAAAAACACCTTAGAATGAATTCTTTATTGGTGAAAAGTACAGCATCAGTTAGTATTTGAGTATCAGCTCTATGCGAGAACTTCAAGAAGCTCATGGAAAATGGAGTTTAAAAGTGTGGACCTGATCCTACAGAAAATTAAGAGCTCGTTAAGGTTTGTATTTGATTTGAAGCATGTTGCGTTTAATGGTGGCACTATCATTCCAATTTACAGACGTGAGCATAGATTCTTGGAAGGTCACATCGTAGACACGTACACAAGCTAGAGTTTGAACTTTGGTCAGTTATTTGGGAAACACTGATATTTAGAAATTTAGAAGAGCAACAGGTGTGAGAGAAGACCCAAAATTTGGAAAAGACAGAAGCACCCAAAACCAAAGTGAAATTATTACTAGAGGGCAGTTGAGTTGGTGACTTGGCTCAGGTGCGGACAGATCAAAAGCTGCTGAATCAGAAAATAATGAGACAAAGAGAAGGAGAAAGCTGAGCCACCTGAGGTCTTTCTACTCAACGAAGCAGCAGGGCTTTGGGCGAAGGATTGTGAAAGTCATTTTGATCACACATGTTTAGTAGGTAAACACTCCAGTGGGTGTTAGGAAATTTATGACTATCACAGAGTCCTGGCTCTCAGAAGCTCACAGCTTAGCTGGGGACACAAACAGATGAAAACAAACGACAACAAAACAAATTGCAGTATTTTTTTTATTTTAACAATTTATTGGGGCTCATACAATTCTTTTCACAGTTCATACATATACATACATCAATTGTATAAAGCACATCTGTACAGTCTTTGCCCTAATCATTTTTTTCTCTTTTCTTCTTTTACATTTTATTAGGGACTCATACAACTCTTACCACAATCCATACATATACATACATCAATTGTATAAAGCACATCCATACATTCTCTGCCCCAATCATTCTCAAGGCATTTGCTCTCCACTTAAGCCCCTTGCATCAGGTCCTCTTTTTTTTTCCCCCTCCCTCCCCATTCCCCCCTCCCTCATATGCCCTTGGTAATTTATACATCGTTGTTTTGTCATATCTTGCCCTATCCGGAGTCTCCCTTCCCCCCTTCTCTGCTGTCCCTCTCCCAGGGAAGAGGTCACATATGGATCCTTGTAATCACTTCCCCCTTTCCAACCCACTCACCCTCCACTCTCCCAGCATCGTCCCTCACACCCTTGGTCCTGAAGGTATCATCCACCCTGGATTCCCTGTACCTCCAACCCTCATATGCACCAGTGTACAGCCTCTGTCCTATCCAGCCCTGCAAGGTAGAATTCGGATCATGGTAGTTGGGGGGAGGAAGCATCCAGGATCTGGGGGAAAGCTGTGTTCTTCATCGGTACTACCTCACACCCTAATTAACCCATCTCCTCTCCTAAACCCCTCTATGAGGGGATCTCCATTGGTCGACACTTGGGCCTTGGTCTCCACTCTGCACTTCCCCCTTCATTTAATATGATATATATACATACATATATACATATACACATATATACACATACATACACACACTTATATCTTTTTTTTTTTTTTGCATGATGCCTTGTACCTGGTCCCTTGGGCACCTCGTGATCGCACTGGCCGGTGTGCTTCTTCCATGTGGGCTTATTTGCTTCTGAGCTAGATGGCCGCTTGTTCACCTTCAAGCCTTTAAGACCCCAGACACTATCTCTTTTGATAGCCGGGCACCATCAGCTTTCTTCACCACATTTGCTTATGCACCCATTTGTCTTCAGTGGCAGTATTCTTAAGGCACTGTAGTGAATGTGTCTGAGGAAAGGTACAGGGTTTTGTTGTTGTTTTTTAAGATCATTTTATTGGGGGCTCTTACAGTTCTTATAACAATCCATACATCATTACTTAAAAAAATAAAACAATCCATACATCCATTGTATAAAGCATATTTGTACATGTTACCATTATTTTATAAACATTTACTTTCTACTTGAGCCCTTGGTATCAGCTCATCTTTTTCTCTTCCCATCCTCGTGACCCCTTGTTAAGTTATAAATTATTGTTTTTATATCTTACACCGACTGCTGTCTCCCTTCCCCCACAGTTTGTTGTACATCCCCCCTGGGGGGAGGTGATTCTACGTCCATTGTTGTGATGGGTTCCCCCTTCCTCCGCTCCTTCCCTCTACCCTCCTGGTACCATTACTCCCATTGCTGTTCCTGAGGGGGTTATCTGACCTGCATTCCATGTGTCATGAGCTCTTAACTGTACCAGTGTACATGCTCCAGAGTTGAGCCAGAACTGAAAGCCAGAATTGGGGTCATGATGGTGGGGAGTGAGGAAGCCTCAAATAACTAGAGGAAGATTGTTTGATCGGTGCTATCCTGTGCCCTTTTTGACTCATCCCTTCTTCGTGCCCCTTCTGTGAGAGGATGTCCTATTGTCTACAGATGGGTTTGGGGTCAAAAGGTCCAGTCAGAGAATGATCACAAACAGTCGTAGAGACTTTACAGGTGTAGTTGACATGGGAACTGGAAGGATGAATTGTTCATCAGGTAACAGGTGGTGAGAGTAGAAAGAGAGGGAGGACATTTAAGGACAGAACAATATATAAACCATGGAGCTGTGAGACAGCAGCTGGCCCCTAAGTATTTCCTTGTGGTGCAATAGCGGAGTGGTGCAATCAGAACACTCTTTAAAAGAAAATGATGAGGGCAAAGGATGTACGGATGTGCTTTATACACTTGATTGCATATGTATGGATTGTGATAAGAGTTGTATGAGCCCCTAATAAAATGTTAAAAAAAAAAAAAAAGAATGTTCTTTAGAGGTAAACATGGCAAAACTTTTAACATACTTTGAATATGTTATTAGGAAAGGCCAGTTCCTGCAGAAGACATCCTGGATGGTAAGTAGACTCGAGGAGATGAATGGACACAGTAGCTGCAACAGTGAGTTTAACAGAGCAACAGGTACGAGGGAGGTGTAGGACCAGGCAGTGTTTCCGTGTTTTGTACAGGGGGTCACTATGAATTAGAACTGATGTGATAGCACTTAACCATGCCAACGCCGTGAGAAAATGAAAAGTCTGGAAGAGTAAGTGTAGAAGGAAGAGAAGCAAACATGGGACCAAGGATCTTGGGCTTGTGAAACCCGATGGAGTAGACAGAGCTGCCGCAGAGACTTCAGTGCAGCTGTCAGTTCCAGCTTGTGTGTGTCTGTGTAGTGTTGTTATTTGCATCTTTGGATTTTCTTTGTTTTCTCGGTGGAATCCTTTATTTCATTCACTTCCTACTTAACAGCTGGAACTTCAACCTTTGAACGGTTTTTGTGGTTTTCTTTCCTACCAGACACTGTCTTGAAATGAACCTTGTCCTTATTCCATGATGTAAGCTGCCCGGGGCTCACGTGGGAGGGCTGTGGGATCCCCGCACTGGGAGGTGTGTCGCAGCACATCACGAGGCTTCCGGTCCGCTTGTGCCCCACAAGCTCATTCCAATTGGCGGCCACAGATCTGCGCTTCATAGTCCTCATGGACACGTCAAAAACACTTTCCTCAAGAATATTTAAAGTGTGTACCATTCTCCTATGGTTCTTCAAGTACCTGCACTCATCTTCTCTACCTCAAAAATGCAATTTTCTCACATTATCTTTCTTTCTTTTTAAAACGTTTTGTTAGGGAATCATACAACTCTTATCACAATCCATACATACATCAGTCGTGTAAAGCACATCTGCACATTCATTGCCCTCATCATTTTCACAGCATTTGCTCTCCACTTAAGCCCTGGGCATCAGGTCCTCTTGTTTCCCCCTCCCTCCCCGCTCTCCCTCCCTCATGAGCCCTTGATAATTTATAAATTATTATTTTGTCATATCTTGCCCTGTCCGACGTCTCCCTTCACCCCCTTTTCTGTTGTCCGTCCCCCAGGGAGGAGGTCACATGTAGATCCTTGTAATCAGTTCCCTCTTTCCAACCCACTCACCCTCTACCCTCCCAGTATCATCACTCACACCCCTGGTCCTGAAGGGATCATCCACCCTGGATTCCCTGTGTTTACAGTTCCTATCTGCACCAGTGTACATCCTCTGGTCTAGCCAGACTTGCGAGGTAGAATTCGGATCGTGATAGTGTGGGGGGCAGGGGAAGGAAGCATTTAGGAACTAGAGGAAAGCTGTATTCTTCATTGGTGCTACATCGCACCTTGACTGACTCATCTCCTCCCCTAGACCCTTCTGTGAGGGGATCTGCAGTGGCCGACAAATGGGCTTTGGGTCTCCACTCTACACTTCCCCCTTCATTCACTACAGCAAGATTTTTTGTTCTGATGATGCCTTATACCTGATCCCTTCGACACCTCATGATCACACAGGCTGGTGTGCTTCTTCCATGTAGGCTTTGTTGCTTCTGAGCTAGATGGCCGCTTGTTTACCTTCAAGCCTTTAAGACCCCAGACACTATACCTTTTGATAGCCGAGCACCATCAGCTTCCTTCACATTTGCTTATGCACCCGTTTGTCCTCAGTGATCGTATCATGGAGGTGTGTATCCAATGATATAATTTTTTGTTCTTTGATGCCTGATAACTGATCCTTTCGGAACCTCATGATAACACAAGCTGGTGTGTTCTTCCATGTGGGCTTTGTTGCTTCTGAGCTAGATGGCCACTTGTTTATCTTTCAAACCTTTAAGACCCCAGATGCTATATTTTTTTATAGCTGGGCACCATCAGCTTTCTTCACCACATTTGCTTATTCACCCGCTTTGTCTTCAGTGGTTGTGTCAGGAGGGTGAGCATCATAGAATGCCAATTTAATAGAAGAAAGTATTCTTGATTGAGGGAGTACTAAAAAAAAAGTCAAGATGTGGATATCCGGAGCATGTTAGCGAGCCCACGGGGGGACAGACAGAGGTTGGACCCACCCCTTACAGTAACAGCTCAGAGTACAACTTCAAAAATGGAAGAAGCTGAAAAGTCAGCCTTGCTTTGAATTATGCCTACCTAGAAAACCAGAATTTTACCTCACCAACTATTGAATAATGGCAAAAGTAAAAACCAGTCATTAAAACACATGTCAGTCATTCAGTATGACCCCCCTCTCCCCACCGACTGTTTCTGAATAGCAGGGTGTTTTCAAGTTTTAGTTCATTGTAGTTTAAGTCATGTCTTACTAATGCATCGCCATGGAGAGTGGCAATTAATCAAGATTTTAATGTATTTTCAGAGGCATCTTACTAAAAAAATATCAAGGGCTATTTTCTGGTATCTCAGGTCCAAATATTTTTGTTTTGTTTTTTAGGAACAACTGTTTTTAAATTAAACAATTATAGTAACCATCCAAGACTGTGAGACAGCTTCCCACAGTCTGCCAGGCTATGTCTGATGAGCGTTTCAGAGTTGATCATGATTTTTTGTGAGATCTTCACCATAAATCCATAGCTTGGCTTAGGACAAACATGTGCCCGTTCTCCAATAGCTCCTCCTTAGTTAACTTCTCGACCCTGTTTTCACCCCACTCTACACCAAGTGCCTGGCCTCAGCCTGCGTATGGTAGTAATCTTGAGGGAGGATCCAGGGGTGAATCTCATCTCTGCCTAACTTGCCATCCTTGTTCAGGTCTCGGAACTCAGTAAACTGCTCCGGCTCCGACAGAGCCCAGTTGGGCTCCGGGCCTCTGTCCTCGTGGGAAAACACATCAGCAACATGCTCGTCCTGGTCCACGGGCCCATCCCCGTTCCTGCCCATGTCCTTCCTCCAGGGTTTCCAAGACCACGATGGTCTCCATGTGCTCAAGCTCCTCGGGACGTCGGAGGCAGTGAGCTCCTCCCCAGTGGCCACCTGGTCACTCCCCAGGTCTGTGGCCTTGAACCTTCCCGGTCACGAGGTAGCATCTTCAAGGTGTCATGAAATTCAGCAGGGTTGCCTAGGTCGTAACCTTAGGTGGCCTGTTCGTATTCTTCCCAGGAAATGTTACCATCTTTGTCTTGGTCGTCCCGCCAGACTTTGGCCACATTGTCGAAGCTAGATCTTTTCTGCATGCGTTTGATCCAGGTTTTCCGTTCCTCTGGTGGCAATGCCACCCCATCCCTGTCCATTCCATTCCAGTCTTCCGCAGCCTCGCCCAGGCTTGCTTTCGGAGAGAGTTGATCGAAGGTCTGGGAGTCCTCCTTGCTCAGGAAGGCCTCGTGGTTGTCCTGGGCGGCCGCTCGCCCAGCTCCTTGCGCAAGGTGGCTTTGGCCCGCAGCAGTCAGCAGGAGCCCCAGCGTGAACCCAGGCATGGTCTGTCCGGATGTGGGCGGTCCGCAGGGAGCTCCAAGCGAGCGGCCAGGGCAGTGCCTCCGGAATGGGGGCTCAAGTTCACCGGCAGGGCTGGGGTCCAAGCAGGCCTGAGTTTTGTTTATCATTCCTTTCTCACATCACCTAATGGGATCAACTGAGCCCAGATGACCCAGCCACCGTTGCACCTGTAATAGCTACAACTCATGGGTAAGGTCACCACCCACTCCTCCAGTACCTGACCAGTAAAACAGAAATCAATATTGAAATGATGCAATGCCTCAGAAATGACAGGCAATTTCTGTTTGCAACAAGAAGCAAGATAGAATGGAGTACACGAGCGACCTATGCACAGAGCCAAGAGAGGCTCCTGAGAAATAAAAGGCATTGAAATGACCAGAAGAGGAATTTCTAAGAATGATTTTCAGGTTCTTTCAATGAATAGAGAAAAGGACCTATGGAAAAGCAAACAAGCCAGAAAAAAATATAGAGAATAATCAGGAACTTCTACAAACGCAATATTACAAAATTAAACGAAATATTAGAAACCATACAAAAACAGCAATAGAAATACAGATGACTAATACTAAGATACTAGAACTAGATAACACTTTGAAAGAGCAAAATAGCAGAGTTGAAGGAATGAAAATCCAAATTAGTGAGCTCGATCATTAATTTCTCAAGAGCAATCTATGAGAACAATCCATAAAAAGAGCCAAAAAATCTGAAATAAGACTATCAAGAGCAATAAATTACACCTGGTAGGTTTTCCAGAACAAGAATAAACAAATGAACAAAACACAAGAACTATTAGAAGAAAACTTCCCTCATATCATGCAACAGGAGGCAGCCACCCACATAACTGTTCAAGAAGACAGGAGAGATCATAAAAGAAAATCACTATGACATATCATAGTCAAACTTTCCAATATCAAACAATCCCGAGAGGTGCTGGGAAAAAAGAAAAGTTACCTACAATGGAGACTTAATAAACTCAGATTATTCAGCAGAAATTATGCAGGCATGAAGAAAATAGAATAGCATATCAAAACTCTGAAAGAAAACTGCCAATCATGCTGCTTATATCCAACAAAATTACTCCTCAAATATGAGAGAGAAGAGGGGAGCAGGGAGGGAAAAAAGGAAACCGAGCTGATTCCAGGAACCCAAGTGGAAGGCGAATTTTGAGAATGTCGAGGGCAACGAATGTATAAGGGTGCTTTACTCAATTGATGTAAGTATGGATTGTGATAGGAGTTGTATGAGCCCCAATAAAAAGATTTATTAAATTAAAAAATAGAAATAAGAATATTTCCAGATAAGGATAAATTAAAGGAATTTATAAAAACAATCTTACAAAAATAAGGGGAGTTCTTTGGATTGAAAAATCACGAACCACAGCAGACATAAGACAGATCAACATGCAAGACACCATCACTCAGAGATCAGCCCACTCAGAGCAACACTCAAAACAAATTTACAGTACTAAAAATAGTGAACCAGATATAGCATTATACAACGAAGGCAATTAAAAAGTAATAGAGGGTTGCCAAGGGCTCAAGTAGAAAGCAAATGTTTTGAGAATGATGATGGCAACAAATGTACAAATGTGCTTGACACCATGGGTGGACGGACGGACAGATGGATTGTGATAAGAATTGTATGAACCCCCAATAAAATGATTAAAAAAGAAAAGTAATAGAGGGACTAGTATATCTATAAAACATTCAAACAGAGAAGAAGTCAAGCAGTTCGCAAGAAAGAACAGACTGCCTTTAACTTGGGGAGAAAATAATAGCCTCAAGGGAAATGGGCGGAGTCTCATTAAAATAGAAATGCCTAGTAAACACTGTGACACTGGCAAAGAGAGAGCTGGCAGAACACACAGAACGAACTCGGCACGGATAATGCAAGGGACAAAGAAACAGCAATATCACCACACGCAAAACACAGCAAAATGACAGAAATGAATGAACAGCTATCAATAATGACAGGGGATAACCAACACTTCGAAACCATTGGTCCCTCCACGGGAGAAACGAGGCAGTCTACGGCCATAAAGATTTACAGTCTCATAAATCCACAAGGGTGGTACTCTCAGTCCAGTCGGGTCTCATGAATCAGAATCACCTTGGAGGCAAAGAGCTTGAGGTTTGGGCAGTATTACACTGCACATAGTGGAGTGATTGCACAATCAAGAAAGAGGAGCGAAATAGTTAAGACAACAGGACCCAGGGTGGTTGTGTGGCGGCGGTGGCAGTCATGGGGCACCTACTGCAGTTGCCGTCCGTGGTGCCCCTTTGCCCATTGCCTCCCCAGCCTGAGCAATCTTTCCACCTGGCACTCTATAGCAAGCAGGGTCAGATTGCTATCAGAATAGGAAATTATGGAGGCGAGGTTAAGCTTACATGCGCTGACGTATGTAAGACGGTGGACAGTGCGGAACTAAAGACCAGAAAATCAAGAGAATGTGGCTACTAGCTGGACCTCCGGAGCAGGCAGAGATCCAGAGCAGGTCGGAGATCTGGAGCAGGCAGAGATCTGGAGCAGGCAGAGATCCAGAGCAGAGCTCTTGTCTTCTCTTGGCTTTGGGTACCAAGCTAAGTCAGTTTCTGAGGACATCCTCCGCTGATGGCAGCCGATCACAAATGCAAAAAACAGGGACAAACTTAAGGGCCTTAATACAAGGCACAAGCACGCTATAAAACAACGGAAACACACGTAACAGATGACCGGGGTCTCCTAGCAATAAGACAGCTGTGCGCATCATGAGAGTAAAAAGAGAACTCACAAACAGAAAATAATTTTGACAATGATGTATCAGACAAGGGACTAATCTCTAAAACCTATAGAAAAGTGCAACACCTCAACAAGAAAAAGATGGGCAATTCCATTTAAAAATGGGCAGAGGATTTAACAGTCAGCTCACCAAAGAAGTAATCCCGATGACCAGCAAACATGAAGAAATGTCCGTGATCAGTAGTCAAGTCAAAACAATGATTTAACACTTTACACCGTCATGGATAGCTAAGTGCACAAAAAATCAAATAACAAGTACTGGAGATGGTGTAGAAAGATTGGAACTGTTCTACGCTGCTGGACTGTAACACTGTACATACAACTACTGTGACACGTGGTGTGTTGCTTCCTTAAACACATGGGAATAGAAATACCATATGACCTAGCCATGTCTATTTGGTGCATTCCCTAAAGACATCAGGAGCAAAGCATGAGCATCTATGTAGACACCCATGTTCACCACAGCAGCATCCACAACCGTGAAAGATGGAAACAAATGTCCATCCGTGGAAGAATGGATAGAGAAGCTTTGGTACATACACACAATTGGATATTGTGGATCGCTAAAGAATGATGATGAACCCATGAAAGACCTCCTGGCATGGATGGATTTGGAGAGCGTTGTGCTGAATGAAGTTGTTAAGTGCCACAGAGCCGGCTCCAACCCATAGCGACCTTATGCACAACAGAATGAAACCCTGCATGGTCCCGCAGTCATTCCTATGCCTGAGCACACGTATGCAGCCACTGTGTCAATCCATTTCCTTGAAGGCCTCCACTTCACCAAGCATAACGTCCTTTTTCAAGGACCGGTCTCTCCTGACAATATGTCCGAAGTATGTAAGACTTCCCATCCTTGCCTCCCAGGAGCTCTTCCAGCATCATGACACCCAACTACTACAGTACAGCAAACTGACAGCTAAGTGGTGGCTGAGTGACATTAGTGACAAAATGGTAAATGTTGTATGAGACCATTGTTAAAAAAAAGGGAAAAAATCAAAATAGAGGTTTTCGTACCAAAAGAAATAGTTTGATGGTTGCCAGGGGTGGAAGGGGAAGGGAGAGAAGAGGAAGCAATGGCCTAGAGGATAAACAGGTGCTAACTTGGGAAGATAACACCATTCATGAGGGAGAAGAGTGATTAAAAAAAGTGGGAGGTTGGATAAAATTCAACAACTGTGGAGTGGGGACCCAAAGCCCATCTGTAGGCAACTGGACATCCCCTTATGGAAGTGTCTTGGGAGGGAGACGAGCCAGTCGGTGCAGTGTAGCAACAATGAAACATACAATTTTTCTCTAGTTCTTTAATGCTTACCCTCCCCCACTATCATGATCCCAATTCTGCCTTACAAATCTGGCTAGACCAGAGGATGTACACTGGTACAGATAAGAACTGGAAACACAAGGAATCCAGGACAGATGATCCCTTCAGGACCAGTGGTGTGAGTGGCGATACTGGGAGAGTGGAGGGAGGGTGGGGTAGAGAGGGGGAACCAATTATAAGGATCTATGTATAACCTCCTCCCTGTGGGGCAGACAACAGAAAAGTGGGTGAAGGGAGATGTTGGACAGTATAAGATATGACAATAATTTATAAATTATCAAGGGTTCATGAAGGACGGGGGAGTGGGGAGGGAAAATGAGCTGATTCCAGGGGTTTACATGGAGAGCAAATGTTTTGAGAATGATGAGGGTAATGAATGTACAAATGTGCTTAATACAGTTGATTGTGATAAGAGTCGTAAGAGCCCCAATGAAATGATTATTTAAAAAATGGAAAGAGGAAAAAAAAGAATTCAACAACTTTGTAGAATACAAAAAATCTGAAATGTAAGCCTCCATCTAATTTACTATACATATACATATATATACATACATATATATCTATATACACGCACACTTTTTTATTTTTTAAGGAAAATTTGGTGGTTTGAATCCTCCCAGAAAGAGGTGCCTTGGAAGAAAAGCCTGGTGATGTGCTTTCCATAAACCAGTCATTGTAAACTCTAAGGCACACAATTCTACTGACATATGTGAGGTTGCCAGGAGGTGGGATCAGGTTGGGTTTGGGCTTATTATTGCCACGCATTATGCTAAGCAGTGTATGTGAAGTAGCCCAGCTAATCCTCACATCAGCCCTACGAAATAGCCATTGTCATGGTCATCCCCAGGGATGACCAAAAAATGTGAGTAACTTGTAAATTGCTTACAGCTAGGAAATGGCGTAAGTAGGATTTGAACAGATAGTCTGGTACTAGAATCAACTCTTTTAACAAAAATGCTAAATATACTACCTCGCAAAAACTAAATAAATAGTAGTGGTAATAATGGTAGTAATAGCAGCTCCCATTTAAAGTATTCATCATGTCCCATAAGCTATCGTATGCCAGACATATTCGTGATTTTGACAAGGGTCACCCCATCCCTCAAGTGGACAAACTAGGACTCAGATCCTGACTCTCTGTTGTTCTTGTTGGGAGGTGTGCCATTGGGTGGGTCTGACCCATAGCAATCCCATGCACCACAGAATGCAAGCCGCCAGGACCTGCACACCCCTCACAGTCGTGCCTGTGCCTGAGCCGCTGATGCAGCCACTGTGCCAGTCCCCCTCATTGAAGGCTTTCCCCTTGTTCGCAGTCTCTCCACTTTACCAGACATGGAGTCCTTCTCCAGGGACTGGTCTCTCCTGACACTATATCCAACATATGTCAGACAAAGCCTTGCCATCCTTGCCTCTAAGGAACACTTTAGGTTGCCTGAACTTGGGGACAAATGAAGTATAGCAGGAACTAGAATCATTTCTTACAAACTGTGGTAGTCACCTAATCTGGTGTGAATTTAAGGATTACGAGTGTAGTGTAGGGGTGGAGTCCAGGCTGTCAACCTGGAGACAGCCAATGAGATTTCTGTGGGCATGGTCTTCCCCTGAGGATTCTGGGAAATCTCGTACTTCCTCCTTGGAGGCAGAAGACACCTCTCTCTGCTACTCCCTGAGAGTCATTGCAGAAGACAAGCCGCATGGATGAAACCAGACCTCGGAAGCCGGAGAAGCCACAGCAAGACCCCTGCCAGCACTGAGATGTTTCCAATGACACTGGATCCAAAGACTTTTCCCCCACTGGCTTGTGATCTTCTGAATTCGGCATCATTGCATGTGTTTCATGAGTCTGAAGAGGACTTTATAGATTGATATCAGAAATATGGGCTAATATCGGACTTATGGACTTGATCTGGGCTGGGATGTTTTCTCAATGTTCAATTGCTCTTGTATATAAATCTCTTTCTTATACGCATATGTGTGTCCATGGATTTGTTTCTCTAGTCTATCCAAACTACAAAAGTGGAGTGTGAAAAGGTAATTCACTATACATGGCAGGAGTGAAGTTGCAGACACCCAGGCTCGTTAGGAAGCTTCACAGACTTTTGAAAGGGGACTGGCTTATGGAGGTGAGATAGTTTATTGTGCCAGCCTGGCCGATAAATACAAGTAGGATTAACTGAAGGGCAGAGGGATAAATGGCTCGGTGAGCCTCGCCTTGCTTGTTCTGTGCCTCAGTTTAAAGGGGTACACTACCTGTGGGATGCCTAACCTGTGGACTGTGTCGCTGTAAGTTGAGGTCCCTTTACGCCCACACGATTGGAATGTTCATCTCTGGAGCTGGGGACCGACAGTTGGTGACAGTTGGGGACCTGCCTTGATGTTTGCTGCCTGGGTATATATAGCCCAGCTCTCTCTACAGAAGGGGACTGGCAACTGGCAGCTCTCAAACCTTAAAGGACTGTTAGTGTCTCACTGCTTTATAATTTAACTGTTAATTTCTTGTATTATCTATCTGTATATAATTTAATGGTTCATTTCTTGGATTATATATCTATCTTTATAAATATATTTATGTATAATTACTAGCAATCTGGTTTGTCTCTCTGGAGAACCCTGTCCACCACATTTTGGTACCAGGAGTGCTTCTAGAGAAATAAACTATAAATATAGATTTCTTAAATTGGCTTTGCAACCTATTTAGTCTTAACGTGGATACATCTACTACCCGTACTTATCCATGGTGTGAAATAGCAAAGATAATACCTAAAGTAGCACCTAAAGTAGATGACGTGCTGGATAAAGGAGATGCTCTAGGCAATCATATATTTGATATTTTCCAGGAGTTTTGTGATAAAGTATAGGGAAGCTGGTTGGCTGGTCCTTCTTACAATGGAAAGTGTGATCAAGGAGAGGGATGATCTCAGAGCCTCAAAAGCATGCCTCAGGTGCAGACTAACAGATTAGAAAACTTCCATCTGTGCTACAAAGGAGAGCCTTCTCTCCTCTAGTAAAAGAGCGGACATTGCTGAGAACCAGGTCCAGAGTCTCAACTGAATTACAACGGCAGCTGAATTGCAGATCTAGAGTAGTGTCTGAAACCAAAGTAAGGGCATTAATTGGGAAAAGTTGGGACCCTGAAACATGGGATGGGAACATATGGGCTGATGATCCAGAAGAAGAGGATATTGAGCCCTTAGAAACACCTGAGCAGATTAGCCAAACGATTCAAGTTGATATGCCAGGTGAGGCTGCATCAGTAGCATTACCTGAGGAAGATGCCTCGCAAGATATTGCTGAGAGCACTGAGGAAACACCCTCACCACCCATTATTTCCGCTAGACCTGTCACTAAAGTTAAGTCTCAGAAACCTCCTAAAGGTGAGGTTGAGATGATTATCCAAGAAGAAGTGCGCTACACACATAAAGACCTACTCGAGTTCTCAAATACGTACAAGCAAAAGCCTGGAGAATACCCCTGGGAATGGTTACTAAGGGTGTGGGATACTGGTGCACGAAATGTAATATTAGACCAGTCTGAGTTTCTGGATATGGGACCCCTAAGCACAGACTCTTCTTTCAATGTCTCTGCGAGACAAGCTAAAAAAGGATCTAAGTCTTTATTTGGTTGGTTCAATGAAGCATGGACTGCCAGATGGCCTAGATTAGACCAACTTGAAGGTACCTGACCTACCTAGGTACACTGTAGAGGAAGGCATCCAATAGCTTAGAGAAATTGGTATGTTAGAATGGATCTATCAAGATATTCCCATAGACCCAAAAAGGGGGTGTCCTGAGGACATACCCTTTACCACAACCATAAGGAACAAGTTTGTGAAGTGGGCCCCAGCATCTCTTAAGACTGTAATTGCTATTTTATGTGCACCAGGATTAACAGTGGGCACTGCCCTAAGCGAACTCCGACATTTGTCCACAATGGGGCTGATTGATCCCCATGATGGTAGAGGGCAGGTGTCAGCACTGAATCAACAGAGACAGGGTGGGCGTGGTTATAATAGACAACAAGATTTCAATAATAAAGCAACCTGTCTCGTGTGGAATTATGGCATTGGCTAATTAGCCACAGTGTCCCTAGGAATGAAATAGATAGGAAGCCTACTAAATATTTACATGATCTGTACAGGCAAAAGAATGGTAGATCAGGTGAACAGCAGAATAGACAGTCACGATCGCTCAATCAATTCCCAGACCTGAGCCACTTTACAGACCCACAACCCCTTGAATGAAGGGGAAGCCAGGTCCCTTGTAACGAGGACCCTACTACATCACTGAAGGTTTATACTGTTAGTCTTTCTTCTAGCCTTCCCCAAAGGGACCTGCGGCCTTTCACAAGAGTGACTGTTCATTGGGGGAAAGGAAATAATCAAACTTTTCGGGGATTACTAGACACCAGCTCAGAACTGACACTAATTCCAGGAGACTCAAAATGTTTCGAAGGCCCACCAATCAGAGTGGGGGCTTATGGAGGTCAAGTTATCAATGGAGTTTTAGCTCAAGTACGCCTCACTGTGGGTCCAGTGGGGCCCTGGACCCATCCTGTGGTTATTTCCCCAGTTCCAGAATGCATCATTGGAATAGACATACTTAGTAACTTTCAGAACCCCCATATCGGATCCCTAAAATGTGGAATAAGGGCTATCATGGTAGGAAAGGCCAAGTGGACACCATTAGAATTGCCATTACCTAGGAAAATAGTAAACCAAAAGCAGTACCGCATTCCTGGAGGGATTGCAGAGATCAGTGCCACCATCAAAGACTTGAAAGATGCAGGGGTGGTGATTCCTACCCCATCCCTGTATAACTCACCTATTTGTCCTGTAAAGAAGACAGATGGATCCTGGAGAATGACAGTGGATTATCATAAACTTAACCAGGTGGTGACTCCAATTGCAGCTGCCATTCCAGATGTGATTACATTGCTTGAGCAAATTAATACTTCTCCTGGTACATGGTATGCAGCTACTGATCTGGCTAATGCCTTCTTCTCAATACCAGTCTCAAAGGACCACCAGAAGCAGTTTGTCTTCAACTGGCAGGGGCAACAATATACTTTCACAACTCTCCCCCAGGGGTACATCAACTCTTCTGCCCTATGCCATAATTTAGTCCGAAGGGACTTTGACCACCTGTCTATTCCACAAAATGTCACACTGGTCCATTATATTGATGACATTATGCTGATTGGACCCACTAAGGAGGATGTATCAAAGACTCTAGATTCATTGGTACAATATCTGCGTACAAGGGGTTGGGAAATTAACTCAACAAAGATTCAGGTACCCTCCACATCAGTAAAATTTCTATGGGTCCAGTGGTGTGGAGCATGTCGAGATATTCCTACTAAAGTGAAGGATAAGCCATTGCATTTAGCGCCCCCAACGACTAAAAAAAAGGCACAACACCTAGCGGGCCTCTTCGGATTTTGGAGGCAACATATTCCTCACTTGGGTGTTCTACTTTGACCTATTTATCAAGTGACACGAAAAGCCTCCAGTTTTGAGTGAGGCCCAGAACAAGAAAAGGCTCTTCAATAAGTTCATGCTGCCGTGCAAGCTGCTTTGCCACTGGTACCATATGATCCAGCTGATCCAATGGTGCTAAAGGTGTCTGTTGTAGATAAAGATGCAGTGTGGAGTCTTTGGCAGGCCCCTATTGGTGAATCACGTTGGGATTTTGGAGTAAAGTCTTGCCATCCTCTGCAGACAACTACTCACCCTTTGAAAAACAGCTGTTGGCCTGTTACTGGTCCTTGGTGGAGACTGAACGCCTCACCATGGGCCACCAAGTCACCATGAGGCCTGAATTACTTATCATGAGCTGGGTATTGTCTGACCCACGTAATCATAAAGTTGGACGTGCGCAGCAACACTCCATTGTTAAATGGAAGTGGTATATATGAGATCGGGCCAAAGCAGGACCTGAAGGAACAAGTAAGCTGCATGAAGAAGTGGCCCAAATGCTCACAGTCTCAACTCCTATCACATTGCCTTCTTTCTCCCAGTCTGCACCTATGGCCTCCTGGGGAGTTCCTTACCCTATTTTACCTGAAGACCAAAAAAGTCATGTTTGGTTTACAGAAGGCTCTGCATGATATGCAGGTGCCACTTGTAAGTGGACAGCAGCAGCACTACAGCCCCTTTCTGGGATCTCCCTGAAGGACAGTGGTGAAGGGAAATATTCCCAATGGGCAGAACTTTGAACAGTGCACCTGGCCGTTCAGTTTGCATATAAGGAAAAATGGCGAGATATGAGACTGTATACTGATTCATGGGCTGTGGCGAATGGCTTGGCTGGATGGTCAGGGAATTGGAAGGACCATGATTGGAAAATTGGTGACAAGGAGGTGTGGGGAAGAGGTATGTGGATAGACCTCCCTGAATGGGCCAAGAAAGTAAAGGTAATTGTGTCTCACGTGAACTCTCACCAAAGGATTACCTCTGAAGAGGAGGACTTTAATAATCAAGTGGATAAGATGACACGCGCTGTGGAGACTGGTCCTCCTCTTTCCTCTGCCACTCCTGTTAGCGCCCAATAGGCACATGAACAAAGTGGACATGGTGGCAGGGATGGAGGTTATGTATGGGCACAGCAACATGGACTTCCACTCACCAAGGCTGACTTGGCCACTGCCACTGCTGAGTGTTCCATTTCCCAGCAACAGAAACCAACATTAAGTCCAAGATAGGGGACCGTTCCTCGGGGAGATCAATCAGCAACTTGGTGGCAGGTTGATTACACAGGACCACTTCCATCATGGAGGGGACAGTGTTTGTTCTTACTGGAATATACACCTACTCTGGATATGGGTTTGCCTTCCCTGCACGTGATGCTTCTGCCAAAACTACCATTCGTGTACTTACAGAATGCCTCATCCACCGGCATGGCATCCCACATAGCATTGCTTCAGATCAAGGAACTCACTTCACAGCAAATACAGTGCGGCAATGGACCCATTTCCCTTGGAATCCACTGGTCGTATCATGTTCCTCATCATCCTGAAGCTGCCGGCTTGATAGAACGATGGAATGGGCTCCTAAAGACACAATTACAGCGCCAACTAGGTGGCAACAACTTGCGGGGCTGGGGCAATGTTCTCCAGGAAGCCGTATACGCTCTAAACCAGCGGCCAATATATGGTGCTGTGTCTCCAATAGCCAGAATTCATCGGTCCAGGAACCAAGGGGTGGAAGCTGGAGTGGCACCACTCACTATTACTCCTAGTGATCCCCTTGCAGCATTTTGCTTCCTGTCCCAGCAACCCTGTGTTCCTCAGGCCTGCAGGTCCGGTCCCGAAGGCCTGCAGGTCCGGTCCCGAAGAAAGGAACTCTCCCTCCTGGAAACACAGCATGGATTCCACTGAACTGGCAGCTGAGAATGCCCCCTGGGCACTTTTGACTTCTCATGCCTTTGGATCAACAGGTCAGGAAGGGTGTCACTATACTGAGTGGTGTGATTGATCCTGATTGTCAAGGAGAAATTGGACTGGTGTTACATCATGGAGATAAAGAAGAATATGTCTGGAATCCAGGAGATCCCATAGGCCGACTCTTAGTGCTACCATGCCCTGCTATTAAAGTAAATGGTAAGTTACAGCAACTCAAACCTAACAGGACTTATGATGACCCAGACCCCTCAGGAATGAAGGTCTGGGTCACCCACCAAGCCAAAAACCACAGCCAGCTGAAGTGCTTGCTGAGGGCAAAGGTAATACAGAATGGGTAGCAGTAAAAGGCAGTTCTACCTATCAATTATGACCACATGATCAATTGCAAAAGCAAGGTTTGTAATTGTCAATGTATTTTCTTTTTATGTGATTATTGCATATATTTCCTTTGTTCAAGTATGTTATATCAGATATAATTTGACTCCGTGTGTTTTCATTTATATGTATGATAGATGATTGATGATAAGTATAAGTGTGATTTCATTAATATCTGGAAAGTATATAAGTATGTTGGGTAAAGAATTGTGTACAGGTGCCAGGTTGGCAAGGGGTAGATTGCAATAGTTTATTGTGCCAGCCTGGCCGATAAACACAAGTAGGATTAATTGAAGGGCAGATGGATAAATGGCTAGGTGAGCCTCGCCTTGCTTGTCTCTCGTTCTTTAATCATCGGACTGGCGTGCGGCTGCCTTGCTTGTTCTGTGCCTCAGTTTAAAGGGGTACACTACCTGTGGGATGCCTAGCCTGTGGAATGTGTCGCTGTAAGTTGAGGTCCCTTTAAGCCCACACGATTGGAATGTTCATCTCTGGAGCTGGGGACTGACAGTTGATGAAAGTTGGGGACCTGCCTTGCTGTTTGCTGCCTGGGTATATATAGCCCAGCTCTCTCTACAGAAGGGTACTGGCGACTGGTGACTCTCAAGACCTAAAGGACTGCTAGGGTCTCACTGCTTTATAATTTAACTGTTAATTTCTTGTATTATCTATGTGTATATAATTTAATGGTTCATTTCTTGTGTTATAGATCTATCTTTATAAATATATTTTTATATAATTACTAGCAATCTGGTTTTTCTCTCTAGAGAACCCTGTCCAACACAATGTTCATCAGACACAAACCTGGGGGAAAGTGCTCCAAGCTGAGAACAACAAAAGTAAAAGAAGGGCGACTTGAAATAACTGGAAGAGCTCAGGAAACCATAAGAAGCTTGTATGGTTTCCGAATACAGTCAGTGGTGAGAAATACAAAAAATAAGGCAGAAGGAGGCAGGGTCTTGGAATACACAGACTCATCTTTGCCCTTCTAAGGAATCTGAACGGTGTTGCAAACCTTTTCAATAAAGAGGAGGGAGGGGAAAAAATGAGGAGCTGATGCCAGGGGCTCAAGTGGAAAGCAGATGTTTTGAGAAAGATGGGGGAAGCAAATGTGCAAATGTGCTTGACACATGGATGTATGGATGGATTGTGATAAGCATTGTACGAACCCCAAATAAAATGATTCTTAAAAAGTGAATATATATCCCTAAGACCTGGTCTGAAGGGACTGGTTCAAAATAGGAAACTGAGATCTGTTTTCTCTTAATGCATGCATACAGCTTTTGCATCCTTTAAAAATACTTTCAAATAAAATGGCCACTCCTGGATTACTTTTATTCTGGGAATTTCAGTATGCTTGGCACGCTGCTCCCACAATCTTCCTCTCCCCCGGTTGGAGTAGTAGAGGGCTGGAGTGATCACAGGGATCTTCATCAAGGGAGTGATGTGCTCAAATTTTTAATTTACAGAGCTCTGGTAGCCTCTTGGAGTGAGCAAGCCTGAAGATAAGGGGTTTGAATTTTTGTGAAAAGGGACCAAGAACTAAAACAGAAGGGCAGGAGGGATGGATCTTGGTTAGAGAGGATTGACAGGGTTTGGTTTCTGATTGGGGATTGGGCGCTGGGCACAAGGCCCCAAATTGGGATAGTTTAGAACAGCTTCCATACTCCTAGCTTGGGTCATACCAAGGAAAACTAGAGAGAATGGGATTGGAGAGAAGGCTGATTGGATGAAGATGCTCATAACTTGAAGTACCTGTGCAACACGTAGAGATGCCCAATAAGCAATCTGATACACTGATCTGCAGGTCTGGAAGAGATGTGGGCTAAAAATAAAACTTATTTAAGTTATGAATATAAAGATGGTGGTCCCAGAGAGGGCATGTAGAACAAGAGGAGAGAGTTAAGGACAGAGTCTTAAGACATAACAGCATTTAAGAAGCAGAACTAAAGACCGTGCGGGAATTGTGCCCAGTCCAACAGCGCCCCCTCCTCCACCCCCACATACTGGGGTGATACATGAAGGGAGCGCAACATAGCAGCAAGGGGAGCAAAGCAACTAAGTCACAAAGGAATCCCGAAAATAGACTTCAGACTCAGAGGGCAGGGCTGGGCATCTGATCAGACTCAAATGGAAAACATACATAAGGGTCAGCACACAGACCTGGAACTATTTATAGTCCCTTTCTTCCTCTTCTTCTTTTTTTTCATGTCTATCTATATAAGATAGGCAAGATAAACAATCCCAAGGTAAAAACAGCGGGACCAACAGTTCTGGGGGGACAGGAGAGAGGTGTGGGGATAGGGAAGGTGGAGCCAACAAACTCAGGGACAAGGGAACAAGAAAACTAAAATCAATGGTGAGGAGGGTGTAGAATGCCTGGTAAGGTTTGTGTAAGGGAAATGTAGCTGAGAGGAATTACTGAGAGCCGAATGAAGGTCATACATGAGACGGGGACAGGAGGAAGGTAAAAGGAAATAGAGGAAAGAACCAAGAGGCAAAAGACATTTATAGAGGCATCAATAGAGGCATTTACATTTGTAACTGTATTAATATATAATGATATGGATATAGGCCCATGTACACATATTATATGTAAGTATTAAGGAAACGTATAGACATTGGGCCTCTACTCAAGTACTCCCTCAATGCAAGAACACTTTGTTCTAATCACCTGGCATTCTGTGATGCTCACCTTCCCAATCTGACTGCTGAAGACAAAGTGGGTGCATAAGCAAATGTGGTAAAGAAAGCTGATGGTGCCCAGTTATTAAAAGATAAAGTGTCTGGGGTCTCAAATGCTTGAAGTTAAACAAGCGGCCACCTAACAGGGAAGCAGCAAGTCCACATGGAAGAAGCACACCAGCCTGTGTGGTCATGAGGTGTCAACAGGATCAGGTATCAGGCATCCAAAAGACCCAAAATAAACAGCCATTTTGATACCAACGAGGGGTGTCAGAGTGGAGACCCAAAGTCCACCTATAGACAATTGGACATCCACACACAATAGAGTTACAGGAAGGGATGATTCAGCCAGGGTGTTGTATAGCACAGACAAACACAACATTCCTCTAGTTCTTTAATGCGCCCCAACCACTATCCCACTATCATGACCCCAGTTCTACCTTACAAATTTTGCTAGATCGGAGCATATACACTGGTACGGATAAGAACTCTTGACACATGGAATACAGATAAGATTAACACACACACACCCGAGGAACAGTATTGGAAGTAGTGATACCCTGAGGGGAGGGGAAAAGTGGGGGGGGGGGAAGAGGAAGAAAGGGAGAACTGATCTCAAGGCTCAATGTAGAACCCAGCCCCACCAAGGAGATAAACAACAGAAACATGGGTGGAGGGAGACAGCAGACAGTGTAAGATATGAAAATAATAATTTATAATTTACTAAGGGTTCACGAGGGTGGAAGAAGAGGGGGACAGGGCAAAAAGAGGAGCTGATACCAAGGGCTCAAGTAGAAAGAAGTGTTTTGAAAATGATGGCAACATATGTACAAATGTGCTTGATATAATTGATGTATTAACTGTCATAAGAGCTGTAAGAGCCCCCAGTAAAACGATTAAAAAGCAGCAGCAGGGAGAGGTGTAAAAGCCCCCAAAGCTGCAGAGACAGAATGATTAGAGGGGTAGAACAAGGAGACTGTACATCGTTGGACGCTAAGGGGGAAGAAAGATGATTAAAGGAAGTGGTGGACAATGTTAAAGTTTGTGTAGAGAGCAAGCATTATGAGACATGAAAAGACTTCTCTGGAGTTCACTGCTAGAGAAAAGTGATTGGAGTGGAAGTAGAAGCATGACTGCAGGGTCTGGGGGTGAATGGGAGGTGTGGGGAAGTAGACAGTGATTGTTGTTGGCGTTCGGTTCTGATTCATAGCAACACGATACACAAAGAACAACACAGGACCTGATCTTGTGCCATGCTCTTAATTGTCAAATGTGAGTCCATTGGAGCGGCCACGGTGTCAAATCATCTCACTCAGGGTCTTCCTCTTCCTTGCTGACCCTCTACTATACCAAGCATTATGTCCTTCCCCAGGGACTGGTCTCTCTTGATAACATGTTCTAAGTGTGTGAGAGGAAGTATCAGCATCTCCAGTCCTAAGGGGCAATCTTGCTATACCTTTCACAATACTGATTTGTTGGTTCTCCTGGCTGTCCATGGCACTTCCAGCATTCTTCACCAGCAGCATCATTCAATCGCATCAGTTCTTCTTTGGTCCTTCTTACTCATTGTCCAACATGTATAAGCATATGGGGCAAATGAAAATACTGTATCTTGCGTCAGGTACACCTTGGTGCTCAAAGTGACTTCCTTTTTTTGATCACTTGAAAGAGGTGTTGTGTAGCAGTTATGCCCAATGCAACATGTCATCTAATTTATTGACTGCTGCTTCTGTGGGCATTGATTGTTGACTCAAGCAAAATGAAATCCTTGACGACTTTAATTTTCTCTGTTTTGTCTACTGGCCAGTTATGAAGATTTGGGTTTTCTTTACATTGACTTACCACCCATATTGAAGGCTGTAGTCGTTGATTTTCAGCAGCAAGTGCTTCAAGTCTTCCTCACTTTCAGCAAGCAAGATTGAGACATCGACTTATTGCAGGTGGTTAATAAGCCTTCTTCCAATCCTGATGCTGTGGTGTTCCTATGGTCTTCTCAGATTATTTGCTCAGCGTGCAGATTTCCTTTCTCAGATTATTTGCTCAGCATGCAGATTGAATACTGAGATAGTTTATTGTGCCAACCTGGCCGATAAATACATGTGGGATTAATTGAAGGACAGAGAGATAAATGTCTCGGTGAGCCTCGCCTTTCTTGTCTCTCGCTCTTTGATCATCAGACCAGTGTGCGGCTGCCTTGCTTGTTCTGTGCCTCAATTTGCAAGCTACACTACCTGTGGGACACCTAACCTATGGATTGTGTCACTGTAATTTGAGGTTCCTTAAAGACCTGCCTTACCAGAGAATTGGAATGTACATCTCTGGAGCTGGGGACTGGCAGTTGGTGACCTGGCTGATGGTGACCTGCCTTGCTGTTTGCTGCCTGTGCTGGGATAGCCTAGCTCTCTCTACAGAGGACTACCTGGCAGCCCTCAAGACTTTGAGGGACTGCCAGTGTCTCACAGGAGTGAGTTGCACTGAGCCATTTGTACTGCTTTATAATTTAACTGATCATTTCTTGTGTTATATAGCTATCTATCTATCTATCTATGTATATATATAATTACCAGCAATCTGGTTTTGTCTCTCTAGAAAACCCTAACAGAGATACGTATGATGCACGCATACAATCCTGTTGCACTTCCTTCCTGGTTTTAAGTCATGCCGTGCTCCTTGGTTCTGTCCCAATGACTGCCTCATGGACCTATGTACAGCAGAGTTTCCCAAAGCAGGTGACTGCACCCCAGGGAGCTGGAAAGGCAAATCCTGTATTATGGGCTTCAATACAATGTTTTTAATTGCCGGGGAATGCTGACTAATTTTTTTCTGAAAAGGGAATGATAGGCCAAATAAGTTTGGGACTCTGATGGACAGGATCTGCATAAGCACAATGAAGTGTAGTGGAATTCCCATTCTTCTAAAAGTTGTCCATAGTTTGTGATCCAAGAGTCAAATATCAATAATACAAAGACATCTTTCCGGTATATTCTCTGCTTTCCACCAAGATCTGCCTGTGTCAACAATGATGTGCCTTCTGTTGTTTCCTCTTCTGAATTCAGCTTGAATTTCTGGTAGCTCCTTGTCAATGCACTGCTGCAACCACTTAAACATTATCTTCAGCACAATTTTACTTGCATGATATTAATATTAACAATTAATATTAATATTAACAATATTAATGATATTGTTCAAAACGTCCTCATTTTGCTGCATCAGCTTATTTTGGAATGGACCTAAGTAAGGATCGTGGATTCATTATTTCAAGATCATTAATGAATGAGTATAAGGCATGAGGGTAATTGGGGATATAGAGTCCAGAAGGGCTTTTAACATGACAAAGATACTAAAAGAACACTAACCAGGACCGTGCAAGTGGGGGGAAGACCAAAGAAATTACTTAGTGCAAAGAATGCAGGATCAGTGTTTGCCAAAATGTGGAGCCATTAGAATTCTCCTTCATGTTGCTGGGAAACACTGCATGCTCCTCAAAAAGTTAAGTACAGCAAATGATTATGTTGTTGTTAGGGACCACTGACTCCGTTCCAACTCACAGTGACCCTAGATCAAACAGGACAAAACACCACGTGGTCTTTCCCCATCCTAACAATGGTTCTTATGTCTGAGCCTGTCCTTACAGCCACTGGGTCAATCCATCCCGCCTGTGGCCTTCCTCTTTTGCACTGCTCTTCCACTTTACCAGGCACAGTGTCCTTTTCCAGGAACTGCTCTCCCCTGATCACAGACGAAATACATGAGCCTGAGCCTCACCATCCTTGCCTCTAAGGAGCATGTTGGCTGTACTGTACTTCTTCCAAGACAGATCTGTTTGTTCTTTGAAAATCTGTGATACCATCAAGAGTCTACACCAGCATCACAATTCAAATGCATCAATTCTTCTTTATTCCCTGTCCAATTTCCACATGCATATAAAGTGAGTGCAAACACTATGGCTTGGATCAGGCACACTTTACTCCTCAAGGTAAACCCTTGCTAGTCAACACTTTCCAGGGGTCTTATGTAGCCGATTTGCCAAATGCAATGCGTCCCTTGATCTCTTGACTGTTACTTCAATGGGCATTGACTTTAGTCCACACTAGATTAAATTCATGACAACTTCAACCTTTACTCTGTTTATCATGAAGTTTCCTACTTGTCCAATGGTGAGGATTTGAGTTTTCTTTACATTGACTTGTAATCCATACTGAAAGCTGTAAACTTGATCTTCATCAGCAAATGCTTCCAGTCCTCCTCACTTTCAGCAAGCAAGGTTGTGTCATCTGCATATCACATTTTGTTAATAAGTCTTCCTCCAATCCTGATGCCACATTCTTCTTCATGTAATCCAGCATCTTTGATGAGTTAACATACAGATTGAAGTATAGTGAGAGGAAACAATCCTGCCACAACCTTTCCTGATTTTAAGCCATGCAGTCTTCCCTGGTTCTATTCACACAACTGCCCCTTGATCCATGTACAAGCTCTGAATGAACACAATGAAGTGTTCCCGAATTCCCATTCTTCTCAAGGTCATCCACAGGTTATTATGGTCCACACAGTCGAGTGCCTTTGCATAGTCAATGAAACACAAGTAAACATCTTTCTGGTGTCCTCTGCTTTGAGCCAGGATCAATCTGCTGATGTCAGCAATGATATCCTTTGTTCCACGTATTCATTCTTTGGAATCCAGCCTGAACTCCTGGCAGTATGCTGTCAATGAGTTGCTGCAACCATTGTTGGATGATCTTGAGCAAAATTTTCCTTGTATGTGATCAGTGCTATTGTTCTATAGTTTGTGCATTCTCTTGGGTCACCTTTCTTGGGAATGGGCAAAATATGGATCTCTTCCAGTTAATTGACCAAATTTCCTGGCATAGCTGAGTGAGTACTTCCATTGCTTCTTCAGCTTTCTCAAACATTTCGATAGGTATTCTGTCAATTCCTGGTGCCTTAGTTTTGGCTGATGCTTTCAGTGCAATTTGAACTTCTTCCATCATTACCATTGGTTCTTGCTCATGTGCTATCTTCTGAAATGGTGGACGAATTCTTTCTTGTCCAGTGACTCTGTGTCTTCTTCCCATCTTCTCTTGATGCTTCCTGCATCATTCAAAATTTTGCCTCTAGAATCTTTCAAGATTGCAATTTGAGGCTTGAATTTTCTGTTCTTGAGTTTTTTCAGTTTCCGATATGCTGAGTGTGTCTTTACCTCTGATTATCAACTTCTAGGCCCTTGCACATTTCCTTATAATATTTGGTTTTGTCTTCTTTAGCTTCCATTTGACATTTTCTTCCATTTTCTTTGATTAATAATTGCAAGTTTCAGACTCTCTTCTGATGTCCACTCTGATACTTTCTTTTCTGTCTTTTTAATGATCTTCTGCTTTCTTCATGAATGATGGTCTTAATGTCCTCACAGAGCTCCACAGGTCTTCTGTCATTAGGGTTCAATGAGTCAAATCTGTTCTTGAAATTTAGGTGGGATAGACTCAACCTTGTTTGGGTCTTGTGGACTTGTTTGGATTTTCTTCAGCTTTACCCTGAACATATATATGGACATCCATATGCATATTAGCAGTCGATGTCCTTCTTCAAGGACTGTTCTCCCTTGGCCTAGTTTTTGCTGCTTGTTTGGCCAGCCTCTGGTCTGGTTTTAGCTGTTGATGTTGATCTACTTCATCTTCTCTTCCCACAGATGTCGTCAATTTGATTTCTGTGTACTCCACCTGGAGAAGTGTCCATGTGTATGCCTGCCTTTTGGGTTGAAAAAAAGAGATTTGCTATGAATAAGTCGTTGGTTTTATAATTCGGTCATGTGATCTCGTTTCATTTCTATCCCCGAGTCCATATTTTCCAAGTACTGTTCCTTCCTCCTTGTTTCCAATTTTTTGTGTTCCAATCACCAATAAGTATCAATTCATTATGACTGTATGTTTGATTAATTTCCAACTGAAGTTGTTGGTAGATTCTTCAATTTCTTTATCACTAGTTTGTGGTTGGTGTATAAAGTTGAATAGTAGTTGTATTGACCGGATTTCCTTGAAGGCGGATAGATATCATCCAATCACCGATAGCACTGTACTTCATGATGGATTTAGCAAGATTTTTTGTGAGAATCATTGCCACACCATTCCTCTTGACTGTGTTATTCCTGGCTTAGTAAATCATATTATTTTCTGATTTAAAATGGCCAATGCCAGTCTGTTTCAGTTCACTAATGCCTAGGATCTCAGTCTTCATGTGTTCCATTTCACTTTTGACTACTCCCAATTTTCCAAATTCATACTTCACATATTCTAAGTTCCAGCCATTAGAAGATTTTAGTAGCTGTTTCTCTTCCCCTTGAGTCGGCCCATCAGCAAAGGAAGATCTCCGAGGCTCTGCTCCTAAAGGCCATATCCTGCTCACGTCACCATGGTTGATTCCCATCCAAGAAATCAGCTCCTCTTCAGTCATCTTTTGAGTACCCTCAGGCGTTATCTATACCAATGCTTGTTCTCCTTTGTTTAGGCTTTCAGTATTGGAAAATCCTTTGAAGCTGTGCGTTAGGGTTTCAGCTACTTTTTCCTCCAAAGCGGAGAAGCTCAGCTGAAGCCTGGTCACTGTGGGTGACCCTGCTGGCACTTGAAATACCAACGACATAGCTTCCAGCAGCCCAGCCACACACAAGCCCCCACATTACGAAGAACTGACAGACAAGTGAATATCGATGATTTGTTCTATACGTTTCATATTCTGTCGGTCACCTTTCTATGGAATTTGTACACATATGGGACTTTTCCTATTATTTGACTTAGTCTTCCAAATTTCTTGGCATAAACGAGTGTGTACTTTCAGTGTTCATCAGATGTTGAAACATTTCAA
The DNA here is from genome assembly GCF_050624435.1 of Tenrec ecaudatus. Classification (NCBI taxonomy): domain Eukaryota; kingdom Metazoa; phylum Chordata; class Mammalia; order Afrosoricida; family Tenrecidae; genus Tenrec; species Tenrec ecaudatus. The sequence goes on from NC_134530.1 coordinate 68,221,103, forward strand.
TTGACATTCCATCCATTCCTGGAGCCTGGTTTTTGGTTAATGCTTTCAGTGCAGTACTATTGGTTCTAGCTCATAAATTACCTCCGATGGCAACTAGGGCTTTTTGGTTTTTTGGTGCAGAGACTGTGTATTCTTTCCATCTCTTTTGGTGCTTCTTGTATCTTTCATTATTTTGCCCATAGAATCTTTCGATGTTGCAACTGGAAGCTTGAATTGCTTCTTTGTTCTTTCAGCTTAAGACAGGCTGAGCATATTCTTCCTCTGTGGGTTTCTCACTCTAGGGTTTTGCACATTTCATCCTAATGTTTGACTTTGCCTTGTGGAGCTGCCCTTTTCTATCCAGCTCTTTGACTTCATCATTCCTTCCTTAGCTACTCTATGATTAAGTACAAGTTCCAACGTCTCTTGTAGCATACACTTTGATCTGTCGTTCTTTCGTGTCTCTTTAACGACGTTTTGCTTTCTTCATGAATGAGGCTCTTGCTGACATCCCACAACACATCAGGTCTTCTGTAGTTAGGGTTTGATACCACAAATAATGTTCTTGAGATATTCTCAAAATTCAGGTGGGATATCCTAGTTATTTTGGCTCTCATGGACTTGTTTTAATTTTCTTCAATTTCAACGGGAACGTACATATGAACAATTGATGGTCTGTTCCACAATCAGCCCCTGGTTTCAGCTGCTGGTATTTCCCACAGATGCAGTCATTTGATTTCTGTGTATTCCATCTGGGGAAGTCCATGTATATAGTCACCTTTAATATTGGATAAAAAGGTATTTTCGATAAAGAAGTCATTTGTCTTACAAAATTCTATCATGCAATCTCTAGCTGCATTTCTATCACCAAGACCAACTACTGCGCCTTCTTCTTTGTTTCCAACTTTTACATTCCAATAGTCAATCATTATAAGTTCATCTTTGCATGTTTGATCCATTTCAGACTGAATACATAAGTAGAATTCTTCAATTTCTGCATCACCAATTGGGTTGTTAACCCCAAGTTCAGCAATTCAAGCCCACCAGCAGCTCTGTGGGAAAAAGATGAGGCTTTCTACTCCCATAAAAAGTGACAGTCCTGGAAACCCAGAGGGGGCAGTTTTGTCCTGTGAACTCTGAGTTCACTGTAACCTGGATGCTCTGAGTTCACTGTACCCTGTGAACTCTGAGTTCACTGTAGCCTGGATGCTCTGAGTTCACTGTACCCTGTGAACTCTGAGTTCACTGTACCCTGGATGCTCTGAGTTCACTGTACCCTGGATGCTCTGAGTTCACTGTACCCTGGATGCTCTGAGTTCACTGTACCCTGTGAACTCTGAGTTCACTGTGCCCTGGATGCTCTGAGTTCACTGTAGCCTGGATGCTCTGAGTTCACTGTGCCCTGGATGCTCTGAGTTCACTGTAGCCTGGATGCTCTGAGTTCACTGTAGCCTGGATGCTCTGAGTTCACTGTGCCCTGGATGCTCTGAGTTCACTGTACCCTGGATGCTCTGAGTTCACTGTGCCCTGGATGCTCTGAGTTCACTGTAGCATGGATGCTCTGAGTTCACTGTAGCCTGGATGCTCTGAGTTCACTGTAGCATGGATGCTCTGAGTTCACTGTACCCTGGATGCTATGAGTCAGCATTGACTCAATGGCAGTGAGTTTGCTTTGGTTTTAGAGCTTTAATGGCTGGTGTATAAATCTGAGTAAAGTCATCATTTGGGTTTCCTTGAAGATGGATAGACATTATCGTATTACAGACAGCATTGTTCTTCAAGAAAGATTGAAATACCCTTTTTGATGAAGAATGCAATGTCATTCCTTTTGAATCTATCATTCCCGGCATAGAAAACCGTTTAATTTTCTGATTCAAAATGGCCAATACCAGTCCCTTTCAGCCTAGAATACTGATCTTTGTGTTTCGTTTTTTTTTTTGTTTTTTTTTTAAATTTTAACAATTTATTGGGGCTCATACAATTCTTTTCACAGTTCATATATATACATACATCAATTGTATAAAGCACATCTGTACAGTCTTTGCCCTAATCATTTTTTTCTCTTTTCTTCTTTTACATTTTATTAGGAACTCATACAACTCTTACCACAATCCATACATATACATACATCAATTGTATAAAGCACATCCATACATTCCCTGCCCCAATCATTCTCAAGGCATTTGCTCTCCACTTAAGCCCCTTGCATCAGGTCCTCTGTGTTTCGTTTTTAATGACTTCCAATTTTATAGATTCATACTTTGTACATCCCAAGTTCCAATTATTAATGGCCACTTGCAGTTGTTTCTTCTCATTTTGAGGCGCGCCCGATCAACACATGACAGCCCTGACGCCTTGACTGCTGCCACAGGCTTTAGTCCCTCCATTTCTTGTGTCTGACCCAAATTAGAGAAGGGAGTCTTCCTCATTCACATTTTCAAATCCCTCTGACCTGATGGGTTCATCTTCCGGTACTATCTCTGAAAATGTTCTGCTTCTATTTATAAGGTTTTCTTGTTATTACTGTTTTTAATTAAAAGATCATTTCATTGGGGGCTCTTATAGCTTTTATAACAATCCATACATCAATTGTATTGAGCGTATTTGTCCTTATGTTGCCATCATTTTCTAAACATTCTATTTGAGTCCTTGGTATCAGCTCCTCTGTTTTCCTCCCTCCCTCCCTCCTCTCCTCTCCCCCTTGTGACCCATTGATAAATGATTATTTTCATATCTTACATGGACTGCTGTCTCCCTTCACCCACGGTTTCTGTTGTTCATCCCCTTTGTGGGGGGTAGTGGTGGTCATGTGTCAATCATTGCAATTAGCTTCCCCTTACTCTCCTGCTGTCCTTACCTTCCCCCCACCCTCCTGGTATCGCTACTCCCATTTCTGTTCCTGAGGGGTTTATCTGACCTGGATTCTGTGTTTCATGAGCTCTTATCTGTACCAGTGTACACGATCCGTTGTAGCTCTAAGTGAAAGGCAGAACTGGGGTCATAATAATGGGGGGTGAGGAAGCCTCAAGGAACCAGAGGAATATTGTGTGTTTCATCGGTGCTATACTGACCCTTCTGTAAAGGGATGTCCCATTGTCTACAGATGGGTTTGGGTTTCATCTGTTCTCACCCCCCTCATTCTCAAGTTTTATTGTTTTTTTGGGGGTCTTCTGATGCGTTACCTGATCCCATTGACACCTCATGATTGCACCAGCTGGTGTGCTTCTTCCATGTGGGCTTGTTGCTTCTCTACTAGATGGCCGCTTGTTTATCTCCAAGCCTTTAAGACTGCAGACTTGCTATCTTTTGATAGCCAGGCACCATCAGCTTTCTTCACATTTGCTTGTACGTCCATTTTGTCTTTGGTGATCAGGCAGGGAGGGTGAGCATCACAGAAAGCCAGGTTGCTAGAACAAAGTGTTCTTGCATTGAGGGAGGACTTGAGCAGAGGCCCAAAGAGACTGTAACTTTTGATGGTTATAAAAAGCCTCATCTTTCTCCTGCAGAACAGCTGGTGGTTTCCAAGTGCTTATTTCAATGTTAGCCGCCCAAAGTATAGCTACAATGCCATCAGGCCTCCTAATGAAATACCAAGGCCTCCTAAAGGAGTCTAGTGGTGATGTGGGTTAAATCTTGGCCTGCTTACAGCAGAGTCGATAGTTCAAACTCACCAACTGATCCATGGAGAAAGATAAAATTTTTGGAGACTTCTTTGTTGTGTATATCTTTTTCCACAATTAAAAATAATAATTACATGACTAACAATGAATACAAGGAAGAAGAAAATGTTCTAGAATTGATTGTGTTGGTAATGGTACAACTCTTCTTCATATGATTGAATTATTGAATTATATGACATGTGGATGAAGTGCCAAAAAAAAGGAAAACAAAAAATTTGAATATTCAACTATTAAAAGAGAGTATATTCTAGGGTATGCTATGATACAGATGAACTTTGAAAACATCATGCTCAACAAAATAAGCCAGACACACAAAAAAATAAGTACTTTATGATTCCACTTATATAAAATAAACAAATACATGAAAGGCAGAAAATAGATGACTGGTTACCATAGGTCCCAGGGAGGCAGAAACCAGGAGTTAATGCTGAATAGATATGTGGTGATTAAAAAGTTTTAGAAACAGAGAGTGGGGTCAGCTGCACAACACTGGATTTTACACATAAAAAGATAAAAATTTATGTCCAAAGGAGTTTCAAACATTTCATGGGGAAACTCCATGAATTTTAATTCTGTTTCCCCACGAACTTTTTGAAGCACACATGTATGTATTATATCTACATACACACACAATGTATCACAATTAATGACCCACAAACTAGGGACACTAGAGGGAGAGCAAGGAAAGGCAGCAGTAAAATGGCAAAGCGAAAGGAAGGGGATTGTGGTGGTTACATAATATGATGACATGTTGGGACTTGAGAGGATTAAGAGTGAATGGGTGGAGTCTAGTCTGTCAATCAAATCATAGCCAATGAGGTCTCTTTGTGGGCATGGCTTTCCCCTAAGGCAGAAGACACATCCTCTTTCTGCTCACTCCCTTGGAGACTCTTTACCGTTGCTGCAAACTGAGCGGTCCTCCCTTGGAGACTCTTTACTGACAAGACACATGGCACTACGCCCTGGGAGCTGGAGAAGCCACATGGACATCCCCTGATGCAGCCAAAACCCTGGACCTGGAGAAGCCATGTGGAGACGCCTGCCAGCGCTGAGGTTCTTGCAACGCCACTGGATCTACAAGACTTCCTACCCACTGGCCTGTGATCTTCCTGCATTGGGCATCACTGCATGTGTTTCATGAGTCTGAAGAGGACTTTATAGATTGGTGTTGGACATATGGGCTAATATCAGACTTATGGACTTGATCTGGACTGGGCTGGGATGTTTCCTCAAAGTTCAACTGCTCTTTATATCGACCTCTTCTTATACACATATGTGTCCATGAATTTGTTTCTCTAGCCTACCTAGACTAACACAGGGAGCATCCCAGGGCACATGAGATTTGATTCCATAGGGGAAAAGGTGGTTGTCATAGAGAAAAAGTATAATTCACTGCCTAACAGAAGCATTCCTCTGGCACCTACATTTTGTCCAGGGCAAAGAGACATGTCTGGGAGAACGGCACAGATTACATCTGCTATGTAATCTATGTATCCCTGAGTTTTCATTCCAAGGCTATGTGAAAGCTAGAAAACAATTTCAGGGCTGCGGTTTAGAGGAGCATTTAGTATGCCAACCTGTAGTACAGGAAAACAGAAAAACTCCTTGGGACTAATGAGCCTGAGAATTTATTACTGGAGACTGAAGAAACCAGAAATAATCATTCAGGTCATCAAGTAAGTAAACAGACATGGAGAAATCAGATCACCTGTTCTTGATATACATAAGCAGCCTCCTGACATCCTGAGAGCATGTGAACTCATCAAGAGGTCAAAATAGGGACCCAGGATCCACAGAGGCAGAAGTTAAAGGAAAAAGGAGAAAGTTTGTTCTGCGGGACAAAATCCACATTTAAGTATCAGGGCATCGTGGGCTGTCAAATGAGTCGAGTCTGCTTTCTACTCCCACCAGTAACCTTGGTCTGCAGGCTGGCAAATCCTCTATACGTGTTAGCCTGTGTTCACCAATGACAAGTGACGCCAGGTTTCCAGCAGTTTGACACTCTGAATCCGCAGGACCAAACAGACAAGGAACCACAATCCCTGATCCTAATGCTAACAACGCTAACCTTTAGTGGGTTATTCTCCGAAATCCAGAACAGATGCCCAAGGCAGAGGGAAATAAATGCATACCCCTTAGCAGTTTCTCTGGACCACAATCAAGAGCTGACCCAGGGTGGGCGTTTGGAAAGATTCAGCCTCCGTCCTGCCTGGTGCTGGGATCAGCTCACACGGCTCCTGTGTCCACGGGGCACAGAGGATACATTGTCCATAAGGAGGCTTATTCTCTACAAGAACCTCAGACAAAGGGAGAGGTTGTTTCCAGCTGCCTGGGGGAGGTGGGAAGGGGGTGGGAAGAGAGACCAGCCTTGCACTGGGGCATTCCTGCAGAATTCAGCTTCTCTTTGCCAGCAGAACCAGAGCTGGCCCCCACTTCAGTCTTAATGCCAACTCCTCCCCAGAACCCATTATGGAGTCCAGAGGAGCAATTGGCGACAACATATCTATTTTGGCTCATTCCCAAGAAAACAGACAGAGAGGTAAGCTAGCTAGCTAATGGCAGTAATAGACACCAGAGAGCAAAGAAGCGGGTGATCGGAGCAATGAGTAGACGGGAGGTTTCAGCAAGAACTGAATCCCAGCACTGAGGCTCAACCAGAGCAGGAGGGATTACAGGCAATGGTGACTATGCTGACATTGGTTCACAGTTCAGTAAGCCTCCACCTTTGGGCTGTTTTAAAATCTTGAAGTTTTGCACAACTGCTGTTTCCTTCATCCTAGACCCATACTCTTTGCCCAGATGCCCCAAGGATAGGACAAAGTACGATTTCCAGGCAAAACAGGGGCATCAGAAACAGGAATACTGTGAGAGTGGGATATTTGATAAACCCTAAATATGGAGCCCTGGTGGTATAGTGGTTATGAGTTGGTCTGCGATCTGCATGGTTGGCAGTTCAAAACCACCAGCAGCTCCTCTGGAGAAAGACTGGGCTTTCTACTCCTGTAAAAAATTAGTCTCGAAAACCCACAGCGGGTTGCAATGAGTCAGCACTGACTGGATGGCAACCAGGTGTTTTTTTAGACTTTTAAATCTGAGCCATATGCTGTCTTCAAGGAAGCTTTACAAATTCCCTCCAGAGGGAAAGCCATCCCTCCACCAGTGTGAGGACTACACAGCCTCCTGTGAGAGTTTATATGGTTGTATGAGCTCCCATAGGAGCTCTGGTGGTGCTATGGTTACAGCATTTGGCTGCTCACCAAAAGGTTGGTGGTTGGAATCCACCAGACACTGTAGGATGCCCTTTGAACCCTATGGGGCAGTTCTCCGCTCCCACAGGATCATGACCAGTCTGAAATTACTCATCAGCAGTGATGTGGGTTTGGTTGGCAAAGGTCCCAAAGAGGGAGATGCTACACAGGTTCATGTACCTTAGATTTTTTTGAAGGGTACCAGGGGCAGGGGAAATAAGAACAGGTGTGTGGCTGCCTCCAGAAGCCGCCGCGTCTGCGCGGGCCTTTCTACTCCCATCATTACAGGCTGGGAGACCCCAGGGGCAGTTCTGGCCTGTCCTTTAGGGCTGCTACGAGTGGGCGTCGCCTCAATGACACTGAGCTTGGTTTTCGGTTTTGGCTCAAGAACACAAAATATAGGAGCGATCCCACACAGCAGGACATTTCCACTCTCAAAAGACAAGGAATTCGTTTCAAATAGTTATGGCGGGGATGAATGATCAGCCTAGAACCACAATGAAACTAGAGTTGGCGCCACTCATGGTGAGGGAGTCTTTTGGTGGAGTCAAGGGGAGGTCTCCAACAAGGCCCTCGGGGTCAGCGCAGCACTCTGAACCCTATGCAGTAGAGCCAGTTGTGCCATTCCCAGTGGCAGAGACCCAAGTGACAATGACCCTTAGGCAGGCTAACCGAGGAGGAAGAGGGCAGCTCTACGTGGGAGGGAACATTTGCCCCGACTCAGCGGCCCCTCTGCACTGTGTCCTGTGCTGGTCGGTGATCTCTGTGGATACCATTCCTCTTCTTGATGCAACAGAACAGACTTGACATCTGGAGCCACTGGTCCAGTCCTTTGCTGCCACAGTCTGGTGGAATTCTGCTAGCCAAGTACTTCCATGGGGTGGGGAAAAGGCAGCTGGAAGCTATGAGCAGAGGGGGAGACTTCAGACTTCCAGATCAAAGCTAATTCAAGCCAAACAAACTTTATAGAGAGGACAAATTAGGTACCTTGCAGCGCCCTTGAAATTGTCTCTGATCATTAATAGCTCTCGTAAATAGCTGTCACACAGCCCTGAGTCAGTGCCCATCAATTTAAATAACCTTATTCAGGGGAATCAGTTGGCCTCCTTCAGCGGCCTCAACCCCAGTCCTTGTCTACAGAAGGAGATTGCAGGCAAGGCTGAATTTCAAACTCTCTCTCTCTTACTCTGTATAAAAGCCGGCAGAGGTCTAGTGGGCTGCCTCCTGGTTCTTGTGCAACAGGCTTAGTGCAGTAAAGTCATCCTGGGTCAAGTCCAGGAAATCAATGCTGAGAGCAATTAGATCCTGATAAGAATCTGGTCTACCACTGTCCCCCCCAACGTCACCCCACCCCGGCCTCCTCCAAAAGAACTTAGCCAAGGCATCTACTGGAAAAATGGCCCTTCCTCCTCCAGCCCTGGCTGGCAGAGCCATTTCCTGAGCCCTCCTCCACCGGATGGCCCTTCCACATCTTTCTTCGTGTACATGGGGTGAGTGGGGGCTGGTCACAGTAAAGGACAGGGGACTCTGTGACCACATCTCAGGCAAGAGCTGAATTGGCTTCTCTGAGGATGGAGCGCAGAGCAGACCCGAGCTTCAGCAGAGCTCTAGGTGATCAGCCGGTCCCAGGTCACAATTCTCTTCACGGGCAAGGGCGACTGGCCAGGAGGGGCCTGCAGGGAACATCTGAAGGAGAGGCTGCCACAGCTCCGGCGGCATAAAGGACGGACCGGCTCTCCAATACAAATGCGAGGCTGCAGGAAGAATCACTTAATACGGCCCTTCTAGCCAGTCTTTGGACTCCTACACGCTAACTGGGCGAGACTGTGCACATGAGTATATGGAACCGGATGACGGTTGGGACCATCTTGACAAGGCCAGATTGTCAGCACTGAGGTAGTCCTCCATTTTGTTATCTAATTATCCTCCATCTTGTGTGCTAGAAATCCTAACCCTTATGTGTTAATGGGGCAAGATTAAGTCATGCCAATAAGGACTAATTGAAGTTTGAGGAGCTGTGGTGCTGGAGCGCTTACACTCTGGGCTGCTAACTCTAAGGTCAGCAGTTTGTAACCACCAGCCACTCTGAGGGAGGGAGCAGGGCTCTTAACCCTGTAAAAGAGTCGGTCTCAGAAACCCACAGGGGCAGTTCTACCCTGTCCTATAGAGGCTTTTTTAAAAGTTTGCTATGTTAATAGACAGGATTAGGGTAGGTCACATTCAGGTCAGCACCCTTAGCTACATCATACCTTTCACAAAAGCACCAAAGGGACAGATGTGAGCAGACAGCCGGGAACTGACTTCCACCAAGAAGAGAGGCCCCAATACCACCCTTGGGACTCAAGGTCCCTGTGCTGGGAACCTCCCAGACTCAGGAAACAGAGTTGAAACACGGGAGGTGTGAAGCAGGAGCAGAGAAACAGCAGCAGCAGAACTAGGAGATGGTGCCGTTTCTCAGCCTAGAGAGTAAGAGAACTAAGTGCCTTTGGGCCAAGGCTTACTGGTGAAGTGGATGACTGTGGACTTCCTCTGGAGCTGAAGAATTCCGTGACACTTGTCTGAGAAGGGCCATACATATCCTGGATTGCAGCCAGTTACCTCTCTTCTACATAAAACCTCTGATCATGAGTATTCTTTCTGAGTGGTGTGCCCACTGCAACTAATTGAGTGTGCTGTGGAAGGGACGGCCAGGGCAAAATTGGCAAGAAGGTGGGAGAGAAGTGAGCTGACGTCCTCTTCTGGGAATCGAGCTTGGGCTGTTGGTGGTGGGGACCCATCCCTTGTGGAGTTAGAGGAGGAAGTTTCACATTGCCGTCATGCCAGGTTTACAGGGTTCAAGATCTGGTGTCCATCAGATCCGTGCGAGCCCTGGATTAGACTGAGAGGGCCACTGGGACAAAGGGCTGCAGAAACTATCATTTATTGCATACTCATTAGGTCACGGACTGTACTAGGTGTTTCACATTCACATTCTCACTTTAATCCTCACCATGATCCTGTGGTAGGTGTTACCACCCCCACCACCCACATCCCCGTTACAGGTTCAGAAAAACCAGGTGACCTGCCCAAGGACACACAGCTAGCCAGTGGAGTAGAGGTTTGTCTGTTGCTGCAAGTCCATGTTCTCTTTATTGTATTCATGTACATCGATCGGCTCTGCCAGGAGCACCTGGCAAGGAAGGGTTCTGGCCACACTCACCGCTGGTAGGGATGCATTGACGCGGACTTGATGTTAGTTTTTATCCCACTTGGCATTTTCCCTAAAAGGAACAAGAAGACACCTGAAGCAAGGTGGACTGTCATGATGAATCAGTAACATGGTCTCTCAGCTTCTCTTCCACCGACTCCACTACCTTTTTAGAACACGTGACCTGCATGGCATGTATTTCAGTGGATAGCAGCACACACCCCCTCCCCGCCCCCACCCCCCAGACCACTCCCTCCCCATGTCTGGGAAGGTGAGGATGAGGGAAACAGGAGGCGGCGGCGCACCCTCCAGCAGATACTCCTGCTGGTGTGCTCCTAGAAAGGAGAGCTCCACTGCGCGACCCTCTCTACCATTTACCATCGCAGGCAAGCGCATCATACTGTCTTCCATTTTCGCTGTCTCTTTTCGTAGACTGGAAGGCTGGCTAATTGCACCCACACAGCTGCAGGGTGCTCACATAACTGCGAACCCTGAGAAGCAGGAGCTCAAAAGTGAGTAATGATCTCCCTTTGGGCTCCACTTATATTTGCTCTAGTTTTTAACATTTCCTGATTTCTTTTTGATCAAAGCTTTTCTGTTTTGTTGCTGATGTTGGTTTTTGTTTTGCTTTGTTTGGGGTCATGTGTTTCTGTATATGAAATCCGGGATAGGTAAATACAGAGAGACGGTAACTGGGTTAATGGCTTCTTGGAGGTATGTCAGGGGAGGTTGGGAGGAAATGGGGCGCTAATAATGAGCACAATAAATAAGAAAATGTTCTAAAGTTGATTGTGGTGATTGTACAACTCTTTTTAAGATGACTGAACTATCGAATTGTATATGTGAATTATATGCCAATAAAAACTGTTCCAAGAGAGTCAGCGTGCAGAGCAAGAATACATGTAGGATAAGGAAACGGTGTGTCGATTCCTGCCACACCGGCCAGGCAGCCCTAGATCTGACTACTGGTTTCTGTGTCTCGGAAAAGCCACTGCAACATGCCTTACATCCAAAGTGAATGAGACAGAGGTATCTGAGACAGAAGTCTAAAGTGGAAGTGGAAGGGCAAGATCAGTCCCTGCTACTCAACGTTTGCCCTCACTCTCTGGTGCCTGTTGCAGTCTCAAAATAGGATTCTTACTCCCGACAACTGTTTTCCACGTCGTGATTCAAAGGCAAAAGCGGGAAAGCTCCAAGTCTGCAGATACTTGAGGCCTTGGTAAGCCATTTCATTCCAGTTTCCCTACTCCAGGGTAGCTCCATTTCGATCCTCACACCTTACCTGGTTGGCCTGCTTGGCCCATTTGCACCCCACTGAGCATGGACTGCTGCTGGCCTGGAGCTCCTGTCATCTGCACCTGCTGTAATCCCGAGGCTCCCGCCAGGATTGCCCCAGCTCCTGGTTGGCCTGGCTGGCCTGGACCACTGCTGCCCGAGGGTCTCCAATTCGACAGTCCTTTCCCAAAAGCAACAGCAGCCACCAAGGCATTGGTGTCTGTCGGATTAAAGGTCTGCTTGTTCTGCCGCAGACCTAAAGAAAGCGGTAAATGAGGACCGTGACGTCACCTTTTGTCCTTGGACTGAATCTAGCAGCTGGGAGATCGCTGTGAGAGCCACGTGTTGGCTCTAGATGGTTAAGCAGCATCTAGATTCCCTGGCCACCACTGCAAGCCCACCTCACTGTCACCCTTCTCATTTTGCCCATTCCCACTTGTTAAATAGAAAAGGCTAACAAATTGGATGCAATTCCTTTCCCACACAGCTCAGTCCCCTGCTAGCAAGACCAGCATTTCTGTGTCGGCGATCTTATTCCTCTCTCCTTCTCTCATTTGACCACTGACCCTACATACCGCCACTCTCCGATTCTCGCTCCTCTTTGCTGATTTTCTCCAGAAGATTTGAACACATTTTATTCAAGCTCTGGATCTGCTTCTGTAACACATGAACCGATGCAGCAATCAGCGCAAGGAAGAAACCATTAGCGGGAGGTTTCTTGTGTTATTTCAGAGTCTATATCTGACAGTTGTTAGGTACTGTCAAGTCATCCCCTGACTGGAGGTATCACCATGCACAATGACATAAAGCCATTGTGATCCAATGTGTTTCCCTGGCTGATCTTGGGGAGTAGATTATGAGGCCTTTCTTCCTACCCCATTTAAGTTTGGAAGCTCTGCTGAAACCTGTACGACATCGTAGCAACCCACAGCCCTCAGACAGACTTAGGGGTTACTAATTGCCCATCCAGGCTAGACAGGAATGGTACTGTCAAGCTTTTCATGAAGGGACTCAGGGGCAGAGGGGTACCAAGGCAGTGACTCCATCCAACCTGAGCTGCATCGGCACCAATTCGGGCAGCATCCGTCGTCAATTGCTTCTCCTGTTCTTCAACTTCAGGGTCAGGCTTGGTTCTCAGATGGTCAGGGACTACCTCATGGCTGAAAACAGGTACCCGCCCTTCAGTCTGCCGCTGCAACACAAAGATTACCCTACTGAGGACACCAAGAGGATTCAATTGGGTCCCATAAGCAGTCCCTTCTCCAGGTCAAAATGCATTTTCAGGGAAAACATAACCTGAAACACACTCGCTTCCTAGGGCACTGACCCTTTATTTCCATCCCCTCACACCCTACCTCTACCAAACTCTGGGACAAACTAAGCTCCCCACTATACCCCACCCCCACTACATTTTAATCAAAGGCTAAAATATGCAGTCACAAAAGAACCGACTTTTGGCTGAGATGAGATGCGTGTTGGATGAAAAAGGTCTTTGCCTTGGGGACATGACCCTCAGCTCATTACAGTAGTATTTGGGAGGGGAGGGGGCTCCCCCAACCTCAGAAAAACATGCAAACAAGGCTTTCAAACTAATCTATAGTCAGAACTTGGAAAATAATTAGCAAACAAGCAAGCCTGCTCTAGACCAGGGCTTCTAAAAGTTTCCCACTAGCGGTCCTCTCGGCACGAGGACCGTGCGACACGAGCGAGCACTACCAGAAGTGTCTTCATTCTGTGCCTCGTCGTGAGTTAAATCTGGGTCCTTGTGAGTCCTGAGACCTTGTACTGCTGTCAGGTTTCTGCTGCACCCCCACCACAGTCAGGCTCACAGTTTAAGAAGCCCGGCTCCAGACCATAGGTTCTCAAACTTATTTGGCCTAGCGCCCTCTTTACAGAAAAAAATTACTCAGCACGACCCCTGGCAATTAAAAGCTTGTATACTATAGCCATCATGCAGCATAAAGTGTAGCTTTCTGCTTTTGCAGCCCCCATGGATCACTCAGGTACACCCTAGGGAGCGGCAGCACCCACTGTGGGCAACCCTCCTCCGGTCCCTGAACCATGTGCTGCAAGCACGCTGTGCCCTCCTTCTCTTACCATGAGATCCTCATCGCGGTCTGGGGACAACACTAGAGGAATGATGACCTGGTTACGGAACAGTGGCGTCTTTTCATTCTTCAAAACCTTGTTCAGAGTGTTCAACTGTCCAGAGAGCAGGGCGAAGCTGTCCAGGACGGAGGGCCTGGGGATGGGCACAAAGAGTCAGATCACCACCCTTTCCCTGGGGTGGTGACCAATAGCGCAGCCTCAAAGGGGCCCTTCCAACGAGGAATATCCAAACTCACTCTCTAGAGCAGTGGTCCTCAACTTTCCTAATGCCGCAACCCTCTAACACAGTTCCTCATGTTGTGGAGTCCCCGCCCCACCAACCACAACATTATTTTCGTGGCTACTTCCTAACTGCACTTTTGCTACTCTTATGAATCAGGTGACCACTGCAAAAGGGTCATTCGACCCCCAAAGGGGTCGTGACCCATAGGTTGTGAACGCTGCACTAGCAAGCTTCCTAGCCCTAAGATTAATCAGAGCGGCTACGGGAAACTGAGGGGTTAGGCGAGAGGGACACATTTTCAGTATATGACACAGACGGAAGAAAAGGACTGGGCTTTTTGAATGAAGAGTGGGGCAGGGGCAAAATAGAGGCCAGAGCTTCTATGGTTAAAAAAATCAGAAACTGGGTATGTCTCTTCCCCAGTCTGAAACAGGATCTACACTTCTAGTCGGCTAAGCCTAAAAGACTCAGTCACATTTGTGGCAACAGATCCAGCATGAATAGAGGTGAAGGGATAGGCTGAAAGAGGGCTTCCTCATCAAAAAAACGAGTGTGTGAGAGGGAGCGGGAGCGGGAGCGGGAGCGGGAGCGGGAGAGAGCGAGAGCGAGAGCGAGAGCGAGAGCGAGAGCGAGAGAGAGAGAGAGAGAGAGAGAGAGAGAGATAAAACCAGCCTGAACTGAGAAACTCATTTCTCTAATTTTCCATGGAGGCTCAAAACTAAATTCTACTTGGAAAATGGTTAGGAAACCCAGCTCTTTCCAAATCAAAAGACATTTGCAAACTGATAAGTGGTTACAGCACTGGAGATGTTCTACTTACCAGGAGGCCTGAAACACACCCCCCCCCATCCCCATTTCCCCCACCCAAGCACCTTCCCCAGCATGCCCCGGCGCCCTTACCAGGTCAGCCGGTCATACTCGTTCTCCAACTTGTAAATGAAACTCCCCAGTGAGTTCTTCAGATCAGCCACTTGACTCAGCAGTGCATCTAACGATGCCTCAAGCTGCTTCTCCTCCCTCTGCAGCAACAGCAATAGGAATAGGTTGGTCAGCCAGATGGAGTGAACATGGCACACGGAGGAAGACTGAGAAGCCAGGGAGGTGGTGTACAATACCAGTCAGGTAACATAGGATCTCCCTGGCATGAGAGCGGCAGGCTTGCTACTTAGCTACAGATAGCATCAACCCTTAGACTTTTCAACTTGTTCACTGGGTCTCAATTCCAACTGATCCCTTCCTCTCATCACCTCCCAATCCAGGGCTAGTTGCTCTCTGTATTGTTGTTGCCGGAAGGCCCCAAAGGCAATTTGCCTCATAGCAACAACCTGAGACAGAGAAGAACTTCCCATAGGATTTTCCTGGTTAATGTAACGCAGCATGATTGTTCTCTCCTGTATAAACCACTGACTTTTCAGTGAGCAGCTGAGCGCCTAACTGTTGTGCTTTCACGGTTCCTTTCCTTGGGTTCCCCAGACCAAGCCCGCTGCCTTGGCGTTGACCCTGACTCACAGAAGTGCTCCCCAGGCTTGCCAAGGCTGTGACACTCAAGGCCACAGTTTCCTCTCGGAGCAGCCAGGACATTTGCCTCACCAACCTTTCCCTTGGCAGCCAAGCATTTAACCACTGTGCTAGTGTTGGGTGCACCCAGCTCCCTCACTGAGAAACAGTCACCTTCCCTAACGCCTGAGCTCCTGCACCTTTTTTTTTTTTAATGCATCTCTGCAGCACACGTACCCTGACATCCTCTGTCCTGGAACCTGCCGGGTGAACTTGGCTATGGCTGCCAGCGGTACAATCGCTGGGAAAGCTGCCTATAGGAGAAGCCGTTTCCGGGTCCCATTCCTGCCCCTTTTTGCTTCCCTGAACTCTTCATTTGCACTCAGCGTGTGATGGTCTTCGAGCACCTCTCCTTGCTGCGTGAATGTGCCCTTGTTTTAGGTCTGTTCCAACAACCATGTGCCTCTTCCACAAGCTCATGGATCTACATACATTCACAGAAAAACCAAGAGGTGGAAGAACCCAAAGGGGGTGGGGGGAGTACATGCTTGTAAGCCAGTAGGCAAAAAGTTTCCTGCTTGAGGGTCTGCAAAGCTTTTCCTTTCCACTTATGGTAGTGGATTAAGCGTCTGGCTGCTAACCAAAAAGTCGGTAGTTCGAACCCACCAATCACTCCACAGGAGATAGATGAGAAAGCTCCTGTAAACACTTCCAGCCTTGGAAATCTAAAGCGGTCAGTGCCCTTTAGGGCCGTTGAATCAGAATCGACTCGATAGTGGTGAGTTATTTGAGAGTTTGACTCCCATTCTCCCCCCCCCCACCTTTAGCAGCCACAGAAGGGAAGGATGATACAAGGGAGTCTTGCAAACTCGCTAAGGTGCCTGACAGACGCTTTGAATCCTGGGTTCCACACGCAGCCTCAGGTTGGAAATCGTTGAGCTCTTAGCCTCTTCTCCACCCCTCGGGCTTCTCTCTCGACTCCGATTCCGTTCTCTCAACATCCAACAGCCTCCGGGACGGCTGAGCGAACCAACTCCTTTCTACAGAGCGCGGCCAAGGGCAGCGTCCCTGCCTCCTCAATTGACAACCGAGTCCACCCAAGTCCGGGACCCCCCTCCCTTTCGATTGGGCCGCAGCGGCACCCCTCCCCACCAGCCGCGGGCGGGCTCTGCCCACGGTCCTGGCCCTCCCTCCTCACTGTCCCCTCAGCTTGTCCACTTTCGGCGTCGTCAGCCGAGGCCCGCCGGCAGCCCACGGGCCCAAGCGGGGCCTCACCTGCATGGCTCGGACCGTGGCGGCGGTCCCGACTCCAACTTCCGGTTTCCAATGCCGCCGGCGGGGCGGGACTGCTTCCGCCCACCAATCCACAAGCTCGTCCTGGGCCCGCCCACTCGCTTCCGCTTCCGGTCGGGCGCCGCGGTAGCTGGGTCAGAGGTTAAGGGTGCACCGGCCTGCCGGGCCTCGGCCGGCGCGCGAGGGCTGGGATGGCTGCGGAGCGGCCGGAGCCGGAGGTGAGGGGCGGCGGGGCGCAGTGTGGGCCCCGGGACCCGAGGGGTGGGGCCGGCGGGCAGGCGCGGCGGTGGCCTCCCGGGCCTGAGCGCGGCCGAGCCCTTAGCCTTGGCTGCCCCGGCCCCGAAACCGGACCTCGCCGCCGTGCCCCTGGGGCTGGGGGACAAACTTTCCCGTTTGGTTTTGATTCGTGCCCTTTCCGCCACTTCTCAGCCTCTAGTGCTTTCGGGATTCGTGGTGCTAACGAAGCCCGTGCGTTGATTTTCCGTGGGCAGCACGGCTTATTATGACGGCTTCTGCGTTTCCTCCGCTCCTCGGCTGCATCTGGTAAACTGGCCCGAGCGCGCAGGCTTCCCGGAAAGCCAGCTCTGGTGGGCGAGAAAACCCTTGGCTCGAAGGGAACTCACTTCCAATCCTGACCCTGTCGATAGAGCATCCTCGAACCAGGCGTTACTTCCCTGATCCCCCACTGTGCTTTCTGAAGGACTGGCCTGCAGAGCGCTGTGAGAACCACCTGGAGTCTACCAGAAAATGCATATGAGGGGCCCTTCCGCTCTGAGGACCACACAAGAAACTTTATTCCGGCTTCCGCAGGGAAGGTGGCAATAACCAGTCTCATCCCCGGGAAAGGAAACCGGGAAGTGAGAGCCATGTGCCCGCGGGATGCACCTTTGGAGAAGTAGCAGAGGTTTAGTAAAAGACAGCGTAAAATCTCTGCAATATGGAACACCAGTACTATACGAGCGGAGGAGCCCAGTGTTATCGAGAACTTACTGGTGGTGGGAAGAATGTAGGATGTGCTTAATGACCTAAAACGTTGTCACATAATACCGGGAGGGTGGAGGGAATGTGGGGTAGAAAGGGGGAACCGATTACAGGGATCTACATATAGCCTCCTCCCTGGGGGACGGACAACAGAAAAGTGGGTGAAGGGAGACGTCAGACAGGGCAAGATAGGACAAAATAATAATTTATAAATTATCAAGGGTTCTTGAGGGAGGGGAAAATGAGCTGATACCAAGGGCTCAAGTAGAAAGCAAATGTTTTGAGAATAATGATGGCCACAAATGTGCTTGACATGATGGATGGAGGGATTGTGATAAGAGTTGTATGAGGCCCCAATAAAATGATTTTTAAAAATTACAGCATGCTTGGTGCAATTCCAAGCACTCTACAGAAATCAGTTAATCTTCCCAGCCCTAGGAAGTAGATACTATTATTATACGCATTTCTCAAATGGAGAGATGGAGGCAGAGATATTCAGAGTAAGAAACTCACATAGCTAGTAAGTGGTAAAGCCAGGACTTCAAGATACTCTGTTCTCAACTATTTAAGTTTTATAGCACAAATAATAAAAAGCAGTCACGGGGTAGTAGATGCGCAGTTCATGGGGACTTAATGCTTCAAGGTCAAAGAAGGTGTTATGTCCTATTTAATTGGATCATGTTCACAGGGGCGGTTGGGGGATTAGCCCACAGTCCATGCAGCAGATCTACCTGGATAGCAAGAGAAAGCTGTGCCTGGAAGCAATTACAGGTTGTGTTTCCTATGGATTAAAATAAGAGGGAAATTGTGAGGAAATGTATCATACTTTTTATCAATAAGTCATCCAAAGCATCACTATAATTTAGAAATATAATGCAAGTCACATCAGTAAATTTAAGTTTTCAAGTAATTAATTAAAAGTAAATACATACAATTAGTTTTAATATATCTAACCCATTGTTTCCAAAATATTTCAACATTAATGAATTTTTAAATGAGATCTGTAACTTTTTTTGTGGGGGGGGGGTACCAAGTCTTCAAACCTAGTGTGTATTTACACTTAGATCTCGGTTTGAATAAGCCACATCTAAGCACTCAATAGCCCTCAAGTGCTATTGTATCAATAGTGTGTGTAAAGTAATTTGGAGCTAAAGCATACACTCCTGGGAGTCTCTTTCTGCCTAAACTTAAACTTTACGTTCTGCATTTGCAATTTTGAAAATATCTCCAAAAACTTGTCCAAGATCACCTGTCTGGTAAAGAAAGCTATCCCTGGGCAAAATACAGTGATTAAGATTGTTACAATCCTGAGAGAGAAAGATTAGGCCTAGTCAAGTGCATGCCACATGGCCTAGATTTAGGAAATTGTACCTTCATCAAATAGTAAACAGTATTAGATAATGAGTGTGGCCACGGACCCAGCCGGTGAGAAGTTCCAGGGTGGATCCAGAGTAATGTCAGGCAGATAAGGAAACTAGCTGTGTGAAGTAAACAAGCATTGAATTATAATGTGGCAGAGGAAAAATACAGAGTGAGAATGAGTATTTAACAGGGATTCTTAACCTACTTTAGTAAAGCAAGGTGGAGATGGGTAAAGGAAGCCTTCTCAGAGGTATGGCATTTAAGCTGAGGCTTGAAGGATAGATGGAAATTGAATATGGGGCGAGGCAGAGGAGGACATTCGAGGGAAGAGAATGGTAAAGATACTGAGATAAAGGCTTGGAGTTCCAGTACACTCAGAAGCACCAGCTGGTAATATGGAGGCCATGTGACCGTGAGAATAAACCAAACCAGCCACTTGGCAGTGGGTCAGTTCTGCCTCAGTAATTCCTACATTTTACCTAGAACAGGGTAGAACTGCCCTGTAGGGGGTTCAGGACTCTTCTTGAGGGCGCAGATGGTCACGTCTTTCTCCTGTGAAATGACCGATGGGCTCAAACCACTGACCAGTGAGTAGTGGCCCAGGGTTTAACCACTCCTGAGCAATAAGAATAATTCATTGAGTGTTTGCTAAGTATGGTTTTATTCTCACAAAACCCCCTTGAGGTAGACACCTATTATCATCCCTGTTTCACAGAGGAGGAAACAGAGTTTAAGGAACTTGACCAAGGCCAGATAACTAATAAGCGACGGACCCAGCATTTGCTTCTAGTCACTGGCCCCTGGGTGCATGCTCTCAGCTGAGGGAGAGACTGCTGAGAGAGAAGACTGCAAGAGAAATTTCAGGTTGGCACTATGTAGCAGTAAAGAGGTCTCAGACAGTGTGTGTGTGGGGGTCCCTATTATTTCATGTGGGCCTCCTAACAAAAGGGTTGACTAAAGCTCAAAGTATAGTTCAGACCTTAATCACAAGAGGAACAATTGCAAAAGTCACCAAGATGGACAATGTTTCAACCTGATATACATGGTATGCAGCACTGTAGCTGATCATGTTTTGCTCACCCCGTGTCAGTGGTATGTAGGGCTTAATAGAGGCTTTCTCTGCCCTCCTTCCAGCTGTCTTGTTTAAGTGCTGTCTTGTTTAAGTCGCCGTTGCCATTTATATCGTACCAGTGAAGAAATCAAGGCCTGGAAAAATTATGCAACTTGTCCAAGGTCATCTAGGTATAACAACCAAATTTGAATCCAGGTGTTGACTCCAAAACCCTGCTTTGACATCTTTGGTGGAGCGCCTATTGTTTAATGCACTTCAGACTCAAAAGGATTGAGAAGTTGGGGGGTGCTGTGAGAGTACAACTAATTTAGGCGTCTGACCACCAACTGCTTTAAGGGAGCATGACAAAGCTAGCTACTACACCCATAAAGAGTTATAGTCTTGGAAACCCACAGGCGCAGTGCTACCCTGCCCGGTAGGTACCCTTCTGAATCAGAATTGACTCAATAGCTGTGAGTTTGAAACATTCATATGAAGACTCAGGGAGTTTGCTAAAATGCAGATCCCTGGGCCCCATCAACTCTTACTCAGTTGGTCAGTAGTGGTGCATAGGAATCTGCATTTTAATAAGGGTCTCATGATTCTGCTACCTTTTAGACTGCTAATCACAAGATTG
Source organism: Tenrec ecaudatus (assembly GCF_050624435.1). NCBI lineage: Eukaryota > Metazoa > Chordata > Mammalia > Afrosoricida > Tenrecidae > Tenrec > Tenrec ecaudatus. The sequence goes on from NC_134530.1 coordinate 68,241,625, forward strand.
GCAGTTCAAACCCACTAGTGGCTCCACTTGGGAGAAAGAAAGAAGCTGTCTGCTGCCAGAAACATTTGCACTCTCAGAAACCTCCGAAAGGAGCAGCTCTATTCTGACCCCCAAGGCGATGTGGGGCAGAAGCACCTCGATGACAATGGATTTGCTCAGGTGATTCTGATGAACCAGCCCACGGATCACCATTCTGCAGCTTTCATAGCACTTCTGCAGTCTTCTGGTTCTAATAAATTACATCTTAAATATAAAGGGAACTTAGAGATGCTGTTTACAAATGTAGTTGTTGAAAGAATCATGTACCCGGGGGACTCTTGCTAGAAAGTTGGCGTCAAACAGATGTTTCTGGGCTCGGGAGAGTAGATGCTGTAAGAACTAAATGATGAGCTATACTTCAGTGTTGCCCAAGACAGTTCATTCAGAATCACCCTTGAGCCAAGGTGGCGAAATGGAAACTGCCCCCGAGTGGAATTCGGCGGCCTGCTAGCACTCTGAGAGGGGTCCTGGGGGGTGATGGCTGCGGTCCCCAAGCTCAGCTGCTCCCCGGGAGGAGCCGAGGCTTTTTACAGCCATAAAGAGTTAGTGTTGGAAGCCCACAGGGGCAGTTCCACCCTGTCCTGGACGGTCACCAGGCGTTGCAGTCGACTCAACGGCAGTGAGTTTGTTTTTGGTTTTATTAACACCCTGAAGAAAGGTTTTAAATGGCACAGTTCTTGTCTGTATCTTTCACCTGACTTCCTTCCTCATCTGGGAAACCTTGCTCAATCTTCGATAACACTTTCTCTTAAGATCCGAGCCAGGATCGGGTTTCTTTGTTTCATGCTGTGTTACATGCGCAACACATCATTCTGGAGAACTTGACTCAGCTTGTAGGACAATAATTAGAATGTTTATTTGATTATTGTTTTTCTTTTTATGAGCTAAATTTTATGATAACAGGCAGTTGCCTGTTTTCCTTTGTGTCTTTTGGACCTAGACTGGCATATGCCAGCCCTCCATAAATTTATTGACTGGATGAACGAGTGCGTGGTCACATGGACCTTATCCTTATTGAACTTGGATAAGGACTTGATGACATCCTGATCACATTAGCAGGAAAATGAAGCCGAAAAGAGACTTACTAGGAGACAGCCATGCTAAGCTTTACAGTAGACTAGTGAACTGGATTTCTGACTACTTGGTAATGGTATGTGTCCAAAGCATACTGAGTGACTTATGAATACAGACTGGGGGATGTGCCTTAACAGCAAAAGTGAGACATCATGGGAGTTTCCCAAGTCAATAGTTTGTTGTCGTCGTCGTTGTTAGGTGCCATTGAGTCGGTTCTAACTCATGGCGACCCTGTGTACAACAGAATCAAACCCGTCCTGGTCCCCTTAATTGTTCTTATGTGTGAGCTCATCGATGCAGCCACTGTGTCAATCCATCTTGTCAAAGGTCTGCCCCTCTACTTTACCAAGCACGATGTCTTTCTCCATGGACTGGTCTCTTCTGACAACACGTCCAAAGTACATTAGACAAAGTCGCACCATCCTTTCGTCCAAGGAGCATTCTGGTTGTAAATCTTCCAAGACACACCTGTTCTTTTGGCAATTCATAGTACTTTCACTGTTCTGTGTCAGCACCCTCATTTGAATGCATTGATTCTTCTTTGATCTTCCTCATTCAATGTCCGATTTTCACATGCGTATGAAGTGACTGAAATTATGATGGCTTGGGTCAGATTCACCTTAGTCCTCCAAGTGACATCTTTACCTTTCAATAATTTACCGAAAACTTGTGCAGCAGAATTACTCAATGTGATGCATTGTTTGCTCTCTTGGCTGCTGCTTCCTTGAGCATTGATTGTGAGTTCAAGCAAGATGAAATCCTTGACAACTTTAATCTTCATTTATCATGTTACTTACTGATCCAGTTTAAGGATTTTGGTTTCTTTACATTAAGTAGTAATGCATACTGAAGACTGCAATCTTTGATCGTCATCAGCACATGCTTCAAGTCCCCCTCACTTTCAGCAAGCAAAGTTGTGTCATCTGCACAATCTCAGGTTGTTCATAAGCCTTCCCCTAGTCCTGATGCCGCTAAGTCAGTAGTAGGGTAGCCAGAAGCCACACCAAACCTCCTGCCATCTAGTCGACTCCAAGGGTAAAGCTTTCCCCCAAAATAATATAGACTGGCTCTGTGCCCTCCTGAAGTGTTATGTTTCTTCTGGCACACAATTTGAGTTGCAGAGGAAACTAGCCAGAGTTCATTCGGAGCACATACAAGATTATGTGAGAACTTGAAACAATTGTTCAAGAATCTGGAGGGTTTATTCTGCACTTGATCTTAGCCAAAAGGCGGAGAAGTGTTGAGGTATTTATTCTGAAAAGCAGAAGACGTGAGATGTTTGTTAAGCCCTACTTTGGAAGGCGGGTGTGTCAAATATTTCCTGTGTGGTCCTAGGGAGTACAACTAAAATAGATGTTTTCCAGAGAACAGATTTCAAGATTTGGCCAAGATACTAAAAAACACAGATTCTGGCTCAGTGTGAGGGAATTTCCTACTATGCAGTTTAAATGGTGATGAGCACAAGAGCTGAAGTAAATGGCCATGCAGGACTCCTTCCAGACTCACAGGAGCAAAAACCCAAACTCATTGCCCCTGCGTCAACTCCAACTCATAGGGACCCTAAAGGACAGAGTGGCCCCGCGTCTGTGGCTTCCAAGACTGCAAGTCTGGACGGGAGTAGTCATTTCTGAAGTGAGGATGGTGAGACTTTGTCTACTTTGGACGTGCTTTCAGGAGAGCCAAGACTGGGAAAGGACACCGTGCTTGGGGAAAGGAAGACCCTTGACACGGCCGAGTAACACAGTGGTTGCAAAAATGGACGCAAACAACAACGAGACCGGCGCGAGACCAGGCAGTGTTTCACGCTGCCTTACAAGGGATCGCCGCGGCTCAGAGCCACCCTGATGGCACCGCACAGCAACAGGAGAGCCCGAACAGGCGAGCATTGGGAAAGAGAGAGAGAACCCTAAATACTAAAGAACAGGAAAATAACATCCAGGGTAGAGTGAGATCTTACCTTGAGAAACGGCATACTGGTGGTGATTAGTGTGACCATTATCTGACAGTTGCGCGTTGGTTGGCGGCACAGTGGATCCCTTCATTCAGCAACCTGTTACTGTGCATTCTTTAGCACCAGGCATGCCACGAGGCTCTGACAATAGAGTGGTGAACAGAACAGACTGCTGAATTGGGATCGCCCTCTTATGCTGGTAATAGTCGAAGTCATCCCCACCCTCTCTTTCAGACAAGGACCGTGTCCGGGTTCTAGGATAACTCACAGACAAGAGAAGCCACATCAGTGCAGTCCATTCTGAAGGGCAGGTTACCTAGGTTAGGAAGGTGAGCCACCCTGAGCCCGAGAAACGGAAAGCAGAAGCAGTTGCTCTGTTTCCTCCTTTGCCAGTAAGTAGACTCCTTTTCTTGTTTTAGCGACTTGGCGATGAGAGTGTACAATTTGATGGACTTTTAGGGAAGAAGTGATGGTGCCCACATGGCGGTGGTCAGAAATGATGGTGAACAGTGGTCTTACTTGTCTAGCAAACTTGGAAATCGTTTGGCAACTTACTGGCTGTGTATGGTAGCCCAGGCATCCTTGACACCTTTCCTGTCCTTTTCCTCCCCTGCCCCCACTTCCAGTTAATCACCAGATCCTCCTTATCCTAGCTCCCAAAGGTCCCTCAGAATGCCATGTCCCTCAGCTCCCTGCAGAGTTCAGCTGACATTTAGATTGAGTTTCGTAGTGAGACTTCCTCAGTGAGAGGCAGCCACTGTCTTACCCTGCAGCACAACTCCTCCCGTCACCCTGGAACAGCCTCAATTTGCAAAATGTCTGCTTTGAGTACTAATCAGTCCCTTCATCTTTAGGGGATCTATACTATTACTACGGCTGTCCTATGAAAAACCTTGAGGAACTTGACTTCCAGGATAAAATCCAAAGCCTTAGCTAGGGCCTAGCTTCCCTGTAGCAAAGCGGTAGACCAGAGAGTACTATTTCCCAGAGGTACCTGGTGGCCCAGTGATTAAGTGCTTGATTGCTAGCTGGGAGATTACCGGTTTGAACCCACTAGCTGCTCTGTAGGGGAAGAGACTGGAGATCTGCTCTTCGGGACAGGGATGGCTGGCAAGCCCGTGCGCGGCTGCCCTGTAGCACTGCTGTGTGTCAGTCAACTCAGCAGGGTTTCCCAGAGCATGAGTTGAATCTCAGACTGCAACCAAATCACATCCTGCCAAGGGTGGCATGTTCTTTCTGTCTTCCTGCTTATGCCAGAGCAACCTTTCACTTACTATTGAATATTGCCCATCATGCTCCTTATGCCCACTGTCCGTCCTCCTGCCTTTCTCAAACCCCAGTTGCGTTCATTCATCGCCCTGAAGGTCGTCAGGCCTAGGCTGGCTTCTGACTCGAGACCTACTGTGTTAATGCACTTTGCCTTTGGGGCTTCCACTTTCTCCTCCTGTTCAGTATATATTTAAAAGACCCTAGGACCGTACCTGGTAGTCATCTATAATGTTTCATTCTTTATGTTGCTACCAAGTGCGAGACTGGAAAAGTGGTATTGTGCAGAAGTCCCCTTACCGCATCAAGATGAACATCACCTAAAACCTCCACCACTAGCCATCCCTCCCGTGGCACTAATTACTTGATTAAAAAATGGTTGTAAGGGTCACACAGAATTCCCAGATTTTAGTCATGGTGGTGGAGTTTATTACACGTTGCAATTTAGGAGCAAGGTCAACTAGGAACTAACAGGAACAGTTCAGGATACAATTCTTTGGTTGGGGCAGCGTCAGCCATGCCTGTAGTCAGGCCTCTACTGCCAAGCCCCACTCAGCAGGACCTGGCCAAAGGTGTGACCAGGCCAGTGTTACAGCTCTTTCTTTAGCTCCACTAATAAGTGCTCAGAGGCACCTGCGTCTGCCAGCAAGTCACCTGTGGAAAGGTACGGAGCTCTGTTGCTCCGTGGTTTGCCACACCCATTGTAGACATCTCGCTGTGGCTCAAGAAGCCACTGGTTTTGTGGCCACCGTGTCTTTGTTGCTAAGTTCTGCTGAGCTAGCCACCACTTCTCACTGCCTTGCACTCACTTATCTCCACTGTTACAGCCGTCTCTGACACCTGGATCTAGGAGGTTCTCTGTACATGGACCTTGGGTCCAATGGACATGCTCTGCTCCCAGCTCCTCTTGATGGTGGTGAGTCCCATCCTCCACCTTTGGGATCCACTCTCTCAACCTAGTGGAATGGCAAAATGGACCTTGGTGGCCCCATATTTCCATAGTCACACTCTTTAAAAAATACTTTTATTAGGGGCTCTTATCACAATCCTTACATTTATCCAATGTGTCAAGCACATTTGAACATATGCCACCATCATTTTCAAAGCATTCTCTTCCCACTTGAGCCCCTGATATCAGCTACCCATTTCTTGCCCTTCCTCCTTCACACCCTCCTTCATGAACCCTTGATAAGTTATAGATTATTATTTCCATATCATACATTGGCTTCTGTTGCCCCTCACCCACTTTTCTGTTATTCGTCGCCCTGGGAGAGCGTTCTAGATTGATCCTTGTGATTGATTCCCCCTTTCTCCCCCCACTCTTCCCTAATCCTCATAGTATCTCTACTCCTTGTTGGCCTGAAGGGTTTATCTATCCTGGATTCTCTGTGTTGCGGGCTCTTATCTGTAGCAGTGTGCATGCTCTGGTCTAATCCGATTTGTAAGGTAGAATTGAGGTCATGAGAGTGGGGTGAGGGAAGCACCAAAGAACTAGAGGAAAGTTGTGTGTTTCATCGGTGCTATACTGCACCCCGACTGGCTCCTTTCTTCCCTGTGAGCCCTCTGTGAAGGGAGTCCAATTGTCTGGAGATGGGCATTGGGTCTCCACAGAGGTCCCGTGTACCTTATTTACAGAGAGCCCCACCTAGTCATTTTGTGGGAGTTAAAAGACCATGGTTAGAAGGCCATATTCTAAGGACAATTCACTTGGGTCCTGTGCTGATCATTTATTGTGCATAATTTCACTTAATCCACACAGCATCATTGTTTGATTGGTATTACTATCCCCATTTGACAAATGAGGACAAAACTCCAAGTCAAGCCATCGTCAGTGAGTCGATCCCAACTCTGCAACATCGTGTAGGATTTCAGAGACGATAAATCTTTACAAGAGCAGATAGTCTCATCTGTCTCTCGTGGAGCAGCTGAAGGGTTTGAACCACTGACCTCGGGGTTAGCAGCCCGGCAAGAACCCACAGTGCCACTGGAGCTCCTTGTAAATGAGGACACTGAGCCTTAAAAAGGTAAAGTCCTTTTCCCAAGATCTCACAGTCTGTAAGTGATAGAACTGGAATTTCAAAGCCAGGTCATCTGAATCTGAAATTTGCACGTAACATCTGTATTGCACAATTGCACATATTTTAGGTGCTCAGTAAAATGCGAGTTCCTGCCCTCTTCCTGCCTTCGACTTTCACTCTTGCCATTTCCCGGGGTTTTGTTTAATATCTTGTTATCCTTGTGCTTGTCTTAGAGAAGAAGGCAGATTTTTCTAAGGCTTCTAGCAGCCACCTGTCTGCTCTCCACACTTGTGTCTGACATTGCTTTGGGGGCTCTTTCACTCTCTCCCGTGTGGGAGGGGCTTCATTTCCATTCAGCACCGCGTCTCCCAGTCATGGACTTGTGCTCGCCCTTTCTCTGGTCTTTCCCCTACTAAGGAACCCGGGGATATCTCACTAACAGACTCTTCCCAGTTCTGCGGCCACCATGTTTTTACCGCTGGGCTCGGCCATGCTTGCCATCACATCTCGTTCTCCTGTGAGACAAGAGTAAGGAAGTGAGGAGGCTTTAATTAATTAGAGAAGGGTTAGTTAGAGAGGCAAAAGGCCGTAGTTAGGGGAGTTCAAACCAGTTAATTCTTACTTTCTCTGTGAAACAGGGAGGCTTCTCAGGTGCAGAGAGGTGGTTGAAAGGACAGGGACGCTGCTGGGAACAGGAAGGAGCTGCAGCTGACCTGGCAGATGAAGAAGGCTGGTAAAGACCGGTTATAGTTGACCCCCTGGCAGGGGACCGGTTTCTTTTGCTCAGAGTGCAGTCACCGTGGTACATAAGTACACAAGGGAGAATGTCACATCCGTCCCGTCAAGATTTGGCAGGGCTTGGATCACGGGGAGGATGAGGACGGGGCAAAAGAATCGATGTTTGTTAGAACATTAGTAAGCTGACTGCCTGTGAGGCCCTGGAGGCCGAAAAATAATGTGTTGACAGCTGAAGGGGGAGGTGGTCTGAGAGACTGTGGTTCGCAGATGTTTACTTTTGAGGTGTGTGTGTGGGGGGGGGGGGCTGGCCATCCACTACTGAAGATTCTTTATTGTCTGCTGTAGTCATGACTAAGGAGCCTTGGTGGCATTGGGCTGGTAACCGCAAGGTCTGTAGTTTGAACCCACCAGCCACTCTGAGGGAGAAACATAGGTTTTCTATTCCTCTAGCTATGCAGTCTAGGACACCCACAGGGGAGTTCTACGTGGTCCTACAGGGTCTCTGTGAGTCAGAATCGACTTGATTCCAGCAAGTTTGGTCTTTGAGTTTGGTGGTCATGGCTTGTAAGCAGAAATTGGATGGCATTCATTCAGAATATCAGACACTTGATGAATGTCTGGTCTGTGTTAAGCGATGTACCACGCTCAGGGACACAGAAATCGAACAAGACACAACTTCTGCTCTCGAGCATGTAGCTAGAAGAAAAATTCACACACCAACCTTTGGACATACTGTGGAAAGATCACCTCATCTATATCTGTGTATATCTATAGATAGCGAGAGAGACTGACCTGTTTAGAAGGAATGAATGTAGAGACCGGAGAACTGAATCTGAGGGACCAGTGGGTGGGAGAGGGTAAGTAATCTTTCCACCCCTGCTACCTTGCCTCCCACTTGCAGGTTGTGAGCTACTAGAAACTGTTACTTGTACAGTGGTCTTTATGTCCTGGGAGCTTTATGCACTGTGAATTGTTGCAGATGTATTCATGTTTCCTTGTCCCCAGGTGGAAGAAGCAGGGCAGGTGTTCCTCTTGATGAAAAAGGATTATCGAATCTCCCGAAACGTTCGCCTGGCATGGTTCCTCAATCACCTGCATCAGACTGTGCAGGCCACGCCCCAGGAACTGCTGGTGAGGCCTAGAGGCTGGTGGGATTTGAGGGCTGGAAAGAGACAGGAGGTGAGGCTAAGAGACAATCTGCAAGGGGCGAGCGACTTTGCTCACAAGAGAATCCCACAGAGGAGAGTGTGTGGTCATTTCTCTGAGTACTGGGGAAGGAGTATGTGGTTGGGTTCCAGGCGACTAGGCCAGTCCTGTGTATTTGGATGAGAATCCAGGTGCTGGGAAGAAAGGGGTAACTCTTTCTGACTCGTCTCTTTTCTCTTCATCCTTTCAGCTTCAGTCTGAGCAGGAATTGGAAGTCCTAAGTGTCCTGCCCCCTGGGTGGCAACCAGATGAACCCGTGGTCCCAAGGCCATTCCTCCTGGTTCCTTCCACTCGGGTCACCTTCCTGGCTTGGCAGTATCGATTTGTCATTGAGCTGGACCTCAGTCCATCGACCGGCATTGTGGTGAGGAGTTGTGGGGAGACAATAAGAAGAATGGCTGAATGGGTTGGGGTGAAGGGAGGATGCGGTCTCGGGGAGAGGGAAAAGTGGTCCCAGCCTGCCAGTGGCGGAAGGAGACATCAAAGACACATCACAGAGCAGTTAGTGTTTAAAGACAAGAGACTGTGATTGGGGGCAAAACCAGCATAAGGGCCCCACTGGTCCATGGGAGCTGCTCGTCTCTGCCCTCTGCTGAGGTCACCCCTAAGAGTTCTTTCTCCGCATTGCCCTCAGGACGATTCCACCGGGGAGATCTTGTTCGATGAGGTTTTCTATGCCCTGTCCCGCTGCCTGGGAGGGCTGCTGCGGCCCTTCCGAGTGCCTGGATCATGCGTGGACTTCCAGCCTGAGATCTACATAACTATCCAGGCCTATTCCTCCATCATCGGCCTGCAGTCCCACCAGGTACTGTAGCCTTTCTCCCACTTTCGCCCTCAGACCTGATTTCTGATAGTCCATTGACCTAAACCCTCGATCCTGCCCCTGACTATTCAAGGCCTTGAACCTATTTCCTAATTGTCTTCATGAGGCTCCGTGTTCTTCCTGAGCCTCCCCGTAGCCTTCAGGTTAATTGTCATTGATTGTGCAAATGCTTCTCATTGCTTTTCCAAGTCCCATTGAGATCTGGTTTTCTCTGTTCTTCCCTCCTCCGTTTGTCCTGTCAGGTGGTTTACTGGTGCCCTAACGCCTAGCCACAAGAGGTGGCTTTTTGAAATAAACCAAAAACCCAGAATGGTCATTTTTTCCAAGTCCAGAGGGGAGTCCATTTTCAGAGGGCCTTGTGGACTGCCGGATGTAATTAATTACAGAGTGTATCTACTATCCAAGCAGCTTATCACATGAGAGGCCTTTTGGAAAACAGCCAAGTCTATGACTAGACTATCTCTTACAGGCTTAGATAAGCACTGGCCCAGTTTTCCCTCACCTACTCTTAGATACCCTCAACTCATTGGTAGGCCCTTGCCCTGGCACTGCCCCTGATGGCTGCGTTGTTGCCTCAGGTATCATCCTGGTTTTGAGAGACAGGGCAGAATCAGAGGGTTGAAGAAGCAAGTGGCAGTTGCAGCGGGCCTGGATCGCAGAGCCCTCCACCTCGTTTGGTTAGCAGATGACAGCGCAGTAGTGCACGCACACCAAGACAGTTGCACAAGCAGCACCACATCAGCTCCAGAACATTTTCTTCATTCTTGTTCTCATTGTTATTCTGTCCCCCCTGCCATGCCTCCTAGGAATCCAGTTATTGTCGCTATCGATTTACCTGATTTCATACATAGAAAAACAAAACAAGAAAATGACAACAAAATAAAAGAGATACAAACCTCAATCAAAAGGAAGGCAGAAAATATTAAAACTAGAACATTGAAAATGGATCAGAAAAGAGATAAATGAAAAGATGTAAAATGACTTTAAGGCTTAGAGAAGTACCTAAGCTAAATAATTAAAATTACAATAAATATCCTTTCCTAGCGATTAAACTATGTTTCCTGTAGGCCTCCAAAGAGAGCAACACATAAAATGTTCTTTACCCTCAAAAAAAAAAAAATGTTAACCTAACTGCATCTGTAGTCATTCCCTCTCCATTGCGTTCTGCTGGAGAGCAAGGCTATCGCCTCCCTGGTCTGTGGTCGGAGGGGAGTCAGCGGAGGCCCATTCCATGTATGTTTCCTCTTCCCTTTTTGTTTTTTAAAATGAAACAACTTTAAAATGGATCAAAAGGAAGAACAAATGATAAGATGTTATACTTTAACTTAACTGCGTCTGCCATAGTTAACTTTATCATGCTTTCCGTGTGATGATAACAAGGCGATTCATATCCCTTGACTATGTGAGCAGAGGAGATTCGCTGGACGCTTAATCCATGTGTGGACCCTGTGAATGGATTTGGGCTTCCACTGTCATGATAGCTAGCCTTCTGCAAACCGGGTTCACAATTTAAACTTTGATACCATTTCCAACTTTGGATTTGGGTTTTTATTGTTGACAGTCCTTGGAGTGCACAGGCTGGTGTGTTTCTTCCATTTGGAGTTAGCTGACACCTCACTTAGATGGCTGCTTTAAGACCGGAGAGGCTAGTCCTTCTGGTAGCTGGGCACCATCTAGTTTCTTCACCACACTTTGTTGTAGCACCCATATCTTTGGTGATCTCTTCATGAGGTGTTCTCTTCTGCATCAACCAGGACCATGTCATAAGAACTAATTGTCCTTAGATTGGGCTAGAATTAAGTGCAAGCCTAAAATCAGGGGGAATCTTTAAAATCTTCAAGTAGAAATTAAGATATAGACATACTAGATATATCTGAACACTGGAGGGAAAAAACAACTTGGTACAGTTGATTGAATAAGCTAAATATTAACAATGACAGTACTAGTGTTAAAAATGTTGTTTTATATGATGTCTGGATTAGCTCCTAAGAAAATGATTTGGGGAAAAAATAAAAGTTCATTGTATAGATAGATAGATATTGATATAACCCAAAAATGTGATATGACAGATATATTGAACACATTAACATCTGACCAGCCATGAATAATTCTTCCATTATTTTCTGAATTGGTCAGACTCTAAATAAAGTGGCTTGCTCCATTTTATGACAGAGAGTGGGAAAACTGGAGACCGTGTGCTGTTCGTTGTTGTCAAGCCAACTCTGACAGCAGTGGACTCCTGAGACTCCATGTGTGTAGTGCAGAACTGCCCCAGAGGCCTTTGCAAAGCTGCTGTGAACTTTCCAAGGCACGTTTCTAGCCTGTCTCCTGGGGACCTCTGGGTGGATGTGAACTGCCACCCTTTTCTGGCTAGTAGTTGAGTACTTAACCATTTGTACCGCCCATGGAGGATGCAACAACAAATCCAGCTACAGTGCAGAGAGCAGCCTCTGGACCACCACCTGGCATAATGTGCTCTCCGTGATGCAGCTTTTAAGGACGGCAGCTGTGGACTGCATTCCCAGACCAGCTAGACTGCAGAAGCCAATGGTCAAGGAGAGGGAGGGAGCATGGGAACTGGGTAATCACTCAAAATGTGGTTCGCTTTGGCAAACAGGAGCTGAACCCTGCAGGGTCTATGCCAGGCCTGAGGTAGTCCTGGAAACAGGTGACTCAGAGGTCATCCCTATCTGACGAGAAGAGTAGAGAACTGAACTGTGCAGAAGGCAGGTAGGGAAGGACATCTTTTCAGTTGACAGTGATGGGGGCACTGGTGAGTTATGACTCCGGGGCGATGGGAGCTCTGAGAGGGAGCACCCAGCCCAGCTGGAGCAGCACCATGGGAGGCTTGCAGGTGACGAGGCATTTTAACCGAGTTTTGAAGAAAGGATTGAGAGTAACCGATCAAAGACGTAGACGTGGGAATTCCCGGCAGAGCGACATGGAGCTGTGAGACTCCTCTCAGTCCAGGGAGTTTTGATAAAGTTTGAATGTGCGTGGAGGGTGGAGATAGAGAGGAGACCGTACGTAGAAGTAGGGACCAGATTAGGAGAGGCCTTGAATGCCGTGCTGTTGTGTGGGGGTTATTTTAGAAACATAGAATGTATGCTGGTGACAGTCGTTTATCCTATAGGGGAGTTTATCTCCGTGGTTAAGGGCACTGGCTGTAGGATCACATGTCCGGTTCCCAATGGTGCTAATGACTGTGTGCCCTTAGGCAAGTGACTTGACTTCTCTGTGCGTCTGTCCCCTTTGCCAAAATGGGCATATTAACAGAACCTGTAGCATGTGGTGATTGACTTAGTGTACCGCAGAGGAAAAAAATGTTAGCTGTTAAAATTACTAGCCAGAGGTCGTAGAGAACCATTGGTTTCCAATAGGCAGTAACACAGTCTGACTTGTGTAGTAGGAAGCTCTTGTTTGCGGTCAGCGTGGAAGGTGGTTGAGTCTGTGTGGGAAGAAAGGGCAGCAGGGAAGAGAGCAAGGAGGCCACTGTAGGGAAGGAGAGATGCCTGCCTGCCAGCCTGCAAGGCCTCCTGTTCACCCCAGTCGGCATCCTCATTTTCTCTGTAGCCCCACAGTAGGGGTGTCCTGCTACTCTCTAAAAGTACTACATGGTTGTTGGAAGATTTTTAAAATACACATTTTATTAAAATAAAATGCAGCCATAATGCACCACTGTGAACATTTTATGGACCTTCTCTCCGGTCTTTGGAGCATGTGTGTGTCCTCCCTATTACTGTCCTGCTGTCCAAAAAGAAAGAAACACCAGACTCATTCCATACACAGTTTGTGTGTGTGTGTGTGTGTGTGTGTGTGTGTGTACAAAGGGGTTCAAAAGTTCATGGGAAAATTGAGTTAAAAAATAATGGAATTTTCCCACAAAGTTCCCTTCTGTAGCTGTGTGTGTACATATGTATGTGTATATGTATACATGTACCAAAAAAGATAGACTTTTTTTCTGTTAACAAATATTCTTTGAAAGCTGTTTTTTAATGGCTGCTTAGTATTGTATCATAAACCTGTCCTCATAGTATGTTTAGACAGACCCTTATTGTTGGACACTTGGGTTGTCTAAAAGGAGCCCAGGTAGCTTAGGGGTTCTGCAAGGCCAGCAGTACACACATCACCTAGAAAGTGGAGATGTTCTACGCGTAAGAGTTACCGTCCTGCCGCCCCTCACAGAGGGCCGTGGGGAGGAGACGAGCCAGGCAGGTGCAGTGTAGCACTGATGAAGCACACATCTTCCTCTAGTTCCTAAATGCTTCCTTCGCCCCACTATCACGACCCCAATCCTACCTTACAAATCTGGCTGGACCAGAGCATGTACACTGCTACAGATAAGAGCTGGAAACAGGGAATCCAGGACAGATACCAGGAGGGGAAGAGGAAGGTAGGGGGAGAAAGAGGGAACCGATCACAATGATACATATAACCCCCTCCCAGGGGGATGGACAGCAGAAAAGTGGGTGAAGGGAGACGTCAGACAGTGTAAGACATGAAAAAAAAAAAATTTATAAATTATCAAGGATTCGTGATGGAGGAAGGTTGGAGGAGGGAGGGAAGAGAAATGAGCTGATACCAAGGGCTCAAGTAGAAAGAAAACGTCTTTAAAATGATGATGGCAACAGATGTACACATGTGCTGACACATGGATGGATGTACGGATTGTGATAAGAGCTGTACGAGCCCCCAATGCAATGATTTTTTTAAAAGTGACAGTCCTGTAAGTGCACGGGGACAGTTGTGCCCTGTCCTATAGAGCACCCTGAGTCTCACTGACTATGGCAGTGAGTTTGTTTTTTGGTTTGGGGTTGTCTTAATGTTTGCTATTCTAAACAATACAGCTGTAACCATCTTTCTCATCTTTTTATAGCTTCCATCCCTACTACTCTGAGTCTGTTAGTCTCCTCGCAGTCCGACCCGGTCAGTCCTGAGAGCGATGGAGAGTCTTGTTCCACAGTGGTTCATGAGCTAGGGTATAGGGGAGCCTGAGGGGAAGAGAGCCGAGGGGCCCCAAGGGGCTGCCAGTGTGATGTACAAATCTGCTTACGTTTGAAAAGGAAGGAAATAGGGCCGTGGTGTGAGAGTGCAAAGGTAATCAAAGGAAAGGCCCACGTTCAAGTGGAGAGAGGAGCTTGAAAGGAAAAGTGTGGGAGGAGAGAAAATGCTACTTTCAGAGGCTGAAGCGGACAACTCAGTAGGTGAGGAAGTAGTCCCCCACAGTTCCAGTGAGGGTAGTACCTGTTGGCTTTCTTTCTCTCCTGATGCGGGAGGTGGGATTTATTTGCTGGGGTGAAGGGAAGGAAGGAACATTGGGAGAACATCATAGAACTTTGAAAGGAGCAGGAAAGTTCAGGCAGCTTCCATGTGCAGTATCTTAGGAATCCCAAAGAAGACAGTAGGAGAACAGAAAGGTTTTACCAGGCTGAATTTTGGGCAGTTTACAGCCAGCCTGTCTGTAGCCTGAGGTGGAGCAATTTGGTAGGTCTTAGGGCGCCCTCGTGTGGATGGCTGTAGAGAGAAAAAGGAGGTGCCCCAGATGATGGTATCTGGGGCAGTGCTTTGGTGAAATGTATGTCCGATACAGAGAACCAGCTGGAAAGCTCCCAGACCTCAGATCCTGCTTGGCTAGGAAGTCTGGCTCACCTAGATGGAGTGATGGAGTGGCAATGTCCAGGAGCCTCCCTGACCATCGTGTGTCTGGCCTGTGTGTTTCTTAGGTGCTAGTACAAGGCTGTCTTCTGGATCCTTCTCAGCAAGAGGTATTCCTGCAGCAGGTATATGAGCAGCTCTGCCTCTATGAGGACAAGGTGGCTACTATGCTGCAGCAGCAGTATGATCCCCAAAGCCAGGTACGTGGGAGAGAGAGCGGGCAGAGACCTCTTAGAAAGGGAAACACCTAAGGCGAAGAGACAAGGACAGCAGTCAGTGCCAGAGGGGCCCGGAGCAGGTTCCTGTGGGGGAAGGGCTTGGCTGCAGTACACATCGTCTTGGGAGAAAATGAGATCTCCCCCATGGACCTGCAGACATGACGATCATGGGTGACGTCACGTGGAACTCTGCTTAGTCTTTTGTTTAGTCGGGTAAAACTGCTCGGGCGCACTGGGATCCCCTTCTCATTCCTTTTGGCGACCCCACCAGTAGCTGGGGCGCCTGGCAGCTCCATGTGTCTGGTGATGAGATTGAGACGTAAACGTTTCATAATGGTAATGAAAGGAGCTCTTATTGGGAAGGTGGGCAGCCCTACTTTATTACCCTCTGCTGCTGGATTCCCTTCCCCTCTGAGGCTCCATCGCTGAGCCTTTCCGGCCAGCAGGGAGCAAGTACTAGGAGCGCTGGGGTCCTGCTGCCTCGTAGCGGACGGGAGGGCTCTTCTTGGGCTTCTCACGGGATTCTCCTCGGGCAGGCCTGGACTAGCAGTTCTGGCGTGGCAGTGGATGGGCCAGCTATGCCGTCTGTCCCACGCTGTGATTTCTGTAACTTAGGGTCAGGCAGGAGACCAGACTCCAGACTCAGCAGAGCCCCCAGGCCGAAAGGTGGGAGTCTCCATGGTGACAGCAGATGTTGGACTGGTCAGTATGATTCGCCAGGGCATCCTGGCCCTGCAGCTGCTGCCCTCCAACTCTAGTGCAGGTCAGTGCAAAGTGAGGCTTCTAGGAGCATTGGTAGGATTGGAGAAACAGGAAGATTTAAGAAGGAACGAGGGGTATTAACAAAAATACAAGCCTCCAGGGGATTGGAGAACCTCAGGAAGATCTATTTTCTTGCTTGTAAAATCTAATTCTGTATTAGCGCAAATCTCAATTACCCGCAACCCTGACAGCCCTCAGGGACCCAACTGGAGAGGTGCGGGGAGGTGTGATACAGCCCTGAAGAAGCAGGGAAAGGGGAAAGTATTTGAGATTTATAAAACGTTGGCTGGAGGACAATTGAGGTCTTCAGGGTCCTGTCTGCTGGGCTGGCCTATGTCTCTGGTCCCACATCTGATGTGTCCTGTTCCAGGTATCATTGTGATCACTGATGGGGTGACAAGCGTTCCCGATGTTGCTGTCTGTGAGACCCTGCTGAACCAGCTTCGCAGCGGCACCGTGGCTTGTTCTTTTGTGCAGGTGAGGACGGAGAAGAGTGTGGATTTCACAAAGTTGGATATGTCTGACTGAGTCGGAATTAATGACATTGGGTTTGGGTTTGGTTTTTTTTTTTTTTTTTAGTGTGAATCCTGGCTCCACTTATTAATTGCATGACAGTGGCAAAATCACTTCGCCTTGAGGTTGAATTAATTTGTAAATGGAGATTTTAATAAAAGCATGTACCTCCTTGGGTAGAACGATGCATTTAAAACACTAAGCATGTGCATACGTGACAGGTGGCTAGAGCCCCTAACAGTTAGCAACTGGGTATGCAGATCTGATTCTCAGGAGTGAGCACTAGATGAGAGGTGGGTATTAAGGGCAAGGGGGTGCCAGGAAAGCTCTTAAAGGTCTTCCCTGGGAAGAGGCCTCAGCAAAGGATGAAGCTCAGACAAGAGGTAGTAGATTCTGCTGTCTCAGGGGAAAGAAGTGTTCAGGGAGAAGGAAGTAGTTAGCAGTATCTGATACATCACAAAATCAACTAAACGAGGAACCAAAAGTACTGTTGGGCTTGATTAGGAGTTCATGGGGATTATTTTCAGAGCCATGTCATTGAAGTCAGGGGCATGATTGCAGGAAGCTGAAAGAAGGTAGAAGAGAGGGAAGCAGAGACAAGTGTTGACACAAGAAATCTGACTGCACGGATCAAGTCGGGGTGCGGGAGGGGGTGGTGGCTAGCGGGAAGTACAGGGTGGGAGAAGAGTTGTTTGTGTGTGTGTCTGAGCTGCAGACAGCATGTTACTAAGGAGACATGGCGGGGGGAGGGATGGCGGGTAACATGAAGGAAAGACGCAGGGATGCCTGCTGGAGTGACACTCCTAAACTGATGGGCGGCGTGAGCTCAAGCGCAGAGATCCTGGGACCCTTCTTGGAGTGGGAGAGCATCGTTTCCGTCTTCAAGGCTGGAAGGCTAGGAGCGAAGATGTGGGGAATCCCGCCAAGGCCCGCTCATTTCTCTGAAGCAGGGTGAGAGGACCGTGGAAGGGGAGGGCAGCCCTGAAGGCCTCGTTGGGTTGGCTGTCACATGCCTGTCTGTTTTGTTTTGCTCTTTATTGTGGTGAACTAGATATAAACAGAAAAGTTTGCCATTTTAACCATTCTTAAGCGCACAATGAACTCGGTAGCGTTACTTACATTTACCATGTTGTGGCACCGTCAGGTAAGTGTGGAATGCTGACTGCAGACTCACAGGTTCAGACCCACTCGCTGCTCCTCTGGAGAAAGGTGAGACTGTCTACCCCAGTAGAGATTTACAGCCGCAGAGCCCTCTAGGTCGCTTGGTGTCAGAATCAACTTGAAAGCAATGGATTGGTTTGGTGCTCCTGTCACCACCCTCTGCTTCCAAAAAGGTTTGTTTGTTTTTAATCACTTCCAACAGAAACTCGGAACCACTTCAGCAGTAAACCCTTCTCCCTCCCCGGTCTTGGTAATCACTAGCACGTCTTGTCCAGATATAGTTGCTTATTCTAGATATTTCACATAAGTAGGGTCATGTATGATTTCCTTTTGTCACTCAGCCTAATGTTGCCACGTTCCATCCATTGCTTGCTTTCTCTTTAGGTCGCACTACGCCCCCTGGCATGTATGTACAAGGGAGTGTCACCGCTTCATCTGTTGGAAAGGCCACCTGAGTGATTTTCCCTTGGGGCTGTTGAGTCTCATTTGTTTACACGTGGCACCAGCTTAGGCCTACGAAAGTGCTAGGCATTCTCGCCAGGCGTCCCAGTTACCCCGTGCTGCTGGCACAGAAATGCCTCGAGCGCGTGGCCTTCTGCATACAAACCTCGTCCCTCGGGATTCTGGAGACCGGAAGTCGGGACTCAGAGGACTGGCTATAAGGGAAAGCTTCCTAACTCACTTGGCTTGGCGGGGAAGGTCATTGTCTCGCATCAGCCTCTGTTCGTTGGAGAATCGTTTTTTATCATTGTATTGGGAGCTCTTTTTAATTAGGGGGCTCTTATAAATCTTACAACAGTCCATCATTGAATTGTATTAAGCACACTTGTACATATGTTGCCATCAACATTTCCAAGTCATTTTCTCTCTACTTGAGCCCTTGGTATTAGCTCCTCTTTTATCCCCTCCCTTCCCCACCCTCCCATCTTCATGCATCCTTGATCAATTATATACTATTGTTGTTAGTTCATGTCTTACACTGCCCATTGTCTCCCTTCACCCACCTTTCTGTTATTCATCCCCCCTGGGGGGTGGACTATGTATCCAGCCTTGTGATGGGTTCCCCCTTTCTCTCCCTTCCCCCTCACCCATCCCTATCGGCCCCTTACTCTCATATCACTGCTCCAACTCCTGTTCCTGAGGGTTTTATCTGTCCTGAATTCCATGTGTCAAAAGAGCTTATCTGAACCAATATGAGTATTCTAGTCTAGCCAGATCTGTAAGGTAGAACTGGGTCATGGTGGTTGTTGGGGGGCGGGGGGAAGCATTCAGGAACTAGAGGAAGGATGTGTGCTTCGTCAGTGCAGTACTGCAACCCTGGTTGAATCGTCCCTTCCTGTCACCTTTCTGTGGGGGGATCAAGTTGCTTTTGAAAAGAGTTGTATGTACATCATCACATTCAGCTCTAGTGGACCCTCCCCCCCCTGCTATTCATTATTTGCTCCTCAATTCCCCTCAAACACAACCCCCCCCATCTCCGCGAAGTCTTCATCTCTGTGCATCTGCTCTGTCTGTGCTTCCTAGACTAGAACACATTATAGAAACCATAAGGAACAAAAAAGAGACAAGACAGGAAAATAGCATCCTGAGGTTTCAAGGCCACAGCAGGGTGCAGACCTTCTCTGTGAGAACCCTGCCGCTAGACCTCAGTGTCCCCCGCGACTGCTGTCCTATGCGTCCAGGTCCCGCGACCCATTTCTTCAAAGTATCCAGTTTTGTCTAAGAAATTTTCATAACTTTGCCCGTGCTTGCTCCTCCACATTCATAGACGTATTTGCAGCAAAGGTAAATGCTTGTTTATAAATATCACCTGCCACACTTAAATACGTGTGCCTCTGCTCCCACGCCTGTTTGGCCTGCATGTCTGATCCACGCACCTACTTGCAGACCGCCGTTGCTGCCAGGCTGCGTCCACAGCAGGAGTTTCCTCTGCCGCCCTTGACTGTTGAGCGCCTCTCAGTGTCTCCCCTGCCACTGCCGCCGCCTCTTTTGCCAACCTCCTCCTCACTGTGCGATTGCCTTTCCTCTTTCCCACTTTAACTTCTGCTCTCTAGCCACAAGTACACAGTAACTTGCCCCCTCCTTCACACACACACACGCACACGGCATGAAAACTTGTTTTTATAGTGGTCTCCTACAATAATTGTGCTTTGCCATGGACGGATTTTACTCCGCATAATGCCCTCCAGGTTCATCCATATTACACAGTGTTTTCAAATACAAAGTCATTCTGTAGCACCGTGTAACAGTCCCTTGTGTTTAGTCTGTTCTTCCATTGGTGAGCAGCGGTGGTTCCCATCCTTTCACTCTTGCGACTAGGGCGCGAATGAGCACAGGTGTGCAGGTGATACCACGTAGAGCGCTTGCCGAGGTGGATGGCAGATCTCTTCCGTCTTCGTGAAGGGTTTGCCATTTCACCATGCCAGCAGCGGCCCTGTGCACCCTCACCAGCACGGGTCGGTGTCTGGTTTGGTGAACCCCTGTATTAATGATGGGTGAGGTGGAATCTCAGTGTTTGGATCTGTGTCTCTAAGGGCTACTGGTGGCAAGCCTGTCTTGATGTTTTTGGCCTCTGGAATGTCTTTTTTAGTGAAGTATCTGTTCATTTCCTCTATCCACTTTTTAATTGTTGCTGTCTACTGCCTGTTGAGGTGTTGCAGTGTTTGAGACGTTCTAGAGATTAGTCACTTGTGTGATTTATCATTGCCGCTGTCCCACCCTGTGATTTCTCTTTATACTCCTCTGATGAAATCTTTTTATGTTCATAAGTGTCTTAAGTCTTAGGAGCTCCCAGTCATCTGGCTTGTCCTGTGCTGTTTGTGTGTTTTCAGTTAAGTTTGATTGCCTATGGGCCCTAAGTTGAACCCTGTTTTTCACTGATGATTCTTCATAGTTCGAGGTTTTACATTTAGGTGTTCGATCCGTCATGAGTTCATTATTATATATGATGTGAGATATGAATTCTGCAAATGGATATCCAGTTTGCAGTCATTTGGTAGAGACACTCTATCTTTCTCAATTCTGTTCCATTGGTCTGTGTATCTGTCCTTGTACCAGGACCAGGCTGTTTTGACTAGCAAGGCTGTGTAGTCTAATTCTGCACAAGCAGGAAGCGCGAGGCCTACTTTGTTCTTCTTTACCGTGGGCTCTCTCCTTCCCACAGAGAGTTGTCTTTAAAGAGTAATGTTGGAATCTGGCTAGGGCTGCATTATTGTAGGTGATCTTTGGGTGGGACTGATGTTTTCATAGTGCTCCCTCGACCTGTGCATGAGCATGATCTGTTCCACCTACCTGGGTCTCTTGGTTTCTTGTATTAGTGTTTTATAGTTCTGCATTTCTTTAGTGTCTGTACTCATATTTATTCCTGAATATTTCATCTTTCGGGTGGCAGGGCTGAGGTGCTGAGCTCCGTTGCTGAGCTCTTCTGTGTTGCTGTGAAGAAGTGACACTGGCTCTTGTGCCCGCCACTCGGCTGAGTCTTCCGATGCGTTCCGATCATTTTCTCGCTCAGGCTTTTGGCTGCCTATGTGTAGGGTCATATTCTCTCCAAATGCTCTTTTATTTCTTTGCAAATGTGGGTGCCTTTTTGTCTAAGACTTCCAGCACATATTGAATAGGAATGCTGACAGATGCATCTTTGTTGGGTTCCTGTTCTCAAGGGGGATGCTTGCAGTGTCTGCCCATCGAGAGCAATGTTGGCCAGTGATTTTGTATTTAGGCCCTTAGTTTTGCTAAGGATTCGCCTGTTTCTTTTGTGGAGTGTTTCTATCAGTAATCTGTTAGATTTTGTCAAAGACCTTTTCTGCATCAATTGATGCGATCATTTCTTATATGTTTGTCAGCTCTTTTGTTTTATTTATGTGCTGAGTAGGTTGTTTCCTAATGTCGAAGTATCCTTGTATACATGCTATGACTCTCACATGGTGATGAGGTACTATTTTTGTTGTTGTTATCTTGGTGAACTTTTATCAGCTAGGATGTGGTAGATAACATTTGTGCCTGTGTTCATAAGAGAAATTGGCCTTATAATTCATTTTTTAGTGATTTTTTGCCTGGGTTGGGTGTACGGGTTACACTCGCTTCATAAAATGAATTTGGGAGAATTCCATTCTTATCTGTACTCAGGCATCGTCATATAGAAGTGATGTCATTTCTTCTCTCGGTGCTTGGCAGAATTAGCCAGTGAAGCTGTCTGAGCTCCGAATTTTTTTGTTTTTGAGAGACTTTTAATGACCTGATGCTTTTTTTTTTTTTTTCAATAGGTCTGCCCAGATTTTTTAACTTTACTTCAGGGTTACTTTAGAGATGCTCTGTTTGTAGAAATCTGTCCATTTCTCCTAGGTTTAAAGGTTTGTTGTAGTATAGTTTTGCAAAGTATTCTGCTATTTCTCGTACAAATTCTCATCACGGTCGCCTTCACATTCACCTGCACAGCTTCTCGGGCACTTGAAAAGGCTGTAAGCCAAACCAAACCATTCCGCTCGAGCCGGTTCCAACGCTTAGTGGCACGATGTGGTAGGGCAGAGGGGCTCCCGAGTGTCTCCAGCAGTGGAGACCTCTGCGGAAGGCAGCCAGCACACCTTTCTGTCCTGGCGCAGCTGGAGGGTTCCAGCTGTTGGCCTGAAGACTAGCAACCGAGTGCTTCCCCCGCAGCTCCCGCAGGGCTCCTCGTTCGCTAAAGTGAGGCTAAACAAGAACTGTGTGCATATGTCCTGACTTACAGACACACTTGGGAGCAGATCTTGTTCGTAATCCGGGGACTGCCTGTCGTTCCCTGCCAGTGGGCAGGGAAGGTGGATAAAGTTATTGTTGATAAGCGTTACAGACGTGAGGCCAGGGAGTCGAGTAAATGGTTAAATGCAGGAGTTTGCTGACTTTTTCTGGAAAGGGCCAAACTGTGAACATTTTAAGCTTCACCGCCACACACTCCCTCTCACAACGCCCCTGTTGCATCTGGAGAGCACCACTGTGTCCAGCACAGCCTTATTGAATCAAAGAGTGGTTTCCGGATCAGCAGCCTTGGCATTGGCAGAGAGCTCGTTAGAAACAGACTCCCGTGCCCCGCCCCAGATCGCACCTGCATTTTAATAGAAATGCTCAGTGTTTTGTATGGGCACCAAAGCGTGGGAAGCACTCTGTTAGACACTGAAGGCTCTTGGGTGGTGACAAGAAGTCAGTTAACAGTCGCCCCAAACTGTAATCCATAGGGAGGGAGGCTGGTGTTTGGTGTGACCAAAGAGCTAGCGGAAGGGTAGCTGCGGAGCCGGGGCCTGCATCCGAGAGAACACGGGCCCACCCCTTCCCAGCCTCTGGTCCAGTGGGTGGGCACAGCCACCTAGCCCAGCTCTCCCTCTCCTTCGATTTTTCTCCGAGACCCTGGTCTCCAAGTGCTGCCTCTTTTCCAGGTGGGAGGAGTTTACTCTTACGACTGCAGTTTTGGCCACGTGCCCAATGTGGAATTGATGAAGTTCATCGCAATGGCCACATTTGGCTCCTACCTGTCCACTTGTCCTGAGCCCGAGCCAGGCAACCTGGGCCTGACCGTCTACCACCGGGCATTCCTCCTCTACTCCTTCCTCCGCAGTGGGGAAGCCCTGAACCCCGAATACTACTGTGGTGAGAGACAGGGTGGGTTGGATGTCGGGTGGGAGGGGATGTAGAATGTGCCCTCGAGATCACTCAGGCCCTAGAGAATGATCCTGTGGGATCCCCTGATTTCCATCTGGTGCCCTCCTCCCAGCGATGTGTCAGCTGACGACCACCTCTCCTTCCCGCGTCCTCGCTGGTCTTCTAGGCTCTCAGCACCGCCTGTTTAACGAGCACTTGGTCTCCGCCAGCAGCAACCCTGCCTTGGCCCTGCGCCGGAAAAAGCACACTGAGAAGGAGGTGCCAGCTGACCTGGTTAGCACCGTGTCTGTGCGGCTTCGGGAGGGCTACAGTGTGCGAGAGGTCACACTGGCCAAAGGTAAGCGACTCAGAAGTCACCAAGAATCTGTTGAGTAGGTTTTTCCTGTCGAGGCACTCAGAGTCCACGTGGGAGAGACTATGTCAGGGGAAGGCCCTGCTTGCCATGAGAGACAAGTCAGTTTTGAGCTGTGTCTTAGCCCAGTGGGTCTCAGCCTTCCTCATGCCGTGACCCTTTAATGCAGTTCCTCGTGTTGTGGTGACCCTCAACCATAAAATTATTTCCATTGCTACTTCATCACTCTCATTTTGCTACTGTTAAGAATGGAGCGGCCCCTGTGGAAGGGTCGTCCGACCGCCAAAGGGGTCACGACCCACAGGTGGAGAACGGCTGCCTTAGCATTTAGCCAGCCAGCCCCAGCTTCTGTGGCCCCGGTGAATCGGCTGAGGGCAGTGCGGGCTCCTGATTTCAGACTGGTCCTTCCCACGTCTGCTTGTGCAGTTAGCTGTGTGTGGGTCTACAAGCTGGGAACCAAGCTCGAGCTCCACGAGGTAGGGGAAGCTTTCCAATAGGACTGGGCCCAGGCACAGAGGCCCGTACCTTCTTCTAACTGATGCTCCTGCCTCCCCGGCAGGAGGCTCCCAGCTGGAGGTGAAGCTGGTCCTGCTGTGGAAACACAACATGCGCATTGAGTATGTGGCTGTGGCCCCCTGGCCCATGGAGCTCGAAGGCCCTCGGGGAACACGGGTGGAAGTGACGATGGAAGGCGGCTATGACATTCTGCATGATGTGTCCTGTGCTCTACGACAGCCCATCCGCTCGTTGTACCGCACCCACGTTATCCGCCGCTTCTGGAATACATTGCAGAGGTGAGCGAGGGACCACTCACTGAGCGGTACCCCGTTTGCTGTGTGGACAGCTGAGGAGAGTTCCTCAGCAGGCCAGGCTGGTGTGCAGGAGTCCATGGTCCTCGGAGGCCCAAGCAGACTGGGGCTCCCCTTGTCTGTACCTGCCCGAGACTCTGCATCCCTCTCCTCTAGCATTAACCAGACGGACCAGATGCTGGCCCACCTGCAGTCCTTCTCCTCCGTCCCGGAACATTTCACCCTTCCCGACAGCACCAAGAGTGGAGTGCCGCTCTTCTACATCCCTCCCGGCTCCACGACCCCGGTGAGTGGCTCTGCTGGTTCGCATTGTCCCCTCTTCGTCCCCCTTGGACTTGGATTGGCACCTCATCTGGAGCCCAGTACCACCTTCTACTCCCTCCCAAGCCAGAGGCCCCAACCGAGAACCCTAAGTTTCGTTGAGACCATCTCTCCTTCATGTGCCCAAGTCCCCAGGGAGCAGGGTCAATAGAGAGCGGCTATCCTCAGCAAACGACAGGCAGCAGAGGGAAAGACTTGCAGAATGCCTGCATGGTGGGATCCCAGCAGATAACAAGATGCCCTTCTCGCCCGCCCCTCACACCTGGGGCCAGCCACTGCTCCTCGGCAGCCCCTGGGGGCTTCCTGGAAGCTAAGCTTCTGCTTGTCCCGTGCTTGACGCACACTCAGCCCATGGCCGTCAGCCCGGCTGGACACAGGGTGACCTGTGCTAGCGGCCCTCATCGCCAGGTCCTGCCGTCACTGAGCAGACTTTCCTCCGAGGTGAGTCAGACAAGCCGGGAGGTGGTTGAGCTGAGACAGGTTCCACAGTCTGTATCCACACGGCACTTGGTCATCCTGATCTCACCTGCGCATTGGAGACAGCATTTTGCCTCTGCCCCAAGCTGCGCTGCAGGTTCCTTCAGCCTTGAACCACAGCCCTCTCTGACTCCCTAAGAGTGCCTGGCGGCTTGGAGGCTGTGCCCTGGTGTTTTGGGCATGCTCCTGTAGGACTGGCCCTGCTTCCCTCCTGCCTCCAGGTGCTCTCCTTGCAGCACAGTGGTTCTGACTCATCCCACGCCCAGTTTGCCGCCTACTGGAAGCCGGTGTTGTCCATGGATGCGAATTCATGGCAGCGTTGGCTGCACATGCACCGCCTGGTGCTGATCCTGGAGCACGATACGTGAGTCTCCTCCTGGGCCATCATTGGGACAACAGAGTCGGGGTGAGGGCCCAGGGCATGATGGGAAAGGGAGGCAGGAAGTCACAGACAGCAGCTAAGCCCTTGCTGCCCGCTTTGACCTTTCCTAGCCCTCCTGCTCCTTGAGAAGGGCATGGAGGGGACAGCTCGCAGCCTCTTCTTGTCCCCCATGATGGGGGCCAGGAGACCTGACCGCTCTGTCACCCCTTTGCAGACCAGTCCCCAAGCACTTGCACACCCCGGGCAGCAATGGGCGCTATAGCACCATCCAGTGCAGGATCTCCCACTCCTCACTGACCTCCCTGCTCCGGGACTGGAGCAGCTTTGTGCTCGTGGAGGGCTATTCTTACGTCAAGCTGCTTTCCAGGTGAGCCAAGTGATGACCCCCCACCCCCACCCCCCCACACATACACACCTCCCCGGCCCCTGGTTTTCTTCCTCTAGCCCCTGCACCACTTAACCTAGGGATGCTTACGAACTCCTGTTTCTTCCCAGTGCCCCAGACCAGCCCCCTTCTTCCTTCTACATGGTCCGCATCATCTCCAAGGCCCCGTGCATGGTTCTTCGCCTGGGCTTCCCCATCGGCACACCAGCACAGGCCCGTCACAAGGTGAGCTAGACCCTGGTGAACTCCCAGGCCGAGGAGACCGAGCAGGGCCCGGCCTGGCAGAGAGAGGAGCTCCCAGAGCAGGGCAAACTCAGAGACGTCTCGCCTGGTCTGCGGGCCCTGATCCCATCCCATGTGCCTCACAGATTGTGTCGGACTTGCGGGAAGAGATCCTGCAGTTACGTTTCCCCCACCGAGTCCAAAGCAAGGAGCCAACGCCCAAGGTGAAACGAAAAGGGCTGGGGGGCTTCGGTGGGGGCAGCTCTCCCTCCAAGTCCCCCCCCATGCTGGGACCGCAGCAGGCCCTGTCTGACCGGCCCTGCCTTGTGGCCCTGCATAAGCCACTGGACAAGCTGCTCATCAGGTCGGTAGAGAGGCTAGAGATGGGCCTGCGGACATGTGGAGGGGCGTGGCTTAGCTGGATATGAGCAGAGATAACTGATGAGTTGCCCCTATCGCCCAGGTATGAGAAGCTACCCTTGGACTACCGGGCACCTTTCTTGCTGACCCTGGAGCCACCAGGACCACTGCCCTTGGTGTCGGGCCGCTCGGCCTCTTCCAGCCTAGCGTCACTGTCCCGCTACCTCTACCATCAACGCTGGGTCTGGAGTGTCCCTTCCGGCCTGGCCCCTGCACTGCCCCTCAGTGCCATCGCCCAGCTGCTCTCCATCCTCACTGAGTACGGCCCCCAAGCCTGCCGGGCACCTTGGGACAGGGCGGGAGAGAGTAGTCTCTGGGGGTGCACGTTGGCAGAAAGCCTACGCGGGTCATGTCCTTCCCTCCCAGAGGCCTGTCTGTTTGCTGCTGGTGGGGTAGACTATCCAACACAGCAGTGCGTGCGACAGCCCACCCCTCCAGCTCACCCCCTCCCCCCGTCTGTTTATTTTGGCCTCTGGTACCCACAGAACCTGTTTTGAGGGGCCAGTGGTTTGAGTGGGACCACCAGAAGGCTAGGTTGCTAGGAGGTAGCTGTGTGAGCAGAGAGCTGGGGAGGCTGTACTCTGATGAGTCTCCTTCCACTCTGCCCGGCCTGTTTGGTCCTCCAGAGTCCGTCTGTCTGAGGGTTTCCACTTCGCCTGTAGCGGGGAGGGAATCATCAATATGGTCCTGGAGCTTCCGATTCAGGTATGTGCCCCTCCGGCCACCCCTCTCCCCTCAGCTTGCTTGCTGAGGACCGCAGAGACGCCCCTCTCAGAGCTGAGGGGGACTCTTGGAGAATGTACCTCACAGGCACTGTGTGGTGGCAACACCCACGGCCAGTTCCTGGGGCTGACATCTTGAGGCACCAGGGCATGGCGAGGCTCGGTCTCTTCTCCAGCTGGAGTTTGCCCAAGGTCTCCCTCCCATCTCACCCACAGAATGAGCCTCCGGGGCAGGCTGCAGCTGAGAAGCACACATGTATTGTCCAGTACATCCTGTTCCCCCCGCACTCCACCTCCACCAAAGACAGGTAGGTCCTGACCCCTTCCTGAGACCCGCCTGCCCCACTGTCCCTCTTGTCCTGAAGTCTGCCCCTCCCTCATGTCTTCAGATCACCTTGCCCCGAGAGTGGAGACAGCTGCTGGCTTGCCTGCTTCCCCAGGCAGATGGGGCCACCCCGTGACTCTTCTTCCCCTCCTGCGTGGGCTGAGTCACCCTGCCCTGGGCTTGAGAACTGCACTCACTGCTCCCCGGGCTCAGAGCCTGTCCTCCTCTAGTTTCTCAACAGATGATGACAATGACGTGGAGGTCGAGGCTCTGGAGGGGGACTCTGAGCTCAATCTGGTGACAGAGGTCTGGGTGGAGCCACAGTGTGGGCGCGTGGGACCTGGCCCTGAGAGCTGGAGGCACCTCCAGGACTTGACCTACCCCGAGATCCCTCAGGCTGTGAGTGATTGCGCACTGCTACACACACCCTTCCCCTATAGGCCTGTGACTGCCTGCACTTTCGTGAACCTGACCGTGACCTCTGGTGTTCACCCCTTAGCTCCACCCCCGGGATGCTGCCTGCATAGGCTCCATGCTGAGCTTTGAATATTTGATACAACTGTGCCAGAGCAAGGAATGGAGTCCTCTGCCCCCAGAGCCAAAGGTTTCTAACGGTCAGTGGGCAGGTGGAGCCCCGCTGGGCGAAGCAGGGGGCGGCAGCCCCAGGCAGGTCAGCCAGGTCTCAGGATGTGTCTTAGCTTCCTGCCTCTCCCTCCCAGGATTGGACCAGGGAGGAGACGCCTGTGTGTATGAGATCCCGTTCCACTTTGACCTCATGGGCCTGTTGCCACAGTGCCAGCAGCTCCAGATGTCCTTCCTTCTGCTGTCCAGAGGTGGGTAGCCTTGGTAGCCACTCGCCCGCCTCACCCTAGAAGGGCCAGCAAGCCAGGGGCATTTGAACAGGGCACATGAGTCAGCAAGTACCTGTGCGAGGGGGCTGTGGGGCGGCGGGAGAGGCTTTGCTGGCCAGGGCTGAGTTGGGGCAGCGAGCAGCAGGAGGCTCGGTGCTGAGCAGAGTGTATGTCGGGCAGAGCCAGAGGGCGTCTCTCTCTCCGAGGGGCCCTGTCCCGCCAACGACATGGTGCTGTGCCTGCTGCACAGCTGCCTGGGGCAGGAGCTGAGTGACCGGGAGATCCCACTGACCACCACTGACCAGGCCACCTTCCTGAGTGAAGTTCTGCGGCGGACTGACCATGGTTCCGGTGAGGTTGAATGCCCACTTCTTTCCTAAAAGCAGCCTCTGACCCAGCCCCTTATCCCCATCCCTCTGTGGTTTCTGTCTCTTTTCTGACCCTGCCCTTGTCTGTCATCTCTACCTCCATTGTGTATCGTAGGTCCCGAGGGATTATCAGTGGGGGACCACGGGATCCCGAAGCATCAGACTGCCAGCAGTGCCCCGGCTTCTGGAGACTCGGCTCTTAGCACCCTGGTCAGCTGTGCTTCTTGGCCTGGAGGCCTTTTTGTGCTGGCCTTCCATGCTCCATAGTCACAGCCCGGCTCTCCATCCTCCTCCTTCCCTAGGGCCTCCTTCCCTTTCCCTTTGCCCTGCGGAGGCTGGGCTCTGGGGTGGAAGAGGAACGTGGGGGTTGGGGTGCCCTTGCCCATGGCCTGTGTCTGTTTCTCTCAGAGCGTGGCTCCTGAAACCCTCGGAACGCCCGCGCCTGCCCCGCCCGTTCAGTGGCGCTGCTACGCAAGACTGGTGGCCCCGCAGCACGTGTTTCTGACCTTTCTCCCAGCTACCTTCTCAGGTACCAGTGGCGCTCCTCCCCTATGAGGGCCCGTCTGTTGTTGTGCTGGGTGCCTCTCACCGGGACCCTGCTCAGGACCCCTCGCTGTGCCACACCATCGCACTGAGGCGCTCCTTCTCTTTGTGATCTTGCCTCGCTTTGCCAAGCGTGATGCCCTTCCCCTTGTCGCCCTGGCCCTCCTGATGATGCAGCCAATACAGACAGAACGAAGTCTCACCACCCTCACTTCTTAGGAGCGTGGTGGCTGTCCTCCTTCTAATGGATGTTACAACCCTCCTCAGGTTCAAAGCCTGGAAAACCCCTCACTGGCCTGCTTGACAACTCTGTTTTATGTCTGTTTCTCTTTAGATGTCCAGCATCTGGCCGCCTACGGCTTGGAGGGGCCTTCTCAAGAGGAGACAAAGCCTAAGTCTGGGGACTGCAGTGGGGCTCCCAGCCTCAGAGATGCGGTGGGGAGTGGGGTCAAGGCTACAAGGGCCCAGGTTCCCACCCTTAGTGTCACCCCTGCTGGTGGTAAGGCTGTCGAATCTTTTGAGTGAATTGGGCGTGGGAGTGGGAACAGACGGGTCTGAGACCACACGACACCTCTTGCCCCCAGACAATGCCCAGAACCAAGGAGAGCTGAGCCCAGCCTTCCGTCAGGGCCTTCACACTTACACGGGACGCCAGGCTTCCCAGACCGAGGGTTCAGATGGGCCTCGGACCCGGTGTCCTGTCTACATCTATAACTGCTCCCTGGAATCACTAAGGGAGCAAATGGCTGGCATGCAGCCCCCTCAGGTTCCCCGCGACCTCAGCTTCCGGTAAGTGCCCGCAACGCTGACCTATGTTGACCTCTAACCATGGCTCCCAACCAAAATCCAGCGCACACTAATGTGTACAAACAGACTGTCAGTGGCAGGAAGTCAGCTCCTCAGGCCTGGCCCGTCAACTCTGCTGAGCATCTGTCAGCAGATGGGTTGAGCTTGCCGGCCCATGAACACATCCGGTCAGGGTCCGTAGTTGATCCGGTTGTGTGTGGGTGGAGGATGAGTCGGAGCTGTGGATTAGGAGAGTTGGCCAATTCTGCTTCTCCTCCCATGCCTAGGACTCACTTCCTCGACCACTCCTCGTCTTCAGCCTGGCTGGAGCCCCGGTACAAGGAGGCAGCCAACCACTGTGCCTTACTGCAGGAGCATGCCCAGCGGTGCTATGTCCGAGGTGAGCCCACGGCCCCGTGCCGGAGCTCCAGGAAGGAGCAGTGCTGAGGGGGAGTGTAGGGACAGGGACTAGAAGAGACTGTTCCAGCACTTGATCCTGGTGACTCCTTCCACCTCTGTCAGGATTATTCCGGAGCCTGCAGCAGGCACAGAGCGTGACCTCCCAGGACTTGCTGATTGCAGTAGATGCCTGTGAGGAGCTCCTGCAGGAAGTGGACATCACCCCCTTTCTGCTCACACTGTGTGGCCACACCTGGAGTTTGCCTCATGCGCCCCCAAGCCCTGGGCCCCTCAGCCCTGGGGCCTTCAGCAGCAGTATCGAGGAGTGCCCCGAGCCCCGGGAACGAGCTGTCCTAGCGTCTGAGTCCAGGTTAGGACTGTACTTGAATGATGTGTAAGACACACACACAGCCCTTGGAACCAGTCCCTTCCAAGCCAGGGAAAGCGCTGTGAAAGGTACAAGCAGTAGTGCGTTGTCCCTGACTTCTTGGCACTCCACCCAGACTTCTCTCTCCCACTTGCCTGGGCACCAGTCTCCCTCCCAGGCTCGCCCGCCCACTCCTGGTTTGGTGTAGACTGTTGAGCTGGGTGGGGGTAGTAAGGTCCAAGTTGCCAGCTGTAAATGGAGACACGTCCCCCGGAATGTTCATGTGCAGCACCACCCCCTCACCAGTACGCGTTTCCTACAGGCAAGAGCTGGGTGCTGACCATGGAGTCCCACCTCAGGTGGGCGGGCGGCGGGGGGGGGGAGGGCACTCCACACGCCCCTGTTGGAGGGCCGGCAGGTATGGTGCTTGTCCAGCTCTAACAGTGTGTTGGCCTAGGAGAAACAGGAATCCGAGGGATGGATGCACTGATGACTCCAGCCCAGTTTCCTCTCCAGAGCCCTCGAGTGACCCCTGCTCCCCAAAACAAATGCACCTTCTTCCCGTCCAGCCTTGCATCTCCACCTGTGTTCTCCACGCACGGGGGACGCCCAGCAGTCCAAGTCAGGAAACCAGGAGTCACCTGGGCACACTGCCCTCTTTCATAGGCGGTCTGGCCGTTCAGATGTGGGCGCTGGACTTGGGATGTGGGGTTTGGTTCTCCCTGCTTCTGCCACCTTCATAGTGAGTGCTGAGCACCCTTCTCAGCGATGAAGGCTGCTTGTGTGGCCTGCTCCCCAGTAGGAAATAGGTTCCTCTGGAACTTGGTGGTTCTCAACTCCCACTCCTTCCCCGCGGCCCTCAGCATCGAGACTGAGGACTTCAGCGAGCCTGAGCTCCAGAGCACCCGCAGCACTGGCCATGCAGACCCCGGTCCAGACATTGCTCTAACGGACATCTGCCAGCTCAGAGGACAGGCCCACGATGCCCTTCATAGCCTCATCCAGGTGGGGGGCTTGGGAGAGAGATGGAGCCCTGCCCAACTCTTGGGGCAAAGGTGTCCTGCTCTGAGTCTGGTTGGCTAACTGCCTCCTTCGGACCCCCATACAGGAGAAGTTCCTAGAGATCAGCCGGCTTTACTTCTGCACAGTGCCCTCCAATCCTCACTACTTCTTCTATTGCCCTCCATCCAGCCGACGAGAGGTAAGTGTCTCCCTGGCCCTCAGCCCAGAGGCCCGACTTCAGCCCACTTGAATTCTCTTGAATCTTGGTTCCAGTTCCTAGGGGCCTGACTGTGGCCGCTATCCTGCCTTGAGCTAAGCTGGCTCTACCTGTCACCGTCTCTCTCCCAGGATGAGGTCCCCCAGGACACAGTAGACAGAAAAGTCAGTGACCTGGAGTTTTCAGAGGCTGAGCTGATAGGTGAAGAAGGTATGTGGACCAGGAGATAGAGGTGGGAAAACTTGCTTCAAGCCACAACTCTGGGCTGCACAGCTGGCCCCTCCCAATGACCACGTGACATGCATCACCAGGAGACACATCTGCCTGCTGCGTGGTCACTGAGAGCGACCCAGAGCTGGAGGTGGAGTACCGTGAGAGCCGCGACCCAGACCTGGGACTTGCTGGGCTGGAGTCCACCTCGCTGTCCGACGCAGACACTGTGAACCCCGATGAAGACTCCTTCAGTATCCTGGGCGGTGACTCGCCCACTGGGCCAGAGAGCCTCCTGCACGATCTGCCGCCACTCTTCCTGCACCTCACGTGCTCCATGCGACTGCGCGGCCAGCACAGCTCAGTCCCTGTGGGCAGCCTGCCCACCTGCCTGGGTGAGGAGCTGGGGGCTGCCCAGGGAGGGTCCAGGGCCCAGCGCAGCTTGCCTGCCTCCGGGTAGCAGGGGTGCACTTAAGGGGCAACCCGTGATCGATCTCAGAAGTGGGAACCTGGGCTGCCCCAGAGCCCTCCGCAGCCCTAACTTTTTGCTCTCCCAGGCCAGGTGCTTTCCAGTCTGGAGGGTCTGCCCACTGGAGGCCGAGTTCCACTGAGGGACCTAAGTGTCACCCTGGATGTGTTTGTTCTGACCTTGCCTCTAGAAGTGGAACTTCCCCCGGCCTCAGACCCTCAGCATCACCGGTATGGCAACCAGTTTGATTGGGGCCTGCAAGGGTGGCCTGAGCCTTATTGGGAGGAGGAGACTATTAGCGAGATCTGCAGCATTTGGAGACCAAGAAGGCCTTAAGGATTCCCTGGGGGAATAGTCACTATGGACCGTGGAATTTTGCTCCCATCCTATGTAGGTCAACCTCTGAGAGCAGTGCTTCATTCCCACGATCCCCTGGGCAGCCGTCATCGTTAAGGTCAGATGATGGCCTGGGGCCTCCACTGCCGCCTCCAGGAGAAGAAAGGTACTTCCTCACATCCTTCTCAGAGCATCCTGCTTCCCCTCGGTTCTGTTTTCTGGAAACAAATATCTAAACAGAGAGAGGGAGGGAGGGAGAGAAAATGGGTGATCGTTAGTTCACATTCAACAAGTCGTACACATTTGATTTCATCTCACTGACTGCGATTCCCATGGTGTAACACCACTTGTCCCACTTCGTCTCCGTGCCTCCGGTTTCTACTCTGTCTTCTTTCCCAACCCTTCT
This sequence comes from Tenrec ecaudatus, assembly GCF_050624435.1. NCBI lineage: Eukaryota > Metazoa > Chordata > Mammalia > Afrosoricida > Tenrecidae > Tenrec > Tenrec ecaudatus. Next base: position 68,275,046 of record NC_134530.1, read on the forward strand.
CAACTCTGGTCCTTGGGTAACTACTCCCCCTCTGAGCTCAGGTGGCTGGTGTTCTAAAGTGCGTGTCCCTGCCAAGTGTTACTGCTTACCTTATGTCGATTGTTTGGTTGGGAATTGAGACATGAGATGAGTTCATCTTCACACCTGAAGGGTGACTAAGGGTGACTCTTGGGGTTCTACCACCTCTATCCAACCAGTAAGCATGACCTATTTTTAAAATAATTTTAAATTTGTACGATTTTCTTACCCTCTCCCTACCCGGGGCTTTCTACAGAGTGATCTCTTTCCGAGCAGTTGGTAATCGTAGCTGGACACCATCTAGTTCTGCTATTAGGGCCGTGGGGCTGGTGCGTGTGTGTGATCCACTGGTCTGGTGGACTAATTGTCTCCATGTCTCTTTGTTTTTCTCACATTTCTCTCCTCTGAAGAGGAAGAAACCAACAGTGGCATCTTAGATGCCGGTTCTTGAGCTTTGGCTGCTCTTGAGCAAAAATTTTAAGATCCCAGTCCTGTTCCCTCAAGTAGGATATAGAACATTGTCTTTGCGGGACATGTTATATCAATTGACCTTGGGTCCCCTGAGACCATGGTCCTGGTAGGGCCAGCAACTCTTCCCTCAAGGTATTGGTGAGATCTAAGACGTTTTCAAGACTTTGCCCTCTATATGCTCTACCACATTCATGCATATAAATCTATATCCCTGATATACCTAGATATATATCTATATATCCATCCAGACATATAGATGCATAAACGTGTGTATATCATATCCATGTATAATATGTTACATCTATACCCATACATATGTACATGTATATATACATACGTATAGATGTGTGCATATGGATATCTGTGTATACATGGATGTATATATCCATGATCCAAAGATAAATGTCCATATATAAACACCTCTCTCAAACCTATGTATACTTGAGGTCTACTCCCACTCCCCGTCTCACACCAGTTCTGTTTATGTTTCTATCCATGCATCCACTTGTAGATCACCATGACTGGGGATGTATGCACATGACAGTATTGACCTCTGTTGCCTGTAGCTCTCACACTTGGCTTCACTCTTTATGTAATTGCCTTCCCCTTCACTTAAGTTAATTCTTGGTTTCCTCTCCACTTGCAAGTTCTGTAATTGCACTATTCCCATGTGTTACTTGGTCATTTTTTTCAGAACTAGTTGGTGTCATTGGTTCTCTATTCTCACTCTTGTAAGTTTGTTTTAGTTTGGATACTTCACTCTGTGGGTGGACTTCTTGGGTGGGGGGGTGTTGTACATGTTCATCTCAGGTGTTTGTCTTCTGCTGCTGGTTTTATCTCTGGAAAACCATCATTAGTATTTTTTAGGGTTGGTCTGGTTTTTAATAAATTCTTTTCATTTGCTTATTTGGAAATGTCATAGTTTTGCCATTGTGTTTGAGGGACAGCTTTGCTGGGTATACAATTCTTGGTCAGCAGTTTTCTTTCATTTAACATAGGTTAAACTATTGCCTTCTTGCCATATGGTTTCTGCTGAGAGCAGTTTAGTATTACTGGCTCTCCTTTGTAGGTAACTCTTCATTTTTCTCAACCTTTTTTCTTTACCTTCGATGTTGGAAAGTTTGATGATATCTTAGTGGTTTTCTTTTGGGGATCTGTCTGTTTGGGGTTCACTCAGCTTCTTGAGAGTGTGTCTCCTTGTTTCTCATGGTATTGGGTTTAGATTAACAATTCTCAACCTTCCTAATGCTGTGACCTTTTAATAGTTCCACATGTTGTGGTGACCCCCCCCAACCATAAGTTTATTTTTGTTGCTACTTCATAACTAATTTTGCTACTGTTATGAATTGGGGAACACCTGTGAAAGGGTCGTTAAACCCCCATAGGGGTCATGACCCACAGGTTGGGAACCGCTGGTCTAGATAGAGCGAAGACAGATTGGTGAGTTGTCAGTTGGTCCAATGCAACACGGACATCTTGACCTTTGCAGTTGAGGATGCATCAGGCTGACTGACTATTCACCCCTCTGTCTGTTCTCTGCTTTATTCAGCTGTTTCTGGTCAGGATTCAGTCCATTTTTCTACCCTGTCTCTGAAACCCAGGGGTCCAGGACTATCACCGATATCTCCTTCATTAGTCTCTAGGATCTTTGGTGCAGCGGGTCTAGGGTAGCATGTCTCACTAGTCTTTGCCTCCATCTTTCGGACAATTAGGCACCCGGGACTTTCCAGTTTGGCTACCCCCCACCGGCTGGCAATTGAGACCACCATGAGTGAGGTGAGGGCCTTTCTCTCCCCGCCCTGAGTGAAGTGCTACACCAGTAAGCCAGGGAGGGTGCTCTCCTATGTCACCTGTCCTTTGGGACTTCCTGGATTGCCCTTTGACTCTAGATCCGCTGGTTGCTGGAGGATGAGATGGTGGCAGCACTCCGTCGAGGAGGCATTCCCCAGAGCCCTGCCCTGCACCGCGCAGCTGCCCACATCCATAGCTCTCCTGGACGCTCTACTTGCCTTCGCCAAACTTTGCCACTGAGTTTTGTGTTTGGGCCAGAACGTTCTCTCGCACAATTCAAAGAGGTAAGCTGATTACCTTCCCTGGACTTGCGGTGCAGGCCTGGCAGGCTCTCACGTTGAGTCCATAGAGAGTCCTCCTGCCTATCCCTTCACTGTGTTCTCTGCTCCCCATCCCATGCCTGCCAGCCAAATCTGATGGCATGAGACCCAGCTTCCAACCTTGTCCCTGGGCCTGCATAATCTTAGGCAAGTCACTAAACCTTTCCTTCGTACCTTACCTAAGCAGTGCAAGTGGTGGCATCTGCTTCACCGGATAGGTAACAAAACACTTAACGAGGATGCACCATGGGTTTAATGAGGACTGCACCTGCCTAAATGATCATCTTGACTCCTGCTCCCCAGGAGTTCCGCCGCATCCACCTTCCTGGCCATGTCCTTCTTGAGGACCCTGACAGTGGCTTCTTCTTTGTGGCAGTTGGCCAACCACCGGGTGGGTCTCTTGGGGAGCCCCCTCCAGCAGCCTGGGCTTGGCACAGCCATGAGGATAGAGCTGAGGGCGTTGAGCAGGAGGTAAGTCTTGTGGAGCTGACCTGGGAAAGGAGAAGGGAGGTTGTAGGAATTCTGGGGCCTCTACCCACCTCAGTTCTGGCTTCTGCCCCTCAGGCCCTGACAGCCAGCCCACAGGCCCCTGGCTCCCCAGAGGATTCTGAAGGGCCCCCCCTAGGTGGTCTTCCTAGTCTGCCACAGGGAGGTAAGAGGGAACTTGAACAATGAAGTCTGGGGTTTCGGGACCAGGGATGCATGGAGTCCATGGATGATTGAGAGATGCTCCAGGTAGACCCCTTCTCTTCCCAGGGAACCAACCTGGGCCCCACCGGGGACTGAGCCTCATGTCCAGTCAGGGCAGTGTGGACTCTGACCACCTAGGTGAGCTGGGGAAGGTTTGGGCAGAGGGTGGAGTAAACTGCCCTGGAGGGGGGACCATGCGGTCGACAGACGTGAGCCATGTGAATGTTTAAGAGTCGTGCTGATCGTCTGCATTTGACACAGGTTATGACGGTGGCAGCAGTGGCTCCGACAGTGAGGAGCCCAGTGAGGAGCCCTCTGAGACCCTCGGCGAGAAGCCCCCCTTCATGTTGCGGACTCCACCTGGGCTGCTACCTCCAGAGCCTTCACTCTCAGGCCTCCCTGGGCCCTGCCTGCCTGACTTTTGGCTCATCGTCCGAGTGCTGCAGGATCGGGTGGAAGTGTATGCCCACGCACGGTAGGTTGGACCAGGCCTGCCGTTTCCCTCTCCCTGCCCTCCACGGTGGTGGGGCACTGAGCTGGCTTCTGCAGAGGCCTCTAACCCATTGGCAGCCCCCAGTCCTGGTGCAGTTTAGAGAAAGCACATGGATCTCTACTTTCTGAGTGCAGTTAAGATACCTGCACCAAAACTGACCCACTGCCATCAAGGTGATTCCGACCCGGTGACCCGGTCAGTCTGCAGGAGCAGAACTGCTGCTTAGGGTGAACAAGGCTGCAACGTTTAGGAAGCAGATCGCCTTGTCTTCTTCCCATGGAGTGGCTGGTGGGTGTGAGCTGTTGCACCTGTGGGGAGCAGGCCGGTGCTTGTCCCCCAGCACCACCAGGGCTCCTCGCTGTGCAGTCCAGAGCAGCTTCAGAAGTTACTCTATGGAATGCGGAGTCAGCACGGCAGGCGCTTATGTAAAGTGTTTGACCAGCATTGGTTCGTTTCATCCCTGTAACAACCCAATGGCCTATTACTATCCTCGTTACGTGGATGAAGAGACCGAAGCTCGGGGGAGTTAAACACTCGCCCAGGGTCACCCTTCGTAAGTGGCAGAACCAGCCTTCACACCTCGGCATCTGGCTAAACACTTTCTCTGATCACCGTGGCCCTCCGCTCTGACCACAAGCTGGGAATGAAGACAAAGCGGGCGGCCTCATGGTGGTACCAGTGGGGGAACTGGGGAGGCAGGCAGCCAAGGCGGGCTTTCCGGGTCACTCTTGAGGGTTCCGTTTTCGTCCTTTCCCTTCAGGTGCACTTCCCTTTGACAATTCCTACTTCCATTCTTGATGCCTTGCTCCTGTGACCCCACCTCATGAGGCATACGATCCCCCTGCACTGTCCATCCTCCTTTCCCTATAGGAGCATGGTACGGGAGGAAGGAGGACCAGGTGCTGAGTGTCGCCACCTGCAGCAGCTCCTGGTGAGGAGAGTTGGGGAGATCTGCAGGGAAGTCAACCAGGTAAGGGGCCACCAGGGACTGGGACGTGGTGACTGCCCACATGTGGAAGGAGTTTTGGGAGCGTGACCTTCAGGGGCCATGGGTCCTTCTCAGACCCAACAGCAACACGGCATGTTTGCTTTGACCTCAGCTACTTCCATGCACACAGGGCCGTTCTCCACAGCCCAGGTCCAGGGACGGGGCCTGGCCCCTCTCTAACTGCAGCTGTCTGTCCTGTGCCAGGCACGGGCTAGCCTTGAGGAAGCTGACTCTGGAGCTTACGTACAGAAAGAGCCTCAACCAAATGACACACACCTTCAGCTGCACTTGTGAAGAACTGCCAGGGAATGTGGAGACTGTTAGGGCAGCACATTACAGGGATCTGACCAAAGGAACTATCAGGGAAGGCTGCTTGGAAGAAGTGGTTTTTAAATCGAGACAGGAAGAGGGTGAACCAGTTCTGGCCAGGAGGAGGGACGAGGGTTCCTAACTGGGGCTCTCTCAGAGCCCGGAGTTCTGGGCCACCATCTCTGACGTCCCAGTGATTGCTGCCGCTCCTACGACCTCTGGCCCCCAGTGATAACGGATGGGTATTCTCTGGCCTCTGCTCACTCTTGTCCACCTCCAGCTTGTGAGGGGACATTACAGTTCCTGAAACCTTGCTCCCCCTTCCCCCAGCGACTGCTGCTTCAGGACCTTCATGACAGTCATGTCTGTAACTCTCTTCTGGTGGCTGAGAGCGAGGAAGATCTGTGGCGCAGCGAGACCCTCTTCCATTCCCGTCAGCGGGTGCCACTACCCAGCGATGGTGAGGCCCCGCCTTTTCTCTCACCCAGTACTTTTTGCCAGAAGTGGGGGCAAAGTTATCATCACTCGGTCACCCCTGACAAGTAGGAGCAGTGAGCGGTGGGGTGGGGGGGACAGTTACAAGTTCCTTGGTGACTTTTGGAAATAGCACACGGATGAAACTGAGAAGTGAAGAGATGATGGATAGTCGGATCAGAGAATAACTATTCTCCCAAGTAGCTTGGCAGCGAAGAGAGGGGAAAAAATAGATATGACTGTTCACTAGTGGGAGATGTGGGGGCGAGGGAGGAATTTTAAGATCCGTAGAGATTTGAGCATGTTTGTGTTCCGCAGGGAAAGCACAATGAAAGGGAGAGGGTGAAGACTCCAGGAGAGCAGAGGTCGGGGGCTCAGGGAGGGACTTGGGTACAATGGGAAGGCTTGTCCTCTGGTGGGCTGTCCCACCAGACAAGCCCAGCAGCCCTTGGGGAGTTCTGACCCTGGGAAGGAAACGGGATCCTGGTGGTTGACGCCGCAGCCCTGCGACTGCCCTTCTCTTGCATTTGCTGAGCTCTTCGGATGAAAAAACAACAGCCTGTCGTTGCTGTGAAGTTTCCTCTCTGGTTTACAATGAAAATCAGACCACTCCTTATTTTTAACATTCTCAGCAAGTCAATAGAAGAACGTTCTTAACATTTCCAAGAAAGCGGCTCTCTCAGCACGTCCTGGAATGTTCTCCATGTCAGAACAGAATCCCTGTAAAAGTGGACTTCCCATGGTTCCGAAGGCATCTTCTGTAAAGTGAAGATGAGCTAGGAGAGCCAGGCACTTTGGCTTCAGAATGCCTCCCAGTAGCCTGGGATGTGGGGCCTGTCAGCACACAGCCCTTCCTCCTCTGAGTGGCTCCACATGTTTTCCCTTAGCAACCAGCATCCTATTGCAGCGCAGAATCCTTGCTGCCGCCTGGGTGTCCTGTGGGCTGCTCACACAGGTGTGACAGCAGCTTCTCTGGGACCAGAGTCCCACCTCTGACCTCCTGGAAGGTTTTTTGTCACCCTGGAAGCCTGGAAAAGTTAGAACAAGTCACTGGCCTGTGACCTTGGGCTTTTTGTCCCACCACAGCTCCTGGCTTCTTTGGGAGAGCCGTCCTCTGAGGCTGAGAGCTGAGAAATCCCCTCCTGATGTGTAACACAGGTGGCCCAGTGTCAGGGCCGTGGGTTCCCGTGTGATGAGAATCATGGTGTTGCCTTGGGGATGATGTTACACGCTCACGCACCCCGTGGCCCCTCTCCTTTGCCCCCTTCTCCACGTGTCCTCCTTGAGATCGTTCCCGACACCTTTGTGCAATGCTGTCGATGGCCAGACCTCCAAGTCCGGGCCCTGCCCTCTTCACCAGCGTAATCTCGGACTGCCTGCAGACGGGTGCACGGGTCCAGAGGCAGGGTGGGCGAGTGGGCCCAGGTGAGGCAGGCGTCTAGAAGGCCGGGGCTGGGTGTCCTGTTGTGATCCCCGTGCTCGCTCCGTTCCCCCAGATTATGCCGCTGACGAGAGCTGTGGACCCCGAGGCTACCTCGCAGCCACGATGCATTTTGTCCCTGGGCATTTCTCCTGTGACGTCGTGTGGGGCACTGTGATCCGAGTCCATTCACGCCTCAAGATGGGGCCCAGCATGGGGGTGTCTCGGGGTAAGCAGGAGGAGCGGGCAGGCAGGTGGGAGAGGGGGGTCAGGAGGAGGGATTCCCTGAGCCCCTGGTTCTGCTGCAGCCATCCAGGCACTGCGCTCGGTGCTCAATGCCTTCTCCGTGGTCAACCGGAAGAACATGTTCGTCTACCAGGAGCGAGCGACCCAGGCTGTTTACTACCTCCGGTAGGGGGGTCCTGAGAGGGTCGGGGAGCAGCGCCAGTCTGGGAAAGCTTGTGGGGAAGTGGGTTCAAAGCCCTTGTGCTCTCCCCCAGGCTGCTGGAGACGTCCTGCAGCGACCGGCCATGGGAAGGGGATGCCGGGCCCCGCTCCCTCGCTCTGTCCCGGAGCCAAGAGCCCATCTGCCCTGAGGAGGCCTCGGCATGTATTGCCCCTCTCCTTTGCACCCTCTCCACGTGTCCTCCTTGAGATAACTCCGGGTTGCTTTGGGTTGGCATTGACTCGTTGGCCCCAGTGTCCCTCCGGCCCAGCTCCCTGGAGGTGGACCCCTAACGGTGTTCTCCATGTAGGGCCCTCGCTCTCCCCTGGACATGGCTTCCAGCCGCAGTTCAGATACTGCTCGTCCTGTGGGCCAAGTGGACAGACACATCCAGCTGCTGGTACACGGTGTGGGGCAGGCAGGTGAGGATAGCAGGGCGAGATGGCCGAGAATCGGGGGCAGCTTCTCAGGGCGCCTTCTCACTGTCTGGCCTGGGCCTTCTGCAGCCTGAGGTCTGTGTGGGAAAGGACGGGCTCCATGAGGTTTAGGAGTCAGACGGGCAGCCAAATGAAAGGGGCCATGAAGGCCAGTGCCTGGGCATCTAGCTTGGGTGGCTGGTTAGGTGGGTACCTCACTCCCCTGGAACCAGGAGTGGACTGGCTTCAGTTTGGGATATGTTAACCATGAAGTAGCCAGGAAGCAGCTTCCCTTTTCAGCTGCTGTGTATGGCTTACTTATGTAGGAGGGGCCCTGGTGATGTAATGGTTATTACAGACTGCTAAACCACAAGGTTGGCAGTTCGAAACCACCGGCCACTCCGAGAGAGAAAGACAAGGTTTTCTAGTCCTGCAAAGAATTGAGTCTTGGAAATCCACAGGGGCCGTTCTACCCTGTCCTCTAGGGTTGCTTTGGATGGGCATCGACTCGTTGGCAGTGAGTTCTTTGCTTGGTTTTTTTTTTTCTTTTTAATATAAATTGTGCCAAGACCATTACGTAGCTTCTCTTTCAATCCTCCTCACAAACTCATGCAGTAGATGCTCTGTGGTTCCCATTTCGTGGGCAAAGGCACTGAGGCCTTGAGAATAGAGTCACTTGGCAGGGGTGGCACTCCAGGGGTTTCCTGCATGTGCTGGGAGGTGTGAGATGGGGGTTGAGGGGCTGGTTCAGGCGGCAGCTAGATTCTTGCCCCCATGGCTGTGTCCAGGGCCCGAGATCACAGACGAGCTAGTGCGGGTTCTACGTCGGCGCCTGGACGAGGCCACGCTGGATGTCATCACGGTTATGCTTGTTCGGAACTGCAAGCTGACCCCAGCTGATGTGGAAGTAAGCTCCCTCCCAGACCCCCCCGAGGCTCAGCCGCTGGTGCGAGGTGCAACCTCAGCTCTGACCCCTCTTCCCATTCGTCAGTTCATCCAGCCTCCCGGGAGCCTCCCCTCCCAGGTGCTGCAGCTGGCCCTGCCCCCCTCCTGCCAGCCCTGGCTTCCTGCCCTGGCCTGGTACCTGCGGCAGAGCCTACTCATCTTCCTACACTCGCCCAAGTACACAGACAGCAACAGCCAGCACCACTTCCAGGTGAGACCTGACTCGTCTGTCCACACCTCTGTGCCCCACGGTCCCCCTCAGACACTCACACAGACCTCTGGTCCTGTCTCGCGCCTTTGCCTCAGAGCTCCGTACCCCTGCGTCTTCACATGCTGCCCTAATGCCTGCCCGTGAAGGCGTCCCCTCCCTTGATCCACAGCGTCGGGTGTTTGCCTGGTCTTAGTGCTGCGTGGCGGTTCTCTTCGCAGCATCCATTCCCGCCCCAGGGCGGCCTCCCCGACTTGGACATCTATGTGTATAACAAGCCTGGTGGACAAGGCACTGGGGGCAAAGGTACAAAGTGGGGCCGGGCTGGGGGCACTGCCTGTGACTGAGAGGCCTCTTCCGGCGCTGCAGCCATGCGGTGATCCTACCTCGGGACCTTCTCCACCCAGGAGTCGCCTGCATCACTCTAGCCTTTGTGGATGCTGGCGGGAACCCCATATCCCTGGCATCGTGGCCCCCCACTTCTCCTGGGCCCTCAGACTCGCTGCAAGAGGAAGAGTTTGAGCAGCTGACCCAGGTCACGCGCTGCACCGTCCTGCCCGACAGCTCTGCAGGTGGGGCTGCAGGTCAAGCCTGAGCCTGCGGTGGCCAGTTCATGCTGGGAGAGGTTGGTGGGCTCCAGAGGCACCCTCCAGTGACCCGCCATCCTTTCCTGCAGCCCAGAGCGGGCCCCCGCGGCTGCGGTTGGATGTGTGGGAGAAGGGGAACATCAGCATCCTGCAGCTGGAGGAAAAGCTCCGCACCGCGGCGCGCCAGGCCCTGGCGGATGCTATCATGGAGCTGCAGCTGCTGCCAGCCTCGCTCTGCACGGAGGACAGCTCCCCAGGTATGCAGGCCCCCCTTGTGCTCGGGCACAGGGCAGGGCGCAGCTGTAGGGTTTGGGGAAGGTTTCAAGAACAGGAACCCCTGAGCCAGGCTTGAGGGCAAAGTGGCTATAAACAGGTAGGTACATGCCGGGATTCCAGACAGTGTGTGAAACCAATATCAAACAAAACTCAACTGCTGTCGAGTCGATTCTGACTCATGGCGGCCCTCTAGGACCAGCAGGACTGCCCTGTGGGTGTCTGAGGCTCTAACTCTTGATAGGAGTGGAAAGCCTCGTTCTCCCAGGACACATCTGGTAGTTTCAAACTGCTGACTTTGCAGTTAGCAGTCCAGAGAACTGGATGGCAGCTACTTTGGAGTAAGGTGGAAGCTGGAGAAGTAGAGCGGCCATGTGTCGGGCTAGCATGGAAGCCCACGCCGGCGGTCTTGGACATTCCCCGAAGAGACTAAGAATCTGAGAAAGGCATTAAGCAGGGCAGTGATATGTTCACGTGTGTGAGTGAAAGACCGTCCCAACTCTCTCCTGACTCACTGGCTGCCATCCAGGCATCCCTGCCCACCCATAAAAGGCTCCAACAGAAGTACCACGTGCTCTGTCACTGGCAGGAATACACACATGTGCCATTGGTGGTCTGATGGGCTATGACTCCAACAGCTCTTATCACATAAGCAGACGCACACGCGGCCTGCATGCACTCCCACTCACTCGCTGAGGAAGTGGCAGTAACGCGCCGACCAGTCTCGGGGCTAGGTTTGTCCAGGGTGGGATTGAGGGCAACCCTGAGTCTAATGTGTGGTGTCCACAGGAAGTCTCAGGAGCGGCTCGTTGGAATCCAAGAGCCCCACAGGTCAAGCTAGCACCTTCCCCCCGGCCCCTGTGCCTGGGGAGCCTGTGACCCCACCGAGCAAAGCTGGCCGCCGCAGCTTCTGGGATATGCTGGTAATGGGCGAGGTGTGGGGTTGGCATCTGCCTTCAGCCTGCCTCCTAGCTGCACTCTGCTCTCCCTCCCCGGCCCTGCCCCTTCAGGCTTTTGCCACAGACCCTTTTAAAAGACACTCTGATCTTAGAGAGGAGCGTGCTGACTGCGGTGGGTTCTCTGATGGAGGTAGCACCTGCACTGAACTGCACAGGCCATTCATTTCTGGTTTTGCTGTCAGAACCTGCAGGTTAACTAGCCTGCCCCAGGCTGCTCCGCCAGCCTTCTGGGAAGCTAGGCCCAAGCCCTGGGCTCCAGGCCCTTATTAGTGCTCCACGAAGCCTCCATCTGCCACCCCTTGCCCTTCCCACTAGCCCACCTCATTCACTGCATTGCCTCCAGAGTAAAACAGAAGGTGGGGACATGGGTTCCCCCAAAACCACCGATGACATTGTCCTGGATCGGCCAGAAGACACTCGGGGCCGGAGGCGTCACAAAACGGAGAATGTTCGGACTCCGGGTGGGACTGAGCGGGCCCCAGGACCAGATTCAGGAACCCAGAGACAAAGGTGTGTGTGTATGCGTGCGTGCTGCCCTGCTGTGTCTGTCACGGAAGTGTGTGGGCGTAGACTCCTGGATGGGCAGTGTGGGTTTGTATAGACCTCCGTGAGATTACCTCATTCCCGCTGTGTCTGTAGACGCCGGGTAACCCAGCTAGAAGAGGGCGAGGTGGGCACCCTGCATCCTGTGTTTGCTCATGTCTGTCAGCGCTGGATGGAGTTTATGGCTCAGATTGGTGAGAGCCCGGCCCCCTCTCACCCCTTGCACCCAATCCTGCCCTCCACGCCCCAGCCACCTGCGACACCTGTCTGCGTTCTAGGTTGCGCTTCAGTGTCCAGAAGCTCCACCCACGTGGTGTCCCGATTCCTCCTCCCGTCCATCCTGTCCGAGTTTACCATCCTGGTCACCTCCATGGCTGGAGACACCAGCGTCCGAGTCTTTGAGCAGCATTTGTGAGTTTGGGATCACTCGGGGTTGCGGGGACCTCCTGGCTTGTAACAGCTGGTCCTGTAGGAAGCCACACCCCTGTGGTGCTGAGCTGGGAGAGGTGGGCTTGAAACCGGCGAGCAGGGGCTGGGACCTGCTCTCTGATGCCCTTCCTCCCGTACCACCTCTAGTGACCCCACAGGACAGCGGTCCATGGGATTGATGAGGCCGGAAAGCTTTGTGGAAGCAGGCTGCCTCATCTCTCTTCTGTGGTGGGGTCAAACTGCCCGCTTTCTGGTGACAACCAGTGCCTAGCCCAGCGCACCACCAGGGCTTCTCCCTGTCCCCACAGGGATTCAGAATCCAAGCTCTTCAGTCCTTGTGCCCACGGCCAGCTGGGCCCAGCTCCCCATCCCGCCACTGAGCGGCACCTGCTGCTTCTGGGGAGGAGCTTCATGCAGTGGAGGAGACCGACGCAGCAGGGTGAGGGCGTGACCTAGGGGAGGGGTGCGCAGAGCTCCTGTGTGGGGGTGATCTCACAGCATCAAGCCCCCCTTACCTCCTTCTGCACCCTGTAGCTGCCAAAGCTCTGCAGCGCTTCGAGCCAGGTGGTGACGGGAGCCCAGGGCGGAGCACTCCCCGGCAGAGGCTCTTGCTGCTGGAGGTTGTGGACAAGAAGGTAAGGGTGGGACCTAGGGCTGATGGGGAGAGGGGCTCTGATCACTGACCTGACCCTGGATCCTGTACCCCAGCTACAGCTGCTGACATACAACTGGGCTCCAGACCTGGGGGCAGCGCTGGGCCGAGCGCTCATCCGCCTCGTGCAGTGGCAGACCGCACGGGCCCACCTCATTTTCTGCCTGCTCAGCCAGAAGCTAGGCCTCTTCCATCATTACGGGCAGCTGGACTTCCCCGTGCAAGATGAAAAGGTACCCGCTGCTTTGCTCCCTCCTGCCTCCAGCTTCCCAGGGCTCAGTCAGAGGAGGTGCCTTCTGGGAAACGGGAGGGGGCCAGCCTGCAGGCAGAAGTAGTGAAGCAAGCGGGAGGCGGCCATGGGAAGAGAGGGTCCAAGGACAGAAGCTTTGGGGGCCCTGTTGTGAGCCTCCCATTTCCCTCAGGAGCCAAACCCTTTTCTGCTGCCATCCATGGAAGCCGAGACCCTCATCCGGAGTGCCAGTCCCCCACTGAGCCGAGAACAGGGTCGGCTGAGTGGGTCCTCCCGTGGTGTGGGCCCCCTCCCCCTGGACACATTCCCCTTCGATGAGGCCTTGCGGGACATCTCAGCTGCCCGTCCCAGCTCCATGCTCAGCCCTGTGCCCAGACTCCCTGATCCCGTCACCTTCCACGGGCAGCAGTTCCTGGACATCAAGTTGACAGAGCGCAGAGGTGGGGCACTGGACTGGTGGGGTGGGGGGGGGGGAAGTAGGGGGTTCTGGGGCATCTGGAGGGAAAGGTGGGCATCACTGGGGGGGGACACACACACACGACTCCTGTCTCGGACCCACAGAGCTGGAGCGACAGATGAAGATGGAGAACCTGTTTGTGACCTGGCAGCAGCGCTCCACCCCAGCCAGCATGCCCATTAGTGTAAGTGGCCCTGAGGAGTCCGCACCCTACAGGAGTCCCTGCTTCACCCCTGCTCTAAGCTCACTGCCCTACATCCCAGGCTGGGGAGCTGGAGACCCTGAAGCAGTCATCCCGCCTGGTGCATTACTGTGCGACAGCCCTGCTCTTCGACCCAGCTGCCTGGCTCCATGGGCCTCCAGAGACTTCTGGGCTCCCAGAGGGACAGGTGAGGCCTAAGACTCCTGAATTCTCTCTGGGGATGTCCCGGGACCTCCACAGAGGTCGGCAGTCGGTAGAGGGGACCTCCATCTCTGCTCCCACAGCGGCGCCCTCGTCCTGAGTCAGGCTCTGGGGGCCGAGAGGCGCCCCCGAGCTGCGAGCCCTCTGACATACCGCTGCCTGGAGCCCGGGAGGAGCCATGGCTGAAGGAACTGAGCCTGGCTTTCCTGCAGCAGTACGTGCAGTACCTGCAGAGCATCGGCTTCGTGCTCGTGCCGCTGCGGCCGCCTTCCCCTGCCCGCAGGTGAGGCCAGGCCCCATGCCCATCCGTTCATCCAGGCCCCTATTGCTGGCTTGGGTCTCATTCATCTTGCCACGAAAGCACACTAGGCCCGGGGCTGGCTCTGGTACACTTCCACACAGCCCTCATGTGTATCCTGCACACCTGTGGGGCTCACAGCTACATCAGAGAGGAGACCATGCCCATTCTCACCACACTGGTCTCCCTGCACCCATGCTCACAGCTGCGCACAAGCACACACGACTCTCCCGTGCCCCTGAGCTGCTGGACCTGGGCCTTCGTACATACCCCTATCGCTCCTGACCTTCCCTGAGTTCCTGCTCGGTTCCAAGGAGCAGCCCCCGTCCACTACTCTGTGCTCCGGCCCGTTGGTCACCTTCCCACACGCAGCCGGCAGGCATGTCTCCACAGCCAGCTCCTGACTGTAAGAAGTTCGCCAAGACTTCAGGTGACATGCTGTCTATGCAGCTCTGCTCTTCATAAACGTGTGAACCCCTTTTTGAAGCATAGGTGCCGGGTTACAGGATGTTTCTAAAGCACACCAACAGACACAGCACGAGCCCTCCTGCCTCACTGGTCTTCACCCGCCCACCCTCTCCTTCAGTCTCAACTTCATGGCTCGCCAGGAATAAATGGGACGTTTCCTCTTGCCGGAGCTGGTATTTCTGGCTCCCCAGTGTCCTTCTCACAGGGCCCCCCACCTGGGACATGCTGAATCTGTCCCCCGTCCATCAGAAGGAGCCACTTTGCCCATCATAGGAAGAGGAGCCCCCCAAGAGGAGCCAGCACCCCTTTGAGCCTTACTCATTAAAGCAGAGCGACCTCCACTCCCCCTGCCAGTGTGCAGATACCTCTCCCCTTCTGAGGGCCCTCCTGCCCTGTCCCCAACTTCTCACACTCAGCCTCTCTCCCTCGTGTCGTTAGAGGGCAACACCTGCCCCACGGTCTGACCTGGGCCAGCCCCAGTCTTGCCAATTACTCGTGGCGGGGCAGAAACAATGCCATGCAAAACGAATTCTGGGTCGGATGGCCCTCACCCTGCCCCCTTCCTCTTCTGTAGTAGCAGCCGGCGGGCGATGGCTACCTCAGGCACAGATGGCCGTGGCTCCTTCTCCTGCCCCAGAACCCGAACTGATGGGAGCCCCAAGGTAACGCATCCTGCCGCCTTCCCTCCCATCCTTCGTGAAATCAGCGGTGTCCCAAGTTCCCAGAGCTTCTAACCTTGAATTCTTTGCCCAGGGCCTGAGGCCGATGATCCTGAGTGGTGCAGGGAGATTGGTTTATCCCAAAGGGCCTCATTTAAAGTCATTAAATCATCATTAAAGCTTACGACTAGCGAGCCCCACCCCTCGGCCCCTGGCCCAGTGCTTTAGTCCTCTCCCCTTTCTCAGGGCACTGGCCACACGGTCACCACCTACCACCTGCAGCGGGCACTGCCAGGGGGCATCATCCTCATGGAACTGGCGTTCCAGGTAGGCAGGAGGGGGCATTGAGTGGGAAGAGCCGGGCCTGCCTGTTCCTACCCACCTGACCTCAACTCACCCTCCCGCCAGGGCTGCTACTTCTGTGTCAAACAGTTTGCCCTGGAATGTTCCCGGATCCCCATGGGACAGGCTGTCAACTCTCAGGTATGTGGGGGGTGGGAGACTGGAATGTGGGATTGGACCAAGCTTGGACAGAGTGGGGTCCCGTGGACCATCTGGGCAGTGGGGAAGAGTGGCTGATGGTGGACCAGGGAAGTCATTGTGGTGCTCACCATGCAGCCCTATGGGTGGTCTCTAGCACGGGGGCACGTTGGCCCTGTGGTCACTGCGGTGATGACAATAGCTCGTGCTGTGGTTGGCCATCACCAGAGGTAGCCTGATAGCGAGGACATTTGAGCTTCATGGGTGATCTGACACCCAGAGGAGGGCCAGTACCCCCACCCCCACTGGATTGTACTTAGTTGTTACCTGTGCCCCCGAGGGCAGGACCTCCCCACCCCATGAGGGTCACGTCCTCCAGAGTGCTCAGAATCAGCAATCAGAAGCCCTCTGTACTTGACTTAGTTCCCTACTCCTTCAGGTGGCCAGCACTGTCGGGCTAGGTCCCGCATCTCCTTTGTGCTGCACATTGCGTTTCTGAGAGAGCAGGCGCCGCCTGGCCTCCCACTGTGGACAATAGCGACCCCTGTCCACTGCGCCAAGCTCCTCTCCAGCCCATGGTTGGCTGCCGGGTCCAGCGGCCATAGGTAGAAGTGCTCCACAGCACTGTAAGTGCAGGAGCCTGCCTAGGCCACACCCTCCTGGAGAATTAATTGGAGGGAAGGTCGACCGCCATGATGCTTGAGCCCCCAGTGTCCATTCTGCTGAATTCCCTGCTCCTGGTCCCTCCTCCCTGGTCTTCTATTTCTGGATGGTTTTACTACTGCTAGTGTTCATTCAGCAAATATATTCTCGGCAAAGAGGAAAGTGTCACTCTCACTGTCCAGAGAAGGAAGGAAACTGGGGGGCATAGAGTTGTGGCCCTTTGCCCCAGGGCACACTGCTAGCCAGTGGCACTGGAGTCTGGGTCTCCGTGATTCTGAGCCTCACTTGGTTTATTTCGCTCAACCCCAAACTGAAGAGCATGACCTCCTCTCCGTGGTAAAAAAGGAAAGGCAACGCCCCCGGAGCTGCGCTTTAGCCAAGGGCGCCCAGGTAGTGGCACTTAGGCCACACCTTCCGCTCCTCCAGTCCTTCCCGAGGAGGGGCCAGGTCGACTGCCACCCTAGCGGCCCAGAGCCAGGTGCCACTAAAGACTTCCATCCAGAGAAGCAGCAGCTCCACGGCTCTGCCCTCACAGAGGAGGCCGCGCCTCCGCAGGGGCCCCACGGGAGCTCTCAGAGCCAGCCTGGGAGCAGTGAGTTTCCGTTTCTGGCGGTGGAAAGTTTGATAACAATCCCCGGTGATGGCCGCACCGCATGATTAGCACGTGGATGTCACTGAGTTATGCCCAGGAAAACGCTGAGTGGGCACATGTTATGTGAGGTCTCTCTTTATGACAATGAGAAGCCAAAAAAATGAAGTCAGTGAGTCTGGGGACAGCCGTGGAACATTGGAGTCAAAGGAAACAGAGGCCCTGGGGTAGACTTGGCGACGGGAAGGTAGAGCCCAACATGGGGAGGGACCAGGAGAAACGTTTCCACAGTAACTGATTACATACACTGCCCCCACCCCTCTTCACCGCCCAGTCTGGTGGCCCCGCCATACTAGAATGTCAGCCCCTCGAGGGCAGGGCTCTGGCTCTGTTTGCCAGTGTGCCCTCTGCACCCAGAGCAGAGCCTGGTGGTGGACCGGGGCTGCAGCAAGGACTGTGCAAAACTCTAGTGGAGCCAGATGGTGTGAGAAGGCTCCCCTCTGCCCTAGGGGGGTCAGGAGAGTGTCAGAGAGGAGGCTGCCCAGAAAACCACTGGGCAGCGGAGGGGCTTTCTCCCTGTGCTTCCTCCTCCCACCGAGGCAGCAGGGGAGGGTGCCAGCCAGCCTGTGCCCTGACGCAGGCGTGCTGTCCCTGCTCCAGCTCTCCATGCTGTTCACAGAGGAGTGTGACAAGGTGCGGGACCTGATGCACGTGCACTCCTTCAGCTATGACTTCCACCTGCGCCTCGTGCACCAGCACGTGCTGGGCGCCCACCTGGCCCTCCGCCACGGCTACCACCTCACCACCTTCTTGCGGCATTTCCTGGCCCACCACCCCGATGGGCCCCACTTTGGCCGCAACCACATCTACCAAGGTCAGTGCCAAGGGCAAGCCAGTGAGCCAGAAAGGGAACAGGTCTCCAAGCCCCGGCCAGTGGATGCGCCCCCTGGGCAAGACCCCAGTGTCCTGCTCTGTGCTGTTCATGGCACCCTGCCCCCATGTCGAGATGAGTTTCGTGTGAAAGCGGGGGGCCTCTGCCCTGGTGCCCGGTGTGTCTGTCCTGGTTGAGTGAAGAACAGGAGCAGGCTCTCCTCAAGAAAGCAGAGCCGTCTGCCTGCCAGTCAGAGCCTTGGCAGCTCCCAGCCACCTCAGCGTGTGACTCCGGAGATTCAGTGTCCCCTGTCCCTTGCCCCCCAGGGACACTGGAGCTCCCCACACCACTCATTGCTGCCCACCAGCTCTACAACTACGTAGCCGACCACGCCAGCTCCTACCACATGAAGCCACTGCGCATGGCCCGGCCGGGGGGCCCCGAACAGAACGAATATGCCCTGGTGTCGGCATGGCACAGGTGAGGCTGGAGGGCACCCCGCCAAGAGGGCAGGGCTGAGCTCTGGGCCAGGAGGAGACCCAAGCTTCTCGAGAAGAGAAGAGGAATTTGTTTTTCTTGAAACCTCAGTTGACATCTCCTCCCCGCACCCCCACCAAACAGCTCTGGCTCCTACCTGGATTCCGAGGGACTTCGCCACCCAGATGATTTTGACGTGTCTCTGCTTGTCTGCCACTGTGCAGCGCCCTTTGAAGAGCAAGGAGAGGCCGAGCGACATGTTCTGCGGTCAGCAGATCCCCACCTTGACATGCCCATCGCCCAGCTGCTCCCTGAACCCGTCCCCGTCCCTCCCTACCACCACCACCCCCCCCCCCCCCGTGACTCCCCTCTGCTTCTCACTTCCCCACAGGCTGCAGTTCTTTGTGGTGCTCACCAGCCAGCGGGAGCTGTTCCCCAGACTCACTGCTGACATGCGCCGCTTCCGGAAGCCTCCCAGGCTGGCTCCTGAGCCAGAGGTCCCTGGGGGCTCCGCTGGTAGCCCCGGGGAGGCCTCGGGGGCTGGTTTGGCCCCTGGACCCGCTCCCCTGTTCCCACCACTGGCAGCCGAGGTGGGCGTTGCACGAGCGCGGCTGGCTCAGCTGGTGCGGCTGGCGGGAGGGCACTGCCGGCGGGACACACTCTGGAAGCGCCTCTTCTTGCTGGAGCCACCCGGACCTGACCGGCTGCGGCTGGGAGGGCGCCTGGCCCTGGCAGAGCTGGAGGAGCTCCTAGGAGCCGTCCATGCGAAGTCCATTGGGGACATCGACCCCCAGCTGGTAAGGGGCCCGGGGCTCCTGATGGGGCTGGGATGGTGGCTGGGCATTTCAGGGGCAACGATCAGAGCCTGCAGACCCTCCCGCAGGACTGCTTCCTGTCCATGACAGTCTCCTGGTACCAGAGCCTGATCAAGGTTCTCCTCAGCCGCTTTCCCCAGAGCTGCCGCCACTTCCAGAGCCCAGACTTGGGAACTCAGTACCTGGTAAGTCCCCTTGACACCTAGCCCCACCTCTAAAAGGGGCAGCCTGGTGGAAATCTTCAGCAGAAAGGTGCCAGGTGCCCCCCTTGAGGAGCCCCAGCCTGGCCAAACAAGCTCTGACCTGGCAGGGTCCGGGGGTGGGGGCCCCGAGCCAACAGTGATCCACGGGCACCCTCCACATGGAGCCACAGATGCGGTTTGCCGAGCTGCGGGTGGTAGGCAGGACTTGGAGCCCAGCCCCCAAAGGTTCTCCCAGAATAGAGGCTTACTAGACTGGGGGTCAAGGTGTGGAACCAGCGGAGCGCTTGGCCCAACTGCAGCCCACCCTTGGTGGCCGTTCCGGAAGGGTCCGTCCTTGAGCGTTGAAGCTGTATTTCAAGTGTGTTTGCCCAAACCAGCAGCGTCGGCCTCACTCCAGACCTGCCTGGGTAGTCTGCCTTTCAGCAAGCCCCTGCAGCGATCTGTGTGCATGCTAACAGGTGTGGGAGCCCAGGGTGCCAGAGTCTACAGAGCTGGGCTAACGAGAAGCAGTGGTCTAGGAGAAGAGGTATGTCAGGAGAGCAAGGGGGAGCTGGACTGTGGTAAGGCAAGTGTTGTGGGAAGGCTGGCATCCAGAGGCGCAGTGGTGCTGGGGGACGTGCAGACAGACAGCCCCTGTGGGTGGGGTGAGTGGAGAGGCCAGCGTGATGAGCGAAGTGAGAGCATGGTCGAGTCTGACAGCTGGCAGCCCTCCCTGCGGGATGCAGTCTAGAAGATGGGACAAAAGGTTGATAGGTGCTCACAGCGATCTGGGCAGCATCTGTCAGAACAGGTGGTAATTGAAGCCTGGGGAGTGGAAGACATCGCCCAGGGAGAGGGAGCAAAGTTGAGCAGTAGGGAACAGACAGACATCAAGGGACAGTCCTGGGAGAAGTCACAGAGCTGAGAGACCCAAGACAGTACCGAGGCCAAGGAACGACAGGGTCAGGGTAGAGAACTGCATCCAGTGATTGGCCCCTGTCCCCCCTCCTCCTGATAAGGCGCACCCAACATGCCCAGGGAGCTGTGAAGGATGAGGCCTGAGGTGTTCACTTTGGAGACAGGGCCTGAGTGGCCTTGGAGTGCGGCAGGGCCACTTGTGAAGACAGAAGCAGACAGGCCGCCACGCCAGGATGCCCTAGAGGGCAGGTGACTCTGGTGAGAGCATTCAGCTCCTTGTTCTGTCTTCGCTGTAGGTTGTGCTGAATCAGAAGTTCACCGACTGCTTCGTGCTAGTGTTTCTGGATTCCCACATGGGAAAGACGGTGAGGACAGGGGATGGGCTTTATAGCAGCCTAGGGTGAGGCTATTCCCGTGTGCCCCACAACAGAGCCTGCCATGTACCCCTTCTTCCTCAGCCCCGCTCCCTGTCCCCACACCAGCCCTCTTCTCACCACCACACTCCACCTGTGTACCCCTAGTCTCTGACGGTGGTTTTCCGAGAGCCCTTCCCGGTACAGCCCCAGGACAGTGACAGCCCGCCTGCCCAGCTGGTCTCCACCTACCACCACCTGGAGTCTGTCATCAACACAGCCTGCTTCACCCTGTGGACCCGCCTCCTCTGAGGATCTGGATCACCGCATGCCCCCTCCTCAAACCAGGGACCTGGCAGATAAGCACAGGAGCAGCCCTGCTCGGGACCCCAGGAGCAGCCCAGGGAGCACCAAAGGTTTGGGGCATATGTCCTCAGGGCAGGATCGGTGGCCCCAGCCTGGAGCAGAGGCTGTCCTCCACAGCCCCGCACAAGCACTGAGCAGCCCAGGTCAGCTCGCTGGCTTCCGTCTCTGGCCCCCGGGCCCCTCCAGAAAGGAGCTCCTCCTGCCTGCCCACTGGAATGCAAGGTCTGTCTCCCGGAGGCGTGCCTCCCCCACACGCAGCGCTCTGCTCGTTAGTTCCTGCTCGGACACGGCTGCTACGACATCTGGCTCAGCCTTGGCGCACTTGCGACCACGGGCAGGCTTTTCCTCTCAGACCTTGGTTTCTCGTCCGTAAATGGGGGGTAGACTCAAAGTGCCCCCATCTGCAGAGCAACACTGGCACAGAACGGCGGACTTGCGTGTGACCTGTGTGTTCCTCCTCAAGAGGAGGGAAGCAGCCCAGAGAAACGGAACGGTTAGACACTGTGTGTCCCCAGCCCGCCCCCAGCTACCCCAAATATACACAGTATGAACAGGTTCTGTTCTGCAGGGTGTCTTTAATTCAGAGGAGAGGCCACAGAATGCTTGCCGTCCACAGAGGCACACGGGTGGTGTACCTCAGTGGCCAGCCCGTGGGTGGCCCCGCCTGTCCCAGTAGGAACGCAGCCATGCCAAGCCCTCTGAGGTGTCTCCTGAGGGGAGAGGGAGGAAGGAGCATCTCAACCCAGGGACACCGCCACGTCCAGGCACTGTGCCCTCAGCCTGGGTGTCCTGCCGCCCTTGCCGCGCCCCTCACCTTGGGGCCGGTACTCGCAGCCCACAAAGCCTTGGTAGCCTCCGTCCTCCAGTAGCTGGAAGAGGTACGGGAAGTTCAGTTCTCCAGGACTGTCGGGTTCCCCTCGACCTGGGACCTGTGCCACCTGCACGTGTCCTGGGGCAGATGGGGGCGGATGTGAGCGCAGGCAGCCTGTGGGGGCTGATAGGGCGCTGCACAGCAGGGAAGAAGGGGCCCTCACCAATGAGGGGCAGGAACTCCCGGATGTTCGCCGTCAGGTTCCCGTCCATGATCTGCCAGTGGAATATGTCCTTGGGGGGTGGGGGTGGATGTACTAGTCAGATGACGCCCACCCCCGGGCCACACCATTCTCCTTCACTGGAGAATGTGGCCCTCTGAGAAGCACCCCTCCTTCCACTTACCATTTGTAACTGGAGGTTGGGACTTCCCGCCTTCTGTAAGATAGCTGCCGCTGGGGAGCGGAGGTGGGGAGGGGGTGAGACTGGGAAGGCACAGGGATCAGAGAGCCAGCAGGGGGACAGGGCGGGGGGCGCCTACCCTGCTGGGGGGTATCCAGGAAGTACCGGGGGTCGGTGATGCGGGTGTTGATGGGCTCCAGCAGTCCCACGAGGTTCTCCTGGCCCCGTGTTGGAGGCTGTGAGTCAGGCTGCCCTTCCCCAGACCTTCCCCCACTCTGCTCAAGGCCTTCCCCGGGACCAGTGCCCAGACTGGTGTCCCATGCTTGCTCCACTGAGAAACTCCCCCAGGCCCAGGCCCATTTCTGCAGGATCTCTGTGTCTTCCCGGTCTCACCTGAGCCAAAACCCCAGATGCATGCCTCAGGTTCTCCAGAAAAACCGCCTCCATTTCCCCCCTGACAGCTGCTCGGTCAGCCCCCTGCGGCACCCGGCCAGCCATCAGGTGAATCCTGTGGGGAAGGAGGGGCTGGTGGGGCTGTGGGCCCCAACCTAAAGCAGAGACCCTCCCTGACTCCCATGTGCACCTGTCCAGGGTGCTCCGGCTGTGCCATCCTAAGGCAGTCCTTTCTTGGATGCCTTCTTAGGGAAAGAGTGGGTTCTGGGTCCACCCCTCCTGCCTCAGAGGTCAGAGCCCATCACTTGGCCCTGCCTGCCCTATGAACCGCTCCCCTGTCCCTTCTCCTCAGGCTAGAAACATGCTTATGTCTCAGCTTTAAAAAGATATTTTGACCCCTACCCCTTCAAGTCCCCCATGTTGCTGCAACTTCCTCTCCTGTGCTTCCTAGCTCCATCCGTCCTCTGTTGTCCCCTCCAGGACTGACCCCTAATCTCCAGCTCCTCAGCTCAGGAGGCCTCTGGAAGACCTGACACCCCAGTCTGAGCCTCCTCCCTCCCTCCATCACGACCCCGACCTTTGTCCACCTCATCCCCGCTTGCCCGGCAGGGGGGGCACTCCCAAGCTTGGCGAACATGCCCCCTACCACTTGACTCTGGCCACTGCTTCCTCCAAAATGCTCCTCACTTTCTGCCCTTCATGACAAGGCCGAGTCAGTTCTAGGTGGCGTAGTGGTTATGCATTGGGCTGCTAACCACCAGGACAGCAGTTTGAAACCACTAGCCGCTCCTCAGGAAGAAACTTCCTGCTCCCATGTCCCTGGTGGGGGCAGTCTGCCCTGCCCTATAGGGTCCCCAGGAGTTGGAATCAGCTCCTTGGCAGTGTGTTTTGCTTTTGGTTCCCAGGCCCAAGACAAGCGTCTAAGTGCCGCTTCTGCCCTCCGGCCTCCAAGTGACACCGCCCCAGCCGCAGGGACGAGCATGAGCTAGGAGCACAGTGAGGAGGAGGAGGAGACAACAGAAAGAACACATGAAAAGCCATTTAAAGGGCGACCAGGAGCGGAGCGGGGCAGGGTCACTTTGGGCAGTCAGCCCCCGGTCAGGGGGCAGGTACCGGGTGGGGGTGGGGTGGGGTACCTGGGGCAGCCCAGAGCCTTCGCATAGAGCACGGCCTGTTCCAATCCCTCTCGGAAAGCTGCCTGTCTCCCAGGAACGGCCCCCAGCCCCATTTCCCCCATTTCTGGGTCTCCTGTGGAAAGACCGAACCTCAGCCCCAGGTCAGGCACCCCGCCCCCGCCCGGCCCGGCCCACGGGCGCACCCAGGGGTGTGTTGATCAGAACCAGCCGCAGTCCTGCTTCCTGCGCCGCGCGTGCCAGCGCCTCCCGGGGCTCCGAGTAGGGGAAGGCCACCTCGGCGGCCTCGAAGCCCGCGCTGCCCGCGGCCCTGAGCCGCTCGGGGAGGCCGGGGAGCTCGGGGAACAGCCATGACAGATTGGCCGAGAAGCGCAACGGCGCCATGGCCAGGCTGGAGCAGGCCTGAGTTCAGAGTCCGGGAGCGGGGCGGAGTCGGCCCAGGCCGCGGGGCGGGGCCGAGTGCGGGAGCGGGAGAGGCGGAGTCCTGGAGTGGGGCGGGGCGGAGCCGGGAGCGGGAGGGGCAAAGGCGGGAGCGGGAGGGCGGAGTCCGGGGGCGGGGCGGAGCCGAGTCCGGGAGGGGCCGGGGGCGGGAGGGGCGGGGCCGAGTCCGGGAGCGGGAGGGGCGGAGTCCTGGAGTGGGGAGGGGCGGGGCCGAGTCCGGGAGCGGGAGGGGCGAAGCCGGGAGCGGGAGCGGGAGGGCGGAGTCCAGGAGTGGGGCGGGGCGGAGCCGAGTCCGGGAGTGGGGAGGGGCGGGGCCGAGTCCGGGAGCGGGCGGGGCCGGGAGCGGGAGGGGCGGAGCCGGGGCGGCGAGGCGGGCCAGGGCCTTGCTGGATCCCTCTGGAGCTGGGGCCGACCTGGACCGTGAGTCCCTCGGGAAGCTCACCCTTCTGCATGACCACCCAGGTCGCTGCCCACCGCGTAACCAGGGCTCCGTACTAGCTTTCCACCGCAGCGTTTATTTCGTTGGGGTTAGGAAACACCTGTGAGTCCAGAAAAGTGAACTGCCGGCTCATCGCGAGCCTGTGCGGGACAGGGTCGAACTGCCCCCGGGGTTTTCCGGGACGGAACCGCGGGAGTAGAGAGCAGGAAGCCGGTCTCGTCCCAGCCGCAGTGACTGCGACCCGGGCCGACGCGGTGAGGGTCTTCCTCCCTCGTGTGCCCCGACTTTGTCCCGAGCATGATGCTCGCCAGGCGCTGGTCTCCGCTGGATAACATGTCCAAAGCACAGGAGACGACAGGTCACCACCCTGGCTTCTCAGGAGCGTTCTGGTTTTAAGGACTGTGGTCTTTCACAAGTAATATTTAGTGTTTTTCCTAAGGATAAAAATGGTTTTTCTCCATTATGGAGCGTTTTAAAGCTGTGTCACTTGGGAGCGTGGGCGGGTGGGTGGGGGAGAACAACTTTAAAACCACCAGTTTCTACAGTTTTACTGTACTTCCCCCCGTCTAAATATTATTGTGTGTTTCCCTGTGCTCTTCAAGCCCCGCCCAGCGCTCACTGCTGCCCTCCTTAGACCCCTGCCTCCAGGTCAGACCCACTCAGCAGCCGTGGCAAGGGGCTCTGGCACAGGGGTGAAGTGCTGAGCTGCAGGACGCTCCAGCAGCATTTGGAGACCTGAGACCCTGGGGTGGGGCAGGGCGCATTGCCAAAACGACGGCCTATACACAATGGTTGTGTCTGTTCTCAGCAGCAATGGTTTATGTGAAACTATCCCTGTCATTCGTTATAAAAGCAAAATTAATCTTCATATGTGAATACGTCTGCAAGGCCCAACCTTTGCTAATGTACTCACTGAAACGTCCAGTGCACTCTGGTCTGGGTTCTTGGGAGCCCTCACGCTGACCCAGTTACCCCGGCACCTGGTGTCTTCCGACCCGGCCCAAGCACAGCCCATGGTTTGCCACTGCTGCTGTTTTCTTGGTGGCTGATTTTGTCAACTCTTCTTCGGTGTTAGCCTCAGTACTGCGGCAGTCAGTCTGTGTGACCCACAGCGATCATTCCTCTCCTTCTTTTGAGGATGAAGTAGTAATTAGAGAAAAATAACAGAAGGCTGGCTTCCACTCATTTCCTAAGAATGGTCTCATTAATAATGCTGTGGTTCAATGTGGGAGATTCTTTTTTTCTTGTACTTTAAAAACAAACACATTTTATTGTGAATTAAATGGAGTTCACCTTCAGATCTTCATTGTTGTATCCCACAATGTAAACCACCTGAGGATCCTCCTGCCTGCTCCCCAATTTCCTCTCCTGCCTCTGGGAGCCCTTCACCTTCACCCGAGTGAACACCTGTCTGCCCTCCAGCCATGGTGTCCCCTCCCCTCTCTTTCCTCTCACTACTGGTAACCAGGAGAGTCTAGTCCTGTGGTGTGAAAATCTTTGTCGCCATCGAAATCCATTCATGTCCAGGGTTTCACCGCTCTGTCCTTATTCTTTAGCAAAGTGTTGTAGTGTACTGTGTGGACGAGCCATCGTTCCTTTGTGCATGCCTCCTCGCGTGGACACGGCTGCTGTTTCCATTCTTGCTGTTGTGAACACGGTGTGCATGTGGACATGTGTGTGGGTGCTGTCGGACGGCTGGCTCATGTGACATGTCTCCGAGTGAGTCCCTCTTGGTTGTGGTAGCACCATGCCACCTCCCACGGTGGTTGTGCGGTTGGTGCACACGCCCACTAGCGGCGTTTCAGGGAGCCGGTCTCTTGACTTCCTCCAGCATGTTACCTTCTGCGTTGGTTTTGGTTCTTAAACGTTGTCATCAGTGTCCGTGTGCGGTGGTATCTCATTGTTATTTTGGTTTGCATCTCTCAGAGAGCTGGCAGTCATGACCATTTCTTTGTATGGTCATTGGTTACCTGATGTCTTCTTTGGTAAACAATCTGTTCAAGTCCTCTGCCCACTTTTAAATTCGATGACTCACCTCGTTTCCTCTTGAGGTGTTAAAGTGTCCATCGGTTTTAGAGATTAGCCCCTTATCCAATATAAGGTTGATATTTTTTCATTCTGTGGGTTCTCCTTTTACTCTTGGGATGCTCCTCAGGGCCTTATTCTTAGGAGGTCCCCATCATCTAGTATGTCTCCCATTGAGTGTGTGTGTGTTTATCACTATGGTTGATGGTGTGTTTGTGGCAAGTACCAGGACCCTTAAGTTTGTCCCTATTTCTTCACTGATCATAGTTCTGGGGTTTATATTTAGGTCTTTAATCCATCCTGAGTCCATCTTTCCATTTGGAATGAATGATGGGCCCTGTGTCATTCTTCTGCAAATGGAAATCCAATTTTGCCAACACCATTTACTGAAGAGACCATCTCTTCCCCATTCAATGTGTGGCATTCAGGCTTTTGTCCCACCTCCGTTGTTGACTTTTTCTGGCTCACTGTCCCGTCCCATTGGCCTACATATCAGCAGTTGTTCCCATACCACGTTGTTTTGGGCTCCAGTGACCATGGAGGAGGTTTTGAGGTCAGAGAGTGAGAGGCCTCCGGCTTTGTCTTCCTAAGTACTGCTCTGCTTGTCCTGTGTCTCTTTCCTTCCCACCTAAAGTCGGTGATTACTTTTTCCATTTCTTTGAAGAATGATGCTGGGATCTGGATTGGAATTGCATTATATTTATAGATTGCTTTGGGTAGTATTGACATTCAAGGTGGAAAGATTTAACAAAAGCAGTTTGGGTAGAATTTATGTCATTTGAGTCATTTTAAATTTGAGTCATTTTAAATTTGAGTAATTGTAATTGATTGTAATTATAAAAAATTAATTGTGAAGAGTAACTTTAAGTTTGAGTAATTGTAAATTTACAATATTATATACTATTCTACGATTACAAGTGACAATAAACATCACTAGGGATGCTATATTGTTTAGTAGTGAAGGAAGCGATAAGTGACCAGCCTGGGTGACAACAACCGTACTGATGCCCACACCATTACTACAATTACAAGCTGCAATCTGCAAGAAGGCAAGAGGCTAGTCTTCCGTTGATGGACATATGGGAGTGGAAAGCCTTGTCTTTTTCCCCGCGAGCAGCTAGCTGGTGGTTTCAAACTGCTGGCCATTCAGATTGCAGGCCAATGTGTAGCCACGACACCACCAGGGCTCCTCAGACTGATGATCAGAGATTACACCCTGAGTTTTCAAGGTCACCCAACCCCCTAATTGCTCCAAGGGCTGTGCTCTTCCTCACACGGGGATGCTTTCTTCCTTTTCTTCCTGGGTTCCAGAATCTGTGTCTTCTTGGAAGAGCTCGAAAAGCCTTGCTTGTGTCTTCAGGAGTCTCTGTATGGTGCAAAAGTTTCAGGCACGGGGCTGCCAACACCACGGTTGGCAGTTCCAGTCACCCGGAAGAAAGTTCTCCTTCTAAGAGGCTGCCATCGGAAGCCCAGGGGAACACAGTTCAACTCTGGCTCACACGGGACTGACAGGAAGCAGAGTCGACATCACAGCATCTGAGTTTTTACAAAAACCCAACTCATGGGGCACCGTCCGAGGCTTTGAATTAATGTAGTCAAAGAAACTTTTAAAGTTCATGACAGCTGAATGGCTTTTCAAAGATGTCTTCATCATCTTTAATTCAGTAGCATACAGGATAGAAATCATCTTGATCCATGGCCTGTCCTCAAACCCCATGTTGGGAGGACGCCCTCTGCCTTCACTCCCTGCACTCTCTCCCAGTCGGAGCTGAGCCTGCCCAGCACCTGTGCCCCAGGCCCATCCTCTACTTCAGCCCCTTTGGCAGTGGAACGACCCTTTCACAGGGGTCACCTGATACATCCTGCATAGCCGATATTTGCATGACGATTCACAACAGTAGCAAAATGACAGTGATGAAGTAGCCACGGAAATAATTTTATGGTTGGAGGTCCCCACCACACGAGGAACTGTATGAAAGGGTCGAGGCATTAGGAAGGTGGAGAGCCACTGCTCTAGTTAGTGGAAGTGCTACCGTGTTTCCCTGAAAATAAGGCATACCCATAAAATAAACCATAGCAGGATTTCTAAGCATTTGCGCAATATAAGCCATCCCCCGGAAATAAGACATGGTGATAGGTGTGACTCTGCAGCGCACCGGCGCGGGGCCGTCATGGAGATGGGCAGCCCTGCTCATCTGCCCCATGGTGACAGCTGCCATCTCGGAGGGGACCGGAGAGGTGCGGGCAGCCCATCCACAAGGTCGGTCTCCTGTCCAGTCCGGTCGTTCTGTGCGTGCTGCAAGCTGAGGCACGGCGGGAGAAGCGGACAGTGAGAGTCAACGTCTCCTCCGGGAAGTGAGGAGCAGGAGGCCCTGCTTTAGGGATTGTGTGTCCTCAGGGGAAGCAGGAAAGCCGGGGCTGCCGTTTGACTCAGCACTGTGGGCCGATTGTTCCAGAAGAAGACGACTTAACTAGGTTTGAATAAACGTAGATTGTTGTACCATACTTAATAAAAATAAGACATCCCGGAAAATAAACCACAGTGTGTCTTCTTGAGGAAAAATAAATACAAGACAGTGTCTTATTTTCGGGGAAACATGGTACCAGGACTTTGCCTCAAGAGCAGATTGTTGTTACTGTTGTTGCTAGGCAACCTGGAGTCCCTTCAGAAGCACAGCCACCCTGCGTACCATGGAACCAAGCACTGCCCAGGCCCGCGGCATCTGCACAGCAGCGCTGGCCTTGAGCCCACGGTGGCAACCACGACACAGATGGTGCCAGCCCAACTCGTCTAGGGGCTTCCTCTCATTCCGCAGCCCCAGTCCTGCCCCAGGCACGACTCTCTTCCGGCAACATGTTCAATGTATGTACGGGAGACGACATCTTGCCATCCTGCTTTTGGCATGCTGCCCGTGCGCCTTCCACGGCAGATGTCTGTCTGTTCTTCTGGCAGTCCATGGTCCTTCCAGTAGTCTTCTCCAACATCATCATTCAAAGGCGTCAATTCGTCTTCGATGTTCCTTATTCATGATTCCATCTCCACATGCGTGTGCGGTCACTGAAAATGCCATGACTTAGGCGAGGTGGCCTTTAGCGTCTTTCTCTTAACACCTCAAAGTGGGCTTCGACAGCAGATTTGACCAGTGCA
The DNA here is from genome assembly GCF_050624435.1 of Tenrec ecaudatus. Classification (NCBI taxonomy): domain Eukaryota; kingdom Metazoa; phylum Chordata; class Mammalia; order Afrosoricida; family Tenrecidae; genus Tenrec; species Tenrec ecaudatus. Next base: position 68,304,517 of record NC_134530.1, read on the forward strand.
ATGCGGCATATGACTTCCTGACTGCTGCTTCCATGAGCAATGATTGTGGATCCTCCTGAAATGGAATATTTGACACCTTCAATATTTTCTCTGCTTGTCAGGCTGATGCTTACAGGTCAAATTGTGAGGATTTAAAATTTTGTTTATATTAAGATGCAATCCATAATTGAAGGCTGCAGCCTTTAATCTTCATCAAGTGCCTCAAATCCTCCTGACTTTCAGCAAGCAAGGCTGAAATATTGCATATTGCTACTAAGCCTTCCTCCCATCCTAATGCTACGTTCTCCAATGGTCCAGTGTCTCGCATTGTTGGCTCAGCATACAGATGAACTAGGTGTGATAAAAGGACCCACCCTGCCCACCTTTCTTGACTTCAAAGCACACAATGTTCCCTTGGTTTGTTCGAACAACTGCCTTTTCAGGTGAAGTCAGTTTCTAATGAGTGTAATTAAGTGTTCTGGAATTGCCGTTCTTCACAATTTTATTCATAATTTGTTATGATCCACAAAGTTAAATGCTATTTTTAAAAACATTTTATTAGGGGCTCATACAACTCTTATCACAATCCATACATACATCAATCCTGTAAAGCACATCTATATATTCATTGCCCTCATCATTTACAAAGCATTTACTCTCCACTTAAGCCCTTGGCATCAGGTCCTCTTTTTTTTCCCCTCCCTTCCCACTTCCCCCTCCCTCCTGAGCCCTTGATAATTTATAGATTATTATTTTGTCATATCTTGCCCTGTCCGACATCTACCTTCACCCCCTTTTCTGTTGTCCGTCCTCCAGGGGGGAGGTCACATATAGATCCTTGTAATCAGTTCCCTCTTTCCAACCCAATCTCCCTCTACCCTCCCAGTATCACCACTCACGTCCCTGTTCCTGAAGGTATCACCACCCTGGATTCCCTGTGCCTCCAGCTCCTATCTGCACCAGTGTACATCCTCTGCTCTATCCAGGCTTGCAAGGTAGAATTTGGATCATGGTAGTTGGGGTGGAGGAAGCATTTAGGAACTAGAGGAAAGCTGTATTCTTCATCGGTGCTACATCGCACCCTGACTGACTCATCTCCCCTAGACCCCACTGCAAGGGGATCTCCAGTGGCCGACAAGTGGGCTTTGGGTCTCTACTCTGCACTTCCCCCTTCATTCACTATGGTAAGATTTTTTTGTTCTGATGATGCCTTATCCCTTCGACACCTCGTGATCGCACTGGCTGGTGTGCTTCTTCCATGTGGGCTTTGTTGCTTCTTAGCTAGATGGCTGCTTATTCACCTTCAAGACTTTAAGACCCCAGACACTATCTCTTTTGATATCCGGGCACCATCAGCTTTCTTCGCCACATTTGCTTATGTACCCGTTTGTCCTCGGCGATTGTATCATGGAGGTGTGCACCCAATGATATGATTTTTTGTTCTTTGATGCCTGATAACTGATCCCTTCGGAATCACATGATCACACAGGCTGGTGTGTTCTTCCATGTGGGCTTTGTTGCTTCTGAGCTAGATGGCTGCTTGTTTATCTTCAAGCTCTTATAAGACCCCAGATGCTATATCTTTTGATAGCCAGGCACCATCAGCTTTCTTCACCACATTTGCTTATTCACCCATTTTGTCATCAGCGGTTGTGTCGGGAGGGTGAGCATCACAGAATGCCAATGTAATAGAAGAAAGTATTCTTGCATTGAGGGAGTACTTGAGTGGAGGCCCAATGTCCGTCTGCTACCTTAATACTAAATATATATATATATATATATGTACATATATATATATATACACACAGATCTATTTCCCCATCCTTAAATATATATATTTGCATATGTACATGTCTTTGTCTAGACCTCTATAAATGCCCTTTGCCTCCCAGCTCTTTCCTCTATTTCCCTTGACTTTCCTCCTGTCCCACTATCATGCTCCGTCCCCACCTGGGTTTCAGCAATACCTCTTCGTTACCTTACCCTTGATCATTCCCTACCAGGCCTCCCACACCCACCTCACCACCAATTTGGATCACTTGTTGTTCCCTTGTCCCTGGGTTTGTTAACATCTCTTCTTTACCCCCCCCCCACATCCCCCTATCTCATCCCCCCCCCCCCCCCCCGGAACTGTCGGTCCCGTTGTTTTTCCTCCAGCTTGTTCATCCAGCCTATCTTGTGTAGACAGACCTGTGGAGATAATAACATGCACAAAAACAGGACAGAGCAAAACCAAGCAACAATATACAACAAAACAACGACAAAGACAAAACAAAACACAAGAAAGAAAAGCTTGTAGTTAGTTCAAGAATCGTTTGTTGGCCTTTAGGAGTGTTTTCCAGTCCAGTCTGTTGGGGCACCACGTCCTTGCCCCAAAGTCCACCTTCAGCATTCCCTGGGGACCTTGCCACTCCATTCCCTTGCTGTTCCGCTGTGCTTTGCCTCAGTGTGGTGGGATCAGGTAGGGCGCAATTCCCACTCTGTCTCTGGTGCTGTTCCCCTCAGGGCCATGGGTCAGAGAGGGACGTCATGTCTCATAGTGTAGCTGGCCATGTGGTCCTCTCTGTGGACTGGCTGCTCTAATTGGGGTCATCGTCCTCAGGGCCTGGTGGGCCAGGATGTGCTCCACTCTCTCCCCCTCCCCTTTTATCTGCTCCCATGTGCTCCAATCAGATATGTCCCTCTCCTGGAGCTTCAGATTCAAAGCCATCCCTTGAAATAAATTCTTTGGGGGGGAGGGGCAGGTATCCACTTAATATTTGGTGCTGGGGCCAGCCTCCCAGACCTCTCCACTGGTTCCCTACTCCATGCCGGAATGTTGCATTCACACCTTGAGGCACTGGGTTAAAGTCTGGTCCCTCTTTCCCTGTGGAGATATAAACAACACCCTGCCCTTGGGTGGGCTAGCGCCCCATGCCCCCGTTCCCCTTTTCTTCCTTATATTCATCCTCTTTTTTTTCTTTCCCCACCTCCTCCCTAGTTGTCTACCATGTGCATCCCTGGATTTGATCTGGTCTCTGTCATTCTACACGGTCCTCACCCAAGAATGTTTGCATACCGTAGCTTTTTCCCTATACCCCTTTTGCATTTTTTTAATGCTTACCTCAGGGGGCTCATGTTGACTTGTCCTTTTGTGCCTGACTTACTTCGCTTAGCATGATTTCCTCCAGTTCTTCCCATGCCGCTGTGTGCTTCATATGTTCATCATTGCTTTTTAGTGATGCATAGTACTCCATTGTATGTATACACCACAGTTTTTTGGGTTTTTTTCTGGTTTGAAAATACCTTTATTTCTACCCTTGCTTGACTCTTTATTAGATGAATTTTTACCTTTTTTTGTCTTTCTTTCTTTTTTTAAAAAACATTTTATACCACAGGTTTTTGTTTTGTTTTGTTTTGTTATACCACAGTTTTTTAATCCAATCGTCAGTTGATGGAAATTTGGGTTGCTTCCAATTCCTTGCAATTGTGAACTGTGCCACAATGAACACTGGAGCACAGATGTCTGACCTTGGTTTGTTTCTTGCCTCTTCTGGGTATATGCCCAGTAGGGGGATTGCTGGGTCGTATGGTAACTCGATTCCCATCTGTTTTAGGTATCGCCAGATCAATTTCCATAGTGGTCGTACATACCTACAGGTCCACCAGCAGTGGATGAGAGTTCCTGTCTCCCCACAGCCTCTCCAACACTTGTTGCTTTCTGATTTTTTGAATTGGGCTATCTTTGAGGGTGTCAGGTGGTACCTCATTGTTGTTTTAATTGCATTTCTTTTATGGCTAAAGATTGGGAACATTTTCTCATATGTTTGTTGGCCATTCAGATTTCTGCCCCTATGAAACTTCTGTTCAAGTCCTTTCCCCACCTCTCAAGTGGGCAATTAGTTTTTTTTCTTTTTGGAGGCTAGCAGAGTATTGTAGATTTTAGTAATAAGGCCTTTGTCTGATGTGTCATTGCTAAAGATGTTTTCCCAGTCTGTGGACTCTCTTGTTACTCTCTTGGCGAATTCTTTCGATGTACACAGGTGTTTTATCTTCAGTATATCCCATTTGTCAATTTGTGCCTCCTCTGTGTTTGTGTCCTTCCCTATTTCTGATAACCTGTGTATTCCCTGTGCCAAAGTTCTCATGTTGGTCCCAATTCCCTCATTGATGGCCCTAATAGTTTGGGGTTTAACTTTAAGGTCTGTGATCCACCTTGAGTTTAATATTGTACATGGATCTTGCTTCATTTTTCTGCAGGTAAATATCCTTTTTTTTTTCCCAGAACCACTTGTTAAAGAGGGCATCTGCTTCCTATTTGATATTTTTGGGGCCCTTATCAATGATCAGTTGTCTGTTCACTGATTATTTTATTTTTTGGCTTTCAGTTCTTTTCCATTGATCTGAGTATCTGTCATTGTACCAATACCATGCGGTTTTGACAACTGTGACTGTGTAGTATGTGCTAAAGTCAAGTAAAGCAAGCCCTCCCACGGTGTCCTTCTTCTTGAGGAGTTCTCTGCTAATTCTGGGCTTCTTCCCTCTCCTGGTAATCAGTTTTTCCATTTCTTTGAGGGTAATTGTATCGGGATTGCATTAAACTTATATAGTGCCTTTGGCAGAACTGATATCTTAACTATATTGAGTCTTCCAATCCATGAGTATGGGATATTCTTACATTTGTTGAGGTCGCTCTTGGTTTCTTGTAATAGTGTTCTATAGTTTTCCCCGTATAGATCTTTTGTTTTTTTCACGCAGGTATATCCCTAGATATTTCTATTTGTATTGTGAAGGGTACCACCTTTTTGATCTCTTCTTCTGTGGTCTTATCCGATGTGTATAACAGTCCAATGGACTTCTGTTTGTTGATCTTGTATCCTCCTCTATTGCTTCCAGTGCTCCCCTTGTGGAACTTTTGGGATTTTCCATATATAAAATCATGTCATCTGCAAATAACAATAGTTCATCTCTTCCTTCGCCAGACGAATACCTTTGATGTTTCTTCTTTGCCTTATGCTGTTAGCTAAAACCTCCAACACGATATTAAATAGGAGTGGGGACAAGGGGCATCCTTGTCTGGTCCCCTTTTTCAGTAGGTTGTGTTAGTCTTTTCTCCATTGACTATGACTTTGGCTGTTGGTTTTTCATATATCGCTTGTATTGTCTTGAGGAACTTTCCTTCCATTCCTATTTTCGCTAGTGTCTTAAACAGGAATTGGTGTTGGATGTTGCCGAATGCTTTATCTGCGTCTATTGATATTATCATGTGATTCTTATACTTTTTCATGTCAATGTGATGAATAATACTAATGGTCTTTTGTATGTTGAACAATTCCTGCTTCCCTGGTATGAATCCCACTTGGTCATGGTGAATTATTTGTTTTATATACTTTTGTATTCTGTTGGCTAGTATATTTTTAAGGTTTTTGCATCAATGTTCATTAGGAATATTGGTCTGTAGTTCTCGATTCTTGTTGGATCCTTGCCTGGTTTTGATATCAGAGTTATACTAGCTTCATAGAAGGAGTTCGGGAGTTTGCCATCTTTTTCTATGTTCTGGAAGAGTTTATGTAGGATTGGTATTAGTTCTTCCCTGAATGCTTGGTAGAATTCTCCAGTGTAGCCATCTGGTCCAGGGGATGTTTTGTTGGTAATCCCTTGATAACCTTTTCTATTTCTTCTATTGCTATGGGTATGTTGAGATTCTTGTCATCCACCAAGAATAGTCTAGGGAGGGATTGTTTTTCCAAGAATTTGTCCATGTCTTCCAAATTGTTGAATTCATTGGAGTACAATCCTTCATAGTATTGTGTGTGTAACTATCCTTTTGATTTCATTAGGGTCTGTTGTAATGACCCCTCTTTCAACCCTTATTCTTGCTATTGAAATTTGTTCCCTCCTTTCTTTGGTTAGGTTTGCCAGTGTACTATTGATTCTGTTTATCCTTTCAAAGAACCAACTTTTAGCAGTATTAATTTTTCCCATAGTTTTCTTATTTTCCCTCTCCTGGATCTCAGTGCTGATTTTTATAATTTCTTTTCTTTTGCTATTAGTATGGTTGTCCTACTGACTCTGCTCTAGTTGTTGTAAATTTTGTGCCAGCATATCAATCAGGAGTCTCTCTTCCTTTCTCAGGTGTGCATGTATTGCTATGAAACTTCCTCTGATGACTGCCTTTGCTGTGTCACATAAGTTTTGGTATGTTGTGTGCTCATTTTCATTGGTTCCTAGAAATTTCCTAATTTCATCTCTGATCTGTGCCAGTACACACTCCTTTTGCAGTAGAGAGTTGTTCATCCTCCAATTGTTTGCTCTTGTTTTCTTTGTCTTCCTTTTGTTGATTTCCAGCCTTATGGAACAATGGTCAGTCAGAGAGAGTGGTCTGTATTATTTTAATGTGCTTAAATTTATGTAGATTTGCCTTATGCCCCAGCATGTGGTCTATCTTCGAATATGTGCCATGTGGACTTGAAAAGAATGTGAAACTTTCTGTATTTGGATGAAAAGCTCTGTAAATATCTATCAGGTCAAATTATCTAATTGTGGTGTTTAGCTATCTAGTCTCCTTGTTGAGTTTCTTTCTCTGTGATCTATCTTTCTCAGAGAGTGGTGTATTGAAGTCACCCACTATAATTGTCAAGTCTGTGATTTCTTTTTTAATCTTTTGGAGTGTTTGTTGATGTATTCAGCTGGTCTCTCATTCAGGGAATATATGTTTACAATGTTTAGTGGTTCTTTACCTGCCATTCCCTTGAGCATTATATAGTGCCCCTCCTTATCTCTTTATATGGTTTGCACTTTAAGGTCAATTTTATCTGAGATTAGGATTGCAACCCCTGCCTTTTTTTTTTTTTTTTTGATTGCTGTTTGCTTGGTAGGACCTTCTCCAGCCTTTGATTCTCAGCCTATTTTTGTCTGTAGCCTTGAGATGTATCTCCTTTAGGCAGTAGATTGATGGGTTGTGTTTTCTAAGTCAGTCTGCTAGTCTCAGTCTTTTAATGCCTGAGTTCAGTCCATTGATATTCAGGGTTATTATCTCCATGTGCGGACTCTGTGATGTCATCTTATACCTTTTGTATTGGGAGTTTTCCTACTTTCCTTTCTCATTATTGTGTTGTGCATGTGTGTGTGTTTATCATTCTTGACTGCTTTCCATCCTTAAGCCAATGCTATCTTGTGCTATCTTGAGGTCTGTTTCTCTTTGTTGCCCTCTGGGTGAGGTTGTTCTATGTGGCGGTCTCTTATTTATGCTTGGTGAGTGGTGAGTGTTGTTCTGCCCATACTGGGTCGGCAAAGATCTTTTTTAGGGCTGGGTTTCTTCTAACGTATTCTTTGAGTTTTTCCTTGTCTGGGAAGACTCTTTCTTCTCCATCTATCTTGATCGATAATTTGGCTAGGTAGAGTATTCTGGGGTTTGCGTTGATTTCCTTCAATTTTTGGAATATGTTACTCCACTCTCTCCTCTTCTTCATAATTTCTGCTGATAGGTCTGAGCATATTCTTATGAGGGAACCTATATATGTGATTGCTTGTTTTTCCCTAACTGCTCTCATGATTTTCTCCTTTTCCTCAATGTTGGATAGTTTAACTATTATGTGCCTTGGTGTCTTCTTGGGGTTCAGTCGTGCTGGTGTTCTTTAAGCCTCCTAAATGGTTGCTTGGTTTTCATTCATTAGGTTGGGGAAGTTTTCCTCCAAGAATTCTCTCACTATTGTTGCAGATGACTTCTTTGTTGTGTCTTCCTCCGGTAAGCCAATACTTCTAATGTTGTTCCACTTCATAGCATCAGACATAGCTTTAGGTTTTCTTCAGCTTCTCTGATGATCTTATTCGATTTTTGTTCGCGCTTGTTAAAGTCTGCTTGGCTGTCCCCCAAGTCACTGGTGCAGTTCTCTAATTCCTCCAATTGATTTGCTAGGCCCGTGTTTCTGCTACTGGTTTTTGTTATCTCCTCCCTAAGCTCCTGTATTTCCCTTTGGTGTGTGGCCTTTAGCTCCTCTAGCATTTCATCCTTTTTCTGTATTGTTTCCTTCATATCCTCTATGACTCTAAGCAGCATTCTGAAAATTTCTTTCTGTGGCAGCTCAATGTCTGCTTCTTCTATGTATGTTATGTTCAGGACATCTTCTGCCATTGCCTTTTGTTTCTCCTGTTGTTTTTTTTGTTGTTGTCATTGGGGCTGATGGCTGTTTGCATTGCCTTGTTTTAGAGGAGCCAAGTGCCATTTTCCAGGGAGTCGAAGAGCACTGGCTCTCTATGGGAGATTTATAGGAATGCTTCTTCGAACTGCCTACAGCTAATTTTACTATGGGATTAACCTACCTCTTTATCCTCCTGTGGCTTCTCTATCAGGGGAGTGCCCCTGAAGGCAGCGGGTTGCCTGCTTTGGTGTTGCAGAGGTTGGGCAGAGGTTCCTTCAACAGCTTTGGAATGTTGATGACTGTTGGCTGAGCCGCCTTATGCCCCCAGGTAAACAGGCAGGAATTCCCTGGTGGGAAGTTGGGCAGAGTATCCCCTGGAGGGAAATCGGGGCTTTTCCTAGCCTCAGGCTAGCTATGCAGGGTGGAGCTCACCTAGCTGGGTGTGGTTCAGGCGTAAATGCCCTAGGGCAAAGGGAGTATTCTGAGGTCAGCAGTGGGGTGTGAGAGAACAGGAAATAGACAAAGAGGAGGAAAAAATTAAAAAGTAAGACCATTTAGACTATGCAGGAATATAGATAGGGAAATAGGGAAACAAAAGCAACTATGTAGCTGAGTCCCACTCCCCACCCATGGAGCTGCAAAAATTTAGTCCCTGCCCTGAGGCAACCCAACAAGCCCCAGCGGCAAGCCCCAGCTGAGCCCAGAGAAAGCTGCTGAGCAGCCCTCAAAGACGGTGGGGGGACAGAGAGCAGAGATGTAAACAGAAGCAGCAATGTAGCTGAACCCTATCCCTGTCCGTGGAGCTGCGAGGGTTTGGGTTTAGTCCCTGCCCAGACACGGCAGTGGCAAGCTGTGGCTGTGTAGTGAAAAAGCCCCTGCTCAGCCTTCCAAGGCTGTGGGGGAACAGAGAGCTGAGATGTAAACAGAAGCAACAATGTAGCTGAACCCCCATCCCTGCAGGTGGAGGAGCTTCAAGGGTGGTGGGTGGGTGGGGGTGGGGGAGGAACTGTGATTGTGTTGAGACCAAGCCCTGCTACAGGCTCCAAATGGTCCTGGCTCCGGCAGAGACAGTGGGGGGGGGGGGGGGAACAAGGTCAAGGGCTTCCACTGAGGTAAGCCAAAAGCCCCCAGCCCCTCAAAACCCATGGGTCTGTGCCTACTTTATGATACTCCTCCTGCGTACCAGCAGTGTTGAATTTCCCTCTAAGCAACTCTCCTGGGCTGGATTCTGCAGAGTCCCTCTGGTATGTGTCACTCCATTGCCATCTTCCAGAAGAGCTGTCTCCAAATGCTATTATTAATCAATAAAATTGAGGTAAGCATCTGTCTTAGGCCAGGTTCTCTAAAGAAGCAAAATCAGGGAAGCTTAGATATGTACACAGAGAAAAAGGTTTATATCAAGAAAATGGCTCACGGCCGTAGAGGCAGGCTAATTCCAAGTCTGTGGGTCTCGTGTCATGGGAGACTTCTCTTGATAGCTGAAGGCTTTTGCACAGCCCAAACAAGTAACCCTCTTCCTGGTCTTCTCTTCTTTCAGGCAAGATCCATCTGATGTCACAGTGATGTCCCTTATTCTGTGTCCTCTCCTAAATCCAGCTTGAATATCTGGCAGTGCCCTTTCGATATACTGCTGCAACTGGTCTTGAATTATGTTCAGCAAAATTTTACTTGCAAGTGATATTAATGATGTACGATAATTTCCACAATCTGTTGGGTCATCTCTCTTTGGAATAAGCACAAATATGGCTCTCTTCCAGGCAGTTGGCTAGATAGCTGTCTTCCAAATTTTTTGGCATAGGTGAATGCGTATGTCTAGTGCTTCATTAGCTGGTTGAAATATTTCAGTTAGTAGTCCATCAACTGTGGGGGGAGGTCAGATGCTCACAGGCATCCTTCCAGAGGGCGATCAGTTGCCAGACTGCAGTAGGCCCCACTCCCTGATGTTAAGGACAATGGATGCCTGCAGTCATCTATTTGGTTCCTGTAGGTGGGTTTTACACCCTACTGATAATGGTTCCTATGGAGATCCAGAGAACAGGTCAAAGTTAAGCTGCCATCCTAAACCCAGGGTCCGCCCATCTTGTCACATGTATATCCCCTATCCCTCCTCTTCCTATTGGGTGTATGTCCCTAGACCACCCCCTCTCATTACTGCATTACCTATAGCACAGCCCCTTCCTGTGACGTATGTCCTCACCTGTAATTAGGGGGCTTGCACTTCCCCAGAGAAGATAAAAAGCCTGGGCTAGCATTAAAGGTCTCTCTCTCCCTCCATGTGGACCATCAGGCAGGGCTGAGGTGAGCATGCTACCATGAATTGTGTCTGACTCCATTTATTTCAATACTTCTATATCTCATGCTCTCTGTAACTTTACTATGATCTTTACTTATTATTGCTGTTCAATTGTGCCTACCGGACCCATAATGATGTGTTAGGGGCTGGCTTCCCCTGATAATCAACTCCTGGTGTCTTTTTTTAAAATCAGTGTGGTAGTTACATAAACTGTGGTCAATTTGAGATATCAGAGTGAAGGGGTGCAGTTTAGCCTGTCAATCAGGCCACAGCTCGATGACCTCATTTGGAGGCAATAAGGATATAAATAGCTCGCTGGAGGCAGGACACCCACTCACTCCCTGTGAGACATTCCTGACTATGAGCCTGATGGATCTACGCTGATGCAGCCAGAGCCCTGGGAGCTTGAGGAGCCACGTGGAGACCGAAGCTAGGACTGAGATGCTTCTACCACCACTGGATCTACAAGGCTTTCCCCCCACTGGCCTGTGATCTCCCTGCATTCAGCATCATTGCATGTGTTTCATGAGTCTGAAGAGGACTTCATACAATAGTATTGGACACATGGGTTAATATTGGACTTTTGTACTTGATCTGGATTGGACTGAGATATTCTTCTAAAATTTCAATTACTCTTGTATATAAAGTTCTTTCCTATACACAGATAAGTGTCTATGAATTTGTTTCTCTAGTCCACCCGGACTAACACAACCAGCGTCTTCAGTGCAACTTGCATTGTTCCCCTTCAACACCACTGCTTCCTGATCATATACCGTCATGAAATGGTTAAATCTTGACCAATTCTTTTTGGTACAGTGACCATTCGTTCCTCTCATCTTCTTTTGATGCGTTCCATATCATTCAATATTTTGCTGATATAATTCTTCAATACTGAAACTCGAGGCTTGATTTTTTCCCTCATTTCTCTCAACTTGTTAAATACCGAGTGTGGTCTCCCTTTCCGGCTTTCTTACTCCATGTCTGCATATTTCATTGTAATACTTTACCTTGTCTTCTCAAGCCGCCCTTTGAAATGTCCTCTTCAGCTCTTTTACCTCATCGTTTCTTCCATTCACTTTAGTTACTTTTTATTCAAGAGCAAGTTTCAGAGTCTCTTCTGATCTCTACTCTGGTCTTTTCTTTCTTTCCTGTCTTTCTAACGATCTTTTGCTTCCTTCGTGTACACTGTTCTCGATGTCCTCCACAGCTCACCTGGCCTTCACTCGTTAGGGCTCCGTGCAGCAAACCGGTACGTAAGAGGGTCTCTAAATTCAGATGGGATATGCTTAAGTTGCATTTGGACTCTTGTGAACTTGTTTTCATTGTCTTCAGCTCCAAAGATGAGGCTTTCTGCTACCATAGAGATTTGAAGTCCCAGAAACTTAAAGCGTCCTATAGCGTCACGAGAATCAGAATTGACTGGCTTGTAGTGAGTTTCAACTTGAACTGCTGCATAAGCACTTGATGGTCCGCTCCGCCCGCCGCCAGCCCCTGTTCTTGTTTTGGCTGACACTATTGTGTTTCTCCAGCTTCTCTTCCCACAGACACAGGTGAGTTGATTCCCCTGTATTCCATGTATATAGTCACCACTTTTGTTGTTAAGAAGAAGGTGTTTGTAAGAAGAGAAAGTGGTTGGTCTTTCAAAATTCTATCACGTGATCGCCAGCTTCTTTTCTGTCGCCCAGGCACTATTTCCAAGGACTGATCCTTTGTTTCCAACTGTAGCATTCCAATTGTCAACAATGAACAATGCATCTTGATTGTGTATTCGATCCATTTCAGACTGAAGAGATTGGTAGAATTCTTCGATTTCTTTATCATTGGCTTAGTGGTGGGTGTGTAAATTTGAATAACTGGTTGTACTTATAGATATATGGCTATTTTGCCATCATTGACAGTATTGTACTTCAGGATAGATTTTGAAATGTTCAGTTTGACATTGAATGTGATAACTTGTCATTCTCAGCGTAGTAGACCTTATCGTCTTCAAGCATTCCATTTCAGTTTTTATTCTTTCTGATTTCCTTGATTCGTGGTCTGTGCATTTCATATTCTAATTATTACTGAATGCTTACAGCCCTTTTCTCTTATTTTATTTCAAGTTCCGAAGGACTCGCTGCATCCACTCGGGTCGGCTCTGCTTTGAGAAGTCGGCTCCTCCCCGGTCGTATTTTGAGTGCTTTCCAATCTGACAGTGTTTCACATCTGTCCATAAAGTTGTCATTAGCCAAATTTTTCCAAAGTAGAGATCACGGGGGCGGGGGGTGGGGAGGGATGTTCTAAAACGGATCGTGGTGATGATTGTACAATTCTTCTTGATGTGATTGAACGATTGAGTAGTGTGATGGTGGATTAAGTGTCAATAAAATCGTTTTTAAAGAGAGAGAGAACAGTGGGTGGGGAGGGTGGGGGAAGTAGATCAGGTTCTTCTCCCTAATCTAGCCTGCCTTGTTGTCATGCTAGAAGTTTTCTTCTGCCATAGAGTCGATCCTGATGCACAGTAGCCCCACCCCATAAGACAGGGTGGACCTGTCCCTGTGAGTTTCCAAGACTATCACTCTTTATGGGAGTAGAAAGCCCTGTTTTTCTCCTGCAGAACTGGCTGGCGGCTTCTAACTGCTGACCGTTCAGTTAGCAGCCCAACTTGTAATCACTATGCCGCCAGTTAGGACCCCGGTTTACGCCCAAGGTCACCAACGTTGGGCAGGTTTCAGCGGCGCTTCCGCACTCGGAGTAGATTAAAATCAGCTACGATTTCTTGCTTATTCACGGATGGCTTCATACTGGGACTTCGACTTGCCTTCGAATATGTCTTCGACAGCATAGTCCAAGTAGCGGCCAGACTCACTAAATTTAACATTTTAGTCCCAACTTCAGCATCTTTGCACTATAGTGTTGACAACACTACGTGGCATAGTTAATCGGGTAACTATTATTTACACTGCATTGTAAATCTCAGTATGCAAATTCTACTTGAAGCCTTAACCGCGCCACTAGCTTCTGACCCACTCACCTGCCGGTGCGTTATGTTGCTGTGACTTGCGTGTTGCTGTGATGCTAGAAAATATGGTCTTTAAAATACCAGCAGGGTCACCCAGACTGAGAACAGTCCGAGAAGAAGGAAGATGCTGTCCATGTCTGAAATATAAGCCACTGCGACCTCACGAATCGCAGTAGAACATTGTGTGATACAGAGCCGGAGGAGCCCCTCCAGTTAGAAGACATTGAACACGACTGGGTAGAGCTGCCTCCGCAAAGCAGAGTTGAATTTAACAAATAGCTGAAGGGAGACTTTGGGGACCTTCATTTGCAAGACTCAGAATGAAAAAGCACACACATCTGCAAGCACCCATGAATGACTGGAATATGGAATGTCTGAAGTATGAATCTAGAAATGTTGAAAGTCATAAACAATTATATGGATTGATAGCGTAGGCATTTGATGAGCTGAAATAGACTTTATTGGTCATTTTTAATCAGATAATTGTATGGTTTACTAAGCTGAGACTGACAAATTGAAGAAGAATGATGTCACATTCATCATCAAAAAGAACATTTCAAGATCTTTCTTGAAGTAAAATATTGGTGTGATAGGATACCATCTGTACATCTACAAGGAAGACCAGTTAACGCATCTAATATTCAAATTAACCTACCAACCATTATATGCATATGAAAAACCATATGCGCCATGAAGAAACTGGATAATTCTATAATTTTATTCAGTCTAAAGTTGACCAAACATGCAATCAAAATGCATTGCTAATTATTGGTGATTGGGATGAAAAATGGGAAACAAAGAGGAAGAACGGATCAGTAGTTGGAAAATGTGGCCAAGGTGCCAGCAGCAAAGCTGTCTGTAGTGCACACGAAAGAATAGTTCAAGGCCAATTACTTCTTCATTGCAAATACCTTTCTCACCAGCATGAATGGCGACTCTGCCCATGGCTCTCACTGGGCGGAACACATAAAAATCATAGAGGGAGGGTGGGTTGGAAAGGGGGACCCGATTACAAGGATCTACATGTGACCCCCTCCCTGGGGGACGGACAACAGAAAAGTGGCTGAATGGAGACGTCAGACAGGGAAAGATATGACGAAATAATAATTTATAAATTATCAAGGGTTCATGAGGGAGGTGGGAGGGAGGGGAAAAAGAGGACCTGATGCCAGGGGCTTAAGTGGAGAGCAGATGTTTTGAGAATGATGAGGGTAATGAATGTACAGATGTGCTTTACACAATTCATGTATGTATATGTGGTGAAAAGAGTTGTATAAGCCCCTAATAAAACGATTGAAAAATAAAAGAATCCAAGGGACTCCACCTGTGGGGGAAGGAAAGATGAGAAGCTCAGCACCATCACCCAAACAAGGCCGGGACTGACTGTGAGCCACCATGACGCACTTGCAAGTTCAGGTTGAAACTGAAGAAAAAACGCAACCTTGAACATATCCCATCTGAATTTAGAGACCCTCTCAAGAACAGACTCGACACATCGAACACCAGCCAAATTGTACAAAGAGGACATCAAGAAAGTAATGTGTGAAGAAAGCAAAAGGTCATTAGAAAGACACGGAAGTCCGAAGAGACTGAAATTTGCTCTTGAGTGTGGCGTAGCTAAAGGAATAAAGGAGATGATGAAAATTAGCGAGCAGACGGGCAGCTGCCATAAATTCAAGCTGGATTCAGAACACGCACCCAGTGAGGAATGTCTCAGCCGATGTCAGCTAGCTCTTGGCTGACAGCAGAAAATAGCAGAAAGATGTTTACTTGTGTGGTTTTTTCTTTTTAAATCATTTTATTGGGGGCTCGTACAACTCTTATCACAATCCATGCATGCATCCATTGTGTCAGGCACATTTGTACATGTGTTGCCATCATCGTTCTCAAAACATTTTCTTTCTACTTGAGCCCTTTACTCGTGCTTTATTTTCTATCCAGAGTCACCCTACTGTGTGGATTATACCAAACTATGAGTAACATAGAGAAAAGGGGAAATTCCAAAACATTTCATCCACTCATACAGAACCCGAACACAGACCAAACGGCAGTCGTTAGAGCAGAACAAAGGGACACAGCACCGTTTAAGATCCAGACATGTGCACGAGATACACAGTGTTGCAGATTTCCACCTGCTTATTAAATCTGTATGCTGAGAAAATAATTTGATAAACCAGACTGTGTGGGAAAGAATGAGGCAACGAGATTGGAAGAAAGCAATTTGTAGATGGCAGAACTTCACTTGCTGAAAGCCAAGGAGACTTGAAGCACGTGCTGATGTAGATCAAAGACTGTAACCTGCAGTGTGGATTTCAACTCAATGTCAAGAAAACAAAATTCCTCACACTGAACCAATAAACAACACAGTGACAAACAGAGAAAAGACTGAAGCTGTCCAAGACTCCATCTTATTTGGGTCTACACTCAACCCTCATGGAAGCAACAGTCAGGAAATCAAGCAAAGGTTGCATTGATCAGATCTGCTACCCAAGGCATGTTTAAAGTGTTAAAGGACAAACATATCGCTTGAAGGTTACAGCCAAGGTGGCTTCAGTCGCGTCCTGTGCCTGCAAACGCTGGACAATGAACAAGGAACACTGGAGAGGCAGTGATGCTCTTGGCGGGAATATTGAAGTAGTGTGGACCGCCAGAGGAATGAACAAGTCAGTCTGGGAGGAGGGATAGCTAGAAGGCTCCTCAAAGGCAAGTGCGGCGAGGCTGTCTTTCACTTACTCTGGACATGTTATCAGGAGAGAGAGTCCGGGCAAAGGGCTTCCTGCTTAGTAAAATCAAGGGCCAGGTGGAAAGAGGAAGACCCGCAGTGAGATGAACTGGCACAGTGGCTCGGTAAAGGGCTCAAACGTAATGATTGGGAAGTGCTGTGCAGGGATCCAATGGATCAGAGGATCGGGCAGTGTTTTGTTCTGTTGTGCCTAGGGTCACTTTGAATCAGACAGGACTTGGGGACACCTAACAATACCACCTTCTGAAGTCTATACCAGGAACAAGATTTTTCCAGCCACAAATGATCCCCCTCATTTCAGGCAGCAGGTAGAATATCTAAACTAGGTATATGAGTCACTCTTCTCCTTAATTCCCTTGCATGACCTTCACATAATATCATTTGTTTCAATTTATTTAAATAAATACAAGAAGTGTGATGTCATGAAATTTGTTTTCTTTATCTACTATTTTATTCGAAATACTTTGACTCAAATGATTTTGCAATATAGTCTTTAATGTAATTTATCATTGTCAATTTTGATTTTTTTCTTCTTTAAAATGAATACTTTTAAAATAAAATTGTATTTATTTATTTACTTTAAATACTTTTATTGGATGCCCTTACATCTCTTATCACAATCCATACATTCATCCACTGTGTCAAGCACCTTTGCACACATGCCACCATCATCATTTTCAAGTCATTTCAAAGCATTCTCCTCCCACTTGAACCCCTGATATCAGCTCTCCATTTCTTCCCTCTCCCTCCCCCACCCGCCCTCCCTCATGAACCCTTGATAAGTTATAGATTATTATTTCCATATCTACATCATCCTCCATCACCCCTCATCCACTTTTCCATTATTTGTCCCCCTGGGAGAGGGTTCTAGGTTGAACCTTGTGATTGATTCCCTCCTTTGCCCCCCCCCCCCACTTCCCCTAATCCTTCTGGTATCTCTACTCTCATTATTGGTCCTGTGAGCGGTTTGCCTGTCCTGATTCCTTGTGGTGCGGGCTCTTATCTGATGCAGTGTGCATGCTCTGGTCTAATCTGATTTGTAAGGTAGAATTGAGTTCATGATAGTGAGGTGAGGGAAGCATTAAAGAACTAGAGGAAAGTTGTGTGTTTCATTGGTGCTATACTGCACCCTGACTGATTCACTCTTCCCTGTGACCCCTCTGAGGAGGGATGTCCAATTGTCTACAGATGGGCATTTGGTCTCTGCTCCATACCCATGCACCCCTCTCCCTGCCCACCATTCACATTGATATGATTTTGTTCTGGATCTTAGATGCCTGATACCTGATCCCATCGATACCTCGTGATCACATGGGCTGGTGTGCTTTTTCCATGAGGACTTTGTTGCTTCTGAGATAAATGGCCGCTTGTTTATCTTCACGCCTTTAAGACCTGAGACACTATATCTTTTGATAGCTGAGCACCATCAGCTTTTTCACCACATTTGCTTATGCACCCATTTTGTCTTCAGCGATCATGTGGGGAAGGCGAGCATCACAGAATGCCGGATTGTTAGAACAAAGTGTTCTGTGTTGAGGGAGTACTTGAGTCGAGGCCCAGTATCCATCTGCAACCTTAATTCTTAACATATAGATATGAGTATATAACTTTCTTCCCCTCTCATTATATGTAAATTTACATATGTACATGCCTGTATTTAGACCTCTATAAATGTCCTCTGCGTCCTGATTCTTTCCTCTGTTTCCTTTTACTTTCCTCTTGTCCCACCATCATGTTCCGCTTTCATTTGGGTTTAGTAATTCCTTCCTGCTGCATTGCCCTTGATTAAGCCCCACTAAGCATCCTATGACCTTCCTTCCATTGATTTTAGTTCACTTGTTGTTCTAAAAATAATACTTGATTGTATCGTTAGTGAAAATTTACACAGCAAATGAGGTGCCACTTTGTCAATTTATGAACAAACTCAGAGACATGAGTTACAGTTCTTTTCACAATAGGTCAACATTCTCATTAATGCAATTACCTTTTAGCCAAAGCACCGGCACAGTTCCCAGGACTGGCTAGGGCAACGGCAGCTTGTAGAGTTATGGAGACAGTGGCACAAACGCGCAGCCAAAGCACCGGCACAGTTCCCAGGACTGGCTAGGGCAACAGCAGCTTGTAGAGTTACGGAGACAGTGGCACAAACGCGCGTTAGGGTTTGGAGTCTCATTTGATCACTGGATAGCACTTTCCAATGTGATAAACAATATTAAAAATTCATGTGTGAAATTAAAATCTCAATGAAATTTCAGCTTATATCTTCTGCCCTGACAAAAATTAAAAAGTCATGCAATGGCAATTATTGGATAGGATTTGGAACACGCGGAATGTTATTCCCTGCTGATAGGAGTGTAGATCACTACAATCACTGTGGATAACAATTTGTCATTATCTCTCAAAGCTTAACTTAACACTTATGTGCCTCTGATCCAGCAATTGATTCTCCAGGTATATTCCTGGAGAGATTTTTACACGAGTGAACCAGCAGGTATGTTGAAATAGGTGTGCTGCACATAGAGAAAGCTGATGGCCCACTTGGTAAAATTGAGTTGTTCTTGGCTTTCAGCAATGTTGGAAGGGCTTAGTGAGGTTTGGGTTGAATTGAAAACATTTGCATGAACTTGTCAAATGGAAAAATCGCAGAAATATCAACCTGGAGTGGAGGAAGCGAGTCCCAGAGAAATACACAGCATATGAGGCCGCTGATATAAAAGTCAAAGTCAAGAACAGAGAAAAACAAAGGATATCTTATCCAGCGATAGAAACACTTGTGGCAGAGAAAGTGAATACAGATCACAAAATTCAGGACAATGGTGACCCGGATGAGGTAGGAAGGGCGTGGCCCTGGAAACTTGGGACACCCTTTCTCTAGTGTGGATTGATGTGGTTATGCGTGTTCTTTTTATCAGTCTTCTTTATGTCTTACATATATTTCATAGACACTTGGTATCTGTCTCATTTAATGTAAACAAATATTTAAAACCTTCTGTATGCATTATTGCCTTCTCCTTGAGGTACGCTCAAAGTTTTTCTACAGACATAGCTTACTTATATTTGACTCTATTTGTTGCTTTTTAGTCTCAACTTGAAAGAAACATTTCTGGTGAGTCAAATCTGTCTCAGTAACACTGTTGGAAAGAGTAGAGCTTCTACATAGAGTTTGCAAAGCTGTGAATCTTTTTATTTTTTTTAGCTGTGTGTGAGAGAGAGAGAGAGAGAGAGAGAGAGAGTTGGGTGAAAGCTAATAGAGTAGATCGGTTTTCCATTCAACAATTCCTACACAATTTTGTTTCATCTCATTGATTGCAATGGCCTCAATGTAACATCACTTATCCCCCTTAATCCCCGTGTACCTTATTTCCATTGCTCTTCTTCCCTGGCCCTTCTGAACTTTGTCCTTGGGTAAATGCTGGGCTTCTGCTGTTGAAGGATGGAGTACTCTAAGGCGTGCACCTCCCTAGTGGTACTGTTGCTCTTAGAGCTTTGCCTAGTATTTGGCCGGAAATTGAGCCACGGGAGTAAAGTCACCAGGCCTAAGAGTCATACTTGGGGGTTCCGCTAATCTCTGTCCAACAAGCAATGTTCCACAGTTCCCTCCCTCTTGGTCCTGGATCCTCTAATAAGTGGTTCTCAACCTGTGGGTCACAACCCCATGGGGGGGGGGTGTCAAATGACCCTTTCACAGTGGTCACCCATTTCATAACTAGTGAAATTACAGTGCTGAAGTAGCAACGAGAATAATGTTATGGTTGGGGGCGGTCACCACAACATGAGGAGCTGTATTAAAGGGTCGCAGCGTTAGGAAGGTGGAGGACCACTCTCGAATGCGATGTTTTTCAGAGTACTCCGTAGTAATAGCCAGGTACCATCAAGTTCTTCGGGGTCAGGGAGGCAGAAGTTCGAGTGGCCCATTAATCCACTGGCCTAATTGTTTCACTGCACCAGTTTTCCTCACTTTTTATCCTCTAGATGAGGAGAGACCAGGGAGCTCCTCTTAGGTGGCTGCTCATGAGCTTTGAAGACCCAGGCGCTCCTCACCTAGATGCAGAACATTGTCATTGCGAACTGTGTCGTGCCACTGGACCTTGGTGTCCCTCTGAGACCCTGGTCCTGATCCTCCAGGCTCATTGCCTCCAGGCGTTGGGTTATGTCTGAGAAGTCTTCCTAGCACTGCTCCCTGTATGTTCCGCCCCATGGATGGACATATTTACAGGAAAGGTACATACCATGCATGAATCTCCTCTGTCAAACCTAGTGCATGTGTGCGTTGCTTTGCAGCGGCGCGTAGTCATCTCTGGTTTGTTGTTTTTTTACCAAAGATACTCTGGACATGGAACGGTTTTGAGTTATGTTTGTGGGTATAACCCCATGTGCCTCCCATACCGCGCAGCCTGCATGTTTATGCAAGTATGTACTCATAAATCACCATTATTGCTGGGCGGCTGTGTATGCAACAGTACATACCGCCACTGCCTCTAGCTCTTACACTCCGCTCAGGTCTTCCCCTGACTCCATGCTTCCTTTTCCCCCAACCTCTCTCATACTGGATCTTGCTTTCTCCGACACTCGTCTCCCTCTAGCCATCAATTCACCCTCTCTCCCCCCGCCACGCTTGGCAGCCACCAGAGAATGTTCTTTTTACAATAGTGGTTGCCTGCAGTGTTTGTCCTGTGCTGCTGACTAGTTTCACTCAAGCACCCTGATGGGCGGCTGACCGCAGAGTCAGCAGTTGAAAGTCACCAGCCACTGTGCAGGAGGAAGACGAGGCTTTATGCTCCTGTAAGTCTCTGACACGCACGGGGTGGTTTTCCTCTGCCCTCCGGGGTTGCTAGGAGCTGGGAAGCATCTGATGGCACTCCGTCGATGGAAATCCGTCGATTTCATTTCACTTAGCGTCCTGTCTTCCTGGTTCATCACCATTATGATGTGTTTCACGGATTCATTGTTATTCTTCAACATCACGGGTCTGAGTTCTCGAGCTTACATACCAAGTAGAGGAACGCTGGTGGTGTAGTTGTTACACATTGGGCTGAAAATCACCAGGTCAGTGGTTCAAAACCACCGGCAGCGCCTCAGGAGAAAGATTGGGTCTTTCCATTGCCGTACAGAATGTGAGTCTCGGCAATCCGCAGGGGAGGTTCCACCGGGTCCATAGACTCACTATGCGTTGGCACAGACGGATAGCAGTGAGTTTTGTTTCGTTGTTTAATAGTACCTCTATTTCAGCTTTCTGAGGCGCACATATCGATTCCCATGATGGTTTTACCACGCCTTCATGCTCGTTGGCTGCAAGGTTTCTTTCAGGAAGTAGCCTGTTGCATCCTCCTCGTGGAACGATGGTAGGTTTGAACTGCCAGTCTGAGATTTGCAGTCAAGCACTTAACCCCTGAGCCGCCAGGGCTCCTCCTGCTAAGTGTATCTGTCTTTTATTATGTAGGCAGGTCCCGACTTATGATGGGGTTCCAGTCCAACAGCTGTGTGCTAAGTTGGCTCTTATTTTTAGTTTTCGTTATTTTTGCATTGTCATTGTCTTTATACATTTGATCAGTACCTGTCTGCGAGGGTAATATGAAAGCATGACATATAAACTTTCCAATACGACGACATCAGCAAATTGGGCTCCAACATTGCCTTACTACAGCTCTGGCAAGCAGCTGGAGTGCAGCCTTGTGAGAGACCATAAGCCAGAGGCACGAGACTAAATCACACCTGGCTTCCTGACCCAGGAATGCTGGGTTTTAAGGTGCTGAGCCTTAGAATAATTTGTTAGAAGCAAGAGATAAGTAGTCTCGAATGGCTTCTGTGGATGTTGGGGGAACCATGAACCATCTCTTTACCTTCCTGTTGAATGGATGCTGTCATCTTCTTGTATGGTTCTTGCCCTGAAATGAGTGGATACCTGATGCCGCTGGACCAATCCCAGTATGTATTACAGGTATGGTAGCTTGCCTAGCCAATATCTCTTCTTCTTCTTCTCTCCTTGCTAGTTGAGCCATATCGCATAGAGACAGTCCCCAGAGAGAACGGTGATGACATACGAGAGAAATGGCAAAGAAAAAGTGCAAGAATGGTAGCGCTCGTACCCTTTACAAGGGAACCAATTAAACTTGTCCTCTTGCTTCACTGTAAGTAATGCTTCCGAATAGCAAGCATGATTTTCCCATCCGAAGATCTACCTTCCAGGGAATTCCTGGCTCTCTTGGAGGAAAAACAATTTAAAGACCAGAAGCCTGGGCACTGAAGCTATGTATTGATATCATTTCATGAATTTACATAATTTTATAGAATTTTGATAACGATGGCTAAACGCCGAATTATTCAAGACTAGTAGTTAAACCTAGTATTCAGTGACTGCAGGAGAAAGCCCTCATGAGCTATTTAAGATTAGATTACCAAAAATCAAACAAATAAGCAAAACAAGATTAGATTACCACGTAGGGGCAAAGTTATAAAAACTTCTTAGACATATCCAAATACCTTGGGGGAGTAAGTTGCTGGTCCTGGATCAGAACCATAGTTTTAGGGGCACGCCACAGTCGACTGGCAGGACATAGTTCATGCAGACAGTGTTCTGCCTCCTACTCTGGTGAGTAGTGACTGAGGTCTTAAAAATGTATGGACAGCCAGGCACCAAAGCTGGCTATGAAAGACCTATGGAAATATAATCAGCCATTGGATGAATGGGCCACACAAGCATCCGTCTCCACAACCCTGAGAGCAGAAGAACTAGATGGTGCCCAGCTACCTGTACCAGCTCCTCCACAGGTGATCGCATCACATGGTTTTGGGTAGAGTGGAAGAAAATGTGGAATAGAACTCGAACTCATAAACGATACCAGGCTTACTGGTCAGCTAGAAACCGAGCACACCCCTCTGTTAGAATAAAATACCATGTGACATCAAGAAGGCAGCATTTACCAGGGACAAAACTCAGAGGGCTAGGAAAGAAGGAGGAACAGGAACAGAAAATACAGGGATAAGTGATGGGCCCTTGATGAGTTGCGATGGGCGAGTTGAAACAAAATGTGTATGAATGAATGCTTGAATATAAAGCTGATGATTTGCTCTGTAAACCTTTGCCAAACTAATCATTGAAAAAAGAAACCCTAACCTAGGAAACCAATGGAGCGGGTTCATTGTGCGACGCAGTCTCGGTGAGTCTCCATTAACTCCACACCCAACGGCAGCAGGTAATTTGAAGGCTTGGGGATTCCATGGCAACTTAAATGGACTTGAATGCCCAAGCTTTGTCTTTGTGTTTTATATCTAAGAGGACATCTTTATCCTTGTTTCCATTGCAT
The DNA here is from genome assembly GCF_050624435.1 of Tenrec ecaudatus. Lineage (NCBI taxonomy): Eukaryota > Metazoa > Chordata > Mammalia > Afrosoricida > Tenrecidae > Tenrec > Tenrec ecaudatus. The sequence goes on from NC_134530.1 coordinate 68,327,957, forward strand.
TCAATCTTCATTAAGTTCTTTCCGATCTTGCACTAATGCTACACCACCTTCATTTTCATAACTTTTCAGTTGAGCTACCGGTCTTTTTCTCACGTCTGTACTGTATGTTCAGATCAGATTCCAAACCTTACATATCTTCACGCCCAACCATGTGTTCAGTTACAGCTGTCTGAATTTAAGACTATCAACATTTAAATATTTGAGTGTCGCTTTATTGTTATTTTTGTGCCACTGAGCGTGCATTTCCATAGCTCCTGAATTTAACTTGCCCACGCCACTCAATTTTGCCAGCAATAGTCCATTTCACTTGGATTCACAATAGCTTGTCACAGTGCCAAAAAAGAAACTAAATTTTGGGTAAAATTTTTATTTCACAGGCTTCTATCGTATTCAAGCATATGATAGAGTAATATCTATGGGACGACTACATTGGATTCTGTAACTGAAACCAGCACGTTTGAACAAAATCATTTTACACACACTATACATTGAATAATGACATCATTATACAAAGCACTATTGAATCACTTTACAAAATGTGTGCCTGCATGAGTGATCATTTATATTCTTAGAGGAATATTATAATATTTGCTGTTCCCTGTTATATTGCCTTATCTTTAAAAAGAGGCTCCTATAACTAGCTCTTTATCTTCATTTCTGTAACTATTCCTGGGTGGTTGGGTCACACACTCTTTTCCTGCTCCTCCCATGCATATGCACACTGTTAGCATCACTGGAAAGGTCTTGGCAGTCTGGAATGCTAACCACTTGTACATCCATGCGCATGAGAATGAAACCTAGCAAAATAAAATTCATAGCTTTGAGTGGGACCTGCCTGAATGGCAGTGAGTTCGGTTTGGGTTTAAATACAATTAGAATGTGTTTGGCCCACAAGGTACCGGTATAAAATATATATAATTTTAATTTTGTAATTCTGACAAATCCCAGTAACCCTGACTGCAGAATTTTATGCTTGAATTTTACTCACATGGAGTCTACCTATGATACTGTGTATATATTTTGAACAACTTGTTTTATTCACTTAGCAATATACAAAGAAAGTCTTTACTTGCAAAAAAAAATCTGTCTTATTGTTCTCTCTTTCTTTGGCAATTGTTTTAAGTGTGTTATATGCTAAAACAAGAAGATTTGATGATTTCCTCTATTAATGAACAAGAAGACCGCTTGCAACTCTTCATGATTAAAAAACAATAAACATCCTTGAATATATCTCTTTGTTGGTGCACCAATATGAGCATTTCTCCAATGTGGCTCCCCAAAAGTGACGAGGACTTGAAACACTTACTGTTGACGATTATAGACTATAATCTTCAGTACAGACGACAACCCCACATAAAGAAAATAAAACAAACCAAAAACCCAGACCAACAAGCTACATTATGATAAATGTAGAAATGATTGAAGTTGTCAAGGATTCCATTCCACTTGGGCTCATGGTCCTTGCCCATGGAAGCCGCAGTCAAGAAGTGTATTGCCGGGCAACAAACGTACAATAGGCTTGACACGCAATGGATATATGGATTGTGATAAGAGTTGGATGAGCCCCAAATAAAGTGTTTAAAAGAAAGAAAAGAATTGTATTACCTTTATTGTATGATTTGTGAATCATGTGCCAACAATATTGTTAAATTTTAAATGAGAAAGAAATGTACTACAAACAATGTATTACATTAAGCAAACTTGCAAAAAAGATGTAACTGGTGTGGTAGTTACATAATTTCATGTCAACGCAGAGATAGGAAAAAGTGTGGGGTGGTATCCAGCCTGTCCATCCGGTTGGATACCTGAATACCCTGATGGTGACTCCGTGTGGGCGTGGCCTTCTCATAGGGAGGGCCTGGGAACTTCCTGTCTCTCGGCCTTCACCTTCCTGCTGGCTGACCCTGATTGCTGTCGAAGCCAGCGCCATTGGATCCACGCGACTTTGCACCCACCGGCCTGTGATCGTCCTGCATTCTGCATCATTGCATTGGCTGCGTGAGTCTGAAGAGGGACTTGTGGACTAGTATCAGACTTATGAACTTGAGTTGGACTGGGTTGGGATGTTTTCTTGGTATATAACTGCTTTTTGATGTAAAGCTCTTCCTTACACATATGAGTGTCACTGGATTAATTTCTCTCGTCAACCTGGCCTCAGCCAAATGTTAAAAGGCAAGATGTCACTGTGAGGATCCAGGTGCATCTAACTGAAGGCATGGCCTTGTCAATGGACTCATATGTGTGCGAAAGCTGGAAAAGGAGTAAGAAAGGTCCAAGAACTGATGTGACCTGAATGATGTGCTGATGAAAGTACCATGGTTGACGGGAGAAGGAGCCAATCTGTTTTGAAAGCAGTATAACCAGAATGCTCCTTAGAAGCAAGGCTGATGAGACTTAGTCCTATGGACTTTGGACATGTTATCGGGGATCAGTCTCCGAAGGAGATTTACGGCCATATCCAGGGCAGTAGCAGATCAGCAAAAGAGCAGGACCCTCACTGAGACGGCTTGACACAGTGGCGCCATCAGGGAACTCAGACATAGGCATGATGGTGAGGACGGCACAGGGCAGGGCTGTGTTGTGCATGAAGTTGCTTGCTGTGAGCCAAAACAATAACATATTCCTGGAAGGGGGTTCTCTGGACCTAAGGATATACAAAAGATAAGGTTCTAATTCACTGCTAAATTGCCCTTTAAAATGCTCTATTAATTATGTTCTTGCATCACAGTGCTTGTTTTCCTACATCGTCATTAACATTGGATAATACCAGTCCTTAAAACTTTTTGACCAGCCTGACTGGGGGCGGGGGTGGGGGACAGGGGGACACATGACATTTACACATCAAGACCTTGACTACTACTGATGTTGAATATCTTATATCTTTCCAGATGCTTATGGGTCATTAATAATCTGGGAATTGTTTGTTGGCCTTATGCACTTTTCAATTGGGTCTCAGTCTTTTAATTAATTAATTAATTTGTAAGCGTTCCCTATAGAACTGTTGGATCGAAGTAATCTTTGGCTTTTTTTTCTTAGCCTTTAAATGTATTTAAAGCATCAATTGATGCTCCAAACACTGGAGGGATACCTCCTTTCTATCAACTTCTTGTTCCCCTGTTGAAGAGGCCTGCCAGGAGAAGGCTCCTGGCCTCTTGTCCCACACTGCCCGTCTCCCCCAGGGGAGAAGAAGAGACTTGGTTAGCGGATACCACAACACTCACCTCAGTTCCATCCTCGGGGAAGAATCGCGTTCCTGCTCTGCGCATCCAGGTGGGAAATGTGAAGGGGCAGACCCTTCAGGCTGCCATGGCTCTGAATGGTAAGCCTGTCCGCCTCAGGGATGAAGTAAGTAGTAGCAAACCGGCTTGCCTAGCAGACCGAAACCATATTGGCCAGTATCCGTTTTGGTGATAACAAAAATGATATTTCTATCTCCATCTGCCACATTCCTATGTCTGTTTCCTAATAGGTCCTTGTATCAGAGTCCAAACAGAAAGCAGATGGCCCGTTCAGATGAGGATAATTCAGGAGACTTCATAAAGGGACGGTTTATGAAGGGGTGGGCCGAGGGTAGAGGAGAGCAAAGAACCCAGGGCGAGTGGCTGCTGTGCTGTTACTACTGCTCCGCCCAAGAAGGTGACAGGGAGGAGGGGCTCCCGACACCCACAGTAAGGTCCCATGGAGAGATACAGTCAGCGGGAAGCAGCCCTGCAGGAGGATGCCGGTTAATAAGCACCTGACATTACTCTGCCCTCTCCCTTCCATCCGCTAGGCCTCCTCCTGAGACAAGCCAACCAGAGCCAGAGAGCAAGACAATCCATTGACATACTCAACATGGGCGGGGAGCAAGGAGGGACAAAGGAAATGCATCTAGCCCGGTCTACTCAGGGCCTCTGCAGAACCCCTCATCTGGGTTCCTGCAAAGTCCCTGTCTTCGGCAAAGGGGGTGCACAAAATCCCGTCATCTGCCATTGTGCTATGAGGCGCCCTCACCGCAGCACCCACCACCGCCAGTGTGGCTGAGACAATTCTGACTCATGGGGACATTGTGTCTGTCACAGTAGACCATGCTCCACAAAAGCCTCCAGAGGCTGATGCTCCACCAGGTCTTTCTTGTCAGGCTTCCCGGGTGGGCTTGAAGCCCCAACCTTAGGGTTCGTATCCAAGCCTGTGAACCGCTTGTACCACCCAGGGAAATCCAATCTCACCAAAACCCCTCCCTGTCCAGTAGAGTGGACTCCTGGTGACCCCCCAGGACAAGGTAGAATCGCCCCCCACCCTGGGTTTCCAAGGCTGCAGATCCTCACAGAAGCGGGTGGCTGCCTCTTTCTCCTGAGGAGCAGCTGGAGGATTTGAACTGCTGACCGATTGGTTGGCAGCCAGCTGAGTGCTTAACCACTGTGCCACGAGAACCCTCCAAAATGAACGTAATCCCTCCTAAAACTTAACCCATTGTTCCTTCGAAAAAGGGACTGGATCAAGAAGTCGGGGAAAGCAGAATCCAGGGATAACCGTGCCCAGATGGCTTGCCCACACAGCATTAAAACGCTAGTCTGAATGCGGCTGTCCAGGGCTTTCACAGATGGTGCTAGGAGAGAGCAGTCCTTGGAAACGGACTTTGTAGCCCACCCTGGATAGGCATGACCTGGGCAGAAACATGGGCCGCGCCTGGGCTTCTGAGCCACCGAAATGGAAGCTGATAAATGTTGCACATGGCTAACTGCATGCTCCTTTAGTGGATGGCCATAGAAGACGAATACAGGCGGCAAATAGTAAACGTGCTATGAAGCGCAGCTGTCCCAGTCCCAATTTTTACAGCTAATAAAGCCAAACCAAACCAATTTCATTGAGCTGATTTGACTCATGCTGACCCCATGTGTGTCAGAGAAGACTTGTGTTCCATTGCTGGCTACTTGTTTGTGGCGTAGCTTTCTGGGCCTTTCTTTTGGGTGTGTCTAAGGGACACATAGGTGAGCAGCTAGGACCTTACCCATCTGCGCCACCCAGGAACCCGTATCCAGCTAGTTGTTAGGTGCTGTCCAGTGAATTCCGACTCAGCATTCCGAGTGCAGCTGCCCTGTCCTGCAGCATCGGCACAAACAGGGCTTCCTGTGTCGTAGCCCACTGAGACAGCCACTGTGTCCATGCATCCCTTCAGGATCTTCCTTCTACCAAGCAAGGTATCCCTCTGCAGGGACTGGTCCCTCTTGACCTAGCCAAAGCACATGAGACAAAGTCTCTCCATCCTGGCCTCTAAGGAGCATTCAGGTTGTACTTCTTCCAAGAGCTCTGCTTCTTCTTCTGCCAATCCATATGTCTTCAATATCCTCCTCTGACACCATAATTCAAGTGCATTCATTCTTCTTTGGTCTTCCATGTTCATTGCCCAGCATTTGCATGCATATAAGGTGATTGAAACTAACAAAATCGTGAAGTGTCGTCCAGTCAGACCTGACTGGTAGTGACCCTATGTGCAACAGAACCAGGCACCCGTCTGGCGCCTTCCTCACGATGTCCTTATGTTGCAGCCACTGTGTCAGTCCAGTCTTCCTCTGGTTCGCTGCCCTCCACTGTACCCCACACTTATCTCTCACTTTGAAAACCAGCTGGTCGACGTCCCACCCTCTCAGGGGAAGAACTAATGGCTCTGAAGGAAGACATTCAAGACATTCCTACAAGGTTCTAGAAATCCATGGAATACCAATTGGAATGAAGAAGCACCGGAAGTATCTATGCCACGAAATTTGAAAGGCAGCTACTTGGACAACTGGCTTGAAGAGATCCATATTTGTACCCAGTCCAAAAAAGGTGACCCAACAGAATGGTCAAATTATTTTAAAAAATCATTTAATTGGGAGCTATTACAGCTCTTATAACATTCCATATATCATTTGTTTCCAGCATATTTGTACTTATGTTGCCATCATCATTTTCTAAACATTTACTTTCTATTTGAGCCATGGGTATCAGCTCCCCTTTTCCCCCTCCCTACCTCCTTCCCACCCTCATTATCCCTTAATAAATTATAAATTACTATTGTTTTCATGCCTTACACCAACAGCTGTCTCCCTTCACCCACATTTCTGTTGTTCATCCCCCTGGGTGTGGGTGTTAATGCATCAATGATTGCAATCAGTTTCTCCTTCCTCCACTCTTTCCCTCCACCTTCTCCCTACCCTCTTGGTATCGCTACTCCCAATTCTGTTCCTGAGGGGTTGATTTGATCTGGATTCTGTGTCATAAGCTCTTACCTGTACCAGTGTACATGCTCCAGTCTAGCCAGAACTGAAAGGCAGGACTGTGATCATGGTAGTGGGGAGTGATGAAGCCTCAAAGAACCAGAGGAAGACTATGTGTTTCATGGGTGCCATACTGTGCCTTGGTTGACTCATCCTTTCTTTGTGATCCTTCTGTGAGGGGATGTCCTCTTGTTTACAGATGGGTTTGGGTCTCTGTTCCAGTCCCCCTCATTCACAACCATATGTTGAAAAATAACATTGATGAGGACTTCTGGCAAGATGGCAACAGAGTGACACATACCAGAGGGACTCCGCAGAATCCAGGCCAGGAGAGTTGCTTAGAGGGAAATTCAATACTGCTGGAACGCAGGAGGAGCATCATAAAGATAAGTAGGCACAGACCCATGGGGTTTTCAGGGATGGGGGATTTTGGCTTGCCTCAGTGGAGGCTGGTTAGGACTTGATTTGGCCCAGCCACTGTATCTTCCGGAGCCGGGACCATTTGGAGCCCAGCCACTGTCTCTGCCAGAAGCCGAGACCATTTGGAGCCTGTAGGGCAGTGTGGTCTCAACACAGCCAGTTTGCCGCCACCCTCCTCGGGGCAGGGACTAGACCCTTGCATCTTCTCTCTGTCTCCCTCTCGGTCTTGGAGGGCTGCACAGGGGCCTTTTCTCAACACAGTCACAGCTTGCCGCTGTTGCCTCTGAGCAGGGACTAAACCCTTGCAGCTTCACTGGTGGGTATTGCGACTCAGCTACATTTTTGCTTTGTTTCCATCTCTTCACTATATCCCCCCCATACCCGCCCCCACAGGCTCATCTGGCTTGATTTTAAACCTTTTTATCTCCTCTGTCTCTTTCTTGGTCTCTCACACTCTACTGCTAACCTCCAGACCACTCCCCTTAGCTTAGGGCATTTACACCTGCACCACACACAGCTAGGTGAGCTCCACCTTGTGTAGTTAGTGAGGCTGGGAAGAGCCCTGCTGACCTCCACCTGGGGATACTCTGCTCAACTTCTTACTGGGGAATTCCTGCCTGTGTGCCTGGGGACATAAAGCAGCTAGGACAACACTCCTCAACGCTCCAAGCTGCTGCAGGAACCTCTGCCTAATCTCTGAAACACCAAAGCAGGCAACCCTTCTGGGTCACTTCCCTGAGAGGGAAGCCACAGGAGGATAAAGTGGTAGGTTAATTCCATAGTGAAATAAGCTATAGGCAGTTCAAAGAAGCATTCCTACTAGTCTCGCAGAGAGCCAGTGCTCTTCAACTCCCTGGAAAATGGCACCTGGCCCCTCTAAAACAACACAACGCAAAGAGCCATCAGCCCCAACGACCTCAACGAAAAAACGGGAGAAACAAAAGGCAATGGCAGAAGATGTCCTGAACATAATGACACGCATAAAAGAAGCAGACATTAAGCTACCACAGAAAGAAATTTTCAGAATGCTATTTGAAGTCATAGAGGTTATGAGGGAAACAATACAGAAAATGGATGAAATGATAGAAGAGGAAAAAGCCATAAATCAAAGAGAAATACAGGAGCTTAGGGAGGAGATAACAAAAACCAGTAGCAGAAACACGGGCCTAGCAAATCGATTGGAGGAATTAGAGAACTGCACCAGTGACTTGGAGGACAGCCAAGCAGACTTTAACAAATGCGAACAAAAATCGAATAAGATCATCAGATAAGCTGAAGAAAACTTAAGAGCTATGTCTGATGCTATGAGGCAGAACAACATTAGAAGTATTGGCTTACCAGAGGAAGACACAACAAAGAAGTCATCTGCAACAATAGTGAGACAATTCTTGGAGGAAAGCTTCCCCAGCTTAATGAATGAAAACCAGGCAACCTTTCAGGAGGCTGAAAGAACACCAGCTAGACGGGATCCCAAGAAGAAGTCACCAAGGCACAAAATAATTAAATTATCCAACTTTGAGGAAAAGGAGAAAATCATGAGAGCAGCTAGGGAAAAACAAGCAATCACATATATAGGTTCCCAAATAAGAATATGCTCAGACCTATCAGCAGAAACTATGAAGAAGAGGAGAGAGTGGAGTAACATATTCCCAAAATTGAAGGAAAACAATGCAAAACCAAGAACACTCTACCCAGCCAAATTCTATCAAGATAGATGGAGAAGTAAGAGTTGTCTCAAACAAGAAAAAGACAAAGAATACGTTAGAAGAAACCCAGTCCTACAAAAGATCCTTGCCGACCCAGTATGGGCAGAAGAACAACACTCACCAATCATAAATAAGAGACCTCCACATAGAACAACCTCACCCAGAGGGCAGAAAATAGAAAACAGACCTCAAGATAGCATTGACTTAAATACAGGAAGACTTGAAAGGCTGCTGAGGTAAGCTTAAAAAAAGCAAATGGGCATAGTGAAAAAGCTACGGTATACAAATATTCCTGGGGTGAGGACCAGGTGGTGTGGCGGGGACCAAACCAAATACAGGGACACACATGGTAGACAACTAAAAAAGGAGGTGGGGAAAGGAAGATAATAATAATAATAAAAGGGTAGAGGGGACACAGGGCACTAACCCACCCAAGGGGAGGGTATTGCTTGTGTCTCCACAGGGAAAGAGGGACCAGATTTCAACCCGGTGCTACAAGATGTGAATGCAACATGGTGGCGTGAAGTAGAGAACCAGTGGAGAGGTCTGGGGGCTAGTCCCAACACCAACTACTAAGTGGACACCTGGCCCTCCCCTCAGAAGAATTTATTTCAAAGGACGGCACTGAATTTACAGCTCTGGAAGAGGGACATAACTGATCAGAGCACATGGGAGCAGATGAAGGGGGAGGAGGAGAGAGTGGAGCACATCCTGGCCCACCAGGAAAGGAGGGCAATGTTCCCAATTAGAACAGCCATTCAACAGAGAGGACCACATGGCCAGCCCCACTATGAGACATGATATCCCTCACTGACCCATACCCCTACAGGGGACAACACCGGAGACACAGTGAGGGAATTTCACCCAATCGGATCCGCCACACCGAGGCAAAACATTAAGAGGGTGCAACAGAACAGCAAGGGAACGGAGCGGTGAGGTCCCCAGGGAATGCCGAAGGTGTCCTTTGGGGCCAGGGCGTGGTGCCCCAACAGACTGGACTGGAAAACACTCCTAAAGGCCAACAAACAATTCTTGAACTACCTACAAGCTTTGCTTTCTTGTTGCGTTTTGTTTTGTTTTTGTCATTGGTTTGTTCTTGTTTTGTTGTATGTTGTTGTTTGGTTTTGTGCTGTCTTGTTTTGTGCATGTTATTATCTCCACAGGTCTGTCTAAATAAGATAGGCTGGATGAACAATTGGAGGAGAAAACAATGGGACCGATAGTTCCATGGGGACATGGAAGACAGGGAAGTGGGGGTGGGGTGGGGAAGGTAGTGTTGTTAGTAAACCCAGGGACAAGGAAACAGCAAGCAATCCAAATCGGTGGTGAGGAGGGTGTGGGAGGCCTGGTTGGGCATGATGAAGGGTAATGTAACTAAGAGGAATTGCTGAAACCCTGGTGGGGATGGAGCATGATAGTGGGACAGGAGGGAAGTCAAAGGAAATAGAAGAAAAAGCTGGGAGGCAGAGGGCATTTATAGAGGTCTAGATAAAGACATGTACATATGCAAATATATTTATACATGAGGATGGGGAAATAGATCTATGTGCATATATTTATAAGGTTAGTATTAAAGTAGCAGAGGGACATTGAACCTCCACTCAAGTACTCCCTCAATGCAAGAATACTTTCTTCTATTAATTGGGATTCTATGATGTTCACCTTCCCGACCCAACCACTGAAGACAAAGCGGGTGAAAAACTAAATGTGGTGAAGAAAGCTGATGGTGCTCGGCTATAAAAAGATATCGCGTCTGGGGTTTGAAAGGCTTGAAGGTAAACAAGCGGCCATCTGGCTCAGAAGCAATAAAGCCCACATGGAAAAAGCACATCAGCCTGTGTGATTACGAGGTGCTGAAGGGATCAGTTATCAGGCATCAAAGAATTTTTAAAAAACATATCATTGTGTGCTCACCTCTCTGATACGACCCTGAAGAGAAATGGGTGCATAAGCAAATGTGGCAAAGAAAGCTGATGATGCCCAGCTATCAAAAGATATAGCATCTGGGGTCTTGTAGGCTTGAAGGTAAACAAGCGGCCATCTAGCTCAGAAGCAACAAAGCCCATATGGAAGAAGCACACCAACCTGTGCTATCACAAGGTGTTAAGGGATCAGGTATCAGGCATCATCAGAACAAAATATCTTACCATAGTGAATGAGCAGGGGAGTGCGGAGTAGAGACCCAAATCCCATTTGTAGGCCACTGGACATCTCCTTACAGAAGGGTCTTGGGGAGGAGACAAGCCAGTCAGGGTGCGATGTAGCAATGATGAAACATACAACTTTCCTCTAGTTCCTAAATGCTTCCTCCCCCAACCTCCCACTGTCATGATCTGAATCCTACCTTGCAAGTCTGACTAGACCAGAGGATGTACACTGGTACAGATAGGAACCAGAAACACAGGGAAGCCAGGGCAGATGATCCCCTCAGGACCAGTGGTGTGAGTGGCAATATTGGAAGGACATAGAGAGGGTGGGTTGGAAAGGGGGAATCTATTTTAAGGATCTACATGTGACCTCCTCCCTGGCGGACAGACAACAGAAAAGTGGGGGAAGGGAGACGTGGGACAGAGCAAGATATGACAAAATAATAATTTATAGATGATCAAGGGTTCATGAGGGAGAGGGTTGTGGGGAGGGAGGGGAAAAATGAGGACCTGATGCCAGGGGCTTGGGTGGAGAGCAAATATTTTGAGAATGATGAGGGCAAAGAATGTACAAATGTGCTTTACACAATTGATGTATGTATGGATTGTGATAGGAGTTGTATGAGTCCCTAATAAAATGATTTTTTAAAAAGAAAAATAACATTGATATCACATGGAAGTAAAGTTTTGCTGAAGATCATCCAACAATGGTTGCAGCAGTACATTGTCATACAGCTACCAGAGGTTGGGGCCAGATGCAAAAGAGGTTGTGGAACAAGACATATCATTGCTGATGTCAGATGGATCTTGACCCAAAGCAGGGAATCCCAGAAATATGTGTACTTGTGTGGATCATAACAAACCTTGAGAAGAATGGGAATTCCAGAACACTTCACTGACCTCAAGAGGAACTTGTACATGGATCAAGAGGCAGTTGTGGGAATCAGGAAAGGTGTGTCAGGGTTGTATCCTCTCACCACACTTATTCAATCTGTATGCTGAGCAAATCATCAGAGAAGCTGGATTATGTGTGAAAGAGTATGGCATCAGAGTTGAAGGAAGTGTTTATTAACAACCTGTGAGATGCAGCTAACACAGCCTTGCTGCTGAAAGTGAGGAGGATTTGAAGCACTTTTTGATGAAGTTCAGGGGTTGCAGCCTTCAGTGTGGAGTACAACTCATTGCCAAGGGAAAAAAGTCCTCACAACTGGACCGATAAGTAACATCATTTTGTCTTGTTTGGATCCATACCATACTCATAGAAGCAAGAGTCAAGAGATCAAGGAATGCATTGCTTTGGGTAAGTCTGCTGCATAAGACCTCTTTAGAGTGTTGAAAAACAAAGATGTTACCATGAAGACTAAGATGCACCTGACGCATGCCCTGATATGCCTCATATTGCCTCATATGCATGTGAAAGTTGGACATTGAATAAGGAAGACCCCAAAAAGTAAAATAAAATAAAAATTAAATAAAAAAATAAAGAATAAGGAGGACCAAAGAAGAATCGATGCATTTGTGGTATGGTGCTGGTGAAGGATACTGAAGTACCATGGACTGCCAAAAGAACAGACAAAATCTATCTTGGAAGAAGTGCAAACAGAAATGCTCTTTAGAGGCAAGGATGGCACGCCTGGCTTGCACATTGTTGACGGGTTATGAGGAGATTTTGGTCCCTGGAGAAGGACAGCATGCTTGGTAAAGTAGAGTTCTTGTTTGTTAGGGACCGTCAAGGCGGGTCTGACTCATGGCAACCTATGTACAACAGAATGAAACATTGCCCGAGTTTTCCCCCTCTTCTCAACTGTTCTTATGTTCAAGCTCATTGTTGAAGCCACTGAGTCAATCCATCTTGTTGATGACCTTCCTCTTTTTCACGTCCCCTCTGCTTTACAGAGAATGATGTCCTTCTTTAGGGACTGGTGTCTACTGGCAACATGTCCAAAGTATGGAAGCTGAAGTCCCTCCATCCTTATCTTTAAGGAGCACTTTGGCCTTACTTCCTCCAAGACATCGATTTGTCTTTTCAGCAGTCTTTGGCACGTGCAACATCCTATCAGTTTGTTCTGCCATCGTGGCCTGAGCACTGCTGTGGTGCTGGAAGCGGTGCCACTGGTATGTCAAACGCCAGCAAGGTCACCAGTGGTGGAAAAGGTTAAGCGGAGCTTCTGGACAAAGGATGACTGGAAAGAAGGGCCTGACCGTTACTTCTGAGACCTTATGAGTAGCAGGAAACACTGATATAGTCTCAGAAGATGTGCCGCTCAGGTTGGAAGACACTCAGAAATACAACTGGATGAGAGTTGCCTCCTCAGTAGAGTCAGCCTTCATGATGGGGATGGAGGAAAGCTTTCAGGACTTGCATTTACTAATGCAGCAAATTACACAATAAGAAGATATGGCTACAGACATCCATTAATGGCTGGAATGAATAATGGAAGAGCTAAATAGGAAAACTAGAAGTTGTCAAAACTGATTTGCTTGAAGATCAATGTTAGTGAGCTGCAATGGGATGGCACTGGCTATTTGAGTCGGATGATCACATAGCGTACTCTGCAGAGATCAGAAGCCTGAAAAGGAACAGTACCATGTTCATAGTCAAGAAGAACATTTCAAGATCTAACCTGAAATATAATGCTCTCGGTGATAAAATAATATCTACCAGGAAGACTAGTTAATATAACCATTCAAACGAGTGCACTAACCATTCATGCTAAAGATGAAGATTTTTGACAACTCGATGATCTAAAACTGATCAAAATACACTCAAGATGCAGTGATAATTGCTAGTGATCAGAATGAGAAAGTAGAAAACAAAGAAGAATCAAGAGTTAGAAAACGTGGCCCACACGAGAAAGCTTGCCAATACATTTTACAGTAACTACACATGGGACCCTCGCTGGATGAAATGCATAGGAACCAATCAACTGCACCTGTGGAAAGAGATGGCAGAGAAGCTCAATGTTATCAATAAGAACAAAACCAGATTCATGAAGGAGGGGGGCCAGGGGAGGGAATGAGGAGCTGATGTCAGGGGCTTAAATGGAGAGTAAATGTTTTGAGAATGATGAGGACAATGAATGTACAAATGTGCTTTACACAATTGATGTATGTAAGGATTGTGATAAGAGTTGAATGAGCGTAAATGTGGTGAAGAAAGCTGATGGTGCCCAGTTATCAAAAGATATAGCACCTGGGGTCTTAAAGGCTTGAAGGTAAACAAGGGGCCATCTAGCTCAGAAGCAACAAAGCCCACATGGAAGAAGCACACCAGCCTGTGTGGTCACAAGGTGCCAAAGGGATCAGTTATCAGGCATCAAAGAACAAAACATCATATCATTGTGTGCTTACCTCCCTGATATGATCACTGAAGACAAATGGGTGCATAAGCAAATGTGGTGAAGAAAGCTGATGGTGCCTGGCTATCAAAAGATATAGCGTATGGGGTCTTAAAGGCTTAAAGGTAAACAAGTGGCCATCTAGCTCAGAAGCAACAAAGCCCACATGGAAGAAGCACACCAGCCTGTGTGATCACAAGGTGTCAAAAGGATCAGGTAGGTATCAGGCGTCATCAGAACAAAAAAATCATATCTTTGTGAATGAGGGCGGCAGTGCAGAGTGGAGACCCAAAGCCCATTTGTAGGCCACTGGTCATTCCCTTACAGAAGGGTCTCGGGGAGGAGACGAGCCAGTCAGGGTGTGATGTAGCAACAGTGAAACATACAACTTTCTAGTTCCTAAATGCTTCTCCCCTCCCCCCCACTATCATAATCCCAATTCTACCTTACAAATCTGGCTAGACCAAAGGATATACACTGCTACAGATAGGAACTCAAAACAGGGCATCCAGGGCAGATGAACCCTTCAGGACCAGTGGTGCCAGTGGTGATACCGGGAGGGTGAAGGAAGAGTGGGTTAGAAAGGGGAACCAATTACAAGGATCTACATCTGGGGGACAGACAACACAAAAGTGGGTGAAGGGAGATCTCAGGCAGTGCAAGATATGACAAAATAATAATTTCTAAATTATCAAGGATTCATGAGAGAGGGGGGAGCAGGGAGGGAGGGGGGGAAATGAGGAGCTGATGCCAGGGGCTTAAGTGGAGAGCAAATGTTTTGAGAATGATGAGGGCTATGAATGTACAAATGTGCTTTACACAATTGATGTATGTATGGATTGTGATAAGAGTTGTATGAGCCCCCAATAAAACAATTTAAAAAAACCCAGAGGCCAACTGTAAACCCGTCAATTGCTCATGCCCAAGTTCAAGTTGAAACGGAAGAAAATTAAAAGAAGTGTACAAGTTCCCAGGACCTTCAGTATATGCCATATAAATTGAGAAGCCATCATAGGAATAGATTTGACTCATTGAACATTATGATCAAACACCACCCACCTTGTGGGATGACACCAAGGACATCATATATTCAGAAATCGAGAGGTCATTTAAAAAATAAAAAGGAAAGAAAGGAAAGAGCAACATGAATGTCAGAAGAGACTCTGGAATTTGCTGCTGCATGTAGAGTAGCCGCAGTGAATGGAAGAAACGATGAAGTCACATGGGAGAGCAGAAAATGTCAAAGGTCAACTTGAAAAGATTAAGTAACCATTATAATAAGTGCATACAGACCCACAGTTTCTTTAAAAAACAAAGCAGAAGAACATTTCCTGTACTTTCCAAGCAAGAAGAACTGAAGAGTTCTTATTGAGTTGCAATAGTGAAAGATTCTGTAGACCAAAAAACTGAAAGATACGGGAAGCATCAAAAGATGGAAGGAATACACAGAATTACTGTACTAGAAGATAGAACTGGTCAATGTTCTACCATTTCTGATCAAAGACTATTAGAACTGAAGGAAGAAGTTCAAGCTGCACTAGAGACACTGGAGACAATCAGGAATTAATGGACTACAAACTGAGAAGCTAGAACAAATGGATTCCCTGCTGCAAGTGCTCTCCATCTGTGCCAAGGAATTTGGAAGAAAGGTCAACCAACTGGAAGAGGCAGAGGCAGAGCACAGACATGGATCTGCGCCTATTCCAAAGAAGATCCAGATTGCTTTTTGGTAAAAAGTTGGGTTGCTAACCACAAGGTCAGAAGTTCAAATTCACCAGCCCTTCCTTGGGAAAAAGCTGAGGCTGTCTACTTCCCTAAAGATTCATAGATTCAGGATCCCTGGGGAGTATTTCTACTCTGTCCTATAGGATCTCTGTGAGTCACAACCAACTCAAGGCAGCAGGAGTTTTGGGTGTTTTGTTCCAAAGACAAGGTGATCCAATGGCGTGTGAAAATTAGCAAGCAGTATCATTAACATCACACACAATAAAATTGTGTTGAGGATCATTTTAAAACGATTGCAACAGTACATCAACAAGAAACTTTCAGACATTCAAACCAGATTCAGAAGAGGGTACGGAATAAAGGATATCATTGCTGTTGTCAGATGGATTTTAGCTGAAGGCAGAGAATACTGGAAGGTGTTTACTTGTGTTTTATTGACTATGCAAAGACATTCAATTATAAGGATCATAAAAAATCATCAATAATATTATGAATAATGAGAATTCTAAAACATTCAGTTATGCTCACGAAGCGTAGACCAAGAATCTGTCATTCAAACAGAGCAAGAGAAAATCAAGAAAGATGTGCAGCAGGGCTGCATCCTTTCGCCATCCTTCTTCTATCTGTATGCTGAGCAAATCATCCAAGAATCTGAACAAGATGAAACAGAACGTGACATGAGGCTTGGAGTAAGACTCATCAACAATCTTCAGTGGGCACATGACTTACCCTTGCTTGCTGAAAGCTTGGAGGACTTGAAATACTGATGAAGATCAAAGATTACAGCCTTCAATATGGATTACACCTTAATATAAAGAAAAACAATCCTCACAATCGAACCAATATGAGAAACAGAGAAAACCATGATGCATTGAATCTACTGCACATGACCTCTTTAAAGCATTAAAGAGCCAAGATGTCAATTTGAGGGCTAACGTGTGCCTGACCTCAGCCATGGTGTTTTCTTTTTTCCCCCCTAAGTACACTGAACTTTTATTTTATTATAACTTTGTAGAGGTGTCTTGGTTAACCTCCAAGCCATGGTATTTTCAATCACCTCCTTTGCACGTGAAAGCTGGACAATGGATAAAGACGACCAGAGAAGAACTGATGGATTTCCATTATGGTTTGGGGAAGAATATTGAATATACCATGGACTGACCAAAGAAAGAGAACAAATCTGTTTGCCCCTTGTTGTTGTTGTTGGGTGCTAATGAGTCGGTCTGACTCATAATGACCTTATGTCCAAAAGATTGAAGCACTGCCCAGTCCTGCGCCACCCTCAAATCGTTCCCTTGCTGGAGCCCACCACTGTAGCCACTGTGTCAGTCTAGCCTATCGAGGGCCTTCCTCTTGATCGCCTCCTCTCCACCCTACCAAACACGATAGATGTCCTTCTCCAGGGACTGGCTCCACCTGACATGTCCAGAGTGTGTGAGATGACTTCTCCCCAGCCTTGCTGTACTTCTTTCCAGACAGATTCATTGATTCTTTGGGCAGTCCGTGGCATATTCAGTATTCTTCACCAGTGCCATAATTCATATGTCTTCAGTCTTCCTTATTTGATGTGCAACTCTCACATGTGTACAGGTGATTGAAAATACCATAGAGACCACATGGCCGGCCCCACTATAAGACACAACGTCCCTCACTGACCCATAGCCCTACAGGGGACAACACTGGAGACACAGTGTGGGAATTGCACCCGATCTGATCCCGCCACACTGAGGCAAAACACTAAGGGGGTGCAACAGAACAGCAAGGGAACGGAGCGGGGAGGTCCCCAGGGAATGCTGAAGGTGTACTTTGGGGCCAGGGAGTGGTGCCCCAACAGACTGGACTGGAAAACACTCCTAAAGGCCAACATACAGTCCTTGAACTAACTACAAGCTTTTCTTTCTTGTTGTGTGTGTGTTTTTGGGGTTTTTTTTGTCATTGGTTTGCTGTTGTGTTGTTTTATATTGTTGCTTGGTTTTGCTCTGTCTGCATGTTATTATCTCCGTAGGTCTGTCTAAAAAGATAGGCTGGATAAACAATCTGGAGGAGAAAACAACGGGACCGACAGTTCCGGGGGCACATGGGAGAGGGGGAGGTGGGGGGTAAGGAGGTGGTGTTAACAAGGGAACAACAAGTGATCCAAATCGGTGGTAAGGAGAGTGTGGGAGGTCTGGTAGGGCATGATCAAGAGTAATGAAACTGAAAGGAATTACTGAAACCCAAGTGAAGGCTGAGCATGATAGTGGGACAAGAGGAAAGTCAAAGAAAATAGAGAAAAGAGCTGGGGAGGCAAAGGGCATTTATAGAGGTCTAAATAAAGTCATGCACATCTGTAAATATATATGAGGATGGGGAAATAGATCTATGTGTATTTATTTGTAGGTTTAATATTAAGGTAGCAGATGCACATTGGGCCTCCACTCAGGTACTCCCTCAATGCAAGAATACTTTCTTCTATTAAATTGACATTCTATGATGCTCACCTTCCCGACACAACCACTAAAGGTGAATAAGCAAATGTGAAGAAAGCTCATGGTGCCCGGCTATCAAAAGATATAGCATCTGGGGTCTTAAAGGCTTGAAGGTAAACAAGCGGCCATCTAGCTGAGAAGCAACAAAGCCCATATGGAAGAAGCACACCAGCCTGTGTGATCACGAGGTGTCGAAGAGATCAGGTATCAGGCATCATCAGAACAAAAAATCATATCATTGTGAATGAGGGGGAGAGTGTGGAGTGGAGACCCAAAGCCCATTTGTAGGCCACTGGACATCCCCTTACAGAAGGGTCTCGGGGAGGAGACAAGTCAGTCAGGGTGCAATGGAACAATGATGAAACATACAACTTTCCTCTAGTTCCTAAATGCTTCCTCTCCCATCCCTCCACTATCATGATCCCAATTCTACCTTACAAATCTGGCTAGACCAGAGGATGTACACTGGTACAGATAGGAACTGGAAACACAGGGAATCCAGGGCAGATGAACCCTTCAGGACCAGTGGTGAGAGTGGCGACACTGGGAGGGTAGAAGGAGGGTGGGTTGGAAAGGGCGAACTGATTACTTGGCTCTACATGTGACCTCCTCCCTGGGAGACGGACAACAGAAAAGGGGGTGAAGGGAGATGTCGGACAGTGCAAGATATGACAAAATAATAATTTTTAAATTATCAAGAGTTCATGAGGGAGCGGGGAGGGAGGGGAAAAGTGAGCTGATGCCAGGGGCCTAAGTGGAGAGCAAATATTTTGAGAATGATGAGGGCAATGAATGTACAAATGTGCTTTACACAATTGATGTATGTATGGATTGTGATAAGAGTTGTATGAGCCCCTAATAGTATGATTTTTTTTTAAAGAAGAAAGAAAATACCACAGAACACTCCTTAGAATCTAGTATGTGGAAAATTCTTCTCAAGAGTTTTGAACATGCTTCCAGGATGGATCAGTCCCCGGAGAAGCACAGCATGTGTGGTAGAGGGTGGAGGAAGGCCCTCAGCAAGATAGAACGACACGGGGGCTGCCTCAATGGGTTCGAACCCAGCAGTGTGTACGTGGGTGGCGGAGAATCAGGGCCAGCCCAATGGCTCGTCACAACAACCAACAGGTCTCCCTCCAGGAAGGTTCTTGTTGTCATTGTGAGGTTGCATCAGTTGCATCCCATAGTGACCCTATACACAACAGAACAAAACACTACCCACTCCTGCATCCTCTTCACAATTGTTTGAGCCCATTGTTGCAGCTGAGTCAGGCTGAGTCAGTCGGGTCTTCCTTTTCCAATGACCCTATACTTCCCTAAGCGCGCGAAGTCCTTTTCCAGGAAGGAGTCTCTCCTGATAACCAATCCAAAGTTCATGAGAGGGAGTCTCCCTTTCCTCCTGACCATTCTTCAGAGACAGCTTTGTTTGTTCCTCTGTTTGTGCTCAGGATAGTCAAAGCTCTCGGTTAGCACCACAGTCCAAAGGCAGCGAGTCTTCTTCAGCCCTTGTGTTAGACAGGGTTCTCTAGAGAGATAAAACCAGATTGCTGATATATATATATGTATATATAAAGATAGATATATAACACAAGAAATAAACAGTTAAATTATAAACAGATAGATATATAATAAAAGAAATGAACAGTTAAATTATAAAGCCGTATAAATGGCTTAGTGCGACTCACTCCCATGAGAGAGTTGTGAGACACTGGCAGTCCTTCAAGTCTTGAGGGCCATCAGGTAGTCCTCTGTAGAGAGATCCAGGCTATCCCAGCACAGGCAGCGAACAGCAAAGCAGGTCACCACCTGTTAGTCCCCAGTTCTGGAGATGTAAATTTCAATCATGTGGTCTTAAAGGGACCTCAATTTACAGCGACACAGTTCACAGGCTAGGCGTCCCACAGGTAGTGTGCCCTTTAAATTGAGGCACAGAACAAGCAAGGCAACTGCACACTGGTCTGATGATTAAGGAGCGAGAGACAAGAAAGGCGAGGCTCACCGAGCTATTTCTCTCTCCGCCCTTCAATTAATCCCACTTGTGTTTATCGGCCAGGCTGGCACAATAAACTATCTCGGTCTTCCTCATGAAAGGCCAAGTTTCATATGTATAGGAGGCAGTCAAAAATGCCGTGGCTGGGGTCAGGCTCGCCTTAGTACTCAAGGTGACATCTTCGCTTTTTCACCATAGAGATGTCTTTTGCCTCAGATTTCCACAGGACAAAATGCTATTTGATTTATTGCTTTAGTTGTTCATTGTTAGTCACAATTGCATCTTTATTTGAAAGTCTCATCTGCCAACTTAGCGTTTTCCACCAACGCGGGGAGCGGAAACTTTCCCGGGCTTCACCATCGTTTGCTCAGGCACTGCCTTTGTGGGAGCCTTAGTAGCATCCCTGGCTGTCTTCTTAGATGCTTGCTTGGCCGTGTTTCCCTCCTCGGCAGCCCTGAGAGCCTGTTCTCGTTGGGGTCAATCCATTCCATCCCAGAGGGCCGGGGTCAATCTTGTACCTGCTGAAACTGCACAGTTCGACCTTCATGGCTGCCACAGCCGAGGACCGGGGATTGTGGCTAAGAGAAATTGATTTCTTGTCTGCTGCTTCCACGAGCATTGATTCCAGATCCAAGCCAAATGAAATCCTTGGTAACATTACTCTTTTCTCCCTTTATCATAATGTTGTTTACTTGGTTGTGAAGATTTTAGTTTTTTTGACATTAAGTTGCAATGCATTCTGAATGAAGTTCTGTAGTCTTTGACCTTCATCAGAAAGTGCTTCACGTCCTCTTTGCCTTCGGCAAGGAAGGTTGTGGGAGCTGCACATGGCAGGTTATTAATAAGCAAATGCTGGTGCTGTGTTCTGCTTCATGTGGTCCAGCTTCTGGATTGTTTGTTTGGCATACAGATTGAACAAGTGTGGTGAGAGGACACGACCCGGACACCAGGTTTTCCTGATGTAAAACCAAACACACTAACTAGTCCCCTGTTCTGTTCGAACAGATCCTTGTAAATGTTCTGGATGAGCCCAATGAACTGCTCTGGAATTCCCATTCTTCGTGTTGCCATCCATGACTTGTTATGATCTACAATGACATACAAGTCATCGTCTTTCTGGTGTTCTCTGCATTCCATCAGGCCGCGCGTGACATCAGCAGTGGCCCCTCTCATGCCACATCCTCTTCAGGATCTAGCTTGAATTCAACTTCCTGTCAATGTGCTGCTGCATCCGTTTTTAAATGATGCTTGCCAAAATTAATATAACTGGTATGTAATATTAATGACGTCATTCGAGAACTTCTTCCTTCTGTTGGGTCTCCTTTCTTTGGAATGAGCACCAATATGGATCCCGGCCAGCCAGTGAGCCGGGTTGCTGTCTTCTACATTCCCTGGCATGGCTAAGTAGTGCTTGCCGTGCTGCATCAGCTTGTTGAATCACTTCCATCGGTGTTCTGTCAGCTCTCCGAGTCTTGTTTTCTGCCAGAGCCTCCGGAGCAGCTTACACGTCTTCCTTCAGTACCATGGGTTCTTGCCCACATCCTGCTTTTTGAAAGTAGTTCTTTTTTGCTCAGTAACTCGGTGCATTCCTTCCATCTTTGTTGGCTGCTTCCTGCCATGTTCCATCTTTTGCCCATAGACTCCTTCAATATCTCACCACGAGGCTAGAATTGCCCTCCGGCTCTTTCCGTTTGAGATTTGCTCAGTATGTTCTTCCTTGCTGGGTTTCTAACTCTGGGTCTGGGTGCATGTCATGATAATCCTCAGCGCTGTCTTCTCGAGCTTCCCTGGGAACTTTTCTCTTCCGCTCGTTCACTTCACATCATTTCTTCTGCTTGTTTTAGCTACTGTCTGTTCAGGAGCAAGTTTCAGAGTCTCTTCTTTTTTTAAAAAAAAACAATGTTGTTATTATTAATTGGGTGTTAATACATATATCATTCCATCCTTCAATCATGTCAAGCAGAATTGTACAATTGCTACCACAGTTTCTACCATTCTTTTTCTTCCTGAACTCCTTGACATTGCTGCCCCTTTCCCCCCTACCCAACCCCTGATTCTACTTGCTGTCCCTCTAGATTCATGAGCCCTGAGTTCCATATACCAAGAAACAGAAAAACATAAAGCACAACTTCAAGAAGGTGACCTCCAATGGCATAGCCCTCTGAGAGACA
Organism: Tenrec ecaudatus; assembly: GCF_050624435.1. NCBI lineage: Eukaryota > Metazoa > Chordata > Mammalia > Afrosoricida > Tenrecidae > Tenrec > Tenrec ecaudatus. The sequence continues at coordinate 68,350,161 of NC_134530.1, forward strand.
CCGTGAGATGAACAAACCGAAGGTACAGACAATGGTGAAACACCGGGACACCCCCGAGGTCCTTTCTTTCTCTCCTGTCTCCCAATGACCTTGTGCTTCCTTCCTGTGTGGTGTTCTTGCTGGGATTCCACGGTCACCTGGTCCTCTGTCTTTAGTGTCCGCTGCATCAAATCTGCTCGTGGGATGCTCTCAAATTCCTGTGGGATGGACTCAAGGTTGTATATTGGTTTTTACGGATTTGCTTTCATTTTCTTCAGCTTCAGCCTGAACTTACATATGAGCAGTTGGTGATCTGTTTCACAGTCGGCCCCTGGCCTGGGTTGGGCTGATGATATTGGGCTTCTCCGTCTCCTCTTCCTACAGGTGGAGTCAATGGCATTCCGTGTATCCCACTGGGCAAGGTCCACAGATATAGTTGTTGTTGATCTTATTTAAAAATGGAATCTGCAAGGAAGAAAACATTAGTCATGCAAAAATCTGGTTTGCATTCATACTGGCTTACTTGGCCAACAGGAACCCTGGTGGCATAGTGGTTATGAGTTGGACTGCAATCCTCAAGGTCTGCAGTTCGAAACCACAAGCTGTTCCATGAGAGAATGATAGGGCTTTACTCCCAGAAAGAGTTACAGTCTCAGAAACCCACAGGGTAGTTCTGCATGTCCTTTAGGGTCCCTATGAGTTGGCATCGACTCGATGGCAATGAGTTTGGTTTTCTTATTACCTGGCCAACTGACTGGAAGAGACTCATGTTTGTTCCCATTCAAAAAAAGATGATCCAGCAGAATGCAGAAGTTATTGAACTCTACCATTAATATCATATGCAAATAAAGTTTACTGAAGTTCATTCAAAAATAGCTGCAACGGTATAGCACTAGAAAATCACCAGAAATTCAAGCTTGATTCAGATGAGGTTGTGGAAAAAGATATTATTGCTGATGTCAGGTAGATCTTGGCTAAAAGCCATGGATACCAGAAAGATGTTTACTTATGTTTCACTGGCTAGAAAAAGACATTAAACTTTGTGGATCATAATAAATTATGAATAGCATTACAAATAAAGGGGATTCTAAAACTCTTCATTGTGCTCATGCAGAATTTGCCCACGGATCAACAGGCAGTCGTTGGAACAGAACAGGAAGATAATGCATGATTGAAAATCAGGAAAAATATGTGTCAGGTGCTGTAGCCTTTCACCACACTTACCCAGTCTGGCTATTGAGCATGTAACCCGAGAAGCTGGATGGGATAAAGAATGTAGCATCAGGATTAGCTCATTAGCACCTGCTTGCATAGAGTCCACCTCTCACCTGTCAGTTTATCCAACTGCTGTGGCTTGCACTTCCTGTGATGCTGGAAGCTAGCCACCAGTACTTCAGATACCAACAGGGTCCCCCATGATCAGCAGGGGTCAGTGGAGATTGCAGACTGAGCTAGACTAGTTCCCCGTCCCTGGAGAAGGACACTGTGCTGGGAGATATAAGGTCAGCGAAAACAAGGAGACCCTTGATGGGATGGCTTGACACAAGGCCGTAACAATGGGTTCAAACACAAGTGTTTTGAAGATCATTTAATGGGGGGGGGGGTTCTTATAGCTCTTAAAACAATCCATACATCAATTGTGTCCATCATATTTGTACATTTGTTGCCATCATCATTTTCTAAGCATTTACTTTCTACTTGAGCCCTTGGTATCAGCTCCTCTTATTTTCCTCCCCTCCTTCCCACCCTTGTGACCTCTGATAAATTTTAAATTATTATTATTTTCACCTTAAACCAACTGATGTCTCCCTTCACCCGTCTTTCTGTTGTTTGTCCCCCTCAGGAGTGGGGGTTCTGCGTCAATCGTTTTGATGGCAAACAAAACAGTTTTAAGGATGACTCAGCACCAGACAGTTCCGATCACTATGAATCGAAGCTGACTCAACAGCACTTACCAATATGCAGAGGACTCAACTTGCTTGCTGAAAGTGAAGGGGACTTGAAGCACTTCCTGATGAAGACCAAAGACTAGAGCCTTCTCTCTGGATGATACAGATAAAACCAAAATCCTCCCAACCGGCCACTAGTCAGCATCATGATACAAAGGGAGAAGATTGATGTTGCCAGAAATTTCCTTTTCCTTGATCCGTAATCAACACTCATGGAAGCAGCAGGCACGAAATCAAGCAATGCAAGGGCTCATGAGGGAGGAGGGAGCGGGGAGGGAGGGGGAAAAAAAAGAGGACCTGATGCAAAGGGCTTAAGTGGAGAGTGAATGCTTTGAGAGTGATTAGGGCAAAGAATGTGCAGATGTGCTTTATACAATTGATGTATGTATGGATTGTGATAAGAGTTGTATGAGCCCCTAATAAAATGTTTAAAAAAAGAAATCAAGCGATGTATGGCACCTACTGTAAAAGACCGCCTTAAAATATTTCAAGGCAAAGATGTCAATTTGAGGACCCAGGTATGCCAAACTCAACCCGTGGCTTCCATTGTAAATGCGTATGGACGTTGGACAATAAATGAGGAAGACCAGAGAGGAATGGACGTCGTGGGGAAGCGTGTTGAATATACCACAGGCTCCAGAAGAAGGAGCATATCTTGGAATACGTACAGTCAGAAGACTCCTTAGAAGCAAGGATGGCGAGACTTCAGCGCACATGCTGTGGGCATGTGACCGGGAGAAATCCGTCCCGGAGAAAGACGTCAAGCTTGGTAAAGCAGAGGGTCCTGGGCAAAGAAGACCCTCTGGGAGATGGCGGACACAGCGCCCGCAGCAGTGGACTCAACCTGCAGTACGTGTGAGGAGGGACAAGACCAGCCAGTGTTCTGTTCTGTTGCGCCCTGGGCTGCTGGGAGTGGGATTGTTGTCTGAATCTGTGTGGAAATGGATCTGGGGGAGTGGAGGCCTGCATAAAAGTACACTCCTCCCTGGAAGACCTGGCTTGGCTTCTGCCGGCCCTTGGGGATATTACAGACGCAGACTCACTTTCACTTTCAGGCAGTGAAGCCTGTTTGAAGCACACCGTTAGGAGACATCACTTCCACGGGAGTACAGTGCCTCCGCTTAAGGAGCACGCGTCCTCACACAACTCAAGTTCAGAAAACAGACCAAAGGTACGGAGCTGATAAGACCGGAGGCAACCCCTGGACATCACCCTCAGGCACCTTTATAACCTGGAGCCGAAGGTGCTCCAGGAGGTCACCTTTCAGCCAAATAATAGATGGGCCTATGAAATAAACAACACTCCATGAGAAATGTGGTCCTGAGAGCAGTCACCTTTACCAGACCAAGCCAGCAACCTTTGCCCAGAAGCAAAGGCAGGAAGACAAAACAGAGCAAGCAGGGGGCAGGAAGGGGGATGGAGCGCGGAACGGAGAAGGCAGAGCGGAAAGGAGGAGAGCGCTGATACACCGGATGGCTACCAATGTCACGAGAACACTTGGTGCATGAATTATTAAATGGGAAACCAATCTGCTGCATAAACGTTCACTTAAAATATAATCAAGCACCCCTCCCTCTAACTTCACCCTCTCTCTCTCTCTGCTGGGGGCAGTTCTAGTTCATTGGCATTTCTAATTAACTTTCAGGGTATCTCTATTTTACGTGGAGGTGTCTATTGCCAACCTTCCTTCCCCATTGAGTCCTCAAGATTCATCGCTGAGCCTCTGCACTTTGCTAGGCCACCAGAGATTGAGAAATGCCCCCTCTAGGTCCAGCTGGGAATCGTCTCCAGCAGAGCATTAGTCTTGTCCTGGACTCTGATAGCTCGCTTGCCTGGTCTGACAACTTTGTCATGCATTTAAAAAGGAAGAGAACTTTTGTATTCCATCCAGAATTTTAAGTGCTCTAAATGGGGAGGGTTTCTCCAGACAGCTATTGCTGGAAGCAGACGATTTCTATTTTTTACCCACGTGTAATTTATTTTTACCTGTGGTGTGAGGCAGAGGGCTCAGAGTCCTGCCACTGCCTTCACTGTTGCTTCTTTTTTCTCAGAAGTGGTATCTTTAAGCTGACCTTTAAAACAACATGCCTCCTCTTTTCTGTTAGTCTTTGCTGGTTGAATATTTAAGAGTCACAGAAGCCTAGTTTTAGGTGACAATTCCCTAAAACAAAACAAGCTTAAAATACGATTCACTGGCTGCTCCTGGGATTTTTCTTCTTGTGTACTGCTTTATTTATAAATTAAACAGACTCAAATTCTGCATAACAAAGTCTGTTTCTAACCACCCAATTTCACCAACCGGTAAGAGCAAACGAGGAGCTTCAGCATCCCTTAACATCCAGCTAACGCAAGCCCTGGTCACTAGCATTGTGTATTAGAAAATCAGTACCTCTGGGGGTGGGGGGAGGGGAGAATGAAACAAAAAGGCAAAGCCTTCTCAAAACTGTGGGACAGAGTTTAAATCAAAGACCAAATCAGCTTTGTATCAGCCAAATCCGTGCCACGGGACGGAAACAGACTACGCTGCGAATAATTTTCCACGTGTTTTTGTAAACGTAATGCAAGTGGAGTGAGGTACATACGGCCCAGTCTCGTTCACATACAGACAGACACTGGAATAAAGACAACATGTCTCGCAGGTTCACAGCATCAACTTATATTTTCAATCATGTTAAATTGTTGCTCGGGAAGCACAATCTCAAGAAAACAATCATTTGCGATGCCCCATGAACACTGTTTTTTATTTGATTAGCTCTCACTCACACTACAAAAATCAAGGAAGACTTCCAGAGCCAATTTTTTTAATTCAAAATACCAATCTACACTTAGAAAGATAAGGGGGGAAAGCTCAACATATTTTTAAAGATAGTTCTCTCTTTTAACTTTAATCAGTGAAAGCAACAGACGGGGAGAGAGAGACCTCCTTGTTCTTCTACTGAGATTAACTTTATAGAAAACAATGTGCTTGGATTTCAAGTGCACAGTTCAATGATACCGAATAATCACTCCCATCAAAATATTGAACGTTTCCATCATACCAGAAAGCTCCCTGGTGCCCCGTTCCCATCCTCCTGCCCTCCCCACACTCACACACGTGCTTTGATGTTTGTTTATCCCTGCTCTGATGTTTATCGCCATAGCTTGGTTTTATCAGGCATCACCAACCCCTCTGTAAAGGGCCAGTAGTTAATGGCGCCTTTGCTTGCGACCAGTGAACCAATGCCTCTGTCACTCCTTCCTCCCCTTTCGTCTCCTCCTCCTCTTCTGGCATCCTTTAAACATGTAAACAACCTTCTTAGCTGTAAGGCTGTCCAAAAAAGAAGATTTGGGCCAGATTCGACCCGGGGCCCATGTCCCCGCATAACTGGATACATGCAATGTGTTCTGCTTTAGGCTGCTAACTCCACAGTCAGCAGTTCAAACCCACCAGCTGCTCCGCAGAAGAACGGCGAGGCTCTCTGCTCCTGTGAAGACATTTGGTCTCTGAAAGCCGCAGGTCGGGTCTGCTCTGCCCGATTGGGTCACTATGGGTCTGAATTGACGTAATGGCAGTGAGTTGAGTGACAGCGTGCAACTCTATCGATCTGACTTCTTTCGTTTTACAAACGTCATGATTCAGTTTACATTATTGTGTGTACGAATAGTTTTTCTTTTTACTGCTTTAGGTTTTGTTGATTTTTCCTTATTATATGTCTGCCTTCTCTTTCATTCATTTCTGCTGTTATCTTTGTTAGTTCCTTTATCCTTCCTGCTTTGACTTTCATTTGCCTTTTTTTCTAGTTCCTTAAGGTGGAAGCATTCATAATTGATTTTAAAACTTTTATATCTTCTAAAAGAAGATACAAGTTTCCCTTTACACATTGATTTAATGGCATCACCCTAATTACCCATTGTATTATCATTTAATTAAAATGTTTTCTAAATATTCCTTGTGATTTTTTTGGGGGGGGCCAACAGACTACTTAAGAGCTTCTTGTTTAAAACATAAACATTTGGGAATTTTCCAGTTGTTTAAAATTTATTTTTTGCTTTCTACTACTTCATTGTTATCAGAAAATACTCTATGAGCCAATCCTTTGAAATGTATTGATTGTTTAATTGCTCAGTATATGGTCTATCTTGGTAAATGTTCCTTGTTCCTTTGATAAGAGAGTAGACCTAGCCTGCTACCATTGTGTAATTGCAATTCTCCAGGACAGACTAGAACGATTCCTTAGGACTCCCGACTATAAATTTTAATAGGAGCAAAAGCTTTATCTCTCTCCCAATAATCAGCTGATGGGTTGTGTGTGAGGCCGGGTTGACTAGAGACACAAACCCACTGACACTCGTATGTGCATAAGAGAGAACTTGAGATCAAGAAGGAATTGTATCTCAAGAAAACATCCCAGCCCAGTCCACCTCAAGTCCGTAAGTCCAGACTCACAAAGCCACATGCAATGATGCAGAATGCAGGAAGATCACAGGCTGGTGGGTTACAATCCTGTGGAGCCAATGGCAGGGACGCTGGCAGCCATCAGGGTCAGCCAGCAAGAATGTGAAGGCAGAGGGAGGGGGGGCGGCATGTTCCCAGGGCCCTTCTTGTGAGAAAGCCAGGCCTACCAGAGTCACCATCAGGCTGTTACCTGATTGAGAGGTTGAATACCCCCCTACACTTTTATCTGCCTTCAAATTGCTATGAAATTATGTTAACTACCGCAGGTTTGAACCATTATCCTTGCAGTTAGCAGTCCAATGCTTAACCCGATGTTCCACCATGGGGCTTGTAAATATGTCTTGTTCACTTGAAAAGAATATACAGAGCTCTTATTCATTGATTCTCATTACCCAACATTTTGTATTCCCAATAATAGTTTAAAAATCTACTATCCAACTTTTTTGTGTGTATTAATAACATACATCTGGCAGTAATGAATGCTGGGGTGCGGGGAGCAACACGGGCTGTGAAGGTTAAAATGATGTGTCAACTTGGCTGAGCCAGGATTCTCAGTGGTTTGGTGGCTATGCAATGGTATACCTTTGCAATTATGTAATATGGCAATAGGTGATGGTATAGTCAGCCTCCATTTTCACATAATGGCCTGGTCTTTAGAACCTAACCATGTCCTTAAGTGAGGAATGGGTGTGTGTTCTGAAGTTATTGGATAGTGTTCTATGAATGTCAGACAAGTTTAGTTGATTAAAAAAAAAAAACCTCACTGCCATTGAGTCAATTCCAATTCATGTCAGTCCTACAGGACAGAGTAGAACTACTCCTGTGGATGTCCAAGACTGTAACTCTTTATGGAATAGAAAGCCTCATCTTTCTCCTGTAGAGCGTCTGGTGGTTTCAAACTACGGGCCTCATGGTTAGCAGCCCAACATGTAACCACTATGCCACCAGGGTGCCTTAGCTGATAGTGTCATTCAGTTTTTCTTTTCCTTTCATGCATAATAGTCCGTCTTTATTATTTCCTTCCTTCTTTCATTTGTTTTATACACGGTATAATTGGGACATAATCCAAAATTATACAATCCAAGAGTTCAGTCATATTAACAAGAGTTGTACAATCCTTACTACAGTCAATTTTAGAACATTTTCTTCTTTCTTTTTTAAAAAATCACTTTATTGGGGGCTCATACAACTCTTGTCACAATCCATACATACATCCATTGTGTCAAGCACATTTGTACATTTGTTGCCATCATCATTCCCAAAACATTTGCTTTCTACTTGAGCCTTTGGTAGCAGTTCCTCATTTTTTTCGCCTCCCTCCCTCACAAACCCTTGGTAACTTATAAATTATTATTATTATTTCATGTCTTACACTGTCCGATGTCTTCCAGCACCCACTTTTCTGTTGTCCATCCCCCAGGGAGTAGGTTATATGTAGATCATTGTGATCGGTTCCCCCCTTCTTCTCCACCTTACCCTTACCCTCCTGGTATTGCTTCTCTCATTATTGGTCCTGAGGGGTTTATCTGTCTTGAATTCCCTGTGTTTCCAGCTCTTATCTATACCAGTGTACATCCTCTGGTCTAGCCGAATTTGTAAGGTAGAGTTAGGATCGTGATAGTGGGAGGGAGGAAGCATTAAAGAACTAGAAGAAAGTAGTATATTTCCTCAGTGCTACACTGCACCCTGACTGGCTCATCTCCTCCCCATGACCCTTCTTGTAAGGGGATGTCCAGTTGCCTACAGATGGGCTTTGGGTCTCCACTCCACACTCCCCCTCATTCACAATGATATGATTTTTTGTTCTTTGATGCCTGATACCTGATCCTATCAACACCTCATGATCACACAGGCTGGTGTGCTTCTTCCATGTGGGCTTTGTTGCTTCTCAACTAGATGGCCACTTGTTTATCTTCAAGCCTTTAAGACCCCAGATGATATATCTTTTGATAGCTGGGCACCATCAGCTTTCTTCACCACATTTGCTTATGCACCTACTTTGTCTTAGGCAATCATGTGAGCATAAATAGACTTTGGGACCAGGGTGTGGCACCCCATCAGATTTGACCAGAGAACACTCCTAAAGGTCAACAAACAGACCTTAAACTATTTACAGGCTTTTCTCCCTTTTTTGTCATTGATTTTGTTGTTGTTGTTTTATTTTGTTGCTTTGTTTTGCTCTGTCTTGTTTTTTGTGCATATTATTATCTCTGCAAGTCTATCTAGATAAGATAGGCTGGATAAACAATCTGGAGGAGAAAACAACGGAACATAGGTTGGGGGGGAGAGGGGTTATTGGAGGGGGGAGCGCGGGGAAACGGAAGTGGGTGTTAACAAACCCAGGAACAAGTGATCCAAAAATCAACGGTGAGGAGGGTGTAGGAGACCTGGTAGGACTTGATCAAGGTCAATGTAACCAAGAGGAATCACTGAAGCCCATGAAGGCTGAACATGATAGTGGGACAAGAGGAAAGTAAAAGGAAACCGAGGAAAGAACTAGGAGGCAAAGGGCATTTATAGAGGTCTAAATACAGGCTTGTGCATATGTAAATATATTTATATATAATGATGGGGAACTGGATCTATGTGCATTCATTTTTCTATAAGAGTAGTAACTCTATAAGTAATACCAAAATCCTCCCAACTGGACCAATAGTGATAAACAAAGAAAAGATGGACGTTGTCGAGGATTTTGTCTTGCTTGGATCCATAATCAGTGCTCATGATTGCAGAAGGGAAGAGATCGAAAGATGCGTTGCATTGGTTAAATCTGCTGCACACAACCTAGTTAGAGCACTGAAAAGCAGGGATGTTAGTTTGAAGACTAAAGTGTGCCTGACTCAAGCCATGGTTTTTTCAATTGTCTCCTATGCCTGTGAAAATTGGACATTGAATAAGGAAGACTGACAAAGAATCGACACATTTGACTTGTGGTGCTGGAGAAGCGTGTTGAAAGTATGAACCGCCGAAAGAAAAAACTAGACGGGAAATCAATTGCCCTCTAGTCTAACTGACGCACAGCTGCCCTATAGAAAGAGCAGAGTGGAACTGTACCGATTTCTGAGGCTGTCAACCTTTGTGGAAGTAGGGTGTTCCATCTTTCTCCCAGGCAGCAGCTGGTGGGCTTGAGCCACCAACCATTTGGTTAGCAGCTGAATATTTATGTTTGTTTGTTTGTTTGTTTATTAGCAGCTGAATATTTAACCATTACACTACAGGTGCTCCTTATTTCCTAGACCTGATGAAACAATAAACTTGTTTATTTCTTGAAAGAAAAAGAGTAGTAACTCTAAAAATAGCAGGAACATAGAGAAATTATTTGATTATGTCACTTAATTTTCAATATTCTTACTATTTTTTAAGTATTTGTTTATTAGAGAAGACATAATTAAAATATGTATGTGCCAAATAGCAAAGGGTCAAAATAGATAAAAGCAAACATTGACAGAACCAAATTAAGAACTAGTCAAATCTACAATCATTGGAGATTTCAACACTTCCTTGCTTGACAAATTGATCTTTTTATCATTATGAAATAATGTTAATGAATTGAACTGTGTCCCTCAAAAGATGGGTTGAGTTTCTGACTCTCATCGCTGTTGATGTGCTTGTGCTCAGAGAAATAGTATTGCGGTTTGCAGATGTAATAAATCAACCATGTGATCTAGAGTAGGGTGAGTCCTAATTCGAGCACCTCCTGAGCGACATTTTACAAAAGAGAGTAACAGATGCAGAAAGAGAGTCACACACAGGGGAAGGCGGTCTGTGAGGATCCATCTACAAGGCAAGAGATGTCAAGAAATGCCTCGGGGTTCCGAAGTGGGGAAAGATGGGAAGGCTCTTCCCTTAGAGTGGACAGAGAAAGACTATTGAGCCTTCCTAATGAATTCAGACTTCCAGCCTCCAGCACGATCGGAAAATAAATGCCTGTTCTTCAAAGCCATCCTTGGAACTAAGACAGATGATGTCTTTACCCCTGGTAATGCTCCTTGTCTTAAAGTCTAAGTTGTCTGTTATTGTGGACACTCCAGCTTGTCACGCTTCCAGACAAAATGGAGCAACATGGACCCGATTCACCTTCCCATCGGACACAAACAAATAAGACAAAACTCATAAAGAAACAGTTTTTTTTAAGACAATGCACTTGAGGTACATTGACTAGGAATCAAATTCATGTCTCCCATTTGGAAGTTGGGAACTCTACCACCGAACTATCACTGCTCCCCACTTATTCTATTAACAGCCTGCGTTGCAAAGACTGGTTCTTGCTTGTTGAGCCAACCTCGTTTACTTATGAAATAATTGCAATCCTGGGATAAATGCCGCCTGGGCCTGGTGTGTAACCCTTGTCATAGGCTGCTGGGTTTAGTTGCTCCTTTTTTTTAATCGTTTTATTGGGGGCTCGTACAATTCTTATCACAATCCATACATACATCCATTGTGTCGAGAACACATGTACATTTGTTGCCATCATCGTTCTCAAAACATTTGCCTTCTACTCGAGCCCTTAATATCGCCTGCTGGTTTTCTCCCTCCCTCCCCACTCCCCTCTACCTCAGGAACCCTTCGTCATTCATAAATTATTATTATTTTGTCATATATTACACTGTCCGATGTCTCTCCCCCGCCTTCTTCTCTGCTGTCCCTCCCCCAGGGAGGAGGCTATACGTAGATTCTTGTAGTCGGTTCCCCCTTTCTACTCCACATTCCCTCCACCCACCAGGCATCGCCACTCTCACCACTGGTCCTGGAGGAGTCATCTGTCCTGGATTCCCTGTGTTTCCAGTTGCTATCTGTACCAGTGTACATTCTCTGGTCTAGTCAGATTTGTAAGGTAGAATTGGGATCATGATCGTGGTGGAGGGGGGAGGGAGGAGGGAGGAAGCATTTAAGAACTAGAGGAAAGTTATATGTTTCATCGTTGCTACCCCGCACCCTGACTGGCTCATCTCCTCCCCACAACCCTTCAGTAAGGGGTGTCCGGTTGACTAGCATTGGGCTTTGAGTCTCCACTCTGCACTCACCGTCATTTTCAATGATAGGATTTTTTGTTCCTTGATGCTTGATACCTGATCCCTTCGACAGCTCGTGGTCACACAGGCTGGTGTGTTTCTTCCATGTGGGCTTTGTTGCTTCTCAGCCAGATGGCCACTTGTTTATCTTCGAGCCTTTAAGACCCCAAATGCTATATCTTTTGCTAGCATTTTGTGGAGAATTTTTGCATCTAAATCCACAAGGAACAATGGTCTATACTTTTCTTGTCTTTGTCTAGCAATAACCTCACGATGAGTTGAGAAGTGTTCTTTCAAAAAGAAGAAAGAAATGTTCTTCTTCCATTTTTCGAGAAGACCATGAAAGGATGGATATTAGTTCTGTAAACATTTGATAGAATTCACAAGTGAAGCCACCTGACTCTACACTTTTCTTTTTTTTATTATTTATTTATTTTTTTTTTTTCTACACTTTTCTTTGTGAGGAGTTTGTCCGATCAGTTATTGTATGTCTGTTGAGAATACCTATGTCTTTTCCATCAGTAGTTGGCATCTTTCTATGAATTTATCCATTTCACCTAGATTATCTAATTTGTTGGCAAGTAACTCTTCACAGTACCCTTTACAGCCCTTTTCGTTTGTGTAAGATCAATCTAACGTCTGCTCTTTCATGACTGATTTTAGTAAGTTGAGGTTTCTCTCCTTTTTTCTTGATCTTTCTGGCTAACACTTTGTGAATTTTATTTTTAAAAACTAATTTTGAGTTTTGTTTCTTTATTATTTTTCTGTTCTTCATCTTGTTTCTTTTTGCTCTTTGTACTGGGAGAAAGGTGTAGCTTTCGACTCTTCTAAAAGTTAGTCTCGGAAATTGATGGGGTTCGTTCTGCTCTGTCCTGTAAGGTCGCTGTAATTTAGCATCAATGCGATGGCAGTGCGTGCTTGGTTTGGCTTCTCATCTTGATTTCTCCCTTCAGTCTGCCTGCTTGGAGTCTATGTTTTCTCTTTACTTTCCACTTTGTCCAGTCATATTTTTAGTTGAGGTCATTCTTCTTTTTTTCATGAAGGTATTTACAGCTGTAATTTCCCTTCGATCACAGCTTTTGCTCTATCCCTTACGTTTGGTATATTGCATTCTCATTTTCATTCATCTCAAAGTTATTTTCTCAATTTTCTTGTGATACCTACTTTGATCTAACAACTACTGGAAGTGTACTGCTGAATTTCCATACATTTGTGAATTCCTTAGTTTCCTGCGCTTATTGATTTATAATATTACTTCATTGTGGTTTTAAAAAATACAATATTATGATTTGAATTCTCTACATTTATTGAGACTTGCTTTATTGCCTAACATATGGACTATTCTGAAGAATGTTATATGTGCACTTGAGAAGAATGCACAGTCTATTGCTGAGTGAAATGCTCTATAGATATCTGTTAGATCAAATTGGTTTAAAATGTTCAAGTTTTCTATTTTCTTACAGAGCGTTTGTCTAAAAGGCAGTTTTTGCCTTATGTACTTTAAATCTATCTTCAAGTTCATTTATTAGTACTTCGTGGGCAGCTCTAATCTTCTGCTTGGATCCACTACTGAAATTTATCTTTTAGTTATAGTACTTCTAAATTCCAGAATCTCTATTTGCTTGTTTTCTAATCAATTACTTTTGCTATTTGGTAAAGCATTGCTTTTGCACTTTCCTTTGTTCTTTAGGAATATATCTTTAATCTTTCTTTAAGACACTCAATCTAAAGTCTATCGAGTTAGTCCCATGCCCGGTCTTCCTTGGGGACAGTTTTTATTGATTGAGTGCATTCAGCCACTAGTGTTTTCACCTGTGTGTGAATCATCCTTTCTCATTTTGAAATCTTTTCATATTTTGTTATATTTCCAGTTGAAAATTAGCCACGTAAAATCCTCTCGTGTGCCAACTCTGGAGATCAGATTCTCCTCCCATCTTGGGACGTTTTTTTCCATTCATTGAAAGAAGATTGTGACTCAGGTGAAGGTTTACGGAGCAGATCATCAGGTGCACATCCCACAATTCGTGCATGTTTTGTTTCCTCTCCTTGGTTGCAATCCCCTCGATGTAACATCACCAGTCTGACTTCCTCCTTGGGGTTCCTGTTTCCATGCCTCCTTCTTTCCTGACCCTTCTGCACCTTGTCCTTGGTTAACTGCCGTCCCTTTGATCTATCTTAGTAGTTGATTATTATTAAAGTGTGTACACGTCACGCATGTTGTGCTTCCTTTTATAGACCTGTCTGTTGTCTGACTGAAAACTGAGCCCCAGGGGTGAGTTCCGTTGTTTGCTGTTTTCCTTGCTAGATGAAATTTGGTAAAGCCTGCGTTCTTTGCCAGATGTGGCCACTGAAATTGCTGCTTGGTTAGATTACTGGTCAGCTAATGATTGGACACAGATTGTCCGAAACGTATGAAATGACTAACTCTCTCAATCTTTGTCAAGAAGCTTTGTGATCGTGTTGGGGCACACCTTCAAACACAGAAAAGTGGTTTCCACTCTTCCTTCACCCTCCCTTCCTTCAGACTAGTGAACACTAGGCAAAGCTAGGAGGTGACATCAAAGAGCTACAGATGTCCACGTGACACCAAACTCTGTAGGCCACGTAGTTACCCGCCTCTGCGTGGATCGTCCCAGAAGTGGGCAGATGGGTTTCATGCAGCCACTACTTTTTGCTGGGTTTTGTTTGTTTGTTTGTTTGTTTGTTTAATTCAGTAGATACTACCTGGTGCTCCTCCACAGTCCGATGATCTGATGATCCTTCTGGCCTGTGTCTTTTTTGTTTTTCGTTAGAGAGGAGCTCCAGTGGAGCTAGTATTTGCTAAAACACAGTGCTGCATGGAGAAACCCTGGCATGAAAGCATCACTTTTGCATCAAGCCCGGACTCTATTCGTGGTGATTTCCTCATTACAATCACTGATATCCTGCCTGCCAGCATGCTTAGGTCAGGACGTCACCTGATCGAATCTCTTTAACATTAAATATCAGTGAAGAGGGGCCAAGAGTTTCTTCCTTTTCCTCCCAGAAAGCCCAGGAGCCTGATGCAAATCCATCTGGCTTCTACTCAAAGCCCAACCCTCTGTAGCAAGGTGAGCAGGTAACAATCCTGTTTTTCTAAAGCCGTAAGGGCTCTGTTTTCCCATTATGCCACGCCAGGTAGGTCTGCCCAACATACCCTGCTGTAAATGACGGGTATCAGTAAAGTTATCCTTCCCTGAATGAAAGTTTGCTGTGAGATGAAGTATTTAATTCGTCTGAGTATATGTATACAAGGAGCCTCCATGCTGTAGTGGTTACATGCTGGGCTACAATCCCCGTTGTCGGCAGTTCAAAACCACTGCCAGAGAAAGGCTGGGCTTTCTACTTCCGTAACCCGTGACAGTCTTGGAAACCCTCAGGGGGTCGCTATCAATTGGCATCGACTCGACGGCAGAGTTTGGTTTGGGTTTGGAAGCATAAGAGAGAGCCACGCTCTTACACCCTTCCATGTGCACCATAATTTAATTAATCATCCTCTGCTTTGGGATATTTGTTTCCTGTCCTATTAAAAAAACATTTTATTAGGGGCTCATGCAACTCTTATCACAGTCCACGCATATACATACATCCATTGGATAAAGCACATCTGTACATTCTTTGCCCTAATCATTCTCAAAGCATTTGCTCTCTCCACTTAAGCCCCTTGCATCAGGTCCTCTTTTTTCCTTTCCCTCCCCACTGCCCCCTCCCTCATGAGCCCTTGATAATTTATAGATTGTTATTTTGTCATATCTTGCCCTATCCGGAGTCTCCCTTCCCCCCCTTCTCTGCCGTCCGTCTCCCAGGGAGGAGGTCACATGTGGATCCTTGTAATCAGTTCCCCCTTTCCAACCCACTCACCTTCTACTCTCCCAGCATCGCCCCTCACACCCCTGGTCCTGAAGGTATCATCCACCCTGGATTCCCTGTGCCTCCAGCTCCCATATGTACCAGTGTACAGCCTTTGCCCTATCCAGCCCTGCAAGGTAGAATTCGGATCATGGTAGTTGTGGGGAGGAAGCATCCAGGATCTGGAGGAAAGCTGTGTTCTTCATCGATACTACCTCGCACCCTGACTGACCCATCTCCTCTCCTAAACCCCTCTGTGAGGGGATCTCCAGTGGCCGACAAATGGGCTTTGGGTCTCCACTCTGCACTTGCCCCTTCATTCAATATGGTGTGTGTATATATATTTTTTGTTGTTGTTGCATGATGCCTTATACCTGGTCCCTTTGGCACCTCGTGACCGCAGAGGCTGATATGCTTCTTCCATGTGGGCTTTGTTGCTTCTGAGCTAGATTGCTGCTTGTTCACCTTCAAGCCTTTAAGACCCCAGATGCTATCTCTTTTGATAGCCGGGCACCCTGCCCTATTTTTGGTGACAGTTTTACTGGCACTTCATCCACCCAGCCTACACTTCGATGGCTCAGGCTTCTCAGGAACAGTGGTGCAGTCTTCACGATTAGTGCCAGAGCAGTGTCTTCCTCCGTGTGTCATTGTCATCAGCTCCCCAGTTCCCTTAACTGGGCCCACCATCTCCCCGAGAAACCATTAATCCAGTTACTGTCTCTATAGATGTTCCTGCCCATCCTTTTGTGTTATTATAAATTTTCTACAATCAATAGCTTGGCATGAATACAGATTTTTTATATAACATAAAGTCTTGAAAGCAGAATTACTGGATCAAAAGATATCTGCATTTAAATGTAAAGTATTCCCAAATTGCCCTACAAAGATGCTTTACTAAGTTTTATTCATATGAAATATTATTTCTTCACTCTGTTATCATCACCAAGTGGGAAAAGTCACTTTTCCCTTGCTGTATTAATGCTGTTTCCATTTCCGTAGCTCTGTTTACTAGTCAGGGTGAACGTGTTTGCATGTGCTTATTGCCCATTTTTATTTTTCTGTGAACTTACTCTTCATAACTTGTGCTTCTTTTCCTATTGATAGTTTGCCATTTTCTTACCTTTCACACGTTGTTTGAGGTTCGTTGCAAAGTCTGGTGCAGCTGTTACTGCTAATTGATTACCACAGACAAATAGAAAGGCTATTGATTTCTGTGCATTGACCTTATTTCTGGCATTCTCTCTGAACATTTTCCAATACCTTAATAGCTTTACAGTTGATCATCATTTCTTTCCTATGGAGACCATCATACCATTTGAAAATAATGGTTGATTGTGATTACTGATATATTTTTATTTATGCCTTCCATTTTCATTCTGTATTTTCTATTGAGGATGATTTTTTCTGGTGTCTTTTTCTCTCGATGCCTTTTGAGGCTACAGAGCATGTCTTTGTTCCTCTTGTGGTTTGGAAGTTCTACGTTCTGTTTCTATACGCCTGGTAGTTGTCCTTGAAGATTTTGTTAAACACTGAAACTTAAATTTTTCTTTCAGTGCCAAGAACCAAATCAATTCATAAGCTCCCCTCAAATGAGATAAGAGCATTAATTCACTTGAGCTCCACTCCTCAGTTCTCATTTCCCTTATTTTACTTAAGTTATTTGAGATCTTAGTATCAGATTGTTTTAATTGTTTTTCTTCTCACATTTCATCATTAGTACTTAGGGATCCTTGATTCTCTGCATTTTCCTATAGAGAATGTCATGGTTTCTTTTGTCATCTCCCATGATTCACAAAGTAGTCGTTTGTTTTTAAATTTTTTTACTAGTGATCGACTCTTACATTCACCAAATACATTCCTAAACCTCTATTTTTCTGATTGTGACAGTGAAGAACAATCAATAGCTTCTAAATCCCGTACTTTATGTCAAATGAAGATTTTAGGGGTACTTTGACTTGCCTTGTCTCCTCCTTGCTCACCCTTTTTACATCCACTTTGGGGGTCTAGAAAACCAACCGGCATTGCAACCATATCCGACTTCTTTTTTTTATAATTTAATAAATCTTTTTATTGGGGCTCATACAACTCTTATCACAATCCATACATACATCAAATGAGTAAAGCACCCTTATACATTCGTTGCCCTCGTCATTCTCAAAATTCACCTTCCACTTGGGTTCCTGGAATCAGCTCATTTTCCTTTTTTCCCGACTTCTTTTTATATGAGTATTTCTGTTCAGTTTTTATGATATATTTCGTTGGTTTTAATACTTGCAGCCAGTCATTTATATTATAATGTCCCCAGTTCAAGTTCTTAATTTTAGTACATCTCGAGCAGCTGAAGTATGTCTTTGAATTGTTTACTGAGAACACGTGAGTGGGACAGTTTTGACACCCTCGCTGTCAATTCAGGATGGATTTCTATTGTTTTCGTACATGCGTGCAGCTGACTGGGCACAGAATTCTCATGTTACGATATTTTTTTCTCGAAACTATATAACCATTGCTCCCTAGCTCTTGTACTTAGAAATGCCAAAGCAAAACTCAAAACCAACTGAAAAATTTCCCTTGGTGGCACAAATATTGACTGATCAACCATTAACTGGCGGGGGGAAGCCACCCAACGTGCTTTGAAAGAAAGTTCTGACACGTCTACGTCTGGACTCTCACCATCTTGAAAACTATAGGGTGCGCTGCTGCTTGCAATACATGGGGTTACCATGAGTCAGAATTAATAGCAACCGGAGCCCTGGTGGCCCTGTCGAATAAATGTTGGACTGCTTGTCACGAGGTTTGGGGTTCAAACCCACCAGCCACTCAATGGGAAAAAGTAGACGTTAGCCGTTCCCATAAAGATTTCCAACATCAGAAACCCCCTATAAGGCTGCGATGAGTTGGACTTGACTTGATGGCAGAGGTTTGTTGGTGTTTTTGCTTTTTTTGTGAGAGGGAGGTTGGATTGACCCAATCTAACATATGGATCCATGTAAAATTTTCCTTTGTCTTAGAAAAAAAATTTTGCCAAGATATATCCTGATGTATAATTCTTTACCTCCCCCCTGCACACCCCCCAAACTAGTTGGTATATTTTCCCAATAATATTTCAGCTCAGAAAATCATTTTCTATCGAGCAGGTGAATATCGCTGCTGTTCCTTTGCTGGTGATGCCGACAATTATCTCTCGACCTTGCCCCGCCCTTCCATCCTCTCTCAGCAGGGTAACAAAGCCGCCTTCTCCAAGTGCCACCATCCCACCACTCCATGGGAGACCCTCGAAGGCAGGGACCCTGCCTGCTGTGTGCATTACGGTGAAGACCGCCTCCACTGCCTTCAGAATGTAGCGCGGTCTTTAGTGTGCCCTGGGCCACCCTCTGCCTTGCTCTCGGTGCTTCCTCCACATGGTCCCCTCTTCCCCCTTAGTGAGGGCCATGCTCCTGCCTGCCTTCTTGATACCTTTGCATCTCTTGACCAACCCCTCTAAGTCTCAGCTTGCATATGGCTTCCTGGATAAAGTCCTCCGGATGAACTCGGTTACGCCCTGTGACAGCCGCTGGACGGAGTGCTGTTGGCCCGGTGGCTGAGTGCTGAGCCGCTAACTAAAAGCTGATCAGCCACTCCAGGAGAGAGAGGTCTGTCTGCCCATGTGCGTCAGTAAAGATCCCAGCTTCGGAAGCTCATGAACCCTTCTTACTTCCGGAGTCAGCATGGACTCAGCAACCCACAACAAATGCCCCCAGGGGCTTAATTCTCGGGTATTCTATCAGAACAACTCTTATTATTTAGCAAGAATTATTATTTAAATTAATTGATTTGGAATTATTTTTATTCTGCTCCCTCCACTCCCCGCCCCCGCCCCCTGCCAAAAAGAAAGGTAAGCTCTATGAGGCCAAGGGTCAAACTCACTTGTTTTCTCTGTAACTTTAGGTTACAGAGCATATGGCTCTAGGATCTAGGCCAGTGGTCTATAGTAGAGACTAAATAGATGTCTGATGTAGGCATCCATGCCATTGCCAGAAATCGGGCTCTTTCCATGGCAATCCACCTTGCACTGTTATTGCTATGTGGTTAGCCAGGCACACTGCTGACAGTCGTTGCTGTGTTAAGCCCATTGTCACAGCCGCGGTGTCAATCCGCCTTGTTGGATCTGCTTCTTTTTCACTGGCCCTCTGCTCCCCCGAGTGCGATGTGCTTCTCCAGGGTCTGGTTCATCCTGCAAACATGCCCGAAGCACACGAGCTGAGGGCCACCCGGCTGCTTCTGAGGAGCATGCCGCTTGCACTCTTCCCAAGCCGCATCTGCTCATTCTTCTGGCAGCTCATCCCAGACGACCTAACGCGGCCGCGGGGAGAGGGATGGATGGCAAAGCTGGCTTAAATCAAAGTGTCTCTTTCATGTCTTGCTCAGTCAGCTCTGGTGTCTAGCTCAAGGCCAACAGGACTCCCTCTGCTTCCCTCTCTGTGTTGATCTTATCCTCTCCGGCTCTGAATGGTTTTTTCCATGTTGCCAGGGGAGATAGGTGCTAACAGCTCCAAACTCACATCCTCTCCGCTTAGCAACCTCAGGAAAAGAGCATTTCTTTCCTCGGATCCTGCATACAGGGTCCAGTGCAGAACGCCTCCCTCCCCTGCCCTCTCGCTGCATCGAAGGGAATAGGGCATTATGATTGGCCGAGAGTTCAGGGCACAGTTCTTAACAGAATATTAGCATGATACCAATCAAAAGGATGACATTTGCTACTGCCCTATTCCGGCATGATGGATTTTTTTTTTAACTTTCTGCAGCCAACACTTCTTTTTACCTCTCTCGCTGCCTCTCTGCTTGTCGTTCCTGTTTCCTTTCAGTGGCTGTTTGGTGGGGTGGAGTGGGGGTTGCTCTCACACTGAGGGTAGGTGATGGAAGATTCCAGGGAGCCTCACACCTCCAATACACAAAGCTACCTTTTGAGGAAGGTGACCTCAGATGGCTTTTCCTCCTTTGGGGGATGCTGCTCCAACGGAGAAGTGCTCCACAGACTCCCTCCGGTCCTCTTGCCCCGCACTTCCCTGGACCTGATGACCAGCTTCATGGCTAGAGCCCGCAGTCCATTTTCAGGTGTTGAGCAGCGCTCGGTGCATCTGGACGAGGGCTGCCCAGGTATTCAACTCCCCTGTCTGTGTTGGAAGGTCAGGCACAGACTGAACCTCCCTGCCGCATGTGCAACGGCAGCGGCATTTGCAGGCTGGTTTAGAAACTACAACTCCCAGAGCCAAGCAATTTGGATATAAACCTAGAGTCTAGGGTCCACTCTTTACAACTAGATTGTTGCCTCTCATTGAAGTCCGATGGGAAATGCCGAGTCAGGCAGGACAGAGGAGGGTGATTCGTCCATGTGCCAGATTTCCCTGGGGATGCAGAATGTCCAGCATCACACCCCAAAATCGCTATGACAAACAAAAAAGGCCCCCACAAAATGTCTAAGTTTGAACTGGGTTCAGCGGTCCCCCTGCCGTGAGTTGTTGCTGTTTCATGAATGACTTCAATGTCCGTCCAGGAAGATTATAACCACTGTGTGTAAAGGAAGAGGAGCTAGACCATTTTGCTTAGACTTTTTTGAACAGTTGATCGGCCTTTTGGCAAACCCCCGACAGTAAAACCTCTCAAGGCACCGGGGTGCCGACACATCAGAGCATGCTGGGCTGTGTTTCTCACTGCCGTGCCAACTGTGATTCTCCATTCACATACAAGCAGCTGACCCCTCATCGCGCCTGCGCGTGTGCAGACTGACGAAGAACACTGACTGTGCATGGCTGCCGGAGGATGAGCACATCTGCCTTGGAAGAAGTGCAGGCAGAAGGTTCCTTAGACGCGAGGATGATGGATGAGTCTTTCTCTAGCTCACTTTGGACTTGACCTCAGGAGGAATCAGTCTCTGGAGAAGACATTGCACTTGGTAGAGTAGGTCGGTGAGATAGTTAATTGTGTCAACCTGGCCAATAAACACATGTGGGTTTAATTGAAGGGTAGTGGGATAAATGGCTCGGTGAGCCTCGCCTTTCTAGTTCTTGGGTCTCTTGCTTTGTGATGGTCAGACCAGGGTGCAGCTGCCTTAGCCAGTTCCCTGCTTCAGCTGACAAGGCTCACTTCCTGCGAGACATCCCTGAGGAGAAGCCACATGGATCTACCCTGAAGCAACCCTGGGTGCTAGAGCACCCATGTAGAGACCCCTGCCAGCGCTGAGATGCTTACACGTTCACTGATTCGGTTCGCCTCCTGTAGGCAGCGTCATTGTGTGTGTTTTGTGAGATGGAGGAGGACTTTGTGGATTGGTGTCGGACATATAGGCTAATGTTGGACTTGTGGGCTGGGGCAGCACTGGGTTGGGATGTTTTCTTGATGCGCACTTAACCTTTATATAAAACTCTCTCATATACATATGAGTTTCTGTGGGTTTGTTAGTACCAGACTAACACAGTCAACAACAATAACAACATAAAGGTCCCTTACGAGATGGGCCGATGCAGGGGGGGGGGCGGGGCTGCACCAATGGGTGCGCGCGCATACACACACGCTGCAGTGGTTGTGAGGACGGGGCAGGGCCAGGCAGTGTTTCCTGTACCCAGGGTCGCTTGGAGTTGAAACTGACTGCATAGCACCTAGCAACAGCCAGCAGACGCATCTGCCTCTGTCCCTCACCCTTGACTTCCCTCTTTGTAGTACCATGAGGGCGTTGTGTAGACACTTTGGACAGTCGTGCCTGTGTGTGCACTAAAGCACAGTATGATCAAGCTGATTCCAGCTCCTGGTGACGCTATGCATTTCAGAGGACAGCCGTGCTGCAGAGGACAGACTCTCAGTGGCTGGAAGATTCTGGAATTAGATGGCCAGGTCTTTCTTTCGCCGTGCCCTTAAGTGCATTCAACCACCCCCTTTCTGCTTCGTAGCCAAGAGCAAACTGTTTGCATCGTTCAGGGAGCGTGTGTGCAAGGGAGCTACCAAAGCAACACAGCCTCACTCACCATCCCCACGAGACACGAACTGGGGGCCTTGTCGGCTCGTAGAGCTATTTTCCCCTCACTGACCACCCTCTCGGGTGCCTGGGATCATGTCTGTCTTGGAAAACAGAGATCAGCAGCACAGGGGCCTCTCTCACATCCCCACTTGAACCCTCTCTGAATTTCCCTGGCTCATCATGTTGCTGGAGCGTGAGCGGGTCTGACCAGGCGACTCCTGCTCCCCTCGGACAGCCTTAAGGCCGTCTCTGCGTGTTCCTGCATCCCAAATCAACCCAATTCCAACTCCAAAAGCAGGGCTGGCGAACGTGGATTTTACTGAGAGCTGTGTGAGACAAAGGAGCTACTCGCAATGTTCCTGCAAACCCCCACCCAGGTCCTCTCTCTGCAGCACCTGCCATCTCCCGCCCTCTCTCCCCAACGTTTCCTCCTTCCCATTTTATTCACGGGGATGCCAGTCTGCTCCCCTACAACTCTCAAAATCATGTAGAATGCCAGACAGAGGCCACCCGTGGCTCACCCAGCATCCCCCAGGAGGCCTTGACACCTCTCACCACCTTCTCCTACTCGGTAAATCCTTGTGGTCCTCAGCAGAGAAATAGCTATTAGCTTGTATTCTGGAGTCTCTTCTGGCTCAAAACCACCCGCCGCTGGGCCCTGCTTTCCCCCTCTCCCATTCTGGCCTTCATCTCGGAAGCTTTGCTTCGAAAAGACGGTCCCCAGTTGAGTTGACCCTCGGTGTGTTAAGGAGACGCATGCTCCACAGAGTTTCTGTGGCTGCCTGCTTGGATTCGTGCGCCAAGCCTTTCTTCCCCGGTGCCTCTTGGTGGACCAGACCCTCCAACCTGTCAGGGAGCAGCCAAGGATCTTAGCCATTGGTACTATCCAGGGGCTTTGCTTAGGAACGTGTTTCCAGCCCCAGCCTAGCTCTTTAAGCCCTCTCTCCTCCAGGGCCTCGGCTAGCCCACAAGAATAGACTGCCTTTGGTGGCCGCAGGTGGCTTGTCCTCCTTTGGGGGACTCTGCTCCAATGCAGAAGTGCTCGCAGACTCCCTCCGGTCCCCGTGCCCCGCTCTAATATGGACCTGAGGACCAGCTTCAAGGCTGCAGCCCGCAGTCCAGTCTGCCAGCTGTGCGTGTGGCGGGGCAGCCGGCACTTGGAGGCCGAGTTGAGAGCTTCCCTGGGAAGTCTGCCTGCTGCGGAGGGCTCCCCGGAACTCAGGCCAGCCAGCTGGGCCTTCTGTCGGGGCTCCCCGTGCTGCTTCTCGGCCTTGGAACCCCAGCCTTGGCCCTCTCTCTCCACCGAAGGAGGACTCGGAGGTGGCAGCCATGGCTGCTCCAGCCCCTTGAGAAGCAGAGGTGTTCACCATGGTCTCTCCCAGTGGGAATGTCTGCCACTGCCCCAGCCGTGCCCGTCTTCACGGCAGGAGAGGAAGGGGTGTCGGGCATGAAGCTCTGGGCCGTCCTGGTTGTGTTGCAGATTGTGACTGGCCTGTGAGGGGCCCAGAGACCCAGCCATCCAACAAACCGATCTTGTCGCCCTGGAGACAAAGTAGGAAAGCCACCTGCTGATGAAAGAATCTTTTTTTTTAGTTCAAGCATCGTTTGTTGGCCTTTAGGAGCGTTTTCCAGTCCAGTCTGTTGGGGCACCACGCCCTGACCCCAAAGTGCACCTTCGGCATTCCCTGAGGACCTCGCTGCTCCGTTTCCCTGCTGTTCTGTTGCACCCCCTTAGTGTTTTGCCTCGGTGTGGAAAGGATCTTCTGATTAGCGTTCTACCTTCCCGGGGGCCCTGCCTACTGACAACCTGACCTGCTCCCTAAGTCGGTCCTGGGCGCTGGTCCCGCCCTGGTGGAGAACAAAACCACCCAGTCACCATAACCTTTGGGGTTGCCTTTCTGCCTTGAATTTCACCGGCCCAGAAGATCCCCTGGGTAGCCATTGTTTTGATGGGACCCCTTTTTCTGAAAGAACCCTAACAAGACAAGA
Organism: Tenrec ecaudatus; assembly: GCF_050624435.1. Taxonomy (NCBI): domain Eukaryota; kingdom Metazoa; phylum Chordata; class Mammalia; order Afrosoricida; family Tenrecidae; genus Tenrec; species Tenrec ecaudatus. Next base: position 68,374,380 of record NC_134530.1, read on the forward strand.
CAAGCGCATTACGGAGAGCACGTGTCTGCAGCCATCGCAGATCGCAGAGACACGTGTAAACGCGTCTCGTTTGGAATGAACCCGTGCGTGCATGACCAAGAGCCCTGGTAGCAATGCTCCCCCCAACACCCCCACACACACACCCACATACTTACCCTGAGATATGTAAAGAGTGTCGAATTGGTATATGTTTTGCTGTGTATATTTTCAGAATTGGGGTAGGGTTCCCCGGGAAAATGAGCAGAGAAGTGGGGAAAGGAGGCAAGCAACGTGGATGTTGAGCTGGGTCCCCTGGAGGGTCACTTCAGCGCCATCTCATAGGAGGCTTCGGGGTGCAGCGGGCTCCCTCACGGGTTGTCCTGATCAGGACCCCACCTCTCTCCAGTCATTGGTCAAATCTATCCCAGGCCCTTGTGCCCTCCAGGGAGTTACTTCCCATGGATTCCAGAAGTCAGGCCGGGTCTCTGACAAAGAGACGTCGTCGGTGCAGGCAGTTGGGAGTCGAGGTGCTGGGGGATCTGGTGTGCAAAAATGTGACAAGAGGACAGGGCTGGTCATCAGCCAGGATCTCTGTGGAATCGTTCCTAAGTGTACACTCAGAACATCGGAGGCCTGCCCATCTGTCACATTTCTTTTTTTTATTAATTTTAACAATTTATTAGGGGCTCATACAATTCTTATCACAGTTCATACATATACATACATCAATTGTATAAAGCACATCTGTACAGTCTTTGCCCTAATAATTTTTTTCTCCTCTTTTCTTTTTTTACATTTTATTAGGGACTCATACAACTCTTATCACCATCCATACATATACATACATCAATTGTATAAAGCACATCCATACATTCCCTGCCCCAATCATTCTCAAGGCATTTGCTCTCCACTTAAGCCCCTTGCATCAGGTCCTCTTTTTTTTTCCCCTCCCTCCCCTTTCCCCCCTCCCTCATGTGCCCTTGGTAATTTATACCTCGTTATTTTGTCATATCTTGCCCTATCCGGAGTCTCCCTTCCCCCCTTCTCTGCTGTCCCTCTCCCAGGGAAGAGGTCACATGTGGATCCTTGTAATCAGTTCCCCCTTTCCAACCCACTCACCCTCCACTCTCCCAACATCGCCCCTCACACCCTTGGTCCTGAAGGTATCATCCACCCTGGATTCCCTGTACTTCCAGCCCTCAAATGTACCAGTGTACAGCCTCTGTCCTATCCAGGCCTGCAAGGTAGAATTCGGATCATGGTAGTTGGGGGGAGGAAGCATCCAGGATCTGGGGGAAAGCTGTGTTCTTCATCGGTACTACCTCGCACCCTAATTAACCCATCTCCTCTCCTAAACCCCTCTATGAGGGGATCTCCATTGGCCGACACTTGGGCCTTGGGTCTCCACTCTGCACTTCCCCCTTCATTTAATATGGTATATATATACATATACATATACACATATATACACATACATACACACACTTATATCATTGTGGGTTTTTTTTTGCATGATGCCTTATACCTGGTCCCTTGGCACCTCGTGATCGCACTGGCCGGTGTGCTTCTTCCATGTGGGCTTTTTTGCTTCTGAGCTAGATGGCCGCTTGTTCACCTTCAAGCCTTTAAGACCCCAGACACTATCTCTTTTGATAGCCGGCACCATCAGCTTTCTTCACCACATTTGCTTATGCACCCATTTGTCTTCAGCGATCCTATCATGGAGGTGTGCAGTCAATGATATGATTTTTTGTTCTTTGATGCCTGGTAACTGATCCCTTTGGGACCACTTGATCACACAGACTGGTGTGTTCTTCCATGTGGACTTTGTTGCTTCTGAGCTAGATGGCCGCTTGTTTATCTTCAAGCCTTTAAGACCCCAGTCACTATCTCTTTTGATAGCCGGGCACCATCAGCTTTCTTCACCACATTTACTTGTTCACCCACTTTGGCTCCAGCCGTTGTGTCGGGAGAGTGAGCATCATAGAGTTCCAATTTAATAAAAGAAGGTATTCATGCATTGAGGGAGTGTTTGAGTAGAGGCCCAAGGTCCTTCCGCCACCTTAATACTTGACCTATAAATATAGACACATAGATCTATTTCCCCATCCTCCTATATATATTTGCATGTACATGTCTTTGTCTAGACCTCCATGAATGCCCTTTGACTCCTAGCTCTTTCCTCCATCTCCCTTGACTTTCCTCCTGCCCTACTACCATGCTTCATCGCCACCTGGGCTAGAGTATACCTCTTCTCTAAGCAACCTTACCCTTGATCATTTCCCACCAGGCCTGCCATTCCCCCTTCTCTACCATTTGGGGTCCCATGTTTTTCCCTTGTCCCTGGGTTTGTTAACACCACTTCCTTACCCCCCCTACCCCCCCATCCCAAGTCCCCCCGGAACTGTCGGTCCCGTTGTTTTTCCTCCAGATAGTTCATCCAGCCTGTCCTATTCAGACAGACCTGTGGAGTCACTAACATGCACGAGAACAAGACAGAGGAAAACAAAGCAACAGTATACAACCAGACAACAAAACAACAAAAACAAACCACTGACAAAGAACAGAACAAAACAGTTCACAAGAGAAAAGCTTGTAGTTAGTTCAGGGATCGTTTGCTGGCCCTTAGGAGCGTTTTCCAGTCCAGTCTGTTGGGGCACCACGCCCTGGCCCCAAAGTCCACTTTCAGCATTCCCTGGGGACCTTGCCACTCCATTCCCTTGCTGTTCCACTGCACTCCCCCCATCTGTCACATTTCTCTGGCGTGTGCCAGCCCTTGCTTGCTGCATAGCCTGTCCCCTGGCATCTGCTCAAACAGCAAGTGAAACAGGACCGGGCCTATCCCCAGCTGCCCTTGCTTCCAGGAAAGGACGCGGTCCCTCAAGAAATGCCCAGTCTGTTGTGGCTGGAATTGTCTTTTATCCAAATACACCTCCCCCCCACCCCCACCCCCCGCCCACCTCCGCCATCAAGTAGATTCCGACTCAGAACAATCCTATAAAGGACAGAGCGCTCTGCTCCTGAGACGGTGACTTTACGGGAGTAGAATGCCGCGTCTTTCTTCCGCTTAACCTCGTGAAGGGGCACACAAATGCCTTGTCTGGGATGAGTAGCAAGGACCTGGGAACACCACCGGCCCCACAGAGCAGGCAGCCTCTGACATGTGGAGATGTCTGCCAGAACCAGTCCATAATCTGTCAACAGAGTGACCGGTGGATTTCCCTGCGGGTGCTGACCTTGTCCCTTTATGCCAGCACCCACGCTTTCTGCCCTCCACCCCCGTGTTAGAAGGTACTCGCCCTTTCTTCATGGCCTCTCTGATGTGTTGTCCAAGGTATCAGTCAGGATCTAACCAGGAAAACAGAGCTATGCCAGTTGCTTCGATACAAGGGACTAGGTAAAGGCGTTTTAGAAGAGGCAAAGGTGAATGGAAATTTGAGGCAATCCAGAAGTTAGCAATTGCTGGAAGCCACTGCTACTTGTAGGCCTTCGGGGAGCAAAGACTGAGAAGATCGTCCTGGAGTTCAGGAGCTGGGGATTCCTGAGGGGAGTGGAAACCCCTGAAGGAGTGGTGCCCGCGGAAGCTGGAACCAAGTAGTGATGTAGTCACTGCCAGGGACACTGCCCCCAAGCGGGGAGGTTTCTGCTTTTCCTGGCCTTCAATACTGTTTGAGTGACGCCTCTTGGCCAGACGTTCCTGGAAACCAAGTTGCAAGTGAGGCTGGGAAAATGCCATCTGTAAGGTCATCCGGGGAGAGGCAGTGAGCAGGGGAGCCAGGTCTGGAACTGAGCCCAAATGCACCACTACACCGGATGCCTCGGGGAGGCGTGAACGCTGCTGTTGACAGATTAAACTCACTCCGCCACTGGCACCGAGTCAATACCAACTCATAGTGACTCTAGAGGAGAGGGGAGAACTAACTGCCCCTGTGGGATTCCAGGATTGTAACTCTTTATGGGAGTAGAAAACCCCATCCTTCTCCCTTGGAGATGGCTGGTGGTTTTGAACTGCTGACTTCGCAATTAGCAACCCAAAATGGAGCTTCGTATATCTCCATCCCACACTTGTCTGACGATCTGTCATGTTGTGGTGACTTCCAAGTTTCAGTGAAAGGCAGTGGAGCAGAATGTAGAAAGTATGAAATAATTGATATCACATGCAAGCAAAATGTTTCTGAAGAAATTCAAAACACAGTTGCAGCTGTTCACGAACAAGGATGTGCCAGAAATTCAAGTCAGATTCAGAAAAAGACGTGGGACAAGGAAGGTCATTGCTGACATCTGACCGATCTTGGCTAAAAGCATAACAGACCGAAAGATGTTTACATGTGTTTTACGGACCATGCAGAGGCATCAAATGTGTGGATTATAACATCGATAGATCAAATCACAACGAATGTGAATTCCACAGCATTTCATGGTGTTCATGTACAACCTATGCATAGACCAAGAGGCGGTTGTTTAACCAGTCCAAAGGAATGCTGAGAGGTTTACACCAGGAAAGATGTGTGTCAGGGTTGTACCTTTCCATCACTTATTCAACCTGCATGCTGCACATAACCTGAGAAAATGGACAGTTTGAAGGAGAACACGGCGTCAGGAGTGAAGGAAAACGCATTCACAGCCTGTGAGATGCAAGTGACAACCTTGCTTGCTGAATCCCAAGAGGACTTGAAGCACTTACTGACGAAGATCAAAGACGGCGGCCATCACCACAATGTAAAGAAGACAAACCCCTCACAAGGGAGCCAATAAGCAATACTTCATAAATGGAGAAGAAATTGAAGGTGTCAAAGGTTTCATTTTATGTGGATTTACAAGCAATGTCCATGGAGTCGCCAGTCAAGAAACCAAGCTACGGAGCTCGTTGGGCAAACCTGCTGCAACAGAACTCTTTGAGAACTGAGGTGCGTCTGACTCAAGTCGGGGTCTCATAGAGCCGTGTGAAAGCTGAGCAAGGAAGACCGCGGAACAGTGGATGCATTTGAATTACAGTGCTGTTGAAGAATATTAAAAGCACCATGGGCTTGTTCATAGCAAATCCTTTTTTATCAACAACACACAATTTCACATGGATTTCTCCAGGTGGAATTCACAGAACTCAAACTGACTACATCTGCAGGTAGAGAAGATGAAGTAGCTCAATATCAGCAGCGAAAACCAGGACAGAGGCTGGCCAAACCAACAGCAAAAACCACGCCAGGGGAGACCAGTCCTTGGAGCAGGACATCAACTGCTAATATATATGTTTAGGATAAAGCTAAAGAAAATTCAAACAAGCCCACAAGACCCAAAATACAGCCTTGAGTCAATCCCCCCCTAAACTTTGAGACCATCTCAAGAACAGATTTGACACATCGAACACTGTATTGTCAGATAAACTACAGAAACAAATCCAGGGATGCTCATGTATGTTTAAGAGAGCACTTGATGTCAAAGAGCAACGGTATATTGAGAAAACATCCCAGTCCAGTCCGGCTCAAGCCCATAAGTTTTATATTAGCCTATATGTCTGGAACTAGCCCATAAATTCCTCTTCAGGCTCACACAGTACATGCAATGATGACAAATGCAGAAAGATCACAGGCCGGTGGGTGGAAAGCCTTATGGATCCAACGCTGGAGGAAGCATCTCAGTGCTGGAGCATCTCCTCCACAGGATGGTGCAGCAGAGTGGGCGTGTGGCCCACCTCCAGGGAGAAAGAGAGGAAGTTCCACAGTCCTCATGAGAAGGCCACGCCCACAAGGAGGCATCCTCGGGCTGTGACCTGACTGACAGACTAGACTCCACCCCTTCGCTCTTAATATCCTCAAGTTGACACGAGATTACGTAACTACCACAGACACTAATGACAGCAGACCGGTTGAGCTGTGTTAGCACATCAAGAACATTCATGAACAAAGCAAAAGGTCATTAAAAAGACATGAAAGAAACAATCAAAGTGATGTCAGAAGAGACTCTGAAGTTGCTTTTAAGAGTGGAGTAGCTAAAGCAAATGGAAGAAATGATGAAATCGAAGAGCTGAATAGAGAACTTCAAAGGGTTTTCAAGAAGACAAAGTCAGACGTTACAATGAAATGGACAAAGAGTTAGGAAAACAAAAGGCGTACGCCCGGCATATCTGAAACTGGGAGAACTCAAGAAGAAATTCAAGCCTCGAGTTGCCATATCGAAAGATTCTATGGGCAAAATAGTGACCGATGCAGGCAGCATCAGCAGAAGATGGAAAGAAGACACAGAGTCACTGGACCAAAAGGAACGAGGTGACACGCCACCGTTTCAGGGCTTAGCATATGAGCGAGAACCAGTGGTGCTGGTGGAAGAAGTTCTAGGTGCCCTGAAAGCATTAGCCAAAAACAAGGCTCCCAGAGTTGATGGACTACCCACTGAAACGTTTCAGAGAGCTGCAGAAGCCCTGGAAGCACGCACTCATCTATGCCAGGAGATCTGGAAGACAGCTACTGGGCCAACTGACTGGAAGAGATTCACATTCCAAAGAAAGGCGACCCAACGGAAGCTCAAACTAAAGAGCAATATCATTGATATCACATGCGAGAAACATCTTGCTGAAGACCATCCAACAAAAGTTGCAGCAGGACAATCCATAAAGCTGGCAGAGCTCTAGGCAGGATTAGGAAGAGGACATGGAACAAGGGATAGCAGTGCTGATGTCAGATGGATTTGGCTCAAAGCAGAGAACGCCAGAAAGATGTTTCCTTGGGTTTCATTGACTGTGCCAAGGCCTTCGACTCTGTGGACCCTAATAAATTATGGATAGCCTTGAGGAAAATGGGAACTCCAGAACACTTGATTATGCTTATGCAGAATTTGTACTTGGATCAAGAAGCACTTGTGCAAACAGAAGAAAGGGAATACTGCGTGGGTTAAAATCCGGAAAGGTGTGTGATGTGGTTGTATCTTCTGCATGCTGAGAATATCGTCAGAGAAGTTGGACTACATGAAGAAGAATGTGGCATCAGGACTGGAGGAAGGCCAGTTACCAGCCTGCGGTAGGCAGATGACACAGCTTGCTTGCTGAAAGCGAGGAGGACTTGAAGCACTTGATGGTTATGTCTGTGAGAAGGTGTGGATGTCTTGCCCTGACCTAGAGTCCAGGGATCCCTGAGCTTCTCTTCCAGGAGGTTATCCGTTAACCCCACTCCCCATTTTCCTCTTCGCCACCCATCGCCTGGCTCCTCCCCAACAGACAGGCCGGCTTCCTGTGACCTCGTGGGGCATTTCGGGTTCACCTGATCACCGGAGTCGGTGTCTTCAGCCAATGGTTGTCTCCCCCTCTGGCTCCAGCTTGGGTGGAAGGTTGTTATGGTCACCATCTTATCCACCTAACCTCCAGTGATCAATGCCCGGGATCCCAACTAGGTCCTTATGAGTGTTCATCTATTGGCTTCCTGCCTAGAACAACCAATTCCACTGTAAAACCCAAAGCGCAGTCTACATTCCTGGCTTTTGTGCCTGGGATTGGTGAATCACTAAGCTGTCTGCCAGTTACGCAGAAAATAGCACCAGCTCACGCAGCTTTCAGCAAAGCAGAGAACTTATTTGTTCAATAATTGTTCAAAAAGTCATAAGGGCAATTAGCGGATAGGCTCAGCTGGATCTAGGTGTTTCAAAAGAGGTTGGCCCGCCACCTGTTTCTGTAAATAAAGCTTTACTGGAATCTATCCATATCCACGGGAGAAAGTCAAAGCTTTCTACTCCTGCCAAGGATGACAGTCTCAGAAACACACACGGGCAGGTTCTGCCCTGCCCTACAGGCTCGCTGTGGGTCAGACGACTCTGATGGCGGTGAGAGCAATGTACAGACTGCCCACGAGTGCTTTCGCTCTGCAGCAGCAGATCTGAAAATGTTCAAAGCCGATCATATTTACTATATGGCGCTCTATGAAAAAAAAAGTGTATCAATTCCTGGCTTAAACAATTTATCCTCGGGACTCTTATCTTTTGCTTAACAGTTGTTGCCAGTACCCCGCGCCACTGGCCCCTAAACTGGAGAGGCTGAGAGTGGCTTAGGTGTATTTCTGCTAGGGGCGACTGGAGCGTGGTCAGCGGGCCAAAACAGCAGATGTGAGCTCTCCAGGCCTGGCTCCTGTTTTCTGTGGCAGTGCTAGACTGAGCCACGGCAACCAACCCACAAGCCCCCGGGAGTTTACCCTTCAGCTTAGTGGCAAGCTGACTACGAATTCCCCTTGTGGTCAAGCCCCAAACAGAGATCAATACGCGGCTGTGGCTGCAGCCCAGGCAGCGTGATAGAGCGCAGTCAGCAGCTTGGTTCCCTGGGCATTGTGCGCCTCGAAGCAGCTGCCTGCAGGCCCCGCTGTCCTCTGTTTTCGAGAGTGCCCGTTCTCTTAGAGAACGAGCCCTGCTTCGGAGAGCATGCCAAGCACGTCGGGCACAGCTCGGCGCCGGCCCGTGGGCAGGGAGTCCCTTCGAGAAGGAGCCCTAGCTTCGCCGATTGAAATCCTGCCTGCTAAAACGATTCTCAAAATCTATTTCTTGGTGAGAACAGACAGACAGAAAACCCATAATTGAGTACAACTTCTCCAAGACAGGCCTGCCACAGATGCCTGAGCTCTCCCCGGACAGGAGGAGGGAGAGTGACGGGCCCGTTTCCAGTCTAGTTTCAGGAGACCCAGCCAGTGAGGCAGGACATTGTGACGAGCATGCGGCTCGGAGTCATCTCTGCTCGGCTGGCTGGAGAGCTGCGTGGCCCGTGTCACGCACTGGGCGCAGGTGGTGCATTTCCTTGGACGTCCGCTGCCATCTTGGCCAGGAAAACCATGCCCCAATTAGCCCTGGCATCTGTCCCCTCCCCAAGGCCCCGGTCACCGTGCCTGGACCTCCCTCCATGCCAGGGGGCAAGGGGCAGTCTTTTTGGAATAAGATCAACTGCTTTCACAGTCCATTTACGAGGCGCACGGAACCTTGAGCGATATCCAATCATGAGGGGGGACGCCAGCCTCCCCAGCGCAGGCCATTCGTGCCAAAAAGAGACGCTTGAGACCTTCTCTACCATGAAGAGAGCCGTTTCCTCCCTTTCACCATCAGCCACGGCGTGGCATTTCCCTAGCAGGGCTTTGTTTTGCTGCCCCGGCCGTCAGGGCCCAGGGAGAGAGGTTGGGGTTATGTAATTCAAGGTCGTCAGTACAGCTTCTGCAGACTTCCACAGACAATCAGCCAAGGCTCCATGGCCACGCCCTCACTGAAGACAGTCTCAGTGGCCTGAGGATGTGACCTTTAGAATGTCACGTCAGCACCTTTGGAGGAGATGATAACAAGGCAGGAAGTTGGCCAGGAAAACATCCCCCCGGCATGCCTCATCCGCTCCAATTCCACACCGGTAAGATGTGAAGGTGCTCTGAACACATCGTCCTCAGCTGCTTCTTTTTATTCCCATGTGTGGTGATACTAGGTGGCCTGGAGGGGTAGTGCTTATGCATTGGACTGTGATCTGAAAGGTCAGCAGTTCGAAACCAACAGCTGAGGCCTCAGGAGAAAGACGGAGCTTTCTACTCCCATAGGGTTGCAGACTACAATTGATGTATGGACTGTTAGAAGCACTAAAGAGTCCCCGGTAAAATGATTTATAAATAATCATAACAATGACACAAATAATAGTGAGTATAAGAAATAAGGAAACGTTCCAAAATTGATAGTGGTGCTGATTACACAACTCTTCTTGACACGACTGGATTATTGAATTGTGTGACACAGAGATGAAGTGCCAATGAAACTGCTAAAAAGAACGAGCGAGTTACGGTCTTGGAAGCTCACAAGGGCAGTTCTACCCTGTCCTGTAGGATCACTGTGAGTCAGCAGTGACTCGATGGCAGTGAGTTTGATTTTTTTTTTTGGTGGTGGTGAAACTATATAACAAAACATACACCATCTTAACAACTTCTACATGTATATTCAGTTACCTTAAAAGTATTCTAGGCAATCCACGTCAGCATTAAAAACTCTAGTTTATTAATAGGATATTGGGTCTCACAGCCAGATGGGCTTTGATGAAAAAAACTCACGGTTTTACTATGTGCATTGGTCTACTCTAACATCGCTTTAACATTGCTCTAACCAAGGTTGTTTATCTGCCAGCACCCACTCTTTTAGAGGACGATCCCTCCTTATTCCATGTGGCTTAGGTAGGACAGATCCCCATCATTCCCCTCCACTGGACCCAAAGATCCAGTGTGGCACGGGCCGGAGAGTAATTTCTCTAGCCATAATGATTGATTGGGGATAGGCACGTGGCCAAGTTGGGCCAAACAGAATATTCCCTGGGGCCTTTATATTAGAAAATATAATTTCTTGTCTTCGGGATTGCAAACTGGAATTGCCCATGGTCAAGTTCACTGTCCCCCGGAGGAATACTTGTATAACAGAAGAGAATGAGGCCAACAGCAATCTGAGGGGAGACTAGGCAGAGATGAGAAAGAGCGAGGGAACAAAGATCACCTTGACGGGTAAAGAGAGCTGTTTGCTCCCCCTTGGGCCAACTATTTCTGAATATCTGATAGCATAGTACTTACTCTCTGGGCTGCTAACCACAAGGTCAGCAGTTTGAAACCATCAGCCTCTCTACAGAAGAAAGATGAGGCTTTCTACTCCAGTAGAGTTATTCTCTGGGAAACCCACAGGGGGCAGTTCCACCCGGTCCTGTAAGGTCATTATGAGTCAGAATTGACTCAGTGACAATGATTTTGGTTTTACCTTTGAGGCGATGAAATATTTTAAGTTTTCATTTTATCTTGGTTTAAAATTATAGTTAAAACCAGAGGTTTCAATAGCAATAAACAAGGGATCTTAAGAAAATGAGAAATTATTGACCCAAGGACTTTAGAGGATGCAAAGCATTAGGCTAGACAGAGCTTCTGGTGGCGACTGTCAGAAGTTGAAAGGCAGGGGGGGAGGAGGGGAGCATATTAGCCATATGGAGTTAAGATCCTGTTCAAATTAAATTTATTCTTATTTTGTATCTTCTCATTGTGACATTGACTAGTTTGTATGCAAGAGGCACTCCGATAATATTCTACTCTAACTACAGTGGTTTATTGTTTTATAACACTTAACCTTGAGACTGTGATGCTTGCTTATTGTAGAAAATTGTATTTACTCATTGTTATGTTTGTTATAGGAAATTGAACTTTACATCAACCTTGCAATATTTAACCCACAGAGTATGACTTCTGTGTTCCACTTGCCTTACCCCAACCAGCGATTTAAGAAGGGTATAGTTTCTTAGCAATAGGAAAAGGGACTGAGAAGATTTCTCCTCCTTGCATGAATTATGCAAGAAGAACAAATACTGGCTATAGCAGGTTCACATTAAAAACACAGGGTGGGGTCCACATTTTTTTTTCCTTCTACCCATGGACTTTTCAGGTACTCAGATCAATACATCACCTTCTTCTGCCTTGCGCAATGAAGCCAGGTCTGACTACGTTACCTTCTAAGAGGGCATGGCGAGGAAGCAGAGTCGGTATACAAGCACCAAGTAGCTAATTCCTGGGCTCTGAGTACCTTTTCTCTTTGCTGGGACTGTCCCACCTTGGACATTCTGGAAAGCTAGGGACACTGGCTCTTCTGTACCCCCAATTCATCGAGCTCCAGAATACCCCTGGGGTCCACTGATTGGAACGGGGAGCTTCTGAGAGCTTGAGAAATCAGAGGTGATAGTCTGAGCCCACCTCACACACAGCCCAGTGAAGTCCCGGCCTGTCCTGCAGTCGTCCCCCTAGTTCTGGAGGCGATAACTGAAAGCATATCAACCCAACATCCTGGAAACTGTGCGAATAAAGCGCTTTGGTCATAGGGAAGACCTGCTGTGAGCGCCTGAGCATTGAATTCTCCCCTTCCAGACAGAAAACCCAGATTCCTAGCTAGCACACTTCAAGCACAGCCACTGTTGTGGGATACAAAACGACTGGTCCCCAGCTTCCTCTCCCCCAGAGATATGCCAAACATTAAAGGCTGTCTGCCAGCACTTGGGAGGTCAGATGCTTAGAGATACTGGCCCAGAAGGCATCTGGTCCACTGTAGGCAGGGCTCACACCCTACTGATAAGGAGAGTAGTTGTCTCCATGGAGAGCCAGAGAAGTGGTCAAACCTGCTCAGGACATCCAAAGTTAGGCTGCCTTCCAGAATCTAGGATCCGTCCATCTTGTCACAGGCGTACCCCCAATCCCCTTCCTATTGCGTGCATGTCCCCAGATCATCCCCCTCCCATTACTGCACACCCCTTCCTGTGACGTATGGCTCTACCTGTAATTAGGGGGCTTGCACTCCCCGCAAAGATATATAAACCTTGGTTACCAATAAGTGGCTCTTTCCCCCTGGCTCTCTGTCCCGGTGCTCTCTCTCCCAGTCCTCTCTCCCCCATCATCCTCCTCTCCCCTGTTCCCTCTCCCCTTGTCCTTCTTTCCCTCCTCACTGTCTCTCTCCTGCCCGGTACCACCAAGAGGAGCTGAGGTGAGCATGCTACCATGAAATGTGTCTGACTCCTTCCTTTGACTCTCCTATCTCTTATTCTCCATGACTTTACCACAATCTTTACTTATTATCGCTGTAAGATTACGCCTACCGGGTCTGTGGTGATGTGCTAGGGGCGGGCCCCCCTGACAGTCTGTCTCTGTGTGGAGGTTTACAAGTTGATAGGATTTCAGTGGAGTTTCCAAACTAAGACAGGCGAGAAGAAAGGCCTGGTGACCTACTTACCAAGTATCAGGGAACAAAAGCCCTGTCAATCACAATCGGAGGTACCATTTGGTCATGGGGATGACACAGACAGGGCAGGATTTCACCCCTTTGTGCATAGAGGCACCATGAGCCGAGGGTCAGCTAGACGTCAGTGAAAACCCAAACAACGCAAAAACTATACTACATCCCTGGAATGATTACAGAGGTTAGTCGAGCCTCCAACTTGAAACATGTAGACACAAATGTTCTACCAAATGTTCCAACAAGCTGATGAAGCACTGGAAGCACTCACCCGTCTGTGCCAGGACATTTGGAAGACAGCTGCTTGGCCAACTGACTGGAATAGATGCATATTTCACCCATTCCAAAGAAAGCTGGCTCACTAGAATACTCAACTTACAGAACAGTATCATTGATATCACATACAAGTAACATTTTGCTGAAGATTATCCAACAACAGTTGCAGTAGTACACTGACAGGGAACTGCCCGGCGTCCAGGCAGGATTCAGAAGAGGACAAGGGATCTCATTGCTGATGCCAGATGGATCTTGGCTCAAAGCAGAGAAGACCAGAAAGATTTTTACTTGGGTTTTATCGACTGTGTCAAAGCACTGGACATGTGGTTCGTAGAAAGCATGGATCACCTTGAGAAGAATAGGAACTGCAGGACACTTCCTTGAGCTCGTGGAGAACTTGTGCATGGATTAAGAGGCAATTGTGGGAACAGAATACTGCGTGGATTAAAATCAGGAAAGGTGTGTGTGTCAGGGCTGTGTCCTCTCACCACCCTTATTCCCTCTGTGTGCTGAGCACATCATCAGAGAAGCTGGATTCATTCTATGAAGAAGACTGCGGCATCAGGAGCGGAGGAAGGCTTATTAACACCTTGCAATCTGCGGGTGACACAGCCTTGCTTACTAAACTTGAGGAGGACTTGAAGCACTTGCTGATGAAGATCAAGGATTACTGCCTTCAATATGGATCGCAACTCAATGTGAGGAAGACCAACATCCTCACCACTGGGCGAATAGGTCACATCTTGACAAATGGAGAAACGTTTGAAGTTGTCAAGGATTTTATCTTGTTTGCATCCACAATCAATGTCCTGGAAGCAGCAGTCAGGAGATGAAAGCTATGTTGCACTGAGTAAATTCACTGCACAGAACCTCTTTGGAGGACTGGAAAGCAAGGGTGTTACACTGAGGACTGAGGTCTGCCTGACTGGAGTCATGGGATGTTCGATGGCCTCCTATGGATGTGAAAGATGGACCTGGAATGAAGGAGAACGCAAAAGAATTGATCCATTTGGGTTGGGATGCTGGCCTGGGGGAAAGGGGAGCAGAAAGCATCTGTGATTGAACATCTCTGCTCAATGGGATTGAACAACACAATTGTATGTGAATGGCTATCTTGGAATGTGCATGGAAGGTCAATAAAACAAAAGAAAGTTCCATGGACTGCTAAAAGGACAAACCAATTTGTCTTGGAAGAAGTAAGGCTAAAATGTTCCTTAGAGGCAAGGATGGCAAGACTTCATCTTAGATACTTCTTAAAATTATATATTTTGTATTGTGTTTTGGTGAGAGTTTCATCTTACATACTTTGGACATGTGGTCAGGAAAGACCAGTCCCTGGAGAAGGACATCATGTTTGGTAGAGTAGAGGGCAGCTAAAAAGAAGACGGCCCTCAGGGAGATGGATGGACACCAAGGTTGACGCAGGACTGGACAGTATTTCATTCAATTGTGCATACGGTCGCTGTGGGTCGGAACTGACTTCATGGCACCCAACAACACATATCACCTCATTCTCCTGTATGGCCAGAGCCAAAGCACAGGCCTTGGAGCATGGCAATTAATCACCATAATATTCCTTAGAGGAAGCCCATGTGCAGCGGATGCTCCAGATACGGTCAGATTAGACATGTCTGCACCGTAGGCCCAGGGCAATCTCCCCTGGGTTGTGTCTCTGGTCCTTGAGTTGAACCATCTGTCACACCCTCAGAAGCTCCAGCACTAGATGAGCCTGCGGTCTCCACCGTGACTCTCTTCTTGTTCCCTCTCATTCCCGATGCCCTGGAGCTTCCGTCTGTTTCTCACCACTCCTCAGAAGCCACGATGAAGTTCATGGTCCCCGCTCAATGGTCATGATGGGTTCTGGGCACAGTTGACACCAGTCTTGGTTCACACTTCTGGGTGGTTATCATTTTACTATTGCCCCCTGAACTTGGGAGGGACGTGGCACATTGACGACATATAAACGTCAGACTGCTAACCACAAGGTCGGTAGTTCCGCCCCACTAGCCAGCTGCTCCAAAGGAGGAAGAGGGGACTGTTTGCTCCCAAAACGATTTAGACTACAAATTTTATATCCTCAGAAGCCCTCTCCAGGGTTGTTAGGACATGGAAACAAGTTGATGGCTGTGGGTTTGGTTTGGTTTGGGTTTCTTTCCCATTAGTCAGAAAAATCCGCACCTAAAGTACAGACAAATAAACAAAATTGCCATTGATTTCTCGTTTCCGTTCTTCTTCCAACTGTAGAGACAGTGTCCGCAGACGCTTTCCGTTTCTCCAGCTGCACGTTAGGCTCCCCTGGAAGTGAGGGGCCCACTCAGTTAGGCTCTCGCTGCACCCAGAAGGACCCCGCCTCAAGGTCAAGAGCGGCAAAAAAACGAAAGGTTGCTTTCTCCTCTGACTCTCTCACTTTCTTCTCTGGCCCCACCTGGTGGTTTCCTATCCTCCCTTCTGCAGAAACCTGTCTGTCTGTCTCCTCGCTCCGGCCTCTGATGCAAGCTGACAGGACGGGGCCCGTGGGTAGAAACCTTGGAGAAACTCAGACTTTCCATCCTCTCAACATTGATCTCTTGGCATATGGCCTGGGTGTGTAATTGTACCCAAATGATTTCAGCCTGCTCAGTGAAGAGTCACATAGCCACATGGCCTGGGTGCCCTTTGGTCACTCTGGACCTTGTACCCCTCGTGCCTCAGGAAGGCAGATATAGGCCTAGATGGGACCTTGTACTACAGCACTTGTCATATCTGTCTACGAGGGGTTGTCACCATTCCTCCAGCGTGGAAATGGTATTCCAAAGCCTCGGGCCCATGTACGCTTCGTTCTTAGGCCACTGATCAACAAACCTGGCAGTCGTCTTGAACGTGGGCTCTGGAGTTGGAGAAGAACCATTGGATCCAAGATGCAGCAGGGGTACTCCAGACAAAGCCTAGCCTTTTAACCCACACGGACTGCATCTTGTTGAGCCACCCTGTACAGTAACGCCGCACAGGACTTCCAACTCCGCACACGGGAAATCCTCCCCGAATATAGCCCAGCTCCCAAAGTGAGGGAAGTTTGCTTGAAGAACTAGAGGAAAAGGAGGCGTGGTCCTTTGCTCAGCAAATCCCCCTCACTCACTGCCCCCCCTGCTCCGTCTCCCCATCAGCTACCACACCCTCCTGTTTCTCTCCCTTCCCTGCCCCCCAGCCTCTCACCCGCCTGGCTGGCTCTAGGCCGCCTTTGTTTTGAATACCAAACTCCTGCCAGCTTGAATCTACCACTCAGCAAAAGAGAAGCCAGCCAAACGGCACTTTGTGAAACAAAACCCAGTCATTAGCTAAATAACTAAACTAACCAAATATTGTTCCACCAGGATGCCCTGGTCGCCCTCATTCTGTTCCACCCGCTCAGTGTTTAAAGAAGCTGAAAGAAATCTATGGTCAGCCTTTTTTTATTTTAAGTAAATCATTTTATTGGGGCTCATACAACTCTTATTACAATCCATACATACGCCAGTTGGGTAAAGCACCCTTATACATCCGTTGCCCTCATCAGTCTCAATATTCGCCTTCCACTTGGGTTCCTGAAATCAGCTCATTTTCCTTCTTTCCCTCCCCCTCCCTCCCCGCTTCCCCCTCTGTCATGAGCCCTTAATAATGTATAAATTATTATTTTATCTTATCTTACACTTCCCCGTGTCTCCCCTCACCCACTTTCCTGTTGCCCATCCCCCAGAGAGGAAGTTACATGTAGATCCCCTTTCTACACCCCCCCTTTTTTTTTACTTTGTAAATTAAAATGCCTACCCCTACCCCCAATCCCAACGTGTAAAAAACTCTGTCCCTGTGAAAGTTGGGACCACATCCCTCTTCCATCAATCTCCCAAACCCCAGATTTTCTTTGTTCTCGCTCACCTCCCTTCGAGTCCAGCGTTGCCCAACAGCAAGCTCGGCAATGATGGGGATCTTCTGTCTGCACTGTCCACTGTCCACGCGTGGTTACTGAGCACTTCCAATACAGCTGAGGCCATGAAGAACGAGATTTCTACTGTAACTGCATTGCAACGAACTTGAAGTAGACGCCTGTTGCTAGTAGCTACCCTAGTAGGCAGTCCACCCCTAGCTGACTCCCACCAGTGATCATGAGGGACCTTGTAAGAAACTCAGAGAAAAGGTCAACATTACATTGGCTGTAGGGATGGTGTTCGCTAGTTTGCATTGATAGTTCTCGCCATCAACTTTTTACCCGGTTCTAAGGGCCTAAAAAAGGGAAAGACTCCTCCTGAACAACTAGTTAGCTTCACTTAATTTTCATTTTAGGCTTCAGGACACTACCAGTCACATATTTAATAATGTTCCCACCTCCCCAGCTTTTTTTAATCGGTAAAGAAGCTCAGCAATGCTAGAGCCCCCTCAACATAGGAATTTGATGGGTACCTTGGACACTAACATCTCTCTCAGGTCCATGTAGCTCTTTCCTATCCTGATACCTTTTTTTGTTTCTGTTTTTATGTACACAGTTCAGTGAGTTGTACAACTATTGTCACAATCTAATTTCAGAACATCTTTATCACCCCAAATGGAATCCTGATGTAACTGCCAGTCACTCCCCGTCCCCCCAGCCAACCACATATCTGCATGACTCTTTCTCTGTAGCTTTGCCTCTCCCAGACCTCTTCTGTAAAGGGGCTCCTATGGAGGCGCTCTGGTGGCACTGCGGCCAAGCACCAGGCCAAGGTCAGCAACTTGAACTCCCAGGAGAATGACATGGCCATCGGCGGCCTTGGACATGCGAATGGGCCAGTTCTACAGGACTGCTCTGTCTTACCGGGTTCCTGTGATCCACAGTTCAACTTGATAGGAATGGGCTTGGTTTGGGGTTTTTGGTTGGAATCATATAATATGTGATCTTTTCCGCGTGTGAGGTTTGTGTAAGAGCATGTGTCTGCACCTTGTCCTTTTTTGTTATTGCATTGTATTGTACTGCATGCGTGTCCTGTATGGATCAGCACTACATCGCCGTTGTCCATTCACCAGTTGATGCGCATTCAGAGTGTTTCCATTTATTATTATTATTAATTCGACATTGGACAATGGCATGCACGTCTTCCGGAGGCACAGGTTCTCATTTCCCTTGGGCAGATAGCTTGAGGTAGCATGACTGGATCACGTGGCAAATTTGATAAGAAGGTGACAAATTGTTTTCCAATGTGGCCGCACCACTTCCTAGTCCCAGAAAGAATGTCCAGGAATGCCCGTTCCTCCCCACCCTCGCCAGCACTGTTCTTGTCTGTCTGTCTGTCTGGTCGGAGCCTCTCTAAGTGGAGGGCCTGCAGAGGAGAGGAAGGAGATCAAGGAGAGGGACTGACACAGCAGCTGCAACAATGGGCCAGGCCTAAGGGACGCTTGTGAGGGCGACGCAGGACCCACCGGCCGTGCTTCCTCCTGTGGAGCACGCGGTTGCTATGACTCAGAACGGCCTCGATGGCACCTAATGACAGCCAAAGAATACTCGATATGAAATGGTATCTCATTATGGCCATTTGCATCGCTTTAATGACGACCGATACTGAGCAGTGGTTCTCAACCTTCCTCATGCCACGACCCTTTCATACAGTTCCTCATGTGGTGGTGACCCACCAACCATAAAACTATTTTCGTTGCTACTTCATCACTGTCATTTTGCTACTGAATCAGGGGACCCCTGTGAAAGAGTCATTCAACCTTCAAAGGGGTTGCAACCCACAGTTGAGAAATGCTGGTATTGAGTGTCTTTTTATTGGCTTACTGGCTACTTTACATGTTCTTGGGTGGGTGATCGGTTTTGTGGAGTAAATTTTTTTTAGCATTTTATTAGGGGCTCATACAACTCTTATTACAATCCATAAATATACATACATCAATTGTATAAAGCACATCTGTACATTCTTTGCCCTAATCATTTTCAAAGCATTTGCTCTCCACTTAAGCCCTTTGCGTCATTTATAGGTTTCCTTTGGTGATGGCTGATTTCCAAATACACACTCCCAGTCCGTGCCTTGTCTTCCCACGTTCTGAATGGAAATGCTTTTCATTTTTAGGAAGTCCCATTTATCGTGTTTGTCTTTCATTACCTGTGTTTTTAGTGCTGAGTCTAAGAACTGTTTGCCTAACCCACGGTGGTGACAATTTGGTCCCGTTTCCTCTCAAGAATTTTAATTTTATCTCTCACATTCAGGTTTGTGGGACTTTGTGAGTTAATGTTTATATTTGGCATGCGGTAAGAATCAAATTCATGTTTTTGCGTGTGGCTATCCAGATATCTCACTTCTTGAAAAGACTATCCATTGAATTGCCTTGGTATTTTTGTCGAAAATCAATTGACTATCAATGTAGAGGTTTATTCCTGTCTGCTCCATTGATGTGTATGTCCATCCCTAGGCTGGTGCCCCACAGGCTTTTGTTTTCACCCCTTTTCTAACTTGCTTCATACACTTACCTTTCATTTTATTTAACTAGGAGAATAGGTCACCCCTTTTTTTCCCCTTCCCCAAATCAAAATTAGCTCTTGGCAAGAACGTAACTGAGGCTTCCTAAAGTCAAGCTTTCAAAGACTCTCTTGGGAAGAACATGAGGGAGAAGCCATTAAAGGACTGTGACCATATCCTTATTCTAACCAACCCCAACAGGGATCCCAAGAGGAAGAGACAGCTACCCTGGCCACACTAATCGGATTTGCTGACTCCCAGAGCCGGGGAAGACCCAGTGCCAATGATGAAGCAGGTTACCAATTATTTCCTTGCTCAAGCAGGTTTTAGAATGTCCTATAGTAGGCCTAAGAAAGACTGCCTGCCTCTGGGAGGCCTGGTGGCAAAGAAGTTATGAGTTGAGCTGCTAATCACAAGGCCAGAAGTTTGAAGCCACCAGACATGCAGTGGGAGGAAGACAGGGCTTTCTACTGTAAAGAGTTACAGTCTCAGAAACCACACGGGCAGTTCGACCCTGTCCCATAGGGTTGATAGAAGTCAATGGCAGTGAGTTTGGTTTTGAGGTTTGTTTGTTTGTTTTGGGGGGGGTGGGGTGGATGAGTAGGCATGTGTTTTATGTGATAGGTTCATTATCGAAAGAAACCAGGACTACTGAAACGCAAGCCCAGTCTGGAGGACCCTTGCCCGCCTGGAAGGATGGCGTACGGAATGCGAGACTGGAAAGTGCCAGAATGACCTGAGAAGAAGCGCCAAACTGAGAAACACTGACCAATTTTTTTCAGAATCATTTATTTTCTTTTTCGTTGCTATGCCAATTCGGCCTTTTCTGAGTATCCAAGTCCGTGACATTGGTGACAACCTTTGAGTTGTGCCCCTTTCTGCATCGTTCCTCAGACTCACTAGCTCGGTGTCCCACCCGCTCTTCCATGTTGCTGTTGTCAGCCTGATGACTTGTTTCCTTCTTTTAATCCTGATGCCAATATCCCACTTCTTGATTTCTGGAGCTTTACAGGAGGTGTTGGTATTTGATAGCATAAGTCCTTCAAATTTGTTTGTGTTTTGAAATTGGCTTGACTAGTCTATCACCGAGAGATAACAATTTAGGGCTTATTTTTATGCATGTACATCTAAAAATATAACTTTATTGAATAAAACAAACATATGTATTCAACAAAATTTAGGTTATACTGTGTATGTAATTTGTTTAGTAATCTCGTTTTTCACTTAGCTTGAATATTTTCCCCTGTGCTTAAACTGTTTTTGAAAAACATGATATTTTTACTTTTTATTTTGAAATAATTTCAAGTTTACAGTAAAGTTGCAAAAATAGTGCAAAATAACTCCCACATGCCTTATCAAGAGTCCCTAATTGTTTACATTTTACAATATTTACCTTATTATATTTTTCCTCTCACGCTTCCTATTTCCATAGCCTTCTTTATGTTATTTTTCCTCCAGAGCTACTTGAAGGAAAGAGGCGGGTGCGATGCCCATCACTCTGAAATATTTAGCAGGTCTTTTCTAAACAAGGGCACTCTCTCCTTCACCGCCACAGTACAGCCTATAAGAATCAAGACAGACTTCTCAGGCCAGTGTTTGTTAGTGCGTGTCTGAGGGCTGGTTCCAGCCCATAGCGACCCTGCAGGACAGAGCAGAGCTTCCCAGCGCTCTGACCAACTTGATGAAGCTTGCAGTCCTGGCTCCAGAGGGGTTATCTTGATTTGTGAGCCAAAGAGCACAAGAGGAGTGGTCCAGGCAGAGAGACCCCAATCTGGTGGATAAGGGAGGGCTTTTTGGAAACAGGAGGCAAGTGGGCATTCGATGCAGGATGTAGTCTAGAGAGGAGCAAGAGATGGACAGTTACATTCTAAAGGCACTTCCTCATTGGTGTCCGTGAAAGTCCCACTTATTAACCAGCTGTAACATGACATTCGCTTCCTGCATGGGAATTCCCCCTTTCATTTGCCCTGCCCTTCATTTCAAGAAGCCCTGGTAGTGCCGCGGGTTAAGCATGGGGCTACGAATCAAGCGGTTGGCATTCCTAACCCCCAGTCACTCTGCAGGAGAGAGAGAAAGCGATCGGTTTCTGTAGAGACTTACGGCTTCGGAAATCAAGTGATCAGCTTTACGCTGTCCTATAGACCCGCCAGGAGTCAAAATTGAGTTCAGTCTGAGCCCTTGGATACGCAAAGTCCTGGGGGAAGCAGGAAAGGTTTGCCACGGAACTACGCACCTAAGAGTTGGCCATTCCAAACCATCGGGCAGCAACGGGGAGGGAAGGCCTGGCGATCTGCCCCCGTGAAGATTAGAACAGGAAAGCCTGTGAGGACACTCACTCTTCCATGGGAAGGGGTTCGCCTTTAGAGTGCTGCCCCTCCTGGCACCCACTTGCACATGGCAGTGCTGATCTTGGGAGAATAAAAGGGCGCCGTGATAAAGGGGCCTGTGGGCCTGGTGGGGTAGTGGTTATGTGTTGTGTTGGTCAGCCGTTCAAAACCACCAGCCGCTGCATGGGCGGATGACTGGGCTTTCTACACCCGTAAACAGTTACAGTCTCGGACACCCACAGGGGTCACTAGGAGTCAGCAGTGACTCCGTGGCAGAGTTTGGGGTGGGGGTGAGGGTTGGTGAGAAGGAGCAGAGGGGCGTGCTCCGCATCATCCATCCCTTGCTGTGGGAGCCATGTATTTTCCGTGGCCTCGCAGGCAGTGAGCACCGGACAGTGCATGAGGAAGAGGGCAGAAGAGCTGGTGCCGTAGCGTGATGGTGTCACCAAGACTGCTGAAAGCTCGGGAACTGCCGAAGACAGAGAGGGGTCTCCAACGAAGTGCAGCCAGACTGCTCCTGGTGGCACAGGATGGTGAGACTGCCTCCCACCGTAGACATGCGCTCAGATAGGCAAGCCCTGGAGCGGGCGCCACGCTCGGCCCGGCAGGGGGTCGGGGAAAAGAGGAAGAACTTCAACGGGGTGCATGGCCACGGGGCTGCAGTGACCGACCGACTCCCTCGTCATGATCGCGAGCGTGGCGCAGGACGGGGCAGCGTCTGCTGCTGTGGACAGGCTGCCGTGAAGGGGCTCCAGGCGCCTAGACTGACCAACGACACGGGAAGGGCAACGTTATCACGAGACGTGATCCCCTGCAGAGCTCGGAAGCGGGTTTTAGGTGTGGGCCAGTTCCCACTGGACCCCTCGAGAGGGTTTAGACGGACGCCGCCACTTCCCTCGTTACGGAAGACGACATTCACCTCTGCAGATGGGGGAGGCCGGGGAACTGGGAAGAGGTAAGTATTTCACGACATTTTCAAATGTGTTCTTTGCTTCCCCAGAAATTGGTAGAGTCCTACTATGGACGTGGCACCTTCTATTACATGCTTTCCATAAATCGCCTAACTCCTTTCTGAGAGAAGGTGAGGAGAGAGAGAGAGAGAGAGAGAGAGAGAGAGAGAGAGAGAGAGAGAGAGAGAGAAAGAGAGAAGCGCTCAATAAATTGTAGATGAATGAATGAATTGGCATACTCCTTATACGAGCAGGGTTTTTTTTTCAAGGCGGAAGCAATAATGACGGGGGGGGGGGGGGGGGGTTGGCTTTGGGGAGTGGGAGGAGCTGTCGTACCCCACTCCTCTGTAGTGGGGAGAATGGCAGGCTCCCTGGAGACAGTGCCAGTGTCCTCCTTAGGCAGCAGTTGCTGCTGGAGGGGCTGGGCTGGGCTGGGCTGGGGGGTAGGTGAGAAGCTGGGGAAGGGGCAGAGGAAGCTGGATTAGAGGAACTGCAGAAGGTTGACTTGAAGGAAAGGCCGGATAAAGAACCGGGCTATCGTTCAAACTGTGGCTGAGGATTACCAGGCTAGAGGGCCAGTGGGATTAGCTTCTAAATGGTTTTCTAAACTGGTGGTATTAGAGGCTTGATTATGCCAATTACAATAATCATTAATACCTTCCATGATCCAGCTCTGGTGGCACTCTTTACAAACACGATTTCTTGTCATTCTCTCAACACTATCACCCCACCCCCAAACCACTCCCAAGCCCTCCCAGTTGTTTCCAATCACGGGAGGCGCATGTGTGGCAGAGCAGAACTGCTACACAGGGCTTTCTTCCCCGACATCTTAATGAAAGCCGATTGCCAGGCCTTCCTTCCGCAGCACCCCCGTGTGGGTTTGAACTGCCAAACCTTTCGCTAAGTAGTCTAGAGCAAACCATCTGTGCCCCGCCCATGACAGCACTATGAAGTCAGTATTATCCTTCTTATAGAAAAGGAAACGGAGGCCCAGAGAAAGCAAAGCATGAACCTCAAGGACATGAATGGGACTGAGAGAAGACAATCGCAAAAGGACGACTATTGTATGAGACCACTCTTTAAAAGTCAAGACAATGTTTACATGCTTTGTTGGTTCCTAGGGATGGGAGAGGCGGGGGAGAGAAATCACTAACTAGAGCAATAGCTGTTGCGAGTGCATCTGAGCTGGTTCGAGTTCGCAGCCACCTGATGCAGAACAGAGTGAAACCGTGGCCAACACATGTTCCTCCCATTGCTACGGTTGAGCTCCCTGCTGGTGGCCCTGTGTCTGGCCATCTAAATGAGGCCTTTCTTTTCTGCCAAGGGAGCCCTTGGTGGTATAATGGTTATGAATTGGACTGTGACCTGCATGGCTGGCAGTTCGAAACCACCCACAGCTCTGCTGGACAAAGACTGGGCTTTCTCTTCCTGCAAACAGTAACGGTCTCAGAAATCCACAGGGGGTTGCTCTCAGTCAGCGTGGACTCAACGGCGGTGAGAATCTTTTCTGCTGAGAATCTACGGAACATGAGCCTTTCTCCAGGAAGCAGTCCATCCTGAGAGCACGTTCAAAGTGCAGGAAAGAAAGCCTCCACTTCTAAGACCCAGTCTAGCTCTGCTGCTTTCAAGACAGATTTGCTCATTCTTCTGGCCGTTCTCAATCGTGTCAATGTCCTTTGCCAACACTGTGATTCAAACGTGTTCATCCTTCCGCTGTCTAGCGTCGGTTTGCATATGAGGCGATTGAAAATACCATGGCTTCTCCTTATTCTCTTCCCACATAAACTGCTGATTTGAGTCCTGTGGGTTCCATTTGTTGAGGTCCATGTATATAGTCACCATTTATGTATCTCTTGGATCGGGCATACATTAGTTCTCAAAGTGACATTTCTACCTGGAACCCTGTAGAGCAGTGGTTCTCAACCTGTGGGTCCCGACCCCTTGGGAGCTCGAATGACCCTGTCACAGGGGTCGCCCAATTCACAACAGTCGCAACATTACAATTATGAAGTAACAATGACAACACTGTTATGGTTGGGGGTCCCCACCACATGAGGAACTGGATGAAAGGGTCACGGCATCAGGAAGGGGGAGAACCACTGCTCCAGAGGTCTTTTTCAGTAGATTTTCCCAATGTAATCGTTAATTTCTTGACTGCGGCTTCCATGTGTGCTGATTGTGGACATGAGTAAAACGAAGTCTCTGACGATCTTTGACAGTCATGTCTCCATTTATCATGGTGTCATACACTGGTGCAGGTGCGATGATCTTGGCTTTCTTTACATTGAGCTGTATCCACACTGAAGGCGGCCCTGTTTGGTCTCCATCAGTAGATGCTTCAGGTCCTCTTGGCTTCGGCAAATGAGGTTGCATCACGTGCACATTGAAAATTGTTAATGAGCATTTGTTGAATCTTGATGCCACACTCTTATCCCTGCAGTCCAGATTCTTGGATCATTAGTTCAGCATACAGACTGACTAAATATGGTGAAAGGACGTTGCATTTCTATGCACACACTTCCTGATTTTAAGCCATTCAGAATTCCCTCATTCTCTTCAGTTAATTGCCTCTTGTTCTGTAGACAGGTTCTACATGAGCACAATGAAGTGTTCTGGAATCTCCATTCTTCTCAACATTATCTATTGTTTGTTAGGATCCACCCAGTTGAATGCCTTTGCAGAGCCAATAAAACACAAGTAAACATCTTTCTGGTGTTCTCTGCTCTCAGTCAAGATCCACAGTAATATCCCTCACTCCAGGTCGTCTTCTGAATCCACCTTGAATTTCTGACTGTTCTTTGTCAATGTAAAATTATAATTGTCTTATAATTATCTTCAGCAGAATTTCACTTACATATGATATGGTTTGATAATCTTCTCATTCTACTGAGTGACCTTTCTTTGGAATGCGCACTGTGTTAGTCTGGTTGACTAGAGAAACAAATACACAGACACTCACATGTATAAGAAAGAGCTGTATAGAAAGAGTAATTGTACATGAAGAAAACATCCCAGGGCCAGACCAAGTCCAGGGATACATATGGTAGCCAACTAAAAAAGAGGTGGGGCGGGGGAGAGGAAAAAATTTAAAAGAAATGGGTTAAAAAAAATAAAAGAACAGGGCACTAACCCACCCAAGGGGGAGGGTATTGTTTATATCTCCACAGGGAAAGAGGGACTAGACTTCAACCTGGTAGGTGCTCCAGGATGTGACTGCAACATACCGGCATGGAGTAGGGAACCAGTAGAGAGGGCTGAGGGGCTGCCCCAATCCCAACTACGTGGACACCTGTCCCTTCCCCCAGAAAAATTTATTTCAGAGGACAGCACTGAATTTGCAGCTCTGGGAGAGATACATGTCTGATCAGAGCACACAGGAGCAAATGAAGGAGGAGGAAGAGAGTGGAGCACATCCTGGCCCACCAAGCCTTGATGAAGATATTCCCACTCAGAGCAACCAATCCACAGAGAGGACCATATGGCCCGCCCCACTATGAGGCACAACGTTCCTCACTGACCCATAGCCCTACAGGGGACAACACTGGAGACACAGTGTGGGAATTGCACCCTATCTGACCCCACCACACCGAGGCAAAACACTAAGGGTGTGCAACAGAACAGCAAGGGGAACAGAGCAATGAAATCCCCAGAGAATACCAAAAATAGGATTTGGGGGCCAGGGCTTGGTGTCCCATCAGAGTTTGTCTTGTTTGTTATTGGCTTTTTGTTGTTGTTGTTGTTTTGTTGTATATTGTTGCTTGGTTTTGCTCTGTCTTGTTTTTATGCATGTTATTATCTCTGCAGGTCTGTCTAAATAAGATAGGCTGGATGAACAATCTAGAGGAGAACAATCTGGGGTGGGGTGGGGGGTGTCGGGGTGGGGGAGGGACATGGGAGAGGGGGAGGTGGGGGAAAGGAAAAACAAGTGATCCAAATCAGTGGTGAGGAGGGTGTAAGAGGCCTGGTAGGGCGTGATCAACAGTAATGTAACAGAGAGGAATTACTGAAACCCCAATGAAGGCTGAGCATGATAGTGGGACAAGAGGAAAGTAAAAGGAAATAGAGGAAAGAGCTAGGAGACAAAGGGCACTTATAGAGGTCTAAAGAAAGGCATGTACATATGTAAATATATTTATATTTTTTCATTTCCGTTTTACTTTATTTTTTTCTTCCTTTTTTTAAACAATTTATCACAGTTCATACATATACATACATCAATTGTATAAAGCACATCTGTACAGTCTTTGCCCTAATCATTTTTTTCTCCTCTTTTCTTTTTTTACATTTTATTAGGGACTCATACAACTCTTATCACCATCCATACATATACATACATCAATTGTATAAAGCACATCCATACATTCCCTGCCCCAATCATTCTCAAGGCATTTGCTCTCCACTTAAGCCCCTTGCATCAGGTCCTCTTTTTTTTTCCCCTCCCTCCCCTTTCTCCCCTCCCTCATGTGCCCTTGGTAATTTATACCTCGTTATTTTGTCATATCTTGCCCTATCCGGAGTCTCCCTTCCCCCCTTCTCTGCTGTCCCTCTCCCAGGGAAGAGGTCACATGTGAATCCTTGTAATCAGTTCCCCCTTTCCAACCCACTCACCCTCCACTCTCCCAGCATCGTCCCTCACACCCTTGGTCCTGAAGGTATCATCCACCCTGGATTCCCTGTACCTCCAGCCCTCATATGTACCAGTGTACAGCCTCTGTCCTATCCAGCCCTGCAAGGTAGAATTCGGATCATGGTAGTTGGGGGGAGGAAGCATCCAGGATCTGGGGGAAAGCTGTGTTCTTCATCGGTACTACCTCACACCCTAATTAACCCATCTCCTCTCCTAAACCCCTCTATGAGGGGATCTCCATTGGCCGACACTTGGGCCTTGGGTCTCCACTCTGCACTTCCCCCTTCATTTAATATGGTATATATATACATATATACATATACACATACATACACACACTTATATCTTTTTTTTTTTGCATGATGCCTTATACCTGGTCCCTTGGCACCTCGTGATACCACTGGCCGGTGTGCTTCTTCCATGTGGGCTTTTTTGCTTCTGAGCTAGATGGCCGCTTGTTTATCTTCAAGCCTTTAAGACCCCAGTCACTATCTCTTTTGATAGCCGGGCACCATCAGCTTTCTTCACCACATTTACTTGTTCACCCACTTTGGCTCCAGCCGTTGTGTCGGGAGAGTGAGCATCATAGAGTTCCAATTTAATAAAAGAAGGTATTCATGCATTGAGGGAGTGTTTGAGTAGAGGCCCAAGGTCCTTCCGCCACCTTAATACTTGACCTATATAGACACATAGATCTATTTCCCCATCCTCCTATATATATTTGCATGTACATGTCTTTGTCTAGACCTCCATGAATGCCCCTTGACTCCTAGCTCTATCCTCCATCTCCCTTGATGTAAATATATTTTTATATGAGGATTGGGAAATAGATTTATGTGCATATATTTATAGATTTAGTATTAAGGTAGCAGATGGACATTGGGTCTCCACTCAAGTACTCCCTCAATGCAAGAACACTTTGTTCTATAAACTGGCATTCCATTATGTTCACCTTTCCAACACAATTGCTAAGACAAAGCAGGTGCATAAGCAAATGTGGTGAAGAAAGCTGAAGGAACCCAGCTACCAAAAGATATAGTGTCTGGGGTCTTAAAAGCTTGAAGGTAAACAAGCGGCCATCTAGCTCAGAAGCAACAAAGCCCACATGGAAGAAGCACACCAACCTGTGTGATCACGAAGTGCCGAAGGGATCAGTTACCAGGCATCAAAGAACAAAAAATCATATCATTGTGAATGAGGGGACGTGCAGAGTAGGGACCCAATGCCCATCTGTAGGCAACTGGACATCCCCTTACGGAGAGTGCAGTGTAGTAACAATGAAACATACAACTTTCCTCTAGTCCCTAAATGCTTCCTCTGCCCCCCACTATCATGATCCCAATTCTACCTTACAAATCTGGCTAGACCAGAGGAGGTACACTGATAGAGATAGGAACTGGACACACCGGGAATCCAGGGAGGATGATCCCTTCAGGACCAGTGGTGAGAGTGACGATACCAGGAGGGTGGAAGGAGGTTGTGGTAGAAACGGGGAACCGATTGCAGGGATCTGCATATAACCTTCTCCCTGGGGGATGGACAACAGAAAAGTGGGTGAAGGGAGACATCAGTGTGAGATATGACTATATAATAATTTATAAATTATCAAGGATTCATGAGGGAGCGGGGAGAGGGAAGGGAAGGAGAAAAATGAAGAGTTGATGCCAGGAGCTAATGTAGAGAGCAGATGTTTTGAGAAAGATGAGGGTAATGAATGTACAAATGTGCTTTATACAATTGATGTATGGATGGATTGTGATAAGAGTTATATGAGCCACCAATAAAATTATTTAAAAAGGAAACATCCCAGCCCAGTCCAGATCAAGTCCATAAGTCTGATATTAGCCCATATGTCCAATAACAATCTATAAAGTCCTCTTCAGACTCACGAAACACATACAATGACAAGTGCAGGAAGATCACAGGCCAGTGGGTGGGAAGTCTTGTGGATCCAGTGGCATTGTAAGCATCTCAGTGCTGGCAGGGGTCTCCATGTGGCTCCTTCAGCTCCAGGGCTCAAGTGTAGCTCCATGTGTCTTGTCTGTAGGAATTTCTCACAGGGAGTGAGCATGTGTCCCACCTCCAGAGAGCTATTTATCTCCTGAACGCCTCCAAACGAGGTCATCAAGCTGAGACCTGATTGACAGGCTAAACTCCACCCTTTCACTCTTACTACTCAAACTGACAACAGATTTAGTAGCTACCATGGGCACAAATATTAATCTCTCCCAGTCAGCTGGCCAGGCGGCTGTCTTCCAAATTCTTGCAATAAAAAAGGGAATGCTTCGAGCACAGCATCAATTTGTTGAAATATTTCAGTTGGTATTTTGTCAATCCCTAGAGGCTCACTTGTCACCAGTGCCTTCAGGGCAGCCTGGATGTCTTCCTTCAGTGCTATCGGTTTCTGAGGCTGAAGCTTCCATCGTTTTTTGATGCTTCCTGCATCGTTCACTATTTTGCCCAGAGATCCATCAACATTACAACTCAGGGCTTGAGTTTTCCCTTCAGTTCTTTCAGTTTGTGACGTTTCTTTCGTGTGCTTAGTGTGGGCTTCCCTTTTGGTTTTCTGACCCCAGGTCTTTGCACATTTCATTGAAATGCTTCACTCTGTCATCTCCAGCTCCCTTTGGGATTATTCTGTCCGGCTCTTTCCCTCCTCATTTCTCCCACTTGCTTTATCTACTCTACATTCAAGAGCAAACTTCAGTCTCTTCGGTCATTCACTTTGGTCTTTTCTTTCTTCTCTCTAGATAGATAGATAGATAGATAGATAGATAGATAGATAGATAGATAGATAGATAGATAGATAGATATTGGGGGATCTTACAGCTCTTCTAACAATGCACCCATCCATTGGGTCAAGCACGTTTGTACATATGTTGCCATCATCATTTTTCAAAACATTTTCTTTCTCCTGGAGCCCTTGGTATCAGCTCCTCTTTGTTCCCTCCCTCCTCCACCCTCCCACCCTTGTGAACCCTGGATAACCCCATAAAGTATTATTATTTTCATATCTTACACCATCCGCTGACTCCCTTCACCCACCTTTCTGTTGTTCGTCCCCCTTAGGGAGGGGTGGTGATGATATACATCAATCCTTGCAATCGATTCCCTCTTTCTCCCCCCTTCTCCTCCTGGTCTTCCCCTACCCTCATGGTATTGCTACTCCCATTATTGTTCCTGATGGGTTTATCTGTCCTTGATTCCGTGTATCGAGAGCTCTTATCTGAACCAGTGTCCGTGCTCTGATCTATCCGGGTTTGTAAGGCAGAACTGCGGTCATGATAGGAGGGGGAGCGGGGGGCGGGGGGGGGGAAGAAGCATTAAAGAATTAGAGGAATGTTGTGTGTTTTGTCAGTGCTGTACTGCACCCTGGCTGGCTAGTCCTTTCCTTGTGACCCTTTGTGAGGGGATGTCCAAGAGTCTACAGCTGGATGTGGATCTTCACTCCGACCCCCCTTCATCTGCTCTTTCCTGTCTTTTAAAAAAAATCATTTTATTAGGGGCTCATGCAACTCATCACAGTCCATACATACATCAATTGTGTCCAGCACATTTGTACATATGTTGCCATCATCATTCTCAAACCATCTGCTTTCCACTTGAGCCCTTGGTATCAGCTCCTCATTTTCCGCTCCCTTTTCCTGTCTTTTTAATGACCTTTTTGCTTCCTTCCTGTGTGATGTTCTTGGAAGGCAGCTATGCTCACCACTACACCAGCGCTGCACAGCCTGGGCCAGACAGCCCCAACACACCGGCCGGCCACGTGTGATGTTCTTGACGTCATGTCACAACTCGTCTGGTCTTCAGTCCTCAGTGTTACATGAGTCAAGTCTACTCTCAAGAGGTTCGCTATGTTCAAGTGGGATATGATCAAGGTCATATTTTGACTCTCATGGACTAGTTGTAATTTTCTTCAGCTTCCACCTGAACTTGCATATAAGCAATTGATGATTTGTTCCACGGTCAGCCCTTGTCCTTGTTTGGCTGGTGATATCGAGCTTCTCCATCTTCTCTTCCCATCGAAATGGTTGATTTGATTCCTGTGTCCCATATAGCAGGTCCCTGTGCATAGTCACCATTTATGTTATTGAAATAAAAAAGGTATTTGCAATGAATAAGTCACTGGTTGGTCTCACAAAATTCATGCAATTTCCATCATCCTTTCCATCCTCAATTTTTCAAACAACTCATCCCTCCACTTTGTTTCCAACTTTCTCATTCCAATCACCAGCAACTGTCGGTCAATCTCTATTGTACATTTTATTCCCTTCAGACTGAAGAAATTGGTAGAATCCTTCAACTTTTTCATCATTGGTCTTAGTGGTTGGTGCATAAATTGGAATAATAACCAAATTAGTTGGTCTTCTTTAATAGTTACAATGCTGGGAACTCTACCATCATCTTGTCAAATCCAAAACAGCAAATACCAGTCCATTTCAACTCGCTCGCGACGAGGATATGAATCTTTCTGTGTGCCACTTCCGTTTTGATGACTTGCTGTTTCCTGGATTCACCCTTCATCGTGCACGGTCTGATGTCTGTAGCTGTTGCTTCTCATTGGCATGACGCCTCATCAGAGTATGAAGGTCGCTCTTCCCGGCTGGACTTTGAGAGCCTTCCACGCTGAGGGGTCCAGCTTCCAGGCCTGGATCAGACACTGTTCTACTCACTGCGGGTCATCAGATTGTCAGTGGTGAATTGTTCAGAAGTGGGCCACCTCTTCCTCCCTGCTCACCTGTTTTCACCTGGAAGCTCCCCTGAAACTTCGCCACCGTGGGCGACCCTGCCGGTGTGGCCCAGCTGTCAGCAGCCCAGCAGTACACAGGCACCACTGCAGGACAAACTGACGGACCAAGGGCCAGAGCATCAGATGCGCTCACTTAGGTGAAGGGGCAGGTGACATTCATGACCAAGGCAAGGGGAGGCGCTGAGAGATGCGTGAGATTTCAAACAACCGAGTTAAACACCGTCACACACGATTGTGCAGTGTGGTGACAGCAAACACTATCGAAGAGTAGATACGTGCAGAGATAGGCCACCTGAACCTGATGCCAAGGGCTTAAGTGGAGAGCAAATGCCTTTGAAATGAGGAGGGCAAAGAATGTACAGATGTGCTTTACACAATTGATGTATGTATGGATTGTGATAAGAGTTGTATGAGTCCCTGAGGGCTGGAGGTACAGGGAATCCAGGGTGGATGATACCTTCAGGACCAAGGGTGTGAGGGACGATGCTGGGAGAGTGGAGGGTGAGTGGGTTGGAAAGGGGGAACTGATTACAAGGATCCACATGTGACCTCCTCCCTGGGAGATAGACGGCAGAGAAGGGGGGAAGGGAGACTCCGGATAGGGCAAGATATGACAAAATAATGAGGTATAAATTACCAAGGGCACATGAGGGAGGGGGGAAAGGGGAGGGAGGGAAAAAAAAAAGAGGACCTGATGCAAGGGGCTTAAGTGGAGAGCAAATGCTTTGAGAATGATTGGGGCAGGGAATGTATGGATGTGCTTTATACAATTGATGTATGTATATGTATGGATGGTGATAAGAGTTGTATGGGTCCCTAATAAAATGTAAAAAAAGAAAAGAGGAGAAAAAAATGATTAGGGCAAAGACTGTACAGATGTGCTTTATACAATTGATGTATGTATATGTATGAACTGTGATAAGAATTGTATGAGCCCCAATAAATTGCTAAAAAAAAAAAAAAGAAAGAAAAAATGTTTTGGGAATGATGATGGCAACAACATATGTACAAATGTGCTTGACACCATGTATGTATATATGGATTGTGATAAGAGCTGTACAAGCCTCCAATAAAATGATTAAAAAAACACAAACAAACAAAAATAAATAAATAAATAAAATGGAAAGCTGAGAAGAAAAAAAAAAGATAGGCCACCTGACCAGACGCGGGAAGGCGAATGGGACACAGCCACACGTAGACACTGGACTGGCAGAGGATAGTCGAGCTCTGCCTTTGTATGTGCTGTAAGTATGTCCCAGGAGTCCAGGGACAAGGTTCTGAAAACTTCCTAGCCATCACCAAACACGTTGCCTGCATGAGTCACTGGGCTTGAGGACTTAGGGCCACAGGCTCAGGAGACATGTCAGTCAATTAGCATAGCACAGTCCACAAAGACAATATTCTACATCTGGCTTTGGGGCATAGAGACGGGGTCCTCAAAGCTTGCTGTGAGCGGCTGGGATATAACTCGTGTTTTTCCCCAGCTGGACCAAAAGAGAGTGAAGAAAATCAGAGACTCAAAGAAACAATGAACCCCCAGGACGAATGAGCAATGTGGACCCCAGTCTCCACTACCCTGAGACCAGAAGAACAGAGTGGTCCCTGGTTACCACTGGCCACTCGGATGAAGATCAAAACACAGAAGGAGGGAAGAAAATGTCGACAAAATTTCAAAATAGTAAAAAAGACGAGACCGAAGAAGAATCGATGCATTTGAGTTATCGTGCTGGCAAAATGAAACCTGTCCTGCAAGAAGTAGAGGCAGAATGCGCCTGAGAAGCGAGAGTGGCGAGACTTCACATCACGTACTCTGGACCATTATCAGGAGAGACCAGGCCCCGGAAAAGGGCATCATGCTTGGTCAGTGGAAAAGTTAGACTCTCAAGAATATGGCACAGGGGCTACGACAATGGGCTCAGACGTAACAACATTCTATTGTACAGGAAGCAACTGCTGGCATCTATCAGCAAGCACAACACTGGTCTGATAGAAGCTGGTGAAACCCCCAAGACTGTGGATCGAGTCTGACTGCTAACCAGTTAGCAGCTCTGAGGTCAGCAGTTCAAAGCCAACAGCTGCTCTGAAGGAGACAGAGAAGGCTTTCTACACCTATAAAAGACTCACAGGCTCAGGAACCCACAGGGACAGTTCTATTCTGTCCTATGGGGTTGCTGTGAATCGGAATCAACTCAATGGCAGCGAGGGTTTTTTGTTTTGTTTTGCTTTGTTTTTTTGAGTGGCCTTAGACACCCTGAAAGCCCGGAACAGACCCCTCCCTCAGGGCTCAACTTTCAACAAAACAATAGACAGACCTACAAAGTACCAATAAACCCAGGAGCCGGCCTTCCTCAGTACAATCAGCCCAGTGGCAGCACTGGCTTAAAACAAAACTCAGCAGGCAGGAGGAAAGGGTGGGTGGGAACAGAGAACTCAGGGAGGGGGTGGGAAGAGCACTGTTATCCTCAGGGAACTGCAGGAAACAACGTGTGTGTATAACTTGTTGAATGGAATACTAATTCACTCCGTGAAATTTTACCCAAACTACAAAATTTTTTAATGTTGTTGTTGTTATTGTTGTTTTTGGTATCTACAATATGCCCTGGTGGAGCCTAAGCTAAAAATGATCTCAAAGTGCTTACATTCTAGCAGAACACTACTCGACAAGAAGAAACGGAATCAAACTGATGCTATCAATTCCTTGGAGGAGACTTGGAGGGTGCCACGGCAGAGCTGCCGAGGGCTGTTTTAGCTCCAACGGGCCCCGCAGACGGAGCCCTGGCGCAGAGGCAGGACAGGACTCAGGTGCTGCTCACCAAAGAGCCAGCAGTTCCAGCCCACCAGCCACGAGTAGGCACAGGCTTGGCAGAGGATCATCTGCATATGTAATTGTACGTGCCGTAAATAGATCTAAGGAGACAAGGGACAAACTTCAGAAACTCGCTAGCCATCAGCAAACACTTTGAGTGGATGAGTCACTGGACTTGGGGACTTAGGACCACAGCCTCAGGAGACATGTCGGTCAACTGGCCTAGCTTAGTCCACCAGCCACGCCTCAGGAGTCAAGTGAAGCGGGCTGCTCCCGTAAAGATGGGCAGGCCCCGCCTGGCCTACAGGGTCACTGTGAGTCAGAACGGGCTCCGCTGCCTTTCCACCAGTGGTGGTGAGGAGGCAGGTAACTCACCCCACCCCGTCGTTAGTGATTTAATGCCCACGGCCAGCACTTACCTTTCTTTTTCAGTTCACGGCTCGGCAGGTTCTGAAGTCGGCTCCGTGTGCTTGGAAGATGGAAAACCCTGCGAGTTCACTTATCATCCGCCTGCTCCCACCCGCCACAGGTAGCCCTCAACAAAGACCTCACCCGCTTTGAAAAACAGAAAGAGAAAAAATGAGGCTGTGTTCCCCATGGTTTCCGAAGGCTGTTCAATCATCCCCGCGTAGATTACCACGCCTTTCTTCCACAGCACCCCTCGGTGGATTAGAACCGCCGATCTCCCGCTTAGTAGCTGAGCACAAACTGTTGGCTTCATCCTGGCACAAACTGCTCTGCTCCAGCTGGGCACTGATAGATTGCTGTTGTTGCTGCTGCTGTTAGGTGCCATCGAGCCGGCTCCGACCCTAGAGGCCCAGGGCACCACAGGATGAAACACTGCCCAGTCGGTCCTGCGCCAGTCTCACAATGGTTCCCGTGCCGAGTCCCCGGTCAATGCATCCTGTTCAGGGCCTTCCTCTTTGTCACTGCCGTCCACCTTACCACGCAGCTCCCTCACCTGAGGCGGACACGGCTCTGCAAACAAACCCCGAACAGAATGGGAAGTGCTATTTGGTCGTCACATCATTTCTGACTCATAGCAACCCTTTGTGGGATGGGCTAGAACGCTCCGTCGGGTTTTCTTTAGCCTGTCGTCCCTATGAAGGCCGATTGCCAGCCCTTGCTGCCATGGAGACAGCGGTGAGTTTGAAGTGCCACGCTGCAGGCCCGTAACTGTGCGACCTAGGGACTTTGAGGATCAGGCTGAAGCGATCCCATGAAGGGCCTTGTCTAAAATTGCAACATTGCTGGGTCCCTCCCCTTCCCTGTACTGCTTCTCCTACCGCCTTCCCTGTTTCCCCTGAGAGCGCTTCCTTAATAAAGCACTTGCACGGGAATTCTTGTCGCAGGGTCCTCTTCTGGGAAACTTGACCTAAGACAGACATGAAAAACGAGGAGCCAGCCAGGCAGGCAGCGAGGAGTAGAGCTCAATGGGCAACAGACGGAACTGAGGACAGACGGAGGCCAACACAGGTGAACCGGTAATCTCCCTCTTGGTCTCCTCTGCGGGTTCCTCTGCCTTTACTTGGAGCCTGGTGGTGCTGTTGGGTAAGTGTTGGACTGCAAACCACAAGGTCAGCAGTTCAAACCCAGCCATTGCTCCTTGGGAGAACAATGAGGTTGTCTGCTCCTGTAAAGGTTTACAGCCTCAGAAACCCAACGCAGGATTGCTATGAATCCTCATCGACTCAATGGCAGTGATGGCGTTTGTTTGTTTGGTCTGCCTTTCCTTAGTCCCAAGATATTGCAGATACCAGGTAACAATTATTGAACACTCACTAGGTCCCAGGCATCATTTTAGACATCTTATGTGCATTGAGCAGATCACTGTTAAATGAATCGTGTCAAAAGCAGATATTAATCAACTAAAGGGATAATTGTGAATGGGAAGGGATGCCTTGGTGGAAAGAAACAGAGCTCTGTGGGAGTGTAACCACCAACCAAGCCCGGTCCGGACTGAAGGTCAGGGAAGGCTGTCTCCAGGAAGTGATGTGTGAGTGTAACTTTGAAGACTGAGCCAGTAGGTGGAGGGGGCGTGGTGGGAGAGGCTTCTGGAAAGAATGTGCAAAGCCTGGCGGCTGGGGAGGAGGGCCCTGGGGGGCATATGATTTTGGGAAAGAGGAATGGAAAAGAAGCTAGTATTGCTGGAGAAGTTGGGGGCAAAGGATGCTGGGCAAGGCTGAAAAGCAGGCAAAACAAACATAGCTAAACCCATTTCCATTGAGCTGATTCCGACTCTCAACCACCTAGGCAAGGACAGGGCATCCAGCTCCTGCGGAGGAACCGGCCCGTTAGCTACAGAGCCATGGGAAGCCATTCGCAGGTTTTCATCGGGGGAGTGGCATGAGACCCTGGGTGACTGCAGCGTGGAGGGAAGATTGGAGAACGGAGCCAATGCAGAGAGACAGGCTGGGGGCCACGGCAGGAGTCTGGATACGTGCTTGGATGGGCGAGGCGCCCCTGGGGATGCTGAGAAGAGGGCACTGTGCAGAGAAATGGACAGAATTTGGTGATGGCACCTAGAGTCG
Organism: Tenrec ecaudatus; assembly: GCF_050624435.1. Lineage (NCBI taxonomy): Eukaryota > Metazoa > Chordata > Mammalia > Afrosoricida > Tenrecidae > Tenrec > Tenrec ecaudatus. Next base: position 68,411,804 of record NC_134530.1, read on the forward strand.
TGGTGCCATTCGCTGAGACAGAGAGCACTGGAGAAGGGTCAGGGAGCCAAGTTCATGAGTGAGGTCTGGGACACTGGAGTTGAGGTGCCGTTAGCACCCTGAGGTAGAGATGTTGACTAGGCAGTTGGCTAAGCTCGGGGTCAAGAGCTTCTCCAAGCTGTGGACATCAAGGTGTGGCTCATTGGCAGGGTAATCATGCTGTTGGCATGGATGAGGTCACCAGAGGGAGAGTCCACAGTGGGGGAAGGAGGCCTGGGGATGGGCGGAGAAGAGCACAACATTCCTTGGACGAGTAGAGAAACTGGCTCGACAAAGGAGACTGACACGGGGCCCAAAGAGTTAAGAGACAAGCCAGGTGAGTATGGTGCCCAAGATGCCAAAGAAGACAGTATCTTACAAAGGCAACAATCAAGAGGCCCTGGGGGGGGGAAACAGCCCCAAGCTGGTGCACCTGGTTACAGGCTGGACTGCTAACTTAAAATGTCGGAGGGCGGAGTCTACCGGAGGCACCTGGGAAGAAAGGCCTGGTGACCTGCTTCCTCCCACATCAGCCACTGAGGTCACCGTGGGTCAGAATCAACTCAACAGCCACTGGCTTTAAAAAGAATGCGGAGAAATGGCCCGGCTGATGTGGAGACCTAACGTTCCGATCCCAAACATCATGTTTCAGGGGGGCTGGGAGGGGGAAGGCAGAGTTGACCGAACGCTGGCATGAACAGATAAGACATAATGGTGAACAGAATACTCTCTGGGGAGAGTTGATGGGCAAGGGAGAGAGAAAGGTGGCAGCGAGGGCAGGGAGAGGAAGTGAAGATTGAAGGGATCCTGTTGTGGGGAGAAGCGGGAGGGGCTCATGGACCGAGTGAGGTGCCTGAGAGGCAGGAGGGGCTGGGGAGGCCAGGCTCCGTGGAAGCAGCGGGCTGACATGGGAGGAGGGGGCTTTTGCTAGCTGACCTGGAGAGAGGAGCGGGGCGCGGGGAGATGTGCTCCTGGGAAACCAGGGAGAGTTCCTGCTTGGTGGCTTTCATCCTCTCGGTGAAGAAGGAGGCAAGATCACGTCTGACAGTGACAGGGAAATGGGCTGGTGCGAGGCAGGTCCCCTCTACAGCCATCGGAGAGAGTAGGGGCCGTGTGGACTGGCCGAATGGGGTGAGGGTCACATGCCGTCTCAGAGACCATGGTGTGTGGGGACAGCAACCTGACCAGTGGAGTCGTTTGGCGCCTGGAGGCAGAGAGAAGTACGTCTAACGGGTGGCAGGTGTGGCAGTGTCTTGGGTTCTGTTGGAGCGGGGGAGCCATGAGCGTGTCTAGCAGCCATCGGGGTTCCCCGTGCCAGCTGTGAGAGCTCACTGAGCCAGCTGAGGGTAAGTCACCATGGGTGAAGGGTATGATCTTGCTGTGAGTATAGAAAGAGGAGGGGGGGGGGGAGGAAGAGGAAGGAGGAGAAGACGAACACCTGAGCTCATCAGTGAAAGCAAGGGAGGTGCAGCTGTCATTTTCACGTAGTGCCGTGACGCGTTCGGCTGAACAAGCTTGTCCTGAGTTTTTGAACTGGTATCTTGGAAAATTTATCCAAAAGATGGATGTCATATGCTCTGGACAGGGGCGTGATTTCAGTGCTTGCCGTGGGCACGATTCTTCCACGGTTATGTCTCTGGAGAGGGGCGTGCAGCTTGTTTTTGGCAGACAGATATGACGGAAGGCAGAGACTCAGAGGGACTCGGGCGTATTGACAAGAGTGTTGTTAAAAGACTGAGCCTGGGCATCTAAGTTGGCCAAGGAGAAAAGGGGGTGAAGGCAAAAGCTGAGGTCAAGGGCATAGAGGTCTGATGAGAGAGAGGCGCTGTCACTGCAGCGCGAGCAAGGTGGGACCAGGGGCGATTCGGTTTGGGACCAGACCCATTGAGTAGTGTGAAGGATGGGTGACTCCCGTGGCCTGGCAGAGATGACCATTGGTGCCGAGAAGATCAAGGAATTGGCACAGACACTGCCTAACCCAGGCTGATGGCGAGAAAGGAGGGAAGCCAGCGGGAGTAGAGGCAGCGCTCTTGGATTTGGCCAGAACGGAGGTGTACGGTTATCATTATGTCGAGAGCAATGTCAGCAGAGGGGCTGGTCCCCAAAGTCAAAGTGTGCGGGCTGAGGCGTGAGTTGGAAATGAGCCAGGGTCTACCAACAGCTTTGGGGTTTGTGGTGCACAGAAGCAGGAAAAGCAGAAAGAAAGAAAATGCTCCTATCTCTACCACCTTGAAGGGAGCTGTGAGGCCGAGGGAGAGAATTCTTTTAGGACTGGAGAGACTTGAGCGTGACCATGAGTAGAAGAGAATGACGTCATTATAAGGAGGATGCGTTGGACTGGGAAGTGGGGGAGAAAGAGTACCAAAGTCTTAAAAGGAGCGCTGTCCCGGACCCAGGTGAGCGCCTGCCTTTCCCTCCGTGGCTCCTGGGTACTCACTCCTCGGTACCAGGAGGGCAGTGGAGAGGAATGAGGAGACATGGATGGGCTGTGGGGTGATGGGGGAGTCCTCTGACAGCTACTGCTTTCTCACAGAAGCACGAGGTGAGGTCACCAGGAAGGTGTCCTGTTGGGAAAGTAAGGAACGAAGGGCGTTTACAGGCCTTTTGTGTTTTGAGGCTTGGGTTTTTCTTCGCCCAACCAACACCTGAGAAGGTCGACAGGGGATGCGGTAGTGCTGCCTGAGGTCCTTCTGGAGGACAAAAGGGAAGAAAATACTGTGTCTTGGGGATTGAGACTCTCTGGAACGAGTCCCATCTTCCCATGGCGCCTCGGGAAAGCTGCAAGCCTGGGGAGCCTAGAGAGGCCCCCTTGTGAGAGCGCTGAGTTGGAGATGTCTTCTTCCCCAGGGCCTGGTAGGCCTGTGCAAGGACCTGGGCATGCGAGGCCCTGCAGATGGGGTACAGATGCAGAAGCCCCACCGCAGAGATAGGAGATATCTGCCACAGCAGCAGAACCCGGGAGAGACTTCGGCCTTGCCCTTCAGTCCAGACTGACCATCTCTGGGGCCGGGTCAGCTTTTGGCGTTCTTGAGAGAACTGGAGAGAGGTGAAGGAAAACCCTGAGTGAGAGGGAATTCTTGCTCAAGCTGAATGTCATCTGATTTAGGACAACTACATGTGACAGCATTTACGTCACAAGCTGGAGGAGAGTTTCCAGTGGGGCTAGGACCTGTACAAAGGACAAACCATGAGAGGGAGCCGACATCTGGCTCCCCGCTCCGCTCCCCTGTGCCCTGGGCCTGCAACACAGCAGATACAGAAGAGCCACGTGATTCCAGTCAGCCTTCACTGATGAGCACAAGGACGTCCCTCCCCGCAGGCCCAGGCCTGGGGCAGTAGGTCGGTCCCACATGGACTCTGTGCTTGAGTTTGACAATCTGGCTCCTCTCTTCCTCAGCTATCCTGCTCACATCCTGACCACCCCAGGTTCTTGTCCACGTGCCCCCCACCCCACCGCCCCGGGTCTGGACCTCTGGCTTCATGACTTCAGCTTTGTGTCCAATTCCAGGCCCCAGGCCCGCTGTGCGCCCGGAGGAATGGGGGCTTGGGCTCTGCTCACATAGGTCCTCATACTCCTTTGGCAAACTGCTTGTCACGGTGACACCAAACAATGGGGATAGAGACTAACAGGTCATGATTCTCTGACTCCATGGGTCCCTCAAGGCCTCAGAGCAAGAGCCAGGGTAGCGGAGTAAGTGGGTCTGCTGACCAGCACATAAGATTAGGGGTCCTGACCCACCTACCTTGGAAGTATTGTGTCCACTAGACAAGGTAGTGCTCAACAGAGGGGAGAGAATTATCAGAGATTCGGGGCTGGTCAGCAGACGTGACAAGCCCCTCCTCCCACCCACGAGTCTGCCTCTCGGTTCATATGGGGCTGACCTATAGAAACCAGGAGTGGATGGGCTCTAAGGTGTGGTCCAGGAGCCTTTTCTTCACCTGACCATTTATATCTGATTTATTCCTTTAATAAAAAAATGTATTGAGTACCTAGTATGTGCCAGACGTAGTATTGGGCCCTAGGCTATGATAGTGAAGAAGACAGGCCTGGCTCTTCTACAGTGAAGGACAAGCCCCCAGCCAAGCCCAGCCTGGTGGACACTGATAACTTCCGGAGGAGATCATGGATCTGACATTGGTATGCCTGGTTCCAAAGCCTTGGATCCTACCTACCAAAACCTGCTCAAGGCATAGCAAGTCTTACCAGTAGCCATCAAGGAGGTCCTGACTCAACAAGCCCATGGGTGTCAGAATACCACTGCAGTCCGTAGAATTCCAGTAGCCAACTTTTCAGACATGGATCACCAAGCCTTTCTTACGTGGCACCTCAGTGTTCATGACCCTTTTGGCTAGCAGATGAGCATATTGATTTCTTGCACCGCCCATGGACTTCAGAGCTTGTCTTAAGGGCTATTATTTTATGACTGCTGAGAAAGATTTTATAACCAATTTATGACCAGCCAGTCTCCATGGACCAAGACCAAGTGATATAATCTCTCTCCTTCGGGGTTTGCACTGACGCTTGGCTTTCAGACTCTGCTGGAACCACCTCGTGTCTCAACTCCGTATTTCTGACCTAGATGCAGAGCGAATGAGGAAGCCCCTACCTGAGATGGGACACGCCAGTCTTGAAGGAGAGTGAATTGGAGGAGAGAGTAAGCGTATGCCTGCAGGGCGGGACCTCTGGGGAACGGTGTGGAGGAGCTTCTTTGGGTGTGAGGTTCAGAAGAGAAGGCCAGGCTGGAGATGAAGGTTTGGAAGATGTCAGCATGTGCTTGGCAGTGGATGAGGTTGTTCAAAGGAGGGACGGGAGAGGCCCAAGGAAGGCTGACCTCCATGGGAGAAGGCCAAGAAGACAAGGTAACGAGGGCTGAGAAAGAGCAGCCAGTGGCCAGAGGAAGGGCTATTGGATGGACTGTTTGCCTAACTCAGCAATGAGCAGACATGCTCGCAATCAGCTAAGAAGGAAGCTTTTAAAACAATATTTGAGGGAAAAGGGAAATACTGGAAAACGGGTAAAAATGCTTAAAAATGCAAAAAAGTTGCAACACTCCCTCATGGTACACCAAAATTACCAATGGTTGAAAAGCCACGTATGAGAGGATCCATTTTTGGTCTGTTTGTCATAGGACCCAGTTCACCCAGCATCATGAGAGCCAGCTCCACCCACTTCTCACACACCAGGGGGCGCACACGCACTGTTCCTGAGTCCAAGTTCAGGACAAAAGCAGGCAGTGAATTCCATGATTACGTGACATCTCCTAACCCCCTGCTCTGTACAGTACCACTGTGATCTCTGAATCCAGGTGCTTTAACAATCCCCAAGCCTTGTATACCTGACTCCCCACCCCCAATTCACAGGGGGTATCAAAGATAACCCCCCCACACACACATACACAAACCCTTATCAGGGTTCCTGCTTGCCCCTGGACAATGGGAGACAGTTCCCCATCTTTATGATGGAGCCAACTGTTGCTGAGGGGCCGGCAGGGGAGGTGACCTGGGGTGGCTTTAACTGACCCATGTGGGTAGCATGGACTGGGAGTCCTGGTCTGAAGGCTGGGGTGCTGGTGTCAACGGGTAGAGCTTGGTTTGGGCTTTCCCAAGTCCCGATGAGCAGTATTAGCACGTAGGATAAATCTTCAGACAAGCTATCAGTTTAGCCTAGACATTGAAAGGGTCACAATCGGGTGTGGTATTCAGAATTAGAAATTTAATACCAAGATTTACATCAGGTTGTGGGGGAGGGGCATTCCCACATCTTGAATTGAGGAGCCCCTCAGTGTCAGGTTCAAGGTTGGAATTCGTGTAAATAACAGACCAATGGCTACCTCAGGTGAGGTTGATAGGAAATCAGAGAAGTGGAGGGTGAAAATGGGGGTGAATGGAGTTTGTGTGCAGTTTCTGCAAAGTCAGTCTCATTAATCTTGGGTTCTAAGATCATTATTAGAGTTGGATCAGCCTGAAACAGCCCCCAAGAATGGGTGGAGGTTACGATATCGGTACTAGGGTCCCTTTTCTGATGACTCAATCCCAATTCTAGAATTGGGTATCCCAACTCAGAAGTGTGCTGATGTTGACGTGGGAATATGAATACAGTAACTGGAGCTTTATGTAAGGCATGGCGTTCGGAAGAGGTCAAGGGTTGACTGCAACCTAGCTACTGGACTTCAGGGTCCAAATAAGGGCTTGGGAATCAGAATTGGTATCCGGTTGGTGCCAATGTGGAGCTTAGGGCAGGTAGAAGGGACAAAGGGTTTAGGGCCAGAATTGATATTTGAGGTCAGTGCATGGATTCAGATCCACAGGACTGGTTGTGCCAACGCCGGGGCAGATTTAGGGGTTTGGATTCCGGATTCGGTTTGGGGCGTTTAGTATCAGGCTCAGATATGCAAGGGGCGGAATCGGAGTCCGTGAGCGCTATCAGGTTGGCGCTGCAGCTGAGAGGCTCCAGCTTCTGGCTCTGGAAGGATCTGGCCGCACTGGTGGCGTCTGGGTCGGTCCACGCTCACGATCGGGGTTCGGGTTCAATGCTGGGGCTCGGGCCGGTTAGGACGCGGGGTCGGGCTGGGGCCGCGCAGGGCCTGCGCGCGGCTCCGCGGCTTTACGAGCGAGAGTGCACGAGGGGAGGGGCGGCGCCGGGGGCGCGCACGGCAGGGCAGGGGCGCGGGCGCGAGCGCGCGGGGGCGCGCGGCTGGAGCTGGCGCGGGAGCGGCGGGAGCGGCAGCGGCGGCTGAGGCTGAGGCGGCGGCGGCTCCGGCTCCGGCTCCGGCTCGGGTGGCGGTGGCGGGAGTGGGATTCGTGGGTGGCGACGGCGAGAGAGGAGCGGGAGCTGCGGCCCCAGCGGCCTGGGGGGGACATGCGGACCCACGGCCCCCGGATAGGCGGTGAGTGACCCCCGGCCCCCGCTCCAGTCCGCTCCGCGTCGGCTCCCTCCCCACCCCTCCGGCCCGCCTCCCCCGGCGTCTACCCGGCGGAGCTGAGGGGGGTCCCGGGGGGCTGGGGGCGCCGCTGAGGCCGGGCCGCGCCCCCACCTGCCGCGCCCGCAGCCTCGGCCGAGCCCCCCAAGCCCCGCCGCCCAGCCCGGCGGCTCCTCCCCGCGGCAGACGCCCCCCCACCGCCGCCGGCTCGCGAGCTTCTCGCCGCCCCCCGCCGCCGCACCTGAGCCGCAGCCCGCGGGTTCGCCCCCCACCCCCATGCAAAGTTTCCTGTCGCCTTTTCGCTCCCGGTCCACAGCCCCGCCCCACCCCCACCCCTGCACGGACGCGCTCCGCGGGCGGCCCTCCACCCCCGGCTCCGGGCGGGTCTAGGCCGCGCCCCCGCCGCACAGGCGCCCCCTCCCAGTGCGCGAGCGATCCGCAGCCGGCGCGCCCTGGTCTCGCCCGTGGCCCCGACGCACGTGCGGTCCCGGGGTGCGCCCGGCGCGACTTCGGAACTCCCCACCCCCTCGATCGTGAGTGCGGGCTGGGAAGGGGCCGGGCGGGGCTCTCCCGACACCCCCCACCCCCCCACACACACGCTCACGCCGGTGCGACGTTCGGGGGGCCCTGGAGCCACCCACCCCGGGAGGACGTGTCCACTCGGACCTGCTCCAGAAAGTTCATGCAGCCGCCGCCCCGCGCCCCGTCCCGTCCCGTCGCGGTGTGCCCCTGCCCCCCCGCAGGGCCCACGCCTCCGCCCCGGCCTGGGCGTTTGGCTCGGTTTCCTCGTGTGTATCACCCCCATCTTAATCCTAGCGTCTCCGGCGCTCCATGCGCGCTTCCTGGGTTCCCGGTCTCTGCCCTCCCCCTGCACCCTCCCCCCTTCGGGGCTCTGAGCTCCTTCCCCGGTCTCTCGGTGCCTTCCCCCTGTGTCTCTCGGTTCTCCCTCTTCCAGTCTCTGTCCCCCGCCCCCAGTCTCTGGGGTCTCTCCCCGGGGCTCCGGTCTCCCTGGTCTGTGTGTTCCCTCCACCAGTCGGTCTGCGCCGGCTCTTGGGGTCTCTGTCCTCTTCCCCCATCGCCTTTGTGCTTCCTCCCCCGTTTCTGTGTCTCTCTGCCTCGTGCCTCTCGGGAGTGTCTCTCCTGGGTCTCTTGGCATCTCTGTCACCCACCCAACAGCGCTCTGTACCCCACCCTCTGCTTAGGCCCCCTCCTCCATTTCTCAGGAATGCTGCCCCTCTGGTTCCTCCACTCCTTGTGGGGGAGGGGCCTGCCTTTCACCAGGGCCTCTGCACCCCTGTCCAGGGCCTCTGGGTTGGAGCAGGGTGGGGGCTGGGGAGCACTGTACCTGCCAGCCAAGAACTGGGAGGGAAGGTGCCAAGGTGAGGGGATTCGCTCGATTGTGAGAGGCCCGAGGGGAGCAGGGCCAGTTGCTGCGCGTTGGCGGTGAGGGTTCCGTTCAACAGGGACAGGGATCCAGAGTGACCAGGTGCTGGCGCTGGCAGGGAATCCAGGGAAGGGCGTTGGAGTGGGAGGCCTGTGTAGCAGCTCTGGGTGGCTGTAGGGGGATCCTCAGTAACGAGGGTTCCCCGAGAAGGGGAGGGATCCAGAGGGTGGTTCTGACAGGAAACCAGGGAATTCTGTGCTTGGCTTCTTATTAACTCTTGCTTCCGGGAGCAAGAAAATCCAATTCTTCCTGATTGTGTGAAGGAGTCAGGCCCTGGAGAAGGAGCAGGTGTAACCCTCCCCCCCCCACACACCCAAGAAGAGCCCCCTCACACCCTTAGGCCTGAGCTCAGGCCATATTCACGCCCTTGGCCTTCATTCCCACATTCACCTGCCCCCTCCACTCCCATCCCCGCCCCCACCTGCCTTGTTGTCCTGCTCTTGCTCTTTAGGCCCCACATCAGCCCTTCTGCAGGAAATTGCTGGGCTTGCATACCACTTCTGCAGGCTGGCTTGCGTGCTCACAGCACACCTGTGCACATGCTGGGGCAGGGGTGTGTGCACACTCCCACCGCCTTGCCCTTCCTTTTGCATGTGCCTCCTTGGGCATTCCTGCTTGCTCAGTTTCCCCCGTGCTATTTGGAATGATTACAGTGTTCTCTTGCTTTCCCTCTTCCTGTCCTTTAACAAGGAAAGGGTCTTCACATTGCCTTCCTTTCTTCCCCTCTCTTTCCTCTGGTTTTCCCTCTGTCCAGCCTTGTGCACAATCGTTAGAGTGGTTTGGGTTGGGGGCTGCAGCAAGGGTAGACTGTGTGTGTGTGTGTGTGTGTGTGTGTGTGTGTGTGTGTATCCTTTAGGATTTGTGTCAGTGTGCAACAAAATACTGGCCCTGGCAGTTGGTGCCCCGTGGTGAGTCCGTGGTCAGGGGGAAGTAGGGCCTTTAGAACGCTTGAGATAGAGCTTAGGAGGCACTCTGAAGTTCTGCCACTTTCTGAGTGGAAGCCTCAAGGAAGTACTTTCATCCTTGCGTCTTAGTGTCACCTCTTAAAAAGTGGGGTGGCTAATCCAAACATTGTGAGAGGATCCGGAGAGAGCCACGTGGCATTGCTTCATCCGTTGTGGCAGGCTTCCCTAGTGTCCCTCTCCGTTCGGGGCCTGGCCATCAAGGAGCTCACAGTCTCTGGCAACGCAGATTGCGTCTTAGGAGTGCAGAGTAATTTGCGGCCTCCTGTCGATTGCTGTAAGCCCAGGCATTGTCCAGTGCCCGACAGGCTGCAGGACTAAACCCCCCCAGGAGCTACTGAGGTTGAGGTGCCTGCTCCCTGGAAAGAACTGCAGTTCCAAACTGAGGTTAGCAGGCTGGAGGAAATCAACAAAAGACCCCGGGTAGTACTCAGGTCCCAGGAAGATGTGTTCCAGGGAAGGCCAAGGAGGAGCTCTCTGGACTGGGTTTTGAGAGATTAGTAGGAGTTTGCCAATCAAAAAGAACGTGCACTCTAGGAAGAGAAAACGGGTATGAGTAAAGATTCAAAGGTGTTGTCTCTAGAAGCAGAGCGGATCTCTGTCTCTAAGGCCCTTTTAGGTAGCTGAGTAGACTCTTAGAAGAGAGGGGAGAACCCCGAGGCTGGGTGCTTGGACAATGGGTATGCAGTGTGCTCTGGTTTGATTTCTGTTTCCAGAAGGTGATTCTGTGACTATAGGAAGTGGCGGGAGACAGGAAGCACAGTGAAGAGGAGGTCACGCTGTTCAGATCAGAGATGCTGGTGGCTTGGTTAGGGTGCACCTTTGTCAGGACAGGTGGTTTCTGAAAGGTGAGGGCAAGAGCGAGAGAAGAAGCAATCCTGGTTCCTCAGAGTGACTGGGTGGGGCCTTTACTGAGCCCTAGGGGCTTGGCAAGGACTGGTAGATTAGAGGGGCAGTTGGTGGGCTCTCCCTTGAATACGATTCTTTGAGGCCTTTGGGGCATTTCAGGCTCAGGAAAACCAAAAAGACCAACTAACTCACTGCCACAGTCAGTCACAACTCAGAAGGACCCTGTGGCTGACCTTCCTGTTCCCAGCTCAGACCCCCGGAAGGGTGTGGATAGGATATGCAGCTTGGGGAAGGAGACCCTGCTTGAAAAAGGACTGGGAATTGCATGAGAGGGAGGAGAGCCATAGTCCTGGGGAGAAGACTGAAGAGCTCGGCTTGGGCTCCCAGCTGCTGCGGGGTGACCCTCCCTGTGCCACTGACCACCATGATGACCTTGAGAACATTGCTTAGCATCTCTGAATCAGTTTCTTCATTTGTTAAATGAGTTTAATGATGCAGATGGTCGTAAGGATTAAAGCAAGACTGATAGCTAGTGAAAACCAAAAACCCCCCAAATCAAACCACTGCAATTAGTCTTGTCGTGACTCCTGTGACCCTGTAGCACAGTAGAAACCCCCATCGGTTTCTAAGACTAAAGCTCTGTGAGGAGAGCCTGGTGGATTTGAACCCCAACTTTCTGGTGAACAGTTGAGGGAGTGCTTGAACACTGCGTCACCGGACCAAACTCACCACCGCCGAGTCCCGTCTGACTTGTTGCAGGCCTGTGCGGGGTTCCCCAGACTGCGGGTCTTTGCGGGAGCAGACGGCCGCATCTTCCTCCCAGAGAAGGGCTCATGGGTTTATAGCACCAGCCTTGCAGGTCGCAGCCGGCTGCCTGACGCAAAGCGCCACCAAAGGCTCCTTATTCTCTTGAGATCATCCTTACTGGCATTGGCTATGGTGATTGTCCTCAATGAGAGTAGGGTGAACCATAACCTGGAGTAGTTGCAGTTAAAATCTGTACCCTGCTCCCCCAAGTAGCCGTAATTCTGAACCGAGATTAGCAGGGTGGAGGGTCTTCCCAAGGAGAGTGCTCAGCTCACTCACCTCACCTCGGTGGGACTGTTGAGGCCTGCCAGTTGTGTTTTTGGCCTTTGGGTAGACAAGCATGAGGAGACCGTGGGACAAGCCCTGGGGAAGAGACCCCACATTGGATGTGAATGGCATGAGGGGGGCTCTGAGAAGAGGCAACTTCAGGGTGTGCGGGTCTCCATTCCTCCTACCCTGCCTGGTCCCAGCTCCAGGTCTCCCATGCCCACCAGGTGTCTTCGTCCCATCTCCGCGCCCAAGGACTCTGGTGAGGCTTGAACTTCTGGGGGCTGCTGGAGGGCTATCGGAACCCCTCTGGATCTTGACTTGCCCCTGGGAAGTACCGAGGTGCCTTTTTACCTGACCTGGGGTGTGGCTGCCGACTCTCTAGGGGGGGGCCTGCTGGGGGCCAGCTAACACGATGGATGGATTCCTGACGGGGATCTGCCCCGTTCCTGAGCGCTTTCCTAATTGGATTGCCTGTGTCAGTGCTGGCTCCTTGGGGCGTCCCTGGCAGTCCTGATCACTCTGGGCTCTGTCCCAGTGTGTCTACGTTGGTTCTGAGAACCACGAGCGGTGAATCGGAGGGGTGATTCCAACTGCTTGTCTAGGCCGTTTCCATGCCAGTTTCATCCTGGACTGGCACGTGGTTCCAGGTGCCTCCCCCGCACGCCTGGACCTGTGTTTGTTTTGTCTGTCCTTAGACCTGGCTTTGGAGGTGGTGCCTGCTCGGTTTAGGTCTGGGTCAGTGTCCAGGCACAAGGCCCAGTACTTCTCCACTGTTCCTTACCTCAGACTGTCCCTCTGCCCAGGATCAGGGTCTCTGTGCAGCTGTGACACCAGCTACCTCACATCCAGCACTCAGACCCTTAGCAGGTGTCTCCAGACAAACGGGCCTTTGAGTTTGGGACACGAAAGCTGGTCTGTCTGGCCAGACCTGCCTGGCAGCTTGTGTGCTGGGAGCACTGGCCACAGGGAACTTTGTGAGCTGGGAGGAGGTCAGCATGTGGCCACCCCGAGGCGCAGGGCTGTTGCTTTTGGCAGGGGCAGGATGGGGTGTGCGCTACAGCGCCATTAAGGATGGTTCTGGTTTGGCCAGACACATTTGGAGTTGGTCAGAATGAGCCTTTGGTCTGGAGGTGAAGGAAGGTGGTCCCCCAAGCTGGTGAAGAGGGCCCTCATCCTGTGGGTGACTTCGGTGACCTCTGTTCCCCAGCCTGTTTGTGTGTCAGCGTCCAGAATGGCAGGCAGAGCTGGGTGGGGTGGGGGCCACCTTGCATTGGGGGGGGAGGCATCCAGCTGAAGAGAAACCGCCGTGAGTTGCGGTCCCAGTCGAGTGGGCACTAGCAGCACCAAGCAGCTGAGCCGTGGGGAGGTGGTGATGAGATGTGTGGGCGAATCCGACCCCTGCCCCCACCCAGGACGGTGCCCACAATGATAATGGCTGGGCTGTGTCACTGCGTGTGTGCCAGCGGAGGAGGCACCCAGGGGCACACCTTCATTTTAGAAATTATAGAGAAGCAGAAAGTCAAAAATAAATATTGCTTCTGAAGCTTCTTTGAAGACTGGCGTGTATGCGGGTGTGTGCTCTTTCAGGCCAGCCTGTTTTCTGTGAACTCATTCATTCATTCATCCATCCAGTCATTCAGCTGATAGTGACTGAACACACTCACTACTTGCCAGGCTTTCTGCTGGGAACCAGAGATACAGACCTGACCCTGCAGCTCTTTGCTGAGCTTTCAATCGGGGTACACAGACCTGACAGGTAACCATACAACTAAGTGTTCACACTGGTGATGTTCGGGGGGGGGGGGGTGGATCCACGATGCTCTGATGTAGTCTGGGGCATCCTGGGAGGCCTCCTTAAGAAGGTGCCATTGTATGCAAGACCTCTGGAGTGGGTTGGGGAAAAGAATGAGTGGTGTTCCTGGCGTGGACTGTAGCATGAACACGTTTGAGACTCATAAGAGCTTTGACTGGCAAGAGGGGAGCTTACCTGATTCAGCCAGGCATGGCCTTGGGTTCAGCTCTGCCGGACCTCGAGGCTTATACTGAAGGGTTTGGACGTTGGTCATACTGCTGGGTCAGGGATTAGAGGTGTGTGGTTCGTGGCTGTGTGGCTGTGGCTTGGCAGTGTCTGGCACATAATAGGTGCGCAGGAGTTATGATGCCAGTGAGCATTTTTACTCAGTGGAGATTATCCTACTTGAATAGTTCTGTATCTGGTTTGGTTTTTCTCCATAAACAGCAAGTTTTGAATGATTTTCTGAGTTGATGCATAGACTACCGTGATGAAGTTCTTGATCTTTTCTTCTCCTCCTCCTTCTCCTCCTCCTCCTCCTCCTCCTCCTCCTCCTCCTCCAGGAAACTGTGGAGGCCCCGGTGCCCTGCCCTTGGTGCTGACTGTGCACCAGGAGTGACTGGTGTGAGCAAGCAAAGACCCGGTGAGTGTGCCCCAGGATGTCACCAGGGTGGGCCAGGCTCGCCCGCTTGGATTTTGACCCACAGCTGGTGGAGCCGGGACAGGATCATCATCCTGCCGGAAGATGACCCCCATGTACCTTTGATTGTGCAGTGATGGCAGCCGGCCTGGGAGGGCAGTGATGGAAGTGGTAGAATGTTTCAAGAGCTATTTAGGGAAGTGGAGTAGAAAGGACATGGTGAAGGCTTCAATGTGGGGCATGAGGGAGGGAAGGTGTCGAGATGGTGACTGGTTTCTGGCTTGAGAGGTTGATGGGTGTGGGGGGTGGGGCGGGAGGGGTGATATTCAGCTTGTCAGCTGCTGTAGGTGTGAAATAGGCTTCGAGGGGACATCCTGGAACTCATACCAGGATCTGTGTGCTTTTCCATTCACCGTATATGTCTGTAGAAAAGGCTGTTGCCACCGAACACTGTAGGCGACTGCTGGGAGGGGGAGCAGAATGCCTACAGGACAGGGAGCTATATCTTTGAGGTCCACTGTTGTGAGGTACCAGCCCCATAAGTGCAAGGGTCCAAGGGATGGTTGTGTAATTGAGGGGTAAAATTAAGGAGACCTCAGACAAGATAAAGCATGCAAGTGCCCACGTCAGGGACTGCCATGACTTCAGGAGCCAGGTCCATGCAGAGAGAGGGAATATATTTCCAGCCAAGGCTTTTATACACTCGGGGCGTGCAAGCCCCCTTAATTACAGGTAACCACAGCGGTAACAAAAGTGGGCAGTACCCGAACCCTACAGGTCCCAGAGTACATTGGAAGAGTAACCTAACACAAGTGCCTGAGGCAGCTAAGGGGGAATGGCTGTCCTCAGAGAGGACAGTGCCTAGAGAGCAGTGGCACTGGTCTGCTCCTAGAGATAAAGCTGCCAGTTAGTTACATAGCCAGCAGCCAAGTGCTTGTGCATGGTAACTTTCAGGTAGCTCTATTATGGGAGGATATAGTGGGGAATAATATTAATTATGAGAGTGTGATTGGGACTCATCTTCAACTCATGAGCGTGAAGGCCTCCCTCCACCCCAGAAACCCAGACTGCCAGGCTTCTTAATAAATGAGAATGGAGGATTCATCCGTATATACTCTCTTCCCGTTATCTGCTTCCCACACACCGTCCCTGCCTTCTCCCTGCTAGAAGCTCCCAGTGAGTGGACTGGAGTCGGCAGGGAATCAGGTTGGAGAGTTTACGCTGGGGCAGGTGACCGTCAGCGCTCGGACTGTAGACTTTGCCTTACAAGCTATCGATACAAAGCCAGTGAAGGTTCTTACGCAGCGAAGCAACATCCATGTGTCCATCTAGCCGTTATCCAGGAAACATTCGAGTGCCAACGGTGGAATGAAGCTGCAAACAAAGCTTACTGGCGACACATGATCAAATTGGCGTTTCTGTAAGCTACAGGGCGGTGGTGGTGTATGTGGGGGCGACAGGAAGACCACGGAAGAGGTGGGAGGTGATGAGGTCTCAATAAGTGGTGGTGGTTGGGATGGAGGCACGGGCAGGTTCAAACTGACTAGTTGGAGGGGAGGGATAAGGAAAAGGTAGGCTCCAAGGAGGACTGACTGGCCTGGCTGACAAGGTAGATGATGGTGGCGGGGGTAAGGGTGGGCTGCGTCCCCATTTGACTCTATAAGCCAAGGATTTGGTAAACCGGTGAACCTTCCTTAAACTGGTGAGGGCAGAGCCCGTGTGTGTCCTGTTCATGGCCTGCTCCTGGCACGGGGCCCAGCAGGTAGTAGGTATCACCAAACGGTTCTGGGTGGAAGGCTAAGGAGATGAGATTAGAATCGCTGGACGGGCCTAGGCAGGGGCGATGGTGGTTGTGACCTGGTGTCTGTTGGGAGCCTGGTCCAGTGCTCCGCCAGGCGGGTGTCGCAGTTGGTTAATCAGAATGTGTGGGAAGGACCTTGTCATTGGCCGGGAAGGTCAGAGGGGGAGGGCGAGGGTCACAGTGGTGCCCATCTAGGGATACTGTGTGGCCCTTAACCTCTTTGTTCCTCCTTAATGGTGAGTCTGATCTGGGTGGGTCTCCTCAGAAAAGGGACCTGAATCCTCTGTCTCCTGGGAGGCCACTCATTGATGGCATGTGCTGTAGACCCCAAGTCCTAGAGGCTGGGCTGTTCCTTTCAGATCGGAAGGCCCAGGAATCAGCAAGAGTACAAAAAGTCAAGCCAGTGACCATTTTGAGCCAAGAGTCTGTGGAAACATCCTAGTCAGTGGGGAGCAGAATTTAAAATTCTCCTGGATTCTAGACTTTCTGGAGGCCACAAGGGTCTGGATGAAAGCCTGAAGTCTTTCTTCTTAAAAACCAAACAGGAGTTTTCACGTACCTCATCAGAACACTAACAGTGTGCTTCAGAACGTTCTGCTCGGGCTCAACTTGACAATAGCCACTCCAAGAGGAGGCAGGGAAGCTTAGCAGGCGGTGAGCTCACGGAGGAGGAGAAGGACCGTGCGCCAGGACCATGGTTAGTCAGCGTCAGCCAGTCGTCTGTGTAGAAACCTCTGCACTGGTGTATGTTTGGCTGTTGGTGGAAGAATCGCATGGAAAGAGAGTGGATTTTTTCCCACCACACTTTCAAAGCCCTGTTGTGTTCTCAACAATAAATAACAATTTAGAAGACAGAGTCAAGCCTGGCTGGGGCCCCCTTGGGTATGGGCCAGGGGCAATTGCAGGGGATAGACAGATGGGTGGATTGGTGGGGTTGGCCATGTCCTCATCGCTGTCAACACTGGAGTTTCTCAGCTTTGGCACCATTGACGTTTTGGGCTGGGCTGGTCTTGGTTGTGGCTTTGGTGTCCCTGCGTGCGTGCGTTCAATGTCTAGCAACATCTCTGGTTTCGCCCCACTGGGTACCAGTGAGGAGCTCTGGCAGCACAGGGATGCAGTGCTCAGCTGCTAGCTCAAAGGTCAACCCTTCCTGCCCACCCGCTGCTCCACAGGGACAAAGTCCTGGTGACCCCCCCCCCCCCCAAATAAAGATTAGCCTAGGAAACCCTACAGGGCAGTGCTGCTCTGTCTCTGGGGTCACTGTGCGTCCGAACTGACTTGATGGCACATGATAGATACCAGTAGTGCCGCCCACCCCCCGCCTTGACCATAGAAAAGGCCTCCAGATATGGCCTCATGTCCCATGGGGGGCAAAATAGCCCTGCACCCAGGACCACTGGCCTGCACCACCTCTTCTTGTGGCTTGTGCTGCGCAAGTCTAGATTGACAGGGGGGAACCTGATAGCAGGGTGAGCTTCACAGTGGCGGGCCACTCGAGCCGAGTCCTGCAGAGTGAGTGGGTGGCTGGGGGCAGGAGGAGGGCATTCTTTCCACTGGAGAAAACAGCAGCCGCAGAGGCCTGGCGGCTGTCGAGTTGACAAACCTTAAACCAGACCCGCCCTTGTCCTTCATAGGAAGTAGGGCCTGGGGCTCAGGCAGCCGCTGTAGAAGGTGCTTCTACTAGTCCGTCAGCTGATCATCTGCCCCAGGAGCTGAGCCTCTGCTGTGCGCCACCCAGAGACTCCAGGATTCTCTTTCTGCAAGGCCTGCCTTCCTGGATCACCCCTTCCACTCGCCAGGGTGACAAAAGCTGAGGGGGTGCAAGGGGCGGGGTGCAGTCTGGTTGGAGGGAGACCCGCTGCCAGCTGCGGCAGGGAGGGCTGTGTCTCTGCGTTCTCCCAAGTAGAGAGGCCGCCTGGGCCGGCCCTCTGCGCCCACTGCTTCCTTCCCTGGGGCTGGGGTCGTGACTGAGCCTGTGATGTATTCCCATCATAATCCGGCGGTTGGTTTGGTGAGAGTTGGAAATACGTTGGTTTTCCTTTCCCAAGTGTAACAAAGCCTGTTTCTTCCGCCTCCGCTGCCGCAGTCCAGGACATGACAAAGGGCTCGGTTAGCTGCCCACCGGTTAGAAGGGGGACGGCTCTCACGCACCCGCCCTCAGTGCCCAGGCACTGGCCTCTCCCCTTGGCCCCTCACTCTCTGGGGCCCTGGTTACCACCTTGTGCCGATGTCCATTTCTGGTCCCCAGCCTCCTGGGAGGTCAGGGTTCTGGCCTGGGGAGCAGGGTGGAGCTGGGAGGAGGCTATGTGAACAGGTGGTATTTGGAGACTAATTAATATTTGTGAAGAATAACGCATGCCCAAGAGAAACAAATCAATCTGTGTTTGCATATTCATGAGGAGGACTCGGGAATGATCCCAGCTGTTCTCCAGCCGGGAACCCCCTCCCCATCTCTGGCATCACATAGCTCCTCAGAGTCCCCTCCATCGAGGTGGCCCCGGGGTGGTTAGGGTTAGCTGCATGGAGGCAACAAGGCTTCTGGGTAAGACTCATTTTTGTGACATTGGTCTGCGACGAGTCCCAAGACCTGGTGTAGGGCCTGGTTCTTCCTTTACCCTCAAAGCAGTAGTTCCAGACTCTTAGATTTCACCAGCTCGTACTGTTTCCAAAAGTACTTGGGGGCCAGACATGGGGTTAGCAGTTTTTTATTTTGCCAAGTAAGGCATTATTAAAAAACAACAACTGCTATCTGCTATCGCCATTATTTCATACAAGAAAGGGCATTTTAACACCAAGGACAAATTTTGAGACTAAAGGACAGTTCTTCCCAAGAAAGGCAGCTTTGCCCTGACATAGCAAAGGAAAAGGATATATTAAAGCCACTTTGAATGTAGAGAAATTGCACTCAATTATCCTCTATAGTATCATACAGTATGTAATTGTTTTCCTGTCCAAGTATGTCAGTTTGGGAGAATCGATGGTCCTTGGTGCACTTCCGAGATGAGCCTGGTGTTCAGCTTGTTCCAGGCCTCGTTTCCCTCACACTCCTTGAAAGCCCAGGCTGGGCCAGCCGTGCTGGCAGCAGGGACACTCTGCCCTTAACACTGCTACACTCGATTCACACGTCTCTGGCAAGCCACGCTTCCCCTCCCTGCTCTCTAGCCTCTGCCCCAGCCAGGGAGGCCCTTGAGCTGGGAGTGGCCTGAACTTCCTGACCCTCTGGGCATACTCTGTCTGGGGAGGGAGTCTTGGGCAGGCGGGCAGGAGTTCGTGAGAGAGAGGGAGCCCCTTCCCAGCAGCTGTAGAGTGACCAGAGCGATACCTAGAGTGTCCATGTTTGCGTGTGTCTCTTGTTTTCTCCCCGGGTCCCTGGGTCTATGGGACCCTGGGGTCTTCCCCAGTGTGTTTTCAGTTTCTCCACCATTGCCCTGATGTCTGGATCTGAACGACATTTCCTGGGGTCCCCCGGTATGAGCCACTTGTCTGCGTCACACTAGGGATGGGGGGTGGGGGGGTGAGCTATTGTGGTTAGGTGCCATCGAGTTGGTTCGCACTCAGCGACCCTGTGCACAACAAAACAAAACTGCCCGGTGCTCACCGTCTTGACATTGGTTCTCGTGTTTAAGTTCATTGGTGCAGCACCGCGTCAGTCCAGCTCACGAGGGCCTGCCTCTTTTCCACTGCCACTCCACTTCACGGAGCATCTCGGCCTCGTCCAGGGACTGGTGGTCTCTCCTGACCACATGGCCAACTGAAAGAACGGAGACAGAACTCAAACGTTGAATGGCAGTATGGGCAGACGACTGAATGATGGCGGACACATCAAAAGATGGAAAG
Organism: Tenrec ecaudatus; assembly: GCF_050624435.1. Classification (NCBI taxonomy): domain Eukaryota; kingdom Metazoa; phylum Chordata; class Mammalia; order Afrosoricida; family Tenrecidae; genus Tenrec; species Tenrec ecaudatus. The sequence goes on from NC_134530.1 coordinate 68,431,144, forward strand.
AATCTACCGTCACAGTTCAAAAAGGGATGAGAGGGGCAGGGGGCTACTCCATTCTGGGTTCTCTGACCTTCGTGACTGGGCTCTTATCCCACATGCTACCACTTGGACATCTGGGAGTTTTAACCCTTTGGGCCCTTGGAATACAGAGACTGATCCATGGCCTCTGTAAGAGGGAGTTGGACCTCTCTGTTCCTGACCTGGGACGACACGCCCTCTACTGCCCTCTGTGACAGCGAGCTAGGAGTTAGGTCCCCATGAGGAGTGTGCTATGCAGGTGTACCTTCCTGCCCCCTTCCATGATGGGAGGCTTGTGTTGAGAGGTTTTGTTAGCTTCATCGACACTCTTGTATAAGAAAGAACTTTATATAAAAGAGCAATTGTATATTGAGAAAACATACCAGTCCAGCCCAGATCAAGTCCATAAGTTCGTTATTAGCCTACATGTCCAATACTAGTCCACAAATTCCTCTTCAGACTCATGCAGCACAGGCAATGCTGCCGCATGGAGGAAGACCACAGGCCAGTGGGTACAAAGTCTTGTGGATCCAGTGGCAGGGGAAGCAGCTCAGTGCTGGCATGGGCCTCCACATGTCTCCTCCAGCTCTCTTGAGTGTCTCAGCAGCAGGAAGGGGAAGGCAGAGAGAGTGGGTCTGGCCTCCAGTGAGCTATTTATCTCCATCGCATCTCCAAATGAAGTCATCAAGCTGAGACCTGATTGTCAGGCTAGACTCCACCCCTTCGCTCAAGTTGACAGATTAGCTAACTGCCACAGCGTGCCTGCCTTGGGAGGTTTCAAAACAAAACCTAGAAACAGTTGCTGTTCAGTCCATGTCAGAGTCAAGCAGAGCCCCAGAGGGGTTCTTATGGCTGGTTTGGGAGTGCATTACCAGGCCATCACCGGGCTCAACGCGGCCCCCGGAAGTGAGCAGCTGAGCGAGGGAACTCTCTGCACTACCCAGGGGCTTCTGCCTGGAGGTGAAGGCCACGTGTATCCTTGGCGAGAGCAGGGCTCGGCAAACGTTTGGAGATGGGAGAGTCAATCCTGTCCCTCACAGCGATTTAAAACTTCACCCGAGAGCCATAAATATATTTTTACAAACAAACGAAATCACCATTAGCTAAATAATACCCTTTAAAGCTTTGCTGTTTTATTTCAGAGCCATGTGTGTGAACCAAAAGAGCTGCAGTTTGCCGGCCCTGAGCTAGAGCTTAGACCCCGGGGGTGTCTGTACTAGGCCACGGTCCCCCCTTGCTGTTCGGTGCCACACACTGCTGAATTATAAACCTGACACCATACCAGGGGCTGAAGGGTGGTGTCAGAGGACTAGGCTAACGAACTCCGGCCCACTGCCATTGAGTGACTTCTGCCTCATAGACCTCTGTAATCTCTGAGGCTGTAAATCATTTGGGAAGCAGACAACCCCATCTTTCTCTTGTGGAGCAGCTGGTGGGTTTGAACCCAGGACCTTCCAGTTAGCAGTCCATCCCTTAGCCAGTGACATCACCAGGACTCCCTGTGTCTGGGAACCCTTCATAAGCTAGGCCAGGCAGCACACGGTGCCATGGTGGCCGTGCCCATAGGCCTTGGTGGTATGTGGTCTGAGGCCTCCTGTGCAGGGCATTCAAGTGGTGACTCCCCCAGTCTCGGTCCCTGAGATCTGAGTGGTGCCCCTCTGGTTTCTGCTGCTCAGCTCCTGGGGTAGGGAATGCCTCCCTTTGTCTTCCATCCTTGCCCCACTTCCTCATCCCCACCTGTTCAGCACCTGGTGCCTCTCACCTCTGACCCCGTGACCTTTTACTGTCCTACTTGAGGCACTGGTTCTCTTTCAAGAAGGATCAGGGCCATCCTTGAGCCCTGCTCCTCCATGTTCGCCTGCTGGGGGCCACCACTCTCCTCCCCACACTGCTGTGTATTCAGAGCATTCCTGGGGGGATTCGTGGGGGGGGGGACATCAGGTGTGAGTAGAGCTGGGGGGCACTTGTGCTCACCTGGAGTGTGACCCTGTAAAACTTAACAGTGGGATCTGGGGTGGGGGAATGACAGACATGCACGCCCACCAAGAAAGCCCTGGGAGCGCACACACACTGGCAGCCTCTGCACTTTGCATCCCGCCCTTCCTACCCTTGATGGCTGGCTGCTTGGGGTTTGGCCAGCAAGGGCAGACTGGCTAGGGTGGGGGGAACCCTAGGGCCTCCCTGTGGTTCCCCTTTGGAGTGGGAAGGTGCCATGGGAATTGGGTAGGAAGAGGGTGCCTGGTGGGGCAACTGCAGCTTGTCGAGAGCACGCCCTGGCGAGCCTGGGCAGATTGTGGCTTTGGCTTCTGGCCGAGGGTACCTGGATCCCGTCTGCTGCTAGCAAGTCTGCGCCTGGGACCTGTGCTCAGCTTGCGGGGTCTGCTGGGGGGAGGAGAGGCAGAGGGAGGCCCACACTTTGCCTGCTCCCTGCCTCTCAGTGTCTTTGTCCAGTCTCACGTGTGTGTGTGGCTGACCCTGGCCCCTTCCTGCCATCATCTTCCACGGGGGAAGAGTTGGAACCTCAGTGTCTGGGGTGGGCATCTCTGGGTCTCCATTACCACCCAGTCTCCTGTGGTATTTGAAGAATGACCTATATTCAGCGGCCTGCTGGGTCAGCCTTGTCTCTGAAGGGTCTGTGAGGAGGTGCGGGGGCCAGGAGGTGACATGGTGGGCCTCAGCTACCAGCTAACTGGCTCTGCCCTTCTCTCCATCACAGGTCTGACTGTCCTGGGCTGAGGCAGGCCACGGTGCGGGAGCCCTGGATGGCCCCAAAGCCAGCCCCAGGGAGGACGATGGTGCCCCTTGTGCCTGCACTCGTGATGCTTGGCTTGGTGGCAGGCACCCATGGCGACAGTAAGTCTAACCCCTCAAGGTGCAGGGTCTCCTAGGGCAAAAGGGGGTATTGCTCCCTGGGGGTATATGCCAGGAGGAGGGACAGGACCTGCATGACTAGAGATGGGATAGCCAGAGAGAGAGAGACACACACGCGCGCGCACACACACATACGTGCGCGCACGACCACCTTCCATCCTAGAGACCCTTTGTGGCCAGCCCTGCTTCCTCACCCCCCACCCCCCACCCCAGGAAATGCCCTGCCCCACTGCTTCTTGGGAGCTCCCAGTGGTGTGTGTCCCTGCAGCCCAGGCATATGGAAGCATGACTGTTGTGTGTGGCCGGACTGCAACATCTTCCTGTGGTCAGTGTGTGTTGTGCCCTGGGCTGGGCTGTGTCCACCATTGCAGCTGTGTGCAGAGGCGGTGGGAGCCGGGGCCGGGCTGGAGATGTGGACATGGGACTGGGATGTCAGAAGTGTCCACAGCTCCAGGGTGGGCTCAGAAGCCAGAGCCAATCATACCTCTCTCCCTGGCGAGCCCCTCCCTCCAATGGTAGTGACACAGCCTCTCCTTACCCGAAGGGGTGGGGGCAACGCCCCCTCCACCAACATTGCAGTCCTGGGAATAGGAGGGGAGTTGCCCCTGAGCAGCAGGAGGCCGAGCAGCTCCAGCCCCCGGGGGTGGGGTGGGGGCACTGTCCCCTACCTCAGATCCAACTCCCAACTTTGGTCCCTTTCCCGCTGCCCTTCCCCCTGCCGGGTACTATAAGACTGGCCGCAGCCGCCCCATCGCCATGGTTACCACTGCTTGGTTACTGGTGGGAGGCGGGGCACAGGGCAGATTTAGCCAATCTGCAGACCGAGGGGGAGGGACAAGGTTGGAGCCAAGGTCCCTGGGGGAAGGGGCCGTTCCCAGCCTGACCAGAGCCCTGGGACAACCAAGGGGTCAGCCTGGGGCTCAGCAGGCCCTCCCCACCCCCACGCAAGAGTTGAGGCTGGATCTTTCCCCTTGCCCCAATCACGCCATGACTCCTAATGGCTCTTGATTAATTATTCAGGACCAGATCTTGGAGGCTGGTGGGACTAGAACAGCCCCGCCCTTTGTCCTCAGAGGTTGGGCTCTGGGTGGAGCCAGAAGGGAAGGGAGAAGGGAAGGCAGTCTCCCCAGGTTGTGGGGTGAGGGGTGCTGGGGGCACTAAGGTATGCCCCCAGGGAGAGGGCTGAGCAAGCAGATGGAACCCGGAGGGCAGGTAGGGGAAGGTCAAGTGATCTCCAGGCCTGTCGTCCTGAGGGAGAGAGAGCTTGGGCCTGAAGAGACCCTCCTGGGGTGGGAACTTCCCTGCAGGTGAGGTTCCCATGTGGGAGGGAGAGAAGCCAAAGGTCAGGTGTGGTTGCAGCACTGTGTCCTCACCCCCACACCCTCTCGGGAATGTCAGGCAGGAGTTGGGGAGAAAGGGAAGACGGGACAGCACCTCCTAGGAGAACACTCACATTTCCCTTTCCCCCTCAGACGCAGCTTGCCCTGGCCTGCATCCCCATCCTCACCCCACCCCTGCTTCTCTGCAGAGGTTCTCCCTCCCATCCACCGGTCACCCGAGTCAGAGGCTCGGGTCCCCCACATCTCATCCATCACCAGCGTCCATGGTTTCCACCTTCTAAACTTCCTGGGGACGCATCCACGCTTCTCCTCTCTGCCTTCATCTGCCCCCCTCAGCTCGGACTCGGGCTTCCCTGCCTCCAATCTCTCCCCTCGCAATTCATTCTCCACTCTCCAATGCCAAGTCCAAGTCCTGTTTCGGAAGGAAAGCCCGCTGGTGCACTCCTCCATCAAAACCCTGCCACCCCTCCCCAAGAGGGGGCTGGTTGCAGCCCAGGTGTAGCCAGCCCCCTCTTTAGGTTTCTTTTGCCCACATCTTCCAGACACAGTTGTCCCCTTCTCTTGGCTGCCCCCCCCCACACACACACGTACCCCTGTCGAATTGCTTTCTCCAAGTTGCTCATCTGGTGTCTGGGCTGTTTGCTTTGCTTGGAGCATCTTCTCCATTCCCTTTACCTGCCCAGTTCCGGCTCACCTGAGACCATTGCTTCCTCCGGGAGCCTGCTTGATCCCCATCTAGGGTCACGTGCAGTTCCTCTGCACTCCTGATGGCAGTATAACCGTCTGCGTCTGGTGTGTCAAGCCCATTGAACGGTGAGCCCTGAAGGGTCAGGTTGGGGCTCAGGCCTCCTGCAGGGATTTGGGGGGTCAGAAGTACAATTTTGGGAGCTGAATCCAAGAAGCTCCAGGCTGTGCTCCTTTGAGGACCAGAGCCCAGTGACCAGGGTCTTGAAGGCAGGAACTAGCTGCAGAAACTGAAATCCTTCCTCAGTCAATGTAGAGAGTTCCAGGAAGCTGGGCTTTGCTCACCAGCAGTGAACTGTGGAGTGGGGGGTGGGAGGGGCAGCAGGGGCCATGGTGATCTAGGCTGGGGAGGCAGGGTGTGCCCCACAGGTCTGCCTTAAGCTGCACAGACTTGTGGATGTGTCCCCCAACGAGGCCAGGCTCGGCTGAGCTTGGAAGGTTCCTAGCCAGGGGCAAGTGGCCAGACAGGGGCAGAGCTTCTGCAGAAGGTAGGGCAGGCACCCCAGAGAATTGACGACTGGAGCAGTGAAGCGCAGAGCGGACAAATGTGTTTCTATAGGCCTCTTAACGAGACAAATGAATGGGGGCCCTGGCCTCTGAGGGAGCCGAGGGAAGGGGGGGCGGAGAAGCAGCTGCCAAGAGTTAGCCCATAGGCCTAGTATCCGTGCTGAGTCAGCTCCAGTGGACCTGGCCTGGGGCGCTGGAGCCTTACTCCCAGGGAGGTCTGTGGGCCAGACCTGGTCCTGAGACGGGGAAGTAGTTCCTGATGATGTGGGATGAGGTTCCGGGCCGGGCTGCGAGTGGCCTTCCGAGCCCCACCCCCTCTCCCCCTGTACCCAGCCTGGGCGGACTCGGAGACTGCCACAGCGTGCTGTATGGCCGGAGCACCTGGGTGATTTCCTGAAAGAGGGGTGGTCAGAAGGGCGAGTGGGATCTGCTGATTGGGGGCTGGGGGGATGGCGGCCGGGGGATCGCCATGAGGGGAGGTTGATAGGAAGAAACAGGAATGGCCCAGGCTTCTCCGTGGAGCCAGGAGCTGAGGAGCTTCTAGGAGAACCGGCCCCTTCCAGTCCCCAAAGAGCACAAGGCAGGGCCACCGGACAGGGCGCAGGACCCTCGATCGCGCCTGGGGCCTTGCAACCATCAGACTGGAGGGAGCGGCAGGTGGGGGCCTGAGCAGCAGAGCCTGTATGCTGTCTTGAACACCAGCCTCCTTCCTGCCCTGGCTCTCCTGCTCAGGAGCAGGAAGGACCTGCTGGCCTGTCTAGACTCTGCCCTCTCTGTGGGACTTCCGGCACGTTTGCTTTCTCTCTCCAGGCCTGTTTTCCTATTGCGCAATAGGGCAATCACACCTACCGGAAGGGTTATCTGAGGTCATCTGGATGGGGCACCTGGCACCTAATCTACATGCCCTCCTGGAGGCTGACCTGGGGCTCACCGAGTATCCCCCAGGGACCCAGGGTTGTCTCTGAGCAAACCCCCTCCGAGGTCACCAGGAACAGTCACAGGAGCCAGCGTTAATGAGTCCCCAGCTCATTAGGCTGTTCAGGGCCTGGGAAATCCGCTCTCCAGGAGCTCCTGCCCCGCCCCGCCTGCACCAGGCTGCTCTCCGCTTCCGCCGTGCTGTTTGCGTGCAGACGTGGAAGTGTTCCTCAGGGAAGGCACAGAATAGCAGCCAGTCTCCCCATGGAGGAGCCTTGGAGGTGGCTGTCCCCCAGACTGGGAGGGTGTGGGCCCTGCCAGGACAGAGTTCTGGGCGTACCGTGGGGACCTGCTGTCCAAAGGGCTGTGCCACCATACCCAGTGCTGGACGAGGAGGAGCCAGAGCGGCCTGCTGGAGCCATGCCCTTCGCTCTGGGCAGCAGCCTGGGTGGAGCAGGTAGCCACAGCCTGGAAAGGAGTGTGGCCTGAGGCCCCTCCCCGAGTGCCCAGGCAGCCCCCTGTTGGCCTAGATCTGGAGGTTTTGTTCAGACCCTCACTGAGCAGCACCAGGCAGGGGGCTAGAGGTGAGCAGGAGCCGGTTCCTGCCAGTCTGTCCAGAGCGCTCCAAGCACTGGGCAGTGAGACTGATGGAAACGCCAGTCTGGAGGTGCAGTCTCCTCGCAGGGCCCAGCAAAAGGCAGGGAGGCGCAGAAGGCCCGGCCCAGTGGGAGTGCTGTGCTTGACCCCCAGTAAACACACTAACAGCGCTCCTCCCCAAGCAAGTACAGGATGAGCCTTAGAGAGTGGGCCCCTGTGGGGACTGGGTCTGCAGCAGGGGGTGTGGTCCACAGTTTAGGGGGTGGGGGCGGGCCTCTGGGGCCAGGCTGAGGCGGGTTGGCTTTGGTGCTGTCTGTGAGAAGCTTTCGAGATGGCGGGAGGACAGGATTGGAAAAGAGCAGAGGGTGAAGCCAGGCTGGGGAGGGGCCTACCCATCACCCTCTGGGCTGCACCAGGCTAGGGCAGCCCTGCTGGTCCTGCCTGGGTCTGTTGGGTGGGTGGGTGGTCTGAGTAGGGCACTGGCTCCACTCCAGCTTCCAGGGGTGAGGGGGCGGGGTAACCCTACCTCCTCATCAGCCTCAGGCCTTGGGCACAGTCCAGCCTCCACAGGCCTCTCCTCCCCACCTGCTCAGGTTCTTTGTTTGGTGGGGAGGCCCCACCCCCTGGCCCGTTCCTGGGCATTCTGGTTCAGCAGGTTCTAGCCTCTGGTTTCTGCTGCTGACACAGAGAGGCAGAAAGGTGGAGGGGCACTTTCTCCAGTTTCTCTTGTGGGGCGGTAGGAGGTCGGTCCTCCAGTGTGTGAGGGACCTCGGTCTCCATCCTCCTCTGGCCGCCCTGTGTGAATTCATTCCTTCCACACATGCCAGGCACTGGGCAGGGCAGGAAGCTGGGCAGACACGGGCTCTGCCCAGGGTTATTTTCCAGGTGGGGAAGTAGCTATTAATCTCCAAATAAAATTGGGAAAAGTCATAAGCACGCACACACATTCATAACCGTGACTACGTCCAGGGAGTTTTGGGAAAGCTTAAGACCAGGAACTGAACTAATGGGGGAGGCGGCTCAGAAAGGCATTCTAAGGAAATGGGGTTTAAATGGAGATCAAATGGGTGAGTGAATAGGACTTAGCAGGTGGAAAGGCTGCCGAAGAGGTTTTTGACCATAGGATTCCTGTGCAAGGGCCCTGGGGCCACAAGGAACATGGCTTATTCAGCATCAAAGCCAGGGCTGGGGGAAAGTGGTCAGGGCAGGATTGACAGCACTGCATCCAGAGTAAGAGAAGTTTTTGTTTTGTCCTGAGCAGTGGGAGACCCTTGGAGGGTCTTCATTAGTGGGAAAAGCTATTGTTCACTCTGGCTGGGGAATAGAGAATGGACTGGAGGGGCAGGGGCAGCAGCTTGTCAGGCCAGGGTAGTGTCCCAGTCAGGAGAAGATGGATTTCAGTGGTGGTAGATGCAGGTAGATTGTGGGGACTGCTTGGGGGCGGGGAGCTCCCTTGTGATAGGGGCCAGGAGACCCTCCCTACTGGAGTTGGAGGCAGCAGTCCTCTGCAAGGACCAGCTAAAAAGAGTGATAGCCTTTGCAGGCGACCGCCGGCAGAGAGTCTGGAACATCTTCCAAGGATGAGGCACGTCGAGGGGCCCCGACCCTCTGTCACTCCCGTGCCACTCTGCCAGGCGTCTGTGCCTCCCCTCTAAGACTGTCCCAACTGCGCCTTCCCCTGCTGCCCCGGCTGCTGCCCACTCCTCTGGGCCAGCTGCCCCTCTTCCTCTATGGGTTCTCTAGGGAGGAGTCAGATGGGCCCTGGAGTTCCTCCTCCTCCTGCCTGGCACCATCCTCCAAGCACTGTCTCTCTCCAGTCCCCTAACCTTCTGAGCTGCTGTGTCCTCGTCTATAACCTGGGGATGTTAATACTAGCACCTCATGGGGTGGCGTTGAGATGAATAATGTCAGTTGGCAGTGAAGGCTGCCCTCACTGTAGGTCCACCCCGTGGCAAGCCTGTGCAGGCAGTTTGCAGACCTGCACGCATTCCGCCCACATAGACCTGTGAAGTGGGACTCTCCTAACACCGTTTTGCAAATGAGAAAATGGAGCCTCAGAGATGGTGGGTGACCTGCATATACTAAAGACATAGCTCCCCAGAGCCCACTGGGCCTTGGGGTGCTCAAAAAAACTCATTGCCATCAAGTCACTCCCAACCCATGACCTTCCAGGACAGGGTAGAACAACCCTTGTGGGGTTTTGAGTCTGTATCTCTTTCCAGGAGTAGACAGCTTCATCTTCCACCCTCGCAGAGGCTGGTGGTTTCAAACTGCTGACCTTGAGGTTAGCAACCCAACAACTAGCCATTCTGCCACCAGGAAGGTGGACTTCCTGCCCTGCAGCTTTAACCACCACTGCCCACATTAGTGGTCACCTTGGTCTGTGCTCTATCTGCTGGTTCCTCTTATCCACCTGGATCAGCACCCTCTCCTCTATTGCTGGCTCCCTCCCATCTGCATTTCAACATTGATCTCTCTCTCTCTCTTTTTGAAGTGTTTATTGTAGTTGGGTGAAAGTTTACAGAGTGAATTAGCTTTCCATTCAGCAGTCTGCACATGTTTCTTGCAATTCCCTCCTCTGCTCCCTTCCTGTGCCCCTCCTGTCTTCTGAGCCTTGTTTTTTGGGCAAATGCTGATTGTGTGGTTTTGTGAGAAACAGCCACCCCCCCCCCACCCTCAGGTGTGATTGTTTACATTCTAGGCCTGTTTATTGTTTGGCTGAAAATGGGCTCCATTCCAGCCTCCAAAGGGCCACAGTCAAAAAGTTTCGTCAGTTTCTTCAGACCAGTAAGTCTGGTAGTGTGGTGGAGAGCTGCTGGGAAGAACCCCGGCGCCCCCAGATGTGTCCCTCTCCCATTGTTCTCCACCTCCATCCACCCCATGGCTCCATCCAGGAAGGTGACTCCCCTCTCCTTTAGCCCCCACCTAGCACCCTCAGAGGCCTAGACAGCTCAGCCCCTAAGCATCTCTGGACATCTTCCCAGGGACCTCCTAGTGTGATTCTAGTCAGAACGGTTGGTAGTAGCTGGACACCATTCAGATCCTCTCATCTCGATGCTGCGTTTCACCTGGGCTGTTAGCCCTGTAGACCAATTGCTTCCTTAGCTCTTTGGTGTCTCCTCTCTCTTCACTGCTCAGGTAGAAGGAATTAGTTGGCTGCATCTTAGATGACCACTGGCAGCAAGCTTTTGAGACCCCAGTCTCTCTCTGCACCAAAGTTGCTGTCATTGTTCGGTGCTGTTGAGTCTGTCCCGGCCCATATCGACCCTGTGCCCAACAGAACCAAGCACTGCCCGGGCCTGCACCATCCCCAGAAGGGTTCCTGTGCTCCAGCCCATTGTTGCAGCCGCTGTCTCCGTCCGTCTGTTCAAGGGATTCCTTTTTGTTTGCTGCCCCTGTACTTTTTAGCAAGCTTGATGTCCTTCTCCAGGGACTGGTCTCTCCTGACAACATGTGCAAAACATGTAAGGCTCACCATGTAGAATGTAGAATCTTCTCTGTGGACTGTGTTCATGCCGCAGTGGACCTGGATGTCTCCTGAGACGATGGTCCCTGGCCGTCTTGGCCCAGTGACTTACCCAGTGAGAGTGTTTGGAATGCCGTGTGCTGTAGCGACCCTTGGATGTAGATTGGCAGCACCTGTAGGGCCATCTTCTGCCAGAACGTGCTCTGCTGACGGCCACAGACGTCTTCTCTTTTCCTGTGTGTTCAGCCTGCATGCCAGCGTTTGGCTCTGCTCTGAGGTGTGGCTGGTTGTTAGGGCACAGTCCGCAGCACCGTGTTTACCTTTTTACCCTTCGGCACCTTCCAGCAAACTCGCCTGCCGTGGTCATGTGCTGTCAACATAGAGCCTCTTAAGAAAAAGAGAAGCAACACATTTGAAACCTCCAGCCCCAGCCAGTCTCCTCACTGCCACACTCGGCTCTACCTCCCCACCCCACGCCCTCCCACCGGCCACTGACCCTGCTCTGAGCAAGGTCCCCGACAGCCCCACATGAGCAAGCAGCTACGTGCCAGGTGTCATGTGGCTCAGCTTTCTGGCAGTAGCTGCCTGTGTGACCTTGGCCCTGTGACCTGACCTCTCTGAGCCTGTCACCTGGGGATACCACGATGAAGGACTAAATGAGTTCGCATGCATGAAGTACCTGGCACAGGGTGGGTGCCCCCGAGGGGTTTTGAGCCAGAACCAGGCCAGGCCCGAGGGCACTGAGCAGGTGGTCTGAAAGGTCATTTCTCACGGTATCAGCCCTTCCTGGGGCTGTTCGTTGGTCTGACTAATCGGCAATGGATCCGCTGTCGGGATTAATGAGGTGTTGCTATGTCTCAATGAAGCTCAGCTTCTCGGTCTCATGACCCTGGGCAGTGGGGCTCACTGGATAGGAGGTGCTTGGGACTCGGGCCCCGTGCGCAGCAGGTGATGTGGGTGTGGCGAGTACAGCATCTGCACCCCTTCCCCCACCTCCCTGTGGACACTTTGGGGAGACAGCCAGGCTGTTTAGAAGGCAGTAGCCACGTCAGTGGGGGCAGGGGTGGGGTGGGCAGATTTACAGGAAAGCATTCACCTGGGAAGGCGTCCAGAGATGCTTAGGAACTGGAATGTCTAGGCCTGTGAGGCTGCCACGGGGGTGGGGTGGGGGGGCAGTTGTAGGAGAGGGGAGGTGCATTCCTGGTGGAGGGAGGTACCATCTCCAAGGTACAGAGGGGTGGGGGTGGGGGCAAACCTAGGGGAGCTGGGCCCCTCCCAGCAGCTTTTCATCAGGCCTTTGTCCCAGAGCTTGGAGTTAACCGGGAATTCTAGACAGGCTCCAGTGTTGCCAGACCCAGAACATCTAAGTTCAGATCTGGACGCTGTGTTATGCGGGCAGATCCTTTAACTTCTCTGTGCCTTGCCCCGAGGCAGTGACAGAAAAACAAACCTCACCGCCATCAGGCCAGTGCGACACACAGGCACCCTAGGGTGGGTAGAGCCGCCCCTGGGAGTATGCGAGGCCGTAACTGTATGGGAGTAGAAAGCCTCCTCTTTCTCCCGAGGAGCCACTGGCGGCTTCAGACCGCTGACTATGTGGTGAGCAGCCAGTGCATAACTACTGAGCTACCGGGGCTCTATATTTGGTAGTGATAGCTTCCATTTATTTGTTTGGAGGGGAGTGGGGCAGTGGGGAGGTAAGGTAATCTGTGAGAATTCTTGCTTTGGGTGGGGAGACCTGGCTAATGGACCTCATGCCCAGCCACCACCCATGGGCCAGCGGAGGTTTGCATTTGGCTGTGAAGCTGAACAGGTTTCAGACTAAGTCTAGGGAGAAAGGCCTGGCGGTCGACTTAGGAAAAACCCTGTGGAAGCCAGTTCCTACTTGGTTCTTGGTACATAGGGTGCCAGGTGTAGGCCCGCTTGGTGGCAGCTAACAACAGCTACCCAAAGGTTGGGAGTTCCACTCTGCCCAGAAGTGCCCTGGAAGAACAGCCTGGCAGTCTGCGTATGGAGTTCACACACGCTTGATACTGGCTGGCACACAGTAAGCGTTGCGTGAGGGTTAGGGACAATTGTTGTTTCCTCTGTAGGCTTTTCTAAGGAGTCCCACGGGCATAGTGGATTGCAAGTTGAGCTCCAAACTGCAAGGTCAGTAGTTTGAGTCTAACAGCCACTCGTCAGGGAGAAAGGTGAGGCTTGATCCTCCTGTAAAGATTCACAGTCTCAGAAACCCAAAGGGGCAGTTCTGTTCTGCCTTGTAGGGAAACTATGAGTTGGAATTGACTCCAGGCAGTAAGGTAGTTGGTCTAGGCCTTTCTTACCCAACCCCTACCCCCAGTGACCACCACCTACAGTCTGTAGGTGGCCATGTCTGCAGGCACCACGTTGTGTGATTAGCCCTTCTGTCTCCATCTTTTCCAGGCAAGCCTGTCTTCATTAAGGTCCCTGAGGACCAGACCGGGCTGTCGGGAGGAGTGGCCTCCTTCGTGTGCCAGGCCACAGGGGAGCCCAAGCCACGAATTACTTGGATGAAGAAGGGGAAGAAAGTCAGCTCCCAGCGCTTTGAGGTGTGTGCCTGAGTGGGAAGGGGGCAAGTGGGGCTGGGTCTGCCTGCTCGGGTCTGGCCCTGCATCTTCTCTCAACATTCTCCCTGCCCAGGGGAGGAATGCTCACCTTTTGAGCAGACCCCCATTCCCCAAGCAGGCTGTGATCACCCATCTGTCTTCCGGCAGGTAATTGAGTTTGATGATGGGGCAGGGTCAGTGCTACGGATCCAGCCGCTGAGGGTGCTGCGAGACGAAGCCATCTATGAGTGCACAGCCACCAACAGCCTGGGAGAGATCAACACAAGTGCCAAGCTGTCTGTGCTGGAAGGTACGTGCCAGGAGCGACGTAGGCAGGCCCGGTGGTGTGTGGTGAGAGCTCGCCAGCCCTGGATCTGTGTGCATTGGCAGGGAAGAGGACCAGCGTTCCAGGGTCGGCAGTGGCCAGTGGGGCTATCTGATCTGGCCTGGGTTTCGCGACTCGTGCCAAGGCTGGCTGTGGGCGAGGTGTCCGAGTTCTCACTGGGCAGGACCTCGGGCCTGACTCGGGGTGCGGTATGATATGCAGTGGGTTCCAGGACTGGTGGCAGTGGATCTGATGTACCTACAGGAGCCTGGCTGGAGGCCGCTATGAGTGAAGGCCCTGGGCTGGGCTCTGTCTCGGAACCTGGTGCCTCCTCTCACTTGGTGGCTCTTCTGTCCACTCACAAGCACTCCCTGATGCTGCCTTCAAGTCCAGAGGGTCCTGTGACTGAGGGCCCTACCTTTAATGAGTCAAAGTCTCCACTACGTCCAGCAGAGGGGCAGGCACAAAGGGCTGCAGAGAGGAGGAAGCCAAGTCTAACGACAAGTGGGAGCTGGTAAGAATGCAGAGGACGAGGCAGAAGGCACAGCATGTGCCAGGGCTAGAGGCAAGAGCAGGTGGGGCTTTCAAGGTACCCCAAGTTGTTCCACTTGTTCAGGGAAGCAGGGGGAGAACAGCAGGAAGCAAGACAGCCATTTCCCCTGAGTCTGAAGGGCAGGCGGCACAGGGCCAGGCTGAGGACTGGACGCTTCCTGAGGCCTGGGATCAACCAATGGACTCAGTGGGGGTGGGGGGGGGGGGTTTGGTGAGAGCCAGCCATGATGGGCTACTTACCAGAAGAGATACCTGTTAAAAACAGGGCCCTGGTGGTGCTCTGTGTCCTCCTTTTTGCAACTCCCCTATCTGTTCACTGTCAAAAACTTGAAAAGTGTCAACAAACACATCAGGGAGAAAAGAAAATCTGTTGTGTTGGTCTGGGTAGACTAGAGAAACAAATCCATGGACACACACGTGTATAAGAAAGAGGTTTATATACAAGAGCAATTGAACATTGAGAAAACATCCCAGCCCAGTCCAGTTCAAGTCCATAAGTCAGATATTAGCCCATATTTCAGATATCAATCTGAAAAGTCCTCTTCAGACTCACGAAACACATGCAATGACGCCGAATGCAGAAGATCAAAGGCCAGTGGGTAGAAAGTATTTGGGTCCAGTGGCATTGTAAGCATCTCAGTGCTGGCACTGAGTCTCTCTGTGGCTTCTCTGACTTCCGAGGTCTGTTTGCGTCCATGTGGCTTGTCTTCTGCAATGTCTCCCAGGGAGTAACAGAGAGAGGTGTCTTCCGCCTCCAAGGAGGAAGTAGCAGATTTCCCAGAATCCTCAGGGGAAGGCCATGCCCACAGAAGTCTCATTGGCTGTCTCCAGATTGACAGCCCAGACTCCTACGCTCTTAATCCTTAAATGAACACCAGATTCGGTGACTGCCACACCTGTAATCCTGCCTCCGTTGTTGACAGTTGGTGCTACTCTCGCAGTCTGTGTTCTGTACCTGGAGTTCCTGGGTGGTGCACGTGGTTGATGTGTTGGCTGCTGATTGACAGATTGTGGGCTCACGTCCACCCAGAGGCACCTCAGAAGAAAGGCTCGCCAGTCTGCTTCCCAAGAATCAGCCGTGACAAACTTCACGGACCCGTGGGGCTGCCCTGAGTTGGTGGCACTGGATGGGACAGTAACTGGTTTGAGAGCTGTCGTCGTTCTGTCTGTGTCAGGAGCCTGGCCTTAGTGGCACAACAGTTCGGCACTCAACTGCTAACCAAAAGGCTGGCGGTTCAAACCCGCCAAGTGACTCCGTCAGAGAAAGGCCTGGCCCGTCTGCTCTCTCACACGAGGTCACCAGGAACTGAAACAGATTGGGAGCCGCTGACACCCAACATCGTCTCAATGAGGGGGCTTCAGAAAGTTCATGGAAAATTCAATTTGTTTTTAATTCCATTTCTTCGCAGTCTTTTTGAAGCCCCCTCATTGATATACAATAAAATGGAATCATGCGATTCATAGACTGCTGCTTGTTTGTTTCCCCCTTAAAATGTTGTGACCGTCATCTCGTCATTAAATCTCCCTCTGCTTCATGGTTTCTAGTAGCTGTGGATAAATGGCCATATGCAAGTACCCTGATTTGTGAAGCCCTCTCCTCATTGCATATGTGCCGTTCTCAGGAGCCCTGGGAGCACTGTGGGTCAGGTGTTGGACTGCTAACCACAAGACGGGGGGTTCAAACCCACCAGCTGCTCTACGGGAGAAAGATGAGACTGCCATCTTCCAGATTTGCTGTCTTGGAAACTTGATCTGGCATCGCTCTGAGTCAGAACCGGCTATATTGTGCGTATGCATACGGCGCTCACTGTCCTGATTGTCTTTGTTCCAGATTTGTGGAAGTGGAATTGCTGGTCAAGGGTCACATGCATTTTAAACGTTTCCGTGTTTCCAGAAAATTGTGTCTGTTGAGGTCTCCCCCGACCCCCAGCCCCCCAGGCAGGGCATAGGAGGACCAACCTCTTACATACTGTATTTATTTCTTTCACACATGCCTACTAACAATGGGAATTATCACCAGAAAAGAAAACTTTGCCAAGCTTATAGGCAAAAAAGCTGGCATGTAATTTCTTGATGTAATTTGCATTTGTTTGATTACGTGAGCTGTCAAGCATCTCTTCACTGTGGCTGTTTGTACGCCCTGGTTTTGTGTGTTCACATGTGCGTCCCTGCAGGCAGGCACGTGCGCGCCTCTCCCATCTGCATCAGTGGGCACTACAGGACCCTCTTCCCCCTCTGCCCAGCCCCAGCCTTGTGGCACAAAGGGCAGTGAGGAGGGGTAGTGGCCTGGGTCCTGGACTCACTCCTCACTCACTGTGTGGTCTCTGGGAAGTGCCGGTACCCCTGAGTCGCCTGCCTCCCGTCAACAGGGATGTAACAGCTACCTGCAGGCTGGTGTGGATTTAAGCACTTCTCAGATTCCATCGTAAATGGTAGTGCTGGTGGGCTGGAAGCTGCCCATCCCAAGACCTAGGTGTGAGAGCTGGCCTACTTAGGTTACATGCTGATAGGCACCCTTTTGAGTGGTCCTCCCTCCACCCCACACTCCCCTTCAGCAGAGACTGACCTTTGGGGCCAGAGCCTGGAGGACAGGCTGTGAGCTAGAATCACAGATGGCTTCCTGCTCTCGGGCTTCTCTCTTGACACCCCTGACCTAAGTTTCCGTACTCCTTACCTGGGGACAAGTATTTCCACCCTGCCTTACCTCCTGTTGGCATCTGTCCCAGCAGAGAGCCATCTGCCCCACCCTGGCATTTGAGAAGTGGCCGAAGGGCCAGAACTATGACTCCTGCCCTGCGGAAACTTGCCTCAGACTCAATCAGAGAGAAGGAAACCACAAGTCAAACCCATGGCCGGTAACCCAAGTCCAGCTCCTGCCTGCCCCTGGGTCCCACAAAAGAAGGCCCAGCAGTGAGAGCGCTTGACTCTCTGCGGAGCGTGCTACTCTAACTCTCCCCACCAGCCAGCAGGCTGGGACCATCAACCTTCCCGTTGTAGCCATTCACAGACTGTGGGCCCCTCCTCCCCCGGAGCTACTCCCCGTACCCCTCTTCCCCAGCTCTGACCCTAACACTAAGTCTGTGGGTCCTAGGGGCTCTCCTCCCCCACCTTGTCCTTGGCAGCTTTATCTTTTAAAGGCTTGAGGCCAGTGAGGGTCTTTCAGGCCCAGAGGTGTGAGGGCATCCAGACTGGCCAGGGGTGGGAGGGCGTCCTCTTATTTTGGAAGTATCTTCTTGGAGGAGGGTCTCTGAGCAGGAGCCTGGGGCGTGGGGACTTCTAAGGAACTGGGACGAGGGGGCAACTCCCTGCCCGGTCCCGTGCACCCAGTGTAGGATAGAACCCTGGGCCTGAAAGAGCCCCTCCTACCCTTGAAAGGGAGCACCCGGAAGACGGAATGCTGACTAACCATATTGGGCTGTGTAACCTTGACCAGCTCTGGGCATGGCAGAAGGGAGTGGAGCCAGAGAAAAACAGCCCAGACCCGCCCCCCACTCCCACCCTGTGAAGCCCTGGAAGGCTGGGGGGGTATGCTGAGCACAGGAGCAGGGTGAGCGGATAGTTTGACCAGGGTTCTGCGGAGGAGCTGGGGGAGAGCCAGGCCATTTCTGGGAAGACCACGAGGTCTCGGGGTAAGGAGAGGATGAACACTTGGACACAGGGACTCCAGAGTTCACCCCTTACCTGTGCCACACACGTGGTAGGTACTCCCAGAGGTACACGTGTTTGTGCACATGCTCAACACATGGGCCTCCTGGCTAAGAAACCTGCACCCCTACAGGAAGCCCAGACATGCAAGTCTAGGGGGGTGCCACCCACCCTTGCCAGGCCCAGCTGCATTCCCATGTGGGTCCCTGTCCCAGGTCCCTGCTCCACCACCCACTCCTGCTTTCTCGCCTTTTGCAATGACTGCCCCGCCCCCGGCGGGCATACAGTGGGGTGCCCAGCACACACTGGCTGGGTGAGCCTGTCCTGAGCCGAGAGGGAGCACAAGGCCCCGCTGCCGCCCATCGTTCCTGTCTGAGTGGTAATTGAAGCCATTAGCGCGGCAGCCTCTCCCTCACTGCCGGGTAATGGCAGGAAAAGCTCTTCTCGCTCTGCACTCTTGAGGCGGCTGAATCACTCCCCCTCCAACCCGCCTGCCACTGAGACTGGGAATCTGACATTTTCCCTAATGGGAGGGGCAGTGGGGGGGGGGGGAGGCAGGCCTGGCCTTTCTCCCTGGAGGTTTGGGCACTCCATCCAGAAGAAGGTCCTGGACACCCCCCCCCCACCCCTCCAGCCGGAGGTGGATGCCAGACTGCCAGCAATGTGGGCGGGGCACTGGTGGCTCTGGTAGATTCTGGAAGGGGCCAGGCAAAGACCACCACTGAGCAGGAGTGGACTGTCTCTCTGACTTTGTTCGGGGGGCGGGGGGGGGGCAGTGTTTGAGGGCTCTGTGTCCAGAGGCCATCCTTGCCATGTGGAGGGCACTGTAGAACAGGCAGCGGGAGCAGATGGAGTGTGAGGCAGGCAGTGTGTTAGGTGCCTGGTGTTGAGCGGATAGCGGGGAGGGGGGGTGTGCAGCCACTGTGTTTGGAGGGTGTATGCTTGCGTGTGGGCTTGTGAGATGTTACGGTGTGGACAGCAGGTGGTGTGTGCCTCGCAGCCCTGTGTGTGCGCGTATGCACGTGCACAGCAGGTGGTCGGCACCTTGCATGCCGTGTATGCAGTAAGGGGTGTGTCCGCATGCAGCTGGAGCGGTGTGTGTGGAGTCATTCAGACACTGGTAGGAAGTCAGAGTGCCGGGCCAGGTTCATTGTCTCTGGGACCCCACAGGACCCTTGCTCAGAGTTGCTGGTCAGCAGGAGGAACCTCTGTGCAGTGGGGCCAAGTGGGCTGCTGAACAGGCCCCAGGCAGTGTCAGGAGTTAGGCTGTTTCAAGTAGGGCTGCTACCCCAAACCTTGTAATGCCCTCCTCTACCAAACCCAGGTTACCTTTTACCTGTGTCCACCTGGCCTTGGTGGTTGCTAACTGACCAGAACTACACTTCCTTTGACTCCTGAGCTCAGGAATTCAGATACCTGCAGAGACTCTCTTGCTCTGCGTCCTCGGGGCAGGCTCTGGGCAAGCGGACATTGGTCAGCCCAGAACCCTGGGTTCTTCTGTGGCTCTGCACTCAACTAGCTTTGGGACCTGTGGGGTAGTGAAGGACCTCTGGAGACCCTCTGTCCCCAGTCCCTTCAGTAACCACTCAGGGGACATGAGACCTAGTAGGCAGGTTTGGCGCGGGGCTGGACCTGGCACAGGGATCCCATGGGCTCTTGTATTTGCTGATTGAAGGGTGTTTCCCTGGGAGTCATCGCCCCTTGTTCTAGCCCCCCCTTCCCCTGGCCACCCTGTCCTACCTTGTGGTGGGATGAGCTGGCCCTGCCTGGTTCCCGGCCTACCTCAGGGTGAGGGAAATGGACGCAAACGCTGCCTTATAGACGGAGGCACCCCAAGTGCAGGAGGCACCCTTTCCTGGAGCCACGTAGACGTCTAGGTAGTTTTACCACCTCCTGGGTTTGCACCTGGAAGCCAGGCCTGCCTCTACTTCTCCCTGGGCCACTGAGGCACAGAGCTGGTTCAGACCCAGTGGCATTCAGGACCATGCCGACAGAGGAGGCCCGACAGCCTGTTGCTGCAGGGTTCTAAGCCCTGGGCATGGGGATGGGAGGGATCAGGTAGCGGGGCACTGTAGGGAGGGCCTTAAAGTTCTCAGTGCCTGGCATGTCCTCATCTTTTAAGCTCTGATCTGCCTTCCAGGGCCCAGTGGACTCTATCCTGAGTGGGTCCTTCTGTGGAGCAGGCAATACTCCAGCTCTTTTGCTAGCTGTGGACACTGGGGCCCTTCCACATGCCCAGCTGGCCCCTCCCTGCTGTGCCAGCCCCTCCTCCCCCCTGCTCACCCCCGCTCTCCTCTAGCCTCAGACCCACAGTGGCTTTCGGAACTAGCATCCTCCCTGCTGGCCAAGGGGGAGGTTTTTAATCGCCAGGCTCAGGACATTTGGGAGCCGTGGGAAGATTTCACCTGGACAGCCATGTGGTCAGAAAGGTTCCTGTGGGCCCTGCCTAGAAGGGAATGGGGCAGTACTGGCATTTGGGAGGTCCAGGGGAAGGGGCCGGTCGATACAGGTAATGGTGGGGGGGCGACTGGAACTGTTCAGTAGCCATAGGCAGCCGGCTGTGTGTTGCCTCCGCGGTCAGATAGAGAGCTGGTGGCACCGTGCTCTAAGCTCAGACCCAGGAGGAAGGGGCCAGGTGGTGAGCTGGGTTAGAACTCTGTTGCGTCAAGTGTGCACAGGATCCCAAGGGATTGCCTTGGTGTTCCAGGCAGACTCCTGGAGAAGGCAAATGTCTGGGTATTGGATCCAAGGGGGGGGAGAAAGCTCTTGGATGGAGCCTCAGGAACAAACTGGGAATGTTAGGAGGAGGCGGTGTCAGGGAGATGCCAGTGGTCAGTGAGTGGGGTGCTGGCGGTGAGATCAGGCAAGATGAGCCCAGCCGTGGCCTCTGGGCTTCACATCTGGTGTTAGCGGAGACCTGGGTGGTGGTCTGTCAGGCAGGGGGCTGCAAAGCTAGTGGATGCTGTGGCTGTCCACAGTGACTGAGGGAGCAGGGCCTGAACCTAGGAGGCTGGTCAGTGGATGGGGGGGAGGACAGTGCCAGCGTGGGCTGGTGAAGCCAGAGTGTGTAGTGGGGGGTGGTGCAGCCAGGGGATGGCCCCAGGTTCCTTAAGTGTGTGTGGCTGAGAGGTTGAATAGGAGGGTGGGGCTCAGGGAAGCCCTGGGGGGAGCAGGCAGCAGGGGGGCTAGTGGTTGCTGCCGACAGGCCCCAAACAGCTCAGATTCAAAAACAAAACAGGCTTTTAAGATGCCAAGTTTGATGAAATCTGAGTGCTGGAAGAGGTGGGAGTTTTCTCTTGGAAAAACAGCTGAAAATTGAGACTGAAAGCTGCGAAGGGAGATGGGCCCTGGGCTCCCAGCCTCCCTTCCAGCCTCGGAGCCTGGGGGCTGGGCTCTTGGGCAAGGTCAGGAGGCACCTTGCTGGGGGTGCCCTCGCCCCAAGCCTGCTCAGGAAGAGGCAGGGTTGAGCTGGCCTTGGTTTTCCTCAGTGCACACAGGCCTCGGGGAGCAGGCCCTTCCACCACCCACGAGGTCCCTTCCTGCATTGGCTGTTTGTGTCTCGGCATTGGTGTTTCCCTAACTGCGGGTCTGTACATGTGTGTGCTCTTGCTCTGCAGGCACAGGCCTCTGGATCGGCCTGCTAAGCCAGCTTTCCACAGGTGCTTGTCACTGCAGGTGCCCCGCCACACGTACATGAGGGTTTCTCTTTTTGCACCTGTCTCCTTCCGCACATATACTATGTGTGTCCCTGGCTTTGCATGTGTCTAGGTGTCTGTATGTTTGGACAGGGTGAGGCCAGGCTCACAGATGGCACCACCCTAGGGAGCGTGTGCATGTGTGTGTGTGTATGTGTGTGGTGCCAGTGTGCCTGTACATGCACAGAGACGCCAGGAAGCTGACTAAGTGGGTGAGGAGGTCAAGCTGACAGACGGTGCTGTCCGCCCAGGGACCCTGCAAGGCGTCTCCATCTGTCAGCCTCCCTGGTGCAGCCCCCTCCCACTGGCCCAGGCGCCTCCGGGCATCCCAGGCCCCTCAGAACAAAGGGCCCTATGTGTGCTTTGTACGGGCCTCAGTAGCCACCCTTCCTTCCCATCATTCCAGCAGATTCTTGGTCCAAGCTGACCCCTTTGTGCCCCGAGCCTAGTCTCCACCAGCGCCCCTGCTAGCCTCCTCACTGCCCACCGCACCCACTTACTGGACTCAACCTCCTCCAGGAAGCCATTATGATAGGAGGAGAAGAGGCAGGCGATCCAGTTCCCCCACTGCTGTGGGACCTCAGCCCCCTCTCTGAGCTCCGGGCACTACCCTTCCTGCTGCCTCTGCCCAGTGCGAGCAGCAGGACTTTTCTGGAGAGAAACATGGGGACACTGCTGTGATATCTGGAGACCTGGGCAGTTCAGCACAGAGCCATTCCTGCCCATGTGTGCCCACCACGCGTACACTCAGACATGTGTGTTCCCAGTGCTCCTGCAGACCAGCATTCTCCAGACAGGCATAGACACTTGGCGTCACTGGTGGCCACCCCCTCCTGGACTCTCCTATGAGGACTTGGGACTGGCCTCACTCAGTCACTGCACTGTGGTCGCAGAGGGATGGCACCCCAGCTGCATGACAGTATGGGGGGAGGTCCCCCAGAGTTGAGAAGGGAGGACGTGGGGGGGCACGACAGCACCACCTAAGAGGGATGGGAGGGGCGGCTCCAACCTGGACTATGGATGAGTGTGCGCGCGCGGCCCCTTCTGCCTGGGCTTCCTCCTCTCCACCGTTACCATGGTTACTGGGTGGCCTGCAGGGGGAGGGACCATCATCCCCTCGAGTTCTGTCAGCCCCTCCATCCACAGGACTTGTGAGGGGGCCTCAGCGTTACCCGTACTTCCGGTTTTAGAACATGGGTGCATGTGGCTGTCCACATGTAGGAGACAACTCGGGTGCGCTTTGCACTAAACAAAAAGACAGCGACTTGTGCAGGGGTCTTTTCTGCAGTAGAGGTGGAGCTGCCGAGTTGGGAGGGGCGGAGGGCGTGGCATCATGGGAGGGGCTGAGTGAAAGAGGGCGGCGACGCTAGTCAGTGGCTCAGCTTCCCCAGGGATACCCCTCAGCCAGGTCTGCTACCTGTCTCACCCCAACCCCAGGCACGGGTTAGCCCTGTGACCTTGGGCAGGCTTCATCATCTCTAAAGCTTGGTAGCAGCTCATAGGGTTTGGGTAAAAAATACATCATTCTGTAAAATGTCTTTAACACAGCCGGTGCCTGTTGTTAGCAGCTGCCCAGTCAGTGTGTGTGGAATGGAACTGCTAGGAGTGTTTTCCAGGCTGTGACCTTTCGGGAACAGACTGCCAGCCCTTCCTTCTGAGGCACGTCTGGCTTGGTTCAACCAGCTGACCCTTGGGCTAGTTGTTAGGCACTTAGCCTTGCTTACAGTGCCTGTAATACAAATGGTCCATAGATAAGATGGTTAATCACTCCTATCTGTGCCTCACTTTCTCCCATTGGGCTAGGTTTGTTTGCAGTGACGACTGTGGCTCCAATTGGAGGGATTTGCCCTGGGCCTGAGTGATTCCCACAGGGATTCGGAAAGGCATGCGTGTGCCAGTCTGGTGCAGGGGTGCAGTTGGCAGCGGCACGCTTGGCCCTCAGACGGGCCAGACACACGGCAGGCATGGGTACACAGCTGCTGTCCTTGGCCGAGCCTGAATGTGCTGCAGGCCCCCTGGGGGCACAGAAGGAAGAGACCCCAGCAGGTCATCCCTGCGCGCCTGGAGCCCTCCTGCGAGACACACGTCCACTCCTTGAGGTGGCAGCATGGCAGCCTTCTGGGTTTTGCCTAGAAGCCTAGTTGGCACAAGGCACTGGCTTTTGGGTCCCGCTGTTTTATGGAAAGCTCTTAACACATGCCGGCTTGGGCCCTGGCGATGGTGCCTGGGGGATGATTGGAGCCAAGGACGGAGCCATTGAGGGCGAGATAATTGAGGGAAGAAAATTAATTGTCCTTAATTTGGCATAAGTCCCACAGACCTCCCCCGTGTCAGGAATTCTGAGTAGATTCTCGGGACATGGGGCTGCAGACACAGGTACTTCTTGCATGCTCCTTAATGAGGGTTTGATGGGTCAGATGGGGCCCACTGACTCCTGGGCCCCACCAGGGTGCTCAGCACTCCTACCGGGCAGGCCCGAGTGCTCCTTGCCATTGCTCAGGAGGGCAGGGCAGGCAGGACTGAAATTTGGAAGGAGCTAGATTGGCGCCCTGGTACTCTGGGATGGCTCTCGCAGCCAAGGTGGTGTCCCCAAGCTGTTGGGGAAGCAGGAAGGGCAGTCTTGCTGTGAAAGCAAGTAGCAGCAGGGCCAGAGGGAAGTGTCTCTCACTAGGTACATCCCCATGTCCTGCTTCCAGGTCGGCCTTTCTTGTCTAAGAGTCAGAGCATATGTGGGCCTGTGAACGGTCAACGAGATTCCCACTGCGTTTAACGTACGGGATTGATAGGGCTCCAGTTGGGAGGCGAGGCCATGCTGGGAGTCCTCCTGCTCTCTGGGCCCAAGACACCCCCAGTGGGGCCACAGCCTTCTTTCTCTGTGTGCCCCTGGGGCCTAGCAGCAGATCATGGGAATTCTGGCCCTTCCCTGGGTTTCTCCTCTCACCCCTGTAAGTCCCCTGGGTCTCTGAGTCTCCAGAGAGGGGCTACCTTCCTGCAGGCCTTGACGCGCTCCCCTGCCGAGGCTGCCTCGTGCCTTTTCCTTGGTAATGTTCCCACACACACCCCCAGCACTGGTCGAGGGGCAGGGAAGTGAGAGAAGAGTGCTGGCCCCACCTCTGTGAAGCCCAGTCATGCCAGTCTCCCCGCCCCCCTGGAAGATTGACAAAAGAGAGAACGTTTGCTTTCCCCCATCAGTTGTGGCTTTCACGGGTGGGTTAGTGTTGGTGACCGCCCAGGAGTGGAGTGCCGGGAAGGAGAGTCTCTCACGAGCTGGGGAAAGGTGGCCCCGGGTCCTGATCCCCATCCCTGCCTGTCCCCCGTCCCTTCCTGTACTACCGTCAAAAAAACACCAGCTAGGATCTGCTAGCACGGGTCAGTGTCAGACACTCGCATTCTAACAGCTGTGGTCCTGGGACCCTGCTCTACGGAGTCAAGGGGACACAGAGGACGGGCAAACTCTCCCGGTCCTCAGAGTAGTTGCTGGTGGCGAAGGGAGGCCCTGTTTGGTCTGGGTTTTGGCATGCAGGTTGTGCACTGTGGCTCTGTGAGGCTGGCCCACCTAGAGCTGCTGCTGCTGCTCATCCTGAGCCCAAAGCTGGGGGAAGCAGCCAGGTGGCGCTTCACCTCCAGTGTCTTCCTAGAAGCCCCAGCCTCCCCATGATTCCACTCGGTCCCCACGTGCTCAGACAGGGAATCGGGGCCGGCCGCAGCAGAGAACAGGTCCGGATCAACCTGGGCTCTGCCTGGGGGTGAAGCCGAAGGCCAGGTGCCAGGGCCGAGGGAACAGTGCAGACAAGAGTGAGGACGGCCAGTGTGGGGCCTCCACTGCGCTGTGGCGATTGCGCTACATGGGCTGTGGGCTCCCCACCCCGCCGTCCCTCTTCAGGGCCCAGAGAGATGTGTTGATGGACAAATGGATGCCTGCAGGTGGAGGCTTGGCTTCCTGGCACTCCCAACTGAGTCCTCTCTTCTGCACGAGTTTCAGGCTTAGACGTCGGATTGGGGCTGGGATTTATCGAAAGGGTCCCAACTGTCCCGGGAGTCCTGGGAAGGTGCCCACGGAGTGGCTGCCCTCACATGCATGTCTGCTCTCTGTCTGCAGAGGACCAGCTGCCCGCTGGCTTCCCCTCCATCGACATGGGGCCTCAGCTGAAGGTGGTCGAGAAGGCGCGAACGGCCACCATGCTGTGCGCCGCCGGTGGCAACCCAGACCCCGAGATCTCCTGGTTCAAGGACTTCCTCCCGGTGGATCCTGCCACCAGCAATGGCCGCATCAAGCAACTGCGCTCAGGTGAGGAGAGGCCGGGGTCAAGGGGCTGCACAGACATAGCTAGGAATCTTGTCTGACTAGATCCGAGGTTGGCCTCACCTTCCTTCGTCGGCCCTGAGAGCCTCGGGTGGCCGCAGGGTGGGTTGGGCTGGATCTGCTACAGGCCCCCCTGGTCCAGGGAAGACTCTGACATGGAGGGTTCATTGTGGACTGTGCTCTACCCTCCCCGGAGCGCCAGGCTCTTGGAGCCTTTGGGCAAGTCCTGCTCCTTACAGCACTGTGCCATCACAGCATGGGCAGGGCCCATGTGGAAATGTTGCTGTGGGTACTGGCCCTCCAGTGTGTCTCTAGACGACAGGGCCTGGCCCAGGAAGGAGGCCAAAGGTACCCGATTCATCAGCCTTCGAAAGGCTGGATCCTGGGGGGCCTTGCTGCCCAGCAGGGTGACTGCAGCCCTATCTCCTGGCCACCAGAGCCACCTGTCTCCTGGATGTTTCCGTCGTGGCAGCAGAGAATCCTGGGAGTGAGGCTGCTGCCGTGACCTGGCGGGAGGTGTCGCCCCGTTGATCGATCTGCCTGTGAGGCTCCCGCCAGGATAATTGATTCTGTTTTTGTGGGAACAGAGCAGGCGGGGAAGGCGGCTGGGCACTGGCAAGAGGCTGCACTGCGCATCTGCCACCAGCACGGGCTGGCTCCACAGACCTGCTCCAGAGGCTCCTGCCAGCCCTGGCATGGTGGGGCCTTGGGCAGGATGGGCAGCAGCCTCCTGAGCCTCTGCTGCCCCTCAGAGGTCGGCCTCGTGAAGAAGGAGATGGCTCGGGCCCTGCAGGCTCCAGAGACACCCCTGCCACTCCTTGGGGTGCTTGTCTCTCCCTGCCAACTCTTGCCAGTCAGACACCCCTGTGTGCCCGGAGGGAGGAGGGAGAGATGAGCTGCCCAGCAGGGGCAGGGTTCTGGCCCCAGCCACAGTCGCCTGAGACAGCCCTTGAAGTGTTAGCTCATTTAATTTAATTAAAACTCAACAAGATGGAGGCAGCTATAGCACAGTTAATTAAAACAGCCATAATCAAAGCAGGAAAGGGTCCGGCAGGCAGCGCTTGCCGCCACTGCTCGGCCCAGCCCTGCACAGCAGCCGGCACATTTGGGCTACTCCGAGTCTCCTCCCAGGTCCCTGGAGCAGCCCCTCGGGCAGGAGGGCGGTCCTCCCTGAAGGCCTGGATGCTCCCCAGCACGCCGCTGACCGTCAGCAGCTGCAGCTCCGGGAAGGGCCACTGTGGGCATGTCCGTTCATCAAGTATTAATGTGCGTGCTGTGGGGCAGGCCCAGCGCCACCCATTCACTCACTGCCTTGCTCCCTGCCCTCAGCCACTCAGCTACCCATCTCACTTTCCCTGGCCTCCCAGGGCCCTGGTCCTCCTGCTGGGCCTCCTCCAGTTGCCCTTGCTCCAGGTCCCTCACCGCAGACTCAGCAGTTTCAAACTCTGAGAGAAAGACGGATCTTGCTGCTCCTGTAAAACATTACAGTCTCAAAAAAAAAAAAAGTTAGTCTCGGGAACTCACGGGGCCAGTCTACACAGGCCTCTAGGGTCAGCATGAGTCAGAATGGACTGATGACAGTGAATGTGGATTTTTTGTGTCTTCCTCAGCCAGGGACCAGTGAAGCTGCCTGACTCTCCAGCATGCTTCACACCACAGCTGGCTCCTTGCCAGTGGCTTTACGTGACTCCACACCAGCAGCTCCTTCCCTCTTCCTGACCTTGTGCCACAGAGCGACAGCACAGTCCCTGTTCCCTCCCCCTGACCCTTCTGCAGAGGTCAGGGAACCGCATCCTCTTGACTGGTCGCCCACCTCTCAGATTGACCCCCTGGTTCTTGTCTTTGACCCCGAGAGACCCTGCCTGCCGTCTCCCCCCTTATCTGACGGCCGTTCACTGCCACTGCGACCAGGTACACAATCCTGAGCAAGGTGCACAAGGACCCTTCTTGGTCTCGAGTGGCTTGAGGCGCCTACGTGAAGTCCTGGGTCCCAGCTTTACCACTCACAGGCTCGGCTAAATTAGTTATCTGCGCTTCGGTTTTCTCATCTATAGAAAGAAGCTAATGGTGAAGACTAGGTAAGACAGTGGCAGCAAGAACTCTCCCGTCTGTCTAACTAGCCTGTCGTAGATGGAGAGCTTCTTAGCTTTTGCTTCCCCCACCCCATGCACTGGAACCTGCCAGGCCTAGCACAAGCAGGTGTCTCTGTGCCCTTGGTCCATGAATATACCCCCTCCAAACTTGGAATCTTATCCCTGTAGATACATGTCCACTTGTCCCCTGCTTTCCAGATCCACAGAGGACCTGTCTTGTACAACCTTTCCCGCCATGGGGAACTGTGGGTCGTGGGCCCGTGGACCAACTCCTGGGATAGATGGAGTGGCACCTGAGGGGCCTTGGTAATCCCAGGACTTTGCCTATCACTGCCCTCCCTGGCCCCTGGCTTACTCTCATCCCATGACCATCTAGCAGGGGCCTGGGGCTGTGGAGTGCAGGTGTTACCAGGACATCCCTTCATGGATTGGAGTCAGGCCCCAGGCACTTGGCCGTTTGCAGGGGCCCTTCCCTGTTTAATCATCTCCGGCTGTTTGCAAAGTGCTTTCTCACCTTAGGTTGCAGCTGCTTCTCCGGCAACCCCATGAAGCAGGCCAGGCTGTGCTTCTTGGGCCTGCTTTGCGGCTGGGTTAAGGGAGTCACCTGGGGTCACACGTGGAGACGAGGGTCTGGGAGCACTCTTGTGGGGTCACCCAGAGGCTTCCAGCATCATATCCTTGGAACTTGGGGGCCTCCTGAGAAGGAGCTGGGGTCCATTAGGACCCCACAGCACCATAGGCCCATCCTTATTAGCCCACTAGTACCCAGAACCCTTTGGGCATCCTGTGGCCTGGGCCACAGCACCCCTAGCCTGGGCTTGATCAATAGAGCAGAACCTGGGCAGGAGGACAGCTGCCAACATGGGAGGTCCTCTCAACAGACATTTCTCTCACTGCGACCAACCTGCTGCCCAAGTCCCAAGTGGACACTTTGAACTCAAGACCCAGGTGGGTCTAAGAGGAACGGGGACAGTCTCAAAGAGTCGTTGTCGTCGTTGTTAGGGCTATTGAGTGCGTACTGACTCACAGCGGCCCCGTGTCCGGGCCGAACGGAACACCACCCAGCCCTGCACCATCCTCACAATTATTCTGAAAATGTGAGCTCACCAAAGGGGCCACAGCCGATCCATCTGTGTGGGGTCTTCTCTTTTCATAGCCCTCTACCTGACCCAGCGTGGGCCCTTTCCCAGTAACTGGCCTCTCCTGATAATGCGCCCACAGTTTGGGAGACAAGCATCGGCGTCCTTGCCTCTGAGGAGCACTCTGCCGAACTTCTTCAAGACAGATCAGTTGGCTCCTTGGGGCAGTCCTTGGCACTTTTCCTTACTCTCCACGAGGACCACAGTTAAAGTATGTGGATTCTTCCTTGGTCCTCCTCACTCACTGGCCACCTTTCACATGCATAGCGGCCGTGGAAAATACCATGACGTGGGTCAGGTGTACCTCAGTTCTCAACGGGACATCCATTTCAACACTGAAGCGGCCTTGGGCTGCAGATGTAGCCAGCGCAGTGCACCGTTCTAGCTCCTGGCTGCTGCTTCCTGGAGCATTGCTTGTGGCTCCAAGCAAGTCAGCCTTGGCAACTCCCCCGTCTTGAAGAAAGTGGAAGTCCAATCACAAGGAACAGCGCGCGCCCCAGGGGAGCTGTCGTCGGCCCTCACAGCCGTGCAGTCCTGAAGAGAGTCCTGAGGACGAGGCTTCCTGTGTGCCCTGGGCCCCTCCAGGCCCCCTTGTCCCAGTGTCTGGATGCCTGGCCCCCGAGTGACCGAGTGTGTGAGTGAGCTGCATCTCCATCAGCCTCAGGTCCCCCCGACTCCCTATGGGTTTGTGCTCGCCAGGGGAGCAGTCTCCTTCCACAGCCCCTGAGGTGCTGGCGCCATGACTGGCTGGCTTTAGGTGGAGAGTCTGGGCTCTGGTTGCAGCAGAAGGCCCCAAGGGACAGGACACAGAGGGAAATGCCCAGAGTCTCCAGGGGGTGCTCTGAGACCCTGCCACCTCTCTCTCTGCCCCCACCAGTGAGTCTGCCAGCCTCCATCCCCCTTCCAATGCCCCCACCCACCTCCAGCTCTGAAACCAGGAAGAAGAAATGATTATCGAGTTGGTAGGGAAAGTTACTATTCCCAGAGACCCCAAGACGTGGCATGTTGAAGCTTTGCGGGGGATGAGGGGGGGGCGCCAGACCCCAGGAACAGATCCGGGATTCTCTTACTTTCTGGTCTTGTTCAAATGAGTGAACTCAAAGGTGCTTCTTGTTTGTATAAGCTGTATATCAGTATTTACCTTATTAGATAGCCAGACTGAGAGCATTTTAAATACTTATTAACTCATTTAAAAATAACTTTAAAAACCCATTACTTGTTAACATGAATAACATGGGTTTGTTTGTTTTGTTTTTTCCTGAAAAATAATTATATTTTCTAAAACAAAACATCCAGTTGGAAGCATGGCATTATTTTACACTTTTGCAAATCTCTTTAATTTCGGGCTTAATGGAAGACAGCTGGATCCTTGTGTCTGCCGGTGCTTTCCGTCGGGGCTGGATCGCATGTCACACCACCCACCCTGCTCTCAGTGAGCCACGCAGACTACCACGTCTCATTGTCACTGAGAATTGTTTTGACCTTCCGAGCCCCCTGAAAGGCTCTGTAGGGATCCCAAGGGCCTCTGGATCACACTCAAAGAGTCACTATAGTGGTTCTTCCCCCAGTAATCTCCCTGCGCCCCTTCACACACACACACACACACACACACACACACACACCAACAGCCAAAGGGAGAGGGTCTGGCCCTCCTGTCCAACTTCTCCCACCCTCTGCTTCTGCAGGGCAGCCTTGTTCAGTGGCTCATGAGTCTGAGAGCCGGCAGTCCTCGTCAGCCCCTGCCTCATCTCACAGGCTACGTGACCTGGTGCTCTAGGCAAGCCCCTTCCCGCTGTTGAGCCTGTTTCCGCGCAGCTCTGTGGGTGTGGAGGATCCCCCATGCTGTCAGGCTCCACCAGATAGTACTCAGTGTTGTCTTCAAAGACACCCCGAGTGAGAAGAGGGAGGGCAGGTGGATAACGCTGCCCCTGGACCTCCAGGCTCCCCCCTCCTTGGGCCTAGGCAGCAGCCCTGGGCACCAGCCCCTAGGCACCCCAGGTGCTGTTGCATAGGCAATGGGCTGGTGACCATGAGGTCCACCTTGTAGCCCGTCAGCTGCTCTTACGGGGAGAGGGGAGGCTATCTGCTCCCGGAACGATGGTTCCTTAGCCTCAGGGCTCCGGGAGTCAGAATTGAACTTCTGCACAGCCTCAGAAGGAGCTCCTGTTGGGAAAGGGGCCTACGGGCTTCCCAGCGGCTCTGGCCCAGGAGTCCAGAGCAGGTGATCTTACCCTCAAGGCTCCTGAGCCCCAGGTTGTAAGGCTCCGAGCGGGCATGGGCTGGGCTCTGGGCTCTGGCTTTCACCAGTCAGGTTGCAGTCGGCTCAGTGGTCTGAGCAGAGCCGAGTGGACTGAATGTTGACCAGAGTCCTGCTAAAGCTGTCTGGGGGATACCTGTGTGCTTAACCTCCCTAGTTGATGAGTGTTTTGACGTGAACTCTCACCCTTGGTGGAATTTTCGCCCTCCCCCTGGTGGCCTCACCCCTGTCCCCAGGAGCCCCTCCCCACCTTTTGGATTCCTGTCACCCGGCCCCATTGGCCCCTTGCACTGTCCGGCCTCATCAGCTCCCTGTGAGCAGGGACACAGCTTCCCCCACACCCTCCCTGGAGCTTGCTCACATGTCCTCTGCTGCAGCCTGGCTCCAGCCTGGTTCTCCATGTCTTCAGGGCCCTGTCTCAGGTTTTTATTTTTATCTGGTTTGGCTTTCCTTCCTTTTGTACTAATGCTTCTCTCTGATCTTATTTGCATTCAAATTACCTCGCCAGGTGGTTCACCAATCCGAGGTAAGAATGCTGTCCGTGCATCTCGCCAACACCACACCACTGCCGTCACCACCGCTCCATCCCGTCCCGTCCGTCACCTCCCCCATCCCCATCCTGACCTCTCCAGCCTCATCTCCAGCTGCTCCAGCCCCACCCACACCGCCAGCTACCACACACCTCCACTCAGCCATTGCCTCCTGTGAGCTCATCCATTACAAGTCTGACGGGTGGGATGCTCGGCTAAGCCCAACTCTGGGGGTGGCTAGCCCTCCTGCCCAGGCCGTCTAGGCCAGCCCCATGGAGGAGAACCTCCTGGTCCCCACAGGTCAGCAAGCCTGGGTCCCCAATGCTGGCCTCAGGTGAAGCATCAGCCTCTGAGATGGGTGAGCAGGACCAAGCCACGCCTTTCCTCTTGGAGGCATCCCTTTTCCTCTGGAATTTCACTGATAGATTGACTTCCCCTGGGATAAGAGTCCTGGTGCAGGGGTGGGTTCTGCATCGGGCTGCTGGCCATTGAAAGATGGACAGTTTTGAGAGGAAGAGAGGACACTGTTCCCATCGATTCACAGCCTTAGAAACCCTAGGGAGCAACCCTACCCTGTCCTACAGGCTCACCGTGAGTCGTAACCGACTGGCAGGCGTGCCGGGGTTAGTTGCCTTTTGAGTTCCCGCCTCTATAAAGTAGACTCACAGGGCAAGGGTGGGGCAATGGTCGGTTGTCACTGTCTTCGAAGGAGCCTTGGACTTGGTTCCAACCAGTCCCCCTCAAGCATAGCCCTCACCTACCTGTGGCCCGGGTGTTGCTCTGATGCTGAAGAGTTCCCATGGAACTTCTAGACTAAGGTGGGCGAGGAAGAAAGGCCTGGTGGTCTGCCTCTGAAAGCCCTGTAGCTCACCACAGATCCCCCTGCGTGAGGTCACCCTGTGCCAAGGGGCAAACCACCAGCAGCTACCAGTAGCCGCAACCACGTGGTTGAATCAGAATGCTTGCTTAAATCCCTGCCACCCCCTGGAGAACAGGCTGTTGCGTTGAGACTAGTGTAGACGCTGGGTACACCCAGGGCCGAATTTAATGCCGGGCGTTCTCGTGCAGGCGGCCCTGCAGCATGGGGGTCTAGAGATCATTCTGGACGCATGAAGATCTGGTTTCAAGTGTGACTTCAGTCTCGTGGAACATTCTCAAAGAAAACAGCCTGGTATCTCGGAAGTGTCTCCACTTTTTAAACGTGGACAGGGCACCCTTCCTGGGGCTGGGAAAGGGAGGGGAGACGATGAAGGCACTCTTGAGACAGTCACATTTGTCCTCCACATTGTCTCTAGACCTTTCTGAGAACCCTTGGCAGAGCCCCGCTCAGAGCCAGGAGCTGCACGCTCCCAGCCCTCTGCCTCCCTCACCTGCCTGCTCGGCATGGCAAGACCTAGGTCTTGGTTTGGGTTCCAGATTTGGGGGGTTTTGTGGGAGAGGAGCTCTGGTAGCTTAGTGGTCACGTGTTAGGCTAACCACAAGGTCAGCAGTTAAAAAGCGCCAGCCTTTCTGTGGGAGGAAAGCGAGGCTTTCTACTCCTGTAAAGAGTTACAGTCTTGGAAACCCACAGGGGCACTTCTCCCCTGTCTTACAGGGTCGCTATCTATGAGCCAGGATGACTCCATGACTGTGAGCTGCTGTGTTTTTCTCTTGGTATGCAGATGGCCACTATGGCTGTCGGGACCCCACCTAGATAACACCACCTGCTCCCTACCTTGGCCCCAGAGACCAGGACTCCCCTCCCCACCCCTCCCCTCGAGCTGTACTGGCCTTAGTGCTGCCCCGCCAGCCAGGGGCCTGAGCCTTTGCATTTGAACAAACATTTTCTGTAACAACGCCCATCCATCCCATAAACATGACCTGTTGGGGGCCCACCAAGACTGTCCTTCCAAGAAATAGGTGTTTGGCACGTGTCGTGAGCTCTGTGTGGAAGGCAGAGGCCAGGACCTGGGTCTGCGGGCAGTCTCAAGGATCCCAGGGCCATAGCCAGTCAGTTGCTCATCCTTGGTTGGCTCCTGAGCCTGGGCATCCCATCTCCCCTTCCAGGTGTCAGCCCCTCCAGCTGTCCTAGGTGTGGATGGTGGGAGGGGCCGGTGTTAGATGGTATCTGACAGGTGTTAGAACTCAGAACCCTGGTGTACCTCCAGGTGTGAGCAAGCCAGGCTTGGGCCCTTCCTGTGGCTCCTGCTGGTCCACGGGGGTAGGGTAACTGGTCCTGTCTGTCCTGTGTGGGTGTGCTGTCATTCTGCCTGGGTGGGGTGGGGGCTGCTCGGGTCGCTCGGGCCTCCTGTGCAGGCAGTGGTTTTCTGTCCTGTCCAGGCAATTACCTGTCGGTTGGGCTGTCCTGTGTGGGTGTAATTGTCAGGTTGTTCCCGGGCGGGGAGCATTGCTTGTGCTGGGAGGAGTTATTGTGCTCTTGCAGACGGTCTGGGGATGTTTATTGTGTATGTGGGGGGTGCGAGGGGGCGTGTAGCCAAATCTAGCCTTTCCAACCCTCCCCCACCCACACATTCTTGCCAGGGCGCCTCCACCTGGACCTGGAAAGACTGGCTTCAGGCCTGTTTCTTCTACTCTGTGAGGGTCCTCTTCAGCGCCCCCTCACCACCCCCACCACCCTCATCCTGGCTCCTGTCTGTCCGGCTGCGGCCAGAACAGCCCCTCAGGGTGCTGACCCGAGTGGGAGCCCCAGCCCCCATTAGCCTCCTGAATTATGCAGGAGCAGCGGTGGGTCGAAGCACTTTAGCAGGACCAGGCAGGGGAAGAGGAGCCGGAATGGGTGGGGCTGGTGGGATGGGAGGAAGGATGGGTGCTGTGGGCTGAGACTGCTAGGGCCCTGGACAAGCCCCTTTCTTGCTGTGGAATCCAGGTGGGTGGCAAATTCTCAGGCTTTTGCCAACGAGGGCATTGCATGCCTCTGGATGGGGGGCCTGCATCTCAAGGGGCCACCCCCATGCCTGGCTCGGGTGCCTGGCCAGCGGTGCAACATTCAGGGCGATACTTGTTGGCCACCAGGCTCCAGTGCCAGCTGGAGGTGGGCATAGCTCTGGTGGACAAAGGCAGGCCGAGGTTCCAGCCAGAGGGCCACTGGGCCCATCGGGGAGAGATTCCCAGAAGCAGTTCCAGAGGCAAGGTGTGTCCCGGATGTACCACAGCATCTGGTCAGCAGAAGCCACAGATGCTGCCAAGAGCCCACCCCCTGTCCCTGTCCCTGGCCGGGCCTGACCTCTCCCTCTGTGTTCCCACAGGTGCCTTGCAGATTGAGAGCAGCGAGGAATCGGACCAAGGCAAGTACGAGTGTGTGGCCACCAACTCCGCAGGCACACGCTACTCGGCCCCGGCGAACCTGTACGTGCGAGGTAAGGACCCTGTCGCCAGAGCTCAGCTGCATCTGCGGACATGCAAGGACCCCCAGGGCCAGTCTGTCTCTTCTACCTCTTTCTGCAACAGCCGTAGCAGCACCTCCCACAGGGCTGGCCCCTGCCACCACCGTGCCTTCCCACCCCCGCAGGCCCCTCCTGAAGCATTTGCATCTCTTGTAGGTCCTGCCACATGGGCCTCGAAACCGCCCAGAGACCTTCTGAGCGGGGTTCACAGTGGAGGGTGTCTGCACACGGGCAGGCTTATATACAAATGTGCTTTTCAACTCCGCTCTCCACCCCCCACCCCCCCACCTTCGTCAGGATGGTGGCTGCCAGTGTTGCTCTGGCCCTGGGCTTTGGGGCAGTCCAGCCTTGGGTGTGTCCTTGGCCACTCAGGCTCCGTGCGGAGTCGCCCCGAGGCAGCTGGGAGCCTGGGCAGAGTGCGTTGCCCTGGGTGAATAGCTATTTCTAATTGGGACAGGCCCAGGCCTCCGGC
This sequence comes from Tenrec ecaudatus, assembly GCF_050624435.1. Lineage (NCBI taxonomy): Eukaryota > Metazoa > Chordata > Mammalia > Afrosoricida > Tenrecidae > Tenrec > Tenrec ecaudatus. The sequence goes on from NC_134530.1 coordinate 68,466,560, forward strand.
AGAGCACCCCAAGGGCAACTCACCTCTTGCCGAGAACGCACAGGGTCTGGTTTGCACAATGCCCAGGAAAGGCCTGGGGGCGTGTGCAGGGCTTGGCCCCCCGCCCCCTGCCTCCCCCTCCCACACAGATGGCATCATTAAAAGTTAAACCGTCTGCTATGGGGGATGGGGAGAAAGTGTATGCGGCTTCCTCCCAGCGATGACTTCATCATGCTAAGTGCTTGTGCAGCCTTCATGAGGGCCGCTGGCCGCCTGTCCACCCAGGGGGCTGGGGGTGGGGTGGGGGGCGTGGTCGACCCCATGCTCAGGCGGTGCGCCCAGACTTGATCAGATGAGGCAGAAGAAGACGAGGCTATGTTTGCCAGGAGGCTCACGGTCGAGAGAGAGGCCTCCAGCATCTTCCAGTCCGATTGCTGAGCCAGCCAAGGGGCTGTTTGTGATGAACAGGGAGCATTTTAGAGACAGTGGGTGCAGCTTCACCAGTTGGGGGCCCAAGGTAGTGCATGCCACCACCCCCATTGTTGTCAAGGCTCTTGCTTTTGGGGGCTCAGGTGAGCCGACCCAGGGCCCATCTTCAAGAGCAAGGTTGGAACTGGGTGGCCAGGACTCTGAGAGCCACCCAAATGGCTGAGGTGTTGAAGTGAAGGGGTCAGCAGCATTGCTTTTAGGGCGCATCCACCCACCCACACAGCTCTAGGCAAGCTTTGTTGGGGGCACGGGACACCAGGGATGGATGGTCCAGCTGAAGTGACCATTGCCCCTGCGAAAGGGTACTCCAGGCCAGTTCCGCAGGCACCTTTCCTGGGGCAGATCTGCAGGAGGTAGCACTGAGACCAGAGCAGGCCCAGACACAAAGGGGACAGACCCCCACGTTGCCATCTTGACTCCACAACCTTCTTCAGCGTCGCTTTCATGTTGGCTCATCTGGACATGAGCTGAACCCAGCTGCTTTAGATAGCTGGCACCCTTATCAGGTAGTCTTCACTCCTGTCCCTGGGAGCAGCCGTTTATGGCCCTCCGCTGTGTGAAGAATGAACACAGCATGCTCAGGCAAGGGTCACCTGGCTCCTGCCATGGTCTGTCTCCACCCTCCCAGGTCTGCCTGCACTGCCTGCCTCGCTACAGTCTGTGAGCCTTTTTGGCAGAGAACGCACAGCGGTTCTCAAACAGGCTGTCCCAGCCTGGCCTCTGTGCACGCACGCACACACACATACACCACGACCACCTCCACCCCTACCCCACCCCCTGTGTCTGTGGACTAGCCCCCGGTCTCATCTCCAGGCCCCATTTTGACTTCACCTGCCCCATTGGTTGACGAGAGCGGCCCGCCTGTGGCCCCAGGGCAGGCTCTGCCGACCCAACGTGATCCTCGGAGAGACAATCCCTGGTGCCAGGCCTACCGGTGGCCTGGCCTCACCCTTCTCCCCACAGCTTTGGAACTTCTTTCAGCAGGCTCCTATGACCCTCCCCGCTGGGCCCTTGTGACGGCCCCCACGTGGCTCTGTCAGGGACTAAGCCTCAGCATCAAGATCGGGACAGACTCCAGGTCAGGGTTCACAACCGAGGTTCCCACTAGGACACTGGGGCAGCATGAGTCTTTGTGACTGGAGGCAGGGACAGTGTCCCTGGCCTTTTGCAGTATTTAGCATCATCCCTAACCCACTACATGCCAATAGCACTTCAGGCAAGAAAGCCAAAAATGCCCCCCAGCGGGGACATGGCCCTGGTCCGACCACAGCCTTCTCGGACTCTCCTCCCTTCACGTCCATCGGCCCGGAGGCCAGTCTCCCACTTCCCTGCCCAGCCCACCCCCCGTCTCTGTCCCCAAGCCAGCAGGGCGTCCACTGCCTCTGAGGTCCTGTCTGCCTTTTGCATTTCCGGGTACAGGAAAGCCCCAGCCCCCAGCCACATGGGAGGCACATGGTGGCAGGCACACTGCCGTCATGCTAGCATTCTCCAGGGAGATGGATCATCCGGTGACTTCCAACTTTGCTCACTCTTGCCCACAGCTCCACCCACGGTCTAGCAGGCCCAGGCACGCTGGGTGGACCAGCCTCTCTTTCTGTCACCATCTGACTCTCTTCTCAAGTGACTCATCCTCTCCTTCATCCACAGCGTCTCCCTCCTCCAGCTCTCGGTGCACAGCTGCCGGGGGCCGGGGCGGCGCCCCACCCTCCTCGGAGCCTGGCCTAACCTCACCAGGGCTACCCGCCTTCCGTTCTCTGCAGGGACCTGACTGCTGGGCTCTGGCTGCCTCAAGCAGGGCGATGTCTCCCCAGCCTCTCTCCTCCCTGCAGGTCCCAGGCACGCCCTCTCACTGCAGTGCTGCCTCTCCACGCACATGGGGCCCCTGCCTGCGGGGCTGGGTCCGAGTGACTCCTGTGCTTTGGTGGATTTGTGGGCTGGGGGACCCTGACCCCACAGCCCAGTTTGCTGGGCCAGCCTGAGCCGTGGGGTGCACGTGAGAGCCTAGGTGGGGCCCTCCTTGCCCCCTTCCACCTGCCCTTGCCCCGCCCGCGGCGTCCCTGGCACCTGCCGGCGGTCCCCGTCCACCATGTCCTCCATGAGTCCTGAGTCTGTCATGAGCGGCGTGGTCCGTGTGCACCCGAGGGTGCGTGTGTGTGCGTGTGCGCGCGGCACGGCAGTCTTGTCTGGTGTCCGTGCTCTGTGGGCAGATGAAGGTTGGCCTGTTTTTACTCTCTCTGTGTTTCTCCTTGTCTTTTTTTATTCCCTCCTCATCCTCATCGCACTCTGCCATCAACCCAAACTCTCATCTCTCAGATCAGCGAGAAGGTTGGTCTTTTTCACTTCTTACCCATCTACAGCCCGCCCGTCGATGGGATGCTCCCGTCAGCGGGGTCCTGAGGGCTCAGGCAGCTCCCGCAGGCTCACTCCAGCCACGCCTGCCTGCCGGCCGGGCTCAGCAGGCGGGCAGGACTATGGTGGGTGGGGAGGCCCTCGCCCCCTGCATGTCTCTGCTGCTTGGGCCCCTGTGCACCACGAGTCTGCATGTCCCTTGCCGGGGCGGGTGGGCTGGCAGGCATGGTGCATGGCACAAACCAGCACCCCACCTGTATGCCCGGGCCAGGCTCCTGTCTGCGCCAGGTGGAGTTCGGGAGTGGTCGTAGTGAGGGGGAAACGTAAGAACTCTGGTACTTCAATTCCACCTGTGGGGTCTTCTTCCTCCTTCCTCACCTGAACCCACCTTGGCCTCCCCAAGCTCAGCTGAAACCCCTTCGAAGACGAAGGGTAGAGGCCTTCATGGACTGCCCCCTGGCAATCCTGCAGCTGAGGACAAAAGTCCAAGTGTCCACCTGGTCCTCGGGGCCTCAGGGTCCCCACCGAAGCAGGCGGAGCAGCCACAGCCCTGGTCTGCCCCAGGGAAGCTTGGCTCCTGGGCAAGTTCCGACAGTGCCCGCTTTTTTCCTCTCCAGCCAGGTCCAATCGCAGCATTTTGGCCAGGCCCCCGTGTCTGCGGATGGCATTTGTCTGGCAGCTAGCATTTCCTCAGCAGATAGCTGGGCCTTCAGACCCCGGGAGCGCTCAGCTGGCTGACAGAGGGTTGCCTGTAACCTGTGTGCTCCGCGGGGGGAGAAGCACAGAGGCCCAGGGATTGGTGGGGGGGGGGGCTTCGACTCCCTGCCACATGCATTCTAGAGTCTGCCCATAACGGGTTCAGTTCTTGGCCTGGCCTTGGGGCAGGGCCCTACTCACAGAGCTGTGTGTCCAGCAGCAGGGTCTAGTGGTCTGTGTGGTCTGGTCAGAGGAGACACACCACCCCTGCGCAAAAGTGCAGTCCCAGCCCCATGAGCCAACCTGGGCCCCCAGCATCCCCCTCCCCTCTCTGAATCCCTCTCCTCCGCTGGAGCCAAGACAGCCAAGGAGGGCTGTGGCCGAGGCTCGGGTATCAGCCTTGTGCCATGTGCGCTCCGGAGCTCTGGGCCTTTTTGGCGTCGCCGTTTCGCTGACGGGGCGGATCTGCCCGGCTTTCAGAAAACAGCCATCAGCAGAGACTGAGCCGGGGCCGCAGCCGAGGTCCCCCCCCACCCCTCCCACCACTGTCCCCTCTCCTCTCCTACCCCCCCTCCCTGTGGTCCCACTGAAAATAAGCACGTACACAAATATTTAATGGGAAGGCAGAAATGAGTTTCTAAATATTCTGGGGGGATTTGCCGGGACTGGTAATTCGTTTGGCGCTGGTAATTACATCTTACGTTTTTTTCCAGCTTTACTTAAAACTGTGTGCCGGGCGCGCCAGCATTTAATTACTGTTCTGTGCCAGCCACAAGGTTATTTATTAAAGAGTTATTTTATCTTGATACAGTGGCTCCTGCCCCTTCTCCCCTCCTTAATGTTGTGTTATTTTCATCGGAGAAATCTCCGCGAGTGAACGCGGATTGCGGGGCTGCTTCCCCTGCGATTAGGCTGTCACTCTGCTGAGTGCTGGTGCCGCCGGGCGCCGCGCCGCCCCATTATAGGGGGTTGTCAGCTCAAATAATTAGACTTAAAAGTTACAGCTGAAATATAATCCAGAAATGGCAGGGCCCTGTTTTGGAAATTGTCTGTAAAATGTCAGCATTGGGGATGCACGGGAACGTACTAGACCAGCATTGTTGGAGCCTAGAATTAGACCCTCAGTGCCTCCCTCCCAGTTCCCAGCGCTCCTTCCCACTGCGGCTTCTGTCAGGAGTCCAGGGTGGGTCCAAGCAGTGAAGGACGGAGGAGGGGCTGCTGCTGCAGGCCCCAGCCACTCCTGGGCGCAGGGACAGAGACGACTGGCTGGACAGTCCAGGAGACAGAGCCCCAGAAGCTGGTCTCTCTCCCCACACCCACACCCAGCGGACATAGACACCGGTACACGCGCACGTGCACTGCAGGGGAGATGGGGTCTGCGACACAGGAAGTCCTGCTTTGCTGGAGCCGAGTGATTGAACCCGGGTCCTTGGGAGGGAGTGAAGGATAGGGTGCCCCGGGGGCCTGGTCCTAGAGATACCCTTTGGGTCACCTCTGACCTCCCAAACTTTGAGGCGGGGGAGTTCTCCGGAGACAGCCTCCATTTTTTTTTAGAGCAAAGCTTAAAAGAAGTAGTGGCCCCCCGGGGGATCTCCGTGGCCCGGAGACTGATCCGTGAGCTCTGTAGCTCACCCACGCTGAGGACCCCGTCCTCCAGGGGCCTTTTGGGAGCAAAGTCCAGCCAAGTTCAGGGATATTTAGGTTCAAGTCCAAAGTTTACTGGCCCAGGACACACTTCCCTGCTGGGGTTCTTAATTCTGTCCCCGCAGGGACTCGGTCCCCGATTCTGCCATTACCAACCAGAGCCCGACTTGCAGCTGTGCTCCTACTGCTGAGGGCTCCTTGCCCAACTCGGGCCCTGCCAGCCTGCGCTCATGCCCCCACGCCCGCTCCTGCCCGCTTGTGAGTGTGACTTTGTCACTGGGCAGCAGCGTCTGGCGCATAGCCAGTGCTCAGGAGTGGTGTCCCTTTCGGGAGCCTGTTTCGACGCCCACGAGTGAGGAGCTGGGACAGCCCTTGGCTCGGGCTACAGGAAAGACTTGGTCAGTTAAGGCTGCGCCCTTCAGACTTTCTTCCTAAGCCAGGGCCACGCTGGGCCCTCCCTTCAAGGCAGGCCTGGGCCTGATGCACCAACAGACCTGCCCGCCTATGACTCTCCTCCCATCACCGCCCCTGTGGCCAGGCCCACTGGGCTAGGCAAGCTCACTCTCTGTGCCCCCGAGCCTTGCCCTCTTGCACTTGCGTCACGGACTCCCAGCACTGGGACAGGCAGCGAACCCCAGGAACGCTTGTCTCACAAAACTGAACAAATGTCGCAGGGGGTTTGGCGTCGGGCAGGGCCGGGTGCCGACAGCAGCTGTCTGGCCAGACATCTGCCTGTCTCGGTCCTCTCAGGCAGGTTCAGGTGATGCTTGCTGGCGGTGAGAGGTGGTTCCCAGCTGCTCCAAGCTTTCATCACCCAACTTGGCTAACATCGAGCAGAGAAAGTTGCTCCTCTGGCAGTTTCTGCCAACGGCTCTTGGCTGTGTCCTGTGACCCTGAGCTGAGTCACACGTCCCACAGGTGGAGATGGGGAGAGAGGTGGTTTCCTCTCAAGGAAAGTGGGGTGTGGCTGTAGGCAGAGACAGCAACACTCGATGCCCACTAGGAGGCGCCCTTGGGGCCTGGGCACACGGGGAAGTGGAGCCTGCCTAGGACGCTCAGGCTGCCAGGCTCTGGGGGCTGCCTTTGGGTATAGCCAGGAGGGCTCAACTGGAGGCGAGATCTATGTAAAGTGGGGCTGAGCAGGTTGGACTTCACAGTAAGGCATTGGAGGCCTAGCCAGGGTTTTAAACAGGAGCGATGTGGTCAGATTAGCAGAGGGCCAGTTAGCAGGAGTAGGGGCATGTAGGATGGCGAAGCAAGAAGACCAGTGAAGAACTGGTTGCACTGTCCGGAGGAAGAAAGTCGTGGCGTGAACCTGGTGTGGACAGTTAGGGTTTGGAGCAAAATGAGTAGGCTGGGGAGATTGTGAAGGCAGTGGCATTGAACAGGCCAGGTGACTTACTGAATACGTGGTTGGTCTCCACTGTGTCCCCTCTGCAGCGAGGTCAGAGGTTGAACCCAGGGAGCCTCTGTGGTTGCTTCCAGCTCTAGTTCCTGCGACGGGCTGGACAGGCAACAGGGCCTGCTGTTGACAGTGAGGTGCTCCAGCCGTGGGGGCTTTGCATGTTCAGGCTTCCCAGCGACAGTCCGCAATGACTGGTGCCCGTGTGGGACGTCCCTGGCTTCCGCCCCGCAGCTGCATGTCCCTTCTGCATGCCCAGCATGCCTGTCCATGGCCACGTGTGGCCTGCCTCCTCCCCTCTGCATGTGTCCAGTGTCTGTGCCAAGCCTGCCACATCCGGTGTGTTTGTGGGGTTCTTACCAGCTGCACCTCTGGACTGGGGGTTTAGAACAGCTTCTGACCAGGGAAGCCCAAGCCCAAGACCGGAGGCCATGGCCAGGCACAGCCAGACTCTCCTGAGACCTTTGTTCATCGGCGCGGAGAGCTGTCTGCTCAGCGCCCTCATCCTGTTACTGCCATTGTCATGCCCATCCTGCCCGCGGACCACATCCCCGGCCTGGCTCCGTCCCTCATCCTGCCCAGGAACAGTCCCCTCTCTCGGGTTCCATGGCTGAGGCCCAGGCAGGTGGCCACACCACGTTCCCTCTGGAGCAGGGGGCAGTGGCTTTAGAGAGTGTGACCATGTCACGCCAGCGTGACCGTCTGCCCTGCCCCAGCCATGCTTGGAGCACCCTCTACCACAGGGTGCCTGAGTGTCTCTCCTTGGTAGCCCACTTGCCCTTGGGAGAGGGGGCAGGGGCGGGCACTGACTGGAAGGCGACCTGGGCTGTGGCCCTGACCAGGCCTGGACCTTGCGAAGGGCCCATAGGTCATGCTGGGCAGGCAGGGCCACCTTGGACTGACAGGTGGCAACTTGGTTGCCAGATGTCTGTAGAGTAAAATGCTGCACCCACACAGGTCCTGGTGGGGGCAGGACAGGGAGGGGCTGCTGGACAAGGGCCCCCGCCCGTCCGCATCCGCCCTGCTGCGTCCCCGACCTGGCCCGTGAGTGCACCTCTCCCTCCTCCCACAGTGCGCCGGGTGGCTCCTCGCTTCTCCATCCCCCCCAGCAGCCAGGAGGTGATGCCAGGCGGCAGCGTGAACCTGACCTGCGTGGCCGTGGGTGCGCCCATGCCCTACGTGAAGTGGATGTTGGGGGCCGAGGAGCTCACCAAGGAGGATGAGATGCCAGTGGGCCGCAACGTGCTGGAGCTCAGCAACGTCATCCGCTCTGCCAACTACACCTGCGTGGCCATCTCCTCTCTGGGCATGATCGAGGCCACGGCCCAGGTCACAGTGAAAGGTCAGTGCTTGGGGCCAAGGAACATGGCTGCTGTGGGGTAGGCAGGGCTGGGGTCAGCCCTCTCTCCTGGGTGCCTGCTCTGGGGCCCCCTCACCCTTCATGGTAAGGGAGGAGTCAGGGCGACTAAGAACCTTGGTAAGAATCCCTTCAAGCGCTCCAGCTCATGGTGAGCCCACCTGTTAGGCTGGAGCTGTGCTGCTCGGTGGGGTTCTGATGGGCAAGGCTTTCTTAGGCAACTCTGGGTGAACTCGCCCCTGACCTTCTGGTTAGCAGCAGAGCGCATTAGCCTTAGCACCACCAAGGGAAGAGAAACCGATGGCACTGAATCGTACACATTGAGGTTGTTGAATTGGAGAGTGTTTTGTTGTGTATGTCTTTGCCATAATTTAAAAAATATGTACACTAACAGTGAGTACAAGGAAGAAAACAACCAAAAACCCCTTAGCGTCACCAAGCCTCGCTAACCTGTCCTGGGTTCCTAAGTGGCAGGCACTGTGCACAGGTTGCCTCTAGTTTTCATGTCACCCAGAAGGAGCCTGGTGGCATCGTGAGTGACACGACATGGTGAGCAGTTTGAAACCACAGGAGAAAGAGGGGCACTTCTAGTCGGTCCAAGAGGGCAGAGTGAATTGGAATCTACCTGATGGTGGGGAATTTGTTTGTTTTTTTGGTTGTTTTCTGGGGTGGTTTGGGTTTTTGGGGGGGTTTTTCTTGGTGGGGGTGGGTGCTGGGTTTTACATAACCCAGGGAAGGAGATGTTCTTATGACCCTCGTTTTTACAAATGAGGGAACTGGAGCAGGGCAGTAAATGACAGAACAAGGACTTGAACACTGAGTGACTTTGACTCCCCGTTAGCACCGCTGGACCCTTTGGGAGGAGGTCATACATTAGCAGCCAAGAGAGGAAGTGTGTGCCGGCCTCCTCGTTGCCAAGCCTAGAGCCCTGGGCGTAGTCACACACAAGCAAGAGCTCGCTCCAGTTGCCCTGCCTCGGTTCCACCGCCACTCTGCAACATGAGGGATGCTTTGAAAATGCGCTTGGAGTCTGCCACCCCCCTTTCCCACCACCCCTGGTCGGTTCCTCACTGCCCATAGGAGGAGTGTGGTCAGCCTCTCCCTCGGGGTGCACATGGGCCACACTGATTCTGGCACCAAGCACCAGCCCTCCCAGTCCTCAGCTTAGAGAGCTACCCTGGAGACAGACAGACAGGCACACACACCAGGTTCTTCCTCCATCTCAACACCTATCTCTGCCCTTGGATGTGGGTATTATCAACCCGTTTATGAATCTCTCTCCTCTTGAAGAGAAAGTTCCTGGAGAGCAGGGATGAGACTGTCTGCATAACTGGCTCCAGGCTCCAGCAAGTGCCTGACACCCAGTGATTATTCGTGGCCATCAGGTCAGCTCTGACTCATGACCACCTGTGTTAGACAGGGGTCTCGAGAGAGAAAAATCCAGATGGCTAGACCCCTGAGGGGTCTGGGTCACCACCCTAATGGGTTCAAAGTAGAGCAACTCCGTGAGGTTTGGGTTTTAAGGCTCTGGCTTTCTGGAAGCAGATTGCCAGGTCTGACAGCTGAGGCATCCTGGGTAGAGATTCCCAGGCACCCAGAGGGCATGTAACAATTCCTTGTTGAATGAATGATTGGCCAGCTGTGGACCCAGGACTTCTCTACCATCCCGTTGAGCCAAACAGAGTCTGTGGGGCCGGGCTAGGTAGAAGTTGTTGAATGAGTGTACATTACAGTGCATATATCTTCACCAAAAGAAAACAATTTCAAAAGCCAGGCCAGAAATAACTTCACTTATTAAAAGCTTAATACCATTTTTAACAACTACCCGAAAGATAAGGTAATTGGGAATAAATCTAACCAGAGAAACAAAAGACTCAATCAAAGAACATTAGCGCTCTTGTACACGAAACCAAGAGAGACTTGCACAGTGGCAGAATGTCCTGTGCTCAAGGATAGGAAGACTTAATAGAGTGAAAAATGTCAAAATTACCTAAAATACTCTAAAAATGTAATGCCATTTTGATCCAAGTCCTGGTACAATTCTTCAAAGGAAGGGGGGAAAGTTGCCAACTTTATATGAAAGGAAAGAAACCTAGGAATAACAAAACACTCTTTGAAAACAAAGTGACAGACCTCGCATCCCCGGGTTCGAGGCCTGCTGTACAGCCGTGGTAACCAAACTGGGAAAGATGAGGCTGTCTGCTGCCCCTAAGGCTCACCGTGTCAGAAACCCTAAGGACAGCTCTGCTCTGCCCTGTACGGTTGCACATGTTTGGTGGGCTTCACGGCAGTTCTCTGCCGCCTGCTCCTGTGGGCCTTCCCTCCGCTGGGGCCCTGGTGCGTCACCCCATGCCAGCGTGCTTCAGCGAGTCCCTGCTTGCCTCATAGCCTGTGTGAGGATCCGTTGAGTCCCATGCGTGGTGTAGGCTGGTTTTCGGTGGTTATACTGCTTTAGCCAGCCTGCGAGCCCCACCCCCACCAAGGGCAAGGTTGCTTCTTGGGGACCTGACCCTGGGCAGCCCTGATCCTTCCCCTTTGCCCACAGCTTTGCCCAAGCCTCCAATTGACCTTGTGGTGACAGAGACGACTGCCACCAGCGTCACCCTGACCTGGGACTCTGGGAACGCAGAGCCCGTGTCCTACTACGGCATCCAATATCGAGCCTCCGGCACAGAGGGCCCCTTCCAGGAAGTGGATGGAGTGGCCACAACCCGCTACAGCATCGGGGGGCTCAGCCCTTTCTCGGAATATGCCTTCCGCGTGCTGGCTGTGAACAGCATCGGGCGAGGGCCGCCCAGTGAGGCAGTGCGGGCCCGCACTGGTGAGCAGGCGCCCTCCAGCCCTCCGCGGCGTGTGCAGGCGCGCATGCTCAGTGCCAGCACCATGCTGGTGCAGTGGGAGCCGCCTGAGGAGCCCAATGGCCTGGTGCGGGGCTACCGTGTCTACTATACCCCGGACTCCCGCCGCCCCCTCAGCTCCTGGCACAAGCACAACACTGACGCGGGGCTCCTCACCACGGTGGGCAGCCTGCTGCCTGGCATCACTTACAGCCTGCGCGTGCTTGCCTTCACCGCTGTGGGCGATGGCCCGCCCAGCCCTACCATCCAAGTCAAGACCCAGCAGGGAGGTGAGTGTGGCCTGCGCAGAGCCAGAACCTGAGTATGAGGATGGAGTTCTGCCATCCTTGTGCCTGGGTCTGGGTGCCCTGGCGGGGGGGGGGGGGGTACTAGTGATCCTGACGATGCCTGACATGGGGGTGTTGCAGTGCCAGCGCAGCCTGCAGACTTCCAGGCTGAAGCGGAATCGGACACTAGGATCCAGCTGTCATGGCTGCTGCCCCCCCAGGAGCGGATTGTCAAGTACGAGCTGGTGTACTGGGCGGCCGAGGAGGAAGGTCAACAGGTGAGCCTCGAGACGCGGAGGGTGGAAGCAGGGATCTGCAAGCTCCCTCAGGTGGTTCTCTCGGCCCCCGGGGTCTTTGAGCCTCGGGCCCTGCTTCCCTGGGTGGCCCACGTAGTATGTGGCGGCTCGGTGTTCTCGGCCAGTCTTGGGCCCATGGTGGGTGCAGAGGCGTAGAATTCAGTCCGTGTTAGGGGATGGCCTCAGAGTGATCAGTTCCTGCTCCCTGCCTTTCCAGCACAAGGTGACATTTGACCCCACCTCCTCCTACACGCTGGAGGACCTGAAGCCCAACACCCTGTACCACTTCCAGTTGGCGGCACGCTCCGACCTGGGCGTGGGCGTCTTCACCCCCACCATCGAGGCCCGCACAGCACAGTCCAGTAAGTGTCTCCTTAAGGCCGCTGCCTTGACAGATGGGATGGGGGACACACCCTTGCCCCCTCAGCCAGGTGGGTGGTCAGGTCTGCTGGACCCTAGACTGGGCTCTGGTCTAGGCTCTGGGTCTGGACCTCGAGAGAGGGACAGGTAAGTGCCCTCCAGTCTGTCCAGGAGGCTGCTCCCAACCCTCCGCTCAGGTCCCTCCCTCCCACCCCAACCCCTGCTCAGGTAAGTTCTGTGTCTGTGCCTCACTGCCCTTCCTTCCTCAGGGATAGGACAGCATCTCTCACCATGCCCCCTACCAGCTTTGGCAGTTGTCCTCCCTCCCCATCACCCGCGCTCCCTACCTCATGCCCCTCCATGGGAAGCCCTCATAGCTGAGCCAGTGCCACATGGCTCCAAAACGAAGCGTGTGCAGATGCCTGCTATAGTCTGGTGTGTGGCCAGGATGCATGTGTGTGGTTGCCAGTGAGGCTGTCAGGGTGGCACCTGAGTGACATCGAGGTACGTTGTGTGTCCTGATGGCTTTGACTGGGTATGTGGCACTGCCTGTGTGACAATCACCAACCACCTGCCGGGGCAGCAGCACCGGGATGTCAGTGAGCCTGTCCTCAGGACAGTGACACAGTGACCCCGACAGTCTGACCTCATGACCGGGTCAGGGGGTCTCTGTAGCTTTCCAGATGAGTGGCTGCAGGAGTAAGGGTCACCCTGTGCTGGAGGGTGAACCTGAGGTCACGGGGTAGGTAGCTGATGGCACACGTGTGGTTGTGTGTGATGATTGGGACTGAGACGGGCACAGCAGGCAGTGTGTGTGACGCTGGGGCCGTGTGGCTGGGCCATGGCTGCCTGTGCCTGCTCACACGGTCAGCCAGCCACAGCCACTCTTTGCAGACACCCTCCAGGTAGTCCACTGGCTCAGGTGGACCCTGAACAGGATATTACCCAGTGAGCCTGATGGCATGCATGCTCAGCTCCGGGCCTGGGTGGTCACATAATGAAGCACTTACTTGACTGCCAACCACAGGGGTAGTGCTCTGAACCCCTCCAGAGTTGCCTCCGGACTCTGGCCTGGGGTCATGACCTGGAAAACCACTGACAACTGCGGGTGTCCCAACGGGCTGACCGAGGAGGGCTTCCTGGAGGAAGGGGCATGGCCACTGAGGCCTGCGGGGGACAGGGAGTGTGGTGCCGGCTGAGTGAGCAGACAGGAGTCTAGTGCAGGGGCCTCTGGCAGGGCCCTGGAGCCACAGAGGGCTGGCACGGGCGGGGGCGAGCAGCAGGCCAGTGTGGCTGGCGCAGCCAGGATCGCCAAGGCAGGGGCCAGCAGGAGGGTGTCTCCAGCTGCTCTATAGAGGGGAGGTGTGGGGCAGCCTGGAGGAAGCTGGGAGATCGTCAGGAGGCCTGGCAGCTCTTCATAGATGATGGAGGAGGGGGTGTGAGAGCTGCGGGAGAAACCCACTGGGCGAGGCTTGGCTGTGGGAGCTTAGTTGGGTACCAGGGCCTGGGCTGCGGTGGAAGACTGGAGAGGGGAGCGTCTAGAGGAAGAGACTCAGCAAGCAGAGTTCAGGTGCTGCCATGTGGCCTGGGGCAGTGGGCCAGAGGTACCCTGGACATGCATCTTGGAGACAGGGTGGGGTTGAAGCGCGACCGGTGGCATTTGGGAGGTGAGGAAATAGAGACGAAAAGGTCAGACATTTTCAACCTTTACTCAGCTGTGGGTCAGAGGGAAGAGCTTTTCTTTTAAGACAGGAAAGCCTCGAGCGTACTTAGATGCTGTTGGGAAAGAGGCCGTGGAGAGTTTGGATAGCTAGCTGCTGAAGCCTCAGCACCCGAGGGTGTGGGTTGAGCTCGACCTTGGGTAGGAGGGGCTGTCTCTCCATTCTCGGAAGAAAAGGAGAGCAAACGGGTGCAAACACTCGCAGGGAGGCTTGGTAGCAACACGTGGAGGCATTGCTCTGGGAAGACTTCAGGTTTCTCTGTTGGTGGGAAGGAAGCAATGTCATGTACAAGGGTCAAGGACAAGTGGCAAGCTGTTGGAGGTGTGGACAACACGGAGTCTCCAGTGCCCCATCCAGTGAGGGTGAGGGAGCTGGGCAGGGCACCCAGGGGCATGGAGGGCCCCCACGTGGCTCTTGTCCATGAGTTTGTAAGACACTAGGTCTGCCTAGGGAGGTAGCTGGCTTCTAGCACTCTGACTGCCTTCAAGCGGGCAGGCGCTTGGATTCATTCAGAGCTTGAGCCATGCCAGGTGGGGGCGTGGGGAGATGGCATTGTGCAGAGATGTGGGTGTTGGTACAACAGTGGTGACACGAGACCTCGGGGTCTCAGCTGAATGTTGAGGGTAGTAACCGGGCACCAGTGCTCATGGGAGCAGCAGTCAGACAAAGGACACATTGCACGGGCTAAGTCTGCTGCACAAGATCCCTGTAAAGTGTTGGAAAGCTAGATGGTAACTGGAGGCCTGAGGTGCGCTGACCCAAGCCACGGGATTCTCAGTGGCCTTGTAGGTACGTGAAAGTTGGATGCTGAATAAGGAAGACTGAGGAAGAACCGGGCGGGCCTTTGAGTTAGGTTATCTGTGCAAGCCATCGAAAGTGCCAGGGCCAGGCTCGGAGAAAGTGCAGCAGAACGTCCCTGAGAAACAAGGATGGTGAGACTTGGTCTCACCTACGCTGGACGTGTCCCTGGAGAAGGTCACGCAGCGTGCTTGGTCAAGCAGCAGCGTAGCAAAAGAGGAAGGCCCTAGGAAGGTGGCCTGCCACTGTGGCTGCCACTGGGGGCTCGATCGTGAGGCTGGCATGGGATGGGGCAGTGTTTGCTTGTCCATAGAGAGGGTCCCCATGAGTCATAGCCAGCTCAAGGGCTTGTAACAGCCACGAGAACAGTGGGGCCAGGGGCGGCGATTCTGATGGCGTGAGGGTGCAGCACTCTTGAGGGGCTGGGCGGCGGCCAGAGAGGAAGTTGTCCTCCGGGATAGTGCCATTCCCAGCAGTGGCCCGTTTGGGCCATGACCCTGCGAGGCAGAGGCTGAGGAAGCCAAGCGGGGTGAGGGGCTGGGCCCAGGGAGTCACAGGGGTTGCCCAAGTCTCCCAGACAGGGGCCAGTGGCCAGACTTGCCCCAGAGAGGAAGCCCATGCCAGCAGCAGAGTGCCCAGCAGGGACGGGGCTGCTCCTGCCGAGAGAATGGAGAGAGCTGCCGAGTCTTGTCTCTGCCAGGCAGCTTGATGGGTTTGACAGCAATGCGAATGTCTCGCTGAGCCTCAGCCACCTTCAGGTCCGGCCCACTGGCAGTCTCTGGGGTGACCTGCTGGTCATGTCCAGACCCTCCCGTCTAGGCAGGTGCAGCTGTGAGGCCAGCAGGCTGTTGTTTGTGTTGTGGTCAGGGTTGAGCAGGATGGCCACGTGTTCATGCGTCTGCAGTGCTGTCTGTTTTGTGTGAGGTGGCATACTTGCAGGAGAGAGGTGGCGTGTGTGTATGTGTGAGACGCACCATGTTCCAGCACCATACATGTGGGAGACGCCATCTGCGTGAGTGGGAGACCCCGTGCGGGGCTGTGCCGGAGAGGGAGAGACTGGGTGCACGTGCGTGTGAGCACGTGTGTGAAGAGCCTGTGTCACAGGGGGAGCCGGGCTGTCAGTCTGTCTGTGCATGGAGGCAGCCTGCCTGGGGGCCCCTGGAGCTGTTGTAACACTTGGGGAGTGGCTTGCCCGGCTGAGCGTCCAGCCCCCTGTGCCTGTGACCCCCACCCTCCATCTGCCTGCTTCCCCTCATTTGTCTTCCCCAGCCCCCTCCGCCCCTCCCCAGAAGGTGGCCTGTGTGAGCACGAGCTCCACCACGGTCCGGGTAAGTTGGGTCCCGCCACCGGCCGACAGCCGCAACGGCCTCATCACCCAGTACTCCGTGGCCTACGAGGCAGTGGACGGCGAGGACCGCCGGCGGCATGTGGTGGACGGCATCGGCCGCGAGCACTCCAGCTGGGAGCTGGTGGGCCTGGAGAAGTGGACGGAGTACCGGGTGTGGGTGCGGGCGCACACAGACGTGGGCCCCGGCCCCGAGAGCAGCCCGGTGCTGGTGCGCACTGACGAGGACGGTAGGCGGCAGCGGGGCAGGCGGGCAGGGGAGGGCACCCCGACCACCACCCCTCTCCTCACCTCACGACCCAGGGTGCAGGCTCAACTGCCCAACGGAGCCTTGGTTTCTGGGACAGCCGTGTATAAATGGCGTCTCCCAGGCTGTCTCCAGCGGAGCTGGACATTCAAAGGCTGTGGGGAAGAAGCGCCCAGCTAAGATCAGAGTAGTGGAGACTGGAAGGGGGTGTTGAGGACAGTAGAATAGCACCATGCTTGGGCGCTGGCACAAGTGGGGAGAGGACAGGCTGCATGGCCTCTGGTTGCATCTCCACCTGTCCTCCCACTTCTGTCTTCCAACCAGGGAGTTACCTGAGGCTTGGGGGATGGGCAGCTCTGGGCTCTTCCCCTGGCTGGGAGAGGGGACCTCCAAATGCCTCAGTAGGGTTACACAATCTAAGCAGCCACATCCAGGGCCTTGTGAAAGCGGGGAGGACAGAGAGCAGGCCCCGGAGGTACCCCCTGAGCCTCATCACCAGCAGCAAGCCTGACCCTCCTCTGCCTGGCCCCCAGTGCCCAGCGGGCCCCCGAGGAAGGTGGAAGTGGAACCACTGAACTCCACCGCGGTGCGTGTCACCTGGAAGCTGCCCATTCCCAGCAAGCAGCATGGTCAGATCCGCGGCTATCAGGTCACCTATGTGCGGCTGGAGAATGGCGAGCCCCGAGGCCCACCTGTCATCCAGGACGTCATGCTGGCCGAGGCACAGGTGTGTCACTGGTGTGGAGGGAGAAGGGTGGCCAGCATCTACCTCTCATTTTGGGGGCCCAGATGGGCTGCCCCACCTTCTTATTGGACCTGAGGTCAGCAGGTGAGGGCCTGGTTTCAGGTTCCTGGAACTCCCACTTCTGCCATGGATGTGTCCGAGCTGTGCCAGCTTAAGCCCAGACAGCCTCCTCTGCCCTGGTGACAGTCCCGGCACAACCGTGTGATTGATTCCCCCAAGCCCAGGCTGCCCTGGCCATTCCCTGCCTGTCCCAGCGCCAAATCCTCTCCCTACCCCCTCTGTGTTGTACAGGGAGGTGGGTTATTGAGATACCTCCTCGCCAGACGGCAGGATGCCCCCAGACCATGTGCTCCCCTGTCCGAGCCCCTGGGAGGATGGCCAGCCCCGAGGTTTGCCAACCAGGCTCAGGCTTCCCTCCACGTCTGTCTGTCTGGTGGCAACCTGGCCGAGTTAGGGGTGGAGGTGGGGTGTTGGTGTGTGGTTCAGCAGAAGAGGAAATGCAGGTCTGCACTTTGAACCCACCAGCCAGCTCTGTGGGAGAAGGATGAGGCTGGTGGAAAGGTCAGCAGCTTCTGGAAGCCTACAGGGACGTTCTACTCTGTCCTGTAGGGTAGTACTCTGTCCTGTAGGGTGCCTGTGAATCTGGACAGATCCAGAATCACCCAGCAAGCGAGGGAGTGGCTGTGCGTGGGAGTGGGTGAGGCATCCCTGGACTCCTGGGGAAGGGCTCGCATGCCTGCCCCACACCTCATTCCCTCTCACAGTGCTCTGCTGAAGACTCAGCGCTGGGGGAGAGGGGAGATTTGCACTCCAGGTGCCCCAGGGCTGACCTGGGCTGCTCAGAGGTGCAGTTAGCGAGCAGATGCTCAGGGTGCTGGGCTGAGGGTGGCACTCCCTGGGACAGGGCTGAGCCCTCGAAGCAGAATTCCTTTCTGCCCTAAGGGTGCCCTCTTTCTCCTCCTGGCCTGCCCTGGGTGGGTGGAGGAGGAGGTGGACACATGGGTCTGCTACATTCCTGGGGCAGATTGAGGGCCCCTCATTGTGTCTTCTCCGACACACCCACCTGGAAACATCCCCGGAATGGGCTTTCCTCCAGCCCCTCCCACCCGGGGGACCCAGTGGCTACAGCTGCGCGCCTAGTAGGGTTCCAGAAAAGCACATTGGGTGCCCCCTTCTGGGAGGTACTGGGCACCAGGTGCCAAGTGAAGATTGAGGGCCTGCTTGCCCTTGGGACTGGGTCCCCCTGCTCCTGTCAAGAACCACTCACAGCCTGTCTTTCAGCCGGTAGCACCATCTGCTCGGTCCAGGACCCTCATCAGTTCTGAAAGCGCCACGTGGCCCGTGCACCCCCTCTGTCTCTGCCTTGGGTTTGTCTCTGCCTCCTTTGTTCCACCCCTCGGGTCTCTGGTTTTTCTTCCCTCACTCTGCCCCTGCCCTTCCCACGGGCCGTGTCTTCGTCCATCTCGTCCTCTTGTCTCCTCTCTGCCTTCCCCACAGATGCGTGTTGTCTCTGCCTCTCCCCTCCACTTGCTTTCACTCCATCCGCCCCTGATTCTCCCTGGTTCTGCTGAAGCCCAGGAATGGAACCGTGAGACATTCTCCGTGCCCAGCCTGGCGAGGGCATCACCCAGGCTTGGGCCCCTAAGCAAGGAGCTGGCACCATGGGCCAGTCAGACCCAAGAAAGTGGACCATGTACATGGGGCCTGGGACACACACCCAGCCACCCACTCTCTACTTCCCTCATGAGAACTTTGAGCAGAGCTTCCCCAGCAGGCGTGCTGGACCGGGTGGACAGAGAGCAGCTGGCCCAGTGGGCCTCACTATCAGCATGACCTGGCCTCAGGACTCCCTAGCCTCTAGCCCAGAGGTGACCTGTACCGTTTTCCTGTGTTGTGCCTGACCTGGTGGACTCCCAGTGTAGCTCTGGGAGCAGCTGTCCCGCCCTGCCCGAGTGTGGCCATCCCTGGAGGACCCGGCCTGCGGGCAGAAGAGTCACGCTTCCGAGCTCGGCCCCTCCCAGCCGGGATACAGTTTCTTATGTTTCTTGGGACATTAAGAGGCTTAATTAAATTATTCTCCCAAGTGGGGGTCCTTTAGAAAGTGGATTCTATTAACATGACAACACACATAGGCTGGGACACCTGCTCCCCACCCCCCAGCTTCAGCAACCCCCTCCTCTGTGCCGTCTGGCATGGATGCCTCGCTAGGGCTCCCCAGCCCTGCACACACACATCAGTGCTCCCAGAGGCAGGCAGGCACGGGTCTGGGTCAGGGGCCCACATGCTATGCCCCTGGGCACTGAGGCCAAGCCCTGCATCTGTCCTGCCTGGACAGGCCCCCTGCAGGCCGCACCACGTCCTTCACCCTGTCTCCCTTTCTCTCCCTCTCCCGCGGTCAGTGGCAGCCAGAGGAATCCGAGGACTATGTAAGTAACAGGTGTGCGAGGGTGCGTGGGCAAGACTTGGGTCAGGCTGGGCTCGTGGGACCCTCCCCCCTCCTGCCTGCCCTGCCAGCCTGAACTGCCACAGCCCACAGGGCACCAGCCACATCCAGAGAAAATCGGCACTTGGATGCCAGCCCCGTGCTGAGCCGTGATTGGCACTGCCTCTAATCCTTCCTTCTCGCCTGTCGAGAAACAATTTGAGGCCAATGTTCACGATCGACCGGGGCTTGGGCCCTGCTCAGGCCAGACAAGGATGGAGTTAAGCCCGATCCTGTCTGTTAGGCCTTATTGATCCCGGAAGTGAAAAATCACCTGCCTCCGGGCCCAGGCTGGGAGGGGAGTCAGGAGCCAGTCCCTGCGCTGGTGTGTTCTGCAGCCCCAGCCCTGGGGAACCCTCCAGCTGGAGCAGGAGGCGTCTATGAGGGGTTGGTGGCAGCAGCAGGGACCCAACCAAGGCTCAGAGCTGGAGGGACACAGGGTTGGTGGTGTGACAGCCGTGGTCCTGCTACACTGCGGTCCCTTGCTCTTCCCCTTTCTGCGTGGTGTGGCGTGGCCTCCGTGGTGTTTCTCCGCATGTCCAGAAGGGAGGCCTCTGCTGGAGGTGGGCTTAGGGCGCACATTAGGGGGCAGGAAGGCCCAGCCCGGACCCTCCACCCCATGGGAACCAATTGGGGAGCTCCCTTTCCAGGTCTTCAGGCTCCCTGTCTCTCCTCCCTATTCACAAGAGAACAGGGACACTGTGGGGAGTGAGATGTTCCCTGGGTGGGAGTCAGATGGAGGCAGGCCTGCTTCCCCAGGGTGATGCCTTGACATACACACACATACTGTGCGTGCATGCGTGTTTGTGTGTGTGTGCATTGTGTGCATCCATCCATCTCTGCCAGCCGCCGTGGCCTGTGTCTGCATGTGCAGATCCAGAGCAGAAGGCTGTGTGCACGCAAGACCCTGTGCCCCGTGCGTGGTGTGTGTATATCCCCACCCATCCATGTGCGTGTGTTTGGCAACCTCACCAGGGGCCTTTCATGGGTGGTGGACTGAGGGAACCGTGTGGTCCTTTGTTCTCGTCTGAAAGGAAGTGCGGGCGGGTCTGCCCAGGCACGTGCCTCCTGCATCTGCCCTCCATCCTGGCACGCAGCACCTCTGGCCCCGTGTGCCCTGCGGCTCTTGAGCTGGCAGACATGAGGTCCTCTTGCTCTTCCCTCCTCCCCGCTCACAGGAAACCACCATCAGCGGCCTGACCCCGGAGACCACCTACTCCATTACAGTCGCCGCCTACACCACCAAGGGGGATGGTGCCCGGAGCAAGCCCAAAGTCGTTGCGACGACAGGAGCAGGTGAGTGGGGGCTCAGGGACAGACCGGGGTAGGGGGCGGGGGGCGGTTCGTGAGGAGGGCAGCCCCAGAGCCCCACGCGTGGTTGTTCAGTCCCAGGCCGACCCACCATGATGGTCAGTGCCACGGCCATGAACACGGCACTGCTCCAGTGGCACCCACCCAAAGAGCTGCCGGGGGAGCTGCTGGGCTACCGGCTGCAGTACCGCCGGGCGGACGAGGCCCGGCCCACCACCATAGACTTCGGCAAGGACGACCAGCACTTCACGGTCATCGGCCTGCACAAGGGGGCCACCTACATCTTCCGCCTGGCTGCCAAGAACCGGGCCGGCCCCGGTGAGGAGTTTGAAAAGGAGATCACGACGCCTGAGGACGTGCCCAGCGGCTTTCCTCAAAACCTGCGTGTGGTCAGGGTGACCACGTCGACCGCAGAGCTGGCCTGGGACCCTCCGGTGCTGGCCGAGAGGAACGGGCGCATCACCAACTATAGCGTGGTGTTCCGCGACATCAACAGCCAGCAGGAGCTGCAGAACGTCACTGCGGACACCCACCTCGTGCTCTGCAGCCTCGCGCCGGACACCACATACGACGTCAGGGTCCGTGCGCGCACCAGCAAAGGCGCTGGCCCGCTCAGCCCGAGCATCCAGGCCCGGACCGAGCCCATGGAGCAAGGTGTGTGCTGCGGGGCACATCGACGCCGAGCCACCAGCCTTCCGGTCTCTCTTGACCATGACCCACTAACCTGTAGCGAACGCGCACCACGTTATTCTGGGTGTGTGACCCTTGACCTCTGCTGTCCTTGACCTACTGACCTCTGCCGTGTCGATCTCCAATCTCTTGTGACCGCCACTCGCTGATCTCTCTTGGGCGTGCGACACTAACTTCTCGGGCTGTAACCTCTGGTGCACGAACTTCTCGGGACAGGAGTCCGTTCTCCTCTGGCCTCTCTGACCACGGTCTGCTCGGGAGATCCCATGGTGGTGCTGCACCCCGGCCGAAGCTCGGGCTGGGCAGAGAACTGGTTTGACGCTGGTGGGAGGCGGGGGGGGGGGGGGGTCCTCGCTGTGCCGCAGCTGTTCTGGAACAAAACCGCCTCCAACCTGTGTCATCCTGGTGGGGAACCCTCGGGCCGTCCAGCCCAGCCCACCCCAGCTCCAGTCAGAGCCGACTCCCTCCTTATGCCCCACAGTGTTTGCCAAGAACTTCCGTGTGGCGGCTGCAATGAAGACGTCGGTGCTGCTCAGCTGGGAGATCCCCGACTCATACAAGTCTGCAGTCCCCTTCAAGGTGGGCAGGGGCAGCAGAGCCCAGCCAAGCAGTGAGCCGCTTCTAGGCCGCCCCGTGTGGCTGTGAGGCGGGGTCCTAGTAAGGGGGGTGTGCATGTTTGGGCTTCTGGCCTGAGGGGACCCTCACTGTCCCGTCACCCCTCCCCGCCCTGTAGATCCTTTACAACGGGCAGAGTGTGGAGGTGGATGGGCACCTGATGCGGAAGTTGATCGCAGACCTGCAGCCGAACACAGAATACTCGTTTGTGCTGATGAGCCGGGGCAGCAGCGCAGGGGGCCTGCAGCACCTCGTGTCCATCCGCACGGCCCCCGACCTCCTGCCCCACAAGCCACAGCCTGCCTCTGCCTTCATCGAGGATGGCCGCTTCACCCTGTCCATGCCCCTGGTGCAGGACCCCTCCCTTGTCAGGTGTGCGGGCGCAGGCCCAGGGCTGGGCTAGGGGGTGAGGCAGGGGGGTAGGTGGCAGCCCTAATGGCAGGCCGGCCCATGCAGGTGGTTCTACATCGTGGTGGTGCCCATTGACCGAGACGGCGGGGGCATGCTGACGCCACGCTGGAGCACACCTGAGGAGCTGGAGCTGGATGAGGTGCGAGGGGAGGGAGGACCCCAGGCACCCTGGTGGCTCCCAGTGCATGCTGGTACTTGAGATCGCTCTCTTCTGCTGGCAGCCTGCCCTCTCTGGGGAGAGGGATTCCAGGGGGGCCACCAAGGCGAGGTTGGCAGGGAGCCCCCTGGGAGTTGCTAGAGAATTCCTTGAAGGCTTCTAGAGAATCCCCGGGAGGTGTCTGCTGTGGCTCCCCCGGGGTCTCCCAGCACACTGCAGCCTTGGATCTGGAGACAATGGCAGGGGCTCCAGTGAGGGGGCCTTGCAGCCCTCTAGTCCCCTAGAGCGTTTGAAATCTTGTTTTTTTTACCCCTCTCTGTCAGCTTGGCCAAGCCCTGTCTAGTGAGGATAGGGTCACTCACGCCCAGGGCCTCCTGTTGGGCTGACAGGCACGTCCCCCGATGCTCTGCAGGGGGCGTGAGCTCCCATCCGGCTCAGCATGGAGCCGGTGTCTCAGACGAGACGAGCCTGAGCCAGCTCTCTGCTCTGCCCTGCAGCTCCTGGAAGCCATTGAGCAGGGTGGCGGGCAGCACCGGCGCCGGCGGCAGTTGGATCGGATTAAGCCTTATGTGGCTGCGCAGGTGGACATGCTCCCTGAAACCTTCACCCTGGGGGACAAGAAGAACTACCAGGGCTTCTACAACCGGCCCCTGTCTCCGGACCTGAGCTACCAGTGCTTTGTGCTCGCCTCTCTGAAGGAGCCTGTGGACCAGGTCTGCCTGAGCCGGCATAGCCATGCACAGCCCCAGACACCCAGCAACCCAGGTTTAGTGAGCCCAGTGTCAGGCGCCCAGAGACCCCAGGCCAGCCCCCGAGGCTGAATGCACACAGGGGGGGGGAGGGTGTCGCCCCAAGCTCAGAGCGCCCCGTCTCTCTGGGCCACAGAAGCGCTATGCCTCCAGTCCCTACTCGGATGAGATTGTGGTCCAGGTGACACCAGCCCAGCAGCAGGAGGAGCCCGAGATGCTGTGGGTGACAGGCCCGGTCCTGGCGGTCATCCTCATCATCCTCATTGTCATCGCCATCCTCCTGTTCAAGAGGTGAGTGCTGAGCCCCGGGCTCTGGGGGCCACCGGCCCCCGCCTGGCCCTGAGTTAAGAGGGAAGCCAGGAGGAGCATCAGCAGTGCAGGCACACGTGTGTCGGTGTGCTCTTGTCTGCACACACGTCTGTCTGGGGAGACCCCAGTGAGTGCTCCTTGGATGTGCAGTGGAGCTGCTCCAGGGGCAGGTCCACGCGCACCCTGGATGTGTGTGTCTGTCTGCGTTTCAGTGCACGCGAGTGTGTCTGTCCTCGTCAGCTCCCAGACACCCAACTGGTCACCTACAGGAGGCATCTTCTGCCACGATTCCTAGATGACCACTAGATAGGTTTAGATCCCCTGCTCATAGACCCTCACTGGGCACCTGGTGTGAGCACAGCTGCCCCGGTTTCAGCCCTCCTTTCTCCTGCCCCCATCACAACCACAGGGGCCCGATCCACCAGGCTACCAGTCCTCACCCTCCACCTCTGCGCAGCCTCCTCGTGGGCTTGCCAGGGGCAAGGTCGAGCCATGCAGGCCTAGCTGAGGACCCCGACACCTCCAGTCTCAGTCCTCCTGGGTCGTAGCAGCGACCCACCCTTGGAGTCTATCCAACCTCCTCCCAATTTGAGAGTTGTGGTTAAAAGATGGTGCTTCTCTGTTGAAAACCGCTCGCTGGATCCCAAGATAGAGCCTGGTTCTAAGTGGTCAGGCACTCGGGCCCAGTGTTGTCACGCTGCTGCGCTCTGTGTTCCGGGCCCGCCTGCTCTGCCGCTCATCTTGTGCCTGCCCACCCGGCACCTGCCATCTCCTTCCAGACTCGAGGCCAGTACCCCTAAGTCCTGCTCACCCCCATCCCATCCTCCATCTCCTTCCAGACTCGAGGCCAGTACCCCTAAGGCCTGCTCACCCCCATCCCATCCTCCATCTGCCCCGGCATGCTCCCCAGAACCATCTCCGGCTCTGCCCCACGGCACCAGGCTGGGCCCCTGAAACACCTCAGTGGCCGCTTGTCAGGCAGATAGATGTGTGTCGTTCCGTGTGTCTTAAGTGATTCTCTGTGTGTCTGTAGAGAGAGAGAGAGAGTGTGTGTGTGTGTGTGCATGCACGTGCGTGTGTCTGAGAGCCCCTGGCCTTCCCTGAAGAGCCTCCTCCCTGCTCCCAGGGCCTGGCGCCCCCAGCCCCAGGCGGAATGTCCCACTCCCCTACCCTTCATCCCTCTCCCCCCTGGATCCTAGTGTGCAGGGAGGCGCACCCCTCCCTCTGACTGTGCCATATGTGGGTCACAAGAGGGCCTGTGTGACGGTGGCAACAATGACCGTTCCTTTCTTCTGTCCTTGCCTGTCTCGGGACCTAGTAAACAAGAAAGGTAGGAGTCCTTCCATCTCGTCACATCTCCCTGCACATGCTGGGCTCAGCAGGGAGGGGTGGTGCTTCTACCAGAAGCCGCCTGGCCTCCGCTTTCAGCAGCCAACCGTCCGTCCGGTCAGCCCAATTGGGGGCTGGAGAGCTGAGCCCTCACCGGGTGAGGCAGAGGCTCTGTCATCATCTGGGCAGTTTGACCATGCGCCCTCCCGCACGTAGCGCAGACTTCTGAGGAACTGTCGGGTGGGGCTCTGTTCTCCGAGCGGAGAGCACACACCGCCCAGCAGTGGGAGGTGTGCCCGGAGCCCACACTGCTCTCGAATTTGCACAAGCCCGTCCTCCCTGGACACACCACTGGCTTCTGCACAGCTGGGCCTGCACTCTGCGTCAGACACAGAGTGGAGGCCAGGGAGGGAGTGCTCTGCGCAGCGAGGTGCCACCTTCCCGTCCCTCCCCTGCTGCTCTGGTCATTCACGGTGGTGGCCAGGCAGCTGGGGCCCAGCTCCCCTTGATGTTTGCGTATCTTATGTGTCATGTGCATGTGTCCTCCTGGTGTCCCTCTGGCCCGGCAGTGGTGTCCTCCATGTCCCGCAGTGACCTGCTTCCTCTCCAGAGGAGCTGAGTCTCTGTCTGGGACCTCCTCCTCCCTCGCTACAGCACCCTGTGTCCACGCCATGCCCTGCCGTCTCCTCACCCTGCCCCTCCCCTGTGTTCTCTCACGTTGAGGCTGCTCTGCCCCTGGCTTCCCAGGATGGAATGGGGGTGGGGGGACCTGGACAAAGAGGGTCAGTGACCACTAGGTGAACCTCATCTTCACCAGCCTGCCTCCTGCCTTTGTAGGAAAAGAACCCACTCCCCGTCCTCGAAGGACGAGCAGTCGATCGGGCTGAAGGACTCCTTGCTGGCTCACTCCTCTGACCCCGTGGAGATGCGGAGGCTCAACTACCAGACCCCAGGTAGGGTAGTGCCCTGCTCACTAACCCCCACCAGCCCAGGCTGCTGGAGGCTTCTCCAAGGACCCCCTCAGACCCGTGCCCTGCTCCCCACCACATTTTGAGCCTGACTCTGTATGCTCATCGACTCTGGACAGATCTCAGGAGCCTGACAGGTGCTCCAGGGCCCACCAAGAGCCACAGCTGTTCAGCCCTGCCTGGTGTTTGCTCAGAGCCTCTGACATGCAGGCTCAGAACCCCCACGGAGCCTACTACCTCAGCACCACAGGAGGCTGGACAGTGTCTGCACCTGGCCCCCACACCATGCACAGAAAAGGAGGGTGTTGGGGAGTTTCATGTCCAAGGGTGCTGGCGTCTGACCCCTCCTGGAGGCTGATCTACCCCCTCTGGACAGCTCAGTCTGCTCCGTTTCCCCCACGGGGCCTCTCTCCTTGGGACCCAGTTCCTCTATGGCTGCCTCAGCCTGGGGCGCAAAGAACTGTGCTCAGATGACCAGGTCAGCGCGTGTAGCCACTGCAGCACAGAAATTACCCCAGACTGTGGTTAGAAATAACTGTTGTTTATGGTCACTCGGTCTCTGAGTCAGAAACGCAGACATGGGCACAGCATGTGTCTCTGGGAAACACGCAGGCTCGGAGCTAGCGTCATTTCAAGCAGTGCTGAGCAAATAGGCCAGTGAGCCAAGTAACGGCCCACCGCCTGTTTCTCTAAATAAAGTTTTATTGGGACAGCCATGGTCATTCACATTTGGAGTGCCCATGACTGCTCCAATGCTTCAAAGGCAGGCCATACGTCTGCCAGGGCCCGGGGCTCAGTCATTCAGAGCCTGGTAGGTGGTGCTGGGATCCGGTAGGGTGGGCTTCCCCACAGCACGGTGACTGGGCTCCGGGGCAGACCTCAGCGGCAGGCACGGCCCAGATGCTCAGGTCTGGTGAATGAAAACTGGGGGCAGCGAAACTAGCCATGGGGGACGGGGATGGGTGGGTGCATGCCAGCCATATGGGCACTGATCCCACCCAAAAAAAAGCAAAGCTCACTGCCATTGAGTCGATGCTGACTGATAGGACAGGGTAGAACTGCCCCTGTGGGTTTCCAAGACTTACTCTGTACATAGGGCAGTAAAAAAGTCTTGTTTTTCTCACAAGGAGCGGCTGGTGGTTTCAAACCCCTAATCTTAGGTTAGCAGCCCAACTCATGACCACTATACCACCAGAGTTCCCAAGAGATGGGAAAGGGACCTGCCTTCGATGGGAAGGGCATGTGCAGATGCTCAGAGGTGGCGTGGGCGGCAGGTGAAAGTACCCGGTGTTTCTCCAGCACTCGCCTTGGTAGCTGCAGGGCCACGGGAGAGCGGACCTTTAGACAACGGCCAGTGGGGGCCGAGCTGAGAGGAGCCTGGGGTGGCCAAGAAGAGCTTTTAGAGAAGGCAGAGGTCAAGATGTGTGGCATTGTGGCTGCTGTGTGGAGCTGAGATTAGAGGGTTACAAGGTGGGAGAGGGAGACTAGGGGCCACGAGGATCTGCGTTGGGATGGAGGGAGGGGCCGGGTGAGACAGGCAGGGAAGCAAGGACGCTGTCTGCCTGTTGGCCCACTGCTGGGATGGGGTGAAGATGGAGAACTGGCAGTGAAGTGAGGGCCCCTGATGCTGAACCCAGGGGAGGCAAAGCCGAACAAGCTCGTGATTGAGAGCAGCCAGGAGGCCATGTGGAACTTTGGTTTGGGCCCGTGGTAGGCTGCTGTGGAGAGTGGCAGTGAGGTCCAGGGGCCAGAGTGTGGCGGGCAGGATGGCAAGAACACAGCAACATTGTGTGTGGGCACTGTTGGGGCACATGAGATGCGAGTGGGTAGGGGCTGCTGGCCGGTGGGGCCAGCGTCCAGAGCCTGGGTGTGGGGGGTGAAGCTGGGAGACGGGTGCAGGGAGGCAGATGGTGGGTTAGAAGGGAAGGCACCGCTGGCATTCTGGCCCCAGCTTTCTGGGGGGCTGGGAATGAAGTAGTTAGAGCCATTGAAGAGAGTGGTGGCCACCCCCCCACCCCCTGGGTTGAACCTGGAGTCTCTGCAGCTGGCAGGGTAGCCGGGTGGTCTGTCTGAGTGTTCATGATGGATAGGGGCATGGGAGGAAGGATGGCCGGGATCTCTTGAGAGCAGGAGAGATGGCGGATGGAGGCCATCAGTCGTCAGTGCAGGTCATGGGGGTGGGGGTGGGGGGCCTGTGGCCCAGAGTCCGAGGAAGGACTCCATCAGTCTCTGCCAATGCGGAGGTTAGAGTTCAGGCTGCCAGCAGGGAGAGGTGACCTCGTGACCCTGGGCAGCCCGTGACAGCAGCAGGCTTGGCAGAGGACACACTGAGTGTCCCCTGAACTGGAGACAGGAGGCGCGGGGGGGGGGGGGGTGATGCAGGACTCGGAGCAAGCTGAGGGTGCTGTGCAGACAGTCCTCCTTTATACTGTAGTTTTCACCCCGGAACTGTTCAAACCCACAGTAAAGCTGAAATGAGTGGTACGGCTACTACCTGTCTATTCCTCATGGAGGTGACCTGCTTAATTTCCTGCCACTTGAAGCAGTATCTTTCCTTTTACCAAATCATTCTAAAATAGCCCAGACCAGATCCAGCAGCACTGAGAGCTGCAGCGGGCCGCGTTTTCTGCATACGGTGGGCCCCGTAGGGGCAAGGCAGTGGGGTGGGGCGGCGTGCCTCTCTGGAGTTGGGAAAAGTGGCCCTGTTCTGTGAGAGGCAGAAGAGATGGGGGGGGGGGGGGTAGAACCTATCCTGCAGCCCCCGCCTCCCTCCCCGACCCCATTCCTCCATCAGCCCCTTCTGGGCCCCCGAGGCCCCACACCCACAGCCTCGTGTGACAGCAACGTGGCTCTGCAACATTAACAGGCTCTCTTCTCTTGCCCCGTCGTGTTCTGTTCTGTTTCCTCTGCAGGTTCCAGTGCCCCCAGTTGTCCGAATATCTCAAGTTAGTTTCAAAGTTCCCGTGCTTGGGGGATACTCTGGCTTCTGTGTGTGTTTCCACGTGGGCCTCGACTTCTTTTCACGCCCTTGCCTCCCTCCTCCCCTGCCCGACATCACCTCCTTGTCACGACACCTTTTCCGGCAAACACATCCATACATACTACGCACACCCCACCCCACCCCACCTCCGTGTCCTTTGCTTTCCCGCCCTGCCTCTTTCTCTCCTCGTCTCCTCCACTACTGCCCCTTCTCTTGCTGACCTCTGTCCCCTTCCGGTCTGTCGGATACTCCTTTCTCTGTGCCCCTGCCCCGTCACTCTGCCTCTCACGTCCCTCAACCTCTGTCCTGTGTCCTTGCATCATAAAGACTCCATTCCCTCCCCCTGCTCGGGGCCTGGAACCATGATTACACCAGGTCTCTCGTGAGGCCACTGGTGCTGGTGAGGGGCAGGAGGGCTGCTCACAGACCAGGCAGTGGAGCGAGTGCAGGCTGAGCCTCCCCCCTCTGCCCCCCAGAAGAATGTCCCAGGCTTCGGTCCTGCCTCAGCCTTGGAGGGTGAAAGCCCCTTGTCCCTGTGGCACTGTGTCCACCAGGCGGGCCCTGGTGCCCCCACTCAGCCCTTTGAGCTGGACTGGTCACCTCCTTCCAATCCCCCTACCCTCCAGCCATCGTGTGCTCCGTCCGCCACCCTGTCGCCGCATGTGCTGCTGTCTCCATGCCAACAGTGTTCACACATGTTCACATGTGCACATACATGCATTGGGGCTGGCTCTGCCACCACTCAGGCTACATGCTAACTGCCCACCACCTGTGCCCCACTCCGCAGGTATGCGAGACCACCCGCCCATCCCCATCACTGACCTGGCGGACAACATCGAGCGCCTCAAAGCCAACGATGGCCTCAAATTCTCCCAGGAGTATGAGGTGAGATGCCACAGCCCCATCCCAGGTCCAGCTGCAGCCCTGGGACAGCTCCTGTGCTGTCCCAGGTGGGCTCCCTGCTCCTCAGGAGCTCCCTCTGCTGGTCACCTCAGGAGGTGCTTTGAAAGGCTTTGAGTGCATTTAAACAAAAAAAGAAAAGAAAGACTTTGAGTGCCTGGATCTGATGTACAGGGGAAGGGCACTGGCCATGGGTGGGTGACGGGGTGAGGGACACACAGACACAGCCCAGGAGGAATGGCCCACACAGCTGGCATTTGTCAGGTGGGACCAAGCCAGCACCTAGCTAAGCACTTTCCACCCATCCTCCCTACTGTCCCCTCCTACAGTGTAAGAAACCAAGGCTCAGAGAGGGAAAGTAACTCACCCAAGGTCAAACAGTTGGTGGAGCCAAGAGAGTGAAGGGTCAGGCCTGGATTCCCTGTGGCCTGGACACCTGCCGCCTGGAGTGCAGACTTAGCGGTGGCCCCTCAGTCTGGGCTGAGGGTCTCCACTGGACCCGTGCTGGGGCAGGGGATGACTCAGGATGTGCCTGGACCCCTCAGCCGGCTCCACAAATGGTGTGTTAGGAGACAGTGGTGATCCTCTCCATGTGAGCAGAGGACAGGTCACCCCCTTTCAGGTCCGCTGACCTCCCTGAACTGTGTTTGGGGCTGCATCACCGGAAACCAGGATTCCCCTTTCAAGGAAGCGGCTGAGAGCGAGCCAGGTGCCCAGCCAACGAGGAGAGGGAGGGAGCGTGTCAAGCCAGCAGCTGACCATGCCGGCTTCCACTTATTGAGCACCCGCGGGGCCTGCTTCGCAGGAGGCCGTGCCAAGGGGTAATGAAGCTTACAGGCCAGGCTCCCTGCCGTCAGCTCTTCACTGGGCAGGGAGGGCTTCTGCAGACTTCAGCTCAGACTCGCCCAACCCTTTCTCCTCCCACCCCAGGCTCACCGCCTTGGGCCTGGCAGCCTCTGCTCACAGCGTCCCTCTCCCCTCCTGTCTGAGCTGGCTTCTCCTCCAAGAAGCCACCAGCCCTGACCTGGGCTTTTGAGTTCTTCTTGTCTGTGTGTCCTTCCGGGGGTTGGGGCTGTGGAGTCGAAGTCGCCTCCACCACTGGCATTGGCACAGCTGCAGACAAACGGTTAGGGTGGACCTTGGACCTCCAACAGGACAGCACGCAGGACGGGTAGACTGGCAACCCCCCGAGTGGACAGAGAGCTGGGCACGCTGCTATGCTGGGTCTCCTGCAGCTCGTGCTGCTGGTGTTCTGGAGGGCGGGCAGGCTGGGCCGGGGCTGAGGACATCTGGCTGCGTCCCTCTGTAAATCAAGGTTGGCGGTAGAACCTGTCTCCTGAGGGAATCCAGGCTTAGAGTAGTTAGAGCTCAGTTCTCACTGGTCCTTGGCTGCTGCCCGAGGCCACAGGCAGTCGGGGAAGCAGCAGGAGACGGTCGGGCAGACCCTCCTGGTAGAAGGGTCCCTCCGACTGCTGGGCAAGAAGAGTGCGGACACGGTGGTGGCAGGCCAGGGAGCCGCAGACGCCTAGTCACCGGGCACTTCCTGAGGGCGGCCCGCGCGAGCAAGGGGAGGCGTCACGCACGTGGCCTGGAAGAGGCTCTCCTTTGTTACCCAGGCCTCTGTGACACAGCCCTTCTCACTGGGAGACCTGGTGACCGAGGCACCAAAGAGTGAATGAGGAGAACTTGCAGGGTTGGCCTGGCCTCCTGGAGGGGAGGGAGGGGCGGGTGCTGTTGTCTGAGGGGCCCCATCCCCTCAGGAGGGGCAGCTGATGCACCCAACTCTTCAAGAGTTGAGATTGGGCCCCCAGCTGGAGGTGCCTGGCTGGGCTCGGCAGGGCTGGTTTGTGGAGGTGGGTGGGCGTCCTGAGAGCCCCTCTCCACGGGGAAGACCGTGGAGTGAGAAGAGGGCCCCGGGGTGCACAGGCCCAGAGCTGTGTGTGGTCTGGGCTACAGAACTGGCCACCTTTGTTCCGTTCCCTTTGTTAGGTGGGTGTGGGTGTGGGGACCTTAACCTGCCCTCTGGCCACTACAGGGCAAGGGGACCTGGCCTCACAGTGGAGAAGTCAGTGGTCCCTTACCTTCCTGTCGGGCAGGGGTCCAGCGGGTCAGCAGGGAGGTGTGAGCACCACCTGGAAGTTGGGTCTCCCAGGGCTGCCCATCGGCCTCAGCTCTGACCTCTCCCCACCACCACCCCTCCACCCCGGTAGTCCATTGATCCTGGGCAGCAGTTCACGTGGGAGAATTCCAACCTGGAGGTGAACAAGCCCAAGAACCGCTATGCAAACGTCATTGCCTACGACCACTCTCGGGTCCTCCTCACCTCCGTCGATGGTGAGCCACCTCGGTGGGGCGCAGAGGGTGAGGGACTGGGGCTGGGCCAGTGCAGTGCACCCACGTCCCTTCCCGTCCATAGGCGTGCCCGGGAGTGACTACATCAATGCCAACTACATCGACGGCTACCGCAAGCAGAATGCCTACATTGCCACGCAGGGGCCGCTGCCCGAGACCATGGGCGACTTCTGGCGCATGGTGTGGGAGCAGCGCACGGCCACTGTGGTCATGATGACGCGGCTCGAGGAGAAGTCCCGGGTGAGGCCGGGCCCACAGGGAGGAGTTCCTCAGGGCTTCCCCTAAATGCTTCCATTTTCCTGGGGTGTTCATGCTGGAATGTTTGTAGGATACGAGCATGATTGGTTTCCGAGGTGTTGGCATGCCCCCCAGATGCCAGTGCACTCCTAGGAAGGCAGCGGGTCCTGGCAGGTGTGGTCGTTTTCAGTGCCCCGGTTGCTGGCCGGACCCGGCTGCTCGCATGTCCCCAGATGCTGGTGTGCTCCTGGGGCGCTAACAGCTCCCGAGTTAATTAGGGGAAAGAGCTGCTCTTATCTGCTTTGCCCTGCAAAGCACTGGCTGGAACGTAAAATTTACAGAGCTTGAAAATGGCGCATAAATGTTATGGGTAAATTTGGCAGAAAATGTGCCTGGTGCGATCTGGTCATGAATAAATAATTTTCAATTACGGCTCTCATTCCACCAGCTAGGGCGGGTGGAGTGGGGTGGGGGGATGCGCAGCCCAGGGTCAGACGGGGCATGTTGGGGGTGATGGGTCTTGGCATTCAGAACTAGGGCCCTGCATCCAGGTAGGCTGGGCCCTCTACCCTGTTCCTGCCCTGGCTCCCTTCCCGAGGAGTCCCGAGCACCCTTAAAAGCGACCTGCACCCTGCCGGCTTGCCCCTCTGCAGGTAAAATGCGATCAGTACTGGCCAGTCCGTGGCGCTGAGACCTATGGCCTCATTCAAGTGACCCTGCTGGACACGGTGGAGCTGGCCACCTACACTGTGCGCACCTTCGCGCTCCACAAGGTAAGCCCCACCCCCAAGCCCCCCAGTGATAGAGGCTGGAGCATTGGGTGGCAGGGGAGGCCCTCCCCACCCCATGTGTTGAGGTGGTGCGTGAATCCTGCCCCACACCCCCTCCCCAGAGTGGCTCCAGTGAGAAGCGGGAGCTGCGGCAGTTCCAGTTCATGGCCTGGCCCGATCACGGCGTGCCAGAGTACCCGACGCCCATCCTGGCCTTCCTGCGGCGGGTCAAGGCCTGCAACTCACTGGACGCAGGGCCCATGGTGGTGCACTGCAGGTGGGGGCCTCGGCGCACCCCAGGGAAGGCGGTGGGAGCATGGGGGTGGGGTGGCACTCCCGTGCTGAACCGGCGTCTTGCAGCGCGGGCGTGGGCCGCACGGGCTGCTTCATCGTCATCGACGCCATGCTGGAGCGGATGAAGCATGAGAAGACCGTGGATATCTATGGCCACGTGACCTGCATGCGGTCTCAGCGGAACTACATGGTGCAGACGGAGGACCAGTACGTGTTCATCCATGAGGCACTGCTGGAGGCCGCCACCTGCGGCCACACGGAGGTGCCTGCCCGCAACCTCTACGCCCACATCCAGAAACTGGGCCAGGTGCCTCCCGGGGAGAGCGTCACCGCCATGGAGCTGGAGTTCAAGGTGAGCCTCCTCCAGGGAAGACCTGGCTGTGGCCTGGAGGCCAGCCCACCCGCCAGGCCTGACTGACCCCCACCCTCTCGCCAGTTGCTGGCCAGCTCCAAGGCCCACACGTCCCGCTTCATCAGCGCCAACCTGCCCTGCAACAAGTTCAAGAACCGCCTGGTGAACATCATGCCGTACGAGCTGACCCGCGTGTCTCTGCAGCCCATCCGGGGCGTGGAGGGCTCCGACTACATCAACGCCAGCTTCCTGGATGGCTACAGGTGAGCGCCCCTGCCAGCTGGCTCTGGGGAGGGGCGGCCCGTAACTGGGCAGCCCCAGCAAGCCTTGTCCTGCCCTCCCGCAGACAGCAGAAGGCCTACATCGCCACACAGGGGCCCCTGGCCGAGAGCACGGAGGACTTCTGGCGCATGCTGTGGGAGCACAACTCCACCATCATCGTCATGCTGACCAAGCTGCGGGAGATGGGCAGGGTGAGCAAGCAGCACCCGTTCCCTCACCACCACCACCCAGCTCCTCCCCATCCCTCCCCACCTGGACATGCTGGCTGGGCCTTCTGTCCACAGGAGAAGTGCCACCAGTACTGGCCCGCAGAGCGCTCCGCGCGCTACCAGTACTTCGTGGTCGACCCCATGGCTGAGTACAACATGCCTCAGTACATCCTGCGGGAGTTCAAGGTCACCGATGCCCGGGTGAGTGTGCACGGGCAGGGGAAGGGTGACTGTACGCACTGTGTCTCTGGAGGGGGCTGCCGGTCAGTGTACTCACCCTCACTCTGTGCGCCCTGCCCGCAGGATGGACAGTCGAGGACCATCCGACAGTTCCAGTTCACAGACTGGCCGGAGCAGGGGGTGCCCAAGACGGGCGAGGGCTTCATTGACTTCATCGGGCAGGTGCACAAGACCAAGGAGCAGTTCGGGCAGGACGGGCCCATCACGGTGCACTGCAGGTGGGGCTGCCCCTCTGCAAGCAGGCCTGGGTGGGGGTGGGGTGGTCCTGGCAGACATGTCCATCCTCACCCAACCTGCCCCCGAGCAGCGCCGGCGTGGGCCGCACCGGGGTGTTCATCACACTGAGCATCGTCCTGGAGCGCATGCGCTACGAAGGCGTGGTTGACATGTTCCAGACCGTGAAGACCTTGCGCACGCAGCGCCCCGCCATGGTGCAGACGGAGGTACGGGCCCCACCCCCCATTCAGTTAGGCCCCGGGGAGCCCTAGTTCTGAGGGCTTGCAGGCACTGAGCTGGGACGGGACACAGCAGCCCACTGCTGACAATAAAGTGCTGCCCAGATAACCGTGATGGGAGGGGCAGGGCGGGTGGGTGTGCTGTGCCCCCATGGACCACCTGCCCTGCCCTTGCAGGACCAGTACCAGCTGTGCTACCGCGCGGCCCTGGAGTACCTCGGCAGCTTTGACCACTATGCAACGTAACTACCGCCCCTCTCCTCCGCCGGCCCCGCCCCCGGGGGGGCTCCGGAGGGGACCGCTCCTCTGAGCCATACCGACCATCGTCCAGCCCTCCCGCACAGATGCTGTCTCGGGCAGAGCCTAGCCCGCCAGGATCACAGCGTTTCAGGAACATTGCCACACCAAACGGAGAGCCCAGACCCTGGGGCAGCAGGCGGCTAGCCAAGGTGGAGGCCACCGCCGCTGGCACCTCTGCCATCTCTCTGTCCGCCGCGCCGCCACCGCGTTTCATGCTTCTTCTCATGGGGTGGGATCGGGCGGAAGCCCTCTGGGTTTTTATACATTCAGTGGGATAGACTGAGGGATCCTAAGCTCTTCCCTCTGAGTTCCTTTTGCAAATCTTTCACTGCGGAGCAGGCCAGCAAGGGAGGGCACCGGGGTGCTTTGTTTTCCTTTCTGAATCCGCAGTGGGTCCTTTCTCTGTATGGCGCCCACTGATGACCCAAATACAGTGTGGGAAGGACAGAGTCCGGCCTCGTGGGTGTGGGGCCGAGGCTCCACTGGGGGCCAGGAGGTGACACTGGTCCCTGCTCTTCCCGCCCCCCCAAGAAGATCCTCTCATCCGAATGCAGGGAAGCCTGCTCTTTCCTTTGTTAAGCCTTGTTTAGTTTCCCTTCAGAGGCTTTTTCTGAGGCCCCACAGACAGTAGGGGCGGGGGATACAGGAGACGCTTGGCCCCAGTGGTCTGTCTGTCCCAGTGCGTACCTGACATTCACAGCCAGACCAGAGCTGGGTCTGCGGGCCTGTCTAGGCCATCCTCATCACCATCGTGTTTGCAAAGGTTAAAAGCAAAAACAAAACACACACGCGCATACACACACAAAGCAACAGAGAAAGGAGAGTCCTCTCCAGCCCTTCCAGCCCCCCACAAGAAGGGCTGACTCGGGCCCTGGGGCTCTGCCCACTGGGCCGCAGAGCCCCACTTGGGTATGGCCCCAGTGTTGCAGTACGGTGGGTTTGGGGTCACAGGCCTGACTGCTGGCCCAGAGAGTAGCACACGTCGGCGTGGCCGGCCCTTCCGGTCCAGGCCAGTGGGCCTGGGAGCACACGGCCGTCTCGGAGGCAAGGCAGAGCCAGATGCCCTCCCTCCCTGCCCCACAGTGTTGTCAGAACCCCCCCGAGAAGCCTTCTTCCCCACTCCTTGGCAGTGAGTGCCCTCGTAAACCAATGTGGCAAGACTACTGGACTCCTCTTCTTGGTACTATAATCAACCCGTGTTCTCGGCTTGCTGAGGGGTAGGAAGAGGACTGCTTCCTCTGGGCAGCACTATCTAGGTAGGTAAGTGGGGGCGGGGAAGGGTGCATAGCTGGTGTAGCCAAGGGACTCGGCGCAGACAGGGCCGCATCTCACTGGGGTCGGCCCCGATCCACAATCCAGGGTTGGTAATGTTGGATGAGACATTCATTTTTACCTTGTGGATGCTAGTGCTGTAGAGTTCACTGTTGTACACAGTCTGTTTTCTATTTGTTAAGGGAAAAAAAAAACTACAGCATCATTGCATAATTCTTGATGGTAATAAATTTGAATAATCAGATTTCTTACAAACTGGGCCTCTGTCTCAGCTCTTTCCAAATCAAGAGCGTGCAGGGGGGCTGCGCCAGTGGGCGGAGTTTGGTGTGCGGGCGCAGCGCCCAGCAGGGAGTGGAGGGGAGCTCCTGGTCACTAACCATAGGGGCGTCGACCCAGGGGTGCTTCGGAAGAACTTACTGGCTGGCAACTTCTTCCAAAAAATAAGCCCTTGAGATTTCCTAGGGGGTGACAGTGAGTTTTATGATGGGAATGAGGCCCCCTCCCTTACCTGGGGGCCTGGGTCTCACGGTGGCAGGGCAGGCTCCAGGCTGCTCGCCTTCAGCTCAGGAAACACCCCCACAGGCGACTGGCACCAGCTAAGCATAGCCATCGCCTTGCTCCGCTCCTGCTTCGTCAGCCAGCGCCAGGACGCTGCGCCCTGCCCCTGGAGCCTCACCTTCCATTCCCAGTCCTTGCAGAGAGCGACGACTTTGAGCTTGCCCTCTGCCCTCCACTGCAGCAAGGGAAGTGACAGTGGGCCACCGTTAGGCAGGACTCGGGTAACTTGCCCTGTAGGTACTAAACACCCAAATCCGCATGGCCCTCTGACCGTGGGATATCAGCTCACGGAGCCTGGCAACCCCGCCACAGACAAGTCCTACCATGTCAAAGCATGCAGCCCCCTTAGACAGGGCCCACCACGGAGGCACCTCTGGACGAGGGCTTCCCGTAGGTGCCGACGCCCTGGATCCTGCGTCACCAGGGGGGATGGCAAAGGGAGAAAGGCGTATCTTGTGGAGAAAACAGCTTGGAAGCATGGGAAGAGATTTACATCTTTTTAAATGATGGGAAGTCTGGTGAGACCAGAGAGGTGAGACTGGGCTGAGAGAAGCCAGGTCAATGCCGCCAAGGTGCTACAGCAGCGGTTCTCAACCTGTGGGTGGCGACCCCTTTGGGGGTCAAATGACCCTTTCTCAGGGGTCGCCTGATTCATAACAGTAGCAAAATGGCAGTGATGAAGTAGCAATAACAATAATTTTGTGTTTCGGGTTCACCACCACATGAGGAACTATTAAAGGGTCGTGGCATTAGGAAGGTTGGTGATTTTGTAAGATGGGCGCAAGACGTCTGTCTCAGCCAAGGCCCCCAGCACTCCCAGACTAGCAGCCGTCCACTCCCATTTCATGTCCCCTCGCCTCTGCAGAATGCCTGGAGAGCCTTGCGCTCCCATAAAGGGGAACCACAGGGCTGGTAATCCCAAGCTGGGGCACACCTCCTCTGTCACCTCACCGCAGCCTGCCCTCCCATTCCCTGTCACCACCGCAGCACCCTGCTTCCAGGGTCCCTGTCAGTGCCTGACACCCCACCCATCCACCCCCCAATGGCAGTTGTGCCCCTCTTCCTCTGGCCATGTTGAACTAGCTCCAGCTCTTGGGCCCCTGTTCCCTTCTCTGCATTGCCACTGTTCTGTCCCGGGCCATCTTCTGTTGTTGGGCAATAGCCATCCTTTCTGTCTGGCTCCCTCTCCCCAGTCCTGCCTGCTCTGGCCATTTTCAACACAGCAGCCTGTGACTCTCCCGGGCATCGCAAGGCAGAGGCGACACCTTCGTTGCCCTGCGGGAGCCTTGCCAAGCCTTTGCCAGCCCAAACCCCTTCCCGGGTTTCCAGCACTGGCCAGCCCTCTGCAACCTGCCTACTCCGCAACCCCTAGCCCAGTGGTTCTACCCTAAACTTATTTTTGTAGCTACTGTTAGGACTCGGGCGACCCCCATGAAAGGGTTTCTACCCCCAAAGGAGTCGCCACCCTCAGGTTGAGAACTGCTGCCCTGGCCAAATCAACTCTTTAAGTGCCCACCACGGTACCTCAGCCCAGGCCTCGTCACTAGCCCTCTGGTTTGCCTTGGTGTTACATTGTCAGGTCAGCTCCCTGGCCCTGTGCCACCTCGTGCTCATGGCCGGTGGGAACCTCTGGGTCTCACTGGCTGCTTTCAGAAGCCGGTCCCCGGCTCGCTCTTCCTAGCGCCTCTTAGAAAGCGCTGAGACCGTTTGAGCCTCGTAGCAACTCAAACTGCCTAGTTCCTGCTCAAGTCCTCTTTAGGCCTCAGCTGAAACAGTTCCTTCGGAAACCATCCTTTGGCCCCCTAGATGAAGCTAGGGGAGCCTGCTCTAATATCCACTATGCCGTGTAACCCCTGAACCAGGTCCTTTTACACCTGCCTTGGCACAGCCAGTCAGCCGCCACGTGGGCCCCTTCAGCGAGCTGAACAAAGATTTCTGCCCCTGTGACATTTGTGTTCCAGTAGGTGGGACTGCCACATGAGGACACTGTACACACATGGGGAAGTAGTGACTGCCCAGCAAAAGGAAGGCGGTTGAAACCTCCCTTGGGCTCCGTGAGAGCGGACCGAGGCTGTTTCCAGAAAGATGGGCAAGCCCGGGAAGTTTCCCGGATCAGTTCTACCCTGTCCTTAGGCTGGCTCTGAGTTGGGACCGAGGCGGTGACAGGTTTGATACCTAGTTAGCTAGAAGGTGGTGATGGGAGGAGGTTTGATATTAATTAAGGAGGTCAGGGGAAGCCTTGTTGAGAACATGAGATTCCAGGGAAAGACTTGAAGCCGCAGAGGGGTTCCCCTAACCAACTTGGAGTTGCCCCTCGCAGGCGGGGCCGCTGGAGCAAAGGCCCGAGGGGCGTGGCCAGCTGCGCTGCAGCTGAGAGGACAGCAAAGCTGACACTGAGCAAGAGGGTGAGGGACTCGGACAGACATCCAGGCAGGCGTGGTGACAAGTGGCCAGATGCCGGTGAGGCGATTGTCCTCGAGGCATAGCTGGTCAGGCTGCTACCGAGACCAGAGGCGCCACGCTTGGCCTTCGGCCTGAGCATGGGGACAGGTAGAGCTGCCTTGAACCACGATGGGCAGTGGAGCCCCTGGGTAGCGCAGGCATGCTCCCTTGGCTGCTCCCCCGAGGCTTGGAGGTGCCAGTCCACGTAAAGGCACCTCGGGAGAGAGGCCTGGCAAGCTGCCTCTGACAAGTCTGACGTTACAAGCGCAACCAAGCACAGGAGATGGCCCGGGCTGAGAGGTGAGGCCCAGAGCTTGCCTGCCCGCTTCCAGCTGGAACTAGAGTCCAGCGCAGGGGTGGGTGGATATGCCAAAAGGCTTGTGAGGAGGGGTACTGTTCCCATTTTCTACAAAGAGCTAATAAACTACCAAAAATATATGTACTTTAATTGTCTAATTCATATTTCCTTAAAGGAACCCTGGGGGTATCCTGGGCTACAAGTTGGCCTGTTTGCCACAAGGTCAGCAGTTCGAACCCACCAGCTGCTCCACTAGAAGACCATGAGGCCGTCCATTCCTGTAGAGTAATTCTGCCCACCCCCCACCCCTGCCCGCCCCCAAGCACAGGCACACATGCAGATTGACAGCCCGGGGAACCCAAAGGAGCAGCTGTGTTGTGTGCAGCGGTGTCGCTGGGAGCTGGAGTCCCTCAGTACAGGCTGAGAGGTGACAGTAGAAAGGCCCTCCTCCATCCTCCGCCCCCAGGTCCCTGGATAAAGGCACTGTTCACAGCTTAGTGGCTATTCTCTCAGTTTCAATTAATACTGGAGGGAACTTCAAAACGTTCATGAGAAACATTCCATTAGCTTTTCATTCCATTTCCCACGGACTTTTTGAAGCCCCCTCATAACAAGCACACATAAAATTTAATCCCACAAGAACCAAATGATGCATACCTCCTCACAAATAGCTTAAAATGCCGCGTGGCCTTCTCCCCACACCACTGCTACATACCATTCATTCGGTTATGGATGCACCATAGTTTAAAAATGATTATTAACAGCTTTTTTATTGAGATGTGTGAGATACATGTGACAAAGAAGTTAAAGTAATTCCAACTGTTTTTTTTTTTAATCCCAAGTCTTGGAAACAACTTTAAAAATAAAAACCGTGTTCATTCTGTGCCAGCTACTTCACCACGGCCATCGAGTCGATGCCGACTCACAGCGACCCTGCAGGACAGGTAGAACGAACTGCCCTGTGGTTTCTGAGCCTGTCACTCTGCTTGGGCAGAAAGTCCCATCCTTCTCCCGTGGCTAGTGGCTCCGAACTGCTGACCTTGCCATTGGCAGCTCATCCTGTGACCGCTCAGCCTCTTCTCCAGCAGTCTTGAAGGGTGCCACGTGGCTAGTCAGATTCCGTCTCCTGCAGATGGTGATGATTCTGATTGTGGTTCTTTGGGTGGCGGGATCCATGCCATCTTTAAACCGGTCACCCCTGGGCAGAGTATCTCTTGACTCCTGGACATAAACTGTGGAATCAGTCAGGTGACGGGCCTTCCACTTGGGCTTCCTGAGAACGCTTCTCATTCTTAAAGCACTTGCCCTAATCACTGTGGGTGTAAACTGCGTTATTTTTGGCCTTGAGGAGGGGGAGGGCTTCAAAAGTTTAAGGAAAAAATTTAAAAGGTTGAGGGGGGGTATAGAAAAACCCCATTATCTTTTCTTTCCATTTTTCCATGAACTTTTTGAAACTCCCTCCTATTTCTTGCTTTGTCACTTTGAAGTGATCTACTGACAGTGTGTTCTGAAAAGTGAAGAAATTGGTTCTTCATTCCCTCGTCTCCTTCCTCCAGTGACCACCTTCGGATGTTTCCTGGTCTCGCCCAGCATATTAATATGGTGCAGTCAGTCTTCTAAAAATTGAAAACAAAGTATTTGAATTTGATGTGTATGAAAAAAACCTTTAAAGCGTCCTTCTCAAACCAGCCCAGTGTCGTTTCTGAATTTCCTTCACTCCTGGCTCATACTCCACTGGGGCGGTGCCTGGTGTCGCCATGTTCCTTTCTGCGCCCCCGCCCTCCCATTTTGGTGGCGTACTCCCCCAAGTAACCTTTGCATATAGGGTTATGAACCTTTTGCACATGAGGCTCATAAACCTTCTGGTTCTTGCATGTCTGAAGACGTCTCCCTTTTACACACTGCCAATTGTAAGTTTACCTGCTGTGGCTTCCCTTACCCAGCTCTCCCAAGAACGCTGGACAGACGGGGCGTGTGCTCCACTTTCATCAGTTGCTGAAGGTGGAGGCTCCCTGGCAAACGTCGAAGCTTTCCTAATGTGTTGCTTTAGCAAACGACCTTGATGTCTTCCCCCATGGGCCCCTGTCAGTTTTCATTTGTGGACTCGGAGCTTAGCACCTGTCGAGGCCTCTCTAGAACAGACTAGCCTCTTGTATCTCGGCTGTGGACTTCTCAGGGCTGGTGTCTCCCTCAGTCATGACTACCTTTTGGAATTTGTATTGACAATTATTTTTGGTATACGGTGATATGTCTACATTGTTCCATCCCCCACCCCACCCCCCAAATTCTTTTAAGTCACCGTTCTGCTTCCACTGTGTTGTGCAATGTTAAGCTGTTCACTCGACGTCTGGATCTTCTGGAAAAGCCGAGGGCCAGAGGAAGAGGAAGGCCTTCATTCGACAGGATGGATGGCACAGTGCCTGCCACACTGGCCTCGGGCATGACCACCCTGTGAGGGCCGCAGGCGGCCGCGCAGGGCAGGACGGGGTTGCCCTCTGTGGGGCCTGGGGTCGCGATGAGTGGAGACCGAGGCAAGCACACCTCACGGCAGCAGTTTCTGGAACATCGTCAAGCCGGTTTCATCTGCCTGTCCACCGCGTCTGGGCCCAACCTGCTCAGTTAACCGTCACCACTGTGTGACGGACGGCCTGGTGCCACTGGTCTTCACCATGAATTACCCTCTTCCTTACCTTACCGAAGGCCGTTCTGTTCTTCTCCCAAATGGACACCAGGTTATTTCTGGAAGAGTCCCCTCCCCTTAAGTTTGGCTGCAGATTTTATCACCCCTCGGCGACTTGGGCCATCGTGTACCCGAAGAGAAGAGTGTATTTGCAAAAGAACAGCAGGTTGGAGTGTAAAGGAAGACTAGGAGTTGGGTCCTCTTGTCCAGAAGAAGCTGTGCTCATCCAGCCCCGGTGGAAGAGGAGGAAACACTAGTGAACTAAGGGCAGCCAGGTGGGCATGCTGGGACGCAGCTCTCCGACTTTGGACATGTGCCTTTCATGGGGCCCGGTTCATAACACAGCAAAATGACAGCAATGAAAATCGTTTGACGGTTGAGCGTCACCACCACGTGAGGCCCTGTACGAAAGGGTCAAAAGGGTCGCGGCACAAGGAAGGCTGAGAACCACTGGATCAAGTTCAAGTAGAGGAGCCGCGAGGAAGAAGAAGGCCCTCTGTGAGTGCAGCTGTGGGCTCAAACGCGGTCAGGATGGGAGGGGGCATGTGACCAAGCAGCGTCTGCTTCTGTTGTGCAGGAGAACCGAGACCGTGGCCCTTAACAGAACTCACTGCCCTAGTGACCCTGTGGGACAGGAAAGGGCCCCTGTGAGCTTCTGAGACCTAACTCTGAGGAGAGAGCCCGTCTTTCTCCCCAAGACCTAATGACACAGTCTGTGGATCTGTTAGGCAGATAGGCAGGGTTGGGATGTCCATTGACACATGCCCTAGAGAGCCAAGCACCAGAACAAAGGCCTAGGTCCTCCCCCGCAGTGGGCATGGATGGGTGTTAAACCTGGATCAGCCCACCTGGGCCAGGTGAGTGCAGTTCAGCCAATGGGGTCGATCTGGGGTCGTCCACCACGCCTCCCCCTGCAATCCTTGAAAAGGCAGGAGCCAGGGGGAGAGAGGAGGAACTGGAAGGAACTGGGGAGAGAACTTGAGAAAGAACTTGGAACAGTCTTTTTTTTTGGAGGAGAACTTGGGAGAGAGATCTTTGCGTGACCCTGAGCAGTCTCTGCCAGGCTGCATGGTCGGGAGGAATCCTATGGGTGCCGCGTAAAACCTGAAGCTTCTTTTAACTCATTAAATTCACTTGGATCACGAGCCAGGCTTCGGCGTGAATTCTTTCTTGTGCGAAGCCAAGGACTGAGGTGTAACTCTAGCCCGGAGAGAGAGATCTTACAGTTCTGACTAGGCCCTCAGGTCGAGTCCCTTCTACATCTCCCCGACAAAGAGGGGTGCACACACCCCTGCTCCTCCAGACCAACTGCCTTCTCTTCTGAGGCCGCCTCTCTCGTCCAGGCCTCGGACCTGTAGCCCCTCCCTGCCCTTCCCAGCTCCTAACGGAAAAGAACAAACAGATCGATCCTGGAGGAGTGCGACAGGAATGCCCCTGAGAAGGGAAGATGGTGAGATTTACCTCATGTGCTTTGGACGTGTTGTCAGCAGAGACCAATCCCTGGAGAAGGACATCGTGCTCAGTAAAGTAGGGGGGCAGCGAAAAGGAAGAAGACCTTAACGAGGTGGATGACCCAGTGACTGCCACCACGGGCTCAAGACCGGGCCTGGTTTCCTGCTGACACCAACAGTGTACAGAGGAACGCCAAGACATTCGTTCGTGGTAAACGGAATTAAACCTACTGGAATTTTTCCATGGACTCTGACTCCCCCTCTTGTGGGACTACTGAGTTCCTGGAGCGGGAGCTGCCCTATAATTCAAGGAGACTTCTGACAGCTCAGTGGTCTCCCAGTGACATACTGGGCCCTGATGGCAGTTGTCCCTCCTGCTCTTCTTTCAGATACTCACTCCCCTCCTCCCCTTGAACCACTTCCCTCAACTGAGCACAGTCACCACCCAGCGGGTTCTGACTCGGAGATATGCCCCCTGCCTAGGTAGTCAACCACCCGGGCTGTCTTCCAAAGCACCTCTGGTTGACCTGCGCGGTGCTTCCCAGAGTGCGTGCTACCGCCCCCTGGTGGAGGGTGCTGCAGTGATCCAAGGGGCCTACAAAAGCAGGGAACCTCCGCTGTATCCTGGATGATGGGCTATGGTGCAAAAGGGCGCTGAGTAATTCGTTTGTTTAGAAGGGGGTGGTTAGCCAAAGAAATTTGAGAACCTGAGAGTTAGCTATTTACACCACGTTGGGGTCTCTTAGAAGCACATCATGGTCAATGTTTGTAAAAGCAAAAAATGTGACTTAAGTCATTAAGGACAAAATACCTATTAGAAGAATGGGCATGGACACAAATAGGCAATTTACCAAAAATACAAATTCCAGTTAAAATTTTTGAGTACTATCAAATTGGCAAAGGTGAGCCTTGTTAGGGGCCTGGGAGTTGGTTCTGACTCATGTGACCCTTGTGTAACAGGATACGATTCAGCCTCATCCCACCAGCCCATGGTGCACTGTCCATCCATCCCACTGGGAGGCTTCCTCTTTGCTAACCCCTTACTAAGCAAGATGTGATGCCCATGCCCTGCCCTGGGGATTGGTCCCTCCGGGTAACACGCCCGCCCAGGGTCAGGGAGCGGTGGGACTGGGCTGGTAGGAATGTCAACTGGTGATGCCTCGTGGAGGCAATGTTGCAATATCTACCAAAAGCCTATGCTTTGGACCTTTGACTTAGCCAGATCTACAGGAGAAATCATCAGAGAAATAACCTCTAAGTGTACGGGCAAAGATGGTCGCTGCTCGTCACTTATGATAC
Source organism: Tenrec ecaudatus (assembly GCF_050624435.1). Lineage (NCBI taxonomy): Eukaryota > Metazoa > Chordata > Mammalia > Afrosoricida > Tenrecidae > Tenrec > Tenrec ecaudatus. The sequence goes on from NC_134530.1 coordinate 68,511,504, forward strand.
CGGGAGGCTGGAAGTTATACAAACAGGCCGCACAGCGCACAGGTGGTCCACAGCCTTGCTGACCCGAGTCCGTCGGTATCTGTGGGATTGGTGTCACCTGGAAGCCTTTTAGAAATCCTAGCCCGCTGCCCAGACAACAGAGTGGGTGGTCGGCTTGAAGGGCTGACCTTGTGGTTCCCAGCTGCACGGAATCTGTGCCCCTGAGGCTCCTGGGCCCTGCGCAGGTCTCCTAGGTGTTGGCTGTGACATTTCCTTGAACATTAGCATTTGAGAGTCACTGGCAAGGACCAACTACAAAAGCCAGCAGGGATTTTCCCCGGGGGGGGGGGGGGGGGAGAGGTGCTGCTCTAGTTTAAATGCATCTTCTCCCTTTTTTCTCCCCAACTCCTGGCGCCACTTTCCCCTGTAGCTGCAGTCGCTGGTAAAGAGAGACGCCTTGCCATGCCGTGGGGGGCTGCATATGTTAATCCCTGCCGCACTCCTGTCTGCACGCCGGTGGTGTAGATTTAGTAACCATAGCACTGTGCTGCGAGGATTACTTCCTCATCTGCTCAAATGCTAAAACTGGGGAGGGAAAACGCCAGGCAAATTAGCCAGGCTCCAGTGCAGAAATGACATGCAAATTTGTGTTATCATTACGGTTTGGGTTTTATTCATCTGTCTCCCCCACTAGACTGAACAGCTTATGGGCAAGGACTGCCTTGCTCACCTCCCAGTTTCGAGCCTGACCCCCATTTCAAGCCAAGCCAAACTCACTGCCCTTGAGCAGTGCTGACGCAGAGACCCCCGTGGGGTCCCAAGACACTGTTTAAGGCATAGAGTCCGGTCTTTCTCCTGAGGAGTGGCTGGTGGTTTTGAACTGCGCTCAGTGAATGTTTGCTAAATGGATAAAAGGGGTTGGGGATGTTGTACCTGGCCCTGAAGTGAGAAGCACATCTGGTGCCGGCTGCCCCCACCCAGCTCTGGAAATCACCCATTGCCTAAGCCCCTGAGGGTTCAGGAGGAGCTTCCAGTCTCCTGTCTGAGATGTGTGAGGACACACCCAAACACCCTGTCCCCCCAAGGAGCCCCCTTCCTCTGGAGTGGCACACCTGGAGACTGGTCACCCCGTGCGGAGCTGGACTCACGTCTGGGGAGAGGTTTGGAGTGCCAGCAAGGAGGTATTCCTTAAAAACAACCAACCACCAATCAAACACACCACCGTGGAGCCAATTCCCTGAGGATCGCTGAGGCTGTAGACCTTCACTGGGGCAGCCGGCCTCAGCTTGCCCCAGCAGAGCACTGGAGGGGCTTGAACTGCTGGCCTTGCAGTGAGCAGCCCAGCTTGCAACCCGCTCCAACACCAGGGCCCTGTGGGGTGCTCTTTAGTCTCCCCCCAAAGACTCTGCCTCTCTCCAGCCTTGTGGTGGTGCTGGTGGTGGTTCTCCCGCCTCTTCCTACTAAATTGTATTTATTTTATTGTTGGGAACACAGCAAAGCATACACCAATTCACCCGCATCTGTCTGCCTGTACACTTGACTGACACTGATGGCAACCCTGCCCACATTGCCTCCCTGCCCCTACGGGCTCTTTCTCATCTTGTAATTGTCAGTTGGTTCTTAAAGGCCAGACCCTTTTCACAAGAGTCCTGAGGATTTGAAATTCTATTTTGTATCCCTCCCCCATGCCCCTTTGATCAGGAGTCTTCCATGAAATTTGTGATCAAAATACTCCGTGATGGTAGTGCGCCTGCTCCATGATGGTAGCTAGCTTGAGGCAGCCAGGAGCCCCACATTCCCCATCCTCCCCCTTTCCTGACTCTCCTCGTGGTGCCTCTCCCTGGGAATGGAGACCCTGTGCTTGGATGGCCTAGCTGCATGGTTTGGGAGAATTGTTCTCTGTAGCTGTCTTATCTGAGCTCGTAAAAATTCACATTCAACTGACATATGGTGTACACTAATGATGTGCTATAATAACACCTGTCAGCATAACAAAGCACCTAAATGTGACACGCAGTTTACCTGCATTGTTAAAATGCAGCTCGCCCATTAGCCCTGTGTTTATTTCCACTGCCATCCAATCCAGCCCCACTCATAGCCACCCCAGAGGACTGGAAAGCGGTCCCTTCTCTGGCTCCTGGGCTGTACATCTTTACGGGAGAAGGAAGCCTCTTTCTCCAGTGGAGCAACTGGCGCATTCAAACCGCTGACCCTGCGGTTCCTTACAGCCCGGTGTGGGAGCACACTGTTCTTCTGCACTCTCCGTGGCACGGTGACTGCTCACTGCAAGGTCAGCAGTTCAAACCCATCAGCTCTGTGGGAGAAAGATCTGTGTTCTCATAAAGATTACTGGTCTCAGAAACCCTGCAGAGCAGGTCTCCTCTGTCTCCTAAGGGCAGCTAGGCATCCGCATCCACTCAATGGGAGGTGTGTGGTTTGATTTGTTTTGCAGCGAAGGCCCCCTGATTCTGGCTCACTCCCAGGTACGCAGCTAGGCAGCAAGTAGATGCTCCCTGTGAACCAACCAGAGTCTGTCTAATTCCAAAACTGAGTGCTTTACTATTATGCAAAACGAACTCATCCGAATTTCAAAGTCTGCATGCTTCACTATCATGCAACACTAACCTACGGGCTTCAAGGTCAATTCTTCCCCCAAGTCATCTTACACTGTTGTTAGGTGCCCTGAGTCAGTTCCAACCCATCGCCACCCTTTGCTCAACAGAAGGAAACACTGCCCAGCCTGTGCCATCCTCACGATTTCCTATGCTTGGCACCCAGGGTTGCAGCCACTGTGTCAGTCCATCGCATTGAGGGCCTTCCTCTCTTTCCCGGCCCCTGTGCTTTACCAAGCCTGGTGTCCCTCACCAGGATTGTCTCCCCTGACCCCATGTCCTAAGTACGTAAGACAAGGTCTGGCCGGCCTTGCCTCTGAGGAGCTCTCTGACCACACTTTACCCAAACAGATCGATTTGTCCTTTTAGCAGTCCAGGGTACTTTGAATATTCTCCGCACCACAATTCACATGCATCCATTCTTCTACAGTCCTCCTCATTCGTGTCCAACTTTCCCCTGTATATGATGCCACGGAGCATCCCAAGGCTTGGGTCAGGTGCCCCTTGGTCCTCAAAGCAACATCCTTGCTGTGCGATCCTCTAACGAGGCCGTGTGCAGCAAATGACCTAATGCAGCGTCTTTTGATCTCTTGCCTGCTGCTCCCATGAGCACTGATTGTGGATCCAAGTCAACTGTCAAGGACTGAAGATGTCAGTGCATGGGCTAAGGTGATGGGTTTTGGTGATGGAAACACTCCGTCCCTGCACAGAGTTCCCGAGCAATGCAAACTGTTAACATGCTTAGCTGTAAACCAGACATCTGCATCTCAAGTCCATGCCGAGGCTCCTTGGGAGAATGGAGTGCCTCCTGCTCTGGCATGGATGGGCTTGCCGTGTGAGTCACGCCCCCACCACAGCTACTGGTACATCTGCCGTCCACCTGGCAATGAGGCGTGGACATCACGGGTGCAGAATAGGAGCTTCCAGACAACTATGGGGGGTAGCAAGAAAGGCCTGGCCCTCTACTTCCAAAATCCGCCACCGAAAACCCAGTTACTCACCAGGACAAGGTCCGTAACCGAAGATCATCCCTTTCGGCAGTGTTTCATTCCATGGCGCCTGGGTCAGTCTGAGCCAGGACTGACTGACTTGACAGCAAGCATCATCACCATCACCACCCGTGGAGAGCTTAGTCTTTCCAGTGGAAGATGGACAGGGAATTCTCCCCAATGAATCTGATTGAAAACACCGAGGTGCTCTGTGGGGGAAAGGGCAGGGAGCACCGAAAAAGGACCCCACTTTCCCTGTGTTTTAGGGGAGCAAAGAGACCCCAATCTCAAGTGTAATTTCAGGAGAACATTTACTTAGTAAGTCTTTTTTTGTTGTTTTGATTCTCTTTTATTTTTTTACATTTTATTAGGGACTCATACAACTCTTATCACAATCCATACATATACATACATCAATTGTATAAAGCACATCCATACATTCTTTGCCCTAATCATTTTCAAAGCATTTGCTCTTACTTAGTAAGTTTCAAGAAAGACACAGACACAGCATCCAGATGAATCAGGCCATTGGCACGAGGTCAAAATGGCTCCTGAAGATGCACAGTTGGGACAGGATAGTTAAACTGGTATGGAACAAAGAAAATGGCCACAAACCCATGATTGATGGCAGATCAATACATCACAGTGGATAAACTCCTTGGGACCAATATTGAGAGTAGCCATACCAGGAAGGGCAGGTAGGGGAAGAAAGGGGGAACCGATCACAATGACCTACCTATAACCCCCTCCCATGAGGATGGACTAGACAAGGGGGTAAAGGGAGACATTGGGCAGTGCAAGATAAGACAAAATAATTTATAAATTATCAAGGGCTCATGAGGGAAAGGAAAAAATGAGCTGATATCAAGGGTTCGAGTAGAAAGAAAATGCCTTGACAATGATGATGGCGACAAATGTACACGTGCTTGAGACGATGGATGGATGGATTGTGGTAAGAGTTGTATGAGCCCCCAATAAAATTATTTTAAAAAATACATCGCAGTGGTAGATGGGACTACAGAAGCAGAAACAGGTCCATCATTGGGATTTACAATATTGGCCCAAGGTCTTCCAACAAAGGCAGGAGGGCCAGACTGATAACCTTGACTGTGTGACCCTGGAAACACCCAGGGGAGCGAGCTTGTTTCTTGTTCTTGAGTACCATCCCCACCCGTAGGTAGTCTCCAGGAAGGACACACCCAGGCAAGCCTCAGAGAGACTGCCTTGCCCAAGGAGAGGGGTGGAGGGAACTGACTTTCCAAAAGCACTCTGCCTGAGGGCAAGATTATCGTCATCCTTGGTTAATTGTTGATACGGCTAGGTACCATCGACCCATGGTGACCCCATGCACACCAGAATGAAACACTGGGAAGTCCTGTGCCAGCCTCACAATTGTTCCTACGTCTGCGCCCATTGATGCAGCCACTGGGCCGATCCAGCTCAATGAGGGTCTTCCTCTTTTTTCCTGCCCTTCCACTTTACCAAACATGATGTCCTCCAGGGACTGGTCTCTCCTGACCACGTGTCCAAAGTATGAATGACAAAGTCTCACTATCCTTGTCTCTAAGGGGCACCTGGCAATACTTCTTCCAATATAGGTAATCAGTTTGCCCTTTTTAAAAGTCATGGTTTTTCAATATTCTTCTCCAGCACCACAATTTGAAAGCCTATTTTTCCAGTCTTCCTTATTCAATGTTCAACGTTCACATGCATATGAAGCAATGGAGAAAACCAGGGCTTAGATTAGGTACAAGTTAGTCCTCAGGGTAACATCGTTGCTCTTCAATACTCTGAAGAGGTCTGGTGCAGATTTACCTAATGAAATACGTCTTTTGAACTCTTGCCCTTTGCTTCCATGAGCATTGATTGTGGGTCTAAGTAAGAATAAATCCTTGATAACCTCAATCTTTTCTCCATTTATGATGATGTTAAGTATTGGTCCAGTTGCGAGGATTTGGATCTTCTTTACATTGAGTTGTCTTCCAGACTGAAGGCTGCCATCCTTGATCTTCATCAGCAAGTGCTTCAAGTCCCCCTACTGTTGGCAAGCGAGGTGTGTCATCTGCATACTGCAGATGGTTGATGCTGCATTCTGCATGTACTCCAGCTTCTCTGATGTTTTACTCAACATGCAGACTGAACAAGCATGCTGAGAGGATTCAGCCCTGACACACACTTTTCCTGATTTTAAACCATGCAGCATGCCCTGGTTCTGTTTGCACAACTGCCCTTGATTCAGCTACAAATTCCACATGAGCCCAAATGAACCGTTCTGGAATGCCCATTCTTCTCAAGGTCATCCACAGTTTATTGTGGTCCAAACAGTCAAATGCCTTTTCAGAGTCAATGAAACACAAGTAAACATCTTTCTGGTGTTCTCTGCTGTGAGTCAAGTTCATCTGACATCCGTGTTCCAGGTCCTCTTATGAATCTGGCTTGAACTTCTGGCAGCTCCCTGTCAATATACTCTTGCAACCTGTTGATGGTCTTCAGCAAAATTTGACTTGCTTATGATATCAATGGTATATTCTGTTGTGTGAGCAGTCTGTTGGGCCACCATTCTTTGGAATGGGCACAAACATGGATCCCTCCCAGTCAGGTGGCCCGGTAGCTGTCTTCCAACTTTGCTGGCGTAGAAGAGGGCGTGCTTCCAGGGCCTCGTCAGCTCGCTGAAACATTTCAAGAGGTATTCCACCAATTCCTGGAGCCTTGTTTTTGGCTAATGTTTTCAGTGCAGTTTGAGCTACTTCCTTCAGCAACGTTGGTTCTTGCTCATGTGCCACCTCCTGAAATGGTGAAATACTGACTAGTTATTTTTTGGTTCAGTGACCCGGTGTATTCTTTCCATCTTCCTTGGTTAATAATCAGAAGCAATTCAAGAGCAGCTTAATCTATAAGAGGATGTTGCATGGATGTGGGTGGGCTGCCACTGCCATCCAGAAAAACCAAACCACCGAGTCAATGCCGACTCACAGCGAGCCTGAAATAGGGCAGGTGAGCCCCCTGTGAGTTTCCTAGAGTATTATTCTTTATGAGTGGAAAGCCCGCTTTTTCTCTTCCTGTTTCTCCTGCACGGTGGCTGGTGGCTTTGAACTGTCCCAGCGCATAACCACTGTGCCACCAGGGCCCGTGCGTGGCCTTCTGTCGGCAGAGGTGCTCCGTTTAAGGTCCTGTCACCTGCAGCCGGAGGACACGCCCTCCAAGCAGCCTTTTGCTACACTTGCTCTTAGCTAAAAGGCCGAGAAGCGATCCACGGAGCATTTTGGAAAGACAGAACGAAGGCCGCTGTGGCTGGAGCGCAACAAGGAGTTTGTGGAGCGGGGGCCGGCCAGGCAGGGAGGGGGTGTGGTGAGGGCAGAGGAGGGGATCCACCAGACTTGCTTTTCAGGGGGCTCCCTCTGGAGAACGGATTGGGGGTGTTAGGCCAGGTGGACCAGAGAACTAAATTCAGTGACACACACACACACACGCACGCACGCACGCACATGCGAGAGAGAGAGAGAGTTTTATGTCAAAAGGTAATGTATGTATCAAGCAAACATCCCAGCCCCGTCCAGAATAAGTTCCTAAACCCGATGCTAGTCCCTTTCAGACTCACACAGCCACGTGCAAATCAGGACGATCACAGGCCGGTGGGTGCAGAGCAGTGTGGGTCCAACAGCAGGGTTTCTGGCAGCTCTTCAAGTGACTCCACAGCAGGATGGTGACGCCAACACACAGAGAGAGGGGCGTTCCCAGGACCCTCCTTATGAGAAGGTCATACCCACAAGGAGGCATCATCAGGCTGTGACCTGACTGACCAGCTAGACCCCACTCTCACACCTTATTTATTAAGTTGACATGAAATTATGTAACAATCACAGTGGGGGACAAGTTAGAGGGTTGTTGTGTGGTCCTGGTGAGATGCCTGTGTTGGGTGTTGTGATGGAGGAGGTGAAAAGAGGAGGATTCAGGCAGTGGTTTGCAAAGAAAGGCCAAGAGGATTTGCTGGCAGAGTCACCTGAGCTAAGAGTTTGGCATTGGGCACCTGGAGGGACGCCGGTGGGTGCCTTTGCTGAGGCTGGGGGCCCCGAGGGAGCGGCAGAGGGTGGAGACACACAAGAGTTACCTGTTGTTTGGCTCGAGGTGCCTCGTGGCATTTCCGTGGAAGACTCTATCTCCGGGGTCAGCACAAAAGAGGTGCCACACAAGAAACCCACGTCAAAGGACAGCCCACTAATAGACGGCACGCATGGCGGGTTGGAGCCACGTCTTGAATGGATGGGTCTTGGCCCTGAGAGAAGGTGTTTCTGATGCCTGAGATACAAAGCCAATACAAGGGTTGGTTGCGCCCCAGGATAGGGAAGTGTACGTGATGAACTTGACCCATGGGATGCCTGCTGCTGCCACCACCTCCCGCTACCACCACCTCCCCGTGGCTATTGGTGCCTATGCTGGGAACACCGAGCTGCCTCTGGAAGCAGAGAGAATAAGTTAGATGTCCCTGGGAAGGAAAAACGGTGGGTTTTTCTTTTTCCCTTTTCAAACCCAGCAACCCAGTGCATGTGTGTCCGCCCTGGAGCAGTCTTGTATTTGTATTTGGGCACCTCGTAGGCTGTGAAGACCCCCGTCTTTCCTACTTACCTCTGCACACTGACTTGTCATCCTCATTCATGTGGGCCAAACCCCGCAGTGAACCAGGCTGCGCAGGCTCCCCAGAGCGTTCTTGGGGCTCACTGGTCATGCTGCTGACCTGCTGGGGCCAGGCCCTTGGCCCAGATGGAGCCTCCCGATGGCCTGGAGAGAAGTGTTTCAGCCGCGCATGCCCGCTGCCAGGGCCTGGGATACCACTGCCCCAGAGGTCAAGGCCAAAGGCTTTTTGGTACATCCACACAGCCTTCCTGTTTGTTTGCTCATTCGGCACACCGTGTGTGTGTGTGTGTGTGTGTGTGTGTTCATTCACTCAGATCTCCGTCGCTACTGCTCATTTCAAAGGACTTAACCTGCTTGCCAAGCCGCCCTGGTGGCCTGATGGTTGCCGCTGCCTCTCTAACCGCAGGGTCAGCAGTTTAAAACCACCAGCCCCTTCTTGGGCGGAAGCCCAGGCTTTCAGAGGTGGTTCTCCCCTGCCCTAGGCTGTGTTTGGTGTCGAGGGCCTCCTTGTGCGCCCATTCCCCCCCACCCCCCGCTGTGAAGGTGACGGATGAGAAGGGCTCCTCTTGACTAGTGGGAGCGTCCGTAAATGCGGAGCCCGGGCTGTGCTGTGCCCAGGGCCACCCGCGGACTCCCAGGGGCCTCTAGAAGGTTTCCCCTGGCCCACGCCAGGCCCAGCCATGAGCACCGCGCAGCCCAGAGGGCTGCCAGTGCCAGGAGAGAATCACAGGGGTTGGGACATGCGCGGGTACGCGGGGCGTGTGTGTGTGTGCACGCGTGCACGCTCAGGACAGACAGTACAAGCTGCCTTTTTTGTCTCTTTCCCTTTTTAACCATTGTATTGGGGCTCGTACAACTCAGAGGGCGCAGTCTTTCCCACGTGGACGTCGGAGGTTGTCCAGGCAGGACCGAAGGGGACCGAGGGGGCGGCAGCGGCGTGGCCTCCACAGCAGCAAGTCCTGGAGGGTGGAGGAGGCAGAGGCCGGCTCGGAGGAGGGGTGGCCCTGGGGGCTTCCACAGGCCCTCGGGGCATGGAGCTCTGTGCGGGAAGGTGAAGGTGACAGGGTTTGTACATGTGTCCCCAAGAGGGAAGTAAGGTGCCTTGCTTCCCTGCTCCTGCTGATTTGGAAAACAGAGCACATTGGGAATCTACATGAAATAGGTGGACAACTTTGATATATTTATTTTACTTTTCAGTTAAATTGCTGGAAACACACACAGGTCACTGCCCCTGAGTCAATTCTGGCTCACAGTGACCCTGGAACTGCCCCCTGTGGGTTGCTGGGACACAGGAGTGGAAAGCCTCGTCTTTCTCCCAAGCAGTGGCTGGTGGTTTCGACCTGCTGGCCTTGCAGTGAGCAGCCTAAGGGGAAACCCACTCTGCCCCGGACTCCTGCAGAGTTTTTTTTACCTCCCAGCGGTGGCAGGAGAGGAGGAGGGAGAAGGGGGAAGGTGGCAGAAGTGGAGGTTACTTAGGAGGAAGGGGGGCTGTTTCAGAGAGCGAACCTGCAGTGTGACAGTGGACAGACAGCCCCACCATGGGCCTGCTGCATTAGCCTGCAGGATCTACTTGTTTCGTAAGCAAATCTCAAAGAACCAGTCGCTCATGGGCAGCGAGATTCCCCCTTTACCATCATGCAAAAATGAGGGCTCTAATGCCGCGACCCTTTAGTACAGTTCCTCATGTTGTGGTGACCCCGTATGTGGGCGTATCTGCATGTGGGAGGGCCCGCCTGGGGATGGAAATATGGTCTTTGGTGACCCCTCTGAAAGGGTCTCTCGACACCACCCCCCCTCAGGTTGAGAACTGCTGCTCTAGAAGAGGACATGCAAGCTTCATGCTCTGTATGCTGCCTGGGACTTTTTGTTTTTTAAAACAAAGCCATTTTATTCTTTTAAGCTGTTTTGAGAGGTGTTAATTAAAGCTAACCTATTTTTCAAGTGAAGCAGCCCTAGTGGTGTAGTGGGTACATGTTGGGTTGTGATACGCTAGGTCAAGAGTCCAAAGCCACCAGCCGCTTGGCAGGAGAGAAACGAGGCTTTCTCCTGCCAATAAAATCACAGCCTGGAAACTCACCCGGGCAGTTCTACCCTCTCCTGTGGGGTTGCTGGGAGTTGGCATTGACTTGATGGCAGTCAGTACTTCTTTCAAGGGAAAAGAAACAAATGAAAAAAAAAAAAAGAAAGCTCATTTGGGGAAAAAAATCTATATGGAGGAAGAAGAGGAGGGGGAGGTGGCAGAAGTGGACGGATACATATAGATAAAAAGGTAACAGAAGGGGCTGTTTGTCTGGGAAGGCTTACTGAGGAAGTGAGCGGTGGAGCACTTTCACGGGCTCTGACCTGACCCTGACGGAAGGGGTAAGGTGGCCCGGGGACCTGGAAAGGGGGCTCATTGGTCAGCGGTCTGAAACCAGCAGCAGCGCAGAGGGCAGGAGAGGAGAGGCAGGCTTCTCTCAGAAAGAGGAACAGCTTCGGAAACCCTAGGGAGCGGCTCTAGTCTGTCCTGGCTGGTGGCTGAGTCAGAATTGACTCTTTACTGGCTGGCAGGGGCTTTGTTTGCTTATTGTTTATTTATTTATCTTGGGTTCATCTTTACCTAAACAGGCGGCCACTTAGCACTGGGCCCACCAGGGGTGGGAGTGGGCAGAGCTCCTTCCGTCCCAGGGCCCTTTGAAGGATTTGGGCTTCTCTCCTGCAGGAGAGGGCAAGTCATTGCAGGGCTGAAGCAGAGGCGTGCCATGGCCTGGATGCTGCTATTAAGCCGCTGTTGCTGTGCTGAGAAGACTGCAGGGCAAGGTCGGAGGCAGAGGCCATTAGGAGGCTGTGGTGAGGATCCAACCTGGGGGACAGGGCAGGTCTATATAAATGGTCACATCAATGAATTAAAGGGGAAACTCATATAAGAAGGCGTTTTTTTTTTTTTTAAAGTAAATTAGACTTTATAAAAAATAAGAACTTTTGTCCTTTGAAAGGCTGTGAAGAAAAATAAGAAGACAAGCCGCAGACTGAGAGGAATATTTACCTAGCCTGTATCTGATACAGGACATGTATCCAGAATATTTAAAGAACTCTTGCATCTCAATAATAAGAAGACAAACAACCCAATTAAAAAAGGGGACAAAAGATTTTAATCGCCATTTCACCAAAGAAGACATATGAATGGCTAATAAGCACGTGAAAAGATACTCAACATCATTAGTCATAGAGAAATGCAAATTAAAGCCACAAAGAGCCACTGTTACACAGCGCCAGAATGCTGTAATCAGAAAGATAAACAACAACAAATGCTGGCAAGGAGAGAGAGAGGAGCCCCGTGGATTGCTGGCGGGAATGTGCTTTGGAGAGCACTTTGGCAGTTTCTTAAAAAGATACAAATAGATTTAGCACACCATCCAGCCATGCCTCTCTTAGCTACCTGCCCAGGAGGACTGAAGACATACAGTCACACAAAGAACTGCATGTAAATGTTCACCGAGGATTGCTGATAACAGCTCCAAAGTGGCACCAACACAGACGGCAGCCCAAACACACAATTCTGTTGTTGTCAGGTGCCCCCCCCCCAAATCCGGTCTCACTCACTGTGGCCCTGCCCTCTCGCTTGGGCCCACACCACCCTCACCACACGGGTGTGTGAGCCCATTGTTGAAGCCACGTGTCATCGACCCATGGCGGGGAAGAAGACTCTTTTTCTTTTTTCCAGAACCATTGTATTGGGAGCTGATACAGATGCCGTATTGCTCCACAGTTCAGTCACATCCGGTTACCTGCAACGACAAAATACTTCTGAGATAAACACCAATATGAAAACCACAAGAAAACACAGAAGATGTTGAAAACTAGATCAGGCCCAACGTGCCTCAGAGGGGGATCAGCTGACAAGGTCTGAACTGTTCGAGTCAGGTTTATCACTTTGATCTTCCACAGTCATCTCTCCAATGCTGTTTGGTCACCAGTTTATTCCCATCTCTGTATTATGGATAGAGGGAAATCACCACAGGCTTATTTGCTCTGTAGATCTCACAAATGTATCTGGGGCTTCCACTGTCAGCCACAGCCTTCTGCCTACCAGATTCTCACAACCTAGGCTCTGATACTGATCCCTCCTTCGACTTTGGATTATATGCTTTACAATCCTTTGTCACTGATGTTGGTGTGCTTCCATGTGAACTTAGTTGTCTTCTCACTTATGGTCACTTATTTGGAAACAAATCCTAAAGACCCCAGGTGCTATTTTACCTGCTAGCTGGGGACCATCTAATTTCTTCACCACACTTCCCTATCTTCTGTGTTCCCTTCCTGAGGGCTTAATGTTCTTCCATTGGAGCTAGGATTTAGTGTAAGCCCCAAACCCATTCCTACATCTACAACTGATGTATGGATTGATATAAAAGTTGTCAGAGCCCCTGATAAAATGATTTTTTTAAATCATCAAATTGTTCACTTAGGCAAACTTTATACTATGCCAATTATGCTTCAGCCAAAAAGAACAAACAAAATCAAACTCATTGTCACAGAATAGATTCTGACTCATAGTGACCCTCCAGGACAGGATAGAACTGCCCTGCTTGACGGGAAAACCTAGGAAGGAATTCCTGGATCAGGCATAGGATATAAACTTTCTGGCAGGTTTTGAGGTCCAAATTTTGCTGCTGTCACTGGCAAATCACTTCCAAAGCTGCTCTCTCCTATCCTTTTCTCGGAGCAAGCACAGCCTTTGCAGGTTTATTTATTGCTTGGCGGGTGCACCTGCTCAGCATCCGACTTCCTCCCTGGCTGGCAAGCACCATGGGAGGGGGGGCGGTCACGAGGGTCTGCTTGCTTCCACTGCTGGCAGGCAGGCAGACTCTGGGCATCTTTTTGCTTTTCTGATACAAGGAAGGTGCTGTTGATTTGTCCCATGACACTTTCCCCCGCCCCCCCCCCCCCTGTGACCGAGGACAGTGTGTGGAGGTGCAGCCTTGGACCTACAAGCATGCGATGACACACAGGAGTCAATGACGGAGAGAGAAAGAAAGGGCGGCATGTCTGGTGGCTTTCTGGAGCACGGAGCCAATGCCAGACAATGCCCACCTTCGGACTTCTTGCGAATAAGAAAAGGAACTTTGTGTTTATTTAAACCCCTGTGGGCAGGCTGATCGACTTCTGGCATGGAATATGTTTGTTTCTAAACGGCAGTGCCAACAAGGCAGAGGTGCTCCTCCGGAGAGATTGTTGTCTCCTTGAGAAGGCAGGCGTGTGAACAGATGCGTGCCCTTGACTGACTCCAGGTGCTGCACGCTGGTTTGGGGTTTAGGTGACAGCTGGATGGATGCTCCCCACACACACTGAGACAGGAAACCCGGGGGGGGGCTAGTTTGGGGGACAAGTTCTTTTTTGGGGCTTTAAGGCACTGTGTAGGACATCCCAGGGGGAGGAGATCAAAGATCACAGGATCTAAGGATCTCCGATTAAGGGGGGGGGAGTGGAGAGAGATCATGCCAGGGCACAGACCAGACCGAGTGTCATCTGTATGCACAAATGCTGGACGCCTAAGAGTGGACGTGTCCTTGGCTCTTATTGCAGGTTGCATGCCAAGTGCTTTGTGTCACTGCCGCCGCCACCACCATCGTCATCCTCTTCCATCAGCACAACTATTTACTGAGAGCTGACTGACTACGGGGCTTGACTTGTCCCAGCTCACTGAATTCTCACCAACCAAGACAGGGAGGGACTCATTTTATTCTGTTGCTGTGGTTGTTAGGTTCCCACTCAGAGTGACTATGTAAAAAAAATAATAAAACACTGCCGGGTGACCATCTTTGTTCTGTTTGAGCCATTGTTGTAGCTACGGTGTCACTCCACCATGTCTAGGCCGTCCTCATTGGTGTGCCCCTCGACTTTACCAAGCCTGCTGTCCTTTAACGGGAAGTGATCTCTCCTGACAACAGGTCCAAAGTAGGTGAGACGGAGTCCGCCATCCTGGTTTTGAAGGAGCATTCTGGCTGTATTTCTTCTGAGAGTTCTTCTGGCAGTCTATGGGACTTTGGCATTCTTCGCCAGCACCGTAATTCAAACACATTGATTTTTCTTTGGTCTTCCCTGCTCAGTGCCCACCTTTCACATGCACATGAGGCCGCTGAACACACCACGGTTTAGGGCCGCTTTACTTTACTTCTCCAAGTAACACCTTTGCTTTTCTAACACATTCAAAAGGTGCAGCCGCCGATTTACCCACTGCAATATGTTCCTCGATCCATGAGGAGTGACGGTGGCGTCAAGCAAGATGAAGTCCTTGACAACTTCCGTCCTTTCTCCATTTCTCATGATGTGCCCCATTGGTCCAGTTGTAGTCATTTTGATGCAGGAAGCATTAAAAGAAGATGGAAAGATACACAGTGTCACCGTCCCCCAAAGAGCTAGTCAACATCCAATCATCTCAGGAAGTAGCCCATGAGCAGGAAGCAATGGCGCTGAAGGAGTCAAACTGTACTGACGCCATGAGCCAAACAACGGCTCCAGGAGGTGATGGAACACCAATGAAATGTTTCTGCAAGCGGATGACGCACTGGAAGCGCTCACTCGTCTGTGCCAGGGCATCTGGAAGACAGCTGCTTGGCCAACTGACTGTAAGAGATCCACGTTTGTGCCCATTCCAAGGAAACGTGACCCAACGAATATACAAGTTATAGAACAGTATCATTAATATCACACGCAAGTAAAACGTTGTCGGAGCTCATCCACTAATGACTGCGACAGTCCACTGACAGGGAGCTGCCAGAAATTCAGACCAGATTCAAAAGAGGATGTGGAACAAGGGATATCATTGCTGATGTCTGATGGATCTTGGCTCAAAGCAGAGAACACCAGAAAGATGTTTACTTGGGTTTTATTGACTACGTCAAAGGCAGTCGACTGTGTGGACCAACACAAACTACCGATAGCCTTGAGAAGAGAATTCCGGAACAGTTTATTGTACACAGATCAAGAGGCCTTTGTGCAAACAACAAGGGACTACGGCGTGGCTTAATCAGGAAAGATATGTATCCTCTCACCATACTTGTTCCATCTGCATGCTGAGCAAGTAACTAGGGAAGCTGGAGTATATGAAAGAATATTTCAGGATTGAAGGAAGATTGATCAACAACCAAAAATATACAGATGACACGACCCTGTTTGCGGAAAATTGGGAGGCCTGGAAGCACTTGCCGATGGAGATCGACCAAGGACCACAGCTCTCGGTATGGATTACAACTCAGAGTAAAGAGAATCCCAACCCTCAGGATTGGACAAATGGGTCACTTCATGATAAACAGAGAAAAGACTGAGGTTGTCAAAGATTTCATCTTGCTTGGATCCAACTTCAATGTCAGTTGGGAGAAAACAGAGGAATAAAGTACATAACTTGCCCTCAAAAGGCCAGCAAGTTGTTGAGTCAGAAGCACCCAAGGAGAGCTTGTGAAATGAGAGATAAGAAAATGTTCTAAAAAAAAAAAGAAAATATGTTCTTTTTTTTCCTAAATGAAGGTATGCTTTGCACAGCAACTGTTAAATACAATATATACACATACAACTCAATTAAAATTTACAAGGTGACCACACCAGGATAACAACTCCCATCTGGATCAAGCCATTCCTGTGTCCCTCCACCTGTGTCTGTCCCTATTCAAAGGTAACCATGATTTTGACGCCAATGTCATCCATTAAGGGGTGCGAAGAGAAAGATGAGCCTAAAAAGGAAATGGAGATTAATCTCGTCAGAGAAATGAAACAGGGTGGTGGTGGTGGGGGGGGTTGGGGAGGGAGAAGAAGCCAAGAGAAGTTGATCTAGCTCTACCTATCATGAGCTGAGCTCGGTTGGAAATTAGTTCTACTTATCATGTGCATGGTTGGAAATTAGTGCTACAAAGTAGCAGAGACCTTGGAAGATCCTCTCTTGGCGGAAGTGGCAAATGTAGCAAGATCAAGTTCATGCAACAGTAGCAGCAGTGCTGGCAACTGTCCACTTGTAGCCAGGTCCCGCAGCAAGGAAGGAACAGATCAATTCTACTGTGTCATTTGGGGCGATTTCCCTCATTTTATATGCCCTAAGTTCGACTCTCAACAATTTTGTGAGCTACTCAGCACAGACTATTACCATCTATTACCTAACTATGTATAAGGAAGACCTTATAATCATTGTGATTGCCCACCCGACAGGCACTCCCTTGCATTACAGCTCTGCAAGGTACGTATTATTTTTCCATTTTATTGATGGGAAATCCAGGCTTAGAGGAGCCACCTGGCTTGAACACCTGTCTGACTGGGAGCATTTCCATGGGAGGACACCACTGCTCACCCATCGGTCATTGTGTAGTCTGTGACTTGATGACACTGGTTGGGGAGCGTATTCTATTTTCTTATTTGACCCAGGAGGGTGAATGCCTCCATTGTAACCAATCTTGGCGATCAAGAATCCCCTTAAGGGGCTCAGGACCCCTCAGGAACTGTTCCTAATGACTTCTAGGCACCCCTCACCCTCCAGAAGTACCTATTAGAGTTATTAGAACTCCCAGGATCCCCCTTCCCAAGAGCTGCTCCTAATGACCCCCCCCCCCCCCCAGTTCCCGTTCACTGAGGACCTGCTGCTAATTACTCCAAGGACACTACTTACCCTTAGGGCCTGTTCTAATGGCCTGCAGGGCGCCCACCTTCAGGAATGGTTCCTAATTGCCCCCAGGAAGTAGGGTGACCAACCGTCCAAGTGTGCTGGGGAGTCAGGGGGTCCCCAGGAAACCAAGACAGACCCGGGCAGACAAGTTGATCGCTCAGTTAGTAAGGCCCTGCCTTCGGTAGCAGCCCTTACTAGTCCTTATCACACTTGGACATCAGGCAAGGGTCCAGTTCACTCCCTAAAGACTTTGCCCCACCCTTCGCTCAAAACAATCAACTACCCACCTACCCGGGCCATCCCATTTCTAAGAACTCGTTTCTTTCAATGCGGATTAGTTATGGATGGGCAGAAGCTTGGCGATGATTGGCCCACTTCGCAGTTCAGCCGCGGGGCTGCGCGGCTGGGTCTCCCGCGGCACAGCGCTTCCCCCTGGCAACAGCCCGAGCCGGCGCCCATAGGCCGAGCCGGAGATGATCCCGGGCTTTGAGGCGGGTGCCGAGCGCGTTGATTGGTGGCTTGAGGTTTCAGAGAGGCCCTCGGATTGGTCCTCTCCGGGGGAGCTGCGCGGCTGCGCAGAGGCCGACCCCAGAGGAGGCGGAGCTGCCTTCTCCGCCGGCTGGAGAGAAAGAAGCCCCAACGGTAGGACCGGCTGGCGGTGACGGTCAAAGTTGGACCTTGGGCCTGCCGGGCGGTGGGCTTTAGGACGAGCCGCGGGAGTTGGCGATCCCGCAGTAGGCGTGACGGTGAGCCCCGGTGGGGGAGGGGCGTGGGCCCTGGCAACGCTGAGTGATTGACACGGTTCTCGGTCAATGGGGGACAGGAGCTCCCAGGATGGCTCCCGAGATTGGCCCTTTCTAATCTCTCTTGGCCAATGGGCGTCGGGGAGGGGCGGGTTTGCCGGGACTTATTTTCTGCTTCCTGCGCTCCGGCCTCACTCGCCCAAACGGCGGGGCCGGGAGGGGCCGGACGTGTCTTTGGTGAGGCTGGAGGACCTTGCGCGTGGGGAGGGGGGAGTAGCCCTGGGAGAGACGCTCGCGGGGGCGGGGGCGGCCGCGGGGGGAGGGGCGGGGGCGCGAACTGTTGATGGCGACTGCTACCTTTCTAGGGAGCCTAAGTCCCGGGCCTAGGGCTTAGCGTCTCGCTTGCATCATCTGGCTTAATCACAGCCACCCTGCCGGGCAAGGGGGTTGGGGTCCCCCATTTTACGGGTGGGGAAACTGAAGGCCAGGCGACTCCCATTGCCAAGGTCACACAGCCACTGAATAGCAGAGCCGAGATGTGTGGCCAGCGCAGCTCCCGAGCTGGTGCTGCTCCTGAACCAGCAGGCTTTGTTACTGGCTGCGGGAGGGAAGGTGTCAGGCTGTGGGCGCTCCCCCCAGGGAGTAGATGGGGGAAGGGAATGCTTGGGTGGAAGGAAGGTGTTGAGCAAGAGGTGAGGGTGAAAGGATCACGTATTCAGCAGCGTCTGGGCGCCTGCGGTGCCGGGCATTGTTTTAGATTGGTGGCAGAAAAGATGAGCAGGGTAGGGTCCCAGGCCCCCGGTGCTCTTGGGTGGGACCCTTGCTAGACCCAAGAGAAGCCCCAGGGCTGTGCTTACACACTC
The DNA here is from genome assembly GCF_050624435.1 of Tenrec ecaudatus. Classification (NCBI taxonomy): domain Eukaryota; kingdom Metazoa; phylum Chordata; class Mammalia; order Afrosoricida; family Tenrecidae; genus Tenrec; species Tenrec ecaudatus. The sequence goes on from NC_134530.1 coordinate 68,529,951, forward strand.
TCTTTTTATTAACAGAAGAGATCTACTTTTAGAGTTAAAACAATTATTTTTAAGACATCTTAGAAACGGAATAAACTTCAGGTGCCTCCACACACTCGAATCTGCTCCTGCAAAGATTGTAGTCCAGGTGGCGAATAGGCAGCAGGCAGCCTTTGCTGGTGGGAGGGGCACTGGGAGCATTTCAGGTCTGAAGTCGTACTTCCTGCTATGTAAAACGGGCGCATACCTGCCTTGCAAAGTTTGCAGCGGGTGTGGGGAGAGAGGCTGGCCAGGAACGCTCTGAGATAGTTCATTTGTTTTGTCTTAGAGTTTTATAGCAGGTTGGGAGCAATTTCCTGCTCTCTGAGCTCGCTGAGGGACTCTTGGGACTGGGCTGGCTTGGCTTTGGGTCCCAGATCACTGGACCCTTGGCAAGGCACGGTGGTTTTGCTGCTAGATTGGCACTGTTTAGCCTGTACTTTGTCCGTTTTCTGTTGAGATGGTCTCTGGGTTACCAGAGGATGCCTCATCTAAAAAAGCAAAACAAAGTGTTTCTTTCATCTTTTGCAGTCAGTTATGAAGTTTGCCCTGCATTACCAGTTTATTACCTGTTTACATTTCCCCCATTTTGAGTTCTGGGTACAGTGCAGTTAAACTGTGCTCTCGCTTGACTTCACGAAGTCTTGCTCACTAAGTGACATTTTGACTAAGCTGTGGGAACAGGTTCACTTTAGTATTAGAAATGCTAGTGAACGCCATTCATATCAAAGTCCCTTTCAAACCCTTATACTTCGTAAACTTGTAACCAAGTAACTTTTCTTAAGGATCTGCTTAGAAGCTCTTCCATGAAGGGGCCCCCCTGCAGGTGGGTTTTAAAGTTTGGTTACATTTTGTGTTAGTCATCAGAGAAGGGATCAACAAGGTGGGGCTGAAGAGTAACCGGAAAAGAAAAAGCTAGTTGGGGAAGGCAGATGTGTGGTTAGATAGGACCAAGATAGGACCAACCAGCGGATATAGTTCCTCCTTTTATGCTGAAACAATGTCTCAGTGTAAATGAGATTTGGATACATGCAGTTTTGATACATTGGATTTTTAAAAATAATCATTTTATGGGAGTACAGCTCATCACCATCCGTCCATCCATCCATTGTGTCAAGCACATTTGTACATTTGTTGCCCTCATCACTCTCAAAACATTTGCCTTCTGCTTGAGCCCTCGGTACCAGCTCCTCAATATTGGATTCTTTTAGTTGGCCGGAACCTGTTTCTAGGGGTGTTCCCTTTCAGTAACTGCCCATAGGCCGGTTCTGGTTGGGGGTCTTGCTGCTTTCTTTGGGGTTTCTCTCTTCCCTTTTTCCCATTTTCAGCACTGATGTCCCCCAGCATTTAATTTGGGTGCTTCGTAGATTTTTTTTTATAACTCTTACTGTATTTCTTTAGATTTCGTCTGATCCAAGTGACCCCAAAAAGGGAAAATGGCCTGCGAATCAGAAACCCTGAATCCCAGCGCTCGGATAATGACCTTTTATCCGACCATGGAGGAGTTCCGGAACTTCAGTCGGTACATTGCTTACATCGAATCCCAAGGAGCTCATCGGGCTGGGCTGGCCAAGGTAAGGGTGGGCTGGGGGTTGGTCAGCCTGGCTTCTAAGGCCAGCAGCCAGGAGTAAGGCTTCTTAGGTAGAGACCAGGAGAACTGGGTCTTTCTGAAAGGCCAGTAGAGCCAGGAGCGCAGGCAGCCCTGCTCATAAGTTAATTTCTATTTGCGAACATCTGAAGAATCACTGCTTTTAAGTTGCGGGACAGCTGCTTAGAAGCTTCAAAAAGGGAAGGCAGAGGCCAGTGTCCTCTGGACAGGTGCTTGGGGGTCCAGTCCCCCTAGTGGAGTTGGGTGCACTAGTGGGTTTAGAAAGTATCGCTTTCGTGGAGCACATAGGCCGTCTGAAGTCTCCTGCCTGGATCCCAGGCTCTGAGCGCCTCCTAACTTGACTCTCCATGTCAACTTTCTTCCTGGGGAGAACACTGGCCCGTGTGTGCCATGTCACAACTAAGGTGTTCTTGCCATTGTCATTTGTCCTTGGTTTCTGACATGACTCTTCAGTCTCCTGAGTGAAGTTCATCTTTTCTCCTGAGTTAAATCTATTTGTAATTTGTTATTTCTGTCAGGATCAAGTAAATAAATAAAATGAGTGTGTTTCTGGAAGGTCCCTCAAGAAAGTTGACGCAGGGGGACTCCTGAACCAGGAGGGGACTGTTGAACCGTATGTTTTTGTGGAGTACGCTTTCTGCCCCTTGTATATATTTTGGATTGAGCACTAAAGGAAGCGAGGACGGTGACTGTAAAGCTGCAGACCAGTCCTTGATGTTGGCTTCTCCCCTGAGGCCCCGTCTTGGCAGCTGTGTCAGCACTGCTGCTGCGGGCCAGTCTCCAGGAGGAGGAGGAGGAGAACTGCGGGAGAGGGTGGGGGAGGCTGTTGTCTACCCGTAACACTCTTTGGGGAGGGTGTTCGATGACTTTGTCACTACCAAAGTATTCATTCCAGTACACACGAACGGTTCGGAGAGATACAGGGGAAAGGGTAATCTCTTCTTACACACGCCTGTCCACTCACACAAATGACACCTTTAAGACATTGAGGGGTTCCCCCCTTAAAATGGGGTATGACAGTGGCTATTCCATTTTTTCCCTTTTTAAAAAAAAACACATGTACTTCTTCCTGTAGCTGAGCTCAATTACCCAACTCATCTTTTCTCTTTCCCCCGTCTTTTCTCTTGCTGATTATCCTGTTAACTTACTGTTGTTATAGTGTGAATAGATGATACATTTACATGGGCGAAAGCCGAGGTCTTCCTCACCGGCACCAAGCCAGGCACGAGTCATGGAGACCACATTGGACAGGTTGAAGTGCCCCCATGGGTGTCCGAGACCAGAACTCTGTGAATGTAGAAAGCTTTGTCTTTCTCCGGAATGGCAGCTGGTGGCTTAGAATCACCAACCTTTTGGTTTGCAGCCCAACTTGTAACCCACAACACCATCAGAAGGTTGACATTGTGAAATGTCACTCCCAACTCTAAAAGAAAGCAGCGCTAAGTCAATTAAAAAAACAACAAAACAAGATTCCCGCAGTTAGGTTGGGAGAGTATCAGCTTTTTAGCTTCCTTATTTGCTGGCCAGGTGAGTGTACTGAGGCTTGAGAAGTAAGTGTTACCATAGGTCATCGTTAGTGGCCAGATGGCACCGGGATTAGTGCCGTCCTCGCAGTGTGATTGAACTTCTAGAAAACTTGCCTGGCAGGTTGGGTGGCAGCTGACACACTTGTCGGGCACCTTGCAGGTTTCTGATGGCTCTGTTTGTCCCTTACGTGCCTACAGGTGGTTCCTCCAAAGGAGTGGAAGCCAAGAGCCTCCTACGATGACATTGATGACCTGGTCATTCCCGCCCCCATCCAGCAACTGGTAACGGGGCAGTCTGGCCTCTTTACTCAGTACAACATACAGAAGAAGGCCATGAGTGTTCGAGAATTCCGCAAGATCGCCAACAGCGATAAGTGAGTGAAAACATGGCACTCTCTTTACCCAGCAGCGCATCTGGGAGCCAGCTGTCACAGCTGCGACCATCCTGAAGAAAGTGTCCCCAGTTCTGCACTCTTCCCTTTGTCTTTTTATGGGAGCACTTCTTTCTGTCAGCACGGGCACAGTCCAGACTGTTCACGCTCTCAATGTAACGTTACGCCTTTGCTTTTCTGTCCAAAGGAAGATTGTTTTTGGAAGGTGGCTGATGGGCTGAGGAGACAGTGAGGCACTGCCTCAGAGGGCCAGCTGTGTCCATACCTGTCGATGGCCCGTGGCCACGCTTTCAGTTGATCGTGTCTCACGGAACCCTGCTGTCTTTAATTGTACGCAGATGCCTCAGGACCCAGTTGGATGCTGTTCCGTTTGTGTGTTAACAAAGTGCATGTCCAAACGGGTGCTGCTCCTTCATACAGCCCGCCCTCCATTGCCTTAGACACCTCCTCTGTGCAGGCCTGTGGAGTCCCCCTGCCTTTCTCTGCCACTTGTAATATTTCACTCCTTTGCCCTCACACAGATGCACATAGAATGAGTTTCACGTTTCCTTTACCCCGCTCTGCGGGCTCATCTTGGTCCCTTTCTGGAACCTTCTTCCTTAGGTTACTCTTTCTTGAGTTGCCCCGTGGCTGCTGCCCTTCCCCCTTGCAGCTTGCCGGAGCCTTTTTGGTCTGTGCATGTCTGGATCTTCCTTAGCCTTTCTGGCAAGTTCTGCCCTGGCCCTTGCCCTTAGTGAGCCCAGCCTGCCGGTCTTCCCACCCGGGGCTGGGTCACCTCTCTCATCCGGTCTTTGCCTTTTGCATTGTTGGTCTGTGCTTGCTGTCCTGCTGACTTAACCACCATTCCGGTCAACATCTCCTTTGACTGATAACCAGCTCTCTGAGAGATGTGTATTGCTGGCCTCCCTGCTGTCCAGCCTGAGAGTTCATGGGAAAGCGCAGGCAGGCGGGCCCGTCCATGAAGCACAGTGCCGCCCTTCTAGCTGCGTCTTCTGCTTGTGCATCTGTCTGTCAGTTTCTGTTTCTCCCTTGGGGTTCTTAGCACAGCCCTGGGCCCCCCTGCTTGCCTGCTCCTCTTATCAGCATACACTAGCTTTTGCCTTCTCTCAAGATCCCTCTTTTCCTTTAAAATCTACCCGCGCTGTGTCTTGTCCCTGCTCTCTGAGTTGTAATATTCCTGTCCATGATTACTCTCTGCATTTCCTACCAACCTTAATAAACCCAGTGTCTGGTTACAAATCCAGATGTATAAAGCAGGTCAGTTGGACATGGGCGTTGTCTGCATTTTTTTCATCTTGATGTAATTTAGAGTTCTCAAATGCCGCATTTGATCCGTACAGATGTGCTTTTCTACTTTGAGGGATATTGCATATCTTCAGGCCGAATTACCTGTTGCGTGTTAGCCACGGGCATAGGGTGCTGGCATGAAGTTGAACTTGGAAACGAGCCCCTGTGGAGGCAGCCTCAGCTTCTTGCGTGCTGGCTGGCTTGGGATGTCGTAGGGCTTCCGTAGTGTGTTGCTAACCACACCGTCAGCTGTTGGGCGTAAGATGAGGCTTTCTTCTCTGGTAGAGACTCGCAGGAGTCTTGGAAACCCACTGAGGCAGCTCCCCTCCGCCCTATGGGGTCACTACGAGCCAGAGTGGACCCCATGGCAGTGGGTTTGTGTCTGGTTTGGTGGATATTGTAGGGGGTCCGTGGTTCTTGTTGCTCACTTATTGTCCAACTCCTGAATCTAGCAGAGTGGCTTAAGTACTCTCTTTAGAGAGACCAGGTAGTGTAGTGCCTTACATGGTGGGTTGAGATCCACAGCAGCGCTGCAGAAGAAAGACTGGGCTTTCTACTCTGTGAGCAGTTGCAGTCTCTGCATAGACTTAATGTAACAGCGAGGTTTGTTTGTTTTGCTTTAGCAAGTTTAAGATATGACATTTCTTACGGAAGATGAGTTGATCTCTGAGGGCCCATCAATGTCCTCAGGCCAGAGTCCGGGGAGGGATATCGGGGGCTTGTTTAGGTAGCTAGTTGCTGCTAGATGCCGTTGAGTAGGTTCCAACCCAAGGATCGGAACAACAGGATGAAACGCCGCCTGGGCGTGCACCAGCCTCAGTCCGTCCTGCTGAGGCCTTCCTCTCTAGGCTGGCCCTGGCTCTTCTTCTCCAGGACTCGGGCTCTCCTGACAACGCGTCTTTGTCTTTAAGGAGCATGGAGCATTCTGGCCAGACTGCACAGTCCGAGTCGAACTGTTTGTTCTTCTGGCCGTCTACGGTACTTTCCGTGCTCTCCACCAGCACCACCGTTCAAACATTGGGCCGATTTAGGGCAGGAGGAGCCTTGGGGTGCAGTGCTTACAGCCGGGCTGCCGTCTGCACTTGCAGTCACACTCTCGGGAACCCACGGAGTCGCTAGGCAGCTTCACTGCCGGGGGCGCTGAGAGAGGGAGCCGGCTGTAGGCTGCGCCATCACCATTCACAAGCATTGCTCTGCTTGCGCCTGCCTCACTCTGTCCAACTCTCATGCACGGGGCCATTGAAAACACCGTGGCTTGAGGCTTAGAGTCACATCTTTGCTTTTCAGTGCCTTAAGTAGGTCTCAGGCAGCAAGTCAAACCTAGGTGAGTTTTGCTGTGGAATGATAGTGTCTTAACACTGCCAGTGTGTCTTGAATATCTAGTCCCCTCTTGGTGGCTCACACTTTTATTTTTTCTTTTTGAAAGGTACTGCACCCCACGCTACAGTGAGTTTGAAGAGCTTGAGCGGAAATACTGGAAAAACCTCACATTTAATCCCCCAATCTATGGAGCGGATGTGAATGGGACCCTTTATGAAAAGGTGAGACCCCCCAGGAGCCCTCCGGACAGCATCCTGCTCGGGAAAACCAGCTTTCTAAAGCCCAGCACATAGTAGGCTCCTAAAAACTGGGAATGTGTGGACGAACAATTGAATGATCCACCACCAGCAGCTGATAGACCGCTCTCTGTTCCCTGATTGTGGGTATTTTTACATGTAACAGAATTCTCTTCCGCCCACTCTGCATGCTAGTTGAACGATGTGGTGTTCTTCCCAGGGGCGGTTCGCATACTCTGTGGGTGGCCGCTGCTGAGTTCTTGAGAGGGTGGGCTCCATGGAAAATGAAATGCTGGGGGGAGAGGCCATGTGGTTTCTGCACTGACTAATCTCATGAAAGGGAACCGACTTAAGAAGAGGAACAGATTGAGAGTTTCAGAATCCCTCAAGATTTTGTAACAAAAGCTATTTTTAAGCATTGCATTGCTTTGGAATGCACCGTACCTTTTGGCTAAAGGAGTTGTCTTAGAAGTGGCAAAAGAGGGGAGGGACTATTTGGGACTGACTGCCTTGGGGTGAGTAGACATCTCCAGGTCCTTTCAGGAATGAGTCCTCAGATGAATTTTCATGTTCTTGTAAGTAATGGGGAGGAAGGCATTAAATGTGCATTCCAGGTTTCTGGAAGTAAATTGGCGGATGAATGGCAAGAGGATGCTCTCAGGATCTCAGTGGGACGGTTACAAACGACAAACCTCCCAAGCCAAAGCCGCGGCCACCCGGTCCACTCCACCTCATAGTTCTGCCCTCTAGGAGACCATAGACCTGCCAGGGGAGGGGAGGGGAGGGGGTCTGAGACCCGAAGTCTTTGTGGGAAGAGTGTAAGCCTCATCTTTCTCCCTCAAAGTGATAGTGAACTGCTGACCTTGTGCCAAGCCATCTAATGCATAACCCAGTGTGCCACCAGAAATGTGGCACATTACTCAGTGTCCTTCATAACTCAAGAAAATGGACTGTAAATGCCACTGACCAGTGGGCAGAGTTAACTGGTGGCCAGCAAAGCCGCATAATTAGTATAGATAAGCGGTCTGTTTCTCAATTTTCGTAGTGCAAGACTGTTTGCCTGTGTTGATTTAAATTTCTTCAATTCAAAAAGTTCCTCCTGGCGTCTAGAACAGGCACTGTCGAGACCTGAGCATCTCTCCTATCTGGTACAGCCCACCAAGTGGCCCTTGCCCTTTGGAGAGCGAATGCTCTCTGGTCCTGTGGTGGCTGTGGACAGGGCGGGAGTGGCTGCGGTCCCTGTGCCCAGGGTGCTGAGCAGGATTCCTCCGCTTCCCAGAAGTCACTGCTGCCCTGCGCCCGGCTCGGACTCACAGGCCCAGCGCCTCTGTTCGTATCCCAACGTCACCTGCCATGGCCTGTCATTTCCCTTGTAGCACGTGGACGAGTGGAACATCGGCCGGCTGCGAACCATCCTGGACCTGGTGGAGAAGGAGAGCGGCATCACCATCGAGGGCGTGAACACCCCCTACCTGTACTTCGGCATGTGGAAGACATCCTTCGCCTGGCACACGGAGGACATGGACCTCTACAGCATCAACTACCTGCACTTCGGAGAGCCCAAGTCCTGGTGAGGCCGGCCAGCCTTGGCCCCGGGCCTGTCTTTCAATGGGCAGGGCCGTCCCCTAGAGACCTGTTTCGGTGCCCCTTCGGCTAGGGGCCTGGCCCTCTTCTCTCCCACCTCTCACTCGAGAAAATGCAGCTGGTGCTCTAGTGCCCAGTTCTGCTTTTGAGTAGCAGGGCCACCCGTTAACTCTGCCTACTGCCATCGAGCCCCTTGACCCCTAGCCACCTGCAGGACAGCGTAGAGGAGCCCCTAAAGTTGCTGAGGCCGGGAGTCCTCCCAGGGGCACGCCTGGTGGGTCAGCACGCGTGCCGTGACAGCCCAAGGTGGACTGCCTCAGTGTGAGAAGACGAGAGGAGGAGGCCGAGGTCCTGAGAGCCCAGGGGCAAGTCCCTGCGGCTCCTGCTTTCTCTCTGGGAACAGGCCGCCGACATTTCTTAGAGGCCACCTATCAGGGCCAGGGTCAGATGGCAAATGCCTTTCTCTTCCTTGGGGCAGTGGTCCTGTTTGTTTGCCCAGCATCTGCCTCGCTCTCCAGCATGGTGCGGGGCGTGGGGAACCCCGATTTGCTCTCCCCTCTCTTCTGTCTTAGTTGCCACTGTGATCTGCTGAGACCAGCAGGCGGCGTAGCCCAGGAGACAGACAGTAGCAAGTGTGAGCGCAGGACAGCCCGCTGTGAGAACAGGCGGGTGCTCCAGACCCAGAGGGGAGGGCTGGGCTGAGGGGGCAGGGAGGGGTCGTGGCAGCAGAGCTGAGACTGAAAACAGGGCGCATGGACGGGTTGGATTTGGGGGCAGGGAGGCACCTCTTTGGTACATGGCGGAAAGGCAGCACCAAGCCAAGGGGGCTGAGGACAAAGATTTAGGGTGGGGGGGCAGGGTTCGAGGAGAGTGCACGGTGGTTTAGGGACTATCCAACCGGCTGTGGGGAGTTGCAGAAACTGCCCTGCCTTCAAATGCCGCTCCTAGGGCAGTCCCTCTTGGACGGGGAAGGCCCTGTGAGACCGGCTACCGGAGAGGGCTAGACGGCTCGGCCCTGTCTATGCCTTCACCAGTGTCTGCCCCCACATTCCCTGAAATTGAATTCCCACCCTCAGCTTGAGCAGGCTTCCTCATTCTCCGGTGTCCCCTTCCAGGCCGGCCCCTGAAATGGGACCTCCGCACATCTGCCAGCTTGCCGGGGGGGCCCCCAGTTCTTTTAGGCGGCAAGCATTTCCCTGAACTCTCCTCTTGCGGCCCCGCCCCCACCATGGTGGCGCTGTTTGTGATGGAAAATTCTTTGTTCTTATTGGGGAGTGATCTTTGGAGTAGATGTAAAGGTCAAGTTAGAGATACTGTGAGTTTCGAGGTGTGAAGTTTTAATAGCTTTGCAAACGTGTAATCCGAGTCTTTCAAATTTGTGTTTTCTTAGTAGGACGAGCAGTTCTATGGGGTCTAGGCATCGCATGGAGTGGCTGGTGGTTCAGGAGGGGGAAGCGTTCTTAAACAGCTCACCCCGACTCCCTTTTGTTCCCCTATTCCCTCACCCTGCCTTGGTGCGTTCTCTCAGCAGTGCCGGGAGCAAGTTACACATAGTGAGTTTTGTAATGCCGTCCTCTTCAATTTTATAGAAATGCTAGTGCAAGCCCTAAACAAACTACCATCAACCTAGGCTGCTGGTGGATGTTCCATAAATGGCTTGTTGAGGGACTCTAAAATACACAAATTAAAGGCAGTTAGGCTTCTCACTGCTCTGCCCAAACATCTCCCATAGCACCTCACCAGACTTCCTCCTCATGTCTGTGGGGAACACTGAACTCTCTGGCACCTCTTCTTGTTTTGAGAGTGGGTGCACGCCTGTGCCCGCTCTGCTCAGACCGCCCAATCTGTGCTTGCAGGTACTCTGTTCCCCCCGAGCATGGGAAGCGGTTGGAGCGCCTTGCCAAAGGTACTGTCTTCTCTGCTTGTGGGCCCAATTCTCGTGCTGTACGCTGAGCTCTCACAGGTGGCCCTGTGTCTTTCCCCAGGCACTCGGGCTCGAGTGGTGTAGCCCTGCTGCCACCCACGTGGCGCTGCCCACCCTCACCTCTGCCTGTGCTTGTGGTCCCTTTGGGATGGACTGTTTGGGATGCTCGTCAAGGGTGTGTCTTTTGGGAGAGAGTGGTGGAAGGAGAAGGCAAGCCGCAGGAAGATGCTCTCGGGGGACAAGGGCTTTCCTCCACCACCGACAGCAAGCCTTCCCCTGGCTGGCTCCCTGAATGCGGGCTCCTTCTGAATGCTGGGAAGATAGCGGGTGTTCACGCCATCTGTGGGTGGCAGGTGGCTTCTCAAGTCTGGTTGAAATGGGAACCTTTCTGTTGCTTTGTCCTGAGACCGACCCGGTTGCTTCCCCCTCTCCTGTCTGGTCGTCGCTGTGTGTTGGGCACAAGTTTGTTTGGACCAGGGGCAAGTGTCTTGGTTGAATTGAGTCTGGTTTTTGCTCCCCCAGACACAAACGTCAGAGTCAGAATTGAACGATGTTAAGGCATGGTTCCTGTAAGTGGACTTGGGCCAGGTAGTTTGTACCTGCAGAGAGCCTATTCTAAGAGCGTCGGGTGGGCTTGGGTGTACATGTGGGGAGTGGAGAAAGCGCCTGAATGTAAGGACAGGCAGCTTGGGTAAATTTCATCCTAACAGAATTTGGTTCCCGGGGGATATAGCCCAACTCTTAGCATTGGCTCGAGGCGGGAATGGTCCTTGAACATCACATGGTGGTCCTTCCTCCTTGTCGGGGGAGACCTCCATCCAGGTTTGCAGTGACGGGGCCACTGCACTGTGGAGCACTAACTGAGGTACGTTTTCACTTAAACAGGCTTTTTCCCAGGAAGCGCTCAGAGCTGCGAGGCTTTCCTCAGGCATAAGATGACCCTGATTTCTCCTTTAATGCTGAAGAAGTACGGGATTCCCTTTGACAAGGTGAGCCGGCTGTATGCACGGGCTCACCCAGAAACCACTGCTGAGGCACTGCTCTGTTCTGCAGGGAATTCTTATTGTTGCTATCTTGGTTTTCTTTTACTCTGTATTAGGCTTTAATCGCTGCCCAGCGACATTTTGATCTAAGCTTGTGGAAAGTGGCATGCCACACCCTCCCAGTCAGTGCCCAGGGGTGCGAGGCAGGTTCCCTTGTTAATTTGGAGCGGGGTACTCACTCCGTGCATACCGACACCTTTTAGATTCCAAGCACCAGAACTTTGTGTGAAAATGGGAGGGAGGGTGCCCTACTGAGAATCATGGCCCGTCCAAGCTGTTAGAGAACTGGTACTGCCAGGTGTCTGTCGTCCAGCACGATATGTACATGATTGATGTGGCTGGGCATGCCGGCCAGTGAGAGAGGGGAGGAGTTGGCGTCCTGGCAGCTTCTGAGAGAGCCTCTGCGTCTGACAGAAGATGGTGCCCAGACTCCCGTCAGCCTTGTATCTTATCCTAAGCTGTGGTCAGTCCAACGGGCACCTGAGTCCCTCTCGGTAGCCTGGCTGCCACCTGATACAGTTACTTCAATCTCTTCTCCAGGTGACCCAAGAGGCTGGAGAATTTATGATCACGTTCCCCTATGGTTACCACGCCGGCTTTAACCATGGCTTCAACTGCGCTGAATCCACCAATTTTGCCACCCGGAGGTGGATTGAGTACGGCAAACAAGCTGTGCTGGTAAGTCCCTCCTGATTTCTTCAGTGCTGCGACCTTGACCAGTAATGTCTGGTCGGCTTACAGTTGGTTATCAGGACACTTCTTTGAACTTCTGACAGTCGGAGAGATTAGTTGTCAGAAATACACAAATTTTGTCTTCATAAAGAATTTTACAAAAATTGTTCAGGTTTGGGACATAAGTGATTCACCTCCCATGCATATTCAAACAGCCGTCTTTGCCCAAAAGGAAAAGCCAGTAGTGTACCTTTCTATGGAATGGGAAATGGCTCCACTAGTCGAAGCGATCTGGACAAAGAACCCAGGAGAAGGGTTTGTGCCTGCTGATTGATGTAAACACGTACCTCAAAGCTCAGTCGCCAAAGCAGCCTGGCATAATGAAAGACATCGCGACCAAGGCCCTGTAGCCGAGCTCCCAGGAACCGGCCCGTCGCGGGAGATTTTTTGACAAGGGTGCGAAGCCGTTCAATCAATCAATGGGAGCGAGTAGTCCTCTCAGTGCCAGAGCAAGTGGGTTTCCACGGAGACAAGAATGAAGCCGCGCCCACCACAGACAAAGCTGGAACTGGACAGAAGGCCTAAGTACAAGACCTAACCTGCAAGGAAACCAGGGCGTGTTGCTTCCGCACGGCAGTGGTTGTGTTTCTGACGGGGCGGTCTTAGCTCTGACCCCAAAAACCGCGAGGGACAAATAGATCGTCAGGCACCAGAACTCCGGCCCCACACGGCACCACTTCTTACTCCAGTCCGTCAGAGTTCTCCCGCTGAGACGTGCTTAGGGGTTTACTCTGGATCTTGGCAAGCCACAGGGCTAAGCCCGAGTCCAGGGCCTGAGTGCAGGGCGTCACCACGTTCCCCAGTGCCCACAAGTCGTGCATGCTGGGTGCCCTCCACCGCCGAGCCCGACCGGTTGATTCCAGGCCGTCGTCTGCGTGGTGCGTGTGTGTGTGCTTTGCCTCGTTTGCACGAGGAGGTGGCGGGAGAGGGGCTCTGGTGGAAGCTGCGCCCCCCGCTCACCCGTAGCCTCTCTTGTTGCTCGTGCAGTGCTCCTGCAGAAAAGATATGGTGAAGATCTCCATGGATGTGTTTGTGAGGAAGTTCCAACCCGAAAGGTACAAACTTTGGAAAGCCGGCAAGGACAGCACAGTGATTGACCACACACTGCCCACGCCCGAAGCAGCGGAGTTTCTGCAGGAGAGCGGCCTGCCCTCCCGAGCCGCTCCCCAGGACTGTCCAGAAGAGGACAGGGAGGGGGTGGAGGCCGGCGGAGAGGAAGGAGACCCGAGGAGAAGGTAACCCTGCAGCAGCAGAAGTAGCCGATCTAGCCGCGCTGCCCCGTGTCTGGGCAGCCCCGGGCGGGGCCCGCAGAGAAGCAGGTTCCGAGTGGGGCCTCGGCGTCCTGCAGCCGAGGGAGGTTCGCTGGTTACCATATGGCTCCAGAGTCCTTGGGGCGCAAGCGGCCACGTGCGTCTTTGGCTCTCTTCACCAGGAATGCTAATGCCGGTCGGTTTAGGCCCCCTGCCTCCTGCAGCAAGGGGTGCCGTGTCCACACGAGGGCCTGACCTTGCAGGCTGCTTTCCAAGGGGAGAGTGGTGGCAGGGAGACCGCTCGAAAGGGCAGGGGAAGGCAGCGACACTCTTGCCTGTGTCGTCTGTGTTTGAATCAGGGAAGTTCTGTCCTCAGAAGAATCTGTGAGCTCTTACGAGGCAGAAATGCAGACCATTGCGGGGAAGCTCTTGGCCGGGCGGCCTGCAGACGGTTTCTGAATCCTCCAACAGATCTAGGGGGAGGTAGGCGATGGCATTCGTGTGTCCTAGAGAGTCGAAGCCCCCTGGCTCGGGCCTCACAAGTGAGAGGCACGGCTGAGACCGAGGCAGGCCTGACGGGCTCTGGCCACCGCTGTGGGTTCGTGTGTGGGCTCTGACAAGGGTTGTCTCCTCCTTGCAGCCTCGCCAAGCACCGGATAGGGACAAAGAGACACCGAGTGTGTCTGGAAATCCCGCAGGAGGTGAGTCAGAGCGAGCTCTTCCCCAAAGAGGAGCTGAGCTCTGGACAGTACGAGATGACGGAGTGCCAGGCTGCCCTCGCCCCCGTGAGGCCCACTCATAACTCTGTGCGGCAAGTGGAGGATGGCCTCGCCTTCCCAGGTTAGTGGATGGTTACGTGTGTTTTGAGCTACAGCCTCACCTACAGCCTGCGTGCTCGGGGTTAGCTCTCCTTGGGAGCGCGGGGTCACGGATAAGAAGGGGAGAGAGATGGGGCGATCCGCAGTCAGCATCACTGCAGAACAGCGAGAGGGGGGGCTTTGCAGCATGGGCATTGTGCTCCCAGGAGGCGAGGCTGGAGAAACAGGTGGGTGACGGCGAGGTTTCCTGCCGTCGTGTGAGTTTGCGCCCTTGGAGGCTGGAGGGGCCATTTGTATTTGAAGAAAGGGGGTGGGGCGGGGCGGTCAGATACGCAGCCCGTAACACGGTCTCTAGGTGGGTATGTTGTGCATAGATCTGTGCTGGGGGTGCTTCTGGCGATCTCACGTCAGAGATGAAGAGCTCGCTTGGTTGACAGCGCCCAGCTGTGCCTGCTGGCGGCCAGGAGCACCAGGGACTCGCTGCTGCGCGGGGCCCCTGTCAGGTCGGGGTGTTTGCGCCTTTGGGTTAGCGAGGAAACGGCAGTGCACTTCCTGAACACCTGCGCCTGCCCAGCTGTGCTTCCGGTTTGCACAGTTATCTTGCTGAGCAAGCCTGGAGCTAGGTGGGGGTGTCCTCACGGCACAGCAGATGAAGCTGGTGGCCCAGCAAGACCCCGGAGCGACTCTAAGAATTGGAGCCAGCAGTCAAGGCCGGCCTCACTCCCCGGCCAGGTGCTTTGTTCTTTGTCTCCCTGGAGCAAGTCACTCTGTCTAATGTGCTGTGTGCGCGCGCGTGTGTTTCAGATTACTCTGACTCCACTGAGGTCAAATTTGAAGAGCTTAAAAACGTCAAGCTTGAAGAGGAGGAGGAGGAGGAGGAGGAGGAACAAGAAGCAGCTGCCTTGGATCTTTCTGTGAATCCGGCCTCTGTGGGGGCACGCCTTGTCTTCTCAGGTTCCAAAAAGCCATCGTCTTCCAGCCTGGGCTCTGGTTCTTCCCAGGATTCCATCTCTTCTGATTCAGAGACTAGTGAGCCGCTGGCCTGCCGAGCCCAAGGGCAGGCTGGAGTTCTCACTGTGCACAGCTATGCCAAAGGGGACGGCAGGGTCCCCGGGGGTGAGCCGTGCCCAAAGAAGAAAGAAAATGCCACCCGAAGTCTCAGCGAGCGGGAGCTGGTGGAGGTAGGGCTCTGAGCAGAGGTGTGGGTGAGGGCTGCCGGGCAGGGGCTCTGTGGAGGGGCTGAGACGGGCGGCATATGGAGGTGCTGTAAGAGGGCAGGAGCCTGCAGCGTGTAGTTGAGAACAGAGAGTCTGCGGCACCCAGCTCTGCGCTTGCTCTGTGCTGAAGGCTCTTACTCGTGGCTCTGTGGGGCTTGGTCCGGGGAGTTGTTTTCCAGCCTCAGAAGGGGTGGAGCTTGCATGGCCGAGTGCCCAGCCCACGAGCATTTGATGGAGCACGGCACACCGGCCGAGGTGACGTCCTGCACGTTGGTCGTGGGATGGTCAGTGTCCGTTGACATCGGATTGGCATTTATTTGGATGTCGGTCCAAGCCAGGGGGCTAGGAGACTGCAGTGTATGAGGGTTGCTTCTGGATGAAGAGGAAAAACTTTGAAATCAAGGAACCAATTTGGAACTTGGGAGAGAGTCGGAGAGGCCCTGTGCTGGGCGGCAGTTGAGCGGAAGCAGCGGGAGAGGGGTTGGGAGCTACTGTGGGAGCATGAGGGCAGCTCAGTCATCCGAAGGCCGAGAGCGGGGCCGTCTGTGTTGGTGTGTTTGGTGCGTTTCAGTCTAGCCTTGTTCCACCCTCCGATTTGTCCTTACGTTTGAGCTCATCGTGGCAGCGACTTTGTCACCCCGTCTTGTCGAGGGTCTGCCTCTTTCTCACCGCCCTTCCACCTTAGCAAGCATAAGGCCCTCCTCCGGGGTCTGGCTTCCTGACAGTGTGTCCAAACTGCAGGAGACCAAGTTTGCCATCGTGACTTTAAGTGACATTCTGCCCGTCCGACTTCTTCTGGCAGTCTGTGCTACTGTAAACATTTTCCAGCCCTGCAATTCAGATACAGCGATTTTCTTCCCCTTGGGTTTTCCCTACTCGGTGTCCAGTGTTCACATGCACGTGAGGCGGTTGAAAGCTCCACGGCTTGGGTCAGGCGCCGTCCGCAAAGTAAGGTCCTTACTTTTCAGCACTGGAGAGGTCTTGTTTGGTAGACTCCCCAGTGCCACGCGCTATTCGTGGCTGCTGCTTCCATGAGCAGGAGGACAAAATCCTGGGCCGCGTCAACCGTTTCTCCACTTAGCATGATGGTACCCATTGGCTCAGTTGTCGGGTTTTTGGTTTTCTTTACGTTGAGATGCGATCCATACTGATCTTCATCAGCAAGTGCTTCAAGTCCTCCTCAGTTTCAGCAAGGTCGTGTCACCTGTGCATCATCAAATTGTTAGTAAGCGTTCCTCCAACCGTGATGCCACATTCTTTACATGATCCAGCTTCTCTGGTGATTTTCCTCAGCATAAGTATGGTGAGAGGCTACGACCCTGACAGGCCTTTCCTGGCGGCAATCCACGCAGTAGTCCCTGTTCTGTGTGCACAACGGCCTCTTGAGGTGAGTGAGTTCCACACGAGCACCAGGAAGTATTCTAGAATTCCCATCCGTAAGGCTATCCATAGTCTGTTGGGATCCATACGATCGGACGCCTTTGCACATCAGTAAAACAAGCAAACATCTTGGATCTTGTACCTTCCGCCAGGATTCAATAATAAAATACCCTTGATCCATGTCCTTTTCCGAATCTGACCTGAACTCCCGGCCACCCCTTGTCCAGTAGACCTCAGCAACCGTTAGACTGATTGCCAGCAAACCTCCTGGCTGCTTGTGATCTCAGGGACCGTGTGGTCTAATTTGTGTGTTCTGTTGGGTCATCTTTCTTGGGAATGGATACAAATAGGGATCTCTTCCAGTTAGTCGGCCACATATTTGTCTTTCAAATTTCTTGCCGTAGAGAAATGAGTGTGTCAGTGCTTCCTCGTTTGAAACGTTTCAGTTGGCATTGTGTCTGTCCTGGAGCCTTGCTGGCGGATGCTTTCAGGGCGGCTTGCACTCCTTCCGTCATCGGCACCATTGCTCTGGATCATGAACTCCCTCCTGAAGCGGCTGGATGTCGACTGGCTCTTACTGGCGCAGCGACTGATTCCTTTCCATTTCATCTGACGCTTCCTGCATCGTCCAGTGCTTTGTCCACAGAGTCTTTCAGTATTGCAATTGACGCTTAGACGCTTTTCCTTAGTTCTCACAGTTTCAGCCGTACCGGGCCTGGTTCTTGGTATCCTCGACGTGCCCTTTGAAGCGACCCGTTCAGCCATCAGTGCAGGATGACATTGATAAGAGAGGTCAAGGCCGTTGTGAGTGCAGGCCATGTTGGGGGTCAGCTGCTTATCGAAACTCAGGAGGAGCCTGACTGGTTTGGGAGTCCTCAGGGAGGTGGGATGAAAGGGCTGAGAGTTGAAGACGTCACTGTGGGTGAATGGGCTGAGTGAAGGACAGCGGCCACATTCATGGTGGGTGGGAATAAAAATGGGGGCCTCAGAAGGAGAGTGAGAGGGAACAGCCAGAGTTTGGGGCACTCGGAGAGAATGACATATCCAGAGCCCAGGGGAGGAGAGTTGGGTGAGGGGGCGCGGCGGTGCGTGGGTGAGTGCACCACATGTTAAAGAGCAGGGACTTATGGAGTGGGGTGATGCAAGGGGATGATGGAGAAGGGTGAGTGGAGCTGGGAGGTCTGAGGAGTTAGGACAGAGTGGGCCGTTGAGAGATGCAACAGGAGGGGATGAACCAGTTGCCCTCGACTAGTAAGGAGAGAACCTTCTAGAAGGCAGACCTGCCTTCTTGGGTGGTCAGCGCGGTTCCCTGGGTTTGGCTCAGAAGCCCTCTAAATGTGGAGGGACTGAACGGAAGTCCATCTTAATGGTTTTAGTAGGAAGCTGACGTCAGGATGGATTGATGGATTGGGTGCATTTGGGGGATTGATAAGACGTGTGTGTGTGTGTGTGTGTGTGTGTGTGTGGCTAAAGCAGAACTCCTTTGTCTGTCCCAGAGCAGTGTACTAGTCTAGTTGTGTGGTTGCTCTATTCAGACATAGCTGGGCTCCCGGTGGGCTGTGCAGTCCCGCGCAGATGACCCCCAGCCATAATCCGGGTCACTTCCTGTTCACCTGTGTGCCGCTCTCTGTCAAGGCCATTTGCAGGGCGGTTTGGTAAGGTCAGAGAGCAGATGTGAGAAGGGGAAGCAGAGAACTCGAGCGTGTGTGGGGCAGGCAGGGACCTGGGACACCCCACATGCCATCCTGCCCCATCCTCACAGTGGACCCCTCTCACTAGTCTCTTACCCAGCCCTTAACACTATTGACTGAGGGCATTAGTCCAGGATGGGCAGTCCAGGCTGGCTTCAAGGGTGTGGCTGCCACGAGGCAGGAGGAGTACTTAGCCAGAAGGAGTGGACTTGTGGAGAGCTTCCAATACCCGACTAGATCTGATCACTTTGCTCAGAGGCAACGTGCTGCCGTGAACAGCACGGACTTCAGGCATGGGCACCAGGCCTCCCTCTGGACTGTAACCCCTGTGAGGTGGGGGATCCTGCCCGCTCCCCTGGGTGAGTAGCCATAGCCGACCGGGGGCCTAGTCTTTGCAAAACTCCTGGTGACCCCGTCCACCTGTCTGTCTCTACTTCCTGTCCTGTGTTACCTTTCTGTGGCAACTCTGGCAGATGACTAGAGACGTGTGGCTTCAGAAGCGGGTCCTGTAGTGCTGACCCAGCAGGGCTGTGCACCGCGGTGAAGACCTGAGGGTAGAACTGTTCCCTTGCCCTTGCCAACTGCTCTGCTAGTCCTGGGCTCATGGCCCTCTTGCCCCACCTTCAAGGGCAGCAGCAAGTCAGGCCAGGTCTAATTGCATCACACACACTGACTCTTCTGCTTCCTCCCCTCCGTGAAGGGCCCTTGTGATTACATTGCACTCGCCAGGATAATCCCGGATAATCTGCCTCTTTTAAGGCCGACTGATTAGCAACTTGAAATTCCCCAGTGCCATGTTAACATCTTCCACAGGTTCCGGAGATTAGGATGTGGGCATCTTTGGGGGACCATTATCCTGTCAACCACACACCCCCTGTCTCCTCTTTCATAAGCTGCTTCTCTGGATTCCTGTAAAGCCCTCCACAGCGCCTAACTGAAAGTGCAGTCTGGAAGAGATTGTGTTCCTGAGCTCTGCTCTCGTTCCCCTGGATCTCCCCTGTGTCCCTTGGTGTGCACATTCCTTACTTCGGGGCTGCCTGTCTGCTGGACCTCAGCTCTGAAACCTCCTGACCCCTCCCGGTGGCGGAGTCCCTAGTCCACCTGCCTGCCCGTGTGGCGGTGTTCTGCAGTGGGAGCTTCCCTGTCCTCCTCTTCTTCCCTCTCTTCCCTTGACAAGTCCGAGTGGCTCAGCCAAAGAACTCTGAGCAGGAGTCTGCAGTCCGTGCTCCAGAAGAGCTGGCGTGTGATGGAGAGTCGAGCTGTTGGGGTCCAAGAGGCGGTGGGCTCAGGTCCCTTCGAGTCACTCGCTAAAGGAGGCTCTTACTGTACGTTTCGAGAACCACTGGTTTAGGCTGTTCAGCTCGGTCACTTCCAGTTACAAGTGGTCATGCAAGTCTTCTTGGACGGCAACCCCCCCGCTCCCTCACCGTGTTTCTTCTCCGGGCGCCGCTGTCGCTCTGGGGCGACACTACAGTTCTCCACGCCATGGCTTGGCAGCATCCACCTCTGCTCGGCGGGCCTGGCAGGCAGTGGGCACTCAGGACCACTTGTTGATGGAATGAACGTGTCTGGAAGAGCAGGCTGTACCCCACCTGGAGCGCCCCAGCTTCTGGTTGGCTGGCCTGCTCAGACGGCTTTGCCCGGGGCATTCCAAGTGCGGCCCTGAGTTCTGGGATGCTCTGTGGTTGCCCAGCTCAGGCTTCCTCCGCTGAAGCAGCGCTGCGGGCCGCGCCTCTGCAGCGCTCGAAGGCATTGATTTTTGTCACCCTGCAGCGTGACCCTCTCCCAGGCCTCATTTCCCCATTTAATGGGTCTGGCTGACCCCGTGTCTCCCCATGTCGGCGTAACCAAGTTTTAAATATGTTGATGAGACTGTAGTCTAGCGAATCAGTCCTGTACCTCTTAAGCCTAATTACCTTTGCTCGGCATGATGTAAATGCAGTGTTAGCCAACCTTCCCCTTTGCCCCGCCCCGGGGGAAGCAACCGTGGGAAGTGCACGGCACAACAAGCAAGGCTGAGGTCCTGATTGCGGAGAAGCTGCCCCGTGCACTGTGCACGGCTCAGCTGGTGCCCACCCCTTCAGCCGTCCTCGTCCCCTCCCCCCTAGCTGCCCTGGCTCCTGTCGCTTGAGTGCTGCTGCCTTTTGGTCCAAGGAAAGAGCTCCGGGGCTCCCTCAGACGCAGCCCCACGGCCCCGAGCGTAAGGACTGGCGCCGGCCTCGCCTTTAGACTTGGGGGACACTAGGCTCCAGGTTGTTTGTGAGAAGGTCAGAAAGACTAACCTTTTGCTATGAAGTGTTTACGTCGTTGCCGTTGCGAGAGCCGCTGCAGCCTTTTTCTGAGGCAGGCGGATGGATGGGCTCTGGGGCTGAGCGCCCATTTCCTCGTGGCTCTGCCTGCCTTGCTCTCTCGCTTGGTTTCCACTGCGAGACGACATTCTGCTCCCAGCCAACCCGAGTGGAGACAAGACTGATGGGCTTTCTCCCGATGGTCTGCACAGGGTGCCAACGAGTACATGTCTTCCCTGGAGGAGAACAAGAAGTCCAAGGGTCGGCGTCAGCCCTTAAGCAAGCTCCCCCGCCATCACCCACTTGTGTTGCAGGAGTGCGTCAGCGACGACGGTAAGCGGTGCTTTCTCGTGCTTCCCTGCACTGGGGGCCAGGCTGGGGGATCCGGGTGGGCTTGTGGCTGAACTCTTCCCCAGAGACCCCAGGAGGCAGGCAGGATTTCCTTCTTCCTTTCTCATGCAATCTGCTGGTCAGGATTCATGATGTGTCTGAGTACCTCAGAGACGACCTACCAGGGTAGGGGGAGATTGCCTGGGCGCTCCTGTAAGTCTCTTCCTGGGCGGCACGGGCCGAGGATTCAGGAGAGCAGATTCTGTCCACACTGCCAGGCCCTCCCTGTTCCAGCTGTGCAGTTGTGTCCTTGCGCTCCGTGGCAGCGCACAGGCTAGCGGGGCAGGCACGTGGGTGGCTGGGTGTGCAGAAGGACCGTGTGGTGGCCGAGGAGGGCAGCAGCGGGGGCCTGTGCAGAGGAGAGCAGCTGCAGGTGGCTGGACAGGGCCCCGGACTGTGTGTGCCGTGCCATGAGGAGGTAGTGAGGACTGCCATCAGGTCCTGTGGGTCCCACTGACGGGTGTGAAGCAGGGGCGTCATGGTCAGATTGGTGGGAGAAAGGTCTCCCCAGTGGCACTCTGTCTTGAGGGGACTACCTGACCTTTCTTGATGGACTCTGGGCACCCGCCCCTGGAGAAGGACGCCATGCTGGGCAAGTGGAGGAGCAGGGGCCCCAGTGTGGAGGGGCCCGCCGAGCAGACGTGGTAATGGACTAAACCCAGAAGCCGTGGGGAGGATGTGCAGCGAAGATCCCCTCTGTGGGAACGTCATTTTCCCAAGAGCTGGTGCGAGTCCCTTGCGGGGCACGTGCGTGCGTATGTGCACATGCATATTTGCTGTACCTCCGGGCCTGAAGCGCTCATCACGGAGGCCTCTCAGGCCCACCAGCGTGCGGCTCCCAGAGGACGAATCCCTTCCTGTGTGTGAAGAGACAAGTGTGCACCATCATGCCCCTAACCTCAGTCACTGCCTGTGGTTCCTGTCTGCCCCAGAATGTGCATGACGGGCGCTTCTGCTGTTGAAGCCACTCGCCCCGGTCAGGCCACACCGTGCCACTGGCTGTCCCCTCAGTCTGGGCGCCCGCTCCCCCGAAACATACAGCCAGTCTACAGTCTTAGAGTAAGGCACCGACTTCAACTGTACAGCCCAACTAGGTTTCACAGATGTAAGTGATAGAATTTTGATTCGGCAATTTTCACATAACACCCCCCCCCCCCCCAATCATCCCGTATTCACAAGGGAACGCCCCAGTTGGGGCATTTTGGGTTTTGTGAACGGCACAGATGTCCGTGTGCTCTCATTGTCTAGTTCCCAGTCCATTTATCCGTTTTCCGGTGTATCTCGGTCATTCGTGTAGAACGTTGGTTAGTTTGGGCTCCTGGCCGGACCTGATTGACTTGTCTCCCTGTGCCGCACTAATGGACACTGGCCCCACAGAGGGGGCATCCAGTGTCAGCTGCCAGGTCCCTTTAGATGACAGGGACTCGGAAGACAGCGTGAGGTAGTGTTCATCGGCACCAAGCCAAAGTTACCCAAAGTGCACACCGACGCACGCGACCTGAGTCTGTACCAGAGCTTCCTCGGACTACCCAGAGGCAGCCAGAGCTGCACACGGAGCTGAAGCCTAGTGGTTTGAACCCCTCATCCGCACCAAGGCAGAAGATGAGACTGTGTTCCCGTTAATGTTGTCTTGGCAACCCATACGGGCAATTCTATTCTGTCCTACAGGGCCACTCTGAGTCCAAATTTACTGTGGCAGTGAGTCTGGCCTTGGGTCCGTCCCTCGCCTGGGGCAGCGTGTGGAGGTGTTCCTCCATTTGCTTCTACTTAGTGGAGGGTGTTGACTAATGAATTCAGGCCTAAGTGAAGGTTGCCCTTGCCCACCCTTGACTTTCAGACTTAGGGTTTTCCCTTCGCTCTATGATCTCACATCTCCTTGGAGCCACTGGGCTGTGCCCTTCTAGCTTGGCGTGCTTCGGTCACTCACCTCTCCATGGTGAGGGTGTCCCGTCGTTCCTGAGAGGAATTTCATTCCCAGGGGAGTCTGCTTCCCTTGAGCTGAATATGTAAGAGATCCAAATTTGTCATCTCGACCAGGGGCCTGTGAAGATTTTAGGCTGCCTGTGTCCTGTCACCTGTTAGACGCACGCACGCACGCACACACACATCCTTTCAAAAGGTGGCAGAGAGCAAAGTGCTGCCAGCTCCTTTGCGCCTTCTGCCGGCCGGGTGTGCTCTGTGGGCAGCAGCAGGCTCGGGGACATGGCATATTAGTGGTTGGGCAGGGGTCGCCTTGGAGGCAAAGCCAGGAAGGACTGAGGAATCCTGCCCAGAAAAGCAGAAAGCTGGCTGTACTTCCCCGAGGGACTGACAGGACAGCTTCACCCTCACACGGGCCCCGTGCATTTTGCTCCGTGTTTCCCACTCGGCAACGTTAGGGGAAAGTCCCGTGAGGTGTGGGGCGGCTTGCTGTCACTTGGGAGGCTGCAAGGCTTTGAGGTTTCTGACAAGCCACCCAAGGCAGCAGGGTTTAGTGCTCGCAGCTGATAAGGGAGCAGACAGCAGGCTGGACTCCTGGAGTGAAGAAGAGGAGGTCCATGAAAGGGTGATGTAGGATTTCCCCACCATACCTTTGGAATCGTGACTTTGCTTCAAACATGGGCCCTGGGCGCCTGGTGGAGGCAGGTGTGGACTCACGTTTCTGCTTGCTCTTCCAGAGTTGTCCGAACAGCTGACCCCTGAGGAGGAGGCGGAGGAGACAGAGGCCTGGGCCAAGCCCCTCAGCCAGCTGTGGCAGAACCGCCCCCCAAACTTTGAGGCTGAAAAGGAATTCAACGAAGCCATGGCCCAGCAGGCCCCTCACTGCGCCGTCTGCATGATTTTTCTGACTTACCATCAGGTAAGCCTTCTCCGGCCTTGGTTTGTGCAGGGCCAGTGTCAGTGTTGGGGGTAGAGGGTGGGGGCTAGGTTTAATTGTGGGTACAATCAATTCTACCTTGCAGGCCTGGATAGGACAGAGGCTGTACACTGGTGCATATGAGGGCTGGAGGCACAGGGAATCCAGGGTGGATGATACCTTCAGGACCAAGGGTGTGAGGGGCGATACTGGGAGAGTGGAGGGTGAGTGGGTTGGAAAGGGGGAACTGATTACAAGGATCCACATGTGACCTCCTCCCTGGGAGACGGACGGCAGAGAAGGGGGGGTAAGGGAGACTCCGGATAGGGCAAGATATGACAAAATAACAATCTGTGGATTATCAAGGGCTCATGAGGGAGAGGGGAGCGGGGAGGGAGGGGGAAAAAAAAAAAGAGGACCTGATGCAAAGGGCTTGGGTGGAGGGCAAATGCTTTGAAAGTGATTAGGGCAAAGAATGTACGGATGTGCTTTATACAATTGATGTATGTATTTGTGTGGATTGTGATAAGAGTTGTATGAGCCCCTAATAAAATGCAAAAAAAGAAGAAAAAAGTTGTGGGTACATAGCTGGCTGTGGACTGTCTTGGGGGAGGGCTTCCTTTCCTCCCTAGCGTCTCTGCAACCGTCTGTGGATTGGTCAGGCTTTACTAGGGAGAGAACCTAGTGGTGGCTTTCTATTGGAGAAGCGCTGGGGACCTGGTGTAGCTCCTCAGGGAGCCTCTGTACCTCGCTCATCACGCCGTGGAACCCTGGCAAGCTTTTCTACTGGCAGAGGTATCTGCTGCCCATGGGCACTGCAGGCAGGGGTCCTGCAGACCAGGCAGTGTGAGGCCTCCTGGTTCTCGCCGGGTCTTCTCGCTTTTTCTCCTCCTTCCTCCCTCACAGCCGCAGTGAGTGTTGCCAGTAGCAAAAGGGACCTGGGGAGGCTGGAGGAGAGGCCAGGCACTGGAACACTGACAGAGCTCCCCCAGCCCCCAGGGGCACTCGGTTGGCTTCCCCACTATGGAGCTTGCTGGTTCAGCCCTAGGAGGCCAGGAGGGCATTCACAGCATCATGTATGTGCCAGGTGACCAGCTCGGACTCGGCTGGATCCTGCCCAGAGTGGCTGGTAGCTAGCCCCCTGCCATGCTGCTCAGCCGGGCAGGTCTCTTGCTTTTTGTATTTTGCCAAAGAATGGCACGTCAGCCCCATGCTCTTTGGATGAGTCACTCCTGTCTTTCCACCTGACGTGGGCCTGGTCTGTGAGGGGAGTGGATGACCTGGCTGTCACCATCAGCGTCGCGAATGGCAGAGGCTTGGGGGAGGAAGGCAGCTGAGTTCCAAGAGAAGTGTGAGGGCATGGTGTTCTTCCTGGAAGGACTCTGACCCGGTGACTGCTGTAGCTAAGGTGGCCCCTGAGGCCCCCCTGGGCCACCACATCACAGGGTGACAACATGAGGGGAGCCCATCACACCTCTGTGCTGCTGGCATCTGGAGCATTTTATTACCACTTGGTTTGAGAAGACTGAAATCCCAGCTGCCTCTTACCTCGCTTCTTTTTCTTAGTCGTCCCCCAGGGGCTTTTGTTTGCTGCTGCTGAGAAATTGAATTTGAGTCATTAGGGGTGGCTTCAATTAGCAGCTCCGGGATAATGGCTGTGCGCCCGGGAGCCCCGTGCAGTCGCAGGAGCAGGTGGAAGGCCCAGAGCATGGCGCGTATTCACAAAGGTGTGCGCTTCCTGTCGTCTCAGGTTGAGTTTGGGGGCCTGAGTCAGAACTGTGGAGTGGTGCCGGATCTAGCTCCACAGATGCAGAGGACGAAGCCGCTGGTCCCAGAGATGTGCTTCACTGCGACGGGCTGCAGCACGGACATCAACCTGTCCACACCTTACCTTGAGGAGGACGGCACCAGCCTCCTGGTCTCCTGCAGGAGGTGCAGCGTCCGGGTCCATGCCAGTGAGTGCCACTCACCAGCCTGCCCTGTCCCGAGCCCGGCCAGTGTGGGTCTTCTCACTGGAAGCCCTTGCTGCCTCTCCGTGTCCCCCCATTCTCCCCCACGCCCAGAGGCACAGATTGTCTCCAAGTTATTGGGGTATTTGGTGCTGATTGATTCTGGGGCTCGTTGTCTTTAAGGGGACCCACTCCCCAGGAGAGCATACTTCTACTGGTGCCCTCTTGGTTGCAGGAATTGGGGGGCAGGGGAGATGTGGTCAGTGATGACAGTTTCTGACCCTTTGGGTCCTGGTCACACTGTCCCCTTAACTGAGCTCTGGAAATGCTGCCTCTAGAATTCAGGGAATTTTGTATGATTTGGCCGCAACTTTGTGCTGTGGTTTATGGACAAGAGTTGCAAACGTGCATTTCGACACTGGGTTTAGTTTGCTCCTCCGTGTCTGTTAGGTTGCTACGGGGTCCCCCCTGCCAAGGCTTCTGAAGACTGGATGTGCTCACGGTGCTCGGCCAATGCCCTGGAGGAGGTGAGTGAGCCACCCTCTGACTGTCCCACGAGACAACATCACATGTGCTCAGGGCCCGGCTGCTTCCCAGGGGAGCTTGTACCCCCACCGATCTCTGCACCCTGAGCAGAGCTGGCAGCTGCTGGCTCCACCGTGTCTTAGGACCAAGTGGAGATCCTGAGGAAGAAGCCTCAGTTGTGCCACAGTGTTTGGGAGCCCAAGGACGGGGCAGCCTTCCCTGTGCCCTGGAGCCACGCAGCTTCCACAGAGGAGGCAGCCGGAGCTCTGGGGAGCTGCCAGCTGGGGCAGAGTGTCCCTGTTCCACTGCACCCAGATTTTATCGAGAGTGACCGTGGACACCAAATGGCGAGGACAATACTTGGGAAGCGGCTCAGCCCTGAGTGGCCTTTCTTTGGCAGTGTCCTGGATCCAGGGGCGGTGGAAGTGAAGCCCCCACAGTGCATGAGGCTGCTTTGTTAGGTTGAGGCTCCAGCCGCCCGAAGGCTCAGGGCTGTGACGGGGTTGGTGGCAACCATGTCCTGTCTCTCTCTTCTCGGCAGGACTGCTGTTTGTGCTCCTTACGAGGAGGGGCGCTGCAGAGGGCCAATGATGACAGGTGAGGCGGTTGGCGGGTGGGCTCCGAGCGCCAAGGCGCTACTGTTGGCCTACGTGCCCGGCAGGATCTGGGAGGCTGGGAGGGTGTCCCTGGGGGCAATTTAAAAGCTGGGTGGCGAGGGAAGCCAAGCGTCCCAGACTTGGTCGGCTCCTGCCTCCACTGTGAGGCACACCTGGAGGGCCGCAGAGCACAGGTCCCAGGTGGTGAGCCGGAGCCGAGGTCAGGCCTTGTCTCACACAGCTGGGCTGGGTGTTTAGAGGTGGCCCACCCGCTCTCCCTGGCTTGGACCTGCTGATTGAAAGAAGCATGGGTGCCCTCCAGGGAGGGAGACCGGACACCCAACCAAGCCCACTCACTATTGCTTGCGTGAGCAGCTGGCTCTTCAGGGAATCGTTACACAGATGTGTGAGCATCTGGGGGGAGATGCTGATTCGAGTGAAACTCCTTTGAGAACCTGTAGGGAACCGAGTGCTCTTCTACAGAGTCCTCCTGAGGGCTCCTCCCGCCCCTTAAGGGTCCCAGGCTGCTCGGGCCCGCTGTGTTACCGAGATGACTCCGTTAAAGCTCCTCCTTCCTGGCCAGCTCACCCGCCCCTCGGCTGGAGGTTCCCACCTGGCCTTGGGTTCAAGAGTCCTCCGCATCCTAGTGGGTCTCCTTGTCACGAGCCTCTTGGCCCAGGGGCCTAGCGCGCACTCCCGCTCTCAGAGGCCACTGAACAGAGCCCAGGACGTGGGCAGACCCCTGAAGAGAGTCTGATGTGGATTAAAGGGAGGGTGGGGGTGAAGGGGTGGCCAGGAGGGAGCGCTGTGACTACAGCACCCGTGTGGCGCAGCGCACGGTGCCTTCAGAAAGCAGTGGGTCTGAGGGGACGGAGGCTGGCGCAGGGCTCTCAGCGTTGAGTCCGTGGATCCGATGCAGTCATCTCGCTGCAGGTTTTGAGCGAGTTGGTGGGGTGTGTAGCATGGCCCGGCCGCCACTGACACTGGTGGCTAAGCCCTGAGCTCCCCCTCGCTGGAGTGAGCCAGTGGTCACAGTGGGTCAGGGAGGAAGCTTGGCAAAAGGCAGCCACGGACTTGCCGGCCTCCCCCCCACCCCGTTACTGAGGTTGCTCTTGTCTTTGGCAGGTGGGTCCATGTCTCCTGTGCCGTGGCGATTCTCGAGGCAAGGTTTGTCAACATCGCAGAGAGAAGCCCCGTGGATGTGAGCAAAATCCCCCTGCCCCGCTTCAAACTGGTGAGTGCGGAGAGGCTGGCTCGCGGGCGTGAAGGCTGTCTTCACCAGCCTCTGGGCGGCGGAGGGCGGGAGGGCATCTTCTGCTTGGCACACAGGCCCTTCTTTACCCCTTGGCTTTGTCCAGGTTTGCGGCTGTCACCCAGTGGCTAAGATTACTTCATTACTGGTGTGTCTGGGCCCTGGTGTGTTGGGGAGGAGGCTGGCTCTTGCTCGTTCGTCCCTGGGCAGGTGGGTGGGGAGCGGTGGAGGTGGCTGGCGCCCGTCGTTCCTGGAGTAAGCGCCCGCCCGCCCCTGCAGAAATGCGTCTTCTGTAAGAAGCGGAGGAAGCGGGCTGCGGGCTGCTGTGTGCAGTGCTCCCACGGCCGCTGCCCGACTGCCTTCCACGTGAGCTGTGCCCAGGCCGCCGGGGTCCTGATGCAGCCGGACGACTGGCCTTTGGTCGTCTTCATCACCTGCTTCCGGCACAAGATTCCAAATTTAGAGGTAAGGGAGGGTCCGTGTTCTCTGGATGCTGTCCATGTAGCGTTTCAGCTGCTATTTCCTTTAGAGGGCCCGCCATCTCTGCTTGCTGCCTGTATGTCATGGTTTGGTGGCACCACGCTGCCTATGACTTGGTAGGATCGTCAGTTTGCTTGCTTGCTTTTGCCGGCTCACCCCCCCTGAGGGTCCGTGCTAACACAGTGGGGTTGTAGCACAAGCTCCGGGAATGTGGTCAACTTACCGAGGTGGGCAGCCCACAGCCACGGAAGGACTCGTTAACAAGCCGGGAAGCACAGTGCTGGAGGGAGGAGATAGGAAGTGCCCGGGAGCTTTGGAGGAGGGGGGAGTCCTCCGTGTGAGACTAAGACGTGGGCGGAGGCTGACGTTTGTCCGGACAGCATCATGGCTCTGGGTGGCTGTGGGGAAGCCTGGTGGCGCAGTGGGGACACGTTGGGCTTCTCACTGCGGAAGCAGCGGCTGCTCCTCGGGAGGAAGACGAGGCTTTCCACGCCTGGGGAGTCGCAGTCTCGGAACCCCCAGGGGCTGCTCTGACCCGCCCTTCAAGGGTCACCGTGAATTGGAATTGACTTGATAGCAGTGAGTTTTGAGACTGCAAACTTGAAACACAGCTGTAGGTTGCTGACACTGAGTGAATTAGGAGTGCCGTTAAAGCTCTCATTTGCTCCTTGCTTCCTCAAACGTTCGTGAGCTTTGACCACTTCCTAGGGACGGGCGTAATCCTGGAGGACAAGCCGGAGAAGCCCTCTCCTCCTAGAGCAGCGGGTCTCCACCTTCCTAATGCCGTGCGACCCTTTCATACAGGTCCTCATGTGCCGGGGACCCCCAATCATGAGATGATGTCCGTTGCCACTTCCTCACTGTCATCTTGCTATGTGGCGCATTGGGTGGCCCCCAGGTTGAGAACTGCTCTAGAGCATCGCCATGGTCCTCTGGCCAGTCCACAGGAAGCAAGTGCTACATGCACAGCGTGTCCATGTGTAGGGGTAAAATGGAGCCTGGTTCGCGGCCTGGAGCGGAGGAGGTGGCGAGGAAGGAGCAGGGCCAGGGAGGGAAGCAGTGTGCTGGCGGTGACGGGCAGCGCAGAAAGCAGTGCAAAGGCCCCGAGGTGCACGCGAACATGCTGGGCAGGTGTCACCAGAGCATGGTGAGGAGGTGGGCCTGGCGGGGATGGGGATGATTTAGGACATCAGAGCGCCTTAGTGGCTTACAGGAAGGAAGGTGGGCAGAGGGAAGCTGGGTAGGAAACTACCAAGTACTCTGTGGTGCTGTTTGCGCCAGGGGACGAGCTCTGGACGAGAAGCAGCAGGGTGCAAGGGTGCTCGAGATGGCGGGGCCTTTGGGCCGCTCCGTGTTTGCACGCTGCCTTGAGGGTGGAGCTGGTGCAGCGGTCCACGTGGAGCAGGGCCAGGGCCCGAGGCCTCGCTCGGTTGGTCCCCTACTTGGATGTGTGCCTGTGTGCTTCAGTGGGTCCTCGCTCTGCTCCTGGCGACAGCAAGGGAGTCCCGGGAGCCTGGGAGTTAGGGCCGAGACAGTGGTGCAGGCCAGGAGGTAGGCAGGTGTTGAATGGGCAGGGGCACCCAGGACCCTGCTTTCTCTCTGAGGCCCTGGCTGGAGCGTGGATGCCTGGAAAGGACAGTTTCAGCTCTTGTGTCTGCTCTTTACGTTTCCACTCCTGTTTACCCTTCTCTCGGCTGCCAGGCCCGTCTGTGTGGGAGTAACCTAGCCTCTTTTCTCCCCCCCAGCGCGCCAAGGGGGCCTTGCAGAGCATTACTGCGGGCCAGAAGGTCATTAGCAAGCACAAGAACGGGCGCTTCTACCAGTGTGAGGTGGTCAGACTCACCACCGAGACCTTCTACGAGGTCAACTTTGATGATGGCTCCTTCAGTGACAACCTCTACCCTGAGGACATAGTGGTAATGCCTGCAGGGGGCTTCTGGGTCCGTTTGGGGTGACGGGGATTATCACTGGGCCTGAGCGCTCACCAGCCTTTTCCAGCTCAGGTCCCTGGTCCCGCCCTCTCAGGAGGCAGGTGACCCTGAATATGGGGGTGCATTTGTGCTTGGTCTTTCCTTGTTAGAAAAGTGGGTGCTGCTTTTATACCCAGCTTCCTCTGGAACTGTGTCCCAGTGAGGAACTTCCAGACTTCTCAGAGGCAGGCTTGCCTTTCGTTGCGTGCCTGGACCAGTGCCGCCATGGCGCATTCACCGGGATCTGTGCCGTCACCCAGCTCTCTCTCCCTGTCCTCTGGGTCGATGTATGGAATCCACTTTTGGTTCTTCACAGTTGGAGGCTCTGGGCCCAAGTCGGAGCTCTTTGAAGCCACCCCTGGCCTGCTTCTGTTACCAGCACCTGAGACACCGGAGACCTCTGCCTGGATCCAATCCAGGGTTTCCTGGCTCAGTGTTCAGGACTGAATGCAGGTTTCTCTGACACCTTTTAGATAGGTCACTAAGGTGGAAGGGGGAGCGCATTCCTTCTTTCCCAGTTTAGACCACCGTGTTACTGCAGTTGCTGGGCGCACAAGGCAGCTATGGGAAGGCTGGTGCAGGTGGTGCGCGGTGCGATGAGTCCTCAGCTCCGCAGCCGCCTCAGGTGCTTTGCAGCCGCGTCTTCACGTCCCGCCCACACTGTGAAGTAGATGTGCTCTCTCGAACTTAGAGACCTGCTATCCCAGGGCCCCCTTTCCGGACGAGACATTAATGAGAGTTTTGTGTTTTAGTGGGCTTTGTCTACCATGATTTATTTTGCTAGACATTAAAATGGATTAGTTGCTTTAAAATTATATATAAAATCCCTCCTACAATAAAAATTAAGTGGGAAGAAGTGCCATTTTCCTATAATTATATGCAAAAATCTCTCTTGCCTAATTCTCAGACTCATTCAGTCTGTCATAAAATGTTTTAGATTATACTAAGTATATTTAAGTATATATCTGAAGAAAATTCAGATTCTCATAGATCATTGTTGAAAGCAAAACATCTCATCTCACAGTGACCCTGTGGGACAGAGTCGAACTGGCTCTTGGGTTTCCGAGGCTGTAAATCTGTAGCGAGGCAGGAAGCCTCCTCTTTCTCCAGTGGGGCAGCTGGTAGGGTTAAACTGGTGCCCAGCCCGCAAACCCCTGCCCACTGGGCTCCAATATAAGGGAAAAGATAGTTGTTTAAATCACTTTCAGACAGATAATTGCGGATATTTTTCTTTTTAATTTACACTTCTCTCCCCTCACGCTGCACGGGTGCTCAGCTGTCGCCCCCGGCTCTCGATTCTCATGCCACTGGGACACCTGTGTTCTTTCCTTTAGTGCTCATGTTGCCTGTGTTGTCAGTACCTTTCTAAACCCAGGGACTGAAGAGCAAATCACGAAATTGAACATCTGAGAATGGGAGCATGCACTGCAACATGTACTAAGATGTACCCCCTCCCTCCCCGCAAAAACCCCAAACATCAAAAAGTCTAAGCCTAGTCCACTGTAATTTGAATATGCATAAACTAGGGAGCCCTGGGAGTGCAGGTAGACGGGACCAGCTGCCCACTGTCCATGGGAGAAAGAGACGGCAGGCCGCTCTGGTGCAGATGAGTCTAAAATGCAAACCGACTGCCATTGCGAGACTCTGACTCCTAGCAACCTGGTGGCAGTAAGTTTAAGCCAGTGACTGCCTGATCCAGTCTATCTGCCACCCGGCCCTCCCTCTTCGCCCCCCACGTAACGACTGGTGTTTGGGGGAAAGAGCAGCCAGTTCAGCTCATAACTCAAACTGTTACAGCTGCTTCCCTCAAGGTGCCGTCGGACGCCTGCCCAGACCTGTCCCCAGACCCCCCATCCACCCAACACGCACACGTGACTTCTCACTGCACACCTGTGCCGGGGACACAGTGATGACCTCGGGGCAGCCTTGGAGGGAGGGCATGTGAGTACGAGAGTGAACATTAAAAAGTCCTTTGCCAAGTCTTAACCATTGGTGAGGTGGGTGAGCCTTACCCACTGCTGTTGACACACACAGTTGGGTACAGTTGAGAAGGCACAACAGGGATTCTGGAGTCTACCGCCTTTGTTCCTGTACTGTATTAAGCTGCTGGTTTCTATCACGAAGAAGCAGCAGGACAAAGACATAGGGCAGGTTGCGCACTGGTCCTCTTTCAGCTGAGAAGTCTGCCTTGCTGGGCGTGTCTGAGCAGGCATAGGTCTTGATTAATTCCACCCCACCCCCCCCTCTGGTGGGGTGGCAGTCAACCCCTGTACTCAAGTAAGACCTTCCTTTGCATTCCCTTCTGTCCCTCAGAGCCAGGACTGTCTCCAGTTGGGTCCTCCAGCTGAAGGGGAAGTGGTCCAAGTGAGATGGACAGACGGCCAAGTCTACGGCGCCAAGTTTGTTGCCTCCCACCCCATCCAGATGTACCAGGTAGCCAAGGGTTGTTTCTGGGTGGGGCTATTATTTCCCCAGGGGGTGGGCCAGAGGCCAGGCTTTGCTCTCGAGGAACTAGTGGGTGGGCAATGATGCTTCTGTGGGGCTCTGGCCTGTGTCCAGCCTTCCCAGTACGATTTCAGACACGACCGTCCTTCATTCAGTATCCTGAATCCTTCCTGAACTTTAGAAACTCCTCCTGTCCCTGGTGGTCGGACCTGGGAGACAGACAGGAATGCTAAGAGGTCTTTGCTTACCTCGGTAGGTGGAGTTTGAGGATGGCTCACAGCTCGTGGTTAAGAGAGATGATGTGTACACGCTGGATGAAGAGCTTCCCAAGAGAGTCAAGTCTAGACTGGTGAGTGTGTGCTTTCTGTGTGCCCTCAGCCCTGGCCTGGGGGGGGGGGGGGGACAAGGCAGGGGGGGAGCCCCGGCATGGGAAGGGGGGAACAGGCAGGGGGGGCCCTTTGCTTTCTTGGAGGGGTTGCCTATTCTCTCCTCACTTGTCTTTTTCAGTCAGTGGCTTCAGATATGCGCTTCAATGAGATTTTCACAGAGAAAGAGGTTAAGCAGGAAAAGAAACGACAGCGGGTTATCAACTCCCGGTACCGGGAAGACTATATCGAGCCGGCACTGTACCGGGCCATCATGGAGTAGGTGCTGCCGAGAGCCAGGAGACTCCCCGTCATCACGGCAAGAGTACCCTGGGGTTCCACAGCACAGCAGACACTTGGACTCGCAAGTTGTCATGAGAAAAGGACTGGAGAAACCACCCCACATCTCCCCCAACCCTCACCGCAGTCCTCCGTAGTGACAGGACAAGCCATTCTGGGACACGCGACATCAGCGGCGGGTCGCCAGCTCGCTGACTGGGGCTGAGCACCAGAGAGCTGTAGCCGTACTGGCCCCCGTCCCACACGGGGTCTGCTGTGCTGGCTGGCCTGCGCCCGGCCTAGGACTTAGCTCCCTGACAGTCACCCGCACCGATGTGGCCGAGCCGTTGGTGCTTGCCCCCGTCCTTCCTTTTTTGTATTTATGGGTGTGTGTGAGTATGTGAGTGCGTGTGTATGCCTGGTTCGGACCAGCTTTCGCCAGCCCCTGGCCTTTCCTCCCTCCTTTGCCTATGCAAGGCAAACACAATGTGAACCTCTGTCCTCAGCCAAGCTGAGTAAAGGACCGGAGGGCATTTCTGGACATGGCGGTGACATCCGTCAGCCCGGAACCGCCGCCAGGGAGTGGCCAGGGAGTGCTAGAGCTGCAGTACTGAGGTGCTAAGGAGTTAAGACCACCTCTTTGTCCTCTGAAGGAGCCAGTAGGGGCGACATGGATGTGTCCCACATTGCTCTAGGCACAGCGCCCCTGTGGCACAGTATTAGAGGGTGTGGGTGGGAAAGGGTCTCGATGATGGAAGCAGGCAGAGCCTGATGGGTGATTGGTTTTCAACAAAAATCTGTAATCATGCAAGGGCTGGGGAGGGTTAGGATGAACTGGGGCTACTGGAGGCCAGGGCCAGCTTAGGAAATGGCCTCTGGCCTAGGGGTGGGTGGGAGCTGGTTTGGGGGAGGGGGGCTTGGGGGCAACATTGCAGGGGTTAAACAGGTTTTTGCTCCTCATGAATTTGCTTGCCTGGGCCCAGGATTGGAGGGCTTCACACTTATACCCTATGTATCCAAGAACCAGATTTATAATACTGTCCCTTTTTTGTTACGTATGAACGCTATAAACCAAATTATTTTAAAAAACTGGTGCATCACCTTGTCCTTAGCAATAAAGTGTCTTGAGCAGAACATTGGCCATGTCTGCCCCAAGGAGCCAGAGTGGCCCAGGGTCAGGCCTTGCGTCCTGGCAGCGCAGCCGTGTGGTGAGAACCCATAAAGCAGACTTGCAAGCTGCCCTTTAAAGAGGGGCCCTGTCGAGTCCCGGCACAGTGGCCGGGGAGCAGCCGGGATGTGGGGCAGGGCCACTTCTGGCTCAGAGCCTCTCTGCTTCCTTGACTTGGAGATGATGTGGACTGCCTGCAGCTGCTGGGGGTGGTGGTGCCCAGCTCTCCCTGGTGGGTCCTGAAGATGGACACAGGGGCAGCACTGCTGGGGGCGGGGGGAGTGCTGTGCCCTGTAGTTAGGGCATAATGGTCAGGTCTGTAAGAGGCTTGGGTCGCATTGGCTCAACAACTCCCCAGGGGGTGGGTGGAGGTTGGGAGCAGTGACAGACAGTCGCAGGTGTCTCCTTGGTGAGTAAGGCTTGGCTGCACCCTTGGAAGCGAGTGTAGATAGCTTCCCCAGGCTTTACGTGGCCCTGGCCTCATGGAGGAAGCTACAGGGCTGGGTGCCTGGTCTAACCACAAGGAGTCTTACTCAACAGGTTTTTCCTAGAGATGAGGGTTTTGAAAATCACAGAATCGCCTGAGTCAGAGGGTTCCTGCCCCCTTTCGCCTGCTCCTCTTCCCGCCCCCTCTCAGGTAGTCAGGTAGGCTCCTCCGCACTGAAACATTTCTGTGCAAACTGCCAGGCCATCTAAAATAACAGTTGCCCTCTCCCTTCCATTAATCCCATGGACAAAATGTAAATTATGTCCCCAATGAGTAGTCTTTGGGCTCTTGAGGCGCTGGTGCGTAAAGCTCAAGGGGGCATGGAGGGTGAAGGGCTGTGGGTCCACACTGAAAACTCATCTGAGGCTCTGAACTAGGGAACTGGTAACAGCATTGGGAACTCCCCACCCCCTTCCCATGCTTTACCCCACAGGATTGGGCAGGGTCGCTTAACTTGCTGGGATCCAAAATGTGGGCCCCACGGACTCAGCAGGCTGGTGACCTCCGTACCCGCTGGGATTCCTTGTTAGGTCCCAGGCGGATGTTGGTGTCCCTGGGTGCAGCCACTCTGCATGTGGCGCCCAACGCGGACCCCTGGGAAGTGCCCGCGCACAAGCTAGGGTGCCGGCGCTGGGTGCTCCGGGATCGGAGGAGGCGCCCTCCCGGCGGCGGCGGCGGTACCCTGCAGGCAGCCGCGGTGCGGACGTCAGCCAGCGCGGACAAGCGCGAGACCCGGCGGGACAGGCACTGCCTGCCGCCCGCGGGCAGCGGGCCGAGGGGGCGTGTCGCTGCGGCGGCCCCGGAGCTGATTGGCCCTCGCGGGCCTGCGCCCGCCCCCGGCGGCAGTGCAGCCCGACATTGGCCAGCCCGGGCCCCGCCTGCCTCGGTGCCGATTGGCCGAGGGCGCCCGACCCCCGGCGTGGGCGCCGGGGCGGAGAGCTGGATTGGTGGTCCGGTCGTCCCCGGGTCGCGGTCCGCGCGCTCCGCCCGCCGCTGCGTCCCCACTATGGCGGCGCCCATGCAGCCCACCGCGTCGTGGGCGCCCGCCGGGGTCCCCCGCGGCTGCCGCCTCCGCGCCCCGCGCCGCGCCGGGCGCCGCCTGCCCCCTGCTCCCCTCTGCGCCGCGGTAAGGGCCCGTCCTGCGCGCGCCGGGCGCCTCGGTCGGCGGCTAACGGTCACCGCGCCGCCCCTCGCGTCCAGCCCCGGGGCCCTGGGTCCGCGCCGCGCGCGCCCCGGGAAGGAGGGCTCGGCCGGCCCGCGCTCTCGGACTCGCACGGCCCTGCACGCGCTCGCCGCGCGGGCCCGCGGGGAGGAGGCAGCAGGCCGGGCCGCACCGGGCCGTCAGTCCGCCCGCCTGAGGTCACCTGCCTGCAGCCCTCGCGGCTCTGCGCATCGTGGCGCAGACAAGGGCACGGTCTTGCGGCCCTCGGCATGGGGAGAGGAGGGAAAAGTCCAGGAAAGCCTGACTGTGGATCCTGCTTCCCTTTCTTTCGGGGACTTTTCCTCGTCGATTGCGGGTGGCCTCGCCCGTAAGAGGAAATAATCGAAGGGCGAGGGCAGACTTGGCTAGAAGAGAGCCCCGTGAGTATTTGGGGGTCCTATTTAAGGCAGTACCCATGTTCACGAATCCTCCAGTTAGCCTCATTTCTTTTTGAGGTGCCCTCACGTAGGGTGGAGGATTGCGAGGGGCGAACCGAATGATTGCACTTGATTGAGGGAGGGGCCTTTGAAAGCAGCTGCTGTCCCAGAAAGTTAAACAGAAACGAAAGATACAGCCGGGGGTATAGTTGGAGGGGGCTCTGTGCTGCAGTGGGCCAGCCATGGGGACCCAGCAGCAGTTCTCTGATGCCCAGTAGGGTCCATGGGAGTCCGAATCCCCTCAGCCCCAGTTGGTTTGGTAAAAAGCACTCAGGTGGTGGTGAGGATGGTAGCTAGATCCTGGGAAATGGATTCCGACCCAGTGACCCTATAGGACAGAGTAGTAAATGCCCTGGAGGACTTACAAGACTGCCTGGTCATCCTCCAACCCTGACCTGGCCAGCTTAGAGCTTACCCATGGTGCCACCAGGGCGCCACTGTTAACTGGGCTGTTGGAAGTTAAATATTCCTTGTGGCAAATGATGCTATTTTTAAGCCAATCACCTTTGAGTCATGTTCCCTGAACTGCTGCTTGGTGCCCTTTCAAGTCAGAAACTGAAAAGGAAGCTGGCACGAGCCTTTGTGGCCAAATGATCCTTTCGAATCATTTTCAAGGCACCAGCAAGTGCCCAGGGAAGCCCTGGTGGCGTGGTGGTTACACATTGGGCTGGTAGCTGCAAGGTCAGCAGTTCAAACCCACCAGCCACTCTGTGGGAGAGAGAGGGGTTCTCTACTCCCACAAACAGCCACGGTCTTGTGTTCCCGGGGGGGCGGGGGGGGATAGGTCTACACTGCCCTGTAGGGTTGTTGTGTGTTGGAATCAACTTGATGGCAGTGTGTTCCACAACACACGTGTGTTATGAAACTTGCTGTAAAGGGACTTGGAAGTACTATTGTGAGGTTAAGAGGCACATAGACATGAAAGTGGGGAACCCTGGCCCGCATTTTTTGGGTTTTAGCAGCTCCTAAGACAAAGGATTTTAAGAGAAATTCTGAAGTGTTAGTTGGAGACCATCCTTGTTTCACATGCCTAAATATTTACCCAGCACCTACGGAAAGTGGATTTCTAGTGAGGAAATAAA
Source organism: Tenrec ecaudatus (assembly GCF_050624435.1). Lineage (NCBI taxonomy): Eukaryota > Metazoa > Chordata > Mammalia > Afrosoricida > Tenrecidae > Tenrec > Tenrec ecaudatus. The sequence goes on from NC_134530.1 coordinate 68,567,728, forward strand.
ACACGCGTGTTCTTAGAGACTAATGGATCATACCCCAGACGTGCTGCCCTCCAGTGGGTGCTGACTCATAGCAATCTGACAGCCCAGAGGAGAGCCTTTCTCGGGTTTCTCCCTCCTAGTTCTCCTTTGGAACTGTTGGTGGGATTGAACTACTGACCTTGTAGTCAGCAATCCAATAATGAACCCATTGTGCCCCCCGGACTCCTAGTTGACCGGAGATCAATCAGTCAGTAAAGTATCAATTGAGTTTATGTCTGCCTGGCATTGATTACGGAAAACCCAAAGACACATGTCTTATGAAACTTGTTCTTAGACGTATAATTTTGAGATTAAGAGGCACATGGCCAGGAAAGTAGGCAGCCCTGGCTGGTGCAGTGTGACAGGAGTTAGGCTGCTAACTGAGAGGTCGGCCGATTGAAACTAGCAGCCACTCCTCAGGAGAAAGACAGGTCTTTCTGTTCCCAGAAAGAATCACAGTCTCAGAAACCCCCCGGGGGAGGGACCGTTTCACCCCGTCCTGTGGGGTCGCTGTGAGTTGGCATTGAAGGATGGCAGTGGGTGCGGTTTGGCTTTGGAGGAGTGGCGGAGGGGGAGGTTAAAGTACCCGTGGGTGGGCCTGTGAAGTGGGTCAAGAGAAAGCTGTACAAGAAATCCAAGGACAGACAGAATTGGGATTCAAAAACGAAGCCGTGAGCTTGAGGATGAACCCGGGCCCTGGTATTTAGCGGTCACTTCAGCTGCGTGCACCAACTGGACAGTGAGTACGGCACTCTGAAGAGCTGATGCCTTTGCATTACACTGTTGACCAAATTGGTGCTGGAAGGAGGACAGCCAGAATGCGCCTTCCAAGGGAAACTGGCAAAGCTTCCTCTGGCGTCCTTTGGACATGGTATGGGGAGAGGCCAGACCCGGGAGAAGGACATGCTTGGTGAAGCCGAGGGTCTGTAAGAGAAGATGACTGCAACAAGATTGATGGATGAAGTGGCCGCAACTGGGGGCTCACGCCTCACAATGATGGGGACGATGGTACAGGCCCGGGCGGTGCTTTGTCCTGTGTCAACCACAGGATCCCTGTGAGTGGGGACCGCCCGGAAGGCATCTGACAATCATGGTCCTGTGTGTAGTCAGCAGCCGCTTCCTCCTTCCCAGGTGAAAGTGTCAGGCTCGGTAGGTTAATGCCTACCTAACAACCGCCGCAGCAGATGGGCCCTTGGTGGCTCAGGTGGCTAAGCACTGACGGCTAACTGGAAGGTCAGCCCTCCTTGGCAGAAAGATGTGGCAACTGCCCTGCGTGAAATGCTGAGCCTCCAAAGTAGGTGCTGCGGTACCTGGACCACGATTCTCAGTGGTCTGGCAGTTGGGTGATGATCTCGTGATCACAGTGTGGTCTAATGTGATTGGCCAATCAGCTGTAAGGGGAGGAGGGCGGGGTGCTACCCCTTACTCGAGCCTTCTCTAGGGGACTTGCTCTTCGATGGCTGCGCCGTCACCTTTTATATTTCAGGAGAAGAAGGAGGGAGAAGTGTGCACAGCGGTGAGACCTGACTAACCGAGAAAGAAGAGGTGGGAGCAGAGTGCATTCTTTGGACCCCAGCCTCTGTGCTGAGGCTCTCCTAGAGCAGCGGTTCTCAACCTGTGGGTCGAGACCCCTTTGGGGTGGCCCAATGCATAACAGCAAAATGACAGTGATGAAGTAGCAACGAAAATAATTTTATGGTTGGGGGTCCCCACCACATGAGGAGCAGCATTCAAAGGCCACGGCATTAAGAAGGTTGAGAACCATTGCTCTAGAACTTGGTATTGAGAGTAGTACTGGCACTGAGCCATCAAACATTTTATGAGATTTAATTATTTTCAAGATACTCAGTATGAAAAGGCAGGAAGTGAGCAATTTTGGGAAGTATTGTTTCACTGTAATGGTTAAAACAAAAAAGGCTTTTAAAAAGTTCCCTGTGCCTCACCGAATGCATTCTCATCAAGAAGGGAAGTGTAGCAGGCTGCTGGGGCCTGGCTCAGGGGACAGCCATCTGGGGCCAGAGCCCGTTGTGTGCCAACGAGCCCGATGTGGAGCAAGGGCCTTGTTTTGAAATGCAGGGCGCAGTTGTGAGGGTAAAATGGATCCGCATCGTCTGCACGTCAGGGAAGCGTCTGCGATCACATCACTCTCCTCATCAGCGTTGGAGGAACCTTTGGGAAATCGGGATGGGAAGCCAGGGATGTCGGTGGAAAAGCATGGCGTTTCCTGCCTGCTTCACCTTTTCCATTGACACTCCTTCCTTATTTTCACACTTGCCGTATGTTATTTCTAGTTGCTCTACACAATTTTATTGCGCGTGATCTCGCTGCCAGGCTCTGTGCTAGATAAACTTACTGTCGTTGAGTCGGTGCAGACTCACAGTGACCCTAGAAGGACAGGGTAGAATTGCCCCTGTGGGTTTCCGGGTCTCTACACAGGAATAGAAAGCCCCGTTTCTTTCTAGAGGCGGCTGGTGGTTTTGAACTGCTGACTCTGTGGTTAGCAGCCCAGCGTGCACGATGTCATAGTCTCAGAGCCTGCAGCCTTGTGGGACCAGACGCAGCTAAAGCAGCAGTTGGGGTGCAAGTGGTGAAGGATCGTGATTGAGTGTCCAGTGGGGTCGCCCAGAATAGGATCTTAAGTCACATTGGGATTCTAGGCAGTCATTTTCCAGAAAGATCATGCCCACCTTACTTCCTGAAGGATGCATAGCAATTAGCTGAGTGGGTGCAGACAGGAAGCAATGTGACCAGTGACCTGCAATCAGCAGAGTGAGGCCACATCTTGAAGCTCACGTGGCAGGATGTGTTTGGGTGTGCGTGGAAAAGGGGTGCAGGAGTCAGTCAGCCGCAGTCAGTGGCAGGCTCCGTGAGCTGGGTGTAGCACCTTTGTTCTGAAGAGGACTCGGGCCACCGAGAGGCCGGCAGGTAGGAAGTGACCTTATCAGTGTGGCCTTTCGGATCTGTGTGTGAGGGAGCGCCTCAGTGACTCGGATTTCCATGATGGGAAAAGTCTGAGGTTTGTAACTACAGTGCCGGGCCTGCTACAAGAATTGTAAAATACGTACGAGGGACGAGCGGATTGAGGCGAACCTGGGGGCAGGGGAGGGGACCAGTTCAGCTCTGCAGTGATCTGAGGGGGTGAGTGTCCATGTCCTCTACTCCGATGGGGGGAGGGCACAGTACAAACCAACCAAAACCCACCCACTCCCAGTCGATTCCCTCTCACAGACCCTGCTGGGTGTGTGTGTGTCCGTGGCTTTAACTCTTCACGGATGCAGACAGCCTCACCTTTCCCACGCCCTGCAGAGCAGCTGGGGCTTTGAACTACCGACCCTGTGGTTCGACGTCCACCACTGCTCAGGGACTCCTTAAGGCTAGAGGACCCCATGCAAAACCAGACCAGGATTCAGTCATGGCTGTATCATCGCCGGCACAATTGAAGGTGGCTCAGCTCTGGGTTGTCTAGTCTATCTGTTTTTAAACGGGGAAAATCCCCCCCACCCCTTGCACGGTTGCGCTGAAGGTTAGAGTGGGCAGATGTAAAATTTTGGCAATGAAAGGGGTTTTTACAGTAAGAATAGTAGTTCAGTAGTAGTTCAAATGGTGCCCGGCAGATGGACGCTCATCCCTACAGGTGACCGGTGTCACCACGGGCGTCCTATATTCAAACAGCGGCCAGCTCACCGGCCCCACAGCACAGGGTAGAACTGCCCCCGAGGGTTTGAGACTGTACCTCGTTACACCCCACGGAGCGGCTGGTGGCTTTGAACTGCTGACTCTGGTTAGCAGCCCAACCCACTGCGCCAGTAGGCTCCTGTTGATGTGTGTATTCGTCCCATCGATGCCTTCAGATGCTGCTGCTCTGGGAGTGTCAGGCTGAGGGGGTCACGCTGTGACCAAGAAGGGAGAGTTGCTCTGGAAATCGGCATGTCAAACATCTTCGAATCCCAAGAAATGATACATTGTTGAGCACTTGCAGGCCCTCCCCCCAGGGGGCCAGTGTGAGGGACACGCTCTCACTGCGGACGGCGGTAATGTGTTCATTCATGGGCTGCGGAAACGCAGGCACGGGGCTGCTGGTGGTGAGCCCTTCCTCCTCCCCCACCTTCTGAGCGTTTTGTGGAGATGATGCTGGAGTTTAATTAAGATTTCATTCAGATTTTGCTGCTTCCTCCCGTGAACGCTCCTGTCAGACTTATGTCATTGGGATGGAATGTCATTGACGACCACATTTTACCATGATTTGTGAAATGTCCTTTTGCCCTTTCGCCCTCCCCCGCCACGCAACAGCAAGGTGGGGTAGCTGCAGGTGTCACAGGTGGCTTCATCCCCTGAAATCCTCCCTGGGACATTCTCATAGTGTGACAGGTAGAGCCGTGACTCCGCCCTTCTGACCTCAGGCTCACCTCGCTGGTTTATCCCCACAAACAAACACAAACAAACAAACAAGCAAACAAGAGCATTCATTTTGTGTCGTTCATCTCTGATATGCAGCCGGAAACGGTAATCACAGGAAGCCCGGGCACATTTTCGCAGAGCGGTGGTGTGCCCTTATCACCGAGCACCACGGCAGCTCCGGGGAGTGCTGGACCCGCGAAGAACAGAACAAGTGAGGGTGATAGGGTGGTCACGCCCCACTGGGTCTTTCTGGGGCCACACTGGAAGAATTCTTGATAATGCAGATATGAGAGTTTTCTTTTGCTCAGGGAAGATTTATATTCGGATATATATTTAACAGTTTATCAGCACTTCACATATACAATTCACTAGTTCAGTCATATCAAGAGAGAGTTTTCTAAGTAAGAGTTTTACAGCAAGATAACGCAGGGTTTGAACATGGCTTCCAGAGAATCGATTTAAAATAGTGGTTCTCACTCTGGGGGTAAAGGGCCCTTTTACAGGGGTCCCCCGATTCACAGCAGTAGCATAATTGCAGTTATGAAGTAGCAACAAAGATAATTTTATGGTTGGGGGGGCGGTGACCGGAACATGAAGACCTGTATTAAAGCGTTGTGGCATTAGGAAGGTGGAGAACCCCTGATTTAAAACATCCATACAATAGAGTGCTCCCCGCCAAGGCTATCTTCTTAGCTTTTGTCACGGTGACCTGAGCATCTTTTGAACCCTCCAGAGTGCCCCCCTGGTGTGCCAGGTATGTGCCGCCCAGGGGTGGGGGTGGGGGTCTGTGCATCTGGAACACCCATCTGCTTTGTAAAGGCAAACCATGCAGGTCCCCCCCCCCCCCCCGCGCTCAGTGCTCACTCCAGGAGACGACGGGAGGACTTTCATGTTCACGCCTACTCACCGCTCATCAGCAGGCCTAGTTGAGAGCCCGTTTCAAAGACCCAGTGCTTATGAAGTTAACCACGTTGGGGTGCTTTCTGCCCTGCCAGCCGCGAGTGCCGCACACATCTGACGCGCCCTCCCTGAGCTGGGCATGCCTCCAGACATGGGGCGCAGGGGCGATGCACTCATGGAAACAAAGGATTAGGAAAAAGACCATAAATAGGTGTCCGGGACTTTTTTCGGAAGCCCTTGAGTTCCCTTTGAGGTGGGCATCCCTCTGGAGGCGGAGGGCCCGTCAACTCCTGCTTTTGCTTTGGGCTTAGCCTTTCTTTCCCAGTCTATCCTGCATCTCGTCACTGTGGAAATCTGACTGCCCGCTCCCGACTTGAAGCCACGACGTGGTTTCCCAGTGTCACCGTGGGTTCGGCAGGGTTGTGCAGAGAAACCTAACCAGCGACGCTCACATACATGTGCATAAGAAGGAGCTTTATATCAGGAGTAAGTTTATGTGCACAAGACAGTCCCGCCCAGCCCACCTCCAGCCCACCAGCCCTTCTGTAGCTGCAGCTCATGATGCAGACCCGTCACGCGGGGCGGTCGCAGGCTGGGGGGGGCACGTTGTGTGCATCCCAGGTCGGTGGACACATGGCAGGGTGCCGGCAGCTCTCCATTCCCGGGGGTGGGGCGGAGGGAGCTGCTCCAGGAGGCAGGCACGCGGTTCCTGCAAGGGCCACAGAAGCAGTTCCTCGGTCCCTCCCAAGAAGGCCACACCCCCACAGGCATCTTCAGGCTGTGACCTGATTGACAGGTTGGACCCCAAAGTCTGACTGCCGCTCAGTGGGATGCATTTCACTCGCTTTAGCCTACGGCCTACGAAAGCTCCCCTTTCCATTCCGCCGCCTCACTTTCCTCCGGAGGGAATTTAGTCCGGGCATCCCTTTGCTGACGCTTCCCCCGAACTTTCCCAGTGGTTGCTAATTTCCACCGTTTCCTGAAGCCTGTGCGTGTTCACTCGGTGGCTGCTGCTTGAAGGCAGGAGCCGCACACCTCCCTCCGACTTCCCGCTGCTTTACGCAGGTGTGTGGGGCCGCTCCGGCATGGTCGCTCTGCTGGTCTTCATCTCTTCTCCAAACCCATGCGAGTAGACAGACAACGTGCAGCCTAAGACACGTAGGCCTAAGGCATTCAAACTCTCCGAGGGTCAGTGACAACGAAGGGGGCATTTATCTCAGGTCCTCTGATGCCGTGTCACGCAGAGCAGTATGATCGCCCTCCTCAGTTGTCTTGCACTACAGCTCGGCAGCTTAGGGCCTCTTTGAAGTACAAACCGGCAAAAGTGCTCACTTTGAGGCCTGCAATGCGCCTGACCCCATCCAAGGTCTCTTCACTCCATGCAGATACAGGTGAACACTGGGTAGCGGATAAGGAAGACCATGGACACATCAGGGGTTTAGAGTTAGGATGTGGCAAAGTATCGGCTATTAGCAGGACTGCCCGGAGCATGAAGCCTCTGTTTTGGAAGAGGTACAGGTGGATCACTCCTTGGAAGCAAGGCTGGTGAGACATCTTGCGCACTTTGGGTCTCTCAGGAAGGACAGTTCCTACAGAAGAACATCGTGCTTGGTGACGTTGAAGGTCAGCAGGAACAAGGCAGGCCTTGGCTGAATGGACCGCACCAGACGTGGCAATGTGAGGGTGTGCAGGACGCCTGGTGAGCCTGTACTCTGTTGCACGTGAGTCACTGCGAGTCAGAACTGGCTTAACGGCACCCAACGTTGTTCATCTCAATGTGCCATGTTTGCTTTTATTTTATTTATTTAAAAAAATCATTTTATCGGGGGCTCGTACAACTCTCATCACAATCCATCTATCCATCCATCGTATCAAGCACATTTGTACATTTGTTGCCATCATTGTTCTAAAAAAATTTGCTTTCTACTTGAGCCCTTGGGATCAGCTCCTCATCCCCCACCCCCCTCACCAACCCTTAATAAGTTATTAAGGGTTAATAAATTATAATTATTATTAAATTATAATAATAAAAAATTATTAATAAATTATTCTTATTTTGCCTTTATTTTTAAAGAGAAAGAAAACATTACATCTCCTGGAAAGGCTTCCTAGACATTTCCTCCATATCTTCTCTTCCTCCACTCAGAAACCACCACTGTCACGAGCTGCTTTTTTTAGATCCCCATGCTGTTTTCATACATAGTGCTCAGTGTTGTGTGGCCACACTTGGTACGTGGCACAGGTTGGCAACGTGGATGCGTTGTCAAAGACTGCCTCGCAGCAGTGTGGAGCAGTGATGGCAGTTAGTCATTGGAACCAGCTCACTGGACTGCAAGCTTAGCATCCTTACTGTTTGTTGGCCTCGGATAGATAGTTTTGATTGGGTTTTAATCTATATGTATCTTTGTATCAGAGGATTTTGTTTTTAAAGAGTCACTGCTGTTTTTTAAAAACCTCGGGGGCACTGTGAGTCAGGCGTTGAGCTGCTAACTGCAAGGTCTCTGGGTCAACACCAGCTCCTCCTGGGGAGGAAAGAGGAAGCTGTTTGTTCCCATGAAGATTTATATTGTCAGAAACTCTCTACAGGAGAGTGTGGATGCGTTGGAACTGACTTGGTGGCAGTGGGTTTTTAAGTAGGTCTCTTTGGGTCCCTGCTGTGTTGCCTGCGTGTTTGGATGCCTTTGAGGAGCTTCTCCGAGGACCCGGTGCACCCCAGGGGGAAGCCCTGCCTGCTCTCGCCACCTTCCAACCACGCTGACATCCATTGCTGCAGCCATTGGGCCCCGCCCATCTCTCAACAGTGCCCCCCCCTCTTTGCTGACTTTCTGTTCCATCAAGCGAGGTGTCCTCCTCCAGGGGCGTGTCTCTCCTGATAGCACGTCCAGAGACGACGTCTCACCATCCTTCTTTTTGTGACTTTGGCAATAATTACTTTAATGTCATTAAATGTCTACTTGATGTTGACAGTTCCATTGTTTTAAATCATTTATTGGGAGCTTGTACAACTCATCACAATCATACACACATCAATTGTATAAAGCACATTTGTGCATGTTCATTGCGCTGATCATTCGCAAAACATTTGCTCTCCACTCAAGCCCCTGGCATCAGCTCCTCTTATCTTCCCCGTTCTTCCCCCAGGAACCCTTGATAATTTATAAGCCATCATTTGTCATCTCTTACACTGTCCGGCATCTCCCCACCACCCACTTTTCTGTTATCCGTCCCCCCTGGGAGGAGGTTATATGTAGATCCCTGTAGTCGGTTCCCCTTTTCCACTCCACCATCCCTGTATCACCACTCACATCACTGGTCCTGAAGGGGTCATCCGTCCTGGATTCCCTGTGCTTCCAGTTCCTGTCTGTACCAGTGTACATCCTCTGGTCTAGCCAGATTTGTAAGGTAGAATTGGGATCATGATAGTGGGGTGGGGGGAGAGGAGGAAGCATTTAGGAACTAGAGGGAAGTTATAGGTCTCATGTTGCTATATTACACCCTGACTGGCTTGTCTCCTCCCTGCGACGCTTCCGTAAGGGGATGTCCAGTTGCCTACAGATGGGCTTTGGGTCCCCACTCTGCACTCCCCGTCATTCACAATGATAGGATTCTTTACTTCTTTTTTTTTTTTAACATTTTATTAGGGATACAAGTCTTATCACAATCCATACATACATCAATTGTATAAAGCACATCTGTACATTCTTTGCCCTAATCATTTTCAAAGCATTTGCTCTCCACTTAAGCCCTTTGCATCAAGTCCTGTTTTTTTCCCCTCCCTCCCCTCTCTCCCCTCCCTCATGAGCCCTTGATAATTTATAAATTATTATTTTGTCCTATCTTGCCCTATCCGGCATCTCCCTTCACCCCCTTTTCTGTTGTCTGTCTCCCAGGGAGGAGGTCACATGTAGATCCTTGTAATCGATTCCCCCTTTCCAACCCACTCACCCTCTACCCTCCCAGTATTGCCCCTCACACCCCTGGTCCTGAAGGTATCGTCCACCCTGGATTCCCTGTGTCTCCAGCTCCTATACGCACCAGTGTACAGCCTCTGCCCTATCCAGTCCTGCAAGGTAGAATTCGGAACATGGTAGTTGGGGGGCAGGAAGCATTTAGGAACTGGGGGAAAGCTGTATTCTTCATCGGTGCTACATCGCACTCTGACTGACTCATCTCCTCCCCTAGACCCCTCTGTGAGGGGATCTCCAGCGGTCGACAAATGGGCTTTGGGTCTCCACTGTGCACTTCCCCCTTCATTCACTGTGGTAAGATTTTTTTTCCCCTGGTGATGCCTTATACCTGGTCCCTTTGACACCTCGTGATCGCACAGGCTGGTGTGCTTCTTCCATGTGAACTTTGTTGCTTCTGAGCCAGATGGGTACTTGTTTACCGTCAAGCCTTTGAGACCTCACACTATCTCTGTTGATAGCCGGGCACCATCAGCTTTCTTCACCACATTAGCTTATGCACCCATTTGTCCTCAGCTATCGTATCATGGAGGTGTGCACCCAGTGATAGAATTTTTTTCTTTGATGCCTGATAACTGATCCCTTCGGGACCACATGATCACACAGGCTGGTGTTTTCTTCCATGTGGGCTTTGTTGCTTCTGAGCTAGATGGCCGCTTGTTTACCTTCAAGATTTTAAGACCCCAGTCGCTATCTCTTTTGATAGCTGGGCGATTCTTTACTTCTAAGGAGAATTTGCGCTGTACTTCTTCCAAGACAGATTTGGTTGTCCCTCTGGCAGCCTATGGTCCTTTCACTATTCCTCACCAACACTGTTCTTAAATGTATACTTTTCCTGCCGCCTTCCTACGGACTGTTCGGCTTTCACATGCAGATAAGGCAATTGAAAATGTCATGGCTTGGGTCAAGCCCACCTTAGTCGCCAGCGTGACATATTTCACAGTGGTTTTTGCAGTGGAGTTGCTCAGTGCATTGTGCCGTTTGCTCGTTTGGCGCTTGTTTGGTTTTTGTGTAATAATCAGTCACGTCAGATACCACTGTTAGCTGTTGTCACGTAGCTACCTCCCAGCAACCTGCAACTCCACCCTCCTCCTCTTCTCTGACTCGGCCCAGACCAGGGAAGATCATCTGTCCTGAGAGCTGGAGATGAATTTTCTGAAGATCAAGGGCATTCGTCACGACCGATCTTCTGCACAGAACTCACATTCTCCAAGTAGAAAATTATGTCTAAAGCCTTAACCTCTGAAAACCATTAAAGCAAACCAAACACCTCTAGTAACAACACACATGAAAATTAAAAAGAAATAATTTTATTGGTGGCTCTTTATCTTTTTAAAGTCAGTAACACCAAATCTTAACAGCTTCTATTTAGAAAGCCTTTTTGTTTGTTTTTTTCTTGTTCAAACAAAGATGATCTCATATAGACAGAACAAACACGTTTTGTTTCCTTGTATTTTCACTCCCTTGTTCCCGTGGCTGCTTCTCAGCATTTCTTTCACTCTTTCTTTGTCACACGGAAACATGTTTAGTTTTTCAGAAGGGCAGGACAAAGCATACCAGGAAGACTTCAAGGGACAGTTATAATGACCGTGTGTATTAACTAGGGAGAGTCCTAATCCTCAGACGTTAGGCATTACCTTGACTGAGAGATCTGGCAGGAAGGCCTGACCCTGCTTTGAACTTGGTGGTGGTCCCTCGCGGCTAAGGTCTTCGGCTGGTGTCAGTGCACAGTCTCAGTTCCATCTCTGCCGTGTCAGGTTTACGGGTGAATTTGTCACCGTGGCTCCTCACACAGCAAGGAGTGTGTCAGAGTCGCCAAATGACACATCTCTTTAAGATGAGAAATTAGATTCGTGTCACGCTCTCTGGGCAAAATGAACTTAAAGACTGTGGACTAGCTGTTTCCAGGCATCTTCCACTTTGGTTACTCTTCTTCCCCCAGATAGGGAGAGCCCAGTCAGTACTCACCAAGAGGATGCTTCTGAGCACTGTCTCAGTGGACTGTGTTAACCCCCCAGACCATGATTTGGGGCCTCTAGGCTCCGAGACTCCTTCCCTCAAGGTGTTTGGTTGTATGTCTATGGAGTGTTTATCACTTAGCCCCCGGATGGAGTTTTTTGGTATATGATGTGAGATAAGGCTTCTGTTTGCGGTTTTTTTTTTTTTTTTCGCAAGTGGATGTTCACTCTCTTGTCAGGACCATTTCGTAAAGAAACTGTCTCTCCCTCATGTAGTGACTCAGACACCTTGTTAGAGACCGGCTCTCTTTCGGTGGATGGATTTACTTCTGGGTCCTCAGCTCTGTTCCATTGGTCCTACCTGTCACCGCACCGCTCCCCGCTGTGCTGTGCTGACCCCAGTGGCTGTGCAGTAGCTTCTGAGACGGGGAGCAGGGGAGCCTCTACTTTGTTGTGTTACTTTAGAGTGTCTTTCCTCTCCACAGAAAGCTGGTGATTTATTTCTCCATCTCTTAAAAAAAAGTTATTAAGAGTTGTGATTGCCTTATATTTGTAGATTGCTTTGAATAGTAGTAATATTTTCACAATTCTAAATTTTCCTATCCACGAGTATGGTAGGTTTAATTTGTGCAGATTGCTTTTGGCTTCTTGTAGTGGTGTTTTATAGTTTTCTTAGTGTAACTTCTTTTGTGCCTCTGGTTAGATTCATTACTAAATAGTTCAACCATTAGGTGGCTATTATCAATGGAATCCTTCTCCTGATTTGCTTCCCAGAGCTCTCCTTGTTCGCATAGGAGAGTCGGACTGATTTTTGTGTGTATGCTGATCTTGAACCTTGCTGCTTTGCTGAATCTTTCAATTAGTTTCAGCAGTTTTCTTCTTTAGTCTTTGCATATCACCTGTCCCTAGAGAGTTTTTAACTTCTTCTTTTTCGGCCCGAGGGGGATTCCATTGTTTTCTTTTTATGCCATATGGTTTTGGCTAAGATTTAACACAATATTAAATAGGAGTAGTGATAAAGGATAGTCTTCTTTGGTTCTCATTCATTAGAAGCATGCTTTTACTTTTTTACCTTAAAGGGATACTTTCACTCTGAGATGAGTGGTGGCCATTAGTTACATATCCTTAATTATGTGGCACATTTCCTTTCTATTCCTATTTTAGTGAGTGTTTTTATCAGGAGCGGATGCTGGATTTTTCCAAATGCCTTTTCTGTATGAAGAAAAACGGTTTCTCATTCGTATTTGTGTCTTGTTCAAATGACTCTTCACTCATTATGCGATAACCTTATGTCTCTTTTTGTGGTTTTTGCCTCAAAATAGATTTTATCAGAAATCGATATTGTCACTCCTGTTTTTTGATTGCCATTTGCTATGTATATTTATTTCCATCCTTTGAATTTTAATATTTTTGTCTTTGTGTCTAAGGTTTGTCTCCTGTAGACATTATGTAATGGCTCCTGCTTTCTTTTCCATTTGGTTATTTCTCTCTCTTGGTGGATGCATTTCCTCTATATTCAGTGTAATTACTGACAGCTATGAATTCATTGCTGTCACTCTGTGTTTTTATTTGCTTTGTGTGTGGGGTGGGGTTGAGTGGGGGTCACTCTTGGTTCTGTTGTTCCACATAATTCTCAGTGACAAGTTAGTTTTGTTTGTGGTTTTAGTCTTCATTTTTTATCATTTTCTTTGTTGATGTTGGATTCATGCTCGGTAAAACTTTATGATTTTACTCATTAATTTTGATGACAAAATTCATTAATTTTCTTTGAGGTTACCTTGTAATCTACTATTTTCTTCTCAAGTTTAAAACTGTCTTATCTTGGAACTGACTTGGCTTCCTCTCTGTTTGGAAGGTCTATAACTGCAGTATTTATTTCACTTACTTTGAAATAGTCTTCATTTATAAATTGATATCTCAGTTTCTCTATTTTCAGTCCTGTAGATTTGTTTTACTTTGAATACTTCTACAGGAGGCCTTCAAACATTCATGGAAAAATGGAATGAAACGATAATGGGATTTTTCCGTAAACCTTTTGAAGCCCCCATGTGTGTCTGGGCTGATTTTGAGTGCTGATGTCACGTATGCTAACATCAGGGTGTTGCCTCATCGACTGTTTTCTCTCTGAAATACTTTCTATAATATTGACCGTAAGGTTGGCCTGGCTTTTACAAATTCCTTTAATTTCTGTCTATCTGGACATGCCCTGAGTTTCCCACTGCCCTAGGTGATGATTTTGCTGGGTATATAATTCTTGGTTGGCAATTTTTTTCTTTGCAAAACTGTGCAGGCAACAAGCCAATGGGATGGCATATGTGAGGGGCTTCAAAAACTCCTGGACACATGAAATCGAATGATAATGGAATTTCCCCATAAAACCTTTTGAGGCTCCTCCGTATAAAATTGTGCCGTTGAGTTGCTTCCGATTCTTAGTGATCTTACATAGGGTTCCCAATATTGTGAAACTTCTGGGGAGCAGGCAGCTTAGTCTTCCTTTCCTTCCAGCCCCTGGAGGCCTTAAACTGCTGACCTTGCGGCTAGCAGCTTGCTGTCTAACCCACGGGCCGCAAGGGTGCCTTTTTAGAGAGGCAGTGCAGTATATAATTGAAGCCAGACTGTCTGGGCTTGAATCCTGGCTGTGTCATTTGCTAGCTCTGTGATCTTGGGCAAGATACTTTAACCTCTCCATGGCTCACTTTCTTCTCTGTAAAATGGAAATAATGACCTCATGGATTTGTTGAGTTTGAGTGAATTAGATCAGACACAACTCTTAAAACTGTTGCTGGTCCATAGAAAGTATTATAGGAATATTAGCCATATTAGTTCTTTTAGTTAATTAACCTCACACCATGACTTGCAGTTAGAGAGTGTACAGCTCTGATGCGCAGGATAATTAAATATATTACATGCTAATTAACTTCTAAATCTTCCTGGTTATGTATAAAATGTGAATTGGAGCGATGCATTAAACATAAATGTTTTCCAAAAAACTGATGCGCCTTTCAGTAACTGGTTTGGGAAACTGAATGATAAAGAGTACAGAGTAAGTTCTAATTAGCTTGCTTCAGAAAAAGTCACAGGAGAAATGCTCAGGAAATACTCTGGTTTTGGCTCTTCATCGTTTTTTCATAATTGACTTCCTTTCCGGTCTGGCTGATGGCTGAAGATGAGCAAATGCTGACATTTCAGAGTGACCTAGAAACTCGCCAGGTGGAGGGAGCAGCAGCAGGGGGAGGAAGGAATGAGGCGTGGCTCAGGTGGGAGCCACCCTATGGCAGAGGTTCAGGTGGAAGATAACCGAATGGACAGGACTTTGGCTTTCTGGCTCCTGATGGCTGTCCGTGCCCGTGTGAACCCTGTGAGTAACCCCTGAACCTGAGCCTGGCTCCCTGACACCCTGGCAGATGGGCAGGTTGGGCAGCCCTTGTGAAGAACCTCCCCATGCCAGGGGTGCTGGGCTCTCTCCAGCCTCCAGCCTGCGGTGTCTGGCTGGACCAGGCTCAGGGTGCCTGGCCCTGGCTCAGGATGTCTGGCTGGGCTGGGCTCAGGGCGTCTGGCCCCGGGAAAGGGGGGGTGAGCACAGTCTACACCTACTTGGCTCTAAGTAGGGAGTGTTGGGCAGCTGCTTCACTCGGCTGACTGAGCTTCTGGGACCGTCTGGACCACGAACCCCGGGGAATACACCATGTACCTGCATGTCTAGAGGAAGCTGTGCCTGGGGGGACAACTGCAAATGTACAACCTGTAGCTGCAAGGCGTGTTGGAAAAGCTGCTGTCCTTGCTGTCCCCTGGGTTGCATCTGCAGAGGGCAGTCAGATAAATAAATGCAGCTGCTGCCCCTGTAGGGCACCCGTCACATGGAGGAGTGGCCTGGAAGTGTCTGCATGAGTTGAGAAATCAGGATGTTTGTACAATAGATTGTGCTTCATGTATATGTTTGGCCAAATGTAGTATTGGTGTTTAAACTCACCATTGTTAATCAAACAAACCAACCTGCCAGGTGGCGTTCCAGAAATGTTCAGGTTGTAGGTTGTTTCAGGAATGGCAAGGGTTTGAAGACACCATCTCTGTAAGCTCAGATTTTTATCGCAACTGAAATATTTGAGTGTTATGTGTTCTGATTCCTTTTTCCGCCAAGTACGCAGTAACTGACTGAATCATGTGCTTGGGGAAATGTCCACTCAATAACCAGGTCAGTTTTGAACGCCTTCCAGGGATTCCGTGGCGAACAAAATAGGCAAGTTGTTGGCCATGGTGACCCGGCATATAAATGTGAGCTCAATGGCTGCAGCCACTGTGAGCTTATAAGAGCAGCACGTAACAGGAAGAGATTCTCCAGGTGCAGTGGGGGCAGAAATTCACCTTTAATTGGAGACTTAAAAAATCAGTAGGAGTTGGTTAGATGAAGTGAAGGTGTCCAGAGGGTATCATTCTAATATCGGGAGAGAACATGGTTAAGTTAAAAAACACTGGAAGTTGCGTAGTGTTGTCAACTTGTAGACATGAGGTGGTAAAGGTGGCAAGAGACCCGGGAGGCGGCTGGGTCGGGGAGCCGGATCATGTAGTGTGACAGGCCTCCCTCCGCAGAGGTTCAGGAGACCTGGTGGCTTAGTGGGTTACACACTGGCCTGCTAGACTCCAGGTCCGCTGCTCTGTGGGAGAAAGATGGGACTTTCCTCTCATGTAAATCAGTACAGTTTTGGAACTCCCCCCCCCCCAAGGCAGTTCTATAGGGCCCTCTCCTATAGGTTTACTCTGTCGTGACCAACTCTCCGGGAGAGCACAGTGAGGTCACATTGGCCTCTGAGTGGAGAATTAATTGGAGAGGGTCAAGAATGGAGTGGGGTGGGGAGCTTATTCGGAAGCTCTTGTCTGAGGTCAGGTAGAAGACTGTCGTCCCTGAAATAAGCGGTGAAGATGGAGAGCTGTGAGTGGCTCCGTTCGCAGGACTCGACTGGGCGTGCAGGAGGTTGAGAGTGAGCAAGAGAGGGGTGGAGCGGCTCACCCCCAGGTTCTCACTGAGATCCTGAACACAGGAGGAAGAAGAGGTTTATGGGAAGTCTGCGGCGTCTGATGATAGATGACGTGGAAAGTTAAATTAATTGATGTGGAACTCATGGTAGATTGGGCTTGAGTGTACAATGGGGCTTCAGAACGTTTGTGGGACAATGGAACGAGAAGCTAGTGGGTTTTTCCTCGTAGGCCTTCTGAAGTCTTGTATAAAATGGAAAGGAGCCAGTGTGGTGATGGCCAGTGAGGCCGGAAGAGTGGGCGAGATGGTCTTGGGAGTAGCTGTAGAATAAGCGTGTAAAAGGATTTGAGACAGTGTCCTGAAGTTTTACTAAATTTAAAATTTGCACATGCCTGTATGTAGACACATGCCCTTAGCACAGATTGACTTTAGTGTTTTTGTTTTTTTTTTTGTAGCTCTTACTTTAAAGTTTTATTTATTATTTTTTTTTACTTTAAAGTTTTATTGGGAATTTTTTTTTAAAGTTTTGCTGTCCCATAATCCAAACAATTCAATAGTTCAGCCATATCAAGAAGAGTTGTACAGAGATATCACAGTCGATGTTAGAAGACTTTTTCTTGCTGTGCACAGTTTCCATCGTTGTATCTGCAGTTGGGGAATATAAAGAGATTATTCATTTATTTTTCCTTTAAGCAGTTTCTTGAGCGTTAACTGTACACTGTGCTTTGAAACGGCAGCAATTCCCAGAACTATGTAATTGATTCTTCTTTCAAATTATATGTTAATTATTTGTAGGGGCAGGAAAACAGCCCGTGTGTTTTATGAAGGCTTGTTAGTGATAAGGCTGGGCTGATAACAGGAGTCCACCGGGGCAACCGTGTACCTGCACCTGTAGGACTGTGATGAGGGAAAGCCTCCTGAAGCTGGTGTGTTCTGGAGCAGAGTTCCGAAATAGAGTTGGTTGGCCAGCAACGAAGGCAGCAGAGGGGCATCCTAGACAGGTAGGAGAACGAACACCGAGACGATCAGTGACGACTGAGTTTGAGGTGCCCGCAGGCCATCCAGGGAATGAGAGGGCGCAGGCAGGGGCATGGCTGATGGTCACCTGGTATCCAGTGGTCTGGCTTGTGCTGATCTTATTTTTAATTTAGTTTTGTTTATATACATCATACACGATCTGAACGAGGTTAGCATGCGTTCATTGGGGTGCTGGTCCGTTATCACCAGCATCTGTTCTGATTAGAGTGGGCATTGGTTGGATGCACTGGTGCTGCGTAGTTGGAGTCCCGTGCCCTAGTGGTCGGAGAGGCAAGCCGATGCCCAGTTGTGACGCGGGTATGTGCCGTTTTCGTGTAGATGCTTGACACCTGAGTGGGGAGGGCTTCTAAAAGTTCCTGGACAAAGGGAATAAAAATTAGCAAGGGGATTTTTCCCACAGACTTTTTTTGAAGCCCCTTCGTGTTTGTGATAAATATCTTAAATGGCTAAAATGTAGCATAGATTATGTAAATAGAAAAACCAAACTTGCTGCCATCTAGTCAGTGCTGACTCATAACGACCCCCCATGGGTTTCTGAGACTGTCGCTGTTTCCGGGAGTAGAAAGCCCAGTCTTTCTCCCGAGGAACTGCTGGAGATTTTGAACTGCTGACCACGCAGATCGCAGCCCGACATGTAACCACTACGCCACCAGGAGGACTAACACAACGTTGCTTTGTGAAATCGAATGACAATATTATTAGGAGCTGAGCAGAAGCCCTTTTTTACCTTTCTCCTGTAATTACTGGCTCATTCTCAAAAAAGGCATTGGTATGGATTCGTAAATACGAATTAGCACAGTGCTGTAGCTCAACCACCAGAAAATGTGACCAAATCAGCAACGGTGAAACATTGGCAGCAATAAAAGCAGCCACCCAGTGTTGCTAGCTCGTGGCTGCCCGGGTCACTGAGTGAGTGGGAGCGACCGCATGTTAGAAGGGTCGGTACGTCAATGAACACGTAGTTTATCCTTGCCGGTTTAATGGTATGTGGAGGCTCGCCTGATGAACATGTCTTTGTTGTTACAACTACCTACTTGTGTATTTTTATAAAAACACACACATTTCTGCTGAAACTGGTGCCCGGCTATCAGAAGATGTAGCATCTGGGGTTTTAAAAGCTTGAAGTTAAACAAGCCATCATCTAGCAGGGAAAGCAAATAAGCCCGCGTGGAAGAAGCACACAGCTTGTGTGAAATCATGAGGTATTGAAGGGATCAGGTATCAAAAGATCCAAAACAAACAATTGTATCGATGTGAAAGAGAGGGTTGGAGTGGAGACCCAAAGCCCATCTGTAGAATACTGGACATGTCCCCACAGAGGGGTTACAAGGAAGGGACGATTCAAGCTGGGTGCAGTATAGTCTGATGAAACACATATCACTCCTCTACTTCCTGAATGCTCTCCCCACCCCCACTACCATGACTCAGTTACAAACCCAGCTAGACCAGAGTGCACACATGGGTGCAGATAAGAGCTCTGGACACATGGAATTCAGGACAGATGAAAGCCTCAGGAACAGTAGTGGGAGTGGTGATATCATGAGGGTAAGGAGATGGTGGGAGTGGGGAAGGGGGAGAAAGGGGGAACCAGTCACAAGGTTGGATATGTAACACACACACACACACACGTGTGTGTGAAGGAAGACAATGGACAGTGTAAGACACGAAATAATAATATATAATTGATCAAGGGTTCATGAGGGTGGGAAAGGGAGGAGGGGAAATGAACTGATACCAAGGGCTCAAGTAGGAAGAAGATGTTTTGGAAATGATGATGGCAACCTATGTACAAGTGTGCTTAATAATACCATTGAGTGATGGATTGTTATAAGAGATCTCCAAGTGACTCATAAAAAGTCTAGCTGGTCATTTTGATGTCACCCCCTCTGACAGCGTCACCAGTGCTGTCTGCACCCCTGTGTCTCTCTTCCCAACGACACCGGGACGGGGCGAGCCGCTAGTGAGGTGGGGCCGGACTAGATTGCAGTGGGCTGAGGAAGCCACGAGAGGTGAGCAGCCACACTACTACTGTTCCTGAGGCTTTCATCTGTCCTGAATTCCATGTGTCCAGAGCTCTTATCTGCACCCATGTGTGCACTCTGGTCTAGCTGGGTTCGTAACTGAGTCATGGTAGTAGGGGTGGGGAGAGCATTCAGGAAGTAGAGGAGTGATATGTGTCTCATCAGACTATACTGCACCCAGCTTGAATCGTCCCTCTGAGGGCAGGGCCTGCGTGTCAGTGTCTCTGAGAGTCCTGTGTGCGTGGTATCCCTGGCACCTAGTGTTTGTTGCATTACCTGTGGAGAAGCTAAGGAGGCAACACCACTAAACACCCTCCTCAAATTCAACAAACAAAAAATCCACACTCACTGTCAAGGAGTCAGTGCTGACTCCTAGTGACCCCTGTGGGTTTCTGAGACCGTAACTGTTGAGGGGAGTAGAAAGCCCTGTCTCTCTCCCAAGGAGCTGCCTGTGGTTTCCAACTGCCGACCATGCAGATCGCAGTCCAACGCATAACCCCTCCACTCCCAGGGTCCCTGAGGAGACAAGGAGCAAACGCTGCCAAGAGCTGAGCAGAGCTGCCCATGTCCACCCCACGCTGGGGTATCCGCAGCTGGTGTGTGCTTTCCTCTGCCTGCCCAGGAAGCCGTGTGTGCCCCACAGCCAGACAGATTCTAAGCTTCATGTGTTGTTAGCATTTTTATGTTTCCTGCTAGTGTTCTTCTGTACCTTCAAATAGCTGCGTCTATCCTTGTTTTTAATTTTTCCCATTTGATATTGTAAGCATTTCCCCATGGCCGAGCATTTCTCCGTAAACATCCTTGTGAACGGCTGGCTGATCTCCCGTGTGGCTGCACCATGATTTGGTTGAACATTTAAGTCTGCTGTTTTTTTCTTCAACTTTTCATTTTGAAATCATTTCAGATTTAGAAAAGCCTCCCAAAATTATTACAAGGAACTCCCATACATCCTTCAGCTAGCTCATGGCGGTGTCTGCCCGATTTCTCCCGAGTATAGTTACTCTCTTCTATAATTAGTAAGTATTTTATGGAGAAATACTTTAAAATTGCCCAGTATTGTGTTTCTCATGAAACATTTGCCCATTCATTTTAGCATCCTGTAATGTTTCTTAGCCGAATTCTTACTAGAATGGCCCGTAACTGGCGGTCTTCTCATTACATCATCCCTTCTACACGCACGAGCTGCCTTTCTCTGGAGAAGGCTGTCTCCTCACTTGCTGGCTGCTTCTGTAAGGAATGCTCGCCGCTTCTTGTCAGCCTTTCTCTGGAAGCTAAGTTGCTTTGGCTGAGACTCGTGGGAGCCCCTGCAGACAGGCTTCTTTGTCCTGTGACATGTCCTCCACGTGATCTTCAGACCCAACAGCCCTCCACCCTTGCTGTGAGCCTGCACGGCCCCCGCTCTCGGGCACCGCTCTCGCTCCTAGTGGTGAAGCATGGCGTCGGAAAACAAGATCCAAGGAGCGCAGTGTGGGGACACCAGGCCCCTTGGCAAAGCCTCGCCCACAGAGCTCTCGCTCTACTTTCCTCCATGGTGAGTGGCAGCTGAGGTCCCAGCCGGCCGGCCGTGAGCAGCCATCAAAGATGCAGCCGCTAGTCCCTCCTCGTCCGGAGCAAAGAAGACTGATAGAAACGGAAGGCAGCTAGTCCGCTGAGTTAATGGGCCGCAGGAACACCAGTGAACCAGATGGTGCTTGGCTCCCACTTCATAGGGAGAGATCCGGACAGAGTGGGAGAAAAATGTAGAATGAAATTCCAAACGGCAAAATACCATCCAGGCGTCCTGGTTGGATCGAGACTGGAGCCCCGGAGACTTTGGTCCCTGGCCACCCCTCCGGGTTAGAGGTGAACTCATTTCATGGTTCAGTTTTCAGCCAAACAATAGCCAGATCTGTGACGTGAACACTCTGCGCTTCGCCCACCTTGCAGTAATCAGCCATGTGAGATCCAAAGGGCAGCATTTACCCCCAGAGTTCCGAAGAAGGACTGGGAAACAGGAAGCACAGGGAGCGCGTAGGAAACGCGATGATACGCGGTGGATTTCCATGGCGAGAAACAATGCGTCCGAGCTGAGTGCGACCCCTTCCGCTCTGTAACCCGTCTCCCAATCAATCCACACTACAACGGCTCTGCTTACAAAGATCTAAGTGCTGACGTGCTCGTGTGACACCGGGATGTCACTGTATCTTTCTGGATAGAGTTGGGGAATATACGCAGGTATAGATCCACATGCTGCCCCCGTCTGTGTTTGTTTATTTTAAATCTTCATACATTGAAGAATCCCTGGGTGTCCCACACATTTGAGCAGAGGGTGGGGATTTGCATCCACCCATCGGAAGCAAGGCGTGCCTGCCAGCTTCTGAGCGGTCATGGGCATTGGAGCGCAGCCACTGAGACACACTGGGTGGTGTCTTGAGCTCCAGCTGACTCCTTGGCAGCTGGTTTGATTTGGGGGTTACGGATATCGAAAGCCATAAGGTAACAGCTCCCATCTTGAGTTCCCATGCAACGTAAAAGATTACTTCTAGTTCTTCCTTTCTGTACGTATAATCTCTCTTCTGTTATTGAGAAACTGCCTCTCATTAGCCCCCAGTATCTTTACTTATCTGGTCAGGCCCTGCGTTTGTAACACCTCGTACCACGTCCCTGGATTTCCCATAGTGGACTCACGCCCCTGCCTCTGATCCCCTGCACCCAGACACAGGTGTAAAGAACGTGGTGGAAGCTTGTTTAGTGGTAGTTTTGTATTTGTTGTTTGTTTTTTATTGTATATTGTTTTAAAATTTAAAAAACATTTAAAACTTAAAAAATATTTATTATTAATTGGGAGTTAATACATATATCACTCCATAGTTCAGTCACGGTCAAGCAGACTTGTACAGTTGCCACCACAATCCGTTTCCAAACAGTCTTTTCCTCCTGGACTCCTTGACGTCGTCTCCCTTTAGTTGGTGCCCCACCCTCACCCCCTCACCTCTGTAACCCCACCCCTTCCTCGGAACCCTTATTTTATTTGCTGTCCCTATAGGTTCATCAATCCTGGGTTGGATATTGTTCTGTTTTTAAAAGATCATTTTGTTGAGGGCTCTTACAGCTCTTATAACAATGCATACATCAGTTGTACCAAGCACATTTGTACATATGCTGCCATCATAATTTTCTAAACATTTACTTTCTATTTGAGCCCTTGTTATCAGCTCCTCCTTTTCCCCTCCCTTCCCCCCTCTCTTGTGACCCCTTGATAAATGATAAATTATTGGTTTTCATATCTTACACCTACCAATGTCTCCATTCCCCCACAGTTTCTGTTGGTCCTCCTCCTGTGTGGGGGGTTGATGGTGGTGGTGGTGGTGGAGGTGGTGGTGATGGTAGTGATGGTGGTGGTGGGTGATGTGATGGTGGTGGTGGTGATGTGATGGAGGTGGTGGTGATGTGATGGTGGTGGTGATGTGATGGTGGTGGGTGATATGATGGTGGTGGTGGTGGTGGTGATGTGATGGAGGTGGTGGTGATGTGATGGTGGTGGGTGATATGATGGTGGTGGTGGTGATGGTGATGTGATGGTGGTGGTGGGTGATGGTGATGTGATGGTGGTGGTGGTGATGTGATGGTGGTGGTAGTGATGTGATGGTGGTGGTGATGTGATGGTGGTGGGTGATATGATGGTGGTGGTGGTGATGGTGATATGATGGTGGTGGTGGGTGATGGTGATGTGATGGTGGTGGTGGTGATGTGATGGTGGTGGTAGTGATGTGATGGTGGTGGTGATGTGATGGTGGTGGGTGATATGATGGTGGTGGTGGTGGTGGTGATGTGATGGAGGTGGTGGTGATGTGATTGATGGTGGTGGTGATGTGATGGTGGTGGTGATGTGATGGTGGTGGGTGATATGATGGTGGTGGTGGTGGTGGTGATGTGATGGAGGTGGTGGTGATGTGATTGATGGTGGTAGTGATGTGATGGTGGTGGTGATGTGATGGTGGTGGGTGATATGATGGTGGTGGTGGTGGTGGTGATGTGATGGAGGTGGTGGTGATGTGATGGTGGTGGTGGTGGGTGATGGTGATGTGATGGAGGTGGTGGTGATGTGATGGTGGTGGTGATGTGATGGTGGTGGGTGATATGATGGTGGTGGTGGTGATGTGATGGAGGTGGTGGGTGATGTGATGGTGGTGGTGGTGGGTGGTGGTGATGTGATGGTGGTGGTGGTATGTGTGTGTTTACAGTTTGGCAGCAGCCATGCCCCTTGTTGGGTCGGGTCTTCTCTTCAGCTCCTCCTCTTGCTTCTTATGTTGCAGTGATGTCTTTCATGCCAAAGGGTGGTAATAGCTTCCTACGGTTGCATCCGTGGTGGCTCCTTGAGCGCTACTCCCTCAGCCACAGAAAGAAAGGAAGAAAGCAAGATTTATTTGGGTCGGCTTATACTGGAGTGTAGAAAGTAAATAAGTACAAATCCCTGTCATGGAACTTTCCTCAGTGTGCTCCCTGAGTGTGGCGTCTGTTTCCTGCCAAGGTCGCATCAGATAGAGGCACCAGTATTGATTTGTGTTGTTTGAATTGTTTCTAATACTTATTCTTACAGTCGTCGCCGCCACTGATCATTCGTTATCCTATTGGTTTGAGTGTTTCTCAAGGAACCAGCCGCAGAAGTAGACATGCTGGGACGGGATTGGAGTGTTGTAAATGCAGTTGATCGTTCCAAATGGTTTCTGGAAGCATATCCCAGTTTATGTTCCTAGGAAGTATGACCAGTTTCCTTCGTTTAATCTTAGAAACACTTGCAGGAGCAATGTCTGATTTACGATGAATGCGCCTAATTCAGAAGTATATAAGCAGAGCGGTCATGGCCCAGCGGTTACGTGCTTGGCTCTCAGCCCTCCAGCTGGTCTGCAGGGGAAGAGATCGAGCACCTGCGCCGTCCGGATCACAGCCTGGGGTCCCTGTGGGGCAGGTCCCCTCTCTCTGACAGGGCCACTGGGAGTCAGTGGACTCTAGCAATGGGTTCCTGGGTTGTGTGTCTTTCCAGGATGTTTTCTTCGCTTCCTTTCCCTTCCCCCCCCCTCGCTCCCCCCCCCACTTTCTTTCCTCCGGTATTTATACGTTTACTGTACAGTAAATTAATATATGCATTTATAAGGAAATTACATTCATCTGTGTGTGTATACAGAGAAAAAGCGCTAATTTGTAGACTGTTTTATTTTTTGTAGGTTTTCATAACTAGTAAGGTCAATCATTATTTTCATTTTTTAAAGTTTCTCAGTTTTGTTGGACACAACTCTTCAGATTGCCTTTAGATTAAGTCTGGAAAAAACATTTTGCAGATCTTGATTGGAATTATACTGAGTTTATACTGACATCTTTCCATTTTTTTCTTTTTTTATACTTTTTTTTCTTTTTTTAAAATTTTTCTTTATTTTTTTTTAAATTTTAACAATTTATTAGGGGCTCATACAATTCTTATCACAGTTCATACATATACATACATCAATTGTATAAAGCACATCTGTACAGTCTTTGCCCTAATCATTTTTTTCTCCTCTTTTCTTTTTTTACATTTTATTAGGGACTCATACAACTCTTATCACCATCCATACATATACATACATCAATTGTATAAAGCACATCATACTTTCCCTGCCCCAATCATTCTCAAGGTATTTGCTCTCCACTTAAGCCCCTTGCATCAGGTCCTCTTTTTTTTTTTCCCCTCCCTCCCCTTTCCCCCCTCCCTCATGTGCCCTTGTTATTTTGTCATATCTTGCCCTATCCGGAGTCTCCCTTCCCCCCTTCTCTGCTGTCCCTCTCCCAGGGAAGAGGTCACATGTGGATCCTTGTAATCAGTTCCCCCTTTCCAACCCACTCACCCTCCACTCTCCCAGCATCGTCCCTCACACCCTTGGTCCTGAAGGTATCATCCACCCTGGATTCCCTGTACCTCCAGCTCCCATATGTACCAGTGTACAGCCTCTGTCCTATCCAGCCCTGCAAGGTAGAATTCGGATCATGGTAGTTGGGGGGAGGAAGCATCCAGGATCTGGGGGAAAGCTGTGTTCTTCATCGGTACTACCTCGCACCCTAATTAACCCATCTCCTCTCCTAAACGCCTCTATGAGGGGATCTCCATTGGCCGACACTTGGGCCTTGGGTCTCCACTCTGCACTTCCCCCTTCATTTAATATGGTATATGTATACATATACATATACACATATATACACATACATACACACACTTATATCGTTTTTTTTTTTTTTTGCATGATGCCTTATACCTGGTCCCTTGGCACCTCGTGATCGCACTGGCCGGTGTGCTTCTTCCATGTGGGCTTTTTTGCTTCTGAGCTAGATGGCCGCTTGTTCACCTTCAAGCCTTTAAGACCCCAGACACTATCTCTTTTGATAGCCGGGCACCATAAGCTTTCTTCACCACATTTGCTTATGCACCCATTTGTCTTCAGCGATCCTATCATGGAGGTGTGCAGTCAATGATATGATTTTTTGTTCTTTGATGCCTGGTAACTGATCCCTTTGGGACCACTCGATCACACAGGCTGGTGTGTTCTTCCATGTGGACTTTGTTGCTTCTGAGCTAGATGGCCGCTTGTTTATCTTCAAGCCTTTAAGACCCCAGTCACTATCTCTTTTGATAGCCGGGCACCATCAGCTTTCTTCACCACATTTACTTGTTCACCCACTTTGGCTCCAGCCGTTGTGTCGGGAGAGTGAGCATCATAGAGTTCCAATTTAATAAAAGAAGGTATTCATGCATTGAGGGAGTGTTTGAATAGAGGCCCAAGGTCCTTCCGCCACCTTAATACTTGACCTATAAATATAGACACATAGATCTATTTCCCCATCCTCCTATATATATTTGCATGTACATGTCTTTGTCTAGACCTCCATGAATGCCCTTTGACTCCTAGCTCTTTCCTCCATCTCCCTTGACTTTCCTCCTGCCCTACTACCATGCTTCATTGCCACCTGGCCTAGAGTATACCTCTTCTCTAAGCAACCTTACCCTTGATCATTCCCCACCAGGCCTGCCACTCCCCCTTCTCTACCATTTGGGGTCCCATGTTTTTCCCTTGTCCCTGGGTTTGTTAACACCACTTCCTTACCCCCCCTACCCCCCCACCCCAAGTCCCCCCGGAACTGTCGGTCCCGTTGTTTTTCATCCAGATAGTTCATCCAGCCTGTCCTATTCAGACAGACCTGTGGAGACACTAACATGCACGAGAACAAGACAGAGGAAAACAAAGCAACAGTATACAACCAGACAACAAAACAACAAAACAAACCACTGACAAAGAATAAAACAACAATTCCCAAGAGAAAAGCTTGTAGTTAGTTCAGGGATCGTTTGCTGGCCCTTAGGGGCGTTTTCCAGTCCAGTCTGTTGGGGCACCACGCCCTGGCCCCAAAGTCCACTTTCAGCATTCCCTGGGGACCTTGCCACTCCATTCCCTTGCTGTTCCGCTGCACTCCCCCAGTGATTTGCCTCGGTGTGGTGGGATCAGGTCAGGTGCAATTCCCACACTGTGTCTCCGGTGCTGTCCCCTGTATCGCCCTTAGTCACTGAGGGGCATCATGTCTCATAGTAGGGCCAGAGACAGCTTTCCATTTAAGAACATTTTCTATCTCTTTATTTTGGGCTTTCCTGTCACTTAGTGAAAGTCTTGCCCACTTCTCCTAAAGTTTATCTTTAGGGAATTTTGTAAATGGATTCTCCCCCCCCCCCCTTTACGTCTTCCAATAGTTTATTGCTGGTAAAGTCTTTCAGAAGCTTCTGATTTGTGGGAATAAATCTTCTCATCACTTGCTTTGTTGAACTTCCTCTGAGCTGTCATGTTTTTTTCCACGGGATTTCCTTGTTGTTTTTTTCCCAGCTAGATAACTGTGTAATCTACAAAGGATGCTTTTTCAGTCTTCATTTAGAAGAGTTATACATAGTTTCTGCTGTTGTGTTGGGAGGCTCTCTGAGTGGGGTTGAGACGGGCTCCAGGAAGCCTTGGGCATGTTACATTTGAAGAGCACACAGTGGTGTGCATCTGGTGGGAGGACTGCCTGCAGTAGAGTTGGAAGAATGGCTGGTGTCTAGGACACTCGTGAGGTTGGGGGTGTGAGGGATGGGTCTGGAGAGAGAATGGGGACTTGCGCAGAAAGGCTTTAAGGAGAAATTACTTTATTCTACGGGAATTGAGGGTTTAATGAAGGATGTGGTTTGCAGAATGGCTCCCCGAAGACAACCACTCCTGAATACTGGAACCTGTGACTAGGTTATGTTCAGTATCAGAAGGGACTGTGCAGATATAATGAAGGCCGCTTAGGTGGCTGATTGCAAGCCTTAAAAACCCCAGACACGGCTCGCCAAGTGAGAATGTGGGCAAGGCTGTGGTTGCGCTGTCAGGTACCACGGAGTCCGTTCTGACTCAGGGGGACCACATGTGCAACAGAATGAAGCCCTGCCCAGCTCTCCCCATGGTGGTTCCTCTCTTCTTCACCAAGCACGATGTCCTCCTCCAGGGACGGGTATCTCCTGGCATGTCCAGAGCACGTGGAGGAAGTCTCGCCATCCTCGCCTCCGAGGAGCATTCTGGCTGCTGTACTTCTTCCAAGACAGACCCGTGTGTTCCTTTGGCAGACCATGGTACTTTCAGTATTCTTTGCTGGCACCATCATTCAAATGCATTGACTCTTGTCGGGCCTTCTTCATTCAGTGTCCAACCTTCCCAGGTGCATGAGGCATTGAAAATAGCATGGCTTACGCCAGGTGCACCCTAGTTCTCAAAGTAACTCCCCCTCCGTCCCCCAACACTTTCATGAGGTCCTGTGCAGCAGATTTACCCACTGTGCGTTTGCTCTCTGCTGCTTCTGTGATCCCTGATGGTGGATCCAAGCAGGGCGAGATCCCTGACGGCGTCCATCTTGGCCCAGCTGTGAGGAGATTGGTTTGTAATCCAAACCAAAGGCTGCAGTTCTCGATCTAAGTCCCTTTCACTCTCAGTAATGAGGTGTGTCATCTGCATACCGAGGGTGTTCTTAGGGTTCCTCTAATGCTGGTGCCCCATTTTCCTCGAGTGATCCAGCTTCTCGGATGATTTGCTCAGCATTCACATTGAGTAAGGCTGGGAGAGGCTACAGCCCTAACTAACACTCTGAACCCATGCTGCATGCCCTTGTTGTGGCAAACTGACCCGGAGACATCCATATTTGTTCCCATTCCAAAGAAAGGTGACCCCACAGAATGCACAAACTCGAGGTCAGTTTCACAGAGACCTCATGCAAGTACCATGTGCTGAAGATCAGCCGACAGCAGCTGCAGCTGTGCATTGACGTGCAGGCGGGATGCAGAACGTGTGGAACAAGCGGTGTCCAGCAAGGAGCAAGGATGTCACATGGATCTTAGCTCAAAGCAGATAATACCAGAAAGATGTTTGCTTGTGTTTCTGTGACTCTGAAAGCATTCGGATCATAACAAACTGCATAGCCTTGAGAAGAGTGGGACTTCCAGAGCACGTAATCGTGCTGATGTGGAATCTGTACGCGGATCCAGAGGCAGTTGTGTAAGCGGGCCATAGCTTCATACGCCACAATCCGTATGGTTGCTTTGATTCCAGTCTTCCATCGCCACCCCTTCAGTGTCACACTGCGGAAGCCACCTTCTCCTCGGATGTCCCGTTCCCAGTTCTCCTCCCCTGGCCCTCTGAGCCTTGTCCTTGGGACGTGCTACCCTTTGAGCTTCAGGGCTTGATGACTCCAGTGTGGCGATCGAGTTCAGCCTCAAATCCGAAGGGGCCATCCTGGGGTCCCTCCAATTTCTGTCTGACCAGTAAGCCTAGAGACAATTTGTTTGAAGATCGCATGTGTCAATGAGATGATGGCTTTATCTTTTTGACCTGCAGTAATTTCTTTTTCCCCCTTAGGTCATGTAGGAAGGCACAAACCATGTGAAGATGGGACTCTTGGTGTTTGTGCGGAACCTGCTGCTAGCCCTCTGCCTCTTCCTGGTCCTGGGGTTTCTGTATTACTCTGCGTGGAAGCTTCACCTGCTCCGCTGGGAGGACGCCGGTAAGTGCCGCCGCGCCAGCCCCACTGGGGGCACCCATTGCACGGCAGTTATCTGGCTTTTTGTGGTGCTGTGACGCCCTCATGTTCTGCAGAGGTGCACCGTGAGGGAGCTGGACTTATCTGGGACTCAGCCTTAGACGTTGCCTCACACTTTACTGACGGTAGGCTAAGGGCTCGTTTGTGCGTTACAGCCGCACGCCATGCAAACCTCAATTCCTTTACGCAGCACCGAGAAAAGGGCCCGCCAGTGCAAGCTAACTGCCTGGCTTCTGCATGGCTTTGTTCATCTACTTAACTGCTACGGGGTGCGCCACCCCCTCTCCCTTTAGTGCTTTGGGGCTTGCTCTCCAAGCTGCCGTTTCTTCTGCCTTTAAGACATTCATCTTTGCCTTTTTCTTTAATTTTCAGTTTAACCTCATCCTCGTTCTGTTTTCCCCAGAGAAACTGGTTTGCTTACTCTTTAGCCTTCGCTGCTACCGAGCCCGCACCCAAGTAGAGCGGGGACTTTGTCCCACTCGCTCCGGATTCCTCCCCAGACGCTGCTCCCACGGGCTGCCCCGCCCTCTGATGGGGCTGCTAGTGGCCGCCCCGCCTTTGGCCGGAGGCTTGCCGTGGGGGCCGCGCGCGCTTCAGCACTGACCTTTGCACGTTCGCTTCGACTGCCACTCCCTGACCTGAAGTGGGTTCCCTTTGCCCCGTGGCTCTGAGCAGGGTGCAGGGAACCTCAGGCCGCCTCTTCTGATTCCCAGTGAGGATGTTTTCTTTCTGTACATTTCTACTGGTGCCCAAGGAGCATCCCGCTCTCAGGAGAGTGAGCCAATGAGTGGAAGGCGTTACCAAGGCCCAGGCTCGTGGACTGCTGTGTGGGGAGACCCTGGCAGGGCGCTCGACCCGCCAGGCAGTTCTCGCGGGTCTTTGCGCTTTGCATGCCTCCAACTACTGAAGCCCTTCAAGCCAGTTTTAACATGCAGTGTTAGATTTTATGTTTCCTGTTTTCTTTGGAACATTTAAGTGCCTGTTAAGAATCAGCTTATAATTACCACTAATTACTTGGTGTTTCAAGGGTTTATTCTGTAGAGGTTTATTTGGAAAGTTGAGGGCACTACCCGAGATGAGTGTTTGCCTCGGTGTAGTGCAGCCAGAGGAGGGGAGAAGGCGGTTGTTGTCTGTTTCAAGGACGAGTGGGTTGAGCGGCGTCTGCAGTCCACAGGGAGTCTGTTCTAGGCCGCGGGTGGGCGGCATTTCTGCTAAGTGCCTGGGATTGACAGAAGTCATCAAAGATCAGGCAGTAGTTCCCTAGAAAAGTCAGAAAGGAAGTTAGCTTCTTTTCCCCTTGAAGATAAGGTGTTGTGTACCACGTATTGTGCTAGACACTTTATAAATTATACTTTGCACCACACCCTGTGAGAGCCAGAACTCACAGACGCCTGAGTTCTGGTCGTCCCAGTTTCCCCAAACTGTTTTTAGGAGCTAATCCAGACATGGTACCATCCCACCGTTCAGTCCATCAGGCAGAATTGTACAAGTGCTCCCACAATCAGCTTCAGAACACTTCCTTTCTTCTTCAACTCCCTGATATCAGCTCCCCCTTCCACCCACTCCGCTCCCCGCCACCCCCAGTAATTCTCGTTCTTGTTGCGTCTCTAGAGGTTCATTAACCGTTTGTCTATCGCTCGCTTTAGTAGAAAGTATTTGAGTGTTCTGGGGCACGGTGGTGGGGATTATGCGTCGGGCTGTGACCCACAAGGTCAGCGGGGTGACACTCGCAGCTGCTCCGAGGAGGAGGACGAGGCTTTCTGCTCCCACAATGAGCTCCCCACGCAGCTCCCCGTGCCGCACAGTCGCTGTGAGTCAGGATCGGCGCAGTGCAGTGAGTTAGGGTTGGCTTATCCGCATTGCACAGATTCGCTTTCCCAGAGTGTAGTATAGCCCGCGAAAGCCCCCAGGTGGCACCGTCGGCAGCTCGAGCCCATCCAGTGGAAGCAGAAGGAGAGGCTTGGCTTCTGGGTTGGGTGGCGGCTCTTTAGACCCTTGGGAGCAGTCCTGCTCTGTAACCCGGAAGGCGGCACCAACTCCACAGCAACTGACGACACTGCAGTCACCCGAAGAAGCTGCTGTCACCCCTACTTTCCAGCCGGATGAACGGAAGCACTTAGTTTAACTCACCACGCTCAGACAGTTCATTGTTGGGACTGCAGTCTCGATCCTGATTGCCTGTCTTTAAAAACTGTGCTCATTATTTTATTTTTTAATCATTTTTGGGGGGCTTGTACAATTCTTATCACAATCCATAAACACATCCATCGTGTCAATCACATTTGTACATTTGTTGCCATCATCATTCTCAAAACATTTGCTTTGTACTTGAGCCCTTAATATCAGCTCCTTATTTTCCCCCTCCCTCCCCAGTCCCCCTCCCTCATTAACCCTTCATAATTCATAAATTATTATTATTTTGTCATATGTTACACTGTCCGATGTCTCACCTCGCCTACTTCTCTGCTGTCCATCCTTCAGGGAGGAGGCTATATGTAGGTTCTTGTAATAGGTTCCCCCTTTCTACCCCACATACTCTCCACCCTCCAGGCATCGCCACTCTCACCACTGGTCCTGAAGGGATCATCTGCCCTGGATTCCCTGTGTTTCCAGTTCCTATCTGTACCAGTGTACATCCTCTGGTCTAGCCAGATCTGTAAGGTAGAATTGGGATCATGATAGTGGGGGAGGAGGAAGCATTTAGGAACTAGAGGAAAGTTTTATGTTTCATCATTGCTACCCTGCATCCTGACTGGCTTGTCTCCTACCCTGAGACTCTTCTGTAAGGGGGTCTCCAGTTGCCTACTGATGGGGTTTGAGTCTCCACTCTGAACTCACCCTCATTTACAATGACATGATTTTTTGTTCTTTGATGCCTGATACAAGATCCCTTCGAAAGCTCGTGGTCACACAGGCTGATGTGCTTCTTCCATATGGGCTTTGTTTTTTCTGAGCTAGATGGCCACTTGTTTATCATTAAGCCTTTATGACCCCAGACGCTATATCTTTTGATAGCTGGGCATCATCAGCTTTCTTCACCACATTTACTTATGCATGTGTTTGTCTTCAGTGATCATATAAGGAAGGTGGGCGGGAACTGATTACAAGGATCCACATGTGACCTCTTCCCTGGGAGAGGGACAGCAGAGAAGAGGGGAAGGGAGACTCCGGATAGGGCAAGATATGACAAAACAACGATGTATAAATTACCAAGGGCATATGAGGGAGGGGGGAATAGGGAGGGAGGAGGGGAAAAAAAAGAGGACCTGATGCAAGGGGCTTAAGTGGAGAGCAAATGCCTTGAGAATGATTGGGGCAGGGAATGTATGGAAGTGCTTTATACAATTGATGTATGTATATGTATGGATTGTGGTAAGAGTTGTATGAGTCCCTAATAAAATGTAAAAGAAGAAAAGAAAAAAAAATAAATAAAGATAATTAGATAAGTAAAAAAAAAAAAAAAAGGAAGGTGGGCACCCACTGATAGGATTTTTAGTTCTTTGATATCTAATAACTGGTCCCTTCTACACCTCGTGGTCACACAGGCTGGTGTGCTTCTTCCATGTGGACTTTGATGCTTCTCAGCTAAATGGCCACTTGTTTATCTGCAAGTCTTTAAGACCTCAGACGCTATATCTTTTGATAGCCGGGCACCATCAGCTTTCTTCACCACATTTACTTATGCACACATTTGTCTTCAGCAATCGCGTAGGAAGGTGTGCATCCTGGAATGCCAATTTAATAGAACATGTTCTTGCATTGAGTAAGTGCTTGAGTGGAGGCCCAATGTCCATCTGCTGCCTTAATACTAAACCTATAAATATATGCACATAGATCTATTTATCTACCATCCTATATAAATATATTTACATATGTACATTCCAGTCTTTAGACCGCTATAAATACTCTTTGTCACCTAGTTTTTTCCTGTATTTCCTTTGACTTTCCTTTTGTCCCACTATCATGCTCAGCCTTCATTTGGGTTTCAGTAATTCCTCTCGGTTACATTACCCTTGATCACACCCTACCAGGCCTCTCACACCCTCCTTGCCACTAAATTTGGATCACTTGTTGCTCCCTTGTCCCTGGGTTGGTCAGTACCACCTCCTAACCCTCGCCTCCCCCTCTCCTATGTCCCCCTGGAACCATTGGTCCCATTGTTTTCTCCTGCAGACTATTCATCTAGCTTATCTTATCTAGATAGATCTTTATAGATAATAATATGCACCAAAAATCAAGGCATAGCAAGACAGGTGACGGATGAGAACCCAGTGATGACAACAAAAAAGAAAACCATGACCCGTGAAAGAACAAATCAATTAAAAGAAAAAACAAGAAAAAAAATTTTTAAAGAAAGAAAAACCTATAAATAGATCAAGGTCTGATTTTTGATCTCTAAGCGTGTCCTTCAGTCAGGTCCAATGGGGTACCATGCTTTGGCCCCAGAGTCTGTCCTTTGTACTCCCTCGGGGGCTCCCTGCTCTGCCGCAGGCTTTTAGTTTGCCTCGGTATCACAGGGTCAGTCTGGGCCAGTCCTGACACTGAGTCTCCAGTGTTGTCCCCCTTAGGGCCCTAGGGCAGCAAAGGGCAGCGTGTCTCATAATGGGATCAGCCATATGGTCCACTCTGTGCATTGGCTGTTCAGAGCGGGGATATCGTCCTCCAGGCCTGGTGGCCAGGATGTGCTCCACTCTCTCTTCCTCCCCCTTCTTTGCTCCCATGTGCTCTGATCAGACATGCCCCTCTCCCCTAGCTGCAGCTTCAGTGCCGTCCTCTCGAGTCAGTTCTTCTGGGATGAGGGGCAGTTGTCCACGTAGCTGGTATGGGGGCCGAGCCCTCCTGTGCTCATTATTTTATCGAAAAGTTTAAGACTTCCTAAAGAAATGATTTAATCCTGTATCAACTTGGTAAAAAGATTGAGAAGATGGGCTTGGAGAAGAAGTGGCAGAGAATGTCAGGTGGGCAGTGGAGCAAAGAAGAGGTAGGAGGGCAGTGCGGAGGAGAGAGGGAGGAAGCCTGTGTAGAAGGCCCACGGGTGGGCCTCTGGCCGCCAGTAGCTTATTACTGGCTACCTGCTCTTTTCCCTCTTTCTTGTGTTAATTGCCTGCTGACTATTATTTACACCTTTTGCGTTATTCTCTCTATGGCTTGAGTAGACGACCCCATTGCAGTGCGTGGCTTTCTGTGCCATGGAGGGCAGTCCTTCACGCCTGGATGGCTTCCCAAGTCAAAGAGAACCTCCTCACTCAATAGACCCGTCCAGCCGGAGGAATTTCCCCACCCGGATGACTCCTGCCGAGTGAAATTTAGGCTACTGTTTGATGATGATGATGATTCAGGGAAAACAATAATTTATTGGGTATGTCTGTGCCATGCTAGGGAAGCCCAGAACACAGAATGAAAAGCCTGTCTGCCTTTCATCTGAGGAGCTTAACGAACACTGCCAAGTTTGAAAGTGTATTGCACATCCCTTGCCCTTGTTCTGCTATTGTTAGTAAGTTACTAAGTTGACCCGCGGGAGCCTGTCATGGTGGGCCAGTGAGGCCTTTTCTCAGCAAGCAGCGTGTCCCCATTGTGGTCCCTGAACCGTTGTGGGTAATCTAGATGGAAGATAAACAGACCTCCGTAACGTCAAAAAGACTTCCCCCAGCCAGCTCCTTTAGTATGTTCTGTTCTGAGAGAGAGTTCCCCAATGCAATTCTGTGTGGAAGCATTGAATCCCCTCCAGATAGAAAGCTGTATGATTTCATTAATTCTGAGGCATATGATGGAGAGCTACAAATGCCTTTGTTTGGGGCAGCTTACAGCTGCTTGGGGCTGAGACAAATCACCAGGGCGTAGCCCAGATGAGCTTGTTCTGCTTTTTAAACTAAACCAAACCCAAACCCACTGCTGTCAAGTCAACTCAGAGTGACTTGGAATCGTAGGGGTTCAAAGACTGTGAGTCTTTATGGGAGCAGACAGCCTCTTTTTTCTCCTCAGAGCTGCTGGTGGGTTTGAACTGCTGACCTTGTGGGTTATGAGCTCAATGCTTACCAACTGTACTACCAGGCTCCTGTAATGTATTATAGAATTCACATTTGTTATGTGAAAACCAGTTGCCATTGAGTCACCTCTGGTTGGACATGAACCTCTATAGCCTTTTTGCTTAGCAGCCAAACATAGTAGCTGTCTCATGCAGGGGCTGCTTTCCATACGTATTTGTATCTATTTTAATTAATGAACAAATCAACAGTCTTTGGAGTTAGAGATAGTCATGGCTGTGTTTTCCTCTTCAAAGGGGGGATAAAACTATATTTCTCTTAGCTTTAACACTTCATTAGGTTACTGTTTTGGATAAGAATTAGTGAGTTATTTATTATCAATAGATCTGGTTCCCTTGGTCCATGCCATGGAAACCTCACATATTGTAATTTATTCTTTTAAACGTTTATTTCTGATAAATGAAAGTGGAGCCTTCATAGTAGTGAAAATAATTATTTTCCTGTGCTGTCCCGGCCTTTAAAAATCCAGGCTGTGAACTCCATCACACTTTCCTGTTTCTTTGTGTGTCTAGTTACTTTTCCTCGAGTCCTGGACCCTGTGCATAATACACTGTTCTCTTTCTCGAAAGGGTGTTGATTCTTCTGTTGATGCGTGCAGTGCTGTGCTGTTAGTGTGGGTTCCAGGAGCGCTGGCGATGCTTTCTCACCCACTCCGTCGCAGCAACTCCTTTGTGTTGTTACCCACATTTACCAAAGATCATGACCAGAGAGATGATAAAATACGCATTGTTGATCTAGGTGCTACTGAGAACACCATCTGGCTGATAAATTGGAGATTAGGTAATTGGGAAAAGGACGCGTTAAAGTGGGCTGATCAGCTATAGGATATAACATTAGCTCTTACTGTTCCGCTTCAGAAACGAAATGGAGGTGTGACATTTCTGGGATGTGGCTTAGAGAGACACCTCTGCTTTTGATGATGGTAGAGTGAGTAACTGCTAATTGCGGATCCCAGACTGGACAGAATAAATCAATGAAGCAACTGTTGTCAACCCTGACCATCGACATGGTCAGCTTCCATGGTGGCGGGAAGGACGGCCCAGCTCCCTGCCTGGGGACAATTTCCCGCCCCTTTTCAGAGTGCCGGCCGGAATCTGCGCCAACCGGGGCAAGTCCATTGAGCTGAGGAGGCCAAGAGCTGCTCAGGACAGCTGTGTCCTGGGCCATCTTGAACTCACAGAGCGGGTCCCAGATGTCCCTGTGGGAATTCTCGTAAGTCTGCAGTGAAGACCAGGCAGTATAAACGTAGAGGCAAACCACCTGAGGCTGAATACTTAGATAACTTATTGTCTATTTCTGTGACAGAGAGTGGTTTTATATCTCTGTGCTATAGTGGTTGCTGGAGGATAGAAGTGAAAAGAGATTCTAAAGAGATTCTGGCAGGGTTGGGAGCAAGCAGGGCCGGGCTTCTGAAAGTGCCAGCTCTCAGGATGGAGTCTTCTCACTGGTGCTCTCATGGTGAACCTCCACGGCAGCCAGTCCAGACAGTTGAGAAGCCTAAGGATTAAAGGGCTCACTGAGAGGAAGGGCCGCTGTCTGCCTGAACCAACGCGGCCGGAAGCCATGCCCTGGTCAGACGTGCCCAAGACGGGCCTCACCTGATTGGAGGGAGGAGAAAGCCTGTGTGGAAAATTCATGGCCGAAAACATCTTTAACTTGATGAAAACATGGGCTTCTGAACACAGGCCGCCCAGTAAATCCCAACTTTGGGCAATATTGAGGAAAACAGTACTACAGTCCAGCTTTTGAAAATAGAGCGCAGATAAAGATGAAATGAAGATAAAAGGAAACATCCAGTCTAGAATGTTGCTTACAGGTTTTGAAGATCTGTGCTGTACAATTATGTCACATTTGCTGCTTCCTGGTACAGTGTATTTTCCCCCTTTCAGTTGAATAAACGCACCAACAAGAAAAAGATCAAAGGAAACAGAAACAGGGGTGCAGGCTGCTGCCAGCTTCTCCCCACACAGTGGAGAGGGGTCAGGAGACCAGGAAAGGCCTTCACAAAACGCTGACAGCCAAACAGACACCCGCCAGAAACTTGTGCATTCTAGAAAGTCCCTTAGATTTTTAAGGAACACATGTCTGAAAAATCAGGCAAACATAAAGACATTTTGAAATATAGAAAATTTAAGCAGATTTGTTGCTAGCAGAACTGCGATGCAGACAATGCTAAAGGAAGTGGTGCCAGGTGGGAACTCGGATCCCCAGGAAAACTCGACGTGCACTGGACGTGGCCCACAGCGGGAAACGAGAAGAGACCCTGCTTCCGCTCTCCCCACACATTTGCTTAAAATGCAATTACTTGTTTAACCAGACGGCGCACTGGAAAGGGAAGCTTATCACAGATGCAGCAACGAAGCCCTGATCACAGGCAGCTTGCGGAGGCAGGGAATGGCATGTTACTGATACAGAAGAGCACACCAGGGGAAGTGGGGGTGTTGGACATAAAGTGGGGGGACCGCCCCACATGAAACCCCCTGCCCTCGCTGAGTAGACAGAAGAGGCGTGAAGTAAGAAGTGTGGAATTAGAGATGTGACGAGAGACTAGGAATAATAGACATATGATCATACTGTGTTATATTTTATGTGGATGCCCATTGTCAGCCTGAGAGCCATTACAGAAATAGGACCAAAAAGCGTATTTCTAAAAAGCCAGTAGAAGAAATAAAATGGAGGATGAAAAAACAAACAAACAAAGTTCCGTCAGCCCCCAAGGAAGGCAGGAAAACAGAAATATAAGAACAAAAGACAGACAGGAGAACTGGGAACAAACAAGGAAGCCGCCATAAACATGACCACGCCAGTGCGCCCACGTAAATGGGAATGTGCCAGAGTTACTGCGAAGGCGCACGGTCAGGCTGTAGAGAAGGCTGTAGCCCTGAGGACAGGTAGGTTGGAAGTAAAGTGATGCATCAGACAGCCAGTAAGCATGAGAAAGCTGGCACAACTCTATTAACTGTAGCAAACTACTCCCGGGTGACGAGTATTACAGGACTATCGAAGGTGATCCGCACATCATGCTCACAGGAGCCTTCCACCAGGAAGACCTAGATAAATATGTATGCACATAATAACAGGGCACCCAGTTTCGTTCAGCAAAAACAGAACCCACGGGGAGCAAGAGACGCATCCATAGTTACGCTGAAAGATAGCACTCCCTTCTCGGCAGTTGACAAAGCAAATGGAAATCTGTAAGATTAGAGAGATCTGACCGATACTGCCAACTACGTCCACCTGATTAACACTCACAGACACTGTACCCGGCAATGACAAAATGTACATCAAGGCCTTATAGAATGTTCACCAAGATCGATGCTGGACTAGACTCGAAGGGAATGACTCTTATCGACTATGTTCTGCTTTGATGATGGAATCAAATAGAAACCAATCATTCTAAGTCACCTAGAACAGAGGTTGGCAAGCCATGCCCTGCAGGCCAAGTCCCGTCAGCCGCCTGTTTGGTCAGCCCTGCCGGAGCATCAGTGTGCCAGTTTGCCCGTGCATCGCCTGTCGCTGGCCTCACAGGTGTAAGCATCGTAGCCAAACTGTGAAACTTTTAGAAATAAGCAGAGAAAAAAATCTTTATGCCGTTGAGGGAAGGAAAACATTTTTAGACACATAAACACTAACAAAAATTATTGATACACTGGACTTCGTGAAAATTGAAGCCTTCTATTTTTCAAATTATTCTATCAAGCAAATGAGGAGCCAATCCCACAGACTGAGCACCACATTCACGATCCACAGGTCGGACAAAGGACTTTGATCCAGAATCCCTGAAGAACCCTTGCAGCTTAGTGAGACAAACGGCCTTAGTTAAGAAGCTGGCCAACGCTTGAACAGACATTTCACGAAAGAAGGTGTGG
Source organism: Tenrec ecaudatus (assembly GCF_050624435.1). Lineage (NCBI taxonomy): Eukaryota > Metazoa > Chordata > Mammalia > Afrosoricida > Tenrecidae > Tenrec > Tenrec ecaudatus. The sequence continues at coordinate 68,607,009 of NC_134530.1, forward strand.
AAGTGGCAAGGGAGCACTTTAAAAGACAGCGGCAGTAACCTCCCCACGACGCTGTCTCACAGCCATCTTGGCCACCGAGCCCAATCAGGCGCTTGGCAGCTCCAAGCCACGGCTGAGTAGAACTGTCCTAGAAGGCGCTCCTGTTTGTAGTCTCTGGGGAGCAAGCCGTCAGGCCTGTCTTCGGTGGCACAAGCGGGTGCGTCTGGGTTGCAGACACACGGACACATTAGCTCTAGGTGCCATTGAGCCCTGAGTCAAAGCAGCTCGATGCACAGGCAACCGCCCCCACTCAGCATTGTTAGGCAGCACTCACGGCTCCCGCCCCATGTCAGCCCAGCGCCTCTGGCCCTTCCTTTGTTTTTTTTAAGCCGATCATGCATGATGTCCTTTTCCAGGGACTGGACTTTCCTGACATCATGTCCACAGGACGTGCCTCAGGCAAGTTTCTCCATCCTTGCTTCTAGGGATCCTCTTGGCGTCCTTCCTCCAAGACAGAGTTGTTTGTTGCTCTGGCAGGTCACGATATTTTCAGTCCTCCGCTCCAAGCCGCATTCAGATGCAGTCTGTCTGCCCTGCGCTCCTTGATTCACTGATCGGCTTGCCACGTGCATGTGAGGGCATTGAAAATCCCACTGCCCAGGCCAGGTGGACCTTGGACTTCCAAGAGGCATTTCTGTTTTCCAGCACTTTCCAGAGGTCTCATGCAGCAGGTTGGCCCATGCAGTGCAGGTTTGCAGCCGTGAAGATGGTTCTGATGAGAAAGGCTGGCCGTAATTAATGTTGGTGAACCAGCAGAGCAACTCGGCTCTGTTGCAGGGAGTGCAGAAAGGGTGTAACCCGGGAAATGGTTTGGAGATTTCTGCTAAGGTTAACCGTATGAAGGGACTTAAAAAGGTTCACGGGAAAATTGAATGAAAAGAGCATGGTGCCCCCTGCGCCTGACTCTGCAGCCCCCATAGAAGTTTACCTGAGAGGGATGACGATGATGCTTACAGGAAAAGTGGCAAAGAACACATTGCCAGTACCTGGAGACAACCCAACTGCCTGTCAGCAGCAGAACAAACACGTCCGGTCGCACACTGCAACATGACAACGTAAAAAGGAAGGAGACTCCACTGGCTCGAGTGACAGCACGGTGACTCCCACAGACAGGCCGGGGGAAGACTCGGAGACGGGAGGACGGCTGAGAGTGCAGCCACAGGAAATTCTAAAGCAGACCCGAGGCTCCTCAACAACTGCCCGCGGCCAGGGGGGCCACCTTGAGCAGACCTCCTGGGGTGATGGGAGTGCTCCCCAAGGGCAGTGGCCTCCACCTGTGGGAGGGGCCCCTTTGGGGGTCGAAGGACCCCTTCACAGGGGTCGCCTAAGACCATCGGAAAACACAGATTTTCTATGGTCTTTAAAAAAAATCATTTTACTGGGGCTCATACAACTCTTATCGCAATCCATACGTACATCAATTGTGTAAAGCACATTTGTACATTCATTGCCATCATCATTCTCATAACATTTGCTCTCCACTTAAGCCCCTGGCATCAGCTTCTCAATTTTCCTCCTCCCTCCCTGTTCCCCCCTCCCTCATGAACCCTTGATAATTTATACATTATTATTTTGTCATATCGTACACTGTCCACTGCCCCCCTTCACCCACTTTTCTGTTGTCCATCCCCCAGGGAGGAGGTTATAGGTAGATCCTTGTAATCGGTTCCCCCTTTCCAACCAACGCTCCCGGTATCACCACTCACACCACTGGTCCTGAAGGGATCATCTGCTCTGGATTTCATGTGTTTCCAGTTCCCATCTGTACCAGTGTACATCCTCTGGTCTAGTCAGATTTGTAAGGTATAATTGGGATCATGATAGTGGTGGAGGGGAGTAAGCATTTAGGAACTAGAGGAAAATTGTATGTTTCATTGCTACTACACAGCACTCTGACTGGCTTGTCTCCTCCCCGAGACCCTTCCTTAAGGGGATGTCCAGTTGCCTACTATAGGGCTTTGGGTCCCTACTCCACACTCCCCCTCATTCACAGTGGGATGATTTTTCTTCGATGCCTGATGGTGTCCTTCTTTCATGTAGGCTTTGTTGCTTCTCAGTTAGATGACCGTTTGTTTATCTTCAAGCCTTTAAGACCCCAGACTCTATATCTTTTTTTTAAGTAAATACTTTTATTGGGGGTCTGACATCTCTTATCACAATCCATACATTCATCCAGTGTGTCAAGCACATTTGCACATTGCTGCTCTCATTTTCAAAGCGTTTTCTTCCCACTTTGAGTTCTTTATGCAGACACTATATCTTTTGATAGCCAGGCACCATCATCTTTCTTCACCACATTTGCTTATACACCCATTTGTCTTCAGTGATCATGTCGGAAAGGTGAGCATCATGGAATGCCAGTTTAATAGAACAAAGTGTTCTTGCATTGAGGGAGCACTTGAGTGGAGGCCCAGTGTCCATCTGCTACCTTAATACTAAACCTATAAATATACGCACATAGATCTATTTCCCCATCCTCATATATAAATATATTTACATATGTACATGCCTGTATTTAGACCTCTATAAATGCCCTTTGCCTCTTAATTCCTTCCTCTATTTCCTTTTACTTTCCTTTTGTCCCACTTTCCTGCTCAGCCTTCATTTGGGTTTCAGTAATTCCTCTCGGTTACATTGCCCTTGATCAAGCCCTACCAGGACTCTTTCATCTTCCTTGCCAGTGATTTTAGATCACTTGTTGTTCCCTTGTCCCTGGATTTGTTAAAACCCACTTCCTTTCCCCACCTCCTCCTCTCCAAGCTCCCCCAGAACCTTGTTTATATCACTTACCTATCTAGATAGACCTGCAGAGATAATATGCACAAAAAACAAGACAGCAGAACAAAGCAACAAAAGAAAACAAAGCAACTAAAAAAAGGAAAGAAAGAAAAGCCTGTAAATAGTTCAAGGTCTGTTTGTTGACCTTTAGAAGTGTTTTCCAGTTGAGTCTGATGGGGTGCCATGCCCTGGCCCCAAAATCTATCTTTGGTATTTCCTCGGGACTTTCTTGCTCTGATCCCCTTGATGTTCTGTTGCACGCCCTTGTGTTTTGCCTTGGGGTGGAGGGGTCAGATCACACGCAAGTCCTGCACTGTGTCTCCAGTTTTGTCCCCTGTAGCCCAGTGGGTCAGTTAGGGACATTGTGTCTTAAAGTGGGACTGGTCATATGATCCTCTTTGTGCATTGGCTGCTCTGAGCGGGAATATTGTCCTCAGGGCGTGGTGGACCAGGATGTGTTCCACTCTCTCTTCATCCCCTTTCATTTGCTCCTGTGTGGTGCTCTGATTAGATATGTCCCTCTCCCTGAGCTGTAGCTTCAGTGCTGTCTCTATGGTCTTAGGAACTGAGACATCGCTTCTCTGTCCGTCTCCAGGCGAGTCCACCCACATGCAGATACACCTACATACGAGTACCCAGCGTGAAGACTGTTACCCATGCTATACCATGCTTCAAGATCAATTTTATTGATTTGTCATTAGAAATAAATATTTCACAATATGTAATGACATTGTTTTTGTGATTAATCACTATCCTTTAATGTTCAATTTGTAGCAATGAAAATACATCCTGCCTATCAGATATTTACATTATGATTCATAGCAGTAGCAAAATGACAGTGAAGTAGCAACGAGAATAACGTTACGGGTGGGGGTCACCACACCATGAGGACCTGCATGAAAGGGTTGTGGCCTGAGAAAGGTGGAGAACCACTCCCCCAGAGTAAGTAAACAAGCATAGCTCCTGGGGTTCCAGTTCACATACACTCAGGTCTACTCCAAACAAAACCTGTCTCCAGTGGATGGCTCCAGACAAGATCTCTCAGTAATGCACTTGTCCTGGTCTTGTGAGGACCTTTTTGAAAACAGGTCCAACCTAAACAGTGGCTGCTCGGGATCTGCTGGGCCAGTTATGTTTAAGGCAGGTCAACTCAGAGGTTACAGTGACCGTTTTCTGGGATTCCAGTGTTATACTGTTGATAGATTTTCTCCCAGGATGCAGGCCCATCACAGGGGCTTATACATGAAGAAATTTTAGGCATTTTGAGAACTGCCTTAGTGAGAAAAGCCCGGAAGATTGCACTGAGGAATTCCCCCAGGACAGCAGTGTGCTCGCTCATTAAGGCAGCCAGGTCTGTCCTCCGGGAAATCCCTGTCCCATCAACCCCGTAGCCTTGATCTTGCCCCCTCAGACTGTGTTCCCCAATCTCAAGAACAAGTAAGAGGAGCCTGACTGGAGCTCTCGAGGCTCTCTGACCTGCACAGTTCTTCAGCGGGCGGATAGAGAAATGGAATGCCAAGTGCAGAAACGTATAGATGGAGGGTCTGTCATGCAGTAATGGCTTCTCATTGAGGTGTTTCTGTTTAATGAAGGGGCTGCTCTTGGTAGCAGGAATTTGTGACTCACCTTCTTCAATCTTGAGACTTGTGATTCCATAGTGCATCCATTTGCCAAAAATCCAAGCACTTGTGCAGTTAAATCTGTGGATTTCACTTTAATATAAATTATACCTCATCAGCGTTGATTAAGAGAGAGAGAGAGAAAGACTTGCCCTTTAGGTATCAAATTAAAGCAGAGGAAAAAGCAGTCACATTTTTCCATGGAGTCCTCGGACATAAACGTATTTATTTAGAAGTTCAATGTGTGGTGAATAGACAGTTCTATTTAATATTGAGACATTTATTTAGAAAAACGTAACTGACATCCCATTCACAAACCTTATATAAAAAAGTTAAATTCAAGATGGATAAAAGATTGAATTATCAAAAAAAGATTGAATAATTGAAAATAGTAGATGAAAACAAAGAATATAATACTTGGGTCGATAAAGATTTTCTTAGCATAACGTCAATGTGAGAAACCATAAAATAAAAGAATGAAAAATTGGAATGTCTCTTATAAAAAATCTGGATGGGAAAAGACATTCCAAGTAAAGTGGAAGGAGGCCCAGGAAACACATACTAGTACATGTTTAAAAGTTAATATATTTGATAGTTAAAAAGATTGCATAAAAAAACTTTTAAACAAAGGTGGTATATAGATCTTTTATACACACATAAGAGGATTTCCAAAAGTTTTTTGGAAAATGAAACTAAAATATAACAGAATTTTTCTAAGAAGTGTTTGGAGGAAGCACCCTTACAATGTGTATCTGTATAAAGAAGTTACATAGATTGTTTGAAAAAAAAATGAACAATAAAATCTTGACAAAATGCACAGCAGGAAAATTACAAATGGTTAGTGATCATATTTTTAAATGTCTATTCTCAATAATCTTAAAATAAAGGTAAAATGGGGCAGGGCGGGGAGGGAGGAGAGAAAACGAGGAGTTGATACCAAGGGCTCAAGTAGAAAGAAAATGTTTTGAAAACGATGAGGACAACAAATGTACAAATGTACTTGACACAATGAGTGTTTGTATGGATTGTGATAAATGTTGTACAAGCCCCCAATAAAATGATATTAAAAAGAAAAAAAATGTAAAATGATGAAGCCATTTTTACTTTCTGTATGAGGAAGTCTTTTAGAATGACATCCCTGTACAGACGTCAGCCAACTTACGTACAAGAATTGCGTTTCTGGAAGGCCGTATAGCAGCACATCTCTAAAATGTTCAATAGGCACACCTTTTCACCCAGCCATTTACTTCCTAAAGAAATACAGAAGAAGCATACAAAAATAATGTGCAAGTGTGTACACTGAAAAGCTGATAAGCTATCTGTCTAGAAAAGATAGGCAGGATAAAGAATCTGGAGGAGACAACAATGCGACCGACAGTTCTGGGAGGATCCAGGAAAGGGGTAGGCGGGGGAAGGGAAGGGGGTGTCTACAAACCCAGGGACAAGAGAACAATAAGTGATCTAAAATCGATGGTGAGAAGAGTGTAGGATTCCTGATGGGGCTTGATCAAGAGCAATGTAGCCGTGAAGAATTACTGAAACCCAAGTGAAGGTCGAACATGATAGTGGGACAAGAGGAAAGTAAAAGGAAATAGAGGAAAGTACTAGGAGGCGAAGGACATTTATAGAGGTCTAAATACAGGCATGTACATATGTAAATATATTTATGTATAACGATAGGGAAATAGATCTATGTACATATATTTATATGTTAAGTATTAAGGTAGAAGATGGACATTGGGCCTCTATTCCAGTACTCCCTCAACCCAAGAACACTTTGTTCTAATAATCCGGCATTTTGTGATGCTCACGTTCCCAACACAATCACTGAAGACAAAATGTGTGCATAAGCAAATGTGGTGAAGAAAGCTAATGATGCCCGGCTATCAAAAGATATAGCGTCTGGGATCTTAAAGGCTTGAAGGTAAACAAGAGGCCATCTAGCTGAGAAGAAACAGAGCCCACATGGAAGAAGCACACCAGCCTGTGTGACCACAAGGTGTCAGTAGGAGCAGGTATCAGGCATCAAAGACCCAGAACAAAAAAATCATGTCATTGTAAATGAGGGGGAGTTCAGAGTGGAGACCCAAAGCCCATCTGTAGACAATTGGACATCCCCTTACAGAAGAGTCTCAGAGGAGACAAGTCAGTCAGGGTACAGTATAGCAATGATGAAACATACAACTTTCCTCTAGTTCTTTAATGCTTCCTCGCCCCCCACCACTATCGTGACTCCAATTCTACCTTACAAATTCGGCTAGACCAGAGGATGTACACAGGTACAGATAAGAGCTGGAAACACAGGGAATCCAGGACAGATAAACCCCTCAGGACCAACAATGAGAGTAGCAATACCAGGAGGGGAAAGGGAAGGTGGGAGAGAAATGGGGAACCGATCACAGTGATCCACATATAACCCTCTCCTGGGGTCGGACAACAGAAAAGTGGGTGAAGGAAGACAGTGGTCAGTGTAAGACATGAAAAAAATAATTTATAAATTATTAAGGGTTCATGAGGGAAGAAGCGGGGGGAGGGGGATAAATGAGGAGCTGATACCAAATCCTCAAGTAGAAAGAAAATGTTTTGAAAATGATGATGGCAACAGATGTACACATGTGCTGACACAATGGATGGATGGATGGATTGTGATAAGAGCTGTACGGGCCCCCAGTAACATGATTTTTTTAAAAGAAAGTTGATTGACCATCAATTTAATAAGTTAATGGCAGATCTAGGCATAAAATACTCTGACATTTGATGTGGTTAGGAGGAGCTCTGGTGGCGTAGTGGTTACGCGTTGGCCTGCGATAGGCAGGGCCAGCAGTTCTGAACCACCAGCAGCTCCTCGGGAGAAAGACTGGGCTTTCTACTCCTGTGAACAGTTACCGCCTTGGAAGCCCAGATTGGGTTGCCATGAGTCCACACTGGCTCAATGGCCCATCAGTGAGGAGGTCGATCTTCATGTCCTGACATCAAAGGTGTAGTAGATACGTGATCTTTTGTACTTTTCTACTCTTTTGGGTTGACTTATGTGCCCTGAAATTATGGGATTGCACATCTTAACCTCTCTGTCTGTGGTGACGACCCCATTCTCTGTGTATTGGTGTAGGGTGTTCGTGAGTCAGTGTCTTGGGGGTCAAGGGGAAGTATGAGGGGCAAGGCGAGACAGACGCCGAACCTCAGGGTGGGCTGGAAGGGACGAGGAGACAGACGTTGAAGAGACAAGGACCTTCACTCAGATCCTACCGAGAAAGCCTTTCCCTGGGCCTGATGGCCTCAGCGGGGAGGAAATAAACTGCTCTGTAAAGCCTCCACCTGTGTGGTTTGAGGTGGGGTGCTGCTCCCCCCAATCATGGGTTTAATGAGCACAATTGTACGGTTGAGATATGTATCTATATTATATTAAAGTCATCGAGAGATAGAGGAGAGTCAAATCATGGAGTCAGACACATTTCATGGTAGCATGCTCACCTCAGCCCCGCTTGATGGTCCACATGGAGAGAGGGGGAAGGGAAGGTGGGCAAGGGGAAAGAGGTATGGGAGAAGAGGGAGCAGGTGAGAGACCAAGGAGAGATCAGGGGAGGAGGCGAGAGAGTGAGAGAGCTCTCTATTGCTAACCCAGGCCTGTATATCTTTGGGGGTGTGCAAGCCCACTAATTTCAGGCAAAGACAGGAAAGGGTTGCACTATAGGTTATACAGTAATGGGCAGGGGTGGTCCAGGGGCAAACACGCAATAGGAAGAGGAGGGGTTGGGGTAAGCACGTGACAAGATGGGCAGATCCTAGATTCAGGATGGCAGCCTAACTTTGTATGTCACAGAGCAGGTTTGACCTGTTCTCTGAATCTCCACAGGAACCAGTATCAGTAGGGTGTGAACTCTATCTGCAGGAATCAAATCAATGACTGCAGGCCTGGGATGGGGCCTGAGGGCTGACTCCTTTGAGTAGTCATTACTACATTACTCCATCCCAGGGATGGGGCCTACCGTACTCTGGTGACTGTCTGTCTTCAGGGAGGATGTCTGTAAGCATGTGACCCCCCCCCCACCTGTGGCATTTCCGATACAGCAGCAGTAGTAACTAATAGACGCTCAGACAGTCAGATACAAATGCATGCACCCATCATCCCAGGCTGTACGTGCAATGAGTAGTTAGGATTGGAATGGAGCTGGCACCCACCGTGCCAGGCCTTGGAGAGAAAAATGCGTAGGATACTGTTCTGCTCTCCTGGGGTTTATAATCCAGCAACCCCTCACGGAAGTGACAGCCCACATTTTGTTTTCATTTGTACACTTATTCAAGTGCCTGAAGGTCACACGTCAAAACAACTTTACATGTAACACTCTTATGTATTCCCCGCAACTTATCACCACCACTGTCAGTGTGCCATACTGGGTCAACTTGTGTGATGCTCTAAGCAAGTGGGAAAGGGAATAGGTGGTTCATTTCTGAAGGATTAGCCACGGAAAACCTTACAACCAGCAGCAGAACATTTTTAGATACAGTGCCAGAAGATGAGCCTTTTAGATTGGAGGTGTTCGAAACATGCCTGTGGCAGTCAGCCCTCAGTGACACGGATGGAGTACTGTAGTCATGACTGCTCACAGGAGAGTCAGCACTCAGTGACACGGATGGAGTACTGTAGTCATGACTGCTCACAGGAGAGTCAGCCCTCTGACACGGATGGAGTAATGCAGTCATGAGTGCTCACAGGAGAGTCAGCCCTCAGTGACACGGATGGAGTAATGTAGTCATGACTGCTCACAGGAGAGTCAGCCCTCAGTGACATGGATGGAGTAATGTAGTCATGACTGCTCACAGGAGAGTCATCCCTCAGTGACATGGATGGAGTAATGTAGTCATGACTGCTCACAGGAGAGTCAGTGCTCAGTGACATGGATGGAGTAAGGTAGTCATGGCTGCTCACAGGAGAGTCAGCCCTCAGTGACATGGATGGAGCAATGTAGTCATGACTGCTAACAGGAGAGTCAGCGCTCAGTGACATGGATGGAGTAATGTAGTCATGACTGCTCACAGGAGAGTCAGCGTTCAGTGACATGGATGGAATATTGTAATCATGACTGCTCAAAGGAGAGTCAATGCTCAGTGACATGGATGGAGTAATGTAGTCATGACTGCTCAAAGGAGAGTCAATGCTCAGTGACATGGATGGAGTAATGTAGTCATGACTGCTCACAGGAGAGTCAGCACTCAGTGACATAGATGGAGTAATGTAGTCATGACTGCTCACAGGAGAGTCATCCCTCAGTGACATGGATGGAGTAATGTAGTCATGGCTGCTCACAGGAGAGTCAGCCCTCAGTGACATGGATGGAGTAATGTAGTCATGACTACTCAAAGGAGAGTCAGCCCTCAGTGACATTGATGGAGTAATGTAGTCGTGACTATTGAAAAGAGAGTCAGCCCTCAGTGACATGGATGAAGTAAGGTATTAATGACTGCTCACAGGAGAGTCAGCCCTCAGTGACATGGATGGAGTAATGTAGTCATGGCTGCTCACAGGAGAGTCAGCCCTCAGTGACGTGGATGGAGTAATGTAGTAATGATTACTCACAGGAGAGTCATCCTTCAGCGACATGGATGGAGTAAGGTAGTCATGACTGCTCACAGGAGAGTCAGCCCTCAGTGACATGGATGGAGTAATGTAGTCATGACTGCTCACAGGAGAGTCAGCCCTCAGTGACATGGATGGAGTAATGTCATGACTGCTCACAGGGAGTCAGCGCTCAGTGACATGAATGGAGTAAGGTAGTCATGACTGCTCACAGGAGAGTCAGCCCTCAGTGACATGGATGGAGTAATGTCATGACTGCTCACAGGGAGTCAGCGCTCAGTGACATGGATGGAGTAAGGTAGTCATGACTGCTCACAGGAGAGTCAGCCCTCAGTGACATGGATGGAGTAAGGTAGTCATGACTGCTCACAGGGAGTCAGCGCTCAGTGACACGGATGGAGTAAGGTAGTCATGACTGCTCACAGGAGAGTCAGCCCTCAGTGACATGGATGGAGTAAGGTAGTCATGGCTGCTCACAGGAGAGTCAGCCCTCAGTGACATGGATGGAGTAAGGTAGTAATGACTCCTTATAGGAGAGTCAGCCCTCAGTGACATGGATGGAATAATGCAGTCATGGCTGCTCAAAGGAGAGTCAACCCTCAGTGACATGGATGGAATAATGCAGTCATGGCTGCTCAAAGGAGAGTCAACCCTCAGTGACATGGATGGAGCAATGTAGTCATGACTGCTCACAGGAGAGTCAGCCCTCAGTGACATGGATGGAGTAATGTAGTCATGACTATTGAAAAGAGAGTCAGCCCTCAGTGACATGGATGAAGTAAGGTATTAATGACTGCTCACAGGAGAGTCAGCCTTCAGTGACATGGATGGAGTAATGTAGTCATGACTGCTCACAGGAGAGTCAGCCCTCAGTGACATGGATGGAGTAATGTAGTAATGATTACTCACAGGAGAGTCAGCCCTCAGTGACATGGATGGAGTAATGTAGTCATGACTGCTCAAAGGAGAGTCAGCCCTCAGTGACACGGATGGAGTAATGTAGTCATGACTACTCACAGGAGAGTCAGCCCTCAGTGACACGGATGGAGTAATGTAGTCATGACTGCTCACAGGAGAGTCAGCCCTCAGTGACATGGATGGAGTAATGTAGTCATGACTATTGAAAAGAGAGTCAGCCCTCAGTGACATGGATGAAGTAAGGTATTAATGACTGCTCACAGGAGAGTCAGCCTTCAGTGACATTGATGGAGTAATGTAGTCATGACTGCTCACAGGAGAGTCAGCCCTCAGTGACATGGATGGAGTAATGTAGTAATGATTACTCACAGGAGAGTCAGCCCTCAGTGACATGGATGGAGTAATGTAGTCATGACTACTCAAAGGACAGTCAGCGCTCAGTGACACGAATGGAGTAAAGCTATGGGACCCTCATTTGTTGATGCGTAATGATTAAAAATGAAAGAGAAAAAACATCTGAAAATATCCACTTACTAATCAGAGTGTATGAAGCATGAACCTAGGAAAATTGGAAGTTGTCAAAATTGAAGTGACATGTAAAGATTGATGTCCCAGGCATCAGTGAGTCGAAGTGGACCAGTATTGGGCATCTTGCATCAGATGATCATAATCATCCTGATTGAAGAAGGATGGCATTGCATTCATCCTTAGAAGGCACGCTCAAGATTCATTCTTTTAATGTTGCCCTAGGGCAGTGATTGGCAGTAATAAAAATAATGCCATGAGGAAGTTCAGTTCATAAAACTCTTAATCAAATATATACACTTACCACCAATGCCAAAGATGAGGACAATGAAGGTTTTTTGCCAACGTCTTTAGTGTGCAATTGATTAAATCTTCAATCAAGATGCATCGATAGTTACTGGCTGCCTGACCAACTGGCTGCGAGAAATCCATATTTGTACATATTCCTAAGAACGGTGACCTAACTGAATTCTCAAACTACGGAACAGTATCCTTGATATCGCATGCCAGTAAATTTTGCTGAGGATCACCCAGCAGCAGGGCTGCGGTGCCTTGGCAGGGAGCTGCCCGAACTTCAGGCTGGATTCAGAAGAGGACGTGGCACGAGGGTTGTGATTACGGCCATCAGCTGGATCTCGGCTCAAGTAGAGAATGCCCCAGAGGTGCTCCTCCGTGTGATCCTCACTGTGCACAGGCACTAACCTGTGGATCACGACAAGTTGTGGTTAGCATCGTGAAGACTGGGGATTTCAGGACCCTTCGTTGTTCCCTTGGAATCTCTCAGTCCGAGCGGCAGCCGTTCAGGCAGAGCAGGGAGATACTGGGTGGTTGAAACTGGGAAAGGTGCGTGTCAGGTCCGTCCCCTTTCACCACCCTATTCCAGTTGGGCTAGATGAGGGAACTGTGGCATCAGGCCCAGAGAAAGACTCATTAACAACCTGCAATATGTAGATGGCACAGCCTTCGCGACCAATGAAGCTCTGCTGAGGGTTAAATGCTATCCCTTCATTGTGGATTGTACTTCAATACGAAGCAAGCAAAACTTCTCACCACTGGGCCGTCGAGCAACCCTGTGTGAAACAGAGAAGAGTGAAGTTGGGAAGGGAGTTACGTCATCACAGGGATCCACAGTCAGCCCCTGGGCGCAGCAGTCAGAAATCCCTGGACATGTTGCCTGGGCCAGTCCGCACCACCGAGCTTCGTTAAAGCTTCAACAAGCAAAGAAGCCCTTTTAAGTCTAAAGTGACCCTGAGAAGCCGAGCCGTGGCAGTCCCCGGTGACACATGTGCATGAGGTCGCTGGTCAGTGACACCGGAAAGGCAGAGACTCACTGAGCCATGGTGCTGATGAAGAATGTTGACTTTCCGCGGACGGACGGACGCACCGCCAGAGGAGCAAACACCGCCGTCTCAGAAGTCCCGCTGCGACAGTAGCAGAGTCCAAAGAAGAAGGAAATGGGCCCCAGCCGACTGTGGTCACGGTTGTACGACTCTTCTAGGTACAACTGCACTGTTGTATGGTCTGTGGATGAGGCGCCAGGAAAACTTTTTAACTCTGTAATGCCTGAATTGTTAATTTCAGGGGGAAATTTTTTGTTTTTATTCTTTACCTTCATAGTTACCAATGTATCTTAACATATACATTTAATTCAATGTTACAAAAAGCCACGCTCGGCCTTAGAGGGTTCAAAAGGACCGCTGGGGTGCCCCTCCCTTCACCGTGAAGAAGGCAGGACTTGGCCTCGCAGTTTGGACGTGTTCCCGGGAGGGCCCAGGTCCCGGGAGGGTTGGGTTTTTATGTCAACTTGCTGGTGCCTGTGTGGAGCAGGGGGTGGGGTCCGTTTTGCAGGTGGGAGAACAGTGACTTTGGACGGTTCTAAGTGAGCTTGGTCTCCGGTGGAGACAGCACGTGCATTAAAGGTTTCCTAGCTTTAAACACGTGCCTCATATATGAGAGCGCTGATTACTACAGCAAACGTGCAGAACGCCTCAGTCAACGGCACCTATTTCTGCTTTTGACTGGAAACTCATTGGGTGCTATGGTGGAGTGTGTCTGGAAGCAAATGCGGAGCGCGTACGTGTAAGTCTGCTAGGTGAAATTATTCGTATTTGAGCAGTGAGCCTCCCGACTTGAAGTCTTGTTATTAGAAAACTATGTCAGGAATGTTATTGGTGAAAATATGCACCGGTATTCACTGTAGAGGCAATACCTGAGCAACTCAATAAACGGAACGAATGACTTAGCTAACACAAATTATAACTTCAAGGCAAGAATGATAGTAATTACATGCCACATTCATTCAAGACACCATTGGTGACTCACTGATAATCGAGTGCATTTCAGGAAATGATAGAAATTTTGTCTACATGTGGGCATGAGTGGTATTAACTGTACAGTCTAGTCAAATATTGCCCAGCATTCAGATATCTGAATGGAATATTGGTTTATATTCACAATGAGTTTCAGTGAAATGCTAATTTTGGCTATGCCAATATTTTAACGAACTAATTTGTGGATTTCTCGTAAGCAGGCCTTGATGGTAAACAACAGTGCCGGGCTCTGGAGCCCCGTGTGTCACCGAGAGCTCGCGTCTTACACTCAGTTTGTGGAACGCGAGGGGGCTACGTTTCGAGAGTCACCTCCTGCTGTGAGGGTCTCTGTGATGTGACCCAAACCCAAGCCACCCACGACGTTCCGGCCAAGTTGGACTCCTGGCAGCCCTGTGGGACAGAGTGCTGAATCTGCACAGAAACTGACTGCCCCCCTTTGTCCTGGGCGCAAACAATGGGCCTGTCAGTCAGGAGCCCAGTGCTGAGCCCGCTGCTCCATCAGGGGCCAGGGCCCCTGTGTAACGGTGGGAGCAGTGCACAGCTCTGGCATGTGCTCCTTTGGCCACCTTGCTGAGCTCATCTGCTAAACTCGGGGTAACAGCCTATCGCTCTCAGACTGCTCACCTTTCTCAGTGCTTCTCTCCCACTCTGGCTTGAAAACGCTCTTTTGGATTCTCCTGAGTGCCTGCTTCTGGAGGGATTTCCCCATTGGACCTCTGGTCACCCAGTCTTCACAGACTCGACAGCTGCCCTGGCGAATGCTCAGTGACGGACTCACAGGGTACTTGGAAGCATTTGCCTGTAGGAAGACCGCGCCCCAGTGTGGTCCACTCTTAGGTGTCTTGTCTCTTTCTGCAGTCTAACCACCTTCAGGGACTCATAGTTCATTATAGGAATCTTGACTTGTGTACATTTAATTATGAGTTAGCTTTATTTTTCTCTTTAAATGTCGATTGATTTGCTTTCCCAGCTATTAAGGCATTCCCAAAGCCATACTTTTAAAAATAGTAGTATTGATTCTAGAACAGAATATTAACCAGGGCAGTGGGTGGGTGGGGGGAATAGCTCAAAGACAAAATCCATATATACAAGGGTAGGTAAAAAAGTACTGCTACAAATCCATAGAACTTTTATTAAACAAACATTAAAGTATGAAGCTGTTATAGCCTTCATCTAGGTCCATCTATTTCTGAGGGCAATGTTTCCATCTCTCTGACCCTTATCCAAAGAATGCGGTGCTCTTTCCTTTTCCTACATAAAGGCTACAGTTTTGGCAGTTATGGTAGCTACATAATCTGGTGTCAGTTTGAGAGGATTACAAATGAAGGGGTGGCGTCTGGCCTGACAATCAAGACATAACCAGTGAGGCCTGTGGGTGGGCATGGCCTTCTGAGGATTCTGAAATGGCGAGTTTTCAGAGCAGAAAGTCGTGAGGGGCAAGATTAGGGCGGTATGGTGGGTGGGTAAGGTTTCCCAATAGAACCCTCAAAGCAAATAGGATAGCCCTAGCTATTCTTTTTTATTATTATTATTACTAACTACTTTTATTGGGGGCTTATACAGCTCTTATCACAATTCATCCATCCATCCATTGTGTCAAGCACATCTGTACATTTGTTGCCATCATCATTTTCAAAACATTTCTTTCTACTTGAGCCTTTGACATTGGCTCCTCATTTTTCCCCTCCCTCCCCCACACTTCTGCCCTCATAAATTATAGATTATTATTTTCATATCTTACATTGTCTTCTGTCTCCCTTCACTCACTTCTGTTGTCCATCCCTGTGGGAGGGGGTTATATATAGACCATTGTGATCGGTTCCCCCTTTCTACCCCCACCTTCCCCTTATCCTCTTGGTATCTCTGTTCTCATTATTGGTCCTGAGGGGGTTGGATTATCTGCCCTGGATTCCCTGTGTTTCCAGTTCTTATCTGTACCAGTGTACATGCTCTGGTCTAGCCAGATGTGTAAGGTAGAATTGGGATCATGATAGTAGGGGAAGGAAGCATTAAAGAACTAGAGGAAAGTTGTATCATCGGTGCTACACTGCAGCCTGACTGACTCATCTCCTCCCCGACACCCTTCTGTAAGGGAATGTCCAGAAGCCTACAGATGGGCTTTAGATCTCCACTTTGTGCTCTCTCCGCCCCTGCCCCCCCCCCCCCTACATACACACTTCACATTGGTATGATTTTGTTCTGGGTCTTTGGTGCCTGATACCTGATCCCATCAGCACCTCATGATCACACAGGCTGGTGTGGTTCTTACAAGTGGACTTTGTTGCTTGTCAGCTAGATGGCCACTTGTTTATCTTCAAGCCTTTAAGACCCCAGATGCTATATCTTTTGATAGCCGGGCACCATCAGCTTTCTTCCCTAGCTATTAAAGAATAATCCAATGCTTGTCTTGTCATGATGGGAAAAAATTACTCGGCACAATTTTTCTGGCCTTTTTCTCACCAATGCAAACTCCTTCATAGGAAAGAGGAAGCTTTCTACTCCCATAAAGAGTTACAGTTTGGGAAACCTGCAGAGTCTGCCAGTGGAGTTGCTCTCATCTGGGATCAACTCAGTGGCAGCGAGTTGAGTAAGCTTCCCGTACTCAGCTCCTTTGATTATCTTGTGCCCTTCGAGAGAATCCTATCAAGATGACCCTTTGGGACTCCCTCCAAAACGGTCACCATAACCCTCTGAGCCGGCCTCACCACCTGCATTTAACTGGCCCGCAGTTACTGCTTTGCTTTTCTGCGCCTGCTAAAGAGGTGGTCCGGAAGCAGCCTCCTCCGCTGGGCTTCTGCTGCATGCCCGTGGGAACTGCCTTCCCCACAGACCATCTAGAAAAGCCTGAATAAGGAAAACAGCTTCCTCCACCTAAGCCATCGCATGCCACTTACCCAGGAATGCCACTTTGGGAACCAGTCAGACAGTCAACAGACCCCCCGATGTGCCCCTCAAGTTCTTCTGTTTGAGAAGGCTGTAAAGTCAGCCTTGGCCCAGAGGGTCAGGAACAGAGTCGGTTTCAGGGCTCTCTAAATT
The DNA here is from genome assembly GCF_050624435.1 of Tenrec ecaudatus. NCBI lineage: Eukaryota > Metazoa > Chordata > Mammalia > Afrosoricida > Tenrecidae > Tenrec > Tenrec ecaudatus. The sequence goes on from NC_134530.1 coordinate 68,623,829, forward strand.
TGTACAGATTCTGTGATAATGTGTGGGATTTCCTTTTGGATGTTGGTGAATCCAAGGAGGTGACATTGCCTCTCACAACCTCACCTTCCTATTACCCCTCTCACCTCCGCTCGTCATTAATGCACAACACAGGTAGGTTTTGTACCACTGCTGAAAATATGAAATGTTGGAGAACCAGGTAGTTTACAAGTGAGCAATAGGCATCTTCAGATTAAAGCATCTCACCGCATGCCTCTGAGACCGAGAGAAACCCAGAAAGCTAGATAACGTCCTGTTGGCAGGATTGTGAGACGTTAGTAATTTGTATCGTTTGCTGATGAGAAAATGGACCGGTTCGGCCACTGTGGAGAGCAATTTAGCAGTACTTAGCGAACTGTCCACACGTCCTAGAGCCGTGCAGACCTGCTCCTTTACATGTACTCCTCGGCAGCGACCGAGAGCCTGCGGATGCCTACTGCAGCCCTGGTGCACACAGGGAGATGGAGGAGGAACCTGCTTGTGTTCGGAGGAGGGAGGGGTCAAGCCAAAGGGGATTTGTGTCATGAAAATTTACGAAGCTGTTAGAAGTAATAGACCGCATGGGAACTTTAAAAATATATAACGTCAGTCAGAAAAAGAGAAACAGTGTCATTTATGTACACTAGAAACACATGTCCACAAAGATTTCTTAGGTCGGAGAAAAGTTCTTAGGTGGGATTTCGTGAAAGAGAAGCGCCGATCAATTGAAGGTCACTGTTAGGCGCCCTGCAGCTGGTGCTGGAAGTCCCGCCGTCCTCCCCTGGTTGCTGTGTGAGCCGGTGCTGCAGCCACTGGGTTGCCGTCTCACCAGGGATGGACGCCTTCCTGCGTTTACCCGGCACGCCGCCGAGGCTTTTGCTGCTTTCCTCATCCCTCTGATCAGACGGCGAAGTCTCGCCGTCCGCGCCCTCAGCAGTGTTCTGGCTATCCTTTTTCCAAGACGGCTTTGTCTGTTCTGGCCGCCCATGGTTGAGTAGTCTTCCATCCCTAATTATAAAGCATCGATCTCTGTCTTCGTTTTCCAGTGGTCACCTTTTGCACGTCTGTGGAACTATTGAAAACCATGGACCGAGCCAGGTGCGCCTTAGGCCTCTCACCCTGGGGATTGCGAGGTCTTTTGCAGCAGATTTGCCCGGTGCAGGGAGTTGCTTGATTTCCCGACTGCTGTTTTCATGGGCACGGCGTTGCTGGCGGGCCCAAATAGCATGAACTCCTCGAGGACGTCAATCAGTGTTGCTTACTGGCCTGGTTGTGAGGATCTTTTTCTTTTTGTGTTAAGGCTGCAGTCTTTGATCCCCACCAGTAGGGGCGCTAAGTCCTCTTTACTTCTAAGGAGCAAGGTTGTGGCATCTGCATACGGTGTGTCTTCCTCTAAGCCTGGTGGGAATTCTTCCTTCAGCCCAACTTCTAGGGTTATTTATTCAGCATGCAGAGTCCGTAAGTGTAGTGAATGGACACCACCCTTGACAGCGCCCCTTTCCTGATTTCGAATCAGGCGCGAGCCCCTGGTTCTGTCGGTGTGGATTGTACCTCAGCATGAAGCACACTTTCTCCTAATGTGGACTGGTCCCACAGGAGCACAACTAAGTGTCGTGGCATTCCCGTCTCTGTAATGCTATCCAGAATTTGTCATGACCCCAAAGTCTAATGCCTTTGCTTAGTCAGCAAAACTGGAGGCTGCATGGGTTATGCATGGACTTGCTAGCCAGTCACGAGGTCAGCAGTTTGAACCCACCAGCCACTCCACGGGAGGAAGATGAGGCCTTCTGCTCCTGTCCTGACTTCGCACCTCGGGAACCCACAGAGGGAGGTCTGCTCTGCCTGAGGGTCGCAGTGAGTTAGGACTGACTCGATGGCGGTGGTACGGTGGTTAGATACTTGGCTACTAATTTAAAAAACGTGGTAGTTTAAACCCACCAGCCCTCCCTGGGAGACAGAGTGACTGACTTGGGAACCGGAGGGCAGTTCTGCTCTTAGCCTGAACCCACCCGATGACAAAGGACTGGCTAATGATGTTGGACATCTTCTCATGTGCTCACTGCCGTCTGATAGTCTTTCTGTCTTTGATAGTCTTTATGGCTTTCAAAGCCTGTTGTCCAACTCAGGGGCTCACTTTTGAATTTTGCTAAGAAGAACAGAAGCCAAGAGGTGGGGGCAGAGCAGGTTTCATCCTTCCCCCAAACAAAGCTGTTGAGGAGCTCTGAAGTATGGGGAAGGGGGCTGTGCGTAGTTCCTGGGAGGAGAAGGGTCGTCATGTGCCCAACAGACGCCTCACTTCTGAAAGGATTCAGCACAACTGCCACTGCGCTGGTTGTTCCTGGACGTGGGTCTTAACCTTCCAGAGTCCGTCAGCGTCTCGGAGCTCGTTCCTGCCGCCCTCCTGGATCTGTTCTGTAACCCAACCAAAAATACCCACAAACGGGGAGATCAGCAAGGAGCGAGGAGCGGTATTTCTCTCATCGAACTCACTCGGTGCCTCTGACGACATTTGTATCACGTTCACTGTTCAGTCCAAACCGAAGCCAAGCTCACTTGGCTTGTGTGTCAATTCTGACCCGCAGCGGCCCTATCTGTAGTGAGGCCGTGAGTCGTTACAGGAGAAAACTGCATCTTCCTCAGAAGGACCAGCTGGAGGGTTTGAACCACCAGCCTTTCAGCTAGCAGTGCCACCAGATCAGTCCAAGGCGCCCGTGATCTGGGTGGCAGCGTCTCCCACTTAGTTGGCTACGATTCCATGGATTTGTAGATCTATCCTTATATTAATGCCGGGCTGTTGAAGGTGCCCCAGTCGCATCAGGTTAACTGCTGAACCCGGAACCACAGGTTTGCCGTTTGAATCCCCCAGAGGCTCTGCGAGAGCAAGGACCTGGTGACTGCTCCTGTGAGGGGTACAGCCAGCATGAGGGTCCTTGTACTCCGTCCTGCAGGGTGGCTAAGAGTCAGAACGAACCCCCCGGCCCACGAAAACCAGCCCCACACTGTTCCATCACCTCGCACACCTCCAGCCAGTCCACTCCCAAGAAAACCAGAGCATGGGTCTCCATGGAGACACACACGCATGCTCATGCCAGCTTTGTGTGGAACAGCCAGAAAACCTGGAGGCAGCACAAATAACCATCCACAGGTGAATGGGTAAGCACATTGAACAAATGATGCTCTGTACATGCAATGAAGTGCTAGCATGCATTAAAAAGAAATGATAACACAGCACGGATGAATCTTAGAATCATTATGCCGAGTGGAAGAAACCAGATACACAACATACGACGCAGTTTATAAGATTCTACAAACTATAACCCTAGGGCATGAAGAAGGAAGGATGGATTTAAAGGGCAAGAAGACATGCTTAAGGTTGTGGATATGGTCATTGTCTTAATTGTGAAAGTTTTACAGATGTCAAATTCATCACAGTAGCATCGGTTTTACTTCTTCGACACTGTTTAAAAAGAGAAAGACTGACTGCCTCAAAGGAGCAGTAATCCAACTGGCCGTTCACTTCTCAGGCAGCAATAGAAGCCAGGGCAGACAGTGAGCGACTTTATTGTATGTGAGGACAACTGCCGCCAGCCTAGAGCGCGCAGTGCAGTGACCTGGCAGGACCTGCAGTTACTTCCCAACAGGACTTCCAGGGGATACGCTTCAGAAAAAACAACACGAATCCAGAAAGAAGATGCAGAGAACAGACAAACATAGTTGCTACCGTCGAGTTGATTCTGATTGGTAGTGACCCTTACAGGACAGAGTGGACCCGCCCCTGTGGGTTCCTGGGGCTGTCAGTCGTTACAGGAGTGGAAAGCTTAGTCTTTCTCTCTTGGAGCAGCTGGTGGTTTCAAACTGCTGACCCTGTAGTGAGCAGCTCACCCACCGTGCAACCACGACACCATTAGGGCACCCTGGTGGTTGGTCTCGGAAACCCACAGGGTACTTGAAGCCTGCACGGTCAGGTTACTATGAGTCAGCGCCAACCCATTTTTGAAGACGCGATAAATAAGGTGTGGGGAAATGAGAAAAGTAGTGGTAAATCTCGATAGTGACTGTACAAAGCAAAACCTGTATGGTCCAACATTTGCACTTTTCAAAACAAAAGGAGGACACATACTGCCAGTCACCAATAGCCTATCAATTATGCGATAGTGTGAGGGGCGAAAGGCTCTTCCCTCCCTTTCTGGTGTTGGTTGGTCCCAAGCCCACTGGCATCAAGTCGGCTCAGCCCCTGTGTCACGGAGCAGCTGGTGCTTGAACCACTGACCTTGCAGTTGTCAGTGCACCGCCTAACTCGATGGCGCCACCAAGCTGCTTGGTGGGAGGGTTACATGTATTGATCAACTGATCCATTGTTAAATGTGCGGGTAAACTGTCTAGACGAATCCCTACAGAATAGAAAGAACGCGTAAATACTTGCACAAAACCCAAGGGAAAGCGGAAGGCAGCAGCAACACCAACAAAACCATCAGGAAAGCCAGTGAAGAAAGTCCATGTTCCACACCACGCTGCCACCTCATAGGAGGAATGCAGAGTGACTTTATTGGTAGGTTCATAAGCAAAGAGGGCCATGGGAGCCAGAGTTTCTCTGAGCAAAGCAGAGCCGCCTTGGTTTAATCGGGACCGGATTCGCGTTCAGAGTCAGAGGCTGTAAGCCATTCGCCCTGTATTGCGGTGCGCACTACCCGGGCGACGTTTTGTCCTTCTGTGCGTGAAGCCGCTGGGGCCCAGAGTCCACTCGATGGCAGTTCATAATGGCCGTGACCATGGATCGGCACAGAGGCTGCAGAGTGGGCTCCAACACCGGGAAGACTGAGGATGGCACAGGAGTGGCAGTGCTGGGTCCTGTCGAGCATCCGTGACAAAGTTCCTTTTAGAAGACTAGCAATCACAACACAGCCCTGGTTTCGAGACACAGCCATCGACGCGGCAGTCGCAGATCAGATTGCTCCAGCGGCCCCATGGCCTTCCGAGCACGACCTGCCTGGGCACTTTCACTGCCGGCGCAGTGCTTCCCTTGACGGTCGTAGATGGCCCTGCGAGCTACAGCGGTCCGCAGCCACGTTCTAGCCAGCCGGCAGCAGAGAGCGACAGAAAAAGGCTCACCGCTTCCCTTTAAGATGCTTGCTAGAAGACACGCGTGGCACTGCCATTTACATTCTGTGGCCAGCACGTGGCCACATGACCACACGTACATGCACGGGAGCTGGAGATTGTGGTGTTTCTTCCAGCGGCCACATGCCAAGCCGAAACCACGCAGCCAACCGAAAAGCAGGCAGTTACTGAAGGTGAAGGGAATGGACGTGAGGAGAAAACCAGTTGTCTTACGTGTTCAACTCAAGGAGTAGGAAAAAGATGAAAGAATAAACCTAAGGTAAGGAAGTAATACGTGTATATAAATACACTTCTGAATAGAGCAATTGGAAACCAGCCCCTGAAATATACGTAGAAAACAGATGATTAACTTACTCATACTCCACATGGCTCCTGTTGAAGTTAATATTTACATAGCTATATTTTTATCGACCCCAAATATAAACCGAGCTGATACTTAGAATATAATTTTATCGGGACAGTTGAAGAGCGGCAGTATTTTTGTGTGAAGATGTGTTTATGGCGAACGTCACGTCTTCCGGGCAGAAAAGGCATCTTTGAGGATGGAATTCATGACACTCATTTTTAAGGAATGATGATATGAAATCTCAGCAGGCGGCGTGAGAAGGCAGAGTGTTATGAAGAAATGAGCAGGGCCTGGGGCTCGAAAGCCACAGAGGAAGAAGAACTGGCCTACACTGGCCATGCGACCCGGGCAGATCGGTCCTGGACAAGGGCATCATGCTTGCTTAAGGCGAAGGTCAGTGGAGAAGAGGAAGACCATCCACAGGATGGATTAACACAGCGGCTGCAGACCGAGGGCTCCCGCGGAGGGGGCGGTGCTCGAGGCTGCGGGGGCGGGGGGTGGCTGGGAGCTGGAGCCCACTGGACAGCACTGGACAAGAGCAGCCGCAGTTTCGTACGGTTCAGAAGCTTTCATTCGCCAGCCGCCAGGCAAGAATCTCTCAGGTTAGTAACCACAGGTGCCAACGCTCCTATTGAGACTCTGCTCTTTTACGGGCTGGTGTCTGTGCTTAGGAGCCCTGGTGGCACAGCCAGTTAAGCATTGGGCCGCTAAGCAGAAGATCCTCGCTGACGCAAACCCATCAGCCGCTCCGTGGGAGAGCGCTGAGGCAGTTTGCTTCCAGAAAGATGTATGGCCTCGGAAAACCCTATGGAGCGATTCTGCTCTGTCCTGTAGGGTCCGCCGGCTGGACTTGACTGCAGTGAGGTTTGGAGGTTGGTGTCGTTTGTCTTCGCCCTTGAATTAACACGTTTACTTTGAGACCCTTTGAAATGCGAGGAGGTAATGCTTTGATCTGATCCCCCCTGTGTGGGTTCACTCCAGTCGTCTGGCCCAGAAAGCTCAACGCCACGTGGGAATGTGTGGGAGGATGTTTCTCTTCTGTGAAGATTCAGCTTCTGCCTGGCCGCCTCCCCTGAACAGGGCTTCGGTTTGGGTGTGTTACCACTGATGTAGAAGAGAGAGAAGACAGTTGGGTGCTTGTGTGTTTCAACGGACACCTGTACACACATCCTATGTGGATTTGCACACATGTGCATACAGTGCCCCTGGTAACTTACGACCCAGAGACATATGACGTTGGCGCTTCTGAGGGAAGAAGACTGCGTTGGAACAAAGATGGGGTGAGTTGGAGGAAGCCTGAGGAGGAGCAGTGTCCCGAAGGGTCACTGCTGGGTTTAGACCGCCACCCTCTTGATGAGCAGCCCGATGCTTCACCCGCAGCACCACCAGGGCACCTTAGCGGGAGGTGGGAGCGTCAAAAGGCAGTAGTGTGTAGGCACTTGCCCTTGGGCCTGGCATTTCCGCCTCTGCAGGGCTCTGCAGTGTCCTCATGCCCTTGTAGAAGATGCATGCACGGGGCTGTCCCCACAGCTTCTGCAGCAAACGTCTGGGGACAACTAACGTGTTCTCCGGTTGTTGGGGGCAAACCCACGTAAACAACCAAACACGGTCCAGTTCTGCGCCTCCCCCACACCCCCGCGGATGTTCCTGTTGTTGCTGCTGCAGCACGGGGCCAAGCTTCCCTGTTGAGGGCCCGCCTTTGTTGTTGTTGTTGTTGATGCCCCTTTCCAGGAGCTAGTCCCCCTGAGCGTGTCCAGTGTGTGTGAGATGAAGTCTGGCCATCCTGGCCTCTAGGGAGCTTTTTCCAAGACAGACTTGTCTGTTCTTTTGGCGGTCCAGTGTTGCACTTCTAATATTCTTTTCCAGAAACATCATTCAAATGCATCTATCCTTCTTTGGTTTTCTTTATTCGACGTCTGACTTTTGCATGCACACGAGGTGATTGGAAATGGCATGGCTTGGGTCAGGTACACCTCAGGCGTCAAAGTGACATCCTTGCTATTCAGTCCTTTTTTCCCCTCCCTCCCTCCACTTTCTACACGGTACCCAGAATGCTTCCCCCCCGCCCGCGTCCAATATTCAGAGCATATTTGCCGCTCTATGTGTGACCATTCTACGCCTGAGTATCCTGAGAGCAACAGCGACATTTCTTCTCGTGTCGTATATTATCTTCCTTCATAATCTGTCGCATTCCTACTTCTAAACCCCTTCGTTGGCCAGCTCGCTCTTGCTCACCCTGTTGTTGTTGTTCAGTGCTACCGAGTCAGTTCCGACCCACAGCAACCCCACGCACACACGGACTCAGCACTGCTGCCCTGCGCCATCCTTACTGTTGTTGTTCCTGCGCCGGCGTCCACTGCTGCCCCACTGTGTCAGTCCATCTCACTGGGCGCCTTCCCCTCTTTCGCTGCCCGTCCACTTTACCAAGAACGATGCCCTTCTCCAGTGATTGGTCTCTCCTGACAACATGTCTAAAGTCTGCTGCGAGATGAAGTCCTGCCATCCTGGCCTCTAAGGAGCACTCTGGCTGTACTTCTTCCCAGACAGACCTGTTTGTCCTCTCAGAGTCCACGGTACTTTCAATGTTCTTCACCAGCACCACTCAGATGCATCAGTTCTTGCTTGTTCTTCCTTATTCAGAAGTGTCCAGCTTTCACACGCGTACGAGGCAAGTGAAAACACCACGGCTTGGCTGAAGCACACCTTAGTTCTCAGAGTAACATTTTTTGCTTTTCAGTACTCGATCAAGAGGCCTTTGTGTGGCATATTTACCTAATGTCACATGTCTATTGATCTCTTGGCTGCTACATGCTGTATAAGCATTGGCTGTGGATGCAAGCAAGACAGAATCCTTGACAACGTCAATCTGTTCTCCCTTCATCATGATGTGACCTACTGGTCCAGTGGTGAGGATTTGGGTCTTCCTGACATGGAGTTGTCATGCAGACTGAAGGCTGCAGTCCTTGATCTTCGTCAGCAAGTGCTTCAAGCCCTCCTCACGTTCAGCCAGCAAGGCTGTGTTGTCTGCAGATCACAGGTTGTTAATCAGCCTTCCTCAAGTTCTGACGCCGCTTTCTTCTTCATGTAACCCAGGTCTTCTGATGATTTGCTCAGCACACAGATTGAATACGTCTGGTGGGAGGAGATTTGTGCTGGTCTGGGTACATTAGAGAAACAAATCCACAGAAACTCATCTGTATAAGAGAGAGTTTTATATAAAGGGTAAATGCACATCAAGAAAACATCCCAACCCAGTGCTGCCCAAGCCCACAAATCCAATATTAGCCCATATGTCTGACACCAATCCACAAAGTCCTCCTCCATCTCACAAAACACACGCAGTGACGCCGACTACAGGAGGAAGGTTGAGTCAGTGAGTGTGTAAGCATCTCAGCGCTGGCAGGGGTCTCCACATGGCTGCTCCAGCACCCAGGGCTGCATCAGGGTAGGTCCATGTGGCTTCTCCTTGGGGATGTCTTGCAGGAAGTGAGCCTTCCCAGCTGAAGCAGGGAACTGGCTAAGGCAGCTGCACCCTGGTTCGACACAAAGCAAGAGACCCGAGAACTAGAAAGTCAAGGTTCACCGAGCCATTTATCTCTCTTCCCTTCAATTAACCCACATGTGTTTATCGGCCAGGTTGGCACAGTCAACTCTAACGGTCTCGGATACTGCCCTATAATTGAAGCATCCTCTTGGGTCCCATATGGACTTCTTCCAGTCAGTTGGCTAAATGGCCTGGCGTGGATGAGCGTCTCCAGTCCTTCATCAGCTTGTTGAAACACTTCAGTTGACATTCCATCCACTCCTGGTGTCATGTTTCTGACTAACGCTTTCAGTGCAGCTTGAACTTCCTTCAGCGCCATTGGTTCCTGCTCCTGTGCTACCTGCTGGCGTGGTTGAATGTCAGCATGATTTCTGATACAGTGACTATTCTTTCCATCCCCCTCATTCTTCATTATTTCACCCATAGCAGATTCCAGTACTGACACCCGAGGCTTGACTTTTTCTCGAGTTCTCTGGGTTTACGATGTGCGAAGTGTGGTCTTTGGGTTTCGCTTCCGACGCTTCGGTCCGTTCAGGCTAGTTAGAATATTTTACTTGGTCTCCTCCAGCTGCTCCTGAAGCATCCGTACAGCTCTTGGACTTCACTTGATTAGCCTGTGCTACAATTAAGAGCGAGCTTCAGTCTCTTCTGACATCTGCTTTGAGCTTTCCTTTCTTTTCTTAACGACCCTTTGCTGTCTTCCTGTGTGATGTTTTTAACGTGGCTCTTCAGGTCGTCTGTCGTTAGTGTTCAATGTGTCACAGCTGTTCTGGAGATGTTACTGAGTTTTTTTCCTTCAGCCTCCAGCCCTTCCCCCGTAGGGGTCAGTGGCGTGTGGTTCATTCATCTGGCGTCACGCTCTGCACCCGAACACAGCAAGGAGCAGACCTTTCCCAGGGCTTCGAATGCTTTGGACTTTCAGTATGGTTGTAAGCTGGGGTAGCTGGTTATCCCAAAGCCAAAGTCACTGCCATTGGGTCAATCCCGACCCCATAGCGACCCTGTACAGCAGGTTAGAAGGGCCATAGCTCTTAACAGGAGCAGTAAACCTCTCCTTTTTGTGGTAGCTGGCCATGGGAATTATCATGGCAAAATTCTGATTTTCTCCTTTCTCTTGCTCAGAGCTCTGTTGTTATTTAGGTGCCTTGGGTTGGTTCTGACTCGCGGCGACCCTGTATCCAACAGAATGGAACACCTCCCGGTCCCCACCACCTCCCAAATGTGGTTTTGTTGCGCCCATCAGTGCAGCCACTGTGTCGGGCCATCTTTTTCTCCTCCAGATTGTTCATCCAGCCTGTCTCATATAGACCGACCTGCAGAGATCACAACATGCACAGAAACAAGACAGCAAAACCAAGCAAAAAAGTAAAACAAAACAAAACAACAAACCACTGACAAAAAACAAAACAACACACAACAAGAAAGGAAAGCTTGTAGTTAGTTCAAGGACTATATGTTGGCCTTTAGGAGTACTTCCAGTCCAGTCTGTTGGGGCACCAAGTCCTGACCCCAAAGTGCACCTTCGGCATTCCCTGGGGACCTCACCACTCCGTTCCCTTGCTGTTCTGTTGCACCCCCTTAGTGTTTTGCCTCGGTGTGGCGGGATCTGATCGGGTGCAGTTCCCACACGGTGTCTCTGTAGGGCTATGGGTCAGTGAGGAACTGCATGTCTCATAATGGGGCCGGCCATGTGGGTCCTCTCTGTGGACTGGCTTCTAATTGGGGTCATCTTCCTCAAGGCCTGGTGGGCCAGGATGTGCTCCACTGTCTCCTCCTCCCCCTTCATCTACTCCCGTGTGCTCTGATCAGATATGTCCCTGTCCCGGAGCTGCCGATTCAGTGCCGTCCTTTGAAATAAATTCCTCTGGGGGGAGGGGCAGGTGTCCACGTAGTAGTTGGGGTTGGGGCCGGCCCTCAGACGTGTCAGTCCATCTTGTCGAGGGTCTTCCTCCTTTTCGATGTGCTCCCGCACCGCATCAATTCTGCGGAAACCTCTTCACCGTAGGTTGGCCCTGCTGGTATCTGAGATCCCGGTGACCGCGGCTTCCGGCACTACAGCAGGAGGTGGTGGTGCGCGCTGCTATGCCGTTCATTCCTGTGCCCTCTTCCCTGAACATGGGAAGGGGCAGGATCACATTTGTAAGCTGCTCAGTCGGCTTCATTTTGAACTAGCCAGGGATATGGTACGTCAGCTTTTAATGGCGGCTTGAGATGTAGCTATCCCCGCCGCGAGCCACCAGGGGGCAGGAGAACCTCTTGCTTGCCACTGGGCCAGCCTGGGTGGGGTTTTCTTTCCCCTGGTGAAGTCCTCCAAGGAATGGTCCTCCAGCTCACTCATGCGCTGGACCGTGTGCACCTGGCAAGCAGTACCTGGGCTCAGTTGTCCATGGAGTGGGCAGAGGGGCAGGAGGGGAGACCAGGGATTTTGGGAATCACACACTTGCCATTTGTTCCCCTGAAAATCACACGATGAACTAGTTGCTCAACCTCTCTCAGAGTTTGAATATGCAAACTCTTTGAGGCAGAATAGTAGAGTTGTGACATTGGAGTCAGCCCGACCTGCCTGGCAGCGCACCTGGCAGCGCACCTGGCTGTCTAGCCCACGTTAATGAATCAGTACGGACTCGGCGAGCTCACGCAGAGAGGGCTCTTGGCACTGGGTTACAGTGGCCCTCTGCTTACGAGAGCGTGGCTCCCGTAGTCCACCTGCGGCCACGGACCGGAACTGCTGGTGCATAGAGCCGCAGTGATGTTTGTCGTGTGGCTCTTTGGTAGGCACTTCATGACGTTTCACATTTGATCACAAATGAGTATGGGTAATTTATTCAGGATGCTTCCTCAGAGAGCCCCATCAGATGTGCGTGGCCTCTCTTTTGTTGCAAATAGCTTTTTAATCATTCGCCCGCTCTGAATTTTGGGGAAGAGTCTCAACTTTGAAGCTTCTACTCCACTGTAATTTACGTATTTTGACGTTCTTCTCTCGGGAAATGGTGCTCTCGGAGCCATACCCGGAGACTGAGTTGGGCAGCAGGCTGTTGCATCAGGGATTGGGTTCCTGTCCTGCTCGGAGACCCCTGGGCAGTGGGCTCTGGGGAGAAGACTACTCGGGATGGTGTGGAGATCAGCGGCCCTGGAAGGGGAGGGATGGGCAAGGACGAGTGAGCAAGGTGGAGAAGGAGAAGGGAGCAGGATCGGACAGAGGGAGGCCCGAGGCTGGGTCAGTTTTCATTGAAGAGCTCCTCGGAACTGGGGGAGAGGCTGTGCCTTGATTTTCCTCTTCGGCTGCTCTTTGAAGGTGGTGGTTCTGGGAAACGGGGTGGACTGCAAGGCAGTTCTCCTGAACCAAGGCCTTTCCTGAAGCGCTCACAGCTGAAGGCGTTGTGTCCCCGAAATCCCAGCAGGGGAGCAAGTCCCCTGTTACTCTCCAAAGGGGACCTGGGTGTCCCAGCCACCCAGAAGGGAAATTAGTAATATGACTACTGGCCTGTGACCACAAAACCTGCGAATGCACGGAACCCCCAAAACCTTCCGCTGACCGAGAGCGATAGCCCCCCTGGATCCTGGCTCCCGCGGGTGTCGCTGGAGTTACATGCAGGGACGAAACCGGGGAGAGAAAAAAAACACCACCCAAAAATGAGTCAAGTCCCACTCACGGCAACGCCTGTTTAAATAAGACTTTGGGACCATGGATGTTCTCAACTGTACGGGTTGTGGGTGGCGTCTCTTCAGTGAGGGTAGACGCTGCTCTAAGCAACCACCCTCAGACTTCAGTCTGCCACCCAGTGATTGCTCTCGTGTCACATCCCGCACAGGACTGTAGGGCCAATGGGGAAAATCTGTTCCGCCTAGTTCACTTACAGTGGACGGACGCAGGGACACAGGCCCCTTCCACCAAGTGGCTCTGCCGCCCCACGGCTCCCCGTTGCACCCTGCGGTACTGTTTGCAGAAGAGGGACCATGCCAGGGCTCGCTGCGTGGTGCAGGGTGCTCGCTGGGCCTGTGTGCCACCGCAGCCTGAACTCGCTCCTGCAGGCAGTATAGACTGGCTGGGTGCCCAGCAACAAGCACTGGACACACGGCCCGTCCTGCTACCGTGCTCGGTAGCCTGTCCCTCTGAGTTAGCTGAGCGTGTCACTGCTAGTCAAAGACGAAAACAGGAGGTTTGCAGTTTGCTAGCGTTGAGTTTCTAGACTGTCTGCATCACACGGTCGTGGCTTTACTTATCTGGAGTAAAGCTCCAGACGGCTGGCATTTACCAGGGGACAGAGAATAATACAGGAAACATGATGGGGGAAAGGTAATCCAGAGCTTAGAATTGAAGGCGTTGGGGGGGTTTGTTTTGGCAAGGCAAAGAGGAACCGTAACTTCAGGTGTGTGTTTATTTTTATTGGGGAGAGAAAAAAGAAAGCCATGTGAGAGGGCCCTGGCCCTGTCCTAGCAAAACAGCCTTCCCTCCCGCACGAGGACACGCCTGCCGCCCGCCTGGTACCAGGGATGCCGTGGGACGTAGGGTTACACAAGGAAGCGCGCAGGCACCGCGCTGGTGACGGACCACCCAGCGAGCGCCGGCGCTGGAGGAAGAGGAGCCAAAGAAGAGCTATTAATCGCCTTTTCCATCCGTCAACAAGTGTTACCGCTGAGTGACAGTGTGTTACAGACGCAGCTTTGTTCCGGCGGCCTGGGCGTCCAGGAAGAAGCACCGTGGCTGCGGAGGGGAGAAGGCAGCCTTCGAGAAAGAGACGGGCACTTGAGGGTCCAGGAAGGCCCATGGGGACGGTGCTGGGGAGGAAAGCAGGGTCTGAGGCGAGCTGCAGCCCCCCGTGAGACCGCAGCACAACTGGGCACCCTGTTGTTGGGAGGCACTGTCCAGGCAGAGTCAGCCCGCAGCGACCCTGTGGGCACGAGACACGTCGCCGTCCTCCCGTGGATGCAGCCGCTTTTCAGCCCCGCCCCTCGAGGGCCTTTTTTGCTGCCTCTGAACTCGACGGAGCTTGATGTCCTTCTCCAGGGACTCTGCTCTCTCTTACCCACTTGTCCAAAGGGTGCAAGACAAGTCTGGCCATCCTGGCCTCTCGGGAGCACTCTGGCCTTCCTCCTTCCAACACAGATTGGCTTGTCTCTTGAGCAGCCCAGGGCCTTGTCAATGTTCTTCTCCAGCACCACAGTTCAAGGGCATCGGTTCTCCTAGTGCCCAGCTGGAGCCTGCATGTGAGGCAGGGGAAGGTCCCATGGCTCGGGTCAGGTGTACTCTAGTGCTCAGGAGGAAAGCTCTGCTTTTCACTGGGAAGAGGTCTCGGTGCAGCAAGCTGGTGTGGTGGTGGATGTTATGTTGCCAGTTTTGCATGTGCCAGCAAGATCAGCTAAAGCAGTAGTTCTCAACCTGTGGGCCGTGACCCCCTTGGGGGGGGGCAACGACCCTTTCACAGGGGTCGCCTGATTCATAACTACATGGCGAGAAGCCACCAGTGAAAGGGTTTTAAGCAGGAGAGAAAGGCCAGGATCAGGTCTGCCTTTTGGAAGAAGGACTTTGTCAGGAAGGCAGAGGCTAGATTGGAGGCGGTGCTCCAGGATGGAGAAGTGCTGGGAGGGGCTTTGGAGTGGAGGTGGTATCCGAGCTGAAGCCTGACAGTGAGGAGGTACAGAGGGCCACAGCAGGGTCGTTCCTGGCAGGGGGAAGGGTATGGCAAGCAAGAGCACGGCGCACTTGGAAAGCTGCAGCAGATCTGCACGGCTGGCACACAGGGTACAGAGGGTGGGACTCAGTGCGCAGGTGGGTGATGATCTAGGTCACACTATTAGGCGAGCAAAGAGAAGCCACAGCCCATCCATAGAGCAGGTCTGGAGAGAGTTCAGTCCATCTGTAAGCAAGTCTGGAGAGAGTTCGGGAGCTGGAAGCATAGAGGATAAATTCTCTGGCCATAGATAGGAGTGTTAAAGCCAGAAATTGATAACAGAAATATAACTAGAAAATTCCTTTATGCTTAGAGATTAAAAAAATAAGCTTGTAGTAATCATTGGGCCAAAGAAAATATCATCATGGAAATTGGAAAACATTTTGCAGTGAATGGTAATAAAAAGAACTACATCAAAGCTTGTCGGCTACCCCTACGAGAGCCAAGCTGCAGGGAACAGTACAGCCTGAAGTTCAGAGAGGAAGAGAGGGAAACGGAAGTCAGTGGTCTCAACGTTCATCTCAACAGTGAGAAAGGAAACAGAAGAAGACTGGGATTTGTGAAAAACACAAAGAACAAGTAGACGATATCGAGGGTCAACAAAACCAACTGTTGTGTCTAAAGAGTAATAAAATTGAGAGCCCTTGGCAAGACCGATGGAGGAGTAGGTGGGGAGAGAGTTCAGATGTGCAGGTGCCAGGTGAGCCTGGTCAGGAATGAAAAGGGAGGCAACCCAATGGACGAAAGACAGTGAGAAGAACACTTAAGGAGAGATTACGAACGATTTTCTACCCAAAGCTTTCAAAATCTGTTTCTAAAGACCCCACAACAAATCCTTGGTTTAAAAGAGAGGAATTCTGTACGTTTTCCCTTCAAGACCCGAAACCAGGCAAGGATGTGCCAAAGGCCACCTTTCATGACTGTCGGATGCCTAGCCTTGTGCGTGGAGCAGGAAATGACGGAAGTCTAGACTGAGGAGGTGATGGAGTAGAGAGGAAGTAGGTCTGAGTGTGTGTGCTTTTTGTTTTAGTTAACGCATTGGCTGGCGTTTGGTTGTCTGGTGTTACGAGAACAGAAAGAACAGAGTGCGTGGCTTTAACAAACACACGCATTTGCTCCCGCTTCAGGAGGCTGGAGGCTGCACCTCAGGGTGCCTGCTCCAGGGGAAGGCTCGGGTGGCTGTTAGGGACGGCCCCCTGGTTTCTTTGCTCTTCTGTGGGCTTGACATCGCTTGGAGATTGCCATGTGTCTTGGCATCAGTCTGGGTTTAGGAGGTTCATAGTGCAGGCACCCCAGGTCCCAGCTCTTCATCCCTCTCATTTTCCCTCAAAAACCCAAACCAGACTTAGGCCATGGAGTGCGTGCTGACTCACAGCGACCCTACAGGACAGGGTAGAACTGACCCTGTGGGTTTCTGAGACGGCAACCCTCTTGCTTCTGAGGAGGGGTGGGTGGTTTCGAACTCCTGACCGTGTGGATTACAGCCCAACATGACCACTACACCACAAGGGCTCCTCTTGTCTCCTAGCTTGTTTAATTTATAGCTCACAGAGATTGACTCAAGCTGTGCCCATGCAGAGTGCGCATGGGATTGCGTATTTGATGGTCTCCAGCAGCAGTTGGAAGCTGCCACGACCAGAAGTGAATTCGGAATTAAACGGGAAAGCCTCTGGGAGGTTTCAGAGCTCCAGAACACATTGCCTGACTGCCACTGATCCCGCCTCCTCGCCACCACTGCTGGTTGACAGCACACCGTGGAGAGAGTGGCTGTGGGGAGGGGAGGTCACAGTGAGGCAGAGGACTGTCTATGACGGAACCCCCAGAAGTTGCAGCTGAGGAAAGCAATCTAGCGGCGATTCGTTTCCTCCCATGCGAAGGCTCCAAGGAGACCATTTCCCATCTTGTGTCCTATTTGATCCGCATGCGGCCCTTCACTGCCTCGAGAGCCATGCAGTTGGTCTGTAGGCAGCTGGGCGAGGACGGGCGGCACGCTGCATGGTGAGTGTGGACTCATGCTCCCACTGGGGATTCTTCTCGCGTGTGCTGGCTTCTACTTCCATGCGTAGGTGTGTCTTTGAGGTGAGGAGAGGCTGGCAAGTGGTCTTTTCCCGATGCTGGAGGTGGAGTGTGCACACAGACTGGCCCTGATGCCAAGTTCTGACTCTTGGTGCCTGTCGGAGAGAGCAGAGCCACCGCGCGCCTTTGCAAGCTGGTCATCTTTACAGGACAGACGGCCGTGGCTTGCTTCCGTGGCGTGGCTGGTGGCTCCCCTGTGCCCGCAGGGCTGCTTACACCGATGAGCTCAACCTAAATACGAGACTGAGCCCTTACTCCAGAGGGGCCCTTTGGGGCGGTGGGTGGTGGGAGGGGAATATTTCTCAGCATTCCCCTGACAGTTAAAATCGTTGGTACTATAGCCCATAATCCAGGATAAAGTGTAAGTGCCTGCTTTTACAACTCCTGTGGGTCTTCTCCCCGCATGGTATCACCCACTTGAGGAAGCCCTGCTTTACCCCCTAACCCTAGAATAAATTAACTGTAAGGAAGCATGTCATCCATAGGAAATAAGCCTCCAGTGATTTCCCTCCGTCCATAGTGGGGCGATGGGAATGAACTGGTTCCCAAACAGAGAGTATTGGCGAGATGACAATAGGAGATCAAAATCACTTGACCAGTTACAACCTTGTCGCTCAACCCTCCTCTGACCATGTTGTTCCTGATCTGGTTTTCAACATTTTCTTTTTGTTTGTAATCATTTTATCAGGGGCTCATACAACTCTGATCACAATCCATCCATCCATCCATTGTGTCAAGCACTTTGTACATTAGTTGCCATCATCATCCTCAAAACATTTGCTTTCTACTTTAGTCCTTGGTATCAGCTCCTTGCTTTTCCTCCTCCCTCACTGCTCCCCCCTCCCTCATGAACCCTTGATCATTTATAAACTATTATTATTTCATATTTCACACTGTCCGATGTCTCCCATCACCTATTTTTCTGTTGTCCCTCCCCCGGGAGGGGGTTATATATAGATCCTTGTGATTGGTTCCCCCTTTCCCTCAACCTTCCCTCTCCCCTTCCAGTATCACCACTCTCACCACTGGTCCTGAAGGGATCATCTGTCCTGGATTCCCTGTGTTTCCAGTTCCTATCTGTACCAATGTACATCCTCTGGTCTAGCTGGATTTCTAAGGTAGAATTTGGATTATAACAGTGGTGGGGAGGAAGCATTTAGGAACTAGAGGAAAGTTGTATGTTTCATCGTTGCTACACTGCACCCCGACTGGTTCCTCTCCTCCCGGAGACCCTTCTGTAAGGGGATGTCCAGTTGCCTACAGATGGGCATTGGGTCCCCACTCTGCACTCCCCCTCATTCACAATGATATGATTTTTTTGTTCTGATGATGCCTGATACATGATCCCTTCGGCACCTCGTGGTCACACAGGCTGGTGTGCTTCTTCCATGTGGACTTTGTTGCTTCTGAGCTAGATGGCCGCTTGTTTATCTTTAAGCCTTTAAGACCACAGACACTCTATCTTTTGATAGCTGGGTACCATCAGCTTTCTTCACCACATTTGAATATGTACCCACTTTGTCTTCAGCGATCATGTCTGGAAGGTGAGCATCATGGAATGCCAATTTACTAGAACAAAATAGATTTATTTCCCCATCATCATATATGAATATAGTTACATATGTACATGCCTGTATTTAGACCTCTATAAATGCCCTTTGCCTCCTAGCTCTTTGCTCTCTTTCCTTTTACTTTCCTCTTGTCCCACTATCATGCTCAGCCTTCATTTGGGTTTCAGTAATTCCTCTTGGTCACATTGCCCTTGGACAACCCCTACCAGGCCTCCCACACCCTCCTCACCACTGATTTGGATCACCTGCTGTTCCCTTGGCCCTGGCTTGGTTAACACCACTTTCTCCCCCACCCCATGTCCCCCGGAACTGTAGGTCCATTGTTATCTCCTCTAGATTTGTTTATCCCACCTATCTTATCTAGGTAGACCTGCAGAGATAATAATGTGCACATAAACAAGACAGTGCGAAAGAAAGCAACAACAACAAAAACCAATGACAAAAGAAAAACCTGTAAATAGTTCAAGGTCTTTTGTTGACCTTTAGGAGTGTTTTTCCAGTCAAGTGTGCTGGCTTGAGTCAGGCCATGCCCTGACCCCCAAAGTCTATTTTTGTATTCCCTAGGGACTTTGTTGCTCTGTTTTCCTTGCTGTTCTGTTGCATGCCCTTAGTGTTTTGGTTCGGTGTGGTGGAGTCGGATTGGGCACAGTTCCCACACTGCGCAGAGACCACATTTAATGGAGAAAAGAAACAAGCTATCCTGTAGGTGTGAGAATAGAGATGTCAATTACTTGGACAGTTGTTGACTGTTATTGCTACAAACAAAGCTTCTGATCAAAGATTGCATTGGTTAAAAGGTAGAAGAAATCATGCAACGCAGCAAACCCTACCACACTTTCTGCTGTGTGTCAGATACTTGGCCAGGTGCCTGGGATATTAAAAATGAGTCGGTTCCTGTGTTGCAAGTCAGCTCTGAGCCTGATTTCTGGCCAGAAGGGTCCGCACCGTCCCTTCATGGGAAACAAAGGGGTTCGGTTTTGATCTCTGACTGTTTGTGCAGCTTCATCTTCTCAGGGACCAAGGCAGCAACCGTGGGCTGCTCGGCCTGACTTGGTTCCCTACTCTGACCGTCTTCGTCCAGTTGCCAAGCCTCGTGGAGTTTGTCTGCTCTCATCAGTTGGTTCATTGTTGGTTCCCAACATTTCACCTTCTACTCATTGCTTTGTTCATTCCCTAGTCAATAAACTTGCGTATTTGCATGCGAATATAGATTGTGTTTAAAATGAGTGCTTGAATACACTGCCAAAAATGGCCCGCCTGCCTTAGATGACTTGAGGCAGACCTCTTTTCCATGGACTTTGGCACGGGTCCTTGGAGTCATTGTGTTTTAAAAGGGGAGACTGTTGGGTGATACCTTTTTAGAAACTGCTCTTGAGCCAGCGACCTTGAAATCAAACCACAGCACAGCACCGAGATTGTGAAGTAAGACTCATCTTAGAATAAAAGCTTCACTGAGCCATTATTCAAAGGCAATTTGAGATAGTATTTTGTTTTATTTTCTTCTAAACTTTTTCTTTTCTTCTTAAGGGGGAGAGTATTGACCTTTTCTTTTTGCATATTGAGTATAATTAGTAACATCGGTATATATGTGTACACAACATACCTATATATCACATCGATTTAAGCATTTTAAGTTGTATAACATGCGTCTTAATAAAGGAACCTACTGGCATAGTGGGTTATACACAGGGCTGCTAGTCGCAAGGTCAGCAGTTCGAAACCACTAGTTACTCTACAGGAGAGAGACGAGGCTTTCCACTCCCTTAAGGAGCCACAGTCTCCCCCCCCCCCCCACTATCATGATCCCAATTCTACCTTGCAAGTCTGGCTAGACCAGAGGATGTACACTGGTACAGATAGGAACTGGAAACACAGGGAATCCAGGGCGGAAGATCCCTTCAGGACCAGGGGTGTGAGGGGTGATACTGGGAGGGTAGAGAGTGAGTGGGTTGGAAAGGGGGAACCGATTACAAGGATCTACATGTGACCTCCTCCCTGGGGGACGGATAACAGAAAAGTGAGTGAAGGGAGATGTCGGACAGGGCAAGATATGACAAAATAGTAAGTTATAAATTATCAAGGGCTCATGAGGGAGGGGGAGCAGGGAGGGAGGGGAAAAATGAGGAGCTGATGCCAGGGCCTTAGGTGAAGAGCAAATGTTCCGAAAATGATGAGGGCAATGAATGTACAAATGTGCTTTACACAATTGATGTGTGTATGGATTGTGGTAAGAGTTGTATGAGCCCCTAATAAAGCTATTAAAAATAAAAGAGTTACAGTCTCAGAAACCAACGTGGGCAGTTC
This sequence comes from Tenrec ecaudatus, assembly GCF_050624435.1. NCBI lineage: Eukaryota > Metazoa > Chordata > Mammalia > Afrosoricida > Tenrecidae > Tenrec > Tenrec ecaudatus. Next base: position 68,644,457 of record NC_134530.1, read on the forward strand.
TACTCTTTCCTATAGGGTTGCTGTGAGTCAGAATTGACGTGATGGCAGCGAGTTGATATGTCTTCACAATCTGTAAATATGAGACCTTATATAATTAGGCATGCATGCTAAACAAGAATACATGCTCACTTAAGTAATTTCAATCAACAAGTGAATTCATGCTCATTTAAACAAGTAAAGTAAAAGATAAAAATTGTCCGTCAGGCAACCCCATTCTAAAAGGTCACAGTTCACCAATGTGTGTTTTGTGTGTCTTCTACACACACACACACACACACACACACACACACAAGACACACATCAGTGTTTCACACAAGCGTACCACCACTTGTCTGTCCTAGTGTGGTGGCTTGTGTGTTGCCGTGAGGCTGGAAGCTGTGTCACTGGTGTTTCAGACGCCAGCAGGGTCACCCAGTGTGAACAGGTTTCAGCAGAGCTTTCAGACTGAGACAGAGCTGGAAGATGGGCCTCCCATGTGTGAGGGCACTGGGATTGTGGCTGGGAGGAGCTGACTCCATGGAGAGGAGTCGACCGTGGTGACATGAGTGGGGCGCAACTGTGGGAGTGGAGCTTTAGGGATCTTGATTTGCTGGTGGGGCACGACTCAAGGTGAGGAGAAATGGTTGCAACATCTGCGAATGATCAGACGTGGAAGGTGGGAAGTATGAATGTAGGAGAATTGGAAATCATCCAAATGAACTGGCATTAATAAAGATCAATAGCCTAGGCATTAGTGAGCTGAAATGGACTGTTACTGGCAGTTTTGAATCCGGAAGTCCAAAAGGACCCCGCCAAATGCAGCGTAAAGCACAGTGCTGTCGGTGACAGGCTTGTGTCTATCCGCCTTCAAGGGAATCTGGTCAACACAGCTATTGGTCAGCCTTGGGCGGGAACCACCAAAGCTGACGATGAAGAATTCTATCCACAACTTGGGTTACAAATGGATCAGAAGTGCAATCAAGATGTACTGACAGTGATTGGTGATTGGAATGGAAGTTGGAAGCAACAAGGAAGGCACAGTAGTTGGAAAACACGGTCTTAGTGATAGAAATGAAGCTGGAGATCGCATGACAGCATTTTGCACAGCTGATGGCTTGTTCATAGCAAATACCCTTCTTCAACAACATAAACAGTGACTAGGCACACAGACCACCCCAGCTGGAACACACAGAAATCAAATTGACTACAACTGTGGGATGACACAATGGAGGAGCTCAATAGCAGCAGCTACAACCAGACCAGGAGCTGATAAAGCTGAAGAAAATTAAAACAAATCCACCAGAGTCAAAATACGACCTTGAATCTATTCCACCTGAATTTTGAGAACACATGAAGAACAGATTTCATGTACTGAACACTAATGACCGAAGACCTGATCAGCTGTGGGAGGACATCAAGACCATCAGTCATGAAGAAAGCAAAAGATCATTTAAAAAGTGTGTTAGTCTGGGTAGACTAGAGAATCAAATCCATGGACACACATATCACATATGTGTATAAGAAAGAGATTTATATACAAGAGGAATTGAACATTGAGAAAACATCATTGAACATTGAGAAAACATCCCAACCCAACCCAATCAAAGGCCAGAAATCTGATATTAGTCCATGTGTCCGATACCAATCTTCTATAAAGTTCTTTTTAGACTCACGGAACACATGCAATGAAGCCAAATGCAAGACGACCACAAGCCAGTGGGTAGAAAGTCTTTGGATCCAGAGTCATTGTAAGTATCTCATCGCTGGCAGGGGTCTCTCTGTAGCTTCTCCGGCTTCCGAGGTCTGGTTGCATCCATGTGGCTTGTCTTCTGCAATGTCTCCCAGGAAGTCAGAGAGAGAGAGAGAGAGGGAGAAGGAGAAGGAGAAAGGAGGAGGACCAGCAAGAAGAGGAGGAGGAGGAGGTCCCAGAATGCTGTCTCCAGATTGACAGCCTAGACTCCACCCCTACACTCTTAATCCTTAAATTGACACCAGATTAGGTGACTACCACACAAAGATAGGAAAGAAAGAAAAGATCAAAATGGATGTCAGAAGAGACGCTGAAGCTTGCTCTTAATCTTAGAGGAGCTAAAACAAGTTGAGGAAATGAAGCCAAAGAACTGAGTAGAAATTTTCCAAGGGCAGCTCTAGAAGACAAAGCCAGCATTATAATGAGATGGTCAAAATAGAAAAAGGAGTGTTCGAGGCTCTAGAGTTAGAAAACCAAAGGGAAGAACATGCTCAGCACACCTGAAACTGCAAGCACTCAAGGAAACATTCAACTTTCCAGTTTCAATACTGAAAGGTTCTGTGGGCAAAATGTTGACTAATGCAGGAGCCAACAAGAGAAGATGGAAAGAATACAGAGTCACTGGACCGAAAAGACCTATAGGATTTCCCACCATGTCAGGACATAACATATCACGTGTGCCGAAGGTGCAAGGGCATTGCGCGGAAAGCATCAGCCAAAAACAAGGCTCCAGGAATGGGTGGAATAGCCACTGAAGTGTTTCAACAAGCTGATGGAGCACTGGAAGCACTCACTTCTCGAGGCCAGGACATTTGGGAGACAGCCGGCTGACTGGAAGAGATCCATATTGTACCCATTCCAAAGAAAGTACCCAACAGAATGCGCAAACTACAGAACACTCTCATTGACATCGCATGCGAGGGACACTGTGCTGAAGCCCATCCAACAATTACAGCCACACACTGACAGGGAGCTGCCAGAGGTTTGGGCAGCATTCAGAAGCGGATGTGAAACAATGGGTAGCATTGTTGATGCCAGATGGATCCTGGCTCAAAGCAGAGAATGCCAGAACGATGTGCTTGTGTTTTATTGATTATGCCAAGGCATTTGGCCGTGTGGACACAATAGACCATGGCCAACCATGAGAAGAATGGGAATTCCAGAACACTTCATTGTGCTCATGAGGAGCTTGCACGTGGATCAGGAGGCAGCTGTGCATTCAGAACATGCCGCATGTTCAAAGTCAGGACCGCTGCATGGTTTGAAATCTGGAAAGGTGTTCCTCAGGGTTGTGTCTTCTCGCCATCCTTGTTCATTACCTATCCTGAGCAAGTCAGAAGACAAGCTGGCTTATATAAAGAATTTGGCATCAAGACTGGAGGAAGACTTATTAATAACCTATAATCTACAGATGACACAAGTTTGCTTGCTGAAAGTGAGCAGGACTTGAAGCACTTGCTCACGAAGAGCAAGGATTGCAATCTCTGATATGGATTATGACTCGTTGTCAAAAACACCAGAATCCTCACCTCTGGATAAAGAGGCCACATTCATGATGGATGGAGAAAAGATCGCAGCTGTCAAAGATTTTGTCTTGCTTGGATCCACAATCAGTGCTCATGGGCGCAGGAGGTAAGCAGTCAGAAGAGGAGATGCATTAGGTAAATCTGCTGTACAAGATTTCTCTAGAGTCTGAAAAGCAAGGATGTCACTGTGGACTACGGTGCACCTGATCCTGCATTGTCTCCTGTGCATGTGACAGTTGGAGACGAAGTAAGGAAGGCTGAAGAGGAGTGGACACATTGGAATTGTGGTGCTGGAAAAGAATATTGAAACTACCATGGACTGCCCAAAAGGACAAGGCGGCCTGTGTTGGGAGCACCAAGGCCTGAGCGCTCCTTAGAGGCAAGGACAGCGCGACATCGTCTTACATGCTTTGGGCAGATTGTCAGGAGAAACCAGTCCCTGGAGAAGGACACGATGCAGGATGAAGGGGATGGGCGGAGAAAAAGAGGAAGGCCCTCAATGAGATGGAGTGACCCCACGGCCGCAGCAACAGGCTCACGCATCGGAACTATTGCCGGCAGGGTACGGACTGTGCCGTGTTTCCTTCTGTGTGCCTGTAGCGTCACTGTGGGTTGGAACTGGCTTCATGGCACCTGACAAGAACATGCTTGTGTATGTGCACCGTGCTGTTTGTGTAGTTGGGAGGGAAAACATATTTCTTAAGACAAACACACACCTCTCTTTGTTTTCCAGTTGTGTGCTTTCAAATGTTGGAGCATCATTTCTTTCTCCTCCAGGATCATGGAGGCTAATAGAAAAATAAGAAAGAAGGAATCTGAGAAGTCGGCTGATTCGAAACTGAACATATCCAGTAGATCCTGCCCTCTTGTATTCCCACATATGTATGTTGTCTTTCTGCCTTAACAAAACCAAACAAAACCTTCTTGTTGTAAATTGGATGAAGAAAGGTAGGTTTTCATACAATTCATACGCATTGTTTTATCTCACTGATTGCAGTTCCCACAATGAAACCTCACTTATCTCACTTCCTCCCTGCGCTTCCCGTGTCTGTACCTCTTCTTTTCCTAACCCTTGTGCAGCTTGTCCCTGGGCAAGCGTTGCCTTTTTTTATCTGAAATGATTGATATGCTCAAGTGTGCATATATCTAGCGTTTTTGTCCCCCCTTTCCAAAACCGAAACCTCACTAGCGTTATTGTTCCCCCTTTCCCATTGCTGTTGAGTTGACTTCTGACCCACAATGACCCTCTGTAGGGATTCTGAGACGAAGTCTTTACAGGACCAGACAGCCTCATCTCTCTCCCGCCGAGTGGCTGATGGGTTTGAACCACTGACCTTGCGGTTAGCAACTCACTGCCTAACTCGCAGTGTCACCGAGGCTTCTTGTTCACGTATAGACCTGCTTGCACGGGGGGTGAGCTCATTTCCAGACCAAAAGAGTGACTGAGGTCCACAGACTGGAGGGTTCCACCGGTCTCCTCTGGCCAGTAAGCATGGTCTTTTTTAGGATGTTGAGTTTAGTTCCATATCCCTCTCCCAGCTGTCAGCTAGTACCTTCTAATGTGACTCTTTACCCATCTGTTGGAAGTGGGTGCTTTTCCCAGTGATGTGCTTTTTGCCTGGCATCCACGGCTCCATGACAGGCTTGATCTTTCATGTACTAGTGCTCAAAAGCCGCTTCGCTACATTCTCGGTGCCTTTTGCTGTGTGAGTCTGGGCAGACTAGAGAAGCAAATCCATGGACACACATATGTGTATAAGAAAGAGATCTGGAGGGGGAAAAAAGAAAGAGGATCTGATGCCAGGGGCTTAAGTGGAGAGCAAATGCTACGAGAATGATGAGGGCAATGAATGCACAAATGGTGCTTGACACAATGGATGTATGTATGGATTGTGATAAGAGTTGTATGAGCCCCAATAAAACTTAAAAAAAAAGAAATAAAGAGATCTATATACAAGAGTAATTGAACATTGAGAAAATGTTCCAGCCCAGTCCAGATCAAGTCCATAAATCTGGTATTAGCACATATGCTCAATACCAATCTATAAAGTCCTCTTCAGACTCACGAAACACATGCAGTGATGCCGAATGTAGATCACAGGCCAGTGGGTAAGAAAGTCTTTGGGTCCAGTAGCATTGGAAACATCTCAGCGCTGGCAGGGGACCTGCATGGCTTCTCCAGCACCCAGGGCTGCATCAGGGTGGGTCCATGTGTCATGTCAGCTACTATGTCTCCCAGGGAGTGGCAGAGAGAGAGAGGTGTCTTACCCCTCCAAGGAGGAAGTACCGCATTTCCCAGAATTCTCAGGAGAAGGCCAGGCCCACACAGACTTCATTGACTATGATCTGATGGATAAGCTAGACTCCACCCCTACACTCTTAATCCTCAAATTGACAATTATATATCTACCACACTATCCCATGTGACTTTTAAAAATAGCTTGTGTTTTTACCTTTTTTTTTTACTAAATATTTTTTTGGGGGTGCTCATACATCTCTTAGCACAATCCATCCATCCATCCATCCATCCATTGTGTCAAGCACATTGGTACATCCATTGCCCTCATCATTCTCAAAACATTTGCTCTCCACTTAAGCACCTATCATCAGCTCCTCATTTTCCCCCTCCCTCCCCATGACCCCCTCCCTCATGAACTCTTGATAATTTATAAATTATTATTTTGTCATATCTTACAGTGTCTGACGTCTCCCTTCACCCACTTTTCTGTTGTCTGCCCCCAGGGAGGAAGTCACATGTAGAACCTTGTAATCGGTTCCCCCTTTCCAACCCACCTTCGTATTTTCACCTTTTATAGTTCAGTAAGCTGAGTCATATTGGAAATAACTTTTCATTTTTGGGATGACACTGCCTTTATTTTTAAACCTTTTTCAAATAACTGAACCGGTGGGTTTTTAAATTGTACTCTAAATGCTCTGATAAGGGCTCACATGGAAGTGAGGAAGAAGCAGTGAAGGGTTATGAGTGACTAAACTATAGGTGGGCTGTTACCTTGGTCCACATGTAACCGAACTCTAGCAGATGTGTTTTTAGTGCCTACCTGACAGCCAGGAGCTCTGGTGGAGCAGCACTTAAAGCACTCAGACGCTAGCCAGAAGGTTGATGGTTCAAATGCACCAGCTACTCCTGGGGAGAAAGACGAGGCAGTCTGCTTCCATAAAAATTACAGCCTTGAACAAACGGAAAAGGCTACAGCCTTGGAAACCCCAGTGGGGCAGGTACACCTTGACTCACAGGATGGCTGGACGTCAGAATCTATTCCACGGCATTGAATTTGATTACTTTGGTTTCATGGTGTCTTATCTGTGATTCCCCCCATCCCCTCCCTTTGAAAGAAGGAGCGATCCTGGCTTCAGCCTTCTTTGACATCTGCTGGTGTTATTCTGCTGAAATGACCACACGCTCTGGTCCCAGGGCTCCATTCTGACTCATCGTGTTACTGTTGTGAGCAGCTGCCAGGTGGACCCCTCCTCTCGGTGCCTGCCCGTGTTGCAGAGGTGAGGTGCTCCGGTGGTCTTCTTGGCTGTGCTCTTTATGGAAGGAGTTTGCCAAAATCACCCACCTTCTAGTTAGCAGCCGAGTGCAAACCAATACGCCACCCCAGGTTCCCTTGATCTTAAGCCTTACCTGTGTGTTTCCCCTCAGCATTTTACTGTGAAGAAAAGTCAAGCCTGTGAAAGAGTTAGAAGAACAGTAGAAGCACCAGTAGGCTTGCAACTAGATTCCCCGGTTAGCATCCTGCCACATCTGCAGTCTCTTCTACGTAGAAATATGCAATTTCCCCCCTGTACTATTAAGAGAACAACTTTGGACATTCCCCCCTATAAATCTCCCAGCTTACATCTCCTAAAAACAGGGGTGGTTTCCCACCTAACCCCTGTATCATTAGCGCATTAAGAATGTTGACTGACAACTAGGCACAGTATAGCACGGATGAAACACACAACATTGTCCTGGTTCTTTGAAGCTTCCTCACCCCCTACTACCATGACCCCAGTCCTGTCTTTCAGTTCTAGCTAGACCTTTGGAGCATGTATGCCGGTACAGATAAGAGCTCACGACATAAGAAATCCAGGTCAGATAAAGCGATACCAGGAGGGTAGGGGGGAGGGGAGGGGAACAGAGGAGGAAGGGGGAACCGATTGTAATGATTGAGGCATAACACCCCCATCCACCCAAGGGGGACAAACAACAGAAATGTGGGTGAAGGGAAACAGCAGTCACTGTAAGATATGAAAATAATAATGATAATTTATAATTTATCAAGGGGTTATTGGGCGGGGGGAGCTGATACCAGGGCTCAACTCAATAGAAAGTAAATGTTTAGAAAATGATGATGGCAACTTATGTACAAATACGCGTGATACAATTGATATACGGATTGTCATAAGATCTGTAAGAGCCCCCAATAAAATGCTATCTTTTTTTAAAAAAATGACTTACTAGCTTTTCTATTTATCAATTAATAATTAGACACCAAGAAAGGGAAAAATATTCTGGGGGTCAACACTTAATTAAATGATCCAATGTAGCATCACCAATAATAAGACAGTCTGACAGTATAAGCCTTCATATATTATAGGAAAAGAAATCATTGTGCCCTCGATCATTAATCAACAATGATTAACCTGACTCTCATCATAAGAGCATATTCAAGCAATTCCAATATACAGGACATTTTACAAGCCAGCGGCCTGGAGTACAAAAAAAGGAAAAAAAGATAATATGAAAAAACAAAAATGGGTGTTGGGCTTTGCGTGTTGCCGTGATGTTGGAAGCTCTCCAACCAGGTGCCAGCAGGGTCACTCATGGAGGCCAGCGTCCAGCACAGTGTCCATGATAAGGAGAAGGGCTTGGTGGTTTCTGTCTTTGAGAATTAGCCCATGGACGTGTCATGAGCAGCAGCAGCAGCCCCTCAGGTGGTAGGCTCTCCAAATACGACCTAATGATGTGGATGGGGTTTGGAATGTTTATCTGGTCATGTGACATGACTCAAAATGAGAAGAACAGCTGCAAACATCCGTTGAGAATCATCACATGGAATATGCAGTGTATGAATAAGGAACTTTGAAGTCGTCAAAAGTACTTGAAAGCAGTGGCGTTAACAAACCCAGGGACAAGGGAACAACAAGTGATCCAAATAGGTGGTGAGGAGGGTGTGGGAGGTCTGGTAGGGCATGACCAAGGGTAATGTAACCAAGAGGAATTACTGAATCTCAAATGAAGGCTGAGCATGATAGTGGGACAAGAGGAAAGTCAAAGGAAATACAGGAAAGAGCTAGGAGGTAAAGGGCATTTATAGAGATCTAAATAAAGGCAGGTACATATGTAAATATATTTATATGTGAGGATGGGGAAATAGATCTATATGCACATATTTATAGGTTTGGTAGTAAGGTAGCAGATGCACTTGGGGCCTCTACTCAAGTACTCCCTTGATACAAGAATACTTTCTTTTATTAAATTGGCATTCCATTATGCATACCTTACCAACACAATCGTTGAAGACAAGGCGAGTAAATAAGCAAATGTGGTGAAGAAAGCTGATGGTGCCCGGCTATCAAAAGATATAGCATCTAGGGTCTTAAAGGCTTGAAGCTAAACAAGCGGCCATCTAGCTCAGAAGCAACAAAGCCCACATGGAAGAAGTACACCAGCCTGTACAAAAAATCATATTGTGAATGAGGGGGAGTGTGGAGTGGAGACCCAAAGCCCATCTGTAGGCAACTGGACATCCCCTTACAGAAGGGTCTCCGGGAGGAGATGAGCTAGTCAGGGTGCGATGTAACAACGATGAAACATACAACTTTTCTGTAGTTCCTAAATCCTTCCTACCCCCACCCCCTACTATCATGATCCCAATTCTACCTTATAATTCTGGCCAGACCAGAGGATGTACACTGGTACAGATAGGAACTGGAGACACGGGGAATCCAGGACAGATGATCCCTTCAGGACCAGTGGTGAGAGTGGTGATACTGGGAGGGTAGAGGGAGGGTGAGGTGGAAAGGGGAAACCAATTACAAGGATTTACATATAACCTCCTCCCTGGGGGACAGACAACAGAAAAGTGAGTGAAGGGAGACGTCCGACAGTGTAAGATATGATAAAATAATAATTTATAAATTATCAAGAGTTCATGAGGGAAGGGGGAGCGGGGAGGGAGGGGGAAAATGAGGAGCTGATGCCAGGGGCTTAGTTGGAGAGCAAATATTTTGAGAATGATGAGGGCAATGAATGTACAAATGTGCTTTACACCATTGATGTATGCATGGATTGTGATCAGAGTTGTATGAACCCTAATAAAATGATTAAAAACCAATAAAGAAAAAAATGACAATAATTCTCACAATCAACATTGATTCAGCACAAAAAATGTGGAATAAATAAATCAGGAGCCCCATACTGATGAAATGACAGCAATAAATCATTTTTGTTATTAAAAAAAAGTACTTGAATACCCAACCATCAATGCTCTAGCCGTTCGTGCGATGAAATGAACTTGCTATTGGCCGTTTTGACTTGTCCGTCATTTGGTTTACCACCCCTAGAGCGACACAGTCCAGGGGAATGGTGTTGCGTTCATCGTCATAAAGAATATTTCACGTCTCTTCTGACGTACAATGCTCTCAGTGACAGGATGATTCATACACCAACAAGGAAGACCAGTTAATATGACTACTAACTCAAATCTAGGCATCAACTACCAATGCTGACGATTAAGAAACTGAAGATAATTTTCTGCAGTTTGAAATTGATCAAATGTGCAATCAAGATCCATTGATAAGTATGGTGACTGGAATGCAAAAGTTGGAAACATGGCAATAGAAACTAAGTTGAAGGGCACATGACAGAAATTTGCAAGACTTCACCACGTATTCATTGGAAATAGAATCTTCAACATTGTAGACAAGCAACCAGGTCTGTTGGCAGATAGAACCCTTAAGAATCCAGCCGACTGCGCCTGTGAGAAGATCAGTGTCATCATTCGGAACAAAGCCAGGGCCGACTATAGAAAAGACAGTCCGTTGCTCACATACATGCAAGTTCCAATCGTTTGAAAAAGTAGCAAAAGTCCACAAGAGCTGAAACACAACCGTGAGCCTGTCCCCCCTAATTTTAGAAAGCAATTTAAGAACAGCTCTAAGGCTAGAGCACTGTGACTGGAGACCAGCTGCGTTACAGGATGATGTCAGACATCGGACACGAAGCAAGCAAAAGCTCATCAGAAAGACCAAACGGGTATCGGAGGAGGCTCTGCAGCGTGCTCATGAGTGCTGAGTAGCCAAACAGAATGGACGGAGTGGCGACGTTGGAAAGCTGAGCGGATTTCAAAGCTGAGCGGTTGAGCAGAGACAGGAAGGGTTCTAGACGGAAGCGTGCCGAGACGTGGGGTTAGGAAATCAGACGGGAAGAGCATGCGCAGCCGTTGTCCGCCTCAGAGAGCCAGCGGAAGACAAGCCGGCACTGTGGATGGCATCTGCAAGGGCGAGAAAGGGTGGAAGGAATATACAGGGTCGCTGTTCCGAAAGGAACTGCTCGGCGTGGATTCAAGGCAGGAGGTGGCGTGTGCCCGAGCTGACGGTGCTGTAGGGAGCAGTCCGAGCTGCACGGAAGGCGTTCGCCACACGCCCGGCTCCAGGAGTTGACCGGGGACCGCGTGGGCCGCTTGCACAGCTAGATGCGGTGATGGAAGCGCTCTCTCTCTCGCTCTCCTATGCCAAAGTCTCCTGCCAGAGAGCCACCTGGCCAGCTCCCTGGAAGAGATCCAGACCTGTGCCCCTCAGGGAAAGGGGTCCCACAGAATGTAGAAACGAGAGGGCACTGATGTGCAGATCACTTTCAAGGACGCGTTGGCAGGAAGATCACGCCACAGGGAACGGCCAGAACTTAGTTAGATTCAGAGGAGGTTGTGGAACAGAGAGCGTCGTTGCTGGGGTCATAAAAGTCTTTACTGAAAGCAGAGAATACCAGAGAGATTTGCCCATGTTTTATTGACTGTACAGAGGCATTCAATTGCATGGATCATAGCAAATTGTGTTCCCTTTGAGAGGACTCAAAGAGTATAGTTATGGGGAAATTCCAAATCAAAGATTAGGCAACGTTCCCATCCAGCCCTAAATTACAACTATAAGTTATAAAGAAACGAGGTTTTGGAGGTGCAGACAAAGGTCTGTCCTCAGAAGCCCCTAACCTAAGACTGCCACATGGGTGACACTTCCTTAGAGGGAAGGGGTCTGTCCGCCACGTTTTCTTTCTTTTTTGTAAAAGCTTCATTGAAGTATCATTCACATATCATAGGATTCACCCACTTAACAGTGGACGGACAGCAGGTTTGTGTGTTTTGTTTTAGCGTATTCACCAGAGTTACATTCACAATAGATTTTAGAATGTTCAACTCCCTAGTTCCTCCTAACTAGCCCTAACCGTAGGCAACTGCTGTTGGAGACCCACCCTCCCTGGGGAGCCCTGCTCTGCAGAGGCTCCTTCCACCAGGCTGTAGCTTTATTACACAGCATGGCCGGGATGGCTCCTAACAAACTACTAACCTACTTTCTGGCCCTCGAGATTTTCCCATTCTGGACTTTTCAGATAAATGGAGTCACGTGGTGTTTTGTGATTGACTTCTTTCACTTAACATGTTGTTTGCAAGGTTCATCCATGTTGTCGTGTTTTTCAGTACTGCATTCTTTTTACCGCCAAATAATAGCATCCTGAAGATAGACCATACTTCATGTATCCACTTATCAGTTGTAGACTCTTTCTGCTGCTTAGCTCTTATGACAAATCCTGCTCACGTTCCTGTGTAGACATAGATTTTCGTTTCTCTTGCGTGTGTACCATGCCATGCGTGGTGCCTCTTGGAGCCCTGGTGGCCTCGTGGGTTATGGACGGAGCTGCTAATGAAAGGTCAGCAGCTGCTTCTTGGGAGAAAGATGAGGCTGTCTGTCCCTGTCTAGATTTAAAGTCCCTGAAACCTGAAAGGGGCATTTCTATTCTGTCTTAACGACTTACTATGGGTCGGAATCAGCCAATGGCAGTGGGTGTATGATAACTCTATGGTTAATCTCTTGAGAAAGTGCTAAGCACTTTCTAAAGCAATTGTTCCATTTCTCATTGCTCTCGGCAGTCTGTGAGGCCCCCAGTTTCCCCCCATGCCTTTCACTCTTAATGTTTCATATGATTGATAGCAGTGATAATCAGTGATTACTTTGGATGTCTTCATGGCGACTTTAAGAAGTGGGTGTCTTCCCTACTCTAATATAAGTAAAGTAATGGACACAGTTCTCATGGTAAAATATAAAAAACCTTGTTGAACATCTTTCATTTTTGTTTCTTCGCTGGGTCTTAATGTACTACATTATCTCTTGAGAATGGAATGGTGCGATGTTCTTTTAATGACTGCCTATCAAGTACATCTTTTTCCCAGATGAAGGAAGGAACGCCATGTGGAAAATGACTTCAGAGTCTCATCCTGGCCCAGGCTCTTTGGCACATGTCTGCAGTGCGGGCCCGGCTCTCACAATTTGTATTTATTTATCTGTTTATTATTATTATTTGGAGATTTTTAAAAAGTAAACCCCCAAAAAAACAAAACAAAACAAAAGTAAACCCCAGACATCATGTCATTTTGTCCAGAAATGCTTTAGTCTGCACCTCGAACAGATAAGAGCCTTTATTTTTTTATATAACTATTTACATCATGATCTCACATGAACAGTAATTCTTTCATCTTTTCTAATGCCCAGTCTATGTTTGCATTCCCCCTCTAGCTCAAACATGCCTTTCACCCTCAGTTTGAGTGAGTCTGGAGTCAAGCGAGGAAGGTGTGCTCGTTTGGTTGGTTGTCTGCTCTCCTTTCATTTCATCCCCCCCCCACCCCTCCCCTGGCAACGTGTTCTTTTCTGAACAGTGTCGAACTCTGCTTTCGGCTAGTTTCAAGGTTTGTGGGGAAGAGGTGGCCGACGTGTACTACCCCTTTTCCAGATGGGAAAACTAAGGCTCGGTAGGATTAAGTTCGGGGCCCCGGTAGGCAGTGGTCTGTGGTCCGTGGGCGGGCGGGAAGACGCGGCAGCCGCTGCTTCCAAGATTCAGACCAGAATTCCCACCCACTGTCCTGGAGGCGATCCTGTGGTTTCCTGGGTTGTGGAGGTGAGTCTTGGCTACCTTCGGGGGCAATGCTACTGTGTCGTTGGACTCGTTCTGAGTTAGAGTCAAGGTGACGGCCGCCACAGAGTTGGGTTTTGGTTAAGATCAACTACACCAGGCCAGGCTGGGCTTGACTCATTGCGCCCGGAGTTTGGTTGCTGTGAGTCTTGGCAGATAACAGCAACAAGGTTAAGGAACGTAAAAAAAATGACCCAAAACCGAAAAACAGATGAATTAACTTATCCAAAGCTGCCCATTTGAAAATGGCAGAGCCTGGATGTGGACCTTGGCCTCTTGGCTCGCAGCTCACGCTCGCTCTCCTCTGGAATGCCGTCCGTCCGAAGCTTTCCTGTCGTTCCCTGTACGGCCCTGCCCGTGACCACATCTTCTGGACTGCTGGCTTTTTACCTCCCCTGTATCTCAACTTCATGGACCCGCTGATTGCCTTTCCACCCGTGCTTACTCAGGAGAGGCCCTTTCAGCAGTGCCTCTCTCGTCCAGAAAATGCCCCCCAAGGTACAGCTGTTCGGGACTCTGCCCATGCTCCCTGGGATCCCGCCCGTGGACTGCCCGCTTTGGGGAGGAAACAGGCTAACCGCACGGATGGACCCGTTTCGGCCAACTCTCGTCTCTGCTTGGCCATACTGCCTTTTGCTTTACATTCATCAATGTCCTTTCCTATTTCCAGGGCGCCGGAAACCCAACTTTCCCACGCTCCTGCCTTCTGTCTCCCTCTGCTTCATTCACCACACGCCCAGTTCCATTTTTAGTCTAGCTGCTGCTGTTGTACCCACAGGTGTTTCTGAGCCGTGCCATCCTCCCTCCCCCCCCTCCTTTGAGGGCAATGACTTAGTAGAATTCTAGCTACTCCCAGACTTCCTGGTCTGCCTGTGGGCCCTGATGCCCCAGGGGGTGTCCTGCCCCTGAGCCCCAGCCAAATGCCTTTTGTCTCCTGGCATGACATAGCAGTTTCCTCCTCAATTTTCACGGTGACTCACCTTTTAAAAATAGGCTTTGAAAGTAAACGGCTGTCTGGACTGGCTCCCTTTCAGTCACGCGCATTTGGACCTTCTGAAAGAAGCGGTCCTGATGGATTCCTGAGGGATGATTTTCCCTCCCTGACCCCACGCCTCGCTCGATTGCATACCAAGCTGACTGCCCTTAGCTGTCCCCACCCAACTGCAGGGCCTCTCCTAGAGCACCTCATCCCGGCCCAAATCCCACCTCCACACTCTTCCCCAGTTCCCCCAGCCACGCCCCCCGCACCCCGCGACTTTATCTCGCATCTGCACGTGTACAGCAGCTCCTCTAGAGGCCTCTAATACAGCTATTTTTATCTCTGCGTTTTCCCTCGATGGTTTCTAAACTCTTTGATGTCAGAAACCGTGTCTGAACTTTTGTACGGTCTCTTGAGTGCAGTAAGAACTCTATATTTGGTAAATTAAATTAACATCGTAAATCTGAGACGCTTCTTGAAATAAAGTCCACTACACCGTCCACCCTCAGCAACTCATTCAGAGCTGAGTCCTTGCCATCTGAGTAGCGTACAGAAATTGTTCCCCCACACTCAGAGGGGAGCCAGCCGTGTGGCACAGTGGTTCTGTGTTGGGCTGTTAACAGCAAGGTCAGCAGTTCAAAACCACCAGCCTCTCTGCTGGAGAAAGCCGAGACTTTCCACTCCCATGAAGGAGTACAGGCTGGGAACCCGGTCCTGTAGGGTAGCTGTGGGTCGGCATCCCCTGAGGGCTGTGAGCGCGTGTCACACAGACGCCCTCCCAGTGAATAACCCAGTGGCGTTTCTTCGGTCACTAGTTCCCTCTACCTCTTGTCACATTCTGATCCTTGTGATCCATTCTCACCTTCTTCAGCACCCTCTACCCTCACCCTGCCACTTCTTTCACCTGCTTTTCTTGCATTGATCTTTCTTCCATGTCTCCATAAATTAATGGCGACATTTTATTCTCCGTCTTCAGGCTTCTTCTCTCTTTCGCTGCTGTTGGGCGCCATCGAGGTGGCTTCGCCCCATAGCGCCCTTGTGTCCAACAGACAAAGCACTGCTACCCGCGCAACTGGTCCTACGCCTGGGCCCCTGATGCCACCCTGTGCCCACCCAGCTCCTGGAGGGCCTTCCCCTTTGTCCCTGCCCTTCCACTTTGCCAAACATGAGGTCTCTCTCTAAGGACCTGTCTCTCCTGACAGCGTCCACGGTGTGTAAGACGAAGCCTTGCCGTCTTTGTCTCTAAGGAGCCCTCTGGCCTGACTGCGTCCAACACAGATTGGTTTGTCCTTTTAGCAGTCCCTGGTACCTTGAATATTCTTCTCCAGCCCCACAATTCAAATGCATCGGTTCTTCTACAGTCTCCTTTATTCAGTGTTCAACTTTACGTGCATGTGATGCGATGGCGACCAGCATGGCTTGGGTGAGGCTTGCTTCACTTTTCAAAGTAACACCCTTGCTCTCAGTCCTCTAACAAGGCCTGGTGCCGCAGATTCACCTAGTGCACCGCGTCTTTGGCTCGCTCGACTGCTGCTTCGATGACATTGACTCTCACGATGTGATGACCTGCTGGTCCAGCTGTGAGGAGTTGGGTCTTCGTTACATGGAGTTGTCATCCATACTGATTTCCCCCTTTGCTTTTCCTTCATATAGTTTCAGAAATTTCATTTACTCGGGTTTTGTTTGCTTGTGACTCAGATGGGTGGAGAGCAAATTAAGGGACTAGAGATTAGATCCCTCCAGGGTCTAAGCGGTGGAGAAATTGCCATAAGAAAGTGGTGTTCATGTGACCATTACAGTGTCAGTTCTGTTGATGGGCCAGTAAGCCAGCAGCTGAAGGCTTCACCCACAAAGGGGGGCAGAGCTGTCATCCAAGGCCCAAGTCGAGGCCTCTTGCTTCTGGGAGTCACACCCTGTGGGGCAAGTGTGCGTCCCACCTAGATCCAGCCTGGTTTCAGGTGGACCTCTTATGCCCAGTTACCAACAACGATGTGCCTTGTATGAAAGCTGAAGACTGGAGCCTCTTCTCCACTTACTCCACGTCCACATGCTCCAGCGCTTCCTGAGAAAGCACACCTACCACCTATTTGAGGACGCAGCTGCCCCTGACCCACGGAGGTACTTCCAGTTGCCTGCTATGCATGTGCAAGTCAGACAGTGCACAGGAAGATGACAGCAGAAGGTGTGCATGCAAATTACGGTGCTCATGAAGAACTGTGGACCGACAGACATATATATGTCAAGACAATCCTGCGGAGACCACCCGTGGTCCGTCTGCCTACCTGTTGAAGGCCTATTTCTGCCAGTTCTGTGGAAATACACCCATTTAGAAAAATCCTAAAAACACTTAAAAATCAAGCAAGCGGAGGCCTGGAAGTTGGCTAGGCCCACATGAGACAGTAAAAGGAGAGTCTGAGCTGCAGGTCAACAAGACTCGTGGGAGCTGAGGCAATGGCAACCCCCTAGGCCTCTGGGAACAAGAGGCTCAGTGGTGTAGCTAGCTGTCTGCCACAGAGTGTAGAAGTGGGAGAACATTCTGGATCTAAGGCACCTCTCCAAGGTGTCTGGCTGCCCTTAACAGCCACGTTGTGAGTCTCCTGTGAACGTGATCTCGGGGCCCCCGTCAAGGTGGGCTCCTAGCCTCCCAATAGTGGCTCCTATTTCTTCGTTGGTGTCTCCTACCACCTGCCTCAGCATCTCTTTACATCCCATTCCAGATCTCCAAAATGTAGATCCTGCCTGCCTTCTCAAGGCATGCAGATTGTGTTCCTCTGGGTCAGAGGCCCGCCCGTGGTCCAGTTAGCACTGGCAGAGGAGAGGCGGCGACATGTGATGGAGACCCCATCCCACCCGAGCAAGAGCCCACATGTATTTGTCTGAGCCCCACCTTTGGGTATGGTCCTTCTCCTGTAGCTCTCGGGTTCACAGCCAGTCACGAAGCCCTCTAAGTTCATGTTTGCTTTCCGTCCTTTTTTCCAAAAAGAGAAGACCCAGTTCCACTGGCCCCTGCCTTGTTCAGGCAGCTCCCACCTCTTCCAGGGAACACTGGGCCCTCTCCTCATTGACAGCCCTGCCTACGCTCGCTCTCCCCTAACGTGCCTTTTACTCTGCTGCCAGAGTTAGCCGTTTTGTTTCCACATCGCGGCCAAGCCTGTATTGAGACATACAGATCCGATCCCATGATCCCCTGGTGTTAAGCAGAGCTCAGTGTTGTTCTTGAGCTAGAATCGACATTTTATCCTGGCTTCCGAGGCCCCTCCGGACCTGGCTCCTGTGTGCTTCTTAGTAACTTCTTTCCCCGCCTTCCTTTGCTCCCCGCCCTGTTCCCAGCCTCTGTCTGCTCCGCGAGGGCCCCAAGGTTGCTCCCCTTAGCTTCCTTCTGCCATGCACTCACTCCAGACCTCCCCTAGCTGACTCAGGTCTCAGCCCAGCCGTCTCTTCTTCCAGGAAGCTCTCCATAAGCACCCTAACATCGTCTGCTGTTATCACCTTGCCCACCGCTGCATGGTTGAATAATCTTCAGCCCCTTCTCCAGCGATTTTGTCCATTTATTTGTTCACCGTTTCTACGACCTCCCTGACAAAACTGGAACTCCCTTGAAGAAGTCAGGAACATTCTTGTTCTTGCTCACCATTGTGAGTGAGCCTGAAGAGCGGGGGTCCTCAGACTACGGCCCGCGGGCCACATGCGGCCCACTGAGGACATTGATCTGGCCCGCCGGGTGTTTTTGCCCCATTTGGTTTTTTACTTCAAAATAAGATATGTGCAGTGCGCATAGGAATTTGTTCATAGTTTTTTTAAACTTTAGTCCGGCCCTGTGATGGTCTGAGGGACAGTGAACTGGCCCCTGTTTTAAAAGTTTGAGGACCCCTGCTGTAGAGAATAAACCCCCCAACCAGACCCACGGTCACTGAGTTGAGTCTGACTCTCAGCAACCCTGTATAGAGTTTCCAAGACTGCCAGTCCTTACAGGACAAACAGCCTGTGGGTCAGCTGGTGGTCTGACCCACGGCTTGGTGTGGAGTCGTCTGCAGGCTGTGAATGAACAGCAGACTCCCTCGCCCCTCTGATTTCCGTTTGTGTGTGTGTTGTTTAGCTTTAGATGTGTTGCAGGCTGCTCAAGGGAGCATTTCTCTTTCTTTCCCCCACTTGTTCTACACCTGGGGCTCACACATGGTGGATAACAGATGTGTGTCGGCTCTATACTGTGGCAGGTAGCCCCCCGCATGCCGTTCGTTGGCCGCATAATTTGAGCTCTGGAAAGTTGTCCAGTGGCTGGAAAGACGGAGCCCGTCCTCGTTTATTCCCCTGCAGGAACCAGACTCAGGAAACATCTGACCGCCATAAAGACTTCCCGTCGTGCTGGGTTCCTCGTGAGCACACCGCGTGCAGCACGGCTCTGCTGCGCTGTGCGCTGGAATTCGGTCTGGTCCCTGCACAGCACACCACATGGCTGCCTCCGGCCTGAAAGCCTGGACGAGCCGGAGCCTGGGCTGCTGGACATGAAAATGACCTGTTTGTTACCCCGAGAGGGAGAAGGCCGCAGAGTCTCGCTCAGTAGCCTGCTAAGCAAATGTCCCAATTGATTGACTATGGAGATCTTCCTCTAGCTGTCAGAATGGTTTATAGCTGAAGTTGTCTTAATATTCTTTAGCGCAAACACCAGTAATGAAAGGCCAGACATGATTTATACATCTGTGTCTTTAAACTTTAAAGCAAAATGTATCACGATGCCAACTTCCATCTGAAATGTCTGCCATCGCACTGGGATCTTCTGCCCTAAAGACCCGTGTTTTGGGGACCCACACTCCCCTTAACACTGGAAATAATATTTTAAAGGCTTTGCGTTGTTAGTCCTTGCCCCTGCTGACCCTCATCACACTTTATGTTTATTTAAAATGTCTATTAACTCCTTTCCCCCCGGGCACAGGGCAAAGGTGAGCTCTTCAGACAGCGTCGTCTTTCTTCTGCGGCACCTCCGCTGGGTTTCTACCACCACGAACCTGGTGGCTGGTTAGCAGCCTAAGGCCTAACCCGCTGCACTCTACGCACTCGATCCTGTTTGTGGATGGGAGGGAAGAAGGAAGGAAAAACAGAACGGGAGACCCAGTCACTTAGGAATTGTTGAATAAGGAAGCCCATTGCGAACCTTGCCCCCCTCTGCCCTGGTTCCGTGACTGAGAGGTTGAAGCCCTAGAGCTGGATTAAAGTGTTTTGTTTTTGTTTTTTTTAAAAATATTTCCCCCTCTGAGGATGCAAATAATACATATTCATGCTGGAAAGTCTCCAAAAATATGGAGAATAAACATTACCTGTGATTTTGCCACCCGGAAACCATCAGGGTTAAATTAGCATGTGGAGCCTAGCCTTTCCATCTCACCTTCTTGCATTTAGACTGGAGTTTGGAGGCGGCCCTCGAGGATTGTGCGCGAACACAAAGAGGGAAGTTTGCAGTGGCAAGGCACTTGCTGCCGCAGTAGGAGTGTGGTCTGCTGCTGGGGTCCTTGCGCACGCGGGGCTGCTGTCTGCTCCGCAGGCCTGTGCCCATCGTCTCCAGGTGACTGGGAGCTCACCCAAGCAGCTCACCCACCCTCTTCTCATTCCTCCAGGGCTGAGGCTCTCTGTGCGCACGATTTTCTCTTCCTTGGCAGGAGCGCGGGGACCTTTTTCCTGCCAAGGACCTTTTAGATATTTACGAGATCACTTACAGGCCATGCTGGCCAAACATGCAATGAGCTCATCTTTAATGTGAGGGCTGTAGGAGGAGGCCTGGGGTGCAGTGGTTACATGACCCACATGGTCAGGTCGCTGTGAGTCAGCACTGACTCCACCGAAGGCGGTGAGTTTGGCTGGTCGATTTGATGCCTACTGGAGCTCCATGGCATAGTGGTGATGTGTAGGGCTGCTAGGTCTGCAGTTCAAAACCACCAGCTGCTGCAGGAGTGAGAGACGAGGTTTCTGTTTCTCTAAAGAGTTATAGTCCTGGAAACTCACAGGGGCAGTTCTACCCTTCCTGTAGGGCCACTGAATCAGCATCGACTCAATGGCAGTAAATTTGTTCTCTTGGTGAATGTAATGACCAAGGAGCCCTGTGGCACAGTGGTGTACAAGTTGGGCTGCTGTCCACAAGATCAGCAGTTTGAAACCACCAGCTGCTCCCGAGGAGAAAGACGAGACTTTCTACTCCCATACAGGGTGACAGTCTTGGAAACCACAGGGTCAGTTCTCTCCTGTCCTGTAGGGTCACTATGGGTCAGAATGGACTCCGTACCAGTGAGCTTGAGACTATGGCAGCTAGGAGCTCTAGTGGGATAGTGGTTATGTGTTGGGCTGCTAACCTCAAGGTCAGCAGTTTGAAACCATCAACCGCTCCTGAGGAGGAAGACAAGGCTTTCTACTTTGCTAAAGAATTACAGCCTCTCTACAAGTGGCAGCTGACTCAGTGGCCGTCAGAGAGAACGTGACAGTTGGAACACCCTCTCTGTGGTGAGGTATGGGGTAGCAGCTGGCACTGATGATTTTGTGTGCCTTTTATGGCCTGGGGCTGGACATCCCAGCCCTGCCCGAGGGTGGGACCAGGCTTGACTCCCCAAAGTATCACAGTAAGGACAGGTGAAGATTGACTAAGAACTCCTTTCCTCAACCTGTGAGACAGGACTCCGATGGCGTCACCTTTGAGGGAAAGAAAGGATATTATTTATTTCATTGCTTTGTTGAATAAAAATAAAGACAAGTAAGACAATCCTCGTCCTCAGGGGGCTTTGCCCTTTGTGAGCATAAAGAGAAGCAAGCAAGGATGGCCACAGGGTGTCAGTGGGCATGATAAAAGTGCTACCAAATGCCTTGCTGTCATCTTATTTCTGAAGCATAGTGACTCAGTAGGCCAAGGTCTCCCATCTTTCTCCTAGGGAGCCTCTGGTGGGCTTGTCCCACCGACCTTACAGGTAAGCAGTCCAGCACTTGCCCAACAGCGTGTCCCCCCCCCCAGCATCTTATTAGAAATACTGTGATGGCCTGCTGCTCGCAGAGGGAGCAGAGATGGCTTTGTGCAGACGGAGCAGTCACGGAGTTGGGCCTGAATGGGAAACCAGTTTATGGGGCAAGTGTGTCCAAGACCTGAGTTTCCAAAATCTTTGAGGAGACGGAAGTAGTTTGGCATACCTGGACATGATATATATCCAAAGTGACTAGCCAGGGGGGAAAATGACGAAGATCTTGAACGTCGGCGTGGAACTTGATCTGAAGTTGTCGTCGTCCGGTGCCATTAGTCCCAACCCATAGCTGCCCCTTTGCACACCCGAACAAAGCACCGCCCGGTCCTGCACTGCCCCCCCGCCCCCCATTGTTCTTATCCACGAGCCCATCATTGCAGCCTCTGGGCCAGTGCATCGCTGCCCCTGCACTTCACCAACCACGAGGCCCTCCTCCAACGTGCCCAAAGTCTGTGAGACGAAGTCTTGCCGTCCTTGCCCCTAAGGAGCACTCGGGCCCCACGTCTCCCAAGGGAGACGTGTCTGTCCTTTCAGCAGTCTGTGGACCTTTCAGCCTGCTTCTCCAGCACCGCACTTGCAGCGGCGCTGCCTTTGCTGTATCGACCGTGAGAAACCACTGATGGCCTTTCATAAAAAGACTGAGACGTAGCTGGGCACGCTTTCAGAAAACTCACACAGTGCACTAAAGGATGAATGGAAGCAGGCTATGTTGGAAGCAGGGGTGTGGTTGGAGGATTTTCAAAAGCAATCCCAGCAGAAGAGGCTCAGCCAAGGTCCAGAATGGAGACAGCGATTCTCAGCTGCCTGGGCTGGGGATGGAGACGGAGTGCCTGCCTGCAATGGCTGCCCGGGAAGGGATGGAAATGCTCTGAGGTTGAACTCTGCTGGTGGCTGTGCAGCTCTGTCCACTTTCTACAAGTCACTGAATTGCACACTTGAGACGAGTGAGTTTTGTGGATGTAAATGACACGTCAATAGAGCTGAGTGTGTTTGTTGGTGAGAGAGCAGAGGGATCTCCTCTGAAGGACAGTGGCATTGAGAAGACACAGCGAGGAACATTGATAGAAGCTAGACTTCAACAACCTATCTGTAGCACTATGTTTCCCTTTCTTTTGTATATTGTCCCTGTTTGGTTACATACCGTATATACTCGTGTAGACGCCGAGTTTTTCAGCACATTCTTTATGCAGTTTTTGTGGTAAAAGAGGTGCCTCGACTGATATTTGGGGTGCCTTATACTGGAGTATATACGGTAAACAGTTATTGGGTGACTTTTCTTGTTCTTTCTGTAGTGGCTCCGAGCTGGAGTCACTGAATAACAGCAGCAGCAACAATGTAATCTCAAGGACAGGGATCTGGCCTGCGAGGGTAGGGCCTTGCTTTTCTTGTTTGTTGCAGTATCTCGAAGTCCCTAGACAGCTAGCTAGAAGCTCAATAAATGGCTACAGTGCGGTAGCATGCATGGATGGATTTGGACACTGGATTTTCTATAGTTCTGTTGACATGTGATTCACGCGTCCGGCTCACTAGTTGAACTGCATCACAAGGAGTTGTGCAGTCATTGGGCACTGGGTCTTTCCACGGTGCCCTTTCTCGTTTGGGCATTGGCTCTCAGGAGGGAGCTCAGGCCCCTCTTGCCTTCTCCCCGTGTCACTTCAGTAGACGCCCCATGGCATGCATCTTCTGCACTAACTTCCCCCCGCCTGCATGATGCTTTCCCTTTCTCTGACTTCTGCATCTTTCTGTACCCTCAGAGGCCACTTTGAGTCTGTTTTGGAAGAAATAATACAGTAAACAAATGAATATGCTGCCAGGAGAAAGGAAAGGTCAGAGGGGAAACGTCATTGCCTGGTGTCAGATGCAAGAGGGAAGCTTTATTTTGCTGTCTTCATTTTCTTTTTATTACCAAGGGCGGGGGGTGTGCTCCAATTTGGCAGGAAATGCCTCTGAAGAATGGGGGGCCTGGCCCTGGCCCTCCCGGTGGCAAGAGCTGGGCTCGCAGGGGCGGTTGGGGCGTGCAGCGAGGCCCGCCCTGGGTTTGGCAGAGCCAGTGGGGAGCTTGTGCTGGTTTTGTTTGCTCTTTTGATCCTGAGGAGGAGGAAGCAATGACCTTGTCCTCTTGTGTTGCAGATTCAGTGGTTCTTACCTTTGACTCCGCTGGACAAACACTAGGCTCAGGTACCAATCCTCCCCCCTCTGTCATCTGTTCCACTCTCAACATGGGCCATCCTGCAGTGGAGCCCCAGGTGGGGTGGGGGGGTGCGGGTCTGGGGAGGGCCATGCGGTGTTTTGGAACTTCTGGAAACGCCTTCTCCGGAAGCCTTTCCAGTGACTCACTGGGGCCCAGGCTGCCCCATGGGACACGGCATCCAGTTCCTTTAAGCGCTGTCTGGATGGTTGGCTTTAGATGCCTCGTTCAGAGTGGCCCGGACTCCTGTGCACAGGCACCGTTGTCCTTGCATACGTCCCTCTCAAAGGACACTGAGCCCCCCCAAGCTCGGGGCATACTCCTGGAGTAGGCGCCCACCAGGACTCGCCGCAGAATGCCTGGTTGGTGAGAGCCTTGCGCTGTGCTGAGGATGTACGCCCCGCTACGCCCCACGTTCTCCCAGACACACACACGCCCTCCAGGCGAGAGCGCTGTGCTTTGCCCTGGGCTCTCGCAGGCAGACCCTCAGCCACGCGCCCCGGGGCCCCGAGTAACCCAGCCTCCAAGGAGCTTGACGTGCCCGGGCCTGCGGCCCTCGACCAGCTGCGCACGCCGTGTGTTGGCAGTGAGCAGGGAGAGCCCGGGAGGCCCCCATTCCTCTGTCCTGTGCGAAGAGCGTCTCGGGGCCTCAAGCCTGAGGGTCTTTCTTTCTCCCCTCTAACACTGGGAGACTTTATGTCAATTTCTTCAGCATTAGTGTGAATCTGTTCTCACTTTGTACAACAGTCATCCACGCATGGCAGTTTCAGAAACACACTCTCAATTGCATTCGATGGCACACATCTTGTGACAGCAAGAATGTTTACACATGTCTGAAAACGTCCTCAGATAGATAGCTTCCTAAGTAGTTCTTGTTTCCCTACAACCATTTTATCGTTCACACACCATACAACCCAGATAGTTCAGTCACATCAAGAAGAGTTGTATGATCAGTTTTAGGACATTTTCTTCTTGTGTATAATCATCATTACTAGCTCCCCATTATCCTACTACCCTCCCCCCCACCACCCCTGCCATGCCCACAAGAAACCATTAATCGAGTTACTGTCTTGGGCTTTGAGAATAACAAAGTAAAACAGATAAAAACCTCAATGGAAAGGAAGTAAAAATACTAAAAAAAAAACTAGAACAAATTTAAATAAGGGAGATGAGATGATAGGGTACTAAATTGTACCCAACTGCACCTGCAACAGTCCGCACGTGAGCAGTGAGGATGAGCAGGCTGAATGCCAGGGAGGGTTTGCAGCTTCTTGTGGGCAGTTAATCCACTTTTCTCTTCTTGAAAGCAATAGACTGATATTTCACAACCTAGCTAGAGGCTCATGCCATGTGGATAAAGGGAAAGGTGTCCAATGACTGTCATCCACCCGCCCCCTCCCCCCCAACCAGAACCAAACTCACTGCCATTGAGTCGATGCTGACTCCCACCCAGCGTGACCCTACAGGACAGGGTAGAACTGTCTCGGGGAGTTCCTGAGACTGTAACTTTAGGGCAGTAGGAAGCCGTGTCTTTCTCCCAAGAAGCTGCTGGTTCTTTTGCAAGGCTGACCTTGCAGGTATCACCCACGGTAGGTCAGCAGGGCCCCTTGGGTACACTCACAGAGGCCACTGTTCCTGTCTGCCTCGCCGTGCTGACACTGTGCTAGATGCTTGATACATGTTTGGGTGACCCCTTCAGATAGCTTTGCCAGGCAGATAGTGTATTTATAAATCATAAAGAAACGTATGCTCAAAAATGGTGAAGTAATCTGCCCAGGGCCACCCACCTCTCACTCGGGATCCCTTGCATTCTTCATTGCCATCTTTCCGGAGGGAAGCAGAAGTCACTACGATAGAATGCACGAATGGAAAGAGTTCTTAGACAGAAACAAAAACTTGCCTATTCATTGAGGAAGAGACTGACCGTAAAGTTAAGAAAGTCTGTTCATCCAGAGATGCCATTAAGAGAGGACGAGAAGGGAATCTAGAATGAGAACAGCTATTTATGACACGGTCAACAGAGTGTGCTTATAGAACATATACAGAGCTATGGAAACCAATAGGAACAAAAGAAATAATCTAGTAGCGAAACTCACAAAAGACCCTAACAGGCACTTCCCAAAAGCGGAGACAGAAACGGCAGTGAAACTATAGAAATGGTGGCCCAGCCCTCGGATTTCCTTGACTGCAGATTCGTGGACGTCCCGAGGAAATCGGCATTGTCCACAGTCATACCAGCCGTTACATGAAGCAAGAAACCAAGCAGCTATTGTTAATTATTGTATGCTCCATTGTTATAGGAAATTACAGGCTAGGCTGTAATAAATTATCTTATAGCAAAAACAAGACACCACAGAACTATAGAAATGTTGCTTCCATTAGAAGCACCAAACCCACTGCCTGCCGGTCAACCCGACTCCTAGAAACCTAATATAGGGGTTTCCAAGACTCAGTCTTTATGAGAGCCAAAGGTTTTGACTCACCAACATTACCAACTCTAGTGGACAGCAGCCTTATGCCTAACCCACAGTGCCATCAGGGCTCCTGGGAAACCCTAATTAGAGTCACTGTGATTGAACCAATGTTTGCCTACCAGAAGAGCAAAACTCTAAACAGTGGGTTGAGACCCCTTTGGGGGTCGAATGACCCTTTCACAAGGGTTGCCTGATACATAACAGTAGCAAAATTACAGTTATTGAAGTAGCAACAAAAATAATTTTATGGTTGTGGGTGTCCCACAACATGAGGAACTGTATTAAAGGGTCACAGCATTAGGAAGGTGGAGAACCACTGTTCTTAAGAGTTTGACAAGCCCTATGTTGACGGTGTGGTGCAGTGGAAATTCTTGAATCTCCACTAATTTGGCAAAAAAAACCTCTGGCAGTTTCTACGTAACTTTGAATATGCACAAACTATGAGCCAGTACTTCCTCTCGTAGGAATATTTCCAAGAGAAATACATGCTTGTGCATATTAGGTGTTCTGTATAGGAAAGAACACTTGGTGGCACAGTGGGTTATTAAAGTGCCTGGCTGCTAACCACAAGGTTGGTAGTTCAAGCCCAAAGCTGCTCCACAGGAGAAAGTCTGCTCTCCTAGTGGACAGTTCTACCCCGTCCCATAGAGCTGCTGAGTCATAATAGGCTGGATGGCAGTGGGTTTGGTTTGGGGGCTTATATGTACAAGATGCAGGTATATCAGTATATTCATAAAAACACTGTACATAATCCAAATACCTAGCAACAGTAGAATCGATAGGTAAACTGGGTTATGTTTATATAATTAGCATGGCATATCAGTAAAATTGTGCAAACTACAGACAGATGCAAAACAGGAATGTAAAAGATGTTGTTGGGTGCAAAAAACAGTCAGACAAAATAGAATATATGCTGTATGTTCATATAAAGTTCCAAACCAGGAAGATGAAATTGGATCTGTTGAGATGCTTAATGAGGAGCACTAGTAGTGTAATGGGTTATGTGTTGGGCTGCTAACCACAAGATCAGCAGTTCAAATCCACTAACCACTCCTCTGGAGAAAGATGAGCTTTCTTCTCCTGTAGATTTATAGCCTCAGAAACCCACAGGGGCAGTTGGACTCCGTCCTCCGGTCTCTCAGTCAGGTCGGCTCAACAGCAGTGGGCTTTTGGTAGACCTAGGATTAAGTACTACAATGATCAAGTAAAGTAGGGAAGAGACTCCCATCATCGAATGGCTGAGTTCCAACAGCAGGAGGAAGGAGAATGACTGACATCCGCCGTGGAGGCTTGTGGCCGTAGTGGCCCCGGCAGCCGTGGGTCTGGCAAGCACCTACAACTCAGACCTTCCTCTCTGATGAGGGCACCCGTGGCCCCCACAAGAAGGGTGACGTCTAGTTGCCTTTCCCCCTCTCTGCCTTCCAGTCTGTGAAATGCTGGTAACTAAAGTCCGAGCCCTTTGATCAGAGGTCCAGAAAGGACAGGAGAGGAAATAGAGAGTCGCTCAGTAAAACAGCCCCACAAAGTTGTTCATGAACTTCCGGGCTCACTTATCGTAAGCTGTGCACATTCGTGTCTGATCTAAAGACGTTGAGAGTTGAACTAAAGACAGACCACCATCACGGTCCAAGATGGGACACTGGGTGACTCACACACCAGCTTAGGAAAGGGGATTGATATTGAACACCATGGTCCACAGTCCATGTGATTCCTGCCTGGTCGAAGTCTGGTTGACTGAAACCAAAAAATATCAGAAATATTTTCTTCTAAAACAGAAGTATCAGAAGCCGCCGCAGGATTTAAGGAAGACCTACGGTCTCATACACAGTCTTCAAAGTGCCTAGGATACGCTTCAAAACTAAGCATCACAGGCAGAACCAAGGTAATGTCAGCTTGCATAGGAGGGGACAACAGGTGCCAAGGCTGAGCTGGCACAGATGTTGACTAACTTGACAAAAATTGTAAAGCAGCAATTATAAAAATGCACCACCAAAGAAATAACGAAAGTGCGCCAAGCAGGAAGAACAAGCCCTCTTGAAGGAAAAGGAGCTGTAACAAGTCCTCTCCAGTGCTGGAAGGTCAGCGCATCCCCTTTAGCATAAGCCTAGCAAGACTAGAGCGTCTACTGTTAGTGCTTCACTTTAGCCTCTTGTTGTGGGTCTGGACCGTATCTGTAAGGCAAGCAAACGAAGCATAAAAATGATATAAGCATTAGAGAAAAGGAAACAGTCACTATTTGCAGATGATAAATAAGTGTACTTAGAAAACCAACAAAAACCTGCAAGATAATTATTTAAATTAATAAAAGTTTAGCTAGAATGTTGGATATCGGAATCAATGGATAAATATTATTTGCATTTCTATTAGCAAAAACCACTAGTGAAATGTATAAAGGATAAAAACCCGCCATATTTAAAATAGCATTAAAAATATAAAATACATAGGAATACATCTAAACAAAAATGTTATACCTTTATAAAAATATTATAAAGATCTTAGTTTTCTCTTCCTGAATTTTCCTATTGAAATAATTGAATAAAAAAGATTGACCATCAAGGTCAATGTAACCAAGAGGAATTACTGAAACCCAAATGAAGGCTCAGCATAATAGTGGGACAAGAGGAAAGTCAAAGGAAAGAGCTAGGAGGCAAAGGGCATTTATAGAGGTCTAAATACAGGTATGTGCATATGTAAACATTTATATGTGACAATGGGGAAATATATCGATGTTCATTTATGTTTAAAGGTTTACTATTAAGGCAGCAGATGGACATTGGGCCTTTACTCAATCCTCCCTCAATGCGAGAACTCTATGTTCCAATAACCCACCATTCCGTGATGCTCACCTTCCCGACACGATTGCCGAAGACAAACGGGTGCATAAGCAAATGTGGTGAAGAAAGCTGATGGTGCCCAGCTATCAGAAGATATAGCGCCTGGGGTCTTAAAGGCTTGAAGATAAACAAGTGGCCTTCTAGCTGAGAAACACAAAACCCACATGGAAGAGGCACGCCAGCCTGTGTGATCACGAGGTGTCCATGGGATCAGGCTTCAGACATCAAAGAACAAAAAAATCCTATCATTGTGAACGAGGGGAGGGTGGAGTGGAGACCCAAAGCCCATCTGTAGCCAACTGGACATCCCCCTACAGAAGGGTAGTGGGGATGCCGAGTCAGTCAGGGTGCAGTGTAGCAATGATAAAACATACAACTTTCCTCTGTTCTTCAATGCTTCCTCCCTTGCTCTCCCCTCACCCCCCCCACTATCATGACCCCAGTTCTACCTTACGAATCCTGCTAGACCAGAGCATGCACACGCGTACAGATCAGAGCTGGCAACACAGGGAATCCAGGACAGAGAAACCCCTCAGGACCAATAATGAGAGTAGTGATACCGGAAGGGGAAGGGGAAGGTGGGAGGGGGGGAGAAAAGGGGAATGGATCACAGTGATCTCCCTATAACCCTCTCCCAGGGGAATGGACAACAGAAAGTGGTGAAGGGAGACATCGGTCAGTGTAAGACATGAAAAAATAATAAGAGTTTATAAATCAAGGGTTCATGAGGGAGGGGGGATGAGGAGCTGATACCATGGGCTCAAGTAGAAAGCAAATGTTTTGAGAATGATGATGGCAACAAATGTACGAATGCACGTGACACAGTGGATGGATGTATAGTAATAAGAGTTGTATGAGCCCCAATAAAATGATTTTTAAAAAGAACAATCATAAAAGGACTGTTGTATAACCGCATGCGTAAGAAAAGACAAAAAGAAGCAAATATACAGAGAACAAAATTCATCAGTGGTTAGTCAAGGTGGGCAGAAGGAGGAGGAAAGGGCCGTGTGATGCTGATGTGGTTGATGGTTGTAAGAACGGTGTGCCGGCGGCACACTACCCCGACTTCACACGGATTCAGGAGAATCAAAAGCAATGTCAGCCCAGGGCCGATTCCCATGAGTCTGAGGTCAGCCATGCCTCTGCCCTCCTGGCACCAGCCTCTTTCTCGGCTGGGTTTGCATGTGCGTTGCAATGGCTGCACAGACCGTACAACTCTGTGCTCTAGTAGGGGTGTTAACAGGTGGCGATGTAGGATCAGAAATGCTCAGGATATGGTTCTTCTGGCCTGGAGTGCCCATGGGCATGCTACTCTCTGGTTCTTGACCACACTACCTGTGGCCTCTGGTGGTGCCAATAAATGCCAAGAGGGCCTCCCACTCCACCACAAGCCTCAGGCCTCAGGCACTCAGCTTAGCTCCAAGGGCCAGCGACCGTAGCTTCTCCAGTCGCGTTCCTGGAGCCACCTCGCTCCACAAGTGAGCCTCTAGCCGGGAACTTCAGCGCACAGGGATCTTGGGGTCAAGAGGGCACCGGCTCCACTCCTGGCTCTTCCTGCTTGATAGTAGTGAGAGTGCCCCACCCCCCAGTCCCTGCTCCTGAAATGACCCATTTTATACCCAGCAGGATGACAAAATTGGCTTGAGTCCCACATTAGAGCTCCCAAGTTCTTATCGTCACATTTAACCCCGTTAAATCCCTCACAACTAAACTGTATTATTTCTCCCCCGCCTCCTCTTGCTGAGACCCAGGAGGAAAAGAGAAAATTGTAGCGGTCCCCTGACCCAGCCCCCATAGCAAAGAAGTGGGATATGTGTGCACACTAAGGGAACCAAGAGGGAGGGGGTTGACTTACCCTCTTCCCACCCCCACCCCCATTTAGATGTGACCAAATCGGCTGCACGTGGGTTTGACTCTGACAGACCCTGTGGGACAGCAGAACGCCTCCTTAGGGCCGTGGCTCTTTGTGGAACAGATTGCCTCCTCAGTCTCCCACGGAACCACTGGTGGGCTTGAACCACTCGTCCTTTACTGGGAGCCCGATGCTGGAACCACTGCCCCCCGGGGATTTCTTATTTGAGGTAGAAAGGTCTAATAATTTAACCTCGGGCTCATCTCTGGTAGCCGCTGGTTTCCGGTTTACTTTTGTCCCTTGAAAGTGAGAGCTGCCCCTGGCTTTGGGACCTGGACATTCTCACTTCGTGACAATGCAGGAGGGTGTGTTCTGGCTTCCAGTACGGTCAGCAGCAGCCTCTGTGTGAGCTGCCGTCGCCGCGGGAGCACCACGCTGCTGGCGGCCGAGCCGGCTGGGCTTGCTGCCACGGGCAGATTACAACCTGACAGGAGGGCACCAGCGGCAGGTGGCCGGCTTCCAATGGGTCCTTGCTCAGTAACAATAGGCTTTCCCTTTGAGGCAAGTTCCTGCCCCCATCCCAGAGCAAGATGGGGAAAAAATAAGCCAAGCATCCCCTCTGTGGCAGAGTGGTGCAAGTACCAGAACCGGGGCACAGGAGAGGGCAGGCCTTGAGCATCAGGTGTCAGGAGCGAGAGAAATGGCCAAGGGGCAAGTCATGAAGAGCTATGGACGCCATTCCAAGGGACTTGCGGCTTGACCGTGACCGTGACGGGGAACTGCCGACAGTCCCAGCCATGTTAAGATTTGTGCTTGAACACCATTCTGCTGCGTGCCGTGGGGAGAACGGGTAGGAATCTATTGGGAAGCTCCATCATTTGGCCGAGAGATTGAGTTGGCTTGGCAAGAGAGAGGCTGATGATTTATTGCCCTGGGACCCTCCATCCATGTGAATGAACTTCTCTTGGAAAATAGCTACCTTTTTTCTTCTTCAAACATTTTGTTGTGACTGCTGTGCACTGCACTCACAGTCTTGAGCAGCCCCTCGGAGACCACCTAGCCCGCCGGCGAGTCCGCGGACGCCAGCCTGCGTCTAAGATCGCTGCAAACAGTGCAGGCGGAGATGAACGGCAGGAGCCCCGGGCTCCAGGGTCAGCCTCAGGAAGTCCTCCGAGCCCTGTGTCTGTGGGAGGCATGAGATGGCTCTTGCCTTGGATGACGGTGCAGCTGGTGGCTGGGTACTGGAGAGAGCAAAGCAGGAGCAGGAGTGCTTTGGGGTCAGGTATGCACCTGACCTGCACGTGGGGCTCTCTGGACCTGTGCTCACTGAAGTGTGATCCCGGGCCACTGCTGAGCGGTGCGGCACAAGTGCAGACCCTGAGAGTTTGGAAGCTTTTATAGAAACTGACATTGGATGGAGTTACTGTACTTTATAAAGTCCAGGAGGGCAGCATGGCTCGGATTCAGCAGCTCACTGGAAGCCTGGGCTTTGAGCCTCCTTGTCCTCTCTCTGGAGAACGGCGTGGCTGGCTCCTCCCATGAAGATGAACCCAGCGCTGAGGTTAGCTCTGACCCATAGTCACCCGGGGGCAGCGTTTCCAGGGCTGTAGTCGTTCAGACGCAAACTGCCATGTGTGTGTCTGTGTGCGTGTGCGCACGCGCGCGTGTGTGTACCTTTTGGTAAGCAGCCTGCTGCTCACTCACCGTGCCAATGGACTCCTCTGTAAAGATCATGGTGGTCTTGGAAACCCTACAGGGGCCCCGTCTGCCCCGTCCTCCAGGGTGCCTGTGAAGGGACCCCACAGCTAGTGGGCTTTGTTCCGTTTTTGGCTTAAACCACACAGGTTGGGAAGTGTTAAATATTCGTCATCGTGATCGTTTCAGAAGTATCGCTCCAGTTGAGGGGTGGTAAACGTTTTCTGTACAGGGCCATGTAGTAAAAAATGTTGGGCTTTTTGGATAATACCGTCTCGTTTGTGACCAATCAGTTCAGCTGTTTTGTGCATAAGCTGCCACAGACACTCCGTGAATGATGGATGAGCCCACGCTCCAGAAAAACGGAACAAAACCAGCTGGCAGCTGGATTTGGCACAGGGGCTGTAGTTGACTGACCCTGTTGTCGACCATGAACACTAACCTGGCTCGGCACCAGTATCCCTCGGGAAGGTTTTGCAAAGCGCGAGACCCAGCTGCAGGCAGAGCCTCCAGGGCTGGCGTCGGGAAGCTGGTGTCTAACTTCCCCAGCCGTGTTCGAGGGGGATGGATAGAAAGTCGTTGGAAAGCCAGGCCTGGAACTCTGGGTGGAGTCTGAGGAGGAGAGGGAGAGTTGGACCCTTGCTGTGGTGGCCCAGAGGACCCAGGATCAGTGCCAAGTAGACCGAGAGAACAGGTCCCAGAAGTAACCCAAAGTCAACACACAGCCTTCCAGTTGCTTCTGGTTCCAGAGACCCTTCAGGGCAGGGTTCAGGAGGCGATACATCTTCACAGGCGCGGACAGCCTCATCTTTCCATTGCAGAGCGGCCAGTGAGTGAACCCCTGACCTCACAGTTAGCAGCCAGGTGCCTCACACACAGCACCACCAGGACTCCTTTTGAGAATGAAACCGTGTGTCAGTGGGGTGACCAGAGGGGAGGCCTGAGAAACCGGGGTGCCGAGCAGTGGAAACAGCGGTAAGACGCCCTCTCTCCTCGTGTGGAACTAAGGAAGAAGCACGCCTCCCGCGCTACCGGGCTGAAGTGTCGGGCTCCTGGCAAGGGCGGCAGTTTGAACCACCAGCCGCTCGCAGGAGAAAGGTGGGGCTGGCTGCTCCCTAGAAGATCGACAGCTTCAGAAACTGCCCTGTGCAGGCTCAGCCTGAGTGGGTGTTGACTCCAGGGCAGTGGGCGAAGGAAAGGACGGGAACCAGGGCCCGGCTCGCTTACAACAGCGCATGAAACGCGGGAAAGGCGCAATCAAGGGTAACCAAGAAGTGATACCACCGGATGCGGGACGGAGGGGCTAGACAGGAATTGATAGTGAGGAGTTCAATGAGAAAGAAAGTGTTTTGGAACCGTGGTAGCAGCGGTACGATAGTGCTTGATGTGAGCACTCCCCATGAATGAGAAAAATAATCGTGGAAACGAAAAGATGGAAAAGTGGAAAAGTTATTGACAGAACGAATTGGTTAATTAAAAAAAATTTTTTTTAAACATTTAATTAGGGGCTCATACAACTCTTATCACCATCCATACATATACATACATCAATTGTATAAAGCACATCCATACATTCTTTGCCCTAATCATTTTCAAAGCATTTGCTCTCCACTTAAGCCCTTTGCATCAGGTCCTCTTTTTTTTTCCCCTCCCTCCCCGCTCCCCCTCCCTCATGAGCCCTTGATAATTTATAGATTGTTATTTTGTCGTATCTTGCCCTGTCCGACGTCTCCCTTCCCCCACTTCTCTGCCATCCGTCTCCCAGGGAGGAGGTCACATGTGGATCCTTGTAATCAGTTCCCCCTTTCCAACCCACTCACCCTCCACTCTCCCAGCATCGCCCCTCACACCCTTGGTCCTGAAGGTATCGTCCACCCTGGATTCCCTGTGCCTCCAGCTCCCATATGCGAATTGGTTAATTTTTGCCAAATTCCTCCCCGCCAAAAAACAAGTTGTCTCCCGTGTCCAAGCCTTCCGATGGCATTGCTGTTTGCACGAGGCCTTTGGGGGAGCGTGCTGGAAACAAAGCCCTGTCGTAGCAGTGAAGGAGTGGAGTGGCAGGACGAAGGAGATAGAGCCAGCCGTGTAGACGGTTCCTTGCACGAGGCCTTTGGGGGAGCGTGCTGGAAACAACGTCCCGTCGTAGCGGTGAAGGAGTGGAGTGGCAGGACGAAGGAGATAGAGCCAGCCGTGTAGACGGTTCCTTGCACGAGGCCTTTGGGGGAGCGTGCTGGAAACAAAGCCCCGTCGTAGCGGTGAAGGAGTGGAGTGGCAGGACGAAGGAGATAGAGCCAGCCGTGTAGACGGTTCCTTGACGCTTTTCACTTTAACGAAAAGGAAACTTGTTTTCTACGGAGATGGCGCCAAAGGCCAAGAAGGAGCCCCGCCCCGCCCCTAACCAAAGCCAAAGCAAAGGCTTCAAAGGCCAAGAAGGCGGTGCTGAAGGGCGCCCAGAGCCACACAAAAAGAAGATCCGCACGTCACCCACCTTCTGGTGGCTCAAGGCCCTGAGACGAGCAGGCAGCCCAAATACCCTCGGAAGAGCTCCCCCAGGAGATACAAGCTGGACCTTTAGCCCATCATCAACTTCTCCTTGACCTTGGAGTCTGCCACGAAGAAGACTGAAGATGACGTCACACTTGTGTTCATCGTGGATGGCAAAGCCAACCAGCACCAGATCAAACGGGCTGTGGGGAAGCTCTGTGACGTGACGCGGCCAAGGTGATCACCTTGATCAGGCCTGACGGGGAGAAGAGGGCATGTGTTCAAATGACTCCTATGACGCTTAGACGTTGCCAACAAAATTGGAATCATCTAAACTGAGTCCAACTGGCCAGTGCTAAGTATGAACTTTGTCAATACATTAAAAAAGAAAGACGAAAAGGAACCGTGGTAGAGCGTGTCGACAGGAAGCAGTTCATAGGGAGCTTTTGCTTGTCAGAGGAGGAGGGAAGGGAAAGAAGGTTATTGCTAGATGAGGCATGAGCCTTGGACTAGAAGTGATGCGGGGCCCCCTTTGCTTGGAGACCTCGGGGAGGACCAGGTATCAGCCATCACATTCTGGTTCAGAATGCCACTCGGTAGGTACTGGCAGGGTTCGGGGTGCCCGTCTGTGCCATGGCTGCACCGAGTGCTTGAGGAATAAGCATCGCATGAGATTAAAAATACCTTGGTGTTGTTAGGTGCCATCCAGTCATCGGCTCCTACCCATAGCGACCGGATACACAACAGAACCAAACGCTGCTGGCCCCGCGCCATCCTCACCCTTGATCCTGTGCCTGGGCCCACTCATGCAGCCACTGTCAGTCCATCTCGCTGGGATCTTCCCTCCTTCGCTGACCCTCCACTCTGCCAAGCACAATGTCCTTCTCCAGGGACTGGTCTCCCCTGACAACATGTCCAAAGTATGGGGGACAGAGTCTCACCCATCCTTGCCTGCAAGGAGCATCCTGGCTGAGTTTCTCAGGCACAGACTGCCCCTCCCTCACCAGTAATCGGGGTCCACGTGGTATCCTGGATTTAAGACCTCTTTTCCTTTGAAAGGAGTAGAAGGGAGGGAGCCGGCAAAGAGGGGAGTGAAATATCTACGTTCCAACTTGCACTTTATGTATAGGCCCCTCGGCTTGTTGTCTCCTTCTCCCACCGCTCCTGCCTCTGAAATCGCGTCTCTGATCACTACCGCTGCTATTTACCTTCTCTCCAGGCAGCTAAGCCACACTAACCCCCTGCCACTCTTAACGACAATATGCTGTCACTGTGGGGTTTCCAGGGAGCAAACAGCCTCATCTTTCTCACGTGGAGTGGCTAGTGGGCTTGAACCGCCAACCTTGTAGTCACCGGCCCAACCCAGAGCCCACAGGACCACCAGGGCTCCCCCAGGAGTAGCCAGGCAGGCAGTTTGCTGTTGTTGATGAAAGGCCTGACGTGGGTCAGAGCAGAGCATTGGGTTGACAGGTGGGAGCCTCAGAGGGACAGATGGATAGGCGGGCGCGATGCCCATGCTCCTCCTCCTCCTCCTCCGGAACCTGAGGCAGGGTAGGGTGCAGTTTCTCTACTGGAGGATGGGTCCTTCTTCCCCGTCAACCCAGCTGTTCAAGCCACAAACATAGAAGAGCGCCTTCATCCCTTCTTCGCCTCTCCCCCTTTTTCTGTCTTCAAAAGGTGTTCCAGCTGCTTCTCTCTCTTTTCTACGATCATTGTATTGGGGCCACCTGCATCTCTAACACCACTGTCCCCTCTGCTTTCCCCACCTCTTAGTAGTCTCTTCTCCACGTTGTAGCCAAAGCGATCTTTCAGCAGTGTAGGTGGCAGCGTGTGCTGTCCCCCCTCGATCTCTCAAGGGACTTCACAGTGCACTTAGGTACAGTCCAAGCCCAGCCGGTCCACAGGACCCTCAGCGCTCCAGCTTCACGGAAGTCCGTTGTCTTCAGTTCTCTGTTCAAATGTCTTTCTCAGAAAGGCCTCCCGAAGCCTTTTTATCTGAAGTAGTTTGGTGCCCTCACCCCTTAACCGACCTCTGTGACACCGCGCTTCTTAATTCCTTCTTAGCTTCACGCTGTCAGCTGACCTGCTCGTTCACTTGCATGTGGTCATTCTCCACACCCTGGGACGCAGACAATACGTGGTGCACAGTAAGCGTTCAGTGAATATTTGTTGAAGGAAGGATGGAAAATTGAAAATAGTAATGTTTGTCCCTGAATGAATGATTAAGGATTAAATAAAATAATGACTTATCTATACAATGGACTACTGTTTGGTTATTAAAAAGTTGGTCGTTGTTGATGATGTTACGTGTCAGCGAGTCAGTGCCGGCCAGCAGTGACTCCATGCTCAGCATGATGAGACACCTCCTGGTCCTCTGTCACCCTCACAGTTGTTCTTATGTCTGAGCCTATGATTGCAGCCACGACATGCAAGCATGCATGCATGCATCCATCCATCCATCATCCAAGGTCTTGCCCTTTGCTCCTGCCCCTTTATTTTTCCAAGCATGGTACCCTTTCCAGGGGCTGGTCTCTCCTGACCACATGCCCCCAGTACGGGAGATGAAGTCTCGCCATCCTCGCGTCTAAGGAGCATTCTGACGGATTTGTTTGTGCTTTGACAATCCATGGTCCTTCCCGGTCCCGGGTACAGTCCCTGGTCAGTCTTCTTGGCCAGCACCGGAACACAAACGCAGCGTTTCTTCTTCAGGCTTCCTTATTCAGGGTCCACCTTCCACATGCCTACGAGGCGACTAGAGTACCACGGCTTGAGTCAGGAGTACCTTAGACCTTGCTTTTTGACACTTGAAAGAGGTCTTGTGCAGCAGCGTTGATCAATGCAATGCATCATTTAGTCTCTTGAAGTTGCTTCCATGAGCATTGATAGTGGATCCCAGCACGACGATTGATTATGCAGTCCTATTTTTACTGACCTAAGTGTTGACTATATTGCTGAATGTACATTAAGGCTGCATGTGAGTAATATTACATGAATACATTCACATATGTATGGGGTGCTTCGATTTCTGGGAAAACAGTTATCAAACTGCAGTGGTTACCTTCAGGTTTCCAGTAAGTCTTAGCTTCATTCTTGAAAAGTTGTTTGCATTTTTACAGTGAGTGTGTTATTTTCACAACTGGGGAAATATTTTCAGGGAAGACGAGTCATTGTATTTAACAGTTGCTTGGTGTGGATGTTTATAACTTTACTTTGTGAGATGGTAAGCTTCATGAAGCTTAAGATAAAAATTACAGAATGAACCTTTTCTCTCTTACTCCCTCTCTCCCTCCTTCCCCACCTCCCTCCCTCCCCCATTTCCCGTACTTGCTGCTCTCTCTTCTGGCATGCCCAGTGTGGGTGATAGTTTGGTTTTCTATCAACTCGCTTGGGCCAGAATCCTCAGTAGTTCGGACCTAACATAATGTAAACAGCTTCATTCTGCCCTGTGTAGCAAGGCAACTTTTTCAAGTCACAGCCTGCTGATGTCTTCTTTGGGGAATAAACGACTTCATGAGAGAGAAAGAGAGAGAGAGAGAGAGAGAGAGAGAGAGAGAGAGAGAAGCACTCACCTCCTTCCTTGTTGGTGTGAGTCCTGCATGTGTTGTCCAGCTCTTTGGATTTGAGCCAGTGGCTCACCATATTGCCTGCTGACCCCAGGAGCTATCAGAGCTCGGTTGACATGCTGTTCTGTCCCTGTATCTACCATCTGTGGGCTTCATGCTCTGTCTTCTACCTTTGCATCCACAAGCTGTGAACCTCTTGCTTCATCCTCCTGCTTCCTGTTCCCCAGCCCTAGTAGCTGTATGAGCCAGGAAGGGCCTCCAGCTTAGTATCTCACCCATGGAGTTGAGCCTGTCTCAGAGCTGTTGTCCTCTCGCGGCTCTGTGGCCACTCTCCTGATAGACAGCTCTTTCTGATTTGGATCACTGGTTTTGCTTCCCTAGAGAACTCAGCTAACATATTTGGTACCCAAAGTGGCGTCTAGAGTAACAAAATTGCAAAGATAAGTTTTCTGAGCCGGGTTTCAAGTGTGATAAGGCCTCACGGCACTGCGAACCCTGCTGATGTCTCTGTCAGTCTGGATAATTCTGCCAGCATCGGTAGAGACTGCTGTTAATTCGTGGCATGAGCTGACGGTGTTAGTACCCAGAATACCGCCAACAGATGAAGCGTTGTTGAGGGGTGAGGCTCTGAGTGGTTTCCAGCAGTTTTCTCAGGACGAGAGGCACGAGGAAGCTGGTTGGCTGGTGCTGCGTACAGCAGACAAAGTGCTAAAGGACAGAGAGAAGCTTGGAGTTTCAGAGGCACAGCTCACGCACCACACACAGGCCCTCAGAGCCTCCACGTGTGCCACGAAAGAAAGCCCGCTGAAAACCACCCAATGCCAGCGAAAGCTCGGTCGAGATTGGTGCCCAGTGTTCAAGTGTGGGCATGAGTTGGCAAGAAACAGGACCCCGAAACTTGGGGTGGGGACATGTGGACATATAATCAGGAAGATTGGGATACTGAGCCTCTAAATTCTATTGAGTCCCTTCAGACAACAGCTAACACCCATCTGAAAAAAAACTAATCTATCGGTGAAACCATCAGCCCCTCCACCTCCACTTGAGACTAACCCAACCGAGCATGCTGCTATAGCTCCTGCGGCTGCATCTGGACCATTACCGGGGGCAGATACAACATACTGTTGAAAATCCCAGGAAACCCCCTGACCGCCCATTACTGCTTTTAGACTTAAGTCTATGCAAGTTACCAAAGGGGAAGGCCAGATGCCGCCCCAGCCAGAAGTTAAAGAACTGCTGGGGTTGTCTCATAGGAACCGACAGAGTCCTGGAGAATGTGTGTGTGGGCGTGGTCCTGAAGGATGTGGGATAATGGTGCAAGGAAGGTAAGGTTGGATCGGTCTGAGTTTGTTGGCATGAATCTATTCCGGACAGATTCTTCACTTGAGCTTTCTGCTCTGTTAGTCAATTTGGTTGGGGCGCTGAAGCACGACGTGAAGTTGAAGTGCCCACCCTGTCGTGCTGTCCTGTACAAAGGCCTCCAAAAGCTTAGAGAAATCGCCATGTTAGAAAGGACTGGGGGGAAACACCCCCAGAGCCACTGGTGGCGGGCCCTCACGGCACGATTGTTACCACAGCCATGAGGGAGATGCCGGAGGATGCTATTTTATGTCAGCCAGGTTCGACAGGTCTAATGGAATTATGACACCCAACTATAACTCTGAAGGTGATGGTGTGGAAGCCACGTCTGTGACCTGTTGCCCCAAAGCAGAGGTCAGACATGCCTGCACCTGCTTTTTCTATTGCGACATCAACCGTTGCTCCCATGGTGCTCTGCTTCTGTGGCCGGGGTCTCTAATTCATTGCAGTAGCGACACAATTCCCGGACAGTGTTCATGACGACGGGCCTTCTTAGGGAAACGAACAGGTGACAGCCGAGGTGAGAAGGTGTTCGGTCAGATGACAACACCAGTGTCTTCTCGGCTGTGCCCACAGGCTAGCCTCTCTCTGGCCCACAGCCTTTCGGCCTGGCCTGTGCCCTGCTGGTACAATGTCACAACGCTCTCTAGGACTGCCACGGAATGACTCAAGAGCATAAACTTCAGCTTGAAGGCACCCAGCTCCCCCAATTAGGTACCCACAGGCATCCACTCCATAGGCCGGCCTCCTGCCCCGGAGCACTCAGCTTGCTCTGGGACTGGGAAGCCCGTGGCTCTGGCTCCCAGTTCTGCTGTTGTTGCCCCTCTGCTGCCCCATTAGTGCCAGAGCTGACTCCTGGATTAAGGAGGTTCAAGGTACAGGGATCTTGGGGTCCAGAGACACACACCCCTGCCCCCTGGCTTTTATCTTTCTTGCTGTAGTGAGATCCTACCTCTTGCTCCTGAGAAGCATTTTGTACCCAGCAGGATGACAATGACAATGAACCCTGTTAGCAGTCACTGACTGACTCATACAGTCCAATCAGTCTCTTCCCCCACCTTCTTGTCCAGGCCCATCAGGAAGCTGAGGGCATTTGGAGGGAGTCACAAAGGCTGTGCTACGCCATGAGGAGCCACATCGAATAATTCACTGCATTGCACATGCTGTCCCTCATAGCCCTCCTGCCACTTAGCTCAGGATGCTTAGCGCGGCGTCCCGTGCCACGGCGTCAGGACTAGGATGGAAGTACTGCAGTACCATCTGCTCTTTCTCAGGACAGACACTTTTGGCAGCACCGGGCTGGGACCTTGGCTTGTCCCCAGCAGCCTGTGGTCCTCATACTCGGGAACAAGGACATTCTGCTCTCCACTGGCCCCGTCACGCCCCAAGGGAGCACATCACAGGGACTCTGTCTTTTCGTGAGTGTTCTGGCCGGCCTCCCCCACCCAGCATGCACTCATTTGAGATAGGGTTTTAGTTTGGGAAGCTCTAAGCTATTTTCCTGGGTGAGTTAATTTAGTCTAGGTCAGTGCATGTTTGGGTTTATTTTATGAACTGGCTTCTCCTACTTCAGTTTGTCTTTGATTAATCGATCCCTTTCCTGTGGTGTGTTTCCCAGACTTGGGATGTGGGAGCTGTTTGCACTCTGACCAGCCCTTGTTGGCCACCACGATCCCTGTGTGGCCCAGGCTGGGGCCATTTGACATCACCCTTGGGCAGCGGGTGGTGGGAATGTAGTAGCTGTTTGCTCTCCAGGGCAGCTGCCCCTGCTCCTGGGCTCTGCAGCTCTCGGCTTCTCAGCATCAGGGCAGCTTAGCGTCAGGGAGGGGAAAGCGTCAGAGTCAGACATGGAGTCAGGCTGGTTTCACAACGTCTCCGCAGGTCCACTTAGGGGTCGGGACCTTGAGCCTGTGATTTCCTCTCCATAACGTGGAGTCCGTCCCTGCCCCACGGGGCTGTTGTAAAGGGGGGTGGAATGTTGGCCAGAGTACCGAGCACACCAGTCGATGTTCAGTAGAGAATAGCCTCCCTCGTCCGACATGTCCAAACAGCCCCTGGAACCTTGTGGCCCTCCCCCAATCCGGCGTCCATGTAAGGATTGACAGTGTCGGGGTGGAGTCTGGGCTGTCAATCTGGAGACAGCCAATGAGACTTCTGTGTGGGCATGGCCTTCTCCTGAGAGAATTCTGGGAAATCCGGTACTTCCTCCTTGGAGACGGAAGACACCTCTCTCTCTGCTGAATTCCCTGGGAGACATTGCAGAAGACAAGCCACATGGACGCAACCAGACCTTGAAAGCCAGAGAAGCCACATAACAACCCCTGCCAGCGCTAAGATGCTTACAATGCCACTGGACCCAAACACTTTCTACCTACTGGCCTGTGATCTTCTGCATTTGGCTTCATTGCATGTGTTTCGTGAGTCTGAAGAGGACTTTATGGATTGGTATCAGACATATGAGCTAATATCAGACTTATGGCCTTGGACTGGACTGGGCTGGGATGGTTTCTCAACGTTCAATTCCTCCTGTATATAAATCTCTTTCTTATACATATATGTATGTCCATGGATTTGTTTCTCTAGTCTGCCCAGACTAACACAAACCTGTTGCCTCCTTCTTTCTCCGTCCAAATCAGGGTCAGAAGCACTTGAAGTAAGCAGTGTTGTTGAAGTTCGTTTCTTGAGAAATGAGGGACATGTTTCGATTAGGATAGGCTCCTGTTCCATGTACGCCCGGACTCTTGCTTGTAGCCGTTCATCAGAGCCCAGGGATTGGAGCCAAAGACCTCTTTAAAAGAGATCTGGAGGGGGTGTGTCTGATGAGAGCACACGGGAGAAACGAAAAGGGATGGAAAGGGGAGGGTAAGGATATCCTGGCCCACCAAGCCCCGAGGATAATATTCCTGCTCGGAGCAGCCAGTGCACAGAGAGGAACATAGGGCCGGCTCCACCATGATACATGACGTCCCTCACTAAACCATAGCGCTGCGGGGAACAACACTGGAGACACAGTGTGGGAATTGTGCACAATATGACCTCATCATGCTGGGTCAAAACATTAAGGGCATGCAACAGAGCAGCAAGGGGAGCAGAGTGAGGAAATCCCCGGGGAATACAAAAAATCAGACTTTGGAGGAAAAGTGTGGCACCCCTTCAGACTTGATTGGAAAACACTCGTAAAGGCCATAAACAGACCTTGAACTATTTATAGTTCATTTTAGTCAGTGGCTTTCTTTTTGCTGTTGTTTTTTGTTAGTCTTGACTTCCTTTGTTATTTATTTGGCTTTGTCAGTTTTTCGCTTATTAATGTATCTGCATGTCTATCTAGAGAAGATAAGTAATTCAGAGATGAAAAGCACAGGACCAATGGTTCTGGGGGGATACAGGAGAAGGGTAGGTGGGAGAAAGGAAGGGTCAGGGGAACCAACTCGGGGACAAGGGAACAACAAGTAAACTAAAATCAATGAAGATAAGGAAGGGCGTACGATGCCCAGTGGGGCTTAATCGAGGGCAATGTAGCAGTGAGGAAATGCTAAACCTGAATGAAGGGCAAACGTGATAGCGGGACAAGAGGAAAGTAAAAGGAAATAGAAGAAAGAACCAGGAGGCAAAGGACATTTATAGAGGTCTAAATACAGGCATGTACATATGTAAATATATATAACAAGAAGGGAATAGAGCTATATACTTATATCTATTTGTTAAGAATGGGGGGAGCAGGAAGGGAGGGAGGGGAAAAATGAGGAGCTGATACCAAGGGCTCAAGTAGAAAGCAGGTGTTTTGAGAATGATGATGGCAACATATTACGAATGCGCTGGACACAAATGCTGTATGTACGATTGTGAAAAGAGTTGTGTGAACCCCGAATAAAATGATTTTTTAAAAAGAATTAAGGTTGCAGATGGACATTGGGCCTTAACTGAAGTCTCCATCAATACAAGAACACTTTTTTGTGAGTCTGGGTAGACCAGAGAAACAAATCCATTGACGCACACAAATGTGTATAAGAAAGAGATTTATATACAAGAGCAATTGAACATTGAGAAAACATCCCAGCCCAGTCCAGATCAAGTCCACAAGTCCGATATTAGCCCATATGTCCGATACCAATCTATAAAGTCCTCTTCAGACTCATGAAATACATGCAATGATGACAAATGAAGAAGATCACAGGCCAGTGGGTAGAAAGTCGTTGGATCCCAGTGGCGTTGAAAACATCTCATTATTGGCAGGGGTCTCTGCATCAGGGTGGGTCCATGGATCTTGTCAGCTGCTCTGTCTCCCAGGGTGTGAGCGGAAAGTCTCCCACCTCCAAGGAGGAAATACCGAAATTTCCAGAATCCTTAGAGGAAGACTATGCCCACACAGACCTTCATTGGCCATGACCTCGTTGACAGGCTAGATTCCACCCCTATACGCCCAGTCCTCAAATTGACAATTATATAACTACCATAGCTTTGTTCTAACAGTCCGGTGTTGTGTGATGCTCACCTACCTGACACTATCACTGAAGACAAAATGGGCACATAAGTAAATGTGGTGAAGAAAGCTGATGGTGCCCGGCTATTGAAATATATATAAAGGCTTGAAGATAAACAAGTGGCCATCTAGCTGAGAAGCACCACAGCCCACATGGAAGAAGCACACCAGCCTGTGTGATCACGAGGTGTTGATGGGATCAGGTATCAGGCATCTAAGACCCAGAACAAAATCATACCCAAGGTGAATGGGGTGGAGGCATGGAGTGGAGACCCAAAGCCAATCTGCAGACAATTGGACATCCCCTTAACAGAAGGGTCACAGGGAAGAGACGAGTCAGTCAGGGTGCAGTGTAGCACCAATGACACACACAACTTTCCTCTAGTTCTTTGGTGTTTCCTTCACCCCACTGTCATGGCCTCAATTCTACCTTATAAATCACAGTAGACAAGAACATGCACACTGCTA
Source organism: Tenrec ecaudatus (assembly GCF_050624435.1). NCBI lineage: Eukaryota > Metazoa > Chordata > Mammalia > Afrosoricida > Tenrecidae > Tenrec > Tenrec ecaudatus. Next base: position 68,689,266 of record NC_134530.1, read on the forward strand.
CAGATAAGTGCCCTCAACACAGGGAATACGGAATAGATGAACCCGTCAGGGCCAACAAGGAGAGTAGAGATACCAGGATGATTATGGGAGGGTGGGGGAGAAAGGGGGAATCAGTCACAAGGATCAATTTATAACTCCCTCCCAGGGGGACGAATAACAGAAAAGTGGGTGAGGGGTGATGGAGGACGATGTAAGATATGAAAATAATAATCTATAACTTATCAAGGTTTGTGAGGGAGGGCAGGCAGGGGAGGGAGGGGGAAGAAATGGGGAGCTGATGTCAGGGACTCAAGTGGGAAGAGAATGCTTTGAAAATGATGGCCTATATGCAAATGTGCTTGACACACTGGATTGTGATAAGAGATGTAAGAGTTCCCAATAAAAGTATTTAAAAAAAATACCTGGTGGCAGAGCCTCTTCTCTCGTGTGGGTGGAGCTTTCTTTCTCATGGCCCATCCTGCCCACCTGGCTTTTGTGCCTCATCAGATGATCATGCCAATATTTTATAGAAACCTTTCAATACCTCAACAAGAAAAAGACAAATATAGAACCAAGTCCATGTTGCTTTCTACCATGCAGTATTAACGTCTTATTTCCCCATCATCTCCCTCAAACTTTTTAACCTGGGGCAAACTCATGATGGCCAGTTGTTTAATTAGCATCTGCATATCATTATCAAATGCTTGGAAATCAGGGGAATCAGTGTGGCGGCTCAGAGTGAAATGGGACGTGGCTCACTTGAGACTGAAAATGCCGGTCGCACATTAAGCTCTTTGTGTGCTCCTGGGTTCTCTAGACCCCACTCGGGGGCTCAGTGGCCTGCACATGAAGCCTGTGAAAGGACTGCTCACCTGGGGAACTTCCAGAGGGCTCCCCTTCCTCAGACCAGGACCCTACTTTGTAGCCCAGTGCCCCCAACTGTGTGCTCACACATCTGAGCCCAGGAGCAAACAGTAACATTTATCTCCCCTACTGACACCAGCCCGAGAGGGCTTGGGGGCAATTTAAATAGAGCCTTGTGGAAACGTTTGTCATGTTTTTTAATATCACAGTTGTAATGCGCAAAATAAAATTGAAATTATCGAGGATGATATGAAACGTCAGATTGCTATAAAACAAAAATAAACTCTTTACAGTTTTTATATTAAAAACTTGAGCTTGGTTTCTGCGTTCATAAATTTGTTTATCATAATTTTTTTCCCTTAGTGCCTGGAAAAGCTTCACAGAATTCCTGTCAAAGCTTTTTTAATGATGCTGTTTTCAAAGTTCTCAGCTGTCATCATCAGAGAGAAATGTTGTCCACCCAGGGGATGGGTCACCATAAAAACATAAAGTCCTTTTTTATGCTCAGAGTCTATGGCCATTGAAATGACAGCACTCTTGGAGCTGTGGCAGTCAGAGGGAGGCCCTAATCTAGTCTCCTCATCACTGCGTCTGCCTTTTCCTGTCAGCCACCGTAAAACAAGCAACTCTTCACGAAGCAGTTCAAATCCCTAATCTTGTCAAATCTCAACCCTCGGGTGCAGCTCTGTGTAGCACCGTGATGAACACGTGTCTGCTGCAGACGGGGACTGCGGAGGCTGCCTGGATTGCTTCTCTCACAGGCTGAACGAGCCATGTCTAGGGTTTCATGGAACACGGGCTTTCACACTGGAGAATTCCGGCAGACGTTCTTTCAGGAGAGACAAGCCTGCCAACTTCCTGAGAAGTAGCTGACAAGGGTTTGGTCACCAGCGAGGCAATTCGAATTTCAAGAAACTTGTTTCCGCTTCACAACTCCCTCCCAATACTGACATTTGACTTCGGTAAGCCAGAGGGGCTGGCTGTCTTCGACTTCATAGGTGGTCGGTTCTTTTTTTTAAATCATCTTATTAGGGGCTCATACAACTCTTATCACAATCCACACATACATCAATTGTGTCAAGTACATGAGTACATATTTTGCCATGATCATTCTCAAAACATTTGCTTTCTACTTGAGCCCTTGGTATCAGCTTCTCATTTTCCCCTTCCACCTTCATGAACCATTGATAATTTATAAATTGTTGTTATTTTATCATGTCTTAACGCTATCCGACGTCTCCCTTCACCCACTTTTCTTTCTTTTTAAAAAAAATCATTTTATTGGGGGCTTGTACAATTCTTATCACAATACATACATACATCCATTGTGTCAAGCACACCCACTTTTCTGATGTCTGTACCCCCAGGGATAGGGTTATATTTACATCCCAGTAATCAGTTCCCACTTTCTACTCCATCTTCCCTCCACCTTCCCAGTATCACCACTGGTCCTGAGGGAATCATCTGTCCTGAATTCCCTGTGTTTCCAGTTCTTATCTGTACCACTGTACATCCCCTGGTCTAGCCAGATTTGTAAGGTAGAATTGGGACCATGATAGTGGGGGTGGTAGGAAGCATTAAAGAACTAGAGGAAAGTCATATGTTACATCCTTGCTACACTGCACCCTGACTGGCTCGTGTCCTCCCCAAGTCCCTTCCATAAAGGTGGTCAGTTCTTAGCCACCTTTGATGGACACTCAAAAAGCGTCTTTGGGATACTGGGTTCCCTGGGTGCCGTTCAGATCTCCTGCATCCTCGCCGATTGGTGAGCCTGGGCTGTCAGGGCTGCCGTGGTTTCTTGTGATGGTGATGGATGAGGAAGAAATACCTGTCACGTAGCTCTTCTCGTAATTCAGGTTAATTTTCGCTCTCTGTAGGGAGAAGATCCACTATTGGGGACATACGTACTTGGATGCGTAGCCTCCTTTGGTTTATGGTGGTAGTGATGTGAGCCCCCAGTTTTCCTCTGCACATTCATGCATGCCATTGACCGCAGCCAAGCGCTCTCTGAAGTGGCAGTGGAGGATCATGGGTAATCATCTGATTTTAAGGCATCTGGCAACAATGCCGCCTTCAGAGACCTGCTTTGGTGTTACCAGGTGCAGGAAGAGAAGAGCAGAGATTTTCATCCTCCATGGCACGTCCCATATTGAGCCAGGCAGAGGACACACGCATGCTCCTTGGTCAGTGACTTGAGGCCGGAAACCCAAGCCAGCAGACTAAACATTTCCCCTTCACTGCGCAGCCGCTGGCTGGCTTCTCTGACACCTGGGCGGGGGAGTGTCTTTCAGGTGCTCGGAGAGCTCATGGGTGAATGTCAGCTCACAGGGTGCCTGGCTGACGCCAGGGGTGGGCCGGGTCTCCTGTTCACATCACCGATGGCTCGTGATGGGCGCACGGCCAGTGAGTTACACGTGGGCTTTGCCGTGGTTTCCTCTGAGATGAATCAGCGCTTCCTGTGTAAAGGCTGAGTTCACGGGCAGCTGCTCGGAACTCCTTTGGGAACGTGAGAGGCCGTGGGATCCGTAGCCTTGCCCAGAGCGCTGTGCCCGTGCCGTCCTGATCACGTAGAGTGTGCTCAGCTGCCCCGCCAGGCCGGGGACGAGTCAGAGCATCAGGAACGGCTGCACGAGTCTGGGCCTGGGCCTGGGCTTGACCCGGGAGCTCTCGTCTGCCAGGTGAGGGGGGGATGGAAATGGGCTGGTCGCTGGTCGCTCGCTCCGGAGATTCAAGGACTGAGCCTTTGGGGAGAAGGCTACATGTCAGGCACTTTTAAGTCAGGGGAAAGAAATCACATTGGTACTTCGGACTGTCCAAGAAGAGCCCCAGAGTGGAGCCAGACAGGGAACCGCGCGGGAGTCCCGAAGGATCAGAGCAGCAGGCGACCGTGCCTGGAGAGCCTGGGCAGGCGCTTCTTCCAACACGACCCGGGCAGCTGGACACGCCAGGGGGCAAGAATGCACTGTCGGTAACTGGTGGAGGCGCCGACTGCTCCCGCCGATGCAGTCACGGCAAAGCCTGTTCTCCTGCAGGACGGTGTGGAGGCGGAGAAGTGCCCGGGCAACTCAGGAGGCTGCCGTCGTCAGCGGTCGCTCTCTTCAGGCTTTCCTCCATTCGGCTCATTTATGGGGCACCGGCTCCCAGCTCCGACCGTGGCAGACTCTGATGTAGGCACTGGACATACTGAGGGGAGGCCCTTCCACTCAGGACTCAGACATGGATAGCGTGGAATAGCATGATTGTGAGCAACAAAAAGTGACCCTGGCTCAGAAGGCCATGAGTTGCCACAAGATCAAAGGAACAGCCGAACAGCCAGCTCCGGCAGCTCGGACCAGAAGAGCAGAGGGTTCTCTGTCCAGCACACCGATCTCCCTGGGCTTTTCAGCCTAAGGAGGAGTCAGCCAACGTAGCTTTTGTCCACTTTCTACCGAGCGAATGGCCGCCAGCGAGAGCAGGCTGGTTCCCTGAAGGAAGCTCCCGCGACTGCTTCTAAAGGAGGATCGAGAAATAGGGTTCTTGGGCAAATAATGGCAGAAACTATTAAGTTCTATAAAAATCGATGGAGAAGGCGGATACTGGAACCCAAAGCTCTCACAGATAACATGAGGGAAGACAGTTCTTCACCCTTAGTGACTTGGAATGCCACACCCAGGGTAAGGCGCTGTGGATGGAGCTGTGAGGACACCCAGAAAGTGTCCGTGGAACTTCCGGTCTTAGTAGAGGAGAGGGACCAGCCGAGTGCATTTGAGGACCAGCTCTCTGCAGGGGGCGCGCACTGTCTTAAAGGGGCACAGGAGGCGTACCGCCAACCAGCAGGGAGGTCTGGGAATGCTTTCCCGAACTGAAGGGTGTTTGAGCCAGAGTCTGGGAAATGAGCACAAAGAACGAGACGAGCACAAATGTTAGATCGAGGAAAGTGCTCGTCAGAAGAAGTTCTACTTTGAGAAAACTCGGGACATCTTCATGGAACTGAACGTCGCGGTCAGGGTGGCCAGCGCTCAGGGAAACTGAGGTCGGGCGGGCACGGCACTGTGGCTGGGCCCCGAGGGTTTGCCACCTGCGTGCAAACGACAGCACTCGCTGCCTGGTCTCGTGCCACCTTGCAGTCGCTGCCATGTGAGTCTCGTCAGGGGCCTCTCTTTTCTCTGCCCCTCCGCTTGGCCAAGGATGATGTTTCTTTCCAGGGACTGGCCTGTCCAGTTGTGAGACGCTTGCCCATCCTTCCCTCTAAAGAGCATTCTGGCTGTACTTCTAAGGCAGATCCGATCATTTTTCTGACAAGTCTATGCTGCTTTGAGTCTTCTTCACCAACACCCTAAAACTGCCCTCTTGGTTAGTCCTGCCCAGCTTTCACATGCTAACGGACCGTGTGAAGTGCCAGGGCTCGGGCCAGGCGCACTCCACTCCACACAGGGACAGCCTTGCTCTTCAGCACTTTAAAGAAGTCGTGCAGCGGACTTTCCAAGGGGTGTCATTTGTTTTCCCAGCTACTGCTTCCAAGTGCTTACACATACACTTATAGATGTAAATGAAATGAGCAGATCTGAGAGCAACACAGTGCTGTCAGCAGCGTGTTAGTGTTTCGGGCTCTCCCTGCCCTTGCCAATGTTTGTTTCTTGTGTTTGGCTTCTGTCTGGTTTTCTGTTTCGCTCTGAATGCTGGGGTGAGGTGGTATCTCGTTTTGGTTTTACATCTTTCAAATGGCTTATGAATAAGATTATTTTATCATATGTTTGGTGGCCGCCTAACAATCTTCTTTAGTAAACTGTCTGTTCATGTCCTCTGCCCATACTTATATTGTTGAGGGTTGAAGTTTTCTAGTAGTTTTGAGCTGCTGGCCTTGTGGCTAGCAACCTAGTATTGAAGTTTTATATAAATTTTTTAGATTGACCCCTTTTCCAATTAGTGAGTGCTCTTTTTGCTCTTGACACACACAGATGTTGGGTCTTCGGGAGGCCCAGGGGACTCTGTGTTCTGCCCTTTGTGTGGTGCTTGCATTTGATAGTTACCCCCGTGTCAGAGGCCCTAGGTGTGCCCCTGGTCTCCATGGATGGTCTTTAGGGTCCAAGTCTTTATAGTTGGAGTTTGTTTTTGAATATGGAATGAGAGATGGGTCCTGTTTCTTATCAATGCCTCTTGATTACATGCTTGATCGATTTCAAATTGAAGAAGTTGGTCACTCACTGTCCTCCAGTTCCAGTTGATGTCAACTCATAGCAGCCCCGTGGGACAGGACACAACTGTTCTGTGGGGTCCGAGTCTGTAACTCTTTAGGGAGTGGAAACCCCATTGTTCTCTTGCCTGGCAGTTAGCAGCCCAACACGTAACCCCTGCATGCCAGGGCTTCCAAAGAAGTGAGTGTAATTCTTCAAGTTCCTCAGCACTGGCCCTCGCGGTCAGCAGGTAAATTTCAGTGATAATTGTAGTAACTGGGTTTCTTGTAGGTATGTAGATACTTTCTTATCACAGCTGGCTTTTTTCCCCTAGATAGATCTTGAGATGTTCTTCTTTTTCTGCCCCCCCCCCCTCAAACCAATGGCCTTACGTTATCTGTTGTTAAACTCTTGGTGCAAGAACATAAAAGGCAGCGCAGAAACCAGGTATTTGCCTATACAAGTTCACTTGATCAGATGGTGGCAAAAGCCTTAACTCAGCAGAGCCTTCCTCCAGGCTGGTAGTGTGTTCTTTATGGGGCCCGGCTTCTTGGATAATTTGCTCACATACAGATTGAATACATTTGGGGGCCAGGCGTAATCCTGACCCATACCTGTCCTAATTGTCAAACCCTGCGGCCCCTCATTCTGTCCAAACGCCTGCGTCTTGATCCCTGTGCCTGTGCCTAGCGAGCCCAGAGGTTCGGGATTGCGGTTCTTCATCCCGAGTCTGTTAGGATCCTTTGCATAGTCAGTAACACAGGTAAGCGTTTCTCGAGTGTTTAGCTAAATCCCATCCACTATCCCTGCTTGCACATCCTCTTCTGAATCTGGCCTGCATTTCTGACAGCTCCCTGTCAGTGGTGCGGTCGTGGTATGCTTGTTTGTTTCAAGTATCTTCAGCAGAGTTTTACTTGACGGTGATATCCGTGCTCTTGTTCCATCATTTCCTCATTCTGTTGGCTTGAATGGGCATCAAAGTGGGGCCTTTGATTTATTTGACCAGCCCATTCCTTACCTCTGGCAAGTGCCCCTTCTAACCAGGTAGGCCCCATGGGGCTCATGATCCATTTCTAGTACCTCTGCTTGATCTCTGGCATTGGAATGAGATTGGAAAGCTAGGCCAATCCTGGCCCTTCCCAGAAGTTTTGCTGTTAGGAGCAGAGTCTGAGACAAAGCTGCTGGGAGCCCGGCTTTCTAGCACGCTGGCCAGGGGAGTGCAGGGCCGGCAGAGGCCTGCGGGCGCTCCAGGCCGCTCCCTGGTGCCTGGCATCCTCTGCTCTGCCGGATGCAAACCACTAAGCCACCAGTTTGCCTAAGTTAGTGCCACCAGTGTCTTCCACCTTGGGGAAGCCCGCACCTCACGCACAGATGCCTGCCCTTTATGTTGCCTCTCACCGTTAAAACGATTCCCTGAGGAGAGTTCACCCAACTGTTCGCTACTGCCGCTGGATTAAAAATCCCCTAGTCACACCGAGTCACTGATTCAGACATGACAGTTGCCCCGTCTCGTGCAACATTCTTTCAAGGTTGCAGTTACGCGCCCACAAACCTCTCCCTGTCCGGGGCTGGCGCCTGCCCAGAGGAGAGCACGGAGCGTGCTTCTGCGCGGCCCTCCCTGGGCTTGGCGAGGGGAGGAGAGAAAGGCACAGGATGGACCCTTCACTCTCTGAATCTGGCAGGTGTTTAAAGTTGACTTTGGCGGGGCCGGCGGGCGTTGGAGACCCCTCTTCATATTAGGGACCTTTCACTGCACATCCCCTCATGCAAGTCATGCTCACACCTCAGCCCTTCCGAGCGGTCCTGGGAACCGGCATGCCTTCCTGCCCAGGACTGGCCCCCGCCCCGCCAGCTCATGCCAGCTGCCTCTGCTGCCACACCAGTGCCGAGTGCAGGCCAGCCCAGGCAGCGCCCTCCTGCAGCCGGCCTGCCCCTTGGCTTTGTCGGGAGGAATCAGGCACCAGTCAGTCCACCTAGTCCCCATTTTTAAGGGTCACCTACGGACCGACACTGCCCATTCTGCCCCTGAGGAGCTGGGGATGGAGCAAGGCTCGCCAAGGACATTCCGCTCGTCCTCTCCAGCTGCGTCTCGAACAACAATTGATATTTGATTGAGGGAGGGCTGTGAGAATGAGGTAGCAAGTGTTCAGACGTGTCTATCCTTGTTTAGAGCCTCACGTTGCTGTCTGAAATGGGATCGTCGTAGAAGCTTAGCTGAAGCCGTCCTCTCTAGCAGAGGCTCCCAGACCCATTTGGCCTACCACCCCTTTTCCGAAACATCAACTATTCAACGCTCCCCTGGTAATTAAACACTTTCGTAGCCTGTAATCCAGGACAAAGCGTAGGAATCATCTGCTTCTGCAGCCCCCCACTCCCCGGATCCCTCCAGTGCCCCCTCAGAGGGTGGTAGAGCCCACTTTGGGAAACACTGCTTTATAGCATCCTGTTGGGCTAACTTGATTTGAATTTCTGGTCCATGTGGCCAAAGAACCTTGACGTAACAGCAGATGTTTACTGGGCATCTACCGAATTCAGTCACAGACGGGCAGTGGCCCCAGCCCTGCCTGGCCCTCAGTCAAGGACAGAGTTGGCAGATGCCTTTTGATTTATCCAGACAACCTTCCCATTTTCCTCATATCCGCTGCCAACGCATACAAGTCGAGAGTTCGGGATGCCTGGCTTGCAGAAAGCCAGCCGCTCCGGCCGTGTTGGGGCAGCCTGTCTGCCGGGCAGCGTTGGCTGGAGCCGGCCGGGGCCGCCCTGAGGAAGGACTGCTGTCTCCAGACGTCGGTGCCACTGAAGCCTGGCACCGGATGGCATTTGTCACAGCGGCCTCTCAGCTGCTTTTCCTTAGGGTAAACAGCACAGCGAAGCATCGTGGCGCTCCCACCGCCCAGGCACAAAAGGCCAGGCGATGGTGTCCTCCGACCGCCCCGCGCTCTGCCAGGCCTCACGGGCAGTGGCCGCGGCGTGAACGCAGGTGCGGTTGGAGATCAACCACAGGCCTTGTTATGATTGCCCAGGACCCTGCGAGCAAAGTGGATACTCGTTGGGTGGCTAACCACAGGTGGGCAGTTCGAACCCACTAGAAAGAGGAGGCTTTCGACACCATCAAGAGTTACAAGCCCACAGGGGCAGTTCTGCCCGATCAGGCCACTGTGAGCCGGTGGGGAAAAGGCAAATAAAAGCTCGCCTTTCCCCGGGTGTGTTGTCAGTGCGGTGAAATTAAGGGGCCCGAGCTGCTGTGCTAGAGCTGCTTGCCCGCCCCCCGCCCTCGCCGCCGGGTGACCCTCTGGCCTGTGGCCTGCAGTTAGGGACAAGCCTCCTTTCTCTCTGATGGGATTCCTCTGCCGCCCTGCCAGGGGAGCTGGGATCTGAGAGGGCAAGTTGAGGTTTTCTCTGTCTCAGAGCGGCAAAATCGAATGGTTGGAGGAATGTTCCAAATTGTGTTCTGAGCTGTTTTGTTTTCCTTCTTGACAAAGTGAGGGAAGCCTGAGTTGGAGCAGCACCAGAACCACTCTGGGGGGAAGCTTTCCCCTGCCCAAGGGCAAGGGAGCCAGCCTTCTGCGGGCGCTGTTTCCCTGCCGATCTTTGGTTCCAGTGGGCGCAAGGGAGAGGAGGCCTCATCACACAGCAAGCGCGGGAGTCTGTCCTTAATTGGCCGTGCCAGACTGGCATGCTGGACTTCTGGGCCTTGTCCAGTCAGTGCTTGTTAAAGGCTGGGTTCCTTCAAGCTTTGCTGCCTGGCCGTCTTCCATCCAGCCTTCTGGTCTCATTATCCTGCTTAATCCTCAAATGTAGGCATGCTAGTTAAGAACTGTGGTCATCATAATAGACCACCGTATTTTGGCACACACACACACACACACACACACACTGTACAGTTCAGAACGGAGCTGTAAGAAACACTCTTTGGAAGCCTGCTATCATTTTTTCTTCATATAAATACTTTGGAGGATGCACAGGAAATTTCCCTGCAGTCCTAGGCCCAGAAATAGCTGTGATTCTCCTGGTTTGTCTTGGGGACTCTGTGAACCATCACGTCCACGCTTTGTACTTAGGCTTAAGTCCAAGGAATCTTGGAGACAGACCTGTGATCCTCCTCCATCAAGCGCACGGGACCTTAGGACACCCGCGTCTGCTTCTCCTCACTCCAGCTGCATTTTATTACTTTTCTCCAGTTCTTTCCCCTTTGGCCCCCAGATCCCTTCTTTATAAACTCTTGAGAAGGAGGCAATGTATAAGGAACTGAAATAAACGAAAATGCTCAAGGAGCCTTACTGGTGTGGTGGGCTACACATTGGGCTGCTAACTTCAAGGTCAGCAGTTCAAGTCCACCAGCAGCTCCTCGGGAGAAAGATGAGACTGACTGATCCATAATAATTACAGCCAAAGAAATCCTATATAATCCTTAGCAATTTTTTTAGTTGGATGTTATGTTTCTGATTCATTTGGTAATCAGATCTGTAAGTTCTGTGTGGTTTTCTTGAGGAAAACCCATTGAAGTGTTTGGGTACCACATCTTCACCCCCTCAACTAGCAGTGCTGATGTTTGTGCCCAGCGCTTAAGAGAAGCAGTTTGCAGTGGCCCTCTTATTTCCCCAAGGACCCGTGCTTTGTGGCTGACTGAGACTCGGATGTAGGGAGCTGTTAATGCGTAAAAGCGCCGACACACCTATGAGTCAGAATCAAGTTGATGGCAGCGCGTTTGGGGTTTTTTTGTTTTGTTTTTTTTCTGTGTAGGACGGGAAGGCCTAGGAAACACGTGCTTTGCTGGTGAACCGGGTCCTCCCCGTAGTAGGTGTTCGACTCGTGTTCTGTGGCTGCATCTGCTTGTGGCTCCCGCCTGTGGTTAGCTCTCTGGAGGGTGGGTTGTTCCCTCCCGAGGCTGGCTTCTCCGGTCCACGTCTGGGGAGTGCAGTCTGCTCGGGGCTGCCGCGGCCGGACTTCAGTGACAGCTTCCGCTTTTCTTTTGCAGAGTATGACCGCCTGGGCTTCCTCCTGAAGCTGGACTCTAAACTGTAAGTAGAACAAGCAAGTGCCTTGACCCTGTGGGAGAGCAGTCAGATGTGTGAGAGAGAGCTGAGGGCTAGCTTTGAGGGGTCAGCTCTCACGGCCCTGTGGTTGGTGGGCGATCCCTGGGGCCTCTGACCTCAGTCGGTTAGCAGAACCGTTGTGACAGCATGCAGGGCCTGGAGAAGAAGGCATATACGTACCAACTTTCGGCCATAGCTATGTTTGAGACGGGCAGCTTATTCCTGGAGGGCCACTGCTAGGAGTGTAGGGTGCAGCGACATCCCTGGAAAGGCTTCGGCATCAGCCTGGCCTCTTGAAGATGCTCTGCATTCTGGCAGGCAAAGCCTTCCCAGATGGAGCCCCTGCCTTCCTCTCCCGCCCCAGCTCGCGTCACTCTCTCCCGGCGAAATCCTCCTCTTCTCGGAACCTTTGCACGGGCTTCTCTGTGGACCTGAAATTCCCTTTCCTTGTGGATTCACCTGGAAAACTCACAACTGGAGTGTTAAGGCCAAACTCACTGAATACTTCCTCCCCACACAAAGTAAATTATCTCATTTTCTCGGCTTCTTTACATTTTCTGCTGTCTCCAGTTATCTCATTATACGGTAATTAGCTGCAGGGTAAGTATTAATTTATTAAGAGCACAGGCGTGGAGCAAGGCAAAACTTAGCCCAAATCTCAAATTGCCTTTTACTCTCTGCGATTTTGAATAGGCTACGTAACTGCTCTAGCCTCACAGGGTTGACTGGTAAGGATGTGATTGGAAGGGTTAATTAATTAATCGGGAGGTTTCAAAGGTATCTGATCCTTCTAAGATTTGTGCCTTGCTCTGCCTTGGTTAGTTTCTTTCACATCTAGGCCAGTGGTTCTCAACCTGTGGGTCGTGACCCATTTGGGGGTCACCTAATTCATCACAGTAGCAAAATGACAGTGATGAAGTAGCAACAAAAATAATGTTATGGTTGGGGGGCCACTACCACATGAGGAGCTGTATGAGAGGTCATGCACGGCATGAGGAAGGTAGAGAACCGTAGCTGTAGATAAAACTCCCTCACTGCCAACGAGTAGATTCCCACTCTTCGCAGCCCTGAGCCACAGGGGACCTGCCCCTCTGGGTTTCCGAGGCTGCGGATTTTTATCGGTGCAGAAAGCCTCGTCTTTCTTCTGTGGAGGGGCTTCAAACTGCTGACTGTGTGGTTGGTAGCCTGCTCTGCCACCAGGACTGACGCCTAGAATGTGCTAACAGATGCTAGTTGGGTGCTCAGCAAACAGAAGTCATGGGTGCATGGGTAACTGCACTTCCCCCATCCAGCTCAGATCTCGGCCCACTCTGTGTGTTTGCGCTCTGTGCGGGACCTTTCGAATGACTGGCCTCGGTAAGTGCTCGCTAAATGACCTGACTATTTACCGATCGCTCCTCGGCGCCGTTAGTCATCTTAGTACGCCGGCTGAGCCCTGCACCCTGCAGACAGCGCGGAAGGTAGGGATTGCGGCTTCGTTTTCCTTGATGCAGGCGGAAGGCAGCTCTGGTGGGTGATGGTCTTCCCTACATACATGACATCAAACACAGTGCTCTTGGACTTGCCCCTGACTTGTCTGCCAAGTTGTTGACTTCCACCTGTAATCGCCGCCAGGAACAAGTGCAGCACCCCGTGAGGGCTCGAGGCTGGGCTCTCTTCCAAGGCAGACTGCCACCTCTTTCCTCCAGGAGCAGCTACTGGGTTCGAACTGGGGGTCTTTCAGTTAGCCGTTGAGCACTTTAACCACGTTGCCACTAGGGTTCCTTATTGTCTAGTACATGCCCCCCTCTTCTGGATTGTGGCATCTTGACCCTGGGCCTTGAGCTGTGAGTTGGAGCTTTGTCACCCCCCCCCACCTTTTGTCCATCGTTGAGGCGGCTACCAGGGAGCGCGCCCCCACCCTTCACATCAAGGGAGAGGAGCACTGTGAAATGCAGGCAGTACCTGCGAACTGGAACTCCGTTATGGCAGAAAGCCCCAGGCCGCACATCTTACAATGTCTAATTCATGCTGTCCCCTCACTGGAGCGTACCGCCACAGGGGACAATCCTGGGGACACGGGGCGGGGAGTCAGCCCAGTCTGAACCCCCCCGCAGAGTCCAAGCAAGAAGGGAACAAAGCAGAACAGCAACGAGAGCCAAGAAAAGACGCAAAGCCCCTGAAGAGTCCCCCAAATCGACTTCAGGCTAGGAGGGGCCGCTCCCGGAACTCCCCCAGGACCAGTGGGGAGACAGTCACAAAGGTCAGCTGACAGACCTGGCGTTACGTATGTTTTAATTTCTTTTTTCAAACTTTTGTTTTCTTTTTGTTTGGTCTCTGCCATTGTTGGGTTGCCTGTAAGATAGGCATGGGAAGCAAGCTCGAGGAGAAGGCAGCAGATCCATGGTCCCTGAGAGACTCGGGGGAGGAAGAGGTGGGGGAAGGGAGCGGTGAGCAAACAATGGCATAAACAGGGGAACAATTAGGGAAGTAAAATCAACAACAGGCGCTTAGAGATCCTGGGGGTGTTGGAGCAACAGCCATCTAGCTGAGGGATTACTGAGGCAGTAGGGCCAGCGTGGTGGGGGGCAGGAGGATGGTGAAAGGAAACAGAGGAAGGATCTAGGAAGCAAAGCTAGGGATAGAGGTATAAGCCTAGGTGTGTACGTATGTTAACACATTAATTCATAACAATAGAGGTATTGGCCCATGTGCATTTATATGGCTCTAGACTGAGAAAGTGGACAGACTTCCGGCCTCTGCTCACACCCTCCCTCAATGCAAGAACACTTTGTTCTATCAGCCTGGCATTCTGTGATGCCTGCCCTTTCGGCACAATCACAAAAGACAAATGGGTACATAAGCAAATGTGGTGAAGAAAGTGGATGGTGCCTGGCTATCAAAATATATACCGTCTGGGGTCTTAAAAGTCTTGAAGTTAAACAAGTGGCCATCTAGCAGAGAAGCAACAAGCCCGCATGGAAGAAGCACAACAGCCTGTGTGGTTATGAGATATCGCCAGGACCAGAAGACTCAAAGCAGACAAACAAACAAAAAAACCATATTGTTGAGAATGAGGGGGATCCGAGCAGAGACCCAAAGCCCATCTGTAGACAACGGGACATCCCCTCACAGAGAATGTCCCACAGGGAAGGGATGCGTCAAGCAGGGTGCAGTAAAGCACCGATGAAACACACAGTACTCCTCTGGTTCCTTGAGGCTTCCTCACCCCCCACTATCATGACCACAGTCCTGACTTTCACTGTGGGCTAGAGTGGAGCATGTGCACAGGTACAGATCAGACTTAAGAGCTCACATCACACGGAATCCGGGAACAGGAACGGGAATAGCGATAGCTGAAGGGCAGGGGAATGGTGAGGAGTGGAGGGGAGGAAGGGGGAACCGATTGTGATGATTGGCACATAACATCCCCCACCCCACCCCGTGACGAACAACAGAAACCATGGGGGAAGGGAGATAGCGGTCGGTGTAAGATATGAAAATAATAATAATTTATAATTTATCAAGGGACCTTGGGGCTACGAGGGGAGGGAGGAGGGAAAAGAGGAGCTGACATGAGGGCTCAATAGAAATAAAAGTCTAGAAAATAACAATGGCAACATCTGTACAAATGTGCTTGATACAGTTGATGCATGGATTGTTACAAGAGCCGTAAGAGCCCTCAAGGGAACTGATATCAGGGGCTCAAGTGGGAAGTGAATGCTTTGAAAATGATTGTGGGGGAAACGCCAGCCCCCCACACTAATCATGGGTTCAAAAAGCACAATTGTACAGTTAAAATATATAAATATTATAATAAAGTCATAGAGACTAATAAGAGAGAGTAAAATAAAGAAGCCAGACACATTTCATACTAGCATGCTTACCTCCTGGATGGCCATGATCTCAACAGCCAGGTCCACTCACAGCTCGGACAGGGAGGGCAGGAGAGGGGCGGAGAGGTGAGCGGGGAGGGGAAGGAGGACAAGGGGAGCAAGGAAGGGGGAGAGAGATCTTTTTTATTGCTTACCAAAGCGTATATATCTTTGAACTATCAGTACCGGTGGACCTGGCATTCATTGGAGATCAGTCTGTGTCTTGGCATTAATCTTCCCCCAGGTCTAGGGGGTTCTCAGCGCAGGGACCCCAGATCCAAAGGATTTGCTTTACTCTTCTTTTTCTGGGGCGTGGTAATCAAATGCCCCTCTGTTTGCAGGACCCATCCCAGGGAAACCCCCTGTACATCTGATCACAGCTGTGGACTGGGTACGGGAGTTGAATCCCACCTCAGGGCTCCTTCGTTAGCATAACACACGTAATACTGCTCGATTAGCGCAGAGCCATCAGGATCGATGGCACAGGGCAAGCTGGAAGATAATGACATCAGGTCATGAAGCGGAGGGGGCCACACGGCCCTGGGAACCCTGGCCTGGCCCAGCGGTGCTCTCTGAGGGGATAGGAGCCAAAATAAAAAACTCAATGGAAGGGTTTAGCAGCAGAGTAGATAAAGCAGTAGATGGAGGAAGTGAATTGAAGGTAAGTCAGAAGAAAGTGTAAGAGCGAACTTTCTCCGTAAAGAGCAAGAGAGTGTTTTAAACGTTTTGGGTCTTATATACAAGTGACCATTCTAATGAAAGCTTTGTAGGCACTGAAATGAACATTTCCTAATTTTTTTATGTGTCCTAAAATATTCTTAAAATTTTTCTCCTCAAACCTTAAAAAATGCAAATAGCATTTTTAATTCACAAACCATAAGAAACAAAACAAAAGAGCAGGTGGTGGACCATTGACTTGTCTGTTTCCTACCCACTGCCGTTGAATTGTTCTGACCCAGCGCCCCCGTGGGACAGAGCAGACCTGCGCCTGCACGTTTTCACAAAAGCACACACCCTTATCTGGGTACCGAGGAGCCGCTGGCAGGTCTGCAGTGATCAGCTAACCCATAGGGCCTCCAGGGCTCCTCCCCTGGCCACGTAGTAAGTGCACATCCAGGGCCGGGGCTTCGTACCACTAACATTCTACCCTAGAAAGCACCAGCCAGCGTCGGGAGTATGAGGGACACCTTCCCTGTGTAAGGAGAGGAAGATGGGTGAGATTGTTAGATTTGGTAGCAGGACACTTAGGGTGTTTCCCATTGGGCAGCTTCTGTTTTCTATTTGAATTTGAAGGCAAAAATAAGAGATGGAGTGGGGCTTGAAGGATTCCGAATAGTGGAGAATGTTGGAAACAGAAAGATCTGAAGAGGGAGAGACGGCCAATCAGTGAAACAAAGGAGGACTGGTAAATAGTACTAAGCGTGGAGACTAGTAGTCACAGATCATAAGGATAACTCTCTGCCGAAGTCTGTCATTTTTCTCAGCAGCTCTTAACAGCCTGGCTGCTGGCACAAGATGACTTGGGTACAAGATGCCAGGATACCAAGACAGAGTGGGGCAGGGAGTTGGGGACAAGAGAAATAATATGTTGGCAAAGGAACCTGTGGTCTGGAAGGCCTGATAAAGTAGAAGCAAATAATTGAGCAAACTAAAAGAATCAGAAGTTGTGAGAAAGCAACATACAGAAATTACGCGTTCAGGAGCGGCACAATCCAGGGTGAGTTCAGAACCCAGAATCTCTGCATGGCCATGGCTGTCTGCAGCGGAAGAAGGATAGTCAGTCAGAAATGGAGTGGCCAGGGTGTGGACGGGGAGGACACACGGGAGGGAGGCAGGCGTCGATTGGAAGTCTGGGGAGCCAGAGCTGTCCGTGAATGTAAGGCATAGGTTTCCAAACTTTGGCCTACCACCTCCTTTTCAGAAAGGAAAAAAAAAAATTAATGTGCCCCCTTCCCCTCAAGAGTGAAAAGCCTTATGAATGGATTGTGATAAGAGTTGTAAAAGCTCCCAATAAAATGATTAAATAATAATAAGAAGAAAGAAAAGCTTGTGGACAATAAGCCCATAATGCAGAATAAAGTAAAATGTAGGTACCTGCTTTTGAAGCACCCCACCCCACCCGTGATCATCCCAGTGCACCCAGGGTGCAGCATCACCCACTTTGGGAAACTGCAGTCGAGGGCATGGTCGTGGGTACCACTCATCCACCATCAGCCCGGCCCCTGAGGAGGAAGATGAGGCTGTGTGGCAGTGGAGTGTGTGTGTGTGTGTGTGTGTGTGTGTGTGTGTGTGTGTGTGTGTGTGTGTGTGTCGGTCTGTCTGTGATGACGGCAGACGCAGCAGAAGACGCACCATTCCAGCACACTCCGTCTGTGCCCTCAGTGACCTTGTGTTCTTCAGGCTGTGACTTTCCATTCTGTTCTTTTCCAAATTATCCTCTGCCACAGACCCATCCTCACTGCCCCCGAGTTTTCTCATTGGTCGTCAGCTGGGCCCCTCAGAGATATTGTCTGAAATGGCCCCACAATGGGGGGCCTGCTCTCCTGCGTTCCCCCCAGGGGCAGCGGCGGAGAACTGGGAGTCCCAGGAGGACATGAAATGCCATCTGGTTTCCCCGAGAACAAATGCTTCTGATGCCGGGACACAAACAGCAGTTTGGGTTTGGGTTGGGTTTCTTGTGTGTGTGTTTGTGACATGAGGTGGCCTCTCTGAGGTTTAGAAGCATGAGTGGGGTACGAGGAGAGACCAGGAATCCTGGGGTGCGTGGTTTAGGGGACAAAGAGCGAGCCCAGCTGCCGGGGGCAGGAGGATAAACGGTGTTTCCCATGGAGATCCTGGCTCAGTGGAAGCGGGAGCAGCAGAGGTTGAAGATGCAAAGGAAGCCGGCTCCAAGACGTCAGTGGAAAGTTAGATTACTGTGGCCCAGGAGCAGAAGCTCAGAGCATGACAGGTGCATGGGAGAGTGTCTTTGGGTGGACGGAACGAACAACCCAAGGACTGTGAGGCGGTGGGTTTGGCTGGCCTCGGGTTGTCCGAGAGTTAATCCTGCCTTCCCCTTGGCGTGGGTGCACTCCGGCTCCCTCCTGGCTGGATGACACTTCCAAGCGCGCTCCCCTCTGGCCCCGGGGAGGCTCTGGGCTCGGAAAGGAGTCGTCTGAGGTCTGGGGAAAGGCTTGGAGCTGCTCCCCCCGCCCCGCCGCGCCGACGTCAACCCTTGCTCATTCGTTCAACAGCTCGAGTGAGCAACCACACAAGAGAGCCCCTCTCTTCTAGGATCGGAGGCTTCGCGGTGTACAAGAAAATCAACACGGAGTGTAAGTCAGAAAGGACATGCTTAGTGTCTTGGGCAGGATGAATGCCGGGGGAACGTCAGAGCAGAAGAAAATGCAAGATCACCAGAGCCAACGGGGTGCGGGTCAGAGCAGGCCTCGGTAGGACGGTGGCTTTGGACCAGGACTCAGGAAGTGGGGAGCGCCCCTGGAGTACCTGGAGGAAGAACATTCCGGACAGAGCCCTAAGGGCTCTCAGCTGTGGTTCCGGTGGTTCGGAGGACTGTAACTCCAGGGGCCAGGAACATGCCATTAGTGGAGGAGAGGAGAGCCACCTGGGCGCCTTGCCGACGCAGCCACACGCCGGCGTCCAGGTGTGGTTCCCGAGCTGGAGTCAGCCCTGGCGTAGCGGGCTCCATTCAGTGCCTGGATGCTGGGTGCCAGCTGGGCAAGAGCGTGCTCGGCGCTCCAGGAAAGGCCCTGTCTTGCCACCGTGTGGCTTTTGATGGTCACGTGTGGTGAGAGCATGGAGCCTGTGCTGTGCACTTGGTTTATAAAGAATTCATGTGGCTTCCTTCCGCCGCAGCACCCACCGAAGAGTCGCAGCCATCGCTGTGCGCCACCCTATGGCCGTGGGCCTCGACAAGGGCCACAAGGTGACCAAGAACGTGAGCAAGCCGAGGCACAGCCGCCGCCGCGGGCGCCTCACCAAGCACACCAAGTTCGTGCGGGACATGATCCGGGAGGTGTGCGGCTTCGCACCCTACGAGCGGAGGGCCATGGAGCTGCTCAAGGTCTCCAAGGACAAGCGGGCACTGAAGTTCATCAAGAAGCGGGTGGGCACACATATCCGGGCCAAGAGGAAGAGAGAGGAGCTGAGCAACGTGCTGGCCGCCATGAGGAAGGCCGCTGCCAAGGACTGAGTGCCGTGCCCCCCTCCCCAGCCCCAAAATAAAGTCTGTCCAGAAAAAAAAAATTCATGTGAACACACAAGCACGATAAAAGCCCCAGAATCTCATGAGAAGCCAGCCAGTTCTGAAAGGCCTAGAAACACGGAGCCTTGTGATATCTACCCAGAGGCGTTGTTCGCGAATGCCAAATGAGCCTTCCAGTTCCCCGTGCCTGCAGAGAGAAGCATGTAGGAGACGCCCCCGTCGCATGAAGTGCCTTCTGTTGTCGCCTCCTCACAGCAGCCTGCTCCGTGGGCTCCCCAGCTCGCATGAGCCCAACACCACCTGTACGCCGACGGCTCCCAAGCCTGTCCTCGCCCCGGGATGGAAATGTGTCCAAAATAATCCCACTGGCCAATGAACTGACCCTTTGTTAGTGCTGAGGAGATGGGAGTTAGCGCCAAGTATGTTTTAAATCGATCTCTTTTGAGATATAAAAGAGATTAAACAAGCAAAGGAAAACAAAGACACAGAGATGGGCAAAGAGATGCCAAGCTGCAGGGAGGCACCCCTCCCCTCCCGGGAACAGAAACTGGACGAGACAGCGGGGGAAAGCCCTCCCTCAGTGCTGGCAGCTGTGTTTGAACTTCTAGCCCCCTCGACTGGAGAACATAAATACCTGTGCATTGAAGCCACCCACGTGTGGGGTTTCCGCTTAGATAGCAGGGCATCCTCCCTCCCCGACACTGGAGTGTGTGAGACATGTCACAATTAACATGTCTAAAACCCAATTCGCCATCTCCGAAAATCTTCTGTATCTTCATCTTTTCTAGTTACTCGGGCCCAAACCCTGAGCATGTCTTTGACACCCACATCTAATTGCCAGCAGACTGTTGCCTTTTCCCTGACTGTCTCCAGCTCCACCCTTTCATTCTCTTCACCATCGCCAACCTGTGCAAGCAGCCTTCATGTCTCACCTGTGCCATTGCCTCCCTTCCTGTTCTCCCTCCTTCCGCCCGTCTACCCCTGCTGCCTGCCTCAACCCTGCAGCCAAAGTGAAGCTCTTAAAATGTAAGCTAGTTCCCAAAATTAAATATCTATGAGACCGCTCTTGTTCCCCTGTGATGAAAACCATCCTGGGCTCTTCATTGCTCTTGGACTGAAAGCCCGCTCACCGAGACCCTACAGTCTCAAACCCGAACCAAACTCGGTGCCACCCAGTCCGCTGCAATCATAGCAAACTGACAGGGCAAAGTAGAACTGCCCTCCCCACCCCCACCCCGATAGGTTTTTGAGTCTATACATCTTTATGGAGTAGAAGCCTCATCCCACAGAAGGGTGGTTTTGAACATCTGATCTTGTGGTTTGCAGCCCAAAGCATAACCCATTACATCACCAGGGTTCCTTGCATAGTCTCAAAACCAAACCAAATTCATCGCCATCAAAATTGATTCAGACTCACAGTGACCTCAGTGGGCCATCGCTTCTCCGACTTCCTCCCAGTGTTTCCTGTTTCCACGCCTCCCTCTTTCCTAGCCCCTCAACCTTGTCCTTGGGCAAACGCTGCCCTGGATCTGAAGTGGTGGATGAGTCCCACTCAGGGCTGAGTTCCGTTGTGGACCTGAAGCAGGGGGGGTGGGGTGCATAGGCTCAAAGGCCTCGCCAGTTTTGTTCAGGATTTAGAGCTTCCTTCCACAGTTTTCTCCCACTCTCTCCAGTACCTCCTCAGGAAATTGTGTCTTTTTCGGTTCTTTCCTTTGGTTGGGAAGAGATCAATAGTTGCACTTAAGACGGCAGCTCATGCACTTGCAAGAATCCAGTCATCTAGTCTGTTACAGGATTTCAGTAGCTCTTTTGCTTCATAACTTCTAACCTGTTTCACAAGCCACTACCGAATGATTTCTTCCTAGACATCTTAATACCTATGTGAGCAATACCCAAAGAGCTAAGACCCCACTTGGCAGCTCAAGTGGGGTACAGCATGTTGGAATCCCCTGTGGTGCTTAAATAAATTACCAATGTCCATGTACACCCCTTCTCCACGGGAGCCCTGGGAGCGGAGGGGTTCCGATTTGCTAATGACTGTGTGACATCAGCAACTGCTCCTGGGAGAGAAGCAAGACTGTCTGCTCCCCTAAAGAGTTGCTGTCTGAGAAGCTGTCCCATAGGGTCGCTGTGAGTTTGCATCCACTTGATGGCTGTGGGATGGCCCCTCTCTCCACGGATCCTGCCGCCATTGGCTCTGGGGTTTAATTCCCCAGGTGCCACCACTTGTCTGTCGGTTGGCTGTCCCGCCGTGGCTTGCTTGTGGCTGTGACGCTGGGAGCTCTCGCACTGGTATTTGCAGACACCCACAGAACCAGCCAGAAGGAACAGCTTGCAGCAGAGCTTGTAGATAAGAAGAGACTACGGAGAAGGAATAGGCTGCCCGGTCCTGAGGAACCAGCCACTGGAACCCTTGTGAGCAGCAGGGAAGAGCGGCAGAGCACTGTCAGAGACGGTGCCGGGAGATGAGCCCGCCGGGTCGGAGGGCGCTCAAAATATGACAGCGGAAGAGCTGCCTCCTCAGAGTCGACTCGCTGACAGTCAGGTGGATGGAGTAATGTGCAAGCAAAGCCTTCCGGTCGTCATGTGCAGACGGGCACCACTCAAAAGGAGAAGGAAAAGCTGCAAACGTCAACTCATAATTGGAGCTTGGAATGTACAAAGTATGAATCTAGGAACATTGGAAGTTGTCAAAAATGACAGAGACCACATAAAGATCGATATCCCAGGCATTCAAACTGGCTGTCATAAAAACATATAGCTTAATATGCCAAGAATGACAAGTTCAAGAGAAAGAGTGTCACATTCGTCGTCAAAAGGACATTTCAAGATCTAGCCTGAAGCACGTTGTTATCTGCAGTCAGATAATATCTACCCAAACACAAGGCGGCCGGTCAATACAGGGAAACCAATGAGGAACAAACGGAAGGGTGTTACCAGTGCTTCAGTCTGAAATTGATCAGACATGCAGTCAAGATGAATTTGATAATTATTGATAATTAGAATGCAAAGATTGGAAGCAAAGACGTTGGAAAATAGGGTCTTGGTGAGAAAAACAAAGGTGGAGATCACATGATAGAATTTTGTAAGACCAACGAGTTCTTCATACCAATGACTTGTCGACAGCACAAAGCACACGTGTCCGTCTCCTGATGAAAGACACAGAAATCAAACAGACTACATCTGTGGGAAAGACCATGGACAAGCTCAACCTCAGTAGCTAAAGTGAGGCCAACTATGGAGCCGACCATCAGCTATTCATTGCAAGTTCAGACTGAGCTGAAGACAATGAAAACAAGCCCACAGGAGCCAAGTACAACCTTGAGTCTGTCCTGCGTGACTTTCGAGAACCTCTCAAGAACAGGTCTGCGAGTTGAACACCAATGACAGAGACCTGGGATATCGCCGAGAGCATGATTCATGAAGAAAGCAAAGATCAGAGTTGACGTCAGAAGAGACTCTGAAACTTGTTTTTAGTCCCATAGTAAATGGGAGAAAGGATGAAGTCCAAGAGTTTAACAGAAAACTTGAAAGGGTAGCTCAACAAGACTAGAGTATTACAATGCCATATGCCAGGCCCCAGAGTTAGAAAGCCCTCAGCATATCCGAAATGGAAATAACTCAAGGAAAAATTCAATCCGGGTGCAATATCAATTGAGTCAATGGGCAAAGTATTGAAAGATGTAGTAAGCATCCAAAGAAAATAGAGAGATTCACTGTCCCCAAAAGAACGACGGCATTCCAGAGGTAGCATGTGAGCAAGAACCAATGGTACTGAAGGAAGGGGTCCATTCGGCACTGAAGGCATTAGCCAAAAACAGGCCTCCAGGAATTCAGACTACCAAGTGAAATATTTCAACAAGCTCTGGAAGCTCTCACTTGTCTATGTCAGGACGTAGCTACTTGGCCAGATGGCTACAAGAGATCCACATTTACCCATTCAGAAAAAGAAAGAAGTGCCTCCAAAGACTGCTCAAGCTATAGAACAATGTCACTGCAATGTCACTTGCAAGTAAAGTGTTGCTGATCAACAACGGTTGCAGAAGTACCGTGACCGAGAGCTGCCAGAGGTTCAGGCCAGTTTCAGAAGAGGACATGAAACAGTGTCATTGCTGATGTCAGATGGATCTTGGCTCATGGCAGAGAATACCAGAAAATGTTTACTTGTATTTCATTGACTATGCAAAGGCATTCAACTGTGTGTACCATAGCCCTGAGAAGAATGGGAATTCCAGGACACTCCATTATGCTCCTGTGGAAAGTGTATTTGATCAAGGGGCAGTTGTGTAAACAGCACAAGGGTATATTGCAGGTGTCCTCAAACTACAGCCCGTGGGCCACATGCAGCCCGCCGAGGACATTTATCAGGCCCGCCGGGTGTTTTTGCCCCATTTGTTTTTTTACTTCAAAATAAGATGTGCAGTGTACATAGGAATTTGTTCACAGTTTTTTAAAAACTGGAGGCAAAGGGCATTTATAGAGGTCTAGACAAAGATATATGCAAATATATATGAGGATGGGGAAATAGATCGTTGTGCCTATAGGTTTAGTATTAAGGTAGCAGAAGGACATTGGGCCTCCACTCAAGTACTCCCTCAATGCAAGAATACTTTCTTCTATTAAATTGGCATTCTATGATGCTCACCCTCCCGACACAACTGCTGAAGACAAAGCGGATGAATAAGCAAATGTGGTGAAGAAAGCTGATGGTGCCCGGCTATCAAAAGACATAGTGTCTGGGGTCTTAAAGGCTTGAAGATAAACAAGCGGCCATCTAGCTCAGAAGCAACAAAGCCCACCTGTGTGATCACAAGGTGCCGAAGGGATCGGTTATCAGGCATCAAAGAACAAAAAATCATATCATTGGGTGCACACCTCCATGATACGATCACTGAGGACAAATGGGTGCATAAGCAAATGTGGTGAAGGAAGATGATGGTGCCCGGCTATCAAAAGGTATAGCGTCTGGGGTCTTAAAGGCTTGAAGGTAAACAAGCGGCCATCTAGCTCAGATGCAACAAAGCCCACATAGAAGAAGCACACCAGCCTGTGCAATCACAAGGTGTCGAAGGGATCAGGTATAAGGCATCATCAGAACAAAAAAAAAATCTTACCATAGTGGATGAAGGAGGAAGTGCAGAGTGGAGACCCAAAGCCCATTTGTTGGCCACTGGAGATCCCCTTGGAGAGAGGTCTTGGAGAGATGAGTCATTTAGGATGCGATGTATCACCGATGAAGAATACAGCTTTTCTCCAGTTCCTACATGTTTCCTCCCCCCCAACTATCATCTGAATCCTACCTTGCAAGTCTGGATAGAGCAGAGGATGTGCACTGGTGCAGATAGGAGCTAGAGGCACAGGGAATCCAGGGCGGATGATACCTTCAGGACCATGGGTATGAGGGGCAATACTGGGAGGGTAGAGGGAGAGTGGGTTGGAAAGAGGGAACCGATTACAGGGATCTGCATGTGACCTCCTCTCTGGGGGACGGACAACAGAAAAGGGGGTGAAAGGAGAAACCAGACAGGACAAGATATGACAAAACAATAATTTATAAATTATTAGGGGCTCATGAGGGAGCGGGGAGGGAGGGGGAAATAAAGGACCTGATGCCAGGGGCTTAGGTGAAGAGCAAATGCTTTGAAAATGATGAGGGTAAGGAATGTACAGATGTGCTTTACACAATTGATGTATGTATATGTATGGATTGTGATAAGAGTTGTATGAGCCCCTAATAAAACGTTTTAAAAAAAACCCAAAAACTGTAATCCGGCCCTCCAACGGGTCTGAGGGACAGTGAACTGGCCCCCTGTTTTAAAAATTTGAGGAGCCCTGGTATATGAGTAGTTTAAAATCGGGAAAGGTGTGTGTCAGGGTCGTATCCTTTCCTTATCCTTTTTTTTCATTATACTTATTTAATCTGTATGCTCTGAGCACATAATCAGAGAAGCTGGACTAGATGAGAAAGAATGCCGTATCCGGATTGTAGTGAGGCTTGGGAACCCTCTGTGATGCGTGTCTGAGACAGCCTTGCTTGGCTGAAAGCGAGGAGGACCTTAAGTACCAGCTGATGAGGAGCGAGGTTTGCAGCCTTGGATATGCATTCCAAGCTAATGTAAAGAAAACAACAATCCTCACAACGGGAGCAATAGGTAACATGGTGATAAGTGAAGAAAATAGTGAAGTTGTTGAAGATTTCATCTTGCTTGGACCACTAAGGTAGGTCTAAGGCCTGACCCAAACCCCACAGTATTTTCAGTCCCCTCGTCTGCGTGTGAAAGTTGGACATTGAATCAGGAAGACAGAGGAAGACTCGATGGGTTTGGGTTATGGTCTGGAGTATTGCAAAGTCCCATGGACTGCCACCAGAGCAAACCAGTCTGCCTTGGAAGAAGTGCAGCCAGAATCAGGGATGGCAAAAGTGCGTCTCACATACTGCGGGCTTGTTATCCCAAGAGAACAGTCCCTGAACAGGGCCTCGCGGTTGGAAGGTCCGTGAAAGCGAGGCAGGTTCTCGAGAAGCTGAATCGACCCGGTCGCTGCAGGGACGCGCTCTCGAGCAGGACAGCCGTTTTCAAAATCCTCTTATTGGCACACCCTTCTCATCTCACACAGTTCATTCGTTCCTAGTAAGATCTGCGCTATCTGCACCACGCTCAGTTTCCAAACGCACTCCTCGTCGGCGCCCATGTCCCGCCATCCTCCCTGCCGCTCGCTAGGCACTTAGCAATCCGGATACTGTGTCGGCAGACGCACACCTAGATTGCATATTGAGAACTCATCCAACAGCGATTGTGAGTCTGGCGCGGGACTGGGTCATGTTCTGTTCGGGTATCCGTAAGTCAGCCCCAACAGGTGACTGGGATGCAATCAAGGTGAGAACCACACCTCTGAAAGATTCTTTTTCCTGCCTCAGGAATTCTCGTCTTCCTAGGATGGTTGGTACCAAAAGTGAACTTGCCTCCGAGGTTCCTACAGGTCCCTCCCTACACCTAGGAGCGTGCTGACCTAGGACTTCCCACCCTGACATGCTGATTCCGTGAACTAAGAGAGAGGCGGGAACCTTAATGTTTAACATTTCCCCAGGTGATTCTGATGTGACAGCTGAGACCCAGAGGGTTACAGCCTTCCAGCCTGTCTTCAGGCCGATCATCCATCTCAGTCTGGCATCACAGCTCCTGGAGAACGTAGGAATAGTTATGTGAAGATGCTGGCATGGTTTTCCCCTTTTGATTCTCAAAGTTCTGTATTATGATACCTTTACAAACAAAAATATATATTTGAGTATCTTTTTTGTAGTTTCTTTCAAATCATATTGAGGTATAGGTAGTGCATTTTTTACAATCTAGTTTGTTTTTTGGTTTTTAGCCCTGTCTCTAGTTTTTCACTTAATGGTCTTTAAATTTTTGAACCCATGAAGTTTCCTGATATTATATGCTGGACTACTTATATCTTTTCCTTATCCATAATTAAAAAATATATTTTATAAAGATGTAATGTCTTAATATGTGACTCATCATCTCTGCTTGACCTTTCTCACAGTACTCTTGCAACTCCCACAAAACGAGTGCTTGAAACTATGCAAATGAGGTGTGTGTGGAGCACCAAGGGGATGGATGGCTTGCTAATAATGTAAATGAGGTCCGTGTTGGAGTGAGACCATGCGAACAAGGAATACAGAATACTTCCAAAGCTTTACCGTACTGTTAGGTTTCAAATGAGGGCGCTCACTATTACCAGGAGAAAGAAACGGTGTGGGTGAAAGTATACCCACAAATATAGAGGGATTTGACAGAGATCATTTGTATGCGTGTATTGATCTTTGCTGCAGATATGTCCGTGAATGTAATGGAGCACACAGACGGCAAAGTTAGAGTCTCGAGGGACATCCAAGTCTACTGGCACAACAGCACCCTCCGTCCTTCTTGAGCAAGGAGCAGCTGAGGCCTCCAGAGCCATGAGCAGCCATCTGATGTGGTCGGTCTCCAGCTAGAGCAGCGGTTCTCAACCTGGGGTCGCGACCCTTGGGGGGGGGCATGGAACGATCCTTTCACAGGGATCACCCGATTCATAACAGTAGCAAAATGACAGTGATGAAGTAGCAACGAAAATCATGTTATGGTTCAGGGGTCACCACCACATGAGGAACGGTATGAAAGGCATTAGGAAGATTGAGAACCACTGCTCTAGATTCTAGAAGAAAAAAGTGATGGAACTTGAGAGACATAGGGAAGCAGTCCAAATGGGATCATGCAAACATCCGTCTCCCCAGTGCTGAGCCCGGAGCATGAGGTGGGGCCTGGCTGCTCGGGAAAGAATCACATTGGAAGGCCCGGATAGAGTGAGGGGGAGTGTGGAACGAAACTCAGCCCTGAAAGAGACCAGCCTTACCGCTCGGAGGTGACAGCTGACAACCCTGCTGCTATGGTGCTCCATCTTCCCCAGGTCTGAAACTGAATTCACGCAAATGGTAAACTCGTCCGCCCTGTAAGGTTTACTGGACAGCAGCATTCAGGAGAGCTGGAAACGGGAAATAGCAGGAGCAAGTGAGGGGACCGGTGGCACACCCACAGCACTGCAGCGGGCAAGTGGAGACAAAATGCACAGAAATTGTGGAATGTAGAACTGGTGATCTGCGCAGTAAACCTCCATCTAATTCACAATAAAGCGTTTGAAAAAGAAAAAAAAGTGCATAATATACTAGAATGCTCCCTTACCTGCCATGGTCTTTCATTGACAGCACGTGTGTGCAGAAGCTAGACCACGGAAAAGGAAGGCCAGAGAGGATGCGGCATTTGCTTTGTGGAGTTGGCGGAGAATGCTGATTCCGCCATGAACTGCCCCCCAAAAACAAATCCACCTTGGAGGAGAGACGGCCAGCACGCTCCCCGGAAGCAAGGATGCGAGGCTTCATTTCACATACTTTGGTTGTTACCAGGAGGGAGCCATCTCCGAAGGAAGATCTCCTGCCTGGTGAAGAAGACCGGTGAAAAAGAAGACTTGGGATGAGCCGCATTGACCAGTGGCTGCGGCACCCCTGCTGTGCTCCCAATGGCACCGCGCCGGCCGGCGTTCCCTTCTGTGACCTGTGGGAGCACTGTGAGCCAGAGGTGACTCCCCAGCACCTCGCAAGCCTTACAAGTGGAGAAGAGCCGCTTCTGTGTTTGTTTATTGTCTGATTGGTAGACAGGAACGTTCTGCATAGTATCCAGGCACCACCTCTTTCTGTTCAGGCCCAGGAACTCGTGTGTGTGTGTGTGTGTGTGTGTGTGTGTGTGTGTGTGTGTGTGTGTGTGTGTGTGTTTCTAATTAGAAAGCCGTCACCACAAGAAGATAGCAGAGTTGTTACTCCTCACAGTGCAGTGGCCCTCAGGAACTTGTTTGTGTGGAAACAGTGTAGCTCTTGTCTCTTCCGTTTCCCAGCCCCGGGTATTTATGCTGATAAATGGCACTGTGCTCCATCACCGCAAGCTGCCACTGGCTCTCAGATCTGGCGGCTGAGCCTCATGCAGGCTGGCCACATCCATTCCACTTTGGCATTCCTTTTCCGTGGTCTAGCTTCTGCAGGCATGTGATGTGGATGCAAAGACCATGGTGGGTAAAGGAGCATTTTATTTTTATTATTTACTTATTTTTTCAAATGCTTTATTGTGATTTAGGGGAAGGTTTACAAAGCAGATCACCAGTTTTACATTCAACAATTTGTACACATTTTGTGTGCAAGAATCTGTACGTTGTAATTGGCTCTCTGGTCATGTGCGCCTGGCCACGCTACGGGATTTTCAGTTGCCTCATGTGCACGTGAGAGTTGAACATTGAAAAAGGGAGACAGAGGATGAGTCAGTGCATGTGCATGGTGGAGCTGGGGAGAATATGGAGCTGGGGAGAATACGGACTGCTAAAGGACAAACCGACCTGTCTTGGACGAAGTCAGGCCAGAGTGCTCCTTAGAGGCCAGGATGGGCGACTCCTTCACCTTACATGCTTTGGACATGTTGTCAGGAGAGACCAGGCCCTGAGCAGCACATCATGCTTAGTACAGTGGGGGGGCTCAAAAGGGAACGGCCCTCCAGGAGGCGGATGGACACAGCGGCCGCAGCAGTGGGCTCCAGCGCAGGACCGGGTGACGGTGGAGCAGGACCAGGCAGGGCAGGGTTTCGTGTTCGTTGTTCTCAGGGTCTCTGTGGGTCAGAACCAACTCACTGGCACCTGACAACAACAGCAACAAGTCATGTTCTTTTGCTTGTTCAAAGTTTTATGGTCTAATTATAAAACAGCACACCTTCAGCCACGCCAACTCATGCCCGTGTACCTGGGCCTGAGGGCATTGTTCAAAGCTAGACTAGCTAATTAGGCTTACTGCCTAGTGGGTTATGCCCAATAAATGTTATTTTTCTCGTTCTTTTCACACGTGCTTATAAAGAAACTAAGTGTAGACACAAAGCTGGATCAAAGCAGTTATAAGTAATTCCTGGTGCAGTGCTGGCGAAGTGTTTGCACGAACTCAGGGAAGCCCCCTCGCAGCCAGTCTGGGGTAGAATGACCAGGCCCTGGGAGGAGGATAAGAGCCCGGTGATGCTTTGGGCTAGGGTCTGGGCGCCTATCCACAAGGTCTCCAGTTCAAACCCAGCAGACACTCCTTGGGAGGAAGTGCAGGCTGCCTGCTCCCTTGAACACAGACAGTCCTTCAAAACCCAGCCAGGGTCTCTCTGAGTCAGCACCCACCCACTGGCTATGGGGTTGGTTTTTGGCGAAAAAGATGGACTGCAGTCACGTCAGTTCCATAATCAGTGCTCCAACAGGAAAATGACCTGAGTGGATTAGAACCTACTGCGGTACCAACAGCAAAGGGCAGCGAGGCAGGGCTCTGGGATCTGAATATGCCACACCAGTCTAGATGGGCCAGGTCAAGCAGAGCCTCTTCTCCCTCTGCGGGTGGTAGCAGGTGTTCGGCAGTGCTGCAGAGTTTACCATGGATGGTCGCGCCTGGTCGAAGCTGTCTAGAAGGCCAGGCCTGCGGTGGAACCGCTAGGAAGAGCAAGGATCAGCGATGCCCAGATGAAATGAATAAGCGCATCCCCAATGGGGTAGGTGGGGAACCAACTAATGATCATGCAAGAAGAGCCAGCAGGTTTGCGATAATGGAGACGGGACAATGTTAGGGGACAGTAAGATGGAAATTGCCCGCCTTGGGATTTGAGAGTTTTTATGGAGGCACCGGGGCGTAGTGGTTATGCATTAGGCTGCAGTCCTCAGGGTCGACAGTTGGAAACCACCAGCCGCTCCAAGGGAGGCAGATGGGGCTTTCTACTCCCGTAAAGAGTTACCAGCTCAGACACCCACGGGAGTAGTGCTATAGGGTTGCTTATGAGTGGACATCAACGCCATGGCATCGGGGTTTGGGTTTTTTATAAAGGCTGTTTCAAGGGGGCTGACGCTAAAATGGAAATGTTCCAGAAGCAAATCTCTAGTGACGGTAGAAGCACACCTTTGTAAGAAAGAATGGAGCGGGTGATGCCGATGAGTGGTGCGAGGGCGCCCCGGGTCCTGGCCCTGCGCCAACACAGCCATCTCCGCGTCGTCCGACTGCTGGAGCGGGTGCATTTGTCTGAGTGGAAACGAACAGTTACTAGCTACGAGTCGTCAGGTGTCGTCGAGAGTGGTTTTACTTTATTGTCACAAGTGCCTCGGATGCCACCTCACTCCATCAGCATGTGGGATGTTAGGGAGCTAAGCTAGATTCCAATTCCAACTCGTAGTGTGTTAGTCCCGGTGGACTAGAGAAGCAAATCCAGGGAGACGCTCAAATGCGTACAAGAGAAGCTTTATATCAAAGAGCAACTGCACATTAAGAAAACATCCCAGCCCAGTCCAGATCAAGTCCCTAAATCCAACATTATCCCATATGTTTCGACGCCGGTCCATAAATTCCTCTTTAGACTCACACAGTCACGCAATAAAGCCGAATGCAGGAAGATCACAGGCCAGTGCGTGAGAAGTCTTAGATCCAGTGGCGGTGGAAGGACCTGAGCAGTGGCGTGGGTCTCCAATATCATGCATAGCCCCCTGTGGTTTGTCAACAGGAATGTCTGGCAGGGAGGCGGGGTGTGTGTCTGGCCTCCAGTGAGCTTTTTATCTCCATTTGCACCTCACAACTGAGGTCATCAAGCTGCGACCTGATTGACAGGCTAGACTCCACCCTTTGCAAGTTGAACCAGATTCTGTAACTACTGCACTTGGCAACCCAAGCCTGTGAATCTCTATGGGAGTAGAAAGCATCCACTTTCTCCCACAGAGCTGCCGGTAAGTTTGAACCGCCAACCTTGTGGGTAGCCGCCCCAACGCTCACCTCACAGTGCCGCCAGAGTTCCTTCACCTCCTGGAGGGTTCTAGAAA
Organism: Tenrec ecaudatus; assembly: GCF_050624435.1. NCBI lineage: Eukaryota > Metazoa > Chordata > Mammalia > Afrosoricida > Tenrecidae > Tenrec > Tenrec ecaudatus. The sequence continues at coordinate 68,720,752 of NC_134530.1, forward strand.
TGAGATCACTGGTCACAGCGTGCCAGGTCTCCCACTCTCTCTCTGTCCTACTTCTCCCTTCCAGGTGTTGCCCCACTTCTCTGTCGCCTCTGATAGGAAAACTCCTCAGAGAGCAGTCGAATTCCATGCCTCCCACTCTTCCCCTCCGTTCCGCCCTGCAGTCGGTGAAGCAGCTCTGCTCACGGTCAGCCGGGATCAGTGCTCTTCAGGACCTCACCCAGCCGTCGGTCCTCCGGCCACACCACCCTGCACCCACGCTCCCCTCCGTGTAGACGATTGGTCACTGCATAGGAGACACTTTCTTCCCTTGGGCGCTGGGACGTCACGCTCTCTGCTGAGTGTTTTTCTGGGTCACCCATTCCTCCTTTTGGTCTCATGCAGTGCCTGCCACTCCTCGTCTCCCAGGTGTTGTTCCTCCCAACGCGTCGGCACAACCTGCCTCCACCAGGAGTCATTTGGTGACTCCTTTATGAACCCCAACTTCCGCCAGGAGTCCAACGCCCCCAGCTGCCTGCAGCCGCCACCTCATCTTGCATGTACATGGGGTTGTCCTCCATCAGCAGCCCCTCCAACTATGCTTTCTCATCAAATCCTCAGGAGACCTGCAGGGCTTATGTTTCTGTTTGCAGATGAGGAATCTGAGGGTCAGGCTTCCCCCTTGTCTCAGTGTCCTCTGTGACAGTTTCTGATTCCAGTGCCTCTGCTCAGTCTGTTTCCTTAGACCCAGGGCTCCTGAGTGAGGCGGCACGGCTGGTTTCCCTCGTGGGAGTCCAGTCTGTCCATCTGGATTTCCCCTTGAGAGTACAGTGGTGTACTCTTCACCCCCGGCGCCTGGAAGTCACGTTTGTGGACAATGGGTGCTCTTACTGGTTGAAACGCAAAGACTCCCCACATGAAAGAGCAGCTGCAGAGTGGGAGAAGAACAAGGGCTGAATGATTTGATCAGACATCTGGGGGGCCTCCTGGCATTTAGAGTGAGTGTCCTAGAGAAACTAGCTATTCTGGCCTGAGGGAGTTGGCCGCTGTGAATCCTGGTGGCTTTGACCGCCAACTGCCCCAGAGGTCCCAGGCGGCTGCATGACTCAGAATCCGTAACACTCCCCCTATTCATCCCTCGTGGGACCCCTCAGGAGGCCATTTCTAAGGCATTTTAATTCGGTAATGACTTCTCCTGCCTGTGCCTTTCCTGCTGGGTTCTGGTGTCCCTGTGCCCCCACTTGTCCATTGCTCCACCTTCTCCACTATAGACTACCTGAGCCCTTGGGCCCTGGACTGGCCCATTGCCCTTGTTCTTGAAGCATCTTGCCAAAAGTTGATGGGATGAACTAGCGAGAGGAACGATGTAGCCCAAGGTCTGCCTATTATTGGGCATTCATTTCTGCAATTCGCGGGCTTAAGAAGGGCGGCTGTCATGTCCTTCAACTTTGTGTGCGTGAAACTTTCTGGAATCCAGAAAGACCACAGGAACTCATAGTTCAAGATGGACAAGCAGATAGTAGGGCGATTGAGAGACAAAGATGTTATTGTATGCCACCAGTGGATTCTGACTCCTAGTGCCCCTGTAGGACAGAGTACAAAGGGGTACCCAAAAAAAACAGAAAACGGCTCCCGCTGGGTGGAGCGTTCAGAGTCTGTATTTTCCCGCTAGGCAAGCACCAAGCAACTCGCTCTTAGTTAGTGCACCCAGTGGCGTCACCTGGGAACGGTCTCTCTGGTCACAGTGAACTTTTTCGTGAAAGCAGTTTCCCTCGAATCTGTGTGTGTGTGTGTGTGTGTGTGTGTGTGTGTGTGTGTGTGTGTGTGTGTGTGTGTGTGTAGGCCAATTTAAGAGAACAGCATGTGGCTGTGAAATTTTGTTTCCTGCTCAGGAGAAATGCCCAGAAACTTGGATCTTGAACGCAGCTTCCAAGGGCAGCGCTGTGGGTAAAACTCAAGTGTACACGTGGTTCTGTTTCAGAAAAGGTGAAATGTTGATTGATGGCAAACCTCATTCTGGACGTGGATCAGCTTCCCAAACAGATGAAAATGTCAACTGGACTCGTAGTGCATTTGGATTCGTTCCATCGTGTCAGATGGTTAAATTAGAGGTTCTAAAAAGACTGTGTACTAATATGCTACCCAAAAAAGCCTCATTTGTGTCAGATGTGACTGGTTTTGCCACCACGGCAATGCACCTGCTCATGAAGCCATCTCAGTGTGCGACATTTTGGCAAAAAACAGCATGTCTCCTACCCCATACACCTTACTCACCTGACCTCACTCCGTGTGACTTCTTTTTGTTTCCACAAATGAAGAGGGACATGAAAGGACAGCAATTTGACAACCATAGAGGAGGTAAATAAAAAACGAGGGAAGTTGACCTAGATGAAGGATATACTGAGAAACAGTGCTTCCCGTTTTGATATTTCGGCTGAATAGAGGTTTCTGATTTTGAAACAATATATTTTTTACTTACCCTCAAACACACACACACACACGAAGTCCTGTCAGCCATACAAGCAAATGAGTTTGAAAAATGTTTCTAAGTGTAGAATGTGTGTGTGTGGGGCGGGAGGATGGAATTGCAGATTTGACAAATGTATTAAGTGTATTAATGGAGAGTACTTTGAAGATGATAAGGTTGTTTTGTAAAAAAAAATTTACATAGCTTTGAAAAAACATTACTTTTTTTTTTTTTGGAGGGGGTGGGTAGCCCCTCGTCTATCTGCTCATGGAGCTTCCTAGACTGTTGTCTGTGGGACCAGATCACCACGTCTTTTCTTCTGCCGCGCTGCTGGGTGGGTGAAAACAGCCAGCCTTTCATTTAGTGGCCTAGCCCTTAGCCATTGTCCCACTAGACCTCCTTCCAAAGAATAAAAACTCCAAACTAAATCCACTGCCATCAAGTCTGCCGACTCACACAGCAAAGTGGATCTGCTGCTGCCGATCTCTTAGACGGGGGCTGTTTACAGGAGACAGACGCCTCTCTCTCCCACAGAGCAGTTGGCGCTTTCCTGGATGTTCAGAGGGGTGTGTGTGTGTGTGTTGAATTTCTAAAACAGTTGTTTTCCTTAGAAGATATTTTTATTCTAGTTAAAACCTTTGACTCTTTTGCTTAGCAAATACAGTCCCAGCACCTTGACATGTGTCACTCAGTATTTGCATTTGTATTTGCATTTCAGGCTTTTAATTTCGTTGGTAGGAACGGCTTTAAAGTTCAGATTTCTGGAAATTACACCTGGGTATAAATGAGTTTGTCCGAATCCAATGGGACATCACTCTGTATTATGCAATTACTCACAGGGGCACAGGCATAAATTAGACAAGACACACAATATTGGCATTTCTGGCTACCCAATACAGACATACCTCCCCTTCACCCCGCAGAAGTCAGCCTTGAGAGAGGACGTGCAGAAAGACCCCAGCACAACGCAACAGCTGAGCGTCCCAGCATTGGCCTCAGGCCCAAGCATGGGGACGGGAGTTTGGGACTTGGAACTGGCAGCCGTCCTGGGCTCGGGGTGCAGGGTCTCCCGGGCAACTGAGCCCACTGTGTCCTGAGCTGCACTTGGGGTTTTCTCTAGACAGCACAGGCCAGAGACTTTAGGGAAAGGCCAGTGAGCCCGGCCTCACAAGGAACACGTAAGACATGGAAACCCAGAGACGTGAGATGACCTGACTGTAGTCACAAAGCACCAAAGCAAGGGCTAACGCGCAGTCTCTGCCCCATGGGCCTCATGAGGTCTCCCTGTCTTCACATCCAGTCAGGGCCGGCTTGTCCCTTCAGAAAATAAGAGCTAATCTACAATCTATGTGGGGAGGGGGAAAAGGAGCTGATCCTGAGGACTCAGTGGAAAATAAGTGTCAAGAAAAGACCGAGACACTAACCTGTCGGATACAATTGGTGTGTGGATTGTAACAAGAGTTGTTAAGATCCCCCAATAAGATGGGGAGGTGTCCGTAGCAAGGTCCCGAGTCCACGGTTCAGTGAGACCAGCTCCGCCTCCAGCAGTCTTCAGTTCAGCAGGTAGACGCACCACCAACAGTGACAGCACAGTGGGGGTGCTGACAGGGGAGAGTGCGGGATGCTGGGGACCGGGAGCTCAGAGGAGGCACTTGGCCCAGTCTGGAGGGCACGGAGGAAATGCCAGTGCAGTTGACATCTGAGCTTAGTTTGAAGCCCAGTCGGCATGAGCCAGGTGGAGGACACGGAAGGACATACCAAGCAGAGAAACAGAAGACCAGCACTCCCTCCGCCCGTGTCTGGTGGCCGTGTCCGTAGCCCTAGTCGTGCACTGAGAAGGTTGGGGGTGCAGGGACCTCGCAGGAAGGTTGAAAGGATGGTACCCAGGTAAAGACCAGAGCCAGAGCCTCTCTTTGCTGTAGTTCTCCATGCTCCACCGGCCATTTGGGAGCCTGGATGGAGTTTCTGATGTCCCTGACGTCAGGCTTGCTGCAAACAGCCTGTGTGGAACTCAGCGAGTTCCTTTTACCAAACTCCGCTTCAGAGCCGCGCTTGCTGATCCACCTATTCGCATAGGGTTTACTTTTCACACTCTGCTGTGGAAAAGAGCCGTAAGGACTGGTGATTGGGGTGAGCATCTACAACTCTTCCTGGGATATAAGCATCTACAACTCTTGGGATGTAAACATGTGGGATGTAAGCATCTATAACTCTTCCTGAGTCAACGCCCGCTGCATGTCCTTGCCTTGCACCCGCTTACTGTCTTTCTCTCCCTGTAGGCCTGCTGAGTTAGCTACCAAGTACGCCAACTTCTCAGAGGGCACGTGTAAGCCTGGCTACGCCTCAGCCCTGATGACCGCCGTCTTCCCCCGGTAAGTACAACTGTGTGGACAGCCGGGCCCGTGGCCCCGCGCCAGAAACCCTACCCCACGGTGACTTCCTTCCACCTCCTCAAGCTGGGAAGCCCTGTGCTTACAGTTGTTCCCGTCCCGGGCCCACTCCCTCACTACTACACCTACGCTCAGTCCTTGACTCTACCACACCTACCGCCAGTCCTTAGACTCTACTACATCTACCCCTCAGTCCTTAGACTCAACTACACCTACCGCCAGTCCTTAGACTCTACCACACCTACCGTCAGTCCTTAGACTCTACTACACCTACCCCTCAGTCCTTAGACTCTACTACACCTCCCCCTCAGTCCTTAGACTCTACTACACCTCCCCCTCAGTCCTTAGACTCTACTACACCTACCCCTCAGTCCTTAGACTCGACTACACCTACCGCCAGTCCTTAGACTCTACCACACCTACCGCCAGTCCTTAGACTCTACTATACCCACCCCTCAGTCCTTAGACTCTACTACACCTCCCCCTCAGTCCTTAGACTCTACTACACCTCCCCCTTAGTCCTTAGACTCTACTACACCTACCCCTCAGTCCTTAGACTCTACTACACCTACCCCCAGTCCTTAGACTCTACTACATCTACCCCTCAGTCCTTAGACTCGACTACACCTACCGCCAGTCCTTAGACTCTACCACACCTACCGCCAGTCCTTAGACTCTACTATACCCACCCCTCAGTCCTTAGACTCTACTACACCTCCCCCTCAGTCCTTAGACTCTACTACACCTCCCCCTCAGTCCTTAGACTCTACTACACCTACCCCTCAGTCCTTAGACTCTACTACACCTACCCCCAGTCCTTAGACTCTACTACACCTACCCCCAGTCCTTAGACTCTACTACACCTACCCCTCAGTCCTTAGACTCTACTACACCTACCCCCAGTCCTTAGACTCTACTACACCTACCCCCAGTCCTTAGACTCTACCATACCTACCGCCAGTCCTTAGACTCTACTATACCCACCCCTCAGTCCTTAGACTCTACTACACCTCCCCCTCAGTCCTTAGACTCTACTACACCTCCCCCTCAGTCCTTAGACTCTACTACACCTCCCCCTCAGTCCTTAGGCTCTACTACACCTACCCCCAGTCCTTAGACTCTACTACACCTACCCCCAGTCCTTAGACTCTACTACACCTACCCCCAGTCCTTAGACTCTACTACATCTACCCCTCAGTCCTTAGACTCGACTACACCTACCGCCAGTCCTTAGACTCTACCACACTACCGCCAGTCCTTAGACTCTACTATACCCACCCCTCAGTCCTTAGACTCTATTACACCTCCCCCTCAGTCCTTAGACTCTACTACACCTACCCCTCAGTCCTTAGACTCTACTACACCTACCCCCAGTCCTTAGACTCTACTACATCTACCCCTCAGTCCTTAGACTCGACTACACCTACCGCCAGTCCTTAGACTCTACCACACCTACCGCCAGTCCTTAGACTCTACTATACCCACCCCTCAGTCCTTAGACTCTACTACACCTCCCCCTCAGTCCTTAGACTCTACTACACCTCCCCCTTAGTCCTTAGACTCTACTACACCTACCCCTCAGTCCTTAGACTCTACTACACCTACCCCCAGTCCTTAGACTCTACTACACCTACCCCCAGTCCTTAGACTCTACTACACCTACCCCTCAGTCCTTAGACTCTACTACACCTACCCCCAGTCCTTAGACTCTACTACACCTACCCCCAGTCCTTAGACTCTACCATACCTACCGCCAGTCCTTAGACTCTACTATACCCACCCCTCAGTCCTTAGACTCTACTACACCTCCCCCTCAGTCCTTAGACTCTACTACACCTCCCCCTCAGTCCTTAGACTCTACTACACCTCCCCCTCAGTCCTTAGACTCTACTACACCTACCCCCAGTCCTTAGACTCTACTACACCTACCCCCAGTCCTTAGACTCTACTACACCTCCCCCTCAGTCCTTAGACTCTACTACATCTACCCCTCAGTCCTTAGACTCGACTACACCTACCGCCAGTCCTTAGACTCTACCACACCTACCGCCAGTCCTTAGACTCTACTATACCCACCCCTCAGTCCTTAGACTCTATTACACCTCCCCCTCAGTCCTTAGACTCTACTACACCTACCCCCAGTCCTTAGACTCTACTACACCTACCTCCCAGTCCTTAGACTCTACTACACCCACCCCTCAGTCCTTAGACTCTACTACACCTATGCTCAGTCCTTAGACTCTACTACACCTCCCCTCAGTCCTTAGACTCTACTACACCCACCCCCAGCCCTTAGACTCTACTACACCTACCCTCAGTCCTTAGACTCTACTACACCCACCCCCAGTCCTTAGACTCTACTACACTTACCCCTCAGTCCTTAGACTCTACTACACCTCCCCTCAGTCCTTAGACTCTACTACACCTACCCCCAGTCCTTAGACTCTACTACACCTACCCCTCAGTCCTTAGACTCTACTACACCTCCCCTCAGTCCTTAGACTCTACTACACCTACCCCCAGTCCTTAGACTCTACTACACCTACCCCCAGTCCTTAGACTCTAGGGTTCTCAAACTTCCCAATGCCGTGACCCTTTAATATTTTCCCCCTTGTTGTGGTGACCCCATGTGTGGGCATTTCTGCATGTGGGTGGACCTGTTGGAGACAGACAGAGGAGCAGTGTCTCGGTTCCTAAGACCATGGGACATAGGGTCTTAGGCATCCCCTGTGAAAGGGTCGTTTGACCCCCCCGGTTGAGAACCACTGTCTTAGAGTGTGCCCCAACCAGCTTGTTTCTGTGGAGGGAGGAAGGAGGGAGGATCTCTAGGTGGTGGGTCCCTGGACACCAGGGATCTCGAAGCAGCTGGACCGGCCACCCCACACAGACTGTACAGGTCAGAGCATCGGCGGCCAAGCAAACTTTTTTTGACAGCTGGGGAGCAACGGGCTGACTTTGAGGAGGAATAAGCCAATACAGCAGGGAGCAAAGGGTTTCCCTATAGCACCGCTCCTTTTGCCCGTTTTGCATCGATCGTCTTGTGCTCAGGCTGCAGAGAATCTACGCCAAACCGGGGAGTTCCTTTTACCAAATCCCTCTGAAGGACCTGCCAGGCCCTCTCCCCGCCTTTTCCCCTAAGGTTTTGTTTTCCTGAAGCCTTGCTGTGGAACGAGGCCTTGAACGCTGATTGTCTGCTGTCTGCAGTGCAGGGAGATGATCAGGGCCAGTTGGTTCCCACAGAAAGTTACAGGGAGAGTTTGGGAGTGCCCGGAGGAAACAGCTCAGGACCCCTGTGAGTTGGCTGTAGCACTTGGGCCAGCAGAGAAACTGGGAGCACTGTATATGGCCTCTCGGTTTGGGCTCTGCTCACTGGGGGGGGAAGACTCTCACCTCTCCCCTGAGCAGGCTAAAGGTAGGGCTCATCAAGTGCTGGGAAACGGCTTGCCCAAGTCCGTCCAAGGCACTCATTTTTTCACACACTCCTTGGCGTCTCCAAACCTGAGTGAGCCACGCTCGGCTCCTTTTGTAGAAGCGGGGATTCCATGAACTGTGTGCTGGTGTTCAGAGAGAGGTGCTTTGTGCAGGGTCTGCGTTCTGAGTTGACTCCAGATATTTTGCTTCCTCGGGCTATTTACCGAGCACCTTTACAGTGGCTGGCATTGCGCTCTCTGTTCCTACACATGTTTTCTCAGGCTTACACAGTCCGGTCCCCGGGGAATTTTCCTTGACCTGTATATAGGTTTCTTTGTCTCTCCCACCCCACCCCTGCCGCACCCCACTAATGGAGACTAATATACGCATATCGTTTTAAAACAAGCCAACAAACTCAAAAAGTACAATGGTACATGTGCTCACTCCAGATCCCTTCCCTATAGCCTGCAGCCGATATTACTGCTACCATAAAGGGGGGAGAAATAAACGCACTGCCATCGAGTCAAGGCCGACCCCTGGTGACCTGAGACTGTGAGTTTCTGAGACTGTGACGCTTGGAGCTGCTGGTGGTTTTGAACTGCTGACCATGCAGGTCGCAGCCCAGTGCATAACCATTACACTTCCAGGGCTCCTCATAAAGGGGAACATACTGAGTTTATTACCTGTCCTTTTTTTGGTGGTGTTATATTAATTTAAACAGGGTCTGACATACTATGAGATAAGATGTGGTTTTTCTTGGTGAACATTCTGCTTGCACTTTAAAAGAAAGTATTTTTGCTGTTACTGGGTATCCCACAAATGTCTCGTTAGGTCGGTGTCAGGGCCTATGAAGTCTTCCCTTACCCATACTGATGTAGAACCCACTCATGCTGTCAATTACGGAGAGAAGGCTATTGAAATCTCCATCTACTAGTTTTTGTTTCATGGGGTTTGAAGTTCTGTTACTTGGTACGTATACATTGGAATTGTTATATCCCCTCGCTGATTACATTCATCATTGTTATGAAACGCCCCTCTTCACCCCCGGAAATCATTCTGACATCTCCCTTGTCTGATATTCTTAGAGTCAGTCCGACTTTCTGTTTCTCCCTGCTCCCCCTCTCACCCCAACCTTTTTTCTGTCTCTTTGGATTGATTGCTTTTTTGAGTTAATTTTACCCCTACTATTGACGGAACACAGTTGAGAGAGGAGGCTGTCTGCTTCCAGAAAGAATTCCAGTCGTAGACCCAACCCCCCACCCAGGGCCCTGGGAGACAGAAGGAGTCCGTGGCAGTGGGTTTACTGCGTAATAATGACAACTGTGTTATGCTCCTGTGCCTATCTCAGGGCTCACAGTGTGGGAAAGGGTTTCCAAAGTCTGTGGATGAAGTGCATGATCTTTCCACTTGGTTTTCCTGCGAACGTTTACCATCTGTTTCTATTAATGGCATGTCACAGAGAGTGTAAGAACTTGGCAACAGTGTACTCGATTCCCCTTCCATTCTTTGTACTATTTATACATCCGCCCAACATTATTTTGATTTCTTTTCTAATCCAGCGGTTCTCAACCTTCCTAATGCTGCGGCCCTTTCATACAGGTCCTCATGTGGTGGTGACCCCCCCCCCCCCAACCATAACATTATTTTTGCTGCTACTTCATCACTGTCATTTTGCTACTGTTATGAATTGGGCGACCCCTGTGAAAGGGCCATTTAGCCCCAAAAGGGGTCGCGACCCACAGGTTAAGAACCGCTGTTTTAAACTGTCAAGTATTAGTTACAGTGACTTACAAGTAAAGGGGAAAGTCTGTAATTTACCCACGACTGGATCTTTGTCTGTCTTTCCCCTTTGTGCGGCTACACATTTCCATCCTTTTTGTCTGGCGTTGCTGCTGTTTGGGAGGGGGGGAGTTGTTTTGTTTTTTTACTAGACTTTTTTTAGCATCATCACTTATGCAGGCAGTGAAGTTTCTCAGCTTTGGTTTGTCACAACAAGTAATTTTTCCTTCGGTTTTGAAAGTTTTTGTTTTTGTATGGGGGGGGGTAACAAAAATTTAGGCTGGTGGGTCCCTCTTCCCCGCCCTTTAAAGATGCCCTCCCTGTTTGTGTTTTGAGCTGGCAGTTTCTGTGGGGTGCATTCCTTGGCACGCACTGCCCCTCCCCTCCAGCCGCCTTCAGGGGGGGTGCTCGTCAGCACAGGTGGCGGCAGGCGGCCTAGGTGCACCCTTTTGTGGCTTTCTTCACCTTGATCTCGCTCGGGGCTAATGGAGCTCAGCAGACCACCTGTCCCTTTACAGTTTTTATCACGTTTTGAACTTTTTTTTTCTTATTTCTTCAAATATCTTTCTCCCCAAACCCTTCACCCATTTCTGAGCACTTTCTGGCCCCAGGTCGCTGCGCTCCAGGCTGATCTCTTACTCTGTTTTCCGCCGTGGTCATTGCGTCTCCGTGTCCGTGTCCGCGGCTCTTTGCCTTTGTGGAGTGGGCCCGCCGTAACCCTGCAGGCCATTTCATCTCCTGTCATTCCTTAATTGTGTCCGTGTTACTGTCTCCGTCAACGCAGAGCACACATCTGTGAGAGCTGTTTTGACATTCTGCTCTGGTAATTTGATCATAATTTCTGATACTGTTTCTGTTGATTCCCCCACCCCCAATTATTTATGGTTAATGTTTTCCTGATTCTTTGCATTACAAGTAATTTATTCATTTCCTTCCAGGCTATGTGAATTTCACATTGTTCCGTGAAAGATTTTGTTCTATTCATTTAAATAGTGCTCGATTTGTTCTGACTTGTAGTTCAGTGACTCTGAAGCAGCCGCATCCCTTTGAGGCTTGTGTTCAACCTTGTTGGGACAGGTCTTAAGTCGCCTTTTGTCCAGGGCTAATGTGTGCCCACTGCAAACGACACCAGGCTGCACCAGTGCCGCGTGCATTGTTGTGCATCTTTGAACTCTGGCTGGTTCGTGGAGCACAGACCATTTCCACGCCCGTGTGGGCACCAAGAATTGTTTGCTCTGCTCCTGGTGCTCTCAGTTTCCTCTCATGCGCGCCTCGATTGGTCCTTCGCCTGTGACTTGAAGGGTCTCCTGCAGATCACCAGAGCTCTCGGCGCCGCTCCCCCCGCCACAGTATTCTTCCCCGCAAACAGCCAGTTTTAGCTTCCCTGGAATGTCATCTGCCTCCTCATCTCAGAAAAGCCACTGGACACTGTTTGGGTTTCCCATCCCCTCCCGGTGGGTCGGAAGCTGTCCTTTGCCAGGCAGTCGCATGGGCACAGTACCGTGCACACCGCGGAGACCACGCACACCTGTCTGGAGACAAGCATAGCAGAGTGCTCCTGAGGAGGGACAGGCTGAGTCTTGGTCGCCCGTGTTGGGGCAGGTTGTCAGGAGTGACCAGCCTCTGGAAAAGCAGAGGGGCAGTGGAAGGAGGAGACGGGTTGCCACCGTGGCTGCAGCAGTGGGCTCGCAGCTAACAACCCCGGTGAGGTTGGCGCAGGCAGGGCAGCGTTTTGCTCTGTTGAATGCAGAGCGCTGTGTCTTCCCAAACAACAGCGTGGGGATCAGTAGGGTTTGCTTTGTTTCCCTTTCCAGATGTCAGGCCAGCGTCTGGCTGGTTTTCTGGTTCTCTAAGGCGGAAGGCAATTTGCACCGTGTTACTCCGTCGCGGTCCGAAGCAGCAGCCCCCTCCTTCGTTGGTGCGTAGCCCGCCATCGTGTTGATGTACCGAAGCTGAGACGTAACGTCCCTGGTGCTTGACACTTAGGTAGTTTCCGGTCCTGACTATTACGCGTGTCACTTTAACGAGCAGTCTTTTCTTGTGCATACTGTCCCCCATGTGCGAAATTTGTCTAAACTGAAATTATATTTCTACCACAAAAGTACAGGCATTTATCATTTTGATGGATATTGGCAAATTCCCTTGCATGGCAGTTTCCACATCTAGTGTCTGAAGCTGTCTTTCCTGCGTCCTACTCGCACTGTTGCGTTTGGATTATTTATATCTTCTTAGTCATCGGATTGTGTACGGATGTGTTGCCAGGTTGGGAGGCCAGGTTTCGGTGCTTGTTTCCTCGTGTCACGTTCTTTTGCTCATGTTTCTTGGCATTTTGACCAAAAAATACTAAGCCCAGGATGTCGATGTTGTACCATCCCGACTCCTAAGGGCTCGATGCGCCTCTTGGTTGTGCTATTTTGACCCGATCTCAGAAAGGCAGCCCTTAGCTCCTAACGTGTTGGCTACCAAGTGCTTGCCAAGCACCTGCTGTCATTCTGTGCCTAAGCCCGCCCTCCCCAGCCCACGCCACCGTTGCCCTTGGCCATTGAAGAGGGGGTGCCGGTATGTCATCCTGTCCGGGCTGCAGCTTCCCGCTTCTCCAGGAAGCCGGTCTCCCTGCCTCAAACCTTTTCTTTCTCAAGCCTCCCAGCCTGCTCCCCTTCAGATGAGTGAGGCGGAGAACGGGGCCGTCAGATCCACAGGAACACAAATTACTGGCGCGCACGCGCCCTGCTCTAAAATCTCAATCCAGGCCTTTCCTACGTTTGGTCCCCTCCTCACTCCCAGGTACTTGTCCGTCACACCGCCTCACGCCAAGCTCTGTCCATTGTGCTTGTTCATGACCACTGTTGCCCATGGTTGGCAACCCCTAGCAGAGCCTTCTGCATGGAGCAGGTACATCGTGTTTGCTTCATGAGTGCATTTTAACGTCTGTCTTTGGGAGCAATGGGAGGGGCAGCACTCCTTCAGTAGAGGGGGTTGCTGACAAAAACTATCGTGACATGTGCCCATCCATGACGGCTTGGGAAGAGCTGGAGGTTTGGAGGGAGGAAGTTGTCCCAGCTGTCTACAGACGAGCATGACGTAACTGAGTCATAAGTATGAGACCATCCCAGAAAGATGTAACCTTAGAGAAGTAGTAAATGGATTCTGTTTTCTCCCTGACTTTTGTTGTAATCAGATGAGTCTTTTCTGGGAGAAATTAAAAAAAAAAAAAAAAACAGAGTAAGTTACAGTAAACAGGTAAAATCTTAGTTTAAAGAAAAAAGCAATTCATAAAACCGATCTCAACACACCCGTTGGCCTAATGATACTTGGCTGCTAGGTGTGAGTGGCTTTCTGCTTTTCGTGACAAGCCGGGCTCCGGCCTCCCGCGGAGCCAGTGGGGCCTCTCCCAGTGGGACCCGTCGTGGGCCAGTGGTGACAGTATTAGCCCCCACGGCTGCTCGCGCTAAAGCATTTCCTGTGTATCAAGTTCTTCTCTCAGTCTTTTCTTCCTTCCCCCCTCTTTCTGTTTGACCCTCCTCGCACGTGGACAAGGCCAGTGCGTGCATTGGCTCAGCTTTCAGCATGAGAAATGGAGGGGTGGCGTCGGCACGCCGTGTGCCCGAGGTTTCATAGGGAGGAGGTGCTAACGCTGGGTTGGGGAAGCACGTGCTTTGACCATAAAGCCCACGGGTCTAACTACTGCATGTCCCCTTCCCCCCACAAGTAGTGTTGCAGGTACGGGCTGCCAGGTGGCCAAGGTCGGGGCTTCCCGAGGGCCTAGTGGTGGCTAATGGCCCCCCGTCTACAGAGAAAACCGCACTTCACTTGAGAGGGGTGCCCGCTGTGTCCCTGCGACTGTGTGTCTGTTTTTTCCCGTATGGCCAAGGAATTGTTTATGTGGTCCAAGCTGGCTGCATTCCCCCAGAATCCAAGGCCAGTGTTTGATACCTTGCTGAGCGATCTGAAGCCGGAAGTCTGGAACGCCGAGACAGAACCACTGCTGGCTGCTTGAGAAGACACGGGAGGCCTTTTCCACTGTCCGGCGGTCTCCTGGCCAGAGTACCTCGGTGTTGGGGTATCCACACACTCCAAAGCCCCTCCCTCTCAGCCCTTTCAGAGAAAGGTCATGGAGCGTCTATCATGAGCACCAGGGAGGGTGGCCAGAGTGAGAGACAGCCTTGCTCAGTTTTGTTCCATAGCATGAATTACAGAGCTGCACTGCCCACTTTTACAGAACTGTCATCCTTTCAGACCGGGAGCTAGTTGGGGTCCAATCCCAGGAGAGTGCTTTTCAGTTCCACTCCTCCCCTTCCTGAAATGCTCCTGTCGAAGCCATGCTCTTATACAATCCACTAGAGGCCTCTCCCCTTGGCTCCCTCAGAATCATTTGGCAGCACTGACCTGTCCCTCTGGGTTGGAATCCTCCCCTTGCTAATTCCCTATCCAGACTCCCTCTTGGTTCTCCTTCGACCTCCCACTCTGGCTTTTCCTCCGTCGTCCCTTTTGCAAGCTCTCTCCCTTTCTGTGCCTGTCCTTTGATGGCAGTGTTCCCCACCCTGAAGGTACGGCTGGCCTCTCTTCTCTCTCCATGGCCGCAGCTCATTTGAAGGTGGGGCTGACTCCCACGTCTGTTCATCTGTTCGTAGCCCGCCTCTCCCGCTTGCCTAGGTTCCTGCTGGACAGCTCCATGTGGACGCCTCTCAAGCATCTCCAACTCAGCATATTCATTCCCTGGATTTCCCCTGACCCTGCTCCGTGGAAGACTCCACTGTGCACGCTGTCCCCCAGGAACCCAGGAGGCGGCTTTCTTGCCCCTGCGCCGTGTGCAGACACCGATGGGCTAGACAGACTGGATGCCTGCCCTCCACCAGACTTCCGCTGGAGCCATTGCCGCCCGTGTTCCTCTGCCATCCGTGTCCCAGCCGCCACTGGGAAGCAATCAGTCCTTCTTAGGCTTCTGCGGTAGCTCCGCTTCTCGTCTCCTGGGGACCCTTCTCCCTCTTCCACCTTCGAGGAATCTTGCTCCCCCGTCCCGCTGGTGGCCTGTAGCTGCAGCCCATCCCATTTCTCCCCACCCCTGAGAGTGGGTCTGCAGGTGATGGCCAGGGGGTGCATTTCCTTTGGCAAAGGCCCTTCCCCAGGTGGCCAGAGCCCCACGCGACTTTGCACAGGTGAATGTCGCAGGCCCGTCAGTTCAGTTCAACTCTCCCTGGCTGTAAGCATCTGCCGGAGGAGGTGAAGCACGGGTCTCCACCTGCTACCTGCTCTCGGTAGGATCAGAGTGTCCTCCCGCTGCCCCCGGTCAGGGCCTTCAGAGCGCTGGCTCATCCTCTAACTTCCCCTGGAAGGCCAGTGCCAGGCATGGTGCTTGGGAGAGTGCCCAGGCAGGGTCACCGGCCAGCTTGAGCCTGTTGTGGGACTCCAAAGTGACACGGGTCCATTTGCTGTAAGATTAGCGCACACGTCTGGGGTGAGGTGTTGGCAGCAACGATTTAGCAGCGCACAATAAGTTTATATATGTTCAATCTAATTTTCAAACATCAGTTTTATATTTTGTATGTATGATTTATTCGCGTTTTCTGGCAACCGACTTTAATGTCTATTGTATCAAACGATCGCTCCGTGACAGACCTGAAATTTTAAATACACAGCAAACAGCTCCTTCTCCCCGCTGGTGTGAGAGGCCAGGGGAGTCGGACTGGAAAAAGTGCGGGCAGACTGCGCCTCACAGGCAGGGAGGACGAGGCTTTGCCGCGCCTGCTTTGGACATGCTGCCCCCAAGAAGGACGGTGCGCGGGAAAGCGGAGGGGCGGCGAGACAGGGGGGCCTCTGTTGACACTGTGGCGGCCACAGTGGACTCGCGCGTAGGAGCACTTGTGAGGATGGCCGGACCACACGCTGTTTTGTCCTGTTTGGTCGCTGTGGGTCCCAACTGACTCCGTGGCACTTGACAACAAACCCACAAGGGTTAAGAAGCGCTTGACCTCTGAACCTTCCTTTCCGCATCTCCACCCGCTTACTCGGGGTCAAAGCAGACAGCAAAACGTCCAGCACGCACAGGACATTGGCTAGAAGGGTTGAGGACTGGGTTTGGAGGCACAGAGAGGGGCCTTAAGCTGGGAGGAGTGCTGAGAGATTGCTCAGGAAGACTTCCTGGTGGGGGCTCTGCCTGGGAGGACAGGGCTGCAGAGCCAGGTCAGACACAGGGGTGGGGAGCAGCGCCCCACCTCATGGACGCAGTCCAGGCCCAGGTCCAGGCCCAGGCCCGGAACCCAGCGGTGCTCAGAAGCACTGTCCCTGATGAGAGCAGGCAGGCAGGCTGCATTCCTGTGGCATTTGAGGATTGATCTTGTCAGATTAGCAGCTTTGCTTTTCTTGGTTCAGATACAAGATCCCCACGTGGGGAGCCCTGCTGCCTGTGAAGATCAAGAGCTGAAGACCTGGAACGTGAGCCTGGCTCTGCTCCCACAGGGAGCCAGGCTCCTGGCCAGGAGCAGCCCGGAGCTGGCTGGGGGCGGAAAGGGTGGGCCCAAGTTTCAGCTCCACCCACACAAGTCCCACCCACCCCCACCCACAGCAGAGGCAGAAACTCTGCAGAGGGAGTGATGCAGCATTTCCCAGACGTGGTCCTCTTCCCGGCTCTGTCTACACCACCCTTCCCCAGGGCTACTGTGAGCCTGTCCCTGCCGCTGATAAATAGAGGCCAGAGGAGAGGAGCAGGCTAAAGCCTCACCTCTCCCAGGTAGAGGCAGGACTCCAGTCCGTGCCCACTTCCTGTCAGGAGAGCTTTCTACACTCTGCCCTGAGGCCTCGCAGAGCCCCGTCCAGACCATTGAAATCACCAGAGGGAAGCCACAGCCCTACCCAGAGAGAGCCTGAGGCCTGATTTCCTTCATTCACAAAGATCTGAGCTGAAGTCATCCATACACTAAAACCCAGAAGGTGGACAAGGTTGACGGGTGAAGGGGAGAGGTTTGAGCAGCATGGCCTCGCTCTTGAGAGCCCCGAAACCCAAGCATGATTGGTGACAGCACCTGGACAGCAGGTCTGGTGACAGCTTGCCTGGGACATCTTCCTGCCTCTGTGTGGGGTCAGACACATCTTCACCTCCCTGAGTGCCACTGGCTGATCTGGGGACAGCTTGGGGGCCGTGTGAAAACACGAGACCTTTCGATCTGCTGCTAGCCCCTCAAGGATCTGGGCAAGAGGCCCCCACAAGCATCCCTCCAAATGAAGACGGTCCCCCAGCGGGGCCAGAGTTCTGCCTGGGGTCCAGGCTCGGCCGGGAATTCTGGGCCTGCTCAAGAATGTCCCTGTGCCTGCTATCAGCGGTGGCCCTGCTCCCGTGCTCCCAGGTGACTGCGATCTAAGCAAAGGGCTCTCTTAGATCCATACCCTCCCCGCACCATGGTGCAGACCCCCAAGTCCAGCTGGAGGGGTTGAGGGTAGGAGCTTGCTCACTGTGGGTTGGCCCTTAAGCCATTTAGGACCCGCCGGTGTCCCTGCCTCTACCCCTGTGCTCTTCCCGTCCCCGCAGAAGCGGTTGCATGCACCGCTGCCCTGGCCATCCAGGTTCCCCTCTCCCCCAACAGACGCTTCACCTGCTCCTAGGAAGGGTGCCAGGAAAATGCCCACTGGTTCGATTGTGTGAGCTCACGTGGCTGCCCGCAAGGCAAGAGCCTTCCTGCGAAGCCCGTGGGCAGCCGCTGCCTGTGGTGTCGCCAGCTCTGTTTCTAGCCATCTCTTCCTGGGAGAAGGAAGGACAGCACCGGAGGCAGCAGGGCAGAGCCCAGCCTGGCAGGCCCTGCGCTCCAGGCTGTGGAGAAACTGCGCTGGAGACGCGAGTCCCCAAGGTACTCCTGCCCGGCAGAGAGGCCGCGTCCTTTGTAAGCACAGGCACAGCCATACGGAGGGTGAGCTGGGCCGTCACACTCGGGGACTCCGGTGCAGGAAGAGGGGCAGGGCCAGCCCTTCTCGGGCCTCTGAAAGTGGCAGGGCTCTGCCCTGTCCAGGCCCAGGGTGGGTAGCTGGTCACCGCCGAGGGAAAGCCCGTGCAGACATGCTCTGCAGCCACCGGGTCTCCTCCCGCTGAGGGGGCCAGGGCGGCCTGCGGGTGCTGCACTTCAGACCTGTTCTAGGGCTGCCCTGGATCTCAGGACGTAAAGCGCCTTTGAGCGGTGGCAGAAGTGGCCTCTGGGAGACATCTTTGTCGCCTGACCTCGACGTTGGCTCCGCCATCCTGTGTAGTTGGCCGTGCCAGAGTCACGCCGCCCATTCCAACTGTGTGAACAAGACAGATGCTGCTGGAAGCGCCCACCCTCAATGAAGTGACAAGACCCGGGGCTTTGGGATCAGCGGGCCTGGCTTTGACTGCTCCTCTGCGGAGCCTTAGTGGCTTAGTAGTTACACACTGGGCTGCTAACCACAAGTTCAGCTGTTCGAAACCACGGAGCACTCCTCGGGGAAAGACCGGTCCTTCTACTCGCGTAAACTGTCCTGCCGGGTCACTGTGACTTGGAATCGATTCGATGGCTGTGTTTTTATCAGTCATTTTGAGCGTCGGCGTCCTCATCTGGAAGATGGTGGGGAGGCCCCCTGCCTCCTGGAAGCTCTGAGGGTGATGTGAGATGCCCTGCAGGAGGCCCCTGGCTGGCTGCCGGGCCTGCCGAAGCCCGTGATCGTTGATACCGTTCTCCCCACACGCCCCGCGGCCTCCTCTCTGAGAAACCTTCCCGTCATGTCTCTGGCCTGGGCGCTGTCGGGACTTGTCCAGGCCGTGTACACAAAGCCAGGTGATTGGCATCTGTTGATACAGGAATGCCTCCACAGATCAGGAAGTGTGGCTCTTGGCAACACCAGCCACACAGGATGCAACTGATAACTTGCAATTTCATTCAAAAGGCTCCTGACAGAGCTGTCAGAGCACCAGGGAGCCGATGCCTCTGGGTGCCATCACCCCCAGGTGGCATTTACCCCAAAACCGCAGTCTTGACCCCCTCACACTGTGTGCACGCTCCTCCCCCAGCCTGAAATGATCCCTCCACCCACCCCTGCAGCTGTCTTCTGGACGCAGGAGGCTCCCTGCGCAGGGGCAGAGGACACGCTCCGCTCCTGACCCCTGCTTCGAGAGGGCGAGTTCCTCACTGTGCGCAGTTACCACAGAGGAGTCCTATCGGTACCCCCCCCCCCCGTTCTCCCCGGACCTTGCAGGGGAAGGTTGTTGGGTGGAGGTGAGACTTTTCATTCCCCGGGTCCCCAGGCAGAGTCGGATGCGGGCTCCCACAGCTCTTCACGCACCCCCAATTGTTTGTCTGGTTCCACCTCTGATTCTCTCGTTGTCACCACTTTTATTTATTATTATAATGTTATTATTTTATATTTCATTATACTATGTATCAGTATATATGTCCTTGTTCTAGGATATATTATTATGATATATCACTATTATTATTAGCTGAGTGAATTAGGGACCGCCTCCACGTTCCTCCCCTTCGTCTGCCCTGTCAGGACAGTGGTCACTGCGGGGCTGGCCATGGGATGGGGAGTGTGGGGGGGGGGGTGCCGACCTGTGCGACTCTTAAGATGTTAAATCTCGACACTTCTTCCCTCGAAACACTGAGTTTGTCGATCCCCCTCAGCTCCCATCCCTGGGGACGGCCCGTCTGCCTGCTCCCTCGCTGAGTGCATTGAGGTTGTGTGCCATCTCTGTGCTGCCCGGGCACTGTGAGGGGCCTGGGGGTGGGGGTGGGCTGTGGAAGGCTGACCGCCAGGGGAAGGGAGTTGAAGTTGTCCCTTAGTTGTGTAGTGACATCTAGGCCTGGCTGTGGGGTGGTGGGCTGTAGAGCTCCCCCCTTGCTGTATCCCCAGGATCTCGCCCGGGGCCACTGACAGCATCAGGTGCCTGCCACCCCCAGCTCTGGCCAGAGGCAGCAGCCTGTCCCGGACTGGACACAGTCGCATAACAGCTCTGGGGAGCCGCCGGGGCAGAGAACAAACTAACAGACTAGCTCATGAATGGCTTTGCGTGGACCAGACAGACAGACAGAATGACATCTGAACAGATTCTTCTGAGCAAGTCTTCTTGGCATGTTCACCCAAGTCAAGCCCAAACAAAAGGCTGTTGATGGCATTTCTTGTGCACCAGTCACGAAAGCTTCAGACCGAGGCTGAGCAATTTCTGCTTCTGCAGCTCAGAGACCATAAAGAATGAAGAATGGCTTGGGGAGGCGTGGCTCCAGCACAAAGCCAGGCCCCCCACCCCCCCAGGACTAGACATGTCTGCACAGCATGTGGTCTTAATCCTGGGAGACTTCTACTGAGGCTCCCAGCTGGCAGAGGATGCCCCGGGGCATGAGAAAGCTAGGGGCTCCTCATTTGTGGGGATGGGGACCAGGCCACTAACGAGATCCCCATGTGGACTCTACCCAGGGTGACTGCCTGCCCACTCCTGAGCCCCAGGGCCCCCCCCTGTGAGTCCTTCCCCTTTCCAGCCCCACCCCCGCTGTCTGCCAAGCTGTGCCCAGAGCTCTGAGGCCCAGTGACAAGCGAGACACGCCCAGTGAGTGGGTGAGCGGGACACACGGCGCAGTGTGGTTATCTGTGGGTGGTGCCCGGGCGAGATACATGGGGCTGTGGTTCCTTGCCCGGGCGATAGGCTCAGTAGATGCCAAGGATGCTAGGTGGCTCAGACAGTTAAGTGTTTGACTAGCTAGGAGGTTTGTGGTTCAGAGCCTCCCAGGGGTATCTCAGAAGACCAGCCAAATGATCTGAGTTCCAAAGAGCACGACCCGGTCACCCCTGCGGAGGAGTTGTGCTCTGCACACACGGGCTCACAACAACAAGCAGCAAGTGCACAAAGGACTAGACTGGCTCACAGCTCTCTGGCTTCAAGGATGAGGAAGACGGGGGTGTCGTCACCGGTTTTGGTTTCTGGTTTCAGGGACTTGCACACCTAGCTCTGGAGTTAAGGCGAAAGGTCAGACCTGGAGAGGCTGAACCGTCTTGGAAGGCGGGCAGCTGGAATACTCGGCAGCAAGGATGGTGAGACCTGGTCTCATGCACTTGGGACATGTCGGGACAAACGAGCCCCTGGAGAGGGACATCGTGCTTGATAGAGGGAGGCAGTGAAGAGGAAGGCCCTTGACAAGATGGACTGACACAGCAGGCTCAAACAAGACATCAGTTGTCAGGGAGGTGTTTTCCCTGTTGTACACAGTCACTATGCGCCTAAACAAACTCGACAGCCCCTAGTCACTGTAATGTTGGGTCAGGCACCAGTCGGAGGAGGAATAGCCTGCCTGCCTGCCTGCCGCATCGGACCAGGGGGCCACAAATCAATGAGCCATCTGCCTCGGCGCCAAACACAATGATTAAAACATCCCCCTTCCTCAGAATTTTTATGGACGGAGACCCATTTAGAGCCTCCGAAGCTGAGAATCCTCTCCCCTTCCTCTTTATTTGCCCACTTGCGGTTTCTACCCAGTCCCTTTATTGCTTTACACCCCCCCACCCCCCGCTGACCACTTAAAGCTCTCCACCACAGACAAGCGTGACTTCTCCGGTCTTGCCAGTGGGGGGCGTGGAGTTCGCCCTGGGACTTGTTTCTCTCCCTTTCCCTTCTCTCCCTCCAGGCAGCATACTGGAGTCCGTGAGTCCCTCCTGGGAAGCGCAGAATAAACTCCCCATTTTCTTCCCTCTGGCCTGGCTTCCGTTAATCTTTGCAGTGAATTTAATAACAACAGATTATGAAAGGGGAGTTCCCAGTCTATAGAGATCATAGGTTCACAAGCACCCCTTTTCAGAATCAAGATCGCTGAGCGCCCCAGGGCAAGGACAAACATTTGTGCTGTAGCTCATGGTCCTGGACAAAATGCTGGTATCTGCTTTTGCAGTCTCCTGGCTCGTTCCAGCGCCTGCCCCGCCCCCACCAGGGGGATATGGCCACTTTGAGAAACAACTGTACAGATGAAGTAGTGCCGGGCAAGAATGTAGACAGCGTTCTTGCCTGGCAGCTTCCGAATAAGATCTGCCTACAGACCTGCTCTGTGTAGCAGCGCCGTGTTTTGAAATGTAGGGAGTGACTTTCAGCAGGGTATGCAGCCGGACTTGGCTACAACTCTGCCACTTCCATGGCCCACGCGGTGCATACAGTCACCGAACTTCCTGACTCGTGTTGGCAATTGAGCTTTCGAATTTTGGAGGAGGAAGAAGGAAACAAGACAGAGCATTGGGGAATAGCAACACGTAAGTGAATCGGAGGAAGAAACAGTGAAGGAGAATGAGAAAGAGCGACCAGAGAGATGGGGGCAAATCCAATGAGAGAATAGTATTTTGTTTCCTTCAGAGTCATAAGCGAGGCAGTAAGTAGTGATGGATAAAATCAAAATTTCATTGGACCCAGCAATTCTATTCCTAAACATTAGCCATAACAAATACTGTACCCGAGCACACAAGCGACTGCACAAGATGCGTGTCGCAGCATGTTTGTATGGCAGAGAGAGAGCCACCTGAGTATCTTATGGTCCATTCCTATGATGACATCGGGTGTCATCATGAAAAACAGCCAGGTGAAACTATGCTTATTGACATGGCTCCGCAATTCATTGTGCATTTTAAAAAGACAGGCTCTAGAACAGCACATGTCTATTTATGGGTAGAAAAGTCTGGAAGCCTTCACACACAAATCACAGGAACCTCCCAGAAGCTAAATCTAGTAGACCTTTTCTGGCCTCTGTCCCTGGGACCGTTCATGGCTCTTGACAATGTTAACCCATCTTGACTTCTTACTCCTTGTCATCTGGCTCTGGACTTTGTCCCACAGGCTGGTCTTCGGGCCTGAAATATGGCAGACGCGGCCCTGGGAGAGCCCATCAAAGCTCGGGCACAGCCAGAGCAAGGCACCTAGTGGCAGAGCCTTCCTGGAAGGGAGCACGTAGGGGCAATATGTCCCTGGCTTTTAGTTCCTTTGAGTCTATCTGACTCTTCTGGAATCAGATCCTTCCCAGGGTCTCCGAACACAAGTTTCTTCTCCCCTCCCTGCCCCCCCCCCCAACCCTCTAGCAAAACTGCCTGGCTATCCCCTCTCTCCCACGCCATCTGTCCCATCAGGGGGTTATTTTTAACAGTATTTTGTATACCATGCTTCAATCCTGGCAAAACACCAGCGCTTTGGAATAGACACTCGAGACGGAAATAGTCTTCCCACAACCTCCTCGTTTACCAAAGTTTTTCCTTTTAAAGCGAGGAAACAAGTTCCCCAAACTGTAGGCAGACGCCCTAGAACGTCCCCAGGTCCTCCCACTGAGGGACTGAACTCCCGGCCTCAGCCTTGGAGGTCTGGGTGGTGGCTGAGCCGCCTGCTGCTGCTGCTGCTGCTGCTTCGAGCGTGTCCTTAGTGCCTGGGAAGAGAAAGGCCCTCCTGGTCCTCTAAATCCCTGTGTCTCAGAGCCCCCCACTTCCCCCAGCCCAGGGGTTCTCAACCTGGGGGTCAAACGACCTTTTCACAGGGGTCGCATATTTCTGATGGTCTTATGAACCAGGACACCGCTCCTCTATCTGTCACCAGACGGGTCCACCCACATGCAGACAGCCCACATACGGGGTCACCATGACATGAGGAGCTGTACTAAAGGGTCGTGGCAATGGGAAGGTTGAGAACCACTGCCCTAGCCAGCGGCTCTCCTCTTCTCGAAACAGCCCGTCCATGTCGAGGTGAGGTCAGGAGATGCAAAGTCATTCAGTTAGTGCCCCTGGGGTGCGAGGGCGGTGTGCTGAAGGTACCCCGAACAAATGGAGCCCGTCTGCTCTGTCGAGGTTCGGAAGTACAAAGCTGTGACCGCCGTCCGCCGGCCCCTCTAGCCAAGCCGCTCTGCAGTCATGCGTCTCTCAGGGCCGCGCTGTAAAGCCAATTCTGTTTTCTGGGTCAGTTCTGTTTCGCTACTGTTCCCTCCAGAAGGTGCCCAGAAAGGAGTTGGCAGAGGTGGCCTGCCAGGCAGAGTGCAGCCGGATAAGGATATCGGATGCTTGATGCTCCCAGTAGCGAGCGCCAGACACCCAAGAGACACGCTCCTTCCTGTGGTCGTGCCACCCTCACCGTGAGCCAATTCCTGCCAAGCACTGATTCCCCTTCCTCCTTGGCTGGGGTTTAGGGGCCCAAACCAGGCCATGTAGCTGCCTGTCTGGAGCTCTATGGGCCCCGTTTCAGCCCTCAGCGTAAGTGGTGGCCTTCCTGGTTCGTTATCTTCCGTGGGTTGATGACTAAGCTGTTCTATCCTTAACCAAGATAAACCTGGAGCAGAATCACTGGGCCGGCGGGAATTGAGCAGGACTGTGTGCCCAAGCTGCTGGGCTGAGCGCACTTGCAGGGCGTTGGCCACATGCCCTTCTGGGACCTGGTCACAGTGCGCACGTGGTGTTGGAGAGCCCCGTGCCCAGGGGCCGTCCAGTCTCTGAGCTCCACAGAGTTCAAGAAGGAGCACCCACTTTGGGGTCAGAAGTTCTGGGCCGCAGTTCTGTTCATCCTGGACAAATCACTTAGACCTTGTAAAATCAGCTTTCTTTCTTTTTTTAATTAGGGGAAAAATCCATGCAGTTAACTTCAAAAGGTTTTGTGAGGATGAAGTAAGGCAGTGTAACGAGAAACAGGTGGTAATGACTTCGTAGACGCTTGCTGACCACCTGGCAGTGCTTATGCGCCCAGTGAGTAGCACGCAAAAGCATCACACGCTGCGTTTCGATCCCACCGGGAACTGGGGTACACCACACCAGGCCATACAGTCACAGGCTGCGCCGCCGCAGGGGAGCAAGGGAGCTCACCCCAAGGAGAGAAGAACGTAGCCTGGCCCTGGGTGGGGGGGAGGCAGATCAAAGGTTGAGAACAGTCAGCCTTAGGCTGTCTCATGGAGAACAATGACATCAAAAAACTCCAGCTGCTGGCAAGTTCGTTCCAATTCTTGGTGATCCTGGGTGTGTCAGACTAGAACCAGGCTCCGTGGGATTTTCACTGATGGTGACTTTTTATTTTGTCAGCAGTTTTATTGGCATATGATTCACCTGTCATATAACCCAAATAGTTTAGTCACACCAAGAAGAGTTGTACAATCATCACCATAACTGGTGTGAGAACATTTGCTTCAGTCTTGTACTCATTGCTATCAGCTGCCCAACCGCCCCTGCCGTACCACCAAGGGAC
Source organism: Tenrec ecaudatus (assembly GCF_050624435.1). Taxonomy (NCBI): domain Eukaryota; kingdom Metazoa; phylum Chordata; class Mammalia; order Afrosoricida; family Tenrecidae; genus Tenrec; species Tenrec ecaudatus. Next base: position 68,745,950 of record NC_134530.1, read on the forward strand.
CATGAATCCAGTTACTGTCTACAGAATTACCTATTCTGGATTTCATCGAAAGGCATTTTAAAAAGTAAGACCCAAGATGCTGCTCTTTCTGATAGCCGGGCACCATCTAGTTTCTTCACCACACTTTGCTACAGCACCCAAATCTTCAGTGATCTCTCTTCATGAGGGCAAGCATCAAGTAGGGTCATGTTATAAGACCTACTTGTTCTTAGACTGGGGCTAGAATTAAGTGCAAACCCCAAGTCCTATGGTTTATAGATCTCTCTTGTTCACCTTGGAGCAGTGGTTCTCAACCTGTGGGTCACGGCCCCTTTAGGGGTCAAATGACCCTTTCACAGAGGTCGCTTGATTCATAACAGTAGCAAAATTACAATGATGAAGTAGCAACAAAAATAATTTGATGGTTTGGGGGTCACCACAACATGAGCAACTGTAGTAAAGGGCTGTGGCCTGAGGAAGGTTGAGAACCACTGGCTCAGAGACATCACGGTCATTTTATGTCAGAGCGAATTATCAGTCATCTCCCTGGGCACCACTTCCGCTGCCATCAGGTCAGTGTTGACTGGCAGCATGCATAGGGCAGGGTAGACTGCCCCTGTGTAGACTGTGGCTTTTCGAAAATGCATCACCAAGCCTTTCTTCCAAGGTTCCTCTGGGTGAACTTGAACTGCCAACTTTTTACTTTAGCCTGACTCCAAACCTTTCCATTTGTGACACCCAAGGACGCCCTAGTTGGGAAGAAGAAGCTTCTAAGCCAGTATTTTCCACAGTGGGCAGTGCTACCCCTCAGGGGTCACTGGGGAGATCCGTTCATCCTGCATTGTGGGCTATAGTACAAAAGTTTGAGGTGCCGAGGATGCTGAATAATTTTTGCTTTTTGCCCTGCAAAGGGGGTGGCCGGCCCAATCTGTGTGGGAACCTCTGCTCTAAGCCCCAAGGAGGCAGAGGTGGGACTTCAGAATGAATGTGGTGTGGGCAGAAGCTAGTTGGCACGAGAAGGCCCGGGCTGGGAGAGCTGGCTGTGGTGGGAGCAGGAAGGTGGGCAGGCATGGGTGCCGGGCAGAAGAGGGCACTTTGGACCTCAGTGGGAAGCTCTCTGTACACGGATGAGGACATTGACAATGCAGGAGAATACTGGAATACGTGGCAGAATACAGTCCCTAAGGGAAAGGAGGGAAGGAATTGGCCTTTGACCTCAAGGGGGATCCTTCTAGGATTCCCCAGCAGGAGAGGGTGGTAGAAGTACAGCCCAAGGTTTCTGCGTGCTCAGTAAACAAGATGAAGGGGTTCCCTTCCGATGGCTCTTCTCTTCTCAGCAAGCAGGCAAACAGACCCAGTGCTGCATATGAAGGGCCAGGTGGTCGGATTAGAGGTTTGAGGAGGAAGAAGGAAAAACAACCCACTTCCATTAAGTTGCTTCTGACTCATCATCACCCATTAGGACAGAGGAGAACTGCCCTTTAAGATTTCCACGGCTGTAAATCTTCGTGGGAGCAGACCTCTTCACCTTTCTCCTGCAGACCTTTGAGAAGGGTCGAGAAATGTGGAGAAGTCTGCAAGAGCCTGACCGATGGAGGCAACCAGTCTGCCCAACGGAGAGAGTCCGTGACCCCTCTTTGTGGCTGTGTGGGTTTCCCCCATCAAGCTTAGTAGCTCATGTGTCGGGTCCAAGATTCTAGAAGCATTCCCTGACCAGAGCTCCTGGGAATTCCTGACTGTACTTCCTAAGGGATTGATTTGTAGGAAACTATCTGGCTTCTCAAGTGAGGAGAGAGGTGTCGGGAGTCCAGGTAGAGATGCGGATAGCACTCAGGTGAGGCTCGCAGAGAGGGCCCACATGAATTGGGCCAGGAAAGCCACTGCCGTGAGTCATGAGTTCCCGGGACCCTCCCAACATGCGAGGACAGTAGCAATGTCCAGTGAACGCAGTCCCGCGGGTTCTTTAGGCTGAGGTGGCCAGAGCACTGTAACCAGATGTGTTTCAGGACGAGGCATGGCTGCTATTTAAACCTTTGGATTAAAAACTTTAACCCATACGCTGAAGACCAGGCTGTCTCCTGGGACTTCAGCAGTGATGCCCACTCTTCCACCTTGGGTGCTGGGGCTGTCATTGCCCTCAGCGACCACTCTGTCACGCTCATTCCCTGGTTTGACCATGGATTTGGCGACAGCCACAGAGTGGTGGACCTCATGATCCACATGGCCTCCCAGGAGTAGAAGCCCCACTGGACCTCCAGCCCCAGCAACCGCACTCGAGGAAGAGAGGCCCTCAGCTGCTGGGGAGTCCTTGCCCCCAACTCAGTCCCCAAACACACTGAGAATATTCCATCCAGACCCTCTGAAGAAAGGGGAGGGGCTTAGAGATCCTGACCTTGTCATGTACCATTAGCAAAGTACCCCCCCCCCCGCACCCCTGGAAAAAAACCCTGTAGCCCAGGGGAGATGACTGCTGGAGCTGCTCGGATTGGGTGTGGGTGTAGGGGAAGGGGTGAGGCAGCCCCAGTTCAGGCAGAGGGCCTCACATCTAGCCTGAGGGCAGAGCCAAGCTAGCCTGAGGTCCCAGCGCTACAAGGAAGGCCACCCTTGTCATCCGCCTGGCCTGTGGCCTGGCACTCCCTGGGTGAGAAGCAGGGCACGGCTAATACCAAAACTGGGAGGGGAGGGATCTGACAGTTCTTGAGCAACGCCGTGTGGCGCGGCTTTGCATGCCGCGTCTCCTTTCTCTTCACCAGAGGGAGTAGGGGCTTTCAGTCCCTGTTTTACACCGAGTGTGTATTAAGTACTTGAGGCACAGTGTCAGGGGGACCGGTCCCTAGAAAAGGGCATGCTTGGTGGGAGAGTGCGGCGACATGGAAAATGAGGGAGGCTCTCCAGGAACTGGACTGACGGGCGGCGGGACGAGGGGCTCGAGCACCCGGACAGTTGGTAGGACGGCGCAGGACTAGTGGTGTTCCATTCTGTTGTGCACAGTCACTATGGGTCGGCACCGACTCGCTGGCCCCGAACACCCGCAGCTGTGCATCAGGATCTGCTCTGGGTGCTGGAGAGCCAGCAGGGAGCTGAGTAACTCGGCAGCCCTGCCTTCACGGAGCTCATGTTGGAGTGGAGAAACAGACCAAACACGGCATAAAAATAAAGCTTGCAGCGTATTACGTAGTGGGGATGCTAGAAACACCTAAATCAGGAGTAGGAGTGGGGTTGTCATCAGCTAAAGTGACATAGAAAGAGCTCCCTAAGAAAGCGCTGTTTACGCAAACCCCTGAAGGAGCTTAGGTGTGTGCTGGGGGGCAGAGGAACAGCCAGTGCCACGCTCTGGGATGGGATTCCCAAACCAGGAAGGCGGTCTGCTTCTGCAGCGGGGGAGTGAAAGCGGGGAGGCAGGTCGTGAGGGCACTGTAGAGCTCTGTAGGGAGGGAGGAGTTGAGCAGAGAAGCAGCCCTCGGACAGCTCTGACAGGAAGAGGTGTGGAGAGGGAGCCAGGTCAAGTGTGAGGCTCTTGTGGCCATCCACCGGAGAGTCCCGAAGGGAGACCTGACTGGCCGTTTACCCACAGTTCCGATGTGGAGGGTGAGAGAGAGAGAGAGGAGTCCAGGATTGAGCAACTACATGAAGAAAGGCGCCATTTACCAAGACAGAGAAAGGACCACCGGGCGAGTGTCAGGAGCCCCCTGGGGAAGAGTGAAGTCGGGCACCGAAGTGGCGACATCAAGAAGGCAGGGGTGTTCAAGTCTGGAGTTCAGGAACAAGGTCCTGGCTGGAGATAAAAAATGAGTGGCCACAAAAGTGGTTGTGAAGCCAAATAGGGGCTCTGGGTGGAGAAGAGAGGCAGGACTTGCCGAGGCCTTGCCGACGTGGACGTGGAGTGACCCAGCAGGTGGGGGGACAGCCGAGGAGAATGCAGGGCAGCTTCCCACTCAGGCGTGCCCTAGGAAGGGGCATCGGACCCTCCTGGCCTGGGGGACAGCAGCTTCCAGTGGATGGAATATTCCCGCCTCTTTAGAATAACGTGTGAAATTCTGTTAAGTAGTGAAATAGAATCCAAGTAAGTATTTCAAGAAGAGTGATTAACTATCAAATATTGCTGGTAGGCAGGGTGACCATGTGATTTGTTGGACAAACTTAGGCTTTTTTTTTTTTTTAGAATGAAGGTGGGTGCTACTAATTTACTAGAGGGTGAAGCGAGCTTTCCCCAGGCAAATCAGGGTGTTTGGTCTGCCCACGGATCCGTCCAGAATCGATCCTCACACGTAACAGTGTGAACATTGGTGGTAAGCCCAGAGACTCTGCTTAAAGGAGCAATCAGAGCGAATTCTGAATCCGAAGCGGGAGGAAGGAGATGGCCAGGGCCGGTCACTCAGGCGGGTCCGCTGAGTCAGCTGAACCTGGTAATCGGTACATGGGCGACCATCATCCTGGTCCGTCAGCTCCCTGTACATTTGCATGATAAGAAGTTGGACAAAAGACTCAAGTGGCAAACTTTAAAAAAGAATCATCAAACAGACTGTGCTCCCCGGGATCGTCCAGGAATGAATGGTGTCGGAGCGAAAACTTGCTGGAGCGCCGTCCCTAGGGAATGGGGAAGGGCGGGCGCGGTGGAAGCCGCCCTTAGTTAGGCGTGTGAGCAGTTCCGCGAGGGAAAATAGCAGAGAAGACAGCCGCCCACGGGCATGGGGCAGCACGGAGCCTGGAGAGGCCCCTTTTGTGATGGTGCCCCACTTCCCGGGGCGGTAGGAAGCAGAGGCTTAGCTGAGAAGGAAGGCGGAGTCCCCGAAGTAGGAGGAGAAGGAGCAAACCTGAATAACCCATCCAGGAGAAGGACTTGGCCCATAGCAGGCGGCATGATTGCCAGGCAGTAGCAGAGCTTCACTTGAGGTTTCAAACCCAACCCACCACCTGATCGCAAACCCAGAGGACGGAGCCGAACCGCCCCATGGGATCTCCCAGCGGTAAATGTGGCCCGAAGCAGACTGTCCCCTCTTTCTCCCCCTGAGGAGGAGCAGCCGGTGGGTACAAACCACCAGCCTTTCAGTTGGCGGGTGAGCGCTTTCGCTGCTGTGCCGCCAGGACTCCGTTTGTGGCCGCGGGTTGAGAGGGAGCCCGGTCAGGTCATGGGTGTGCTTGTTCCCAGCCACATTGAGCTGCTCGGGCCCGTGCCCGGAGGAGAGGGAACGCTGAGCATAACAACCCAAAGTATTGTTGTGTCTTAGCCAAGTGGAACAGGTGCAGCGAGCTGAGGATGGAAGCGAGGAAGCGAGTAGAAGGATCGATGTAGAATTTAAGCCGGCTGAGGGTTGCAGCCAGCCCATAAGGTGGTGAAGGACCGCGAAACACTAGCCCTCGGTGGCTTGAAGAGTCGATCCAGTCTGGGGTGTCATATGTGAGTCAGTAGCTAGAGGAGGACAGAGACCGCGATCACTCGCGGAGCGGGTGCGAGATACAAACCTCCTCTGCGAGCTCACACCTGAGTGAGGGGCCTAAGCCAGTAGCAGCCATGGTACAGTGAGTGTTTCTACAGGAAGCGCCTAACTCCTAGTGGTCAGGGAAGGGGCCTGTGGGTAAAAGGCACGAGAAGGAGCTGGAGTCTTATGTGCCATAGCCAGGAGGTCCGGCTGTATCCTGAGCTTCCCCGGGACCGTCGGAGAGTTCAAGGTGCGTTCAGAGCGCCTTCTGGGGTTCAGGAAACGCGTTGGTGGCAGGAGGCCCGTTGTCTCTTGCAATAGCAGGAGCTGTAGGGTTGGGGAAGAACCGCTTTGGGGATTTTATGCCACTTCCTGCTTATCCTGAGCCCTTTTGCATACTCTGTTACTATATAAAGCAGAAACGATCTCTCAGAGCGCGGGGACTTGTCCCTGCCTGTTTCCCTTCCTGCTGAGCACTCCAGCCCCTCGTGCCTGTACTCTGAGAAGCCCTCTGGCCCTCTCCTCTCGCCCGCTGTCTGCTCCCAGAGGAGGGCCATGGGCTCCCTGGGCCACCTTGGTGCTGCCCAGTGCTCAGAGTGCTGGAAGGCGGGCCCAGATGTCTGTGCGGCATGGCTAAGGCTGTGGAAGTAAATGAAAGTAAATGATCCTATAAACCGTGAAGTACAGTGTAAATATTTGTTTTCTGATTATCTGTGATGTCAAACGGGTAGTAGGTAATATAGTCCGAGAAAGGAAACTACATTTTCATTCATTCAAAAATAATTATTGTTTCATACTACCCAAAGCAGTTAATAGATTCCGCACCATCCCCATCAAAATCCCTTTTGCCAAAAAGAAATCCAGTTCTCAAATTCATATGGCGTTCTAAGGTATCCCAAATAACCATCAGATTTCACAGTCTTTAAAAGGAAGAAGAAAGTAGAAGGGCCCGTGCTTCCTCGTCTCAAAACATTCCGTAAGGCTTTAGTAACCCAAGCTGTGTAGTCATGGCTGTTCGTTGTCATTAGAAGCCATGAAGTCATCGGTTCCAGCCCATAGAGAACTTACGCGCCACAGAAGGGGACACGGCGAGTCCTTCACCATCCTCACAATTGTTCCGTGCCTGAGCCCGATGCAGCCCCGGTGCCAGTCCGCCTCGCTGAGCACGATCCTCTTTTTTACCGCCCCTCTACTTTACCAAGCGTGATGTCCGCAGGAACTGGCCTTTCCTGATAACATGCCTAACGTCTCTAAGACGAAGTGTTGCCATCCTTGCTTCCAGGGAGCACTCCGGCCACACTTCTCCCCAGATTGGTTTGCCCTTTTAGCAGCCCGTGGTGTTTCCAGCACCGACCTCAAGCGCGTCGGTTCTCCCAGTCTCCCTCGTTCAGGGCCCGACTTTCACATGCCTGGGGAGCGATGGAAACTCCCGTGGTTCGGGGCAGGCCCACCCTCGTCCTCGAGGCAGCATCCTTACGCTTCGTGCTCTAAACGGGTCTCGAGCAGAAGCTTCACCTCGTGCAGCGCATCTTGTGATCTCGTGACGCAGCTTCCCTGAGCATTAACTGTGGATCCAACAAGACGGAATCCTTGAGAACTGCACCCCTCTCCCCAGTTCTCACGATGGACGCGTTGGTCCAGTCGGGAGGATTTGGGTGTCCCTTACAGTGAGTTGTAATCTATGTAATCCTTGAGCTTCATCAGCAAGTGCTTCAATTCCTCCTCACTGTCAGCAAGCGAGGCGGCGTCATCTGCGCACCACAGGTTGTTAAGCGGCCTTCCCCCGATGCTGGTGCCGCTCTCTTCTTCACAGACTCCAGCTTCCCTGGTGATTCGCTCAGCCTACGGATTGAATGCGTACGGTGACAGGATACAGCACTGGTGCACACCTTTCCTGACTTTAAACCAACCACAGAATTCCCTTGTTCGGCGTGAGCACGAGGAAGTGTTCCGGAATTCCTATTTTCTCTAGTCATCCATAGTTTGTTATGATCACACAGTCAAGTGCCTGGGCATCGTCAGTAAACTGTAAGTGAACATCTTTCTGGTATTCGCTCGGTTGAGCCAAGCTCCCTCTGACACCAGCTATGACATCCTTGTTCCACGTCCTCTGGGGAGTCAGGCCTGACCCTCTGGCAGCTCTCTGTCAAGAATGAAAACATGGAACAATGGAATAGAATTGAGGGTTCCCAGATCTGTGCATCTGGGGTCAATTGATCCCTGCCACTCATGCCAAGTCCATTCTTTTGTTGGGGGCGGGGGGCAGGCGGCGCAGGGAAGAGCGTATTCAGTGAATAGTGCGGGGTTAACTGGATCCCCATGCAAAAGAATGACGTTGGGCCCATACCGCACCTGCAGTAGATCATAGAACTTAAAACCATAAAGCTCTTAAAGGAAAACCTAGTTTTCGGCATGAATACGACACGAAAATCAGAGCACTAATAGGTGCAGTAAACGTCATCAAAATAAAGAACCTTATGCATCAAAGAACATTACCAAGAAAGTGAGGAGGCAGCTGTTTGAGAGGAAACCTCTGGGGGCTGGAGATCAATAAAAGCGCCTTAGTGGTGCTGCGGCCTGGATGTTGGCTCAGACCCTCCAGCACTCCGCAGAAGAAAGACGACGACGTTGTCTACCCCTGTGAAGATGTGTCCTCTCAGAAACTCTACACACCATCACCTGGAGCTGGAATCAACTCAATGGCAGTGGGGCTTCCTCTATATCAGGTAACTGTAGACCTTTGCACATTTCATATGACATTTTACTTTGTCTACTGAAGCTGCCCTTTGAGATTTTCGATTCAAGCTTAGCCATTTTACGCTTAAGAGCAAGTTTCAGAGTCTCTTCTGATATCCACTTTGAGCTTTCCTTCCTTGTCTTTTTAATGACCTTCCGTGGTCTTCCTGACTGATGGTCTTGATGTCCTCCCACAGCACTTAGGTCTTCTGTCTTTAGTGTTCAGTGCTCATTCAAAATCTGCTCTTGAGATGTTCTCCAAACACAGGTGGAATAGACTCAAAGTCATCTTTTGACTCTTTTTTTCCTTTAATCATTTTATTGGGAGCTCCATATACCTCTTATTACAATACATACATATACACATCCACTGTGTCCAGCATATTTGTACATTTGTTGCCATCGTCATTTTCAAAACATTTTCTTTCTACTTGAGCCCTTGGTATCAGCTCCTAATGTTTTTCCCCTCCCCCACCCCCGATCTTTTGACTCTTGTGGACTTGTTTTAATCTTCTTCAACCTGAACTTACATATGAGCAAATTGGTGGTCTGTTCCACAGTCGGCCCCTGGCCTTGTTTTAGTTGCTGATATTGAACTTCTCCATTGTCTCTTCCCACAGATTGAGTCAATTTGATTTCTCTGCATTCTGTCTGGAGAAGTCCACGGCCTTTTGGTTTGTTGAAAAAAGGTATCGGCCATGAAAAAGTTACTGATCTTGCAAAATTCTATCGTGATCTCCAGCATCATTTCTATAACCAAGACCTTATTTTACAACTAATATTCCTTCCTCTGTGTTTCCCACTTTTTCATTCTGATTGCCAGTAATTATCAGTGTATCTTGATTGCATGTTTGATCAAGTTTAGACTAAAGACCTTGGTAAAATGCTTCGAGTCCTTTTTTTGTTTTTTGGGTGTTTTTTTTTTAGGTCTTAAATGCTATGGTATTTTCTCTTTTTTTAAATCATTTTATTAGGGGCTCATACAACTCTTATCGCAATCCATACACACATCAATTGGGTAAAGCACATGTGTACATTCATTGCCCTCATCGTTCTCAAGACATTTGCTCTCCACATAAGCCCCTGGCATCAGCTCCTCATTTTTCCCCTCCCTCCCCGCGCCCGCCTCCCTCATGAGCCCTTGATAATTTATAAATTATTATTTTGTCATATCTTGCCCTGTCCGACGTCTCCCTTCACCCACTTTTCTGTTGCCTATCCCCCAGGGAGAAGGTCACATGTAGATCCTTGTAATCAGTTCCCCCTTTCCAACCCACCCTCCTTCCACTCTCCCAGTCGAGTTCTTCATCATTAGTTTTAGTGCTAAAATCAGAGAATTCCAGAAAGATGTTTACTTGGGTTTCATTGACTGTGCCAAGACATTCGACTGGGTGGATCGTAACAAAGTGTGCATCTCCTTGAGAAGACTGGGAATTCCAGAACAATTCACTGTGTTCTTGCAGAACTTGTCCGTGGGTCCAGAGGCAGTTGTGTGAACAGGACAAGGGAATCCTGCATGGTTTACAATCAGGGAAGGTGTGTGTCAGGATCGTGTCCTCTCGGCATACTTACTCAATCTGTGTGCTGAGCAAATCGTCAGGAAAGCTGGCTTATCGGAAGAAGACTGTGGCATCGGGATTGGAGGAAAGTTTATTAGCAGCCTGTGATATGCCGATGACATAACCTCGCTCGCTGAAAATGAGGAGGACTTGAAGCACTTGCTGATGAAGATCAAGGATTGCAGCCTTCAGTGTGGATGACAACTCAATGTAAACAAAACCTCACAACTGAACCAATAGGTAGCAACATGATAAATGAAGAAAAGATTGAAGTTGTGAAGGATTTCCTCTTGTTTGGATCCACAGTCAGTGCTCTTGGAAGCAGCATCGCGAGATCAAAAGACACGTTGCATTGGGTAGATCTGCTGCACAAGACCTCTTTAGAGTGTTGAAAGACAAGAGGGTTGGTTACCGTGGGGATTAAGGCGCCTGACCCAAGCCATGTTATTTTCAGTTGCCTCATATGCATGTGAAAGTTGGATGTTAAATAAGGAAAACCAAAGAGGAATAGGTGCTTTTGAACTGTGGTGCTGGAGAAGAATATTGAAGTACCACAGACTGCCAAAAGGACAACTACTGATCTTGGAAGACGTGTGGCCAGAGTCTCCTTAAGGCAAGCTTGGTGAGTGCCCTCTTACAGGCTTTGGAATGTGGTCAGGCTTAGGACAGTCCCTGGAGAAAGGCTGTGTTTGGTAAAACAGGCAGGGACAGGGAAGAAAGCCCTGTACAACATGAACGGACCCGCGGTGGCCACAGAGGATGCGACAAACTCAGGCACAATTGTGAGGATGGCTCAGTCCGGGCAGTGTTTTGTTGTGCCTGTGGTTGCTGTGACTCAGAACCTACCAACAACAACAAGCTTTAGTGATTGGTGCATAAATTTAAGTAACAGTTGTATCGACTGAATTGCCTTGTATGCGGATAGCTACTATCCTATCACAGTCAGCGTTGTGCTTCAAGCTAGATCTTGGCGTGCCCCTTTGGAAGATGCCTGATGCCATTCCTCTTGACGTTGGCATTCCTGGCATAGGAAACCTGTGCTTTTCTGAGCCAGAACTGCAGCTCACTGATGCCTAGACTGTCAGTCTCTATGTGGTCCACTTCATCCTGGACAGCTTTGAATTTTCTCAGATTCATGCTTTGCGCCTTTCAGGTTCATTAAGATCATTAATAGGTGTTTGCAGCTGTGTCTTCTCATTTTGATTTGTACCCCATCAGCCATTGCAGGTCCCACAGGGCTTACTCCCTCCATTAATTGTGATCAGCTCTGCTCTGAGCTGAGTGCCTTCCAGTCCTAGGGCTCTTGTTCTGGCCTTTCTCGGACGAGGTTCTGCTTCTATCCGTGGGGCGTTCTGTTTCTGGCCGTGTTTCCGTGCCTTTCGTGGGGTGAACCTCCCATTCCTCCTCCTCATTCTGAGTCTGGAAGCTCTGCTGAAACCTCCTTCTGGGTGACCCTCCCACTATTTGAAATGCAGTGACAGAGCTTCCAGCATCTCAGCGACACAGCCCGCCAAAGTTTGACAAACTGGTAGACAGGTGATGGAAGAAACACATGCCTACCGATATTTACACTGAGTGCAAATGGAGTCAGCGTACCAGAATGGACAAGAAATCAAGACTCAATCTATTGTTTACCAGACACCCCTTTGACACAAAGCCACAACAGACTAAAATCAAAGGATGGGGAAATATCAAGTTAAAGGCAAACCAAAAAAGAGCAAAAATGTTACTATTAATTCCCTTTAAAATAGACTTTAAGGCAGGTCAGGTGCACCTTAGTCTTTAAAGTGCTATCTTTGCTTTTTAATACTTTAAATAGTTTTGTTTTATTATGTTCCCATTGGGGGGGATTTGGAGGCTTTTATATTAAGGTAATTCATATTAAAGGTTTTAGACTCTGATCTTCATCACTCAGTCCTCATTTTTTACTTTCAGTCAAAATGTTTCAAGGATTTATTAACAGAACTTACTAATGATTGGATTAGGGCAGCAGCTCTCAACGTGTGGGTCATGATCCCTTTGGGAGTCGAATGACCCTGTCACAGGGGTCGCCTGATTCATGACCGTGCAAAATGACAGCGAAGTAGCAACGATAATAACGTTATGGTGGGGGGTCACTGTATGAAAGGGCCGCGGCGTGAGGGAGGTGGAGCACCGCTGGGCTCGAGGTGGCCAGGAGAGAGATGATCAACAAGGACCCCACGAACCCCAGCCGGCGAGTAGGAGAGGTTTTGTAGACACGGCTCCTCTTCGTGCAGTGTCAAGACCAGAGTAAACTAGACTCAGCAATGACCACGTGCTTTCTAAGGCAACGTGATACAGAAAAATGGCTGCATTCATCATTGCTGACCCATGAGCTCATTACAGAAAGCACTCAGGAAAAAGGAGGAGCTCATACCAAGGCCTCAGGTAGATGTTTTGGAGATGATGATGGCAACACATATGTACAAATATGCTTGATACAACTGATGTATGGAATGTTATAAGAACTGTAAGAGGCCCCAATAAAATGATTTTTAAATCATATGTATAGTTATAAAAATAATTATATACTTTAAAAAATCACTCAAAGCCTAGTAAGCAGCACAACAAAATAAATACCATATATACTCAAGTATAAGCTGACCCGAATATCAGCCAACGCACCTAATTTTACCACCAAACCTGCATAAAAAATGTGCTGAAACACTTGGCTTATATGCAAGTATATACGGTACTCGATAGCCATTCATTGTTTTTATGACTGTGGGTCTTATAATAGATTTCACAAATTGCCTTGCTACATGGCTGCCCCACGTATTATCTGAGAAGGCAGGACCCCGGAGTGTCTGTTACCATACTCAATTTGCCTAGCACAGTGTCTGGGGTAAGTTGGGGCTTAGCACATGTTAAAGAGTACAGTGGTGGGTCTTGGGGACACATAGGACCATGTCCTTGTGCTTTGGGTTATGTGGCCTCTGCAGGCAGCCTGGCCGTCAGCCAGACTCACACTGGAGGAGGGGCACTGGCTCCCATCCTGCCGGAGCTCACAGTTCTCGACCTCTCTGCCCTTTCCTCCCCTTACGAGGATCCGGGTCCCTCCCTGCTTCCACCACACTTGGTCCAGCTGTCAGCAGAGTCGCCGGAAGCCCTGTCAACGGGGCCCGTCACCACCTCCTTCAGGTCCTCTGGCTCAGCCTCTCCACTCTTCCTTCAGCACAGGCCTCTCTGCCTGTCATCCATGTCATGCGTGTGGCTCCAGCCTGTCTGGACACTGATGTGGCCACAGCCCCTCGGTAGGCAGAAGGGCAGTCGCTGGTAATATTTCAGGTCCAGGAGGACTTTCTGAGAAGCCGGGTCAACATACCCTGCACCACAGGAAGTCCGGCCCTCTGAAGGAGGAAGCCAGCACCTCCTTGGGGAGCCACACAAAGGTGGCCCCCAGGCCCCTGCCAATGAACAGGATTTGGGTCTCATTAGCCCTGGGAGACCCTCATGATGGGAGCTAGCAGCCCAAGTTTCTCCCCCAGCAGACGTTTCTTGGTTGAGCACCTACTCTGTGCTTGGCTGTGTGCTTGGGCGACCGCACCGTGTAGCGGGAACCACACAGTTACGCGTACAGTGACTGCTGGCAGGAAAATGCGGACAGAGAACCCCAGGGAGCCAGACTCAGTAGGGCTTGGCCAGCCCTGTGTGGCTCAGGGGAGACTTCGTGGAGATGGAAGGACCAGCCGTTCCTCGTGCGAGTGAGACTGGGCAGAGAGTCCTAGGGGGCAGCAGGTGTAAAGGCCTGGAGGTTATTGTAGGGACCCTGCAGAGTCAGATAGGACTGGACAAAAGGAGAGAGGTCGCCAGGGCCAGAGCACGACAGGCCTTGTAAGCCAGGCTGAAGAGCTTAAAACGGAAAGTAAAAAGGGGGTGGGAGGCTCTATACGTATTAAAGGAGCCCTGGTGACCCAGTGGTCACTTGTTGGGCTGCTGACTGATGGCCGCGTCCCTAGAGTCGCGGGCCAACCCTTCCCTGTGCGGTGGGGTTGCTGTGAGTCATGATGGACTCGGTAGCAGCGAGGCGGGTTTTCTGGTTTGTTTGTTTTTTGTGACGTATTAGGTCCATGAGCTGAACGATCTCAGGCTCACCTGAATCCAGGTCTGTGTCTCTCTTCCCAGCTCTGACTCTGCTCTCCTCCGAGTGGGACTCTGTTTTCCCAAGGAACCACAGACGTGACTCGAGCAGTTCTTGGCCAGGGGTCAGCCAATTGTGTCGCACAGGAAGTGTTTTTCGCTTGCTGGGCCACGCGGTCTGTGTCACAGCTACCCCGCCCTGCTGCGGTAGCACCGGCGCCGCCGTGGGCTCTGTGCAAATGAATGGGCACAGCCACATTTCCATCACAGCGTGTTCCTGGAGGCACGGGCCAGTTTGCAGACTCCAGTTCTAGGAAGGCTGAAGAAGATGGGTGTCTTCTAACCGTGATCCTGGTGAAGAACACGGAAAGAGCCCGACCGCCAGAAGAACAAACAGATCAGTCTTGGAAGAAGTACAGCCCCAATGCTCCTTAGAGGCCAAGACAGTGAGGCTTCTTCTCACGTACTTTGGGCGTCTTGTCAGGAGAGACCAGCGCCTGGAGAAGGACATCAAGCTTGTAAAGTGGAGGGGCAGTGAGAAAGATGGGTTGGCACAGTGGCTGCAGCAGGGACCCCTCACACAGCAGTGTTAAGGACGATGCAGAGCCCGGTGGGGTCCTGCCCTGTTGTGAGTTAGGACTGACTCGGTGACCCCCAACAGCAATACTGTTGCAGGCTTGCGTCGTCTTGACGGCTTACTGTCTCATAGAAAAAGGAAGGCTTCCTCATTTCCCAGTGTCCCAGTATTAAGTCTCAGAAAAGACTGACTCACGGGCTTCAGGTGTCCATTTTGAACCGATTGCCATGGCCCCGAGGGGTGCAGTGTGCTACTCGGCCAACTTGTGACACAGGCCCATCCTGCGGTAGGAGTCAGCTCGGCTGGGACGTGTGGAATGAAAAGCGCCGTGCTGTCAGCAGACAAAGCGGGAGGGGACGGAGACACCGCTGCAAAGTGCCAAGTCAGGGAGAGAGCGCGTGACCTGAGCACCCAGAATGATCAGCCTGAATCTGGTCCCGACCCAGCCGCAGGGCACTCACCTGGCAGCGCTGGTGCCCGCCTTGCCCACACTTTTCTCGTGCATGGACGTTTGGACCCCCACCAGTCACAATAGACGAAGTGCCCACTCACCTTTCATTACCCATGGCTCTCCCTGCCTCGGAGGGACCAGAGCTCCCGCTGGCCGCCATGCAGAAGCTCCACTCTGCCCAGTCGGTCTGAGCAGTAGCGCCGCTCCTCTGGAAGAGAAGTTGCTTCGGGCTCGCTTCCCTCTCCCTCGCCCTCTTGGAACCCTTCTTAACAGTCCTCACCAGGCTGACATTTGCTTGTATGCTCCTTCACGAAGTCTCTCTTTTACAGCCCTCCCAGGTGGACCTGCCATCTGTGCAGCCCCGCAAACCAAGGGGACCAGATGTCCCGCGGCATTTAAAAACTCTTGATTTTCAGAAAGAATGCACGACAAGCTAGAGCAGACGGTTTTCGGCTGCCATGTGGCTACTTCACCAGGAGATGAGTTTTATCAGTGGTGTCCCGCTGGTGTCCCGCTTTACCAGTGTTAAAATCTGCTCACCTTACCACAAACCTAAAAGGAGGCCGGGGGTAGTGTTGGTTGTGCATCGGGCCGCTCACGCACGTGGTTGGTGGTGCAGGCCTGACTGCTCCACAGAAGACAGATGGGGCTGTCTGCTTCCGTAAAATTCTCGGAAAACTTCTGTGGGCCTGACGATGAGTTGGAATTGAGGTGATGGCTACAGGCTTGGTTCGTTTTGATCATCCAAAATGCAGAATGCACAGATAGGTTTGATTCTCATGACTTGCTGGCCGGTCTCTACCATTAGCTCTCTAGTCCCTGAGGGAAGCGCCAGGGCTGATGTACCAGTAGGTCCCGAGCTGGCCTCAGCATATGGCCTGGCTCTGAGGTCTTCTAGCTCCATTGAGTCCCACGTGTGTGATGGGGCAGTGCTTGCTGGCCAGCCCCTGCTGCTTGACTCCCCTCCCTCGGTGCTGCTCTTCCCAGAGTAAACGACAGCCCTTCCTTCCCCAGGGTCCGTTCAGGTGGTAAGCAAAGCGAGATGGCAGCGGGACCTACATTAGACTAGGCATTCTTAACATAGCCCCCGGTTGTGGCAGGCCTGAAGCAGCTAGGTCCTAAGACCAGGTAAACTTCAGAAAACCTATGGCCCCACTGCTCCCCACCCCCAGCCCCTCCAGCAGTACACAGACCGTCTCCTCTGGGGGAGACCGAGGCCTGTCACTAACACGCTGTGGGCACTGTTCCAAGAACCCACTGCTGGCCTCTCGGAACCGCCTCCTCTCTCCGGCTGCTTGGGCTCCTCACCCAGCCTGGGGAAGCAGCTGGAGGACTGGCCATCCCCAACGGGCACACCCACCTCGAAGATAACCTTTGGCGTCGGGTTGGTGGGAAGTTGGAAAAGGTCCTACCCTGGCCTGCCGGGACCCACTGCGCACCCCTTCCCACAGTCCGAGGAAGACCCCATCGATCCACTCTTCTGCTGGCCTCTGGACACAGGCTCTCTCTGGGCCTTCAGAAATAGGCCCGTGAGCCAGGGTTGGGGTGTTCACCCACGCTTCACCCAGTGCCACTATCGTGTATTTGGGGGTGGGGGGGGCTCCTTGAGGAGGGTCAACCTGACTGTCCTGCCGGATTACAGTCCTCTCTCCACCTCTAGGTTTACCCACAGGGAGAGGGCCAGGGGTCAAACGGCCGTCAGCTTGTGCTCTCCCGGGGACCCGAATGACGAGCCCGGAGAACGGAGGGGGAAAGATGGGCAGTTTCTGTTCAACTTCCGCCTCCTGCTTGCCCTGCTCCTTCTCACGCACTCACACACACCCTGCTGAAACCCGACCCGAGGCTGCCTGCGTGCTGGCAGCGCTGGCGGGCTGGGGCCTGTCTGCTGAGGCCTGGCCTGCTCCACCCTGCCTGCTACCCACTGGGCCAGGGCAAGCAGGTCAGGCTTCCCGCACGCCCCTCGCAGTCTGACCGGCCAGTCCACACCCCAAGGCCACAGCCACCCGGCCAGGCCCCCCACCTGGCATACTAGTCTCTGGACAGAAGACCCTGGATCCTGTTCCCGCTGTAGCGTGAGCTTCTGCCCGGGCCACCTGCAGCGTTCACACACGCACACGCAAGCCTACACCACCTTTCCCATCACCCCACCCCCTACTTCCTGTTGTTTATGGCCCAGGCACCGAGCCACCTCACAGAGCGCCTGAGTCTGCGTGGGTGTGTGTGTGCATGTGTGCGCGCGCGCGTGAGGAAAGGCACCCCAGAGATTAAAGGGGAAGGAAGCGAGTTGGGAGCAAACACGGGGTGCATGTTTCAGGCAGAGCGATCACATATGTTGAACCAGCATGACGATGACGACGGCATGTTTAGGGAGCTGTGCATAGTGCACAATTGGCACAACATGCCAGCCGGCTCAGGAGTGAGTAGCAGATGAGGAAGTGGGACAATGCCCACCGCTCGTTCTAAGAGCTTTCCCATGACACAACTGACCTCTAGCTCCTGAATGTTTCCTCCCCTTGCTGTGATGGCTTTTGTTTAATCGTGGTAGACTTGCGTATGTTCATTTGTATAATTAAGTTCATTTGATACATGGAAGCCAAGATAGATAACCCTTCAGAAACAGTAACAGGAGTAATGGATCCCTGAGGACACAGGAAGAGAGGCAGGGGGCAGGGTGGGGAGGGGAGTGGAGCTGATAGCAGGATGACTGTGTAACCCCACTGCAGGGGCGTGAACAACAGAAGTGTATGTGAATGGATATATTAGATGGTAAATATGCGGCAAAAAATGTTAAGGGTTCCTGGGGGGTAGGAATGAGGGGGGGGGGCATAAAAGGAAGCTGTTATCAAGGAGCTCAAGAGGAAACAAAATGTTTTCAGATTGCGGTAGCAACTGTACAATACTGCTTGATGTGATTGGACTATAGAATGTTATATCTGTAAGAGCGCCTAATAAGATGATGTAAAATGAATAAAGTATAAAACAATAATAAAAGCTTTCCCAGGCAGGGATAGAGAGATGTGAAATGTCAGTATCTCGAGGCGGGGGGTCATCATGAATAAAGTTTGTTGAGTCTGTTTTTATTTGTCAGAGACAAGCGCTTGGTTATATCCGGAGGGGAGAGAGCCGACAGAAAGATTGAAGACATGGCACACGTGTAACTGAAGGGTTAGGGTCCCCAAGGAAACAGACATTTGGGTCCCTAGTGTGCTCCAGAGACCGCCTTGCAAGATCAGAGCAGTGTGAGGCAGGCAGACTTAAGGAGCCTGAAGGCAGGAAGCTGGGGAAGAAGTGACCTGGGGTGTTGCTTGTCTTCGTGAGTGACAGACAGGTGAGATGGTCCTGCTCAGAGAGGAGCAAACGCAGAGGGAGTTTATGGAGACCAGAGAAGTTGGAGTAGTTGCTGGTGAAGGTGGAAAGTCCGTCAGGTTGTCATGGCATCAGTTCACACGCGTGAGGAAGAGGGGTGGGTGAGTGACTCTGTGTGTGTGTGTGTGTGTGTGTGTGTGTGTGTGCGTGTTCTGGAGTCTGCAAGGTACAGCAGTATAAATTTAGGGGGAGGTGAAAGTGTAGAATGACTTGAATCTCTCTGGTCAGGCTTTGCTTGGTGGGTTGAACAAAGAGACCCGGGGGCGGAAGGCTGGCAGCAGAGAGATTGCCGTGTAGCCGTGGGTGGGCTCTAGGCAGGAAAAAGCCCAGAGATGTGGACGAAGCCCGGGGGCAAAGCAGTAAGGAAAGAGAACTTGCAATTCCGGGGAGTCACACTGACCGAGTACTGGAGATTCAAATGGTAGAAGTTACAAGGTTTCTCGCGTCACTGGGCCTCGGGGCCCAGAACCCTCTCTGAGGACACTGGCATCAGTTGGCACCACACGGTTCACAGAGGCAGTGCCCTGCGTCCTAATCGGTGAGTAGCAGCTGGCGTCCTAACAGCTCATGAACCCTTCGTTTCTCCCCGTCCAGAAGAAGATGAGCGGACACGTGGAAACATTTAGACCCATGGACCGGGGCCCATGGAAACATTCGCCCACCGCCCTGAGATCAGAAGAACTAGAGAGTCCCATTAGAAGGCCCTGCATGGAGTAGGAGAGAAACGTAGGACAGACTGAGAATCGCGAAAGAGGCCAGACTTACTGCTCGATGGAGACTGCTGGTACCCCCAGACTAGATAGCCTCTGCCCTTTGGGTCTGTGTTAGAATAGTCGATCGTTTAAGACCAAGGACAGAGTGCAGAGGGCCAGGGAAGGAGGAGGTGTGGAAACGGAACACATGGGATTCCTGGCACACAGGGGACGGCAGTGGGTGGGTTGGATCAGAATGTGTATGAATTATTTAATATAAAGATACGATCTGCTCTGTAAACTTTCACCTAATTTACAATAAAAGTTTGTTTTTATTTTTAAAGTAAACTGTCCCAGGCTATGGCTTTTGTAGCAAGTGGCCAGAGTGGAGTGGAGCTAGGGGCCCTGAGGTCATCTGTGAGGTCAGCGCCTGAGGACATTGAGATCTAGGTAATATGGAAGGGCACTGACCGTGTCCACCAGGACAGATGAGTGTCGTCGTGGTGACAGATGTCCTCTTCTACTCCGTGAACACAAACACTGGGGCAGTAGAAAAGCAAAGGATGTAACCAGTGTTGCCGCACAGTCTAGCCTATGCAGAAATTGTTGAATAAGAATTGTTCTGTCTACATGTTCACCCAAAATACAATAAAAGATTGCCTTTTTAAAATGCAGGTAGGAAAGGCATGTGGATGAGGGTGTTCACTGCAGCCCCCTTTACAGAAGACGGCCAGCTGACTAAAGTGTGGCCGAGAGCCGTCGTGGAGAATTATGCCGTGTATCGCCCTGTGTGCTCCTACAAGTGAAGAGAAGAGGATACGCACACGCATGCATACATTTTTGTCATATAAAAAAGATTAATAAAAACTTAATATTACATGGCAATAAAAGTAGCAGGAGTCAGGTAAAGATGTAGAAGTTTGGCCCACTGAATATATCTTGCACTGTGAACTTAGTTTTGAACCTACACAAAATCTGATAGCATGATCAAACAAAATTAAAGTAAAATGAAGGGAAACTGTGTACTTGTGGAGTTCTTGTCCTTTGTGATTGGCTCATGCCACGCAGCAGAACGTGCTCCGGGTCCGTGGTTTTAAGCAAACTGACAGCGTTGTGTTGGGTGTCTGTCCCAGAGTTCATCCATTCTTCCCGGGGTGCGCATTCAGTTCTTTCTGTCTCCTCGCTGTCGTGAGCAGTGCTGCGCTCCCCGTGAGTGTGCACAGGGCTTCAAGCCGTGACTCGACTTCCGTGGGGTATGTACCAGCAGAGGGACTGCTGGACTGCCTGAAATGTCTATTCCCAGTCGTTTGAGGTAGCACCGTACCACCTTCCACAGTCATGTACATGTGCACGGTGCCTCCGGCGCTGTGTGAAGCTTCCAATCTCCCGACCGTCTCTCAAGTGCGTATTTCCTGTTTGTTTCTTTGTTTGTTTGTTTGTTTGTTTGTTTAGCTTTGCTGCCGTTGTTGGTGTAAGGCGGTAGCTCACTGTTTGGTTGGCATCTCCCCAAGGGCTTGTGGTCGTTTCTTCACGTGCTCGTTGGCCATTGGAATGTCATCTTTGGCGAACCGCCTGTTCATGTCTTTTGCCCACTTTTTAACTGTGTTTTCCTCCCTTGTTGCAGGGTTTCGGTCTTCTATGGATGGGAGGGATGTGGCCTTTGTCTGTGGTGGCATCAGACATTTTTTTCTCAGCCCGTGGGTCCTCAGTGTACTCTTCTGATGTGCACAAGCATCTTGTTTTCAGTACGTCCCAGTCATCTGTTTTGTCATGCACTGTGAGTGTTTCCTTCATGATACTTGGTCGTGTGCCCCTGTGCCCTACAATAGGGCCCTTAGCTTTGCCGCGGTTTTCTCATTACATGGTCTTTTTTAGTCCCTGGGCTTATAGTTCAGTCTTTGGTCTGTCTTGCGGTCATTTTTGTACACGAGGTGAGGTGTGAGAATTCCCATTCTTCTGCAGATGGAAATCCATTTTACCAGCAGCGTTTGTTGAAGGGATGATCCCTTTCCCATCTATTCTTTTTGGTCCTTTGTGGAAGATCCTTGTCTGTGGTGGATGAATGAAGACTGGCATCCCACAGGGGGCAGACTTTGGAGATCGCCTTGGGCTTGAGGGCAAGATAAGGCAATGTTCCCAAAAGGGAACAGAGAAATCGAAGAGCGGGTGAAAGGTAAACTATTGAGGGGAGGGGGGGTGGGAACGGGCGGCATGTGCACTTTAAACTGTTGAATACTAACTTGATCTGAAATGTAAACCCCCCCCCACCTAGTTTACAATTAAAAAATCGTTATAAAATTTAAAATCCAAAGTAAACTTAAGAATGTTGTATTGATGAATTAAACTCAACAGAATTATTTCAAGTGGCAAAAGCAAAGCTATTTGTACCTCTGTAGTAGGATATAGCCTAAGAAAAAAGAACTGCAAGGAAATCTTAAATTGTTTTAATGATTATATTACGAGTAGTAATACTGATATTGGTGTTCTGAAACTGTTATCTATACACACACACACACACATGATACATGTATGTGTATGTAAGAGTCCTGGTGACAGAATGTGTAAACACTCAGCTGCTAACTGAAAGGTCAGTGGTTCAAACCCACCGGCCTCTCTGCAGGAGAAGACCCGGCGATCTGGTAAGATGCGGGCCTAGGAACGCGGGGCCGGTGCTGCTCTGTCCTGTACAGTCACCGTGACTCGGAATTGACTCCGTGGCACACAGCAACTGCATGTGTACGTAGGATGAAGCCTATAACCAACCACGATCCGACTAGGGACAAGGACGTCAGCTTAAGAGCATAAAGAAATACACGTAAAACCCAAGACGGTAGATGAACGGGTGAATTTTATAGTGAGTGAGCGATATCTCCATTAAGCTGATAAGAAGCAGGTAAGTATAAAGTTTTGGTCCTACCTTTGAATTGGGAATACCAGTATGAACGCTCGGTTAATTTTCTCTCTAGAAAACCACTTCACACCAATGTCACTGCGAGAGCCCGGGAACAGTGCCTAACCACGGCACACGAACAGGTGTGTCATCACGTCAGCTCTGCCTCCGAGTGGTGAGGCGACCCATAAGGTTCGCTGGACTGGAACCTTTGGGGTGGATCCTAACCACCAACAAAACGGTTAGCGGTCAGACACCGAGCCATTTGAGCCATCAGGGAGCCTTAGTCACTAGGTGGTGGCTTCTAAAGGCGCGTCATGTTAAGAGGAAATTGGGTCCCTGGGAAAAGGATGTCATGAAAGGTTAGGTGCGTGTCTCAAACATATCCAGGAACCATGATGAAAAGACTCCACTGGCTGACGATGGAATAATCTGAGAACCAATAACGAAAATGATAATTATGGTAATGGACTGACATGTCAAATATGTCAAACTACATGAATTCATAAATTAAAATCATTTTATTGGCTCATACAGCTCCTATCACAATATATGCATCCGTTGTGTCAAGCACATTTGTACATTTGTTGCCATCATCATTTTCACAAAACATTTTATTTCTACTTGGGCCCTTGGTATCAGCTCCTTATTTTTTTCCCCTCCCTCAAAAATCCTTGATAATTTATAAATTATTATTATTTTGTCATGTCTTACACTGACCCATGTCTCCCTTCACCCACTTTTCTGTTGTCCGTCCCCCTGGGAGGGGGTTATATGTAGATCATTGTGATTGGTTCCCCTTTTCTCCCCCCACCTTCCTCTTCCCCTCCTGGTATCACTACTCTCAATATTGGTCCTGAGGGGTTTATCTGTCCTGGATTCCCTGTGCTTCCAGTTCTTATCTGTACCCTTGTACATGCTCTGGTCTAGCTGGATATGTAAGGTGGAATTGGAGTCATGATAGTGGGGTGGGGGGTGGGGGGAAGCATTAAAGAAATAGAGGAAAGTTGTGTGTTTCATCGGTGCTATACTGCACCCTGACTGGCTTGACTCTTCCTTGTGACCCTTCTGTAGGGGGATGTCCAATTGTCTACAGATGGGCTTTGGGTCTCTACTCCGTACTCCCCCCCATTCACAATGATTTGATTTTTTGTTCTGGGTCTTTGATGCCTGATACCTGATCCCATCGACACCTCGTGATCACACAGGCTGGTGTGCTTCTTCCATGTGGCCTTTGTTGCTTCTCAGCTAGATGCCGCTTGTTTGCATAATTATTCTTAAATCCTCATTATCCACCTTTGGAAAACAACCCACCAATGCATTAATCTGAAAATTGACAAAGGAAGATAATCACACATTTATTTCATCTTTTCCGTCTGACCAGCACCTGAGAATGAGTACATAGTTGACAAGAATATAGAAAAGTAGTCTAGCATTTCTTAAAGAAATTATGGATTTGTGGTATTGATTATCAGTGGCTGCTAAAGGCACTGAATTAGAAACTTCCACACCCAAAAAAGTCTTCCGTTCTGGACAATAATGTTTAATCCTCTGATCGATCTAAACATCACAGAGAGACAGCCGTCTCTCATATGTGCCTCTTGATAGGAATATGGAAACCCGTCTATTATGTACTCCTGCCCCAAAGCTTAACCTGAATGTGACCAAGCCGCCATGTGTAACCATCAGTTCACAAATGATGTGCCCTCGGGCGGCTTGCGCTTCCGCCTCAAACACAAGACCAGAAAACAACCACAAAATCAGTGAGACAACAGGAAAACTTCGAACATTGATGGGCTGTTTACTGTTACTAAGAAATTATAAGGGGGGGGGGAGAGAAAAAAATTTTAAGGAGCCTGGTGGCACTTTCAACTGTCATAAATTGGTTCTGGTTTAAATCCAGTATCCCATTTTTCAGTTTTTATTTTTATTGCCTTTTATTACTAGTATCTTTATAAATATGTTTTCCCCTTTGGGATGTGGGAACATTACCTATAAACTTAGATACTGTATAAACTTGTGTGTAAGCTGAGTCTTTCACATTTTTGATACAGTTTTATGGTAAAATTAGGTGCCTTGGCTGATATTTTGGGGGTCGGCTTATACTTGAGTATATAGGTATATATTTTAATACTTAGATACATACATTTTTTAAAATACCCCAATCATAAAAGTTGGGTGTCATTGGCATTTTGTCAGTTGTGGTGATCACTCTATCAGTAGAAGGTTCTGGATCATCTGGGTTATCCCTGGGAATGGGAATGGCATTTCTAGTTGAAAAATCAGAGTTGTCTCTCTGGTTTGCTCCTTTCTTTCTTCGTAAGCTTTGGAGGCACGTCTCCCTGTTGTCTGAATCTACCCATCAGCTTTAGCAAAGCACCCAGCATTGGGATCTAGGTGTTCCAGCAACTGAAGCCCCAGATTTCCTTTAGAAAACACTCAGACCACGTTTCTCTAGCCTCTTCCTCATTCTTTCTTTCTTTCTCAGCATTTTTTCATCCTTTAAAATACATGAAATCAGAATCTGTCGGTCCCCTTCTTCACGATCCCTGAGCTACCGCACATGAGCAATGCCGAGCTCTAAATTCAGTGTTCTTGCATGCGGACATTTACCCACTGGCCTCTTCCATCCTGTTATTTTGACCAAATGCTTGGCGCATATTCATATAAGTCAGTATTTTTTTTCATATCCCCTGCATGCATTTACCCCTAGATTCCTCTCAGGAAAGTGCAGGTTTCCAGATACACAGATGTCTCTGAGTGCTGGAGAAAGGATCCCGGCTGCTCGGAGGCACTAGTGAGAAACCAAGTTCCAGGGAGTGATGGAACACCAACCAAAATGTTTCACAAGCTGGTGCACACGAGACGCACTCACTCACCTATGCCAGGAAGTCTGGGAGACAGCTCCCTGGCCAAGTGCCTGCGAGAGATCAACATCTGAGGCCCTTCCAAAACAAAGGCGGTGGTACAGATGAGGAAAACACGAAACAATATCCTTAACATCACATGCAAGTAAAATTTTGCTGAAGATAATTCAAATTTGGTTGAAGCAAGGACATGGAACCAGAAATTCAAGCTAACATGAAGAATATCATTGTGTTTGCAGGGTTCTCTAGAGAAACAACACCAGGAGACTTATGATTTTATATATATACATACATACATACAGGGGTCCTCAAACTTTTTTAACAGGGGCCAGTTAACTGTCCCTCAGACCCGTTGGAGGGCCGGACTATAGTTTAAAAAAAACTATGAACAAATTCCTATGCACACTGCATATATCTTATTTTGAAGTAAAAAAACAAACAGGGCATAAACACCTGGTAGGCCGGATAAATGTCCTCAGCGGGCCGCATATGGCCCACGGGCCATAGTTTGAAGACACCTGGGTTAATGCAACGAGATGGAATATAACAGCTAATTAGTCCACACAACAGTACGAAGGGCTCAGTTCAACTCACTTTCGTGGAACAGTTAATTACTGGAAGTCCTTCCACTCAAGTGGACTGCCAAGTCCAAGATCAAGGAAGCAGACAGTGAAGTCTTCCCTAGGGTAAGGCAGGCAGAGTCTGCCCGCAGGAGGCAGGCAGCAGGGTGGGTCAGCCATAGTCAGTAGCTCCGGGGCTTAGTGAAGCAGGCCGTGGTGGGATCTGGAACTCAAGCAGGGTGATGGGATCCACCAACCTCCAGCTCAAGTAATGTATGCACCAGCAGCGTGGTGAAGCAGGCCTTGCAGGAGCTTCACGCTCTAGCTACACGATCTCTGGGTTGGCTTGGCCCACAGGTAGTGTTGCACACAGGTTGAGACAGAAAACTAGCTAAAGCAGTAGCATGCTGGTCCAATGACCAAGGAGCAAAAGAGATGGGGATGGGCCTTGCAGAACCATTTATCTCGTTGCCCTCCAGCTAAGCTGCGACCTGCTTCAACTCCACCCACACGTTCCTATTGGCCTAGTTGGCACCATTAACCTCACTATCACAGTCATTATTGACTTGATAAGACCCTCAGGTGAAAGAGAACGCCAGAAAGCTGTTACCTTGTGTTTCACTGACTGTGCAAAGGCATCCAAACTACGGTGCCACTGGGAGAATGTGGACTCCAGAACACTGTGCCGATGGGGAGGCTGTACATGGACCAACCAGAGTCAGCTGATGAGTAACATGCGGCAACAACACATGGTTTAAAACCAGGATAGCTGTATTTCAAAGCCATATCCTTTTGCTGTACTTTTTCAATCCTTATCCTGAGCAAATAATCGGAGAAGTTTGACCACATGAAGAAGAACATGACATCAGGATTGGAGGAAGATTTATTAAGGACTTGCCATATGCAGATGACACAGCCTTGCTTGCTGAAAGCAAGAAGCACTTGCTGATGAAGATCAAAGGCAGCAGCCCTCAGTATGAATTACAACCCAATGTAAAGGAGACCAGCATCCTCACCACTGGACCCATACGCATCACGATAGATGGAGGGATCCCGTTTCTTGGATCCACAGTCAGTGCTCATGGATAAAGCAGTCAAGAAGTCAAAGGGGATCTTACATTGGGCAAGTCTGCAAAAGGCCTCTTTTAGTGTTCTAGAGCAAGGCTGTCGCTTTTACGACTAAGATGTGCTTTCCCCAAGGCATGGTATGTTCAATATCCTCGTGTGCTTGGGAAAGCTAGATGATTAGTAAGTGTGTGAGTCTGGGTACTTTAGAGAAACAAATCCACAGAAACTCATGTATAAGAGAGAGTTTTATATAAAGGGTAAGTGCACATCAAGAAAACATCCCAACCCAGTGCTGCCCAAGCCCACAAGTCTACCATCAACCCATATGTCCGACACCAATCCACAAAGTCCTCCATCTCACAAAACACACGTTATGATGCTGACTGCAGGAGGAAAGCCGAGTCAGTGAACATGTAAGCATATCACCCCTGGCAGGGGTCTCTACACAGCTGCTCCAGCAACCCAGGGCTGCATCGGGGTAGGTGCATGTGACTTCTCCTTGCGGATGTCTTGCAGGAAGTCAGCCTTGCCAGCTGAAGCAGAGAATTCTTAAGGCAGCTGCACCCTGGTCCGACCATCACAAAGCAAGACCCCCGAGAACTAGAAAGGCGAGGCTCATTGAGCCATTTATCCCACTGCCCTTCAGTTAACCCCACGTGTTTATCGGCCAGGTTGGCACAATAACTAACTACCTCAATAAGGAAGACCACAGAAGAATTGATGTATTTGAACAATAGTGTCGCTGAAGAATGTCGAAAGTGTCATGGGCTGTCAGAAGAACACATTGATCTTGGCGGAAGTATAGCAAGGATTCTCCTTAGACGGGAGGATGGCGAGACTTTTTCATTGTATTTTGGACATATTACCAGGCGAGGCCAGTCCCTGGGAAAGGAAATCACACTTGGTAGAGAAGACGGTCAGTGAAAAGAAGTGAGACTTCAACAAGGTGGGTTCACATAGTGACTGCAACAACGGGCTAAGCTACAGCAACACCGTGAGGCTGGGACCGGCCAAGCCGCGTCTGTTTCCTTCGGTTGTGAACTGCACAGCACACTTGTCTGAAGAAGCCTCGGTGGTGCAGCCCAAGTGTTGGTCAGCAGTTCAAACCCACCGGCTCCGCCGTGGGAGAACCACGGGTGCTCCTGTAAAGAGTCACAGTCTCGGAAACCCGTTGGAGTAGCTCTTCTCTGTCCTGGTGGGTGACTGGGGTTGGAATCGATTCAGTGGTACTGGGGATAATTGCCACAATAAATAAAGCTTTTTAAAGTAAAGGGTAATAAAATGGTCCTTGAAATAAGTTGAAAGAAAAGGAGGAAGAAGAAAAGGGAGGCGACGTTGAGTTCTTTGTTTGGATATTAGAAGTGATGTTACGATGTGCTATCCATCCTGACTTTGAGAAACTTGACCAAAAGATGTTTCATCTCAGTCTGGCTCGGAAGGAGAGATTCTCAAGCCAGCCTTACTCAGGAGCTTTTTTTTTTTTATAGTATGCATAAACCATGGCCAAGGTCCCCGGGGCCTCTCAGAGCACATTAAAGGCATTCATTTACTTAGGTTTTGCAGACTGGGTACAAGAAACATGCAGGCCCTGTCTTTGTACAGGGCATGTGTGCTAGCTTCCTGGTGGAGAGTAAGAGTCTGCAGTGTGGTTAATCGTTCTTATATGGTCTTGGCAGTTCCCACGAAAAAGATTGAGTGGGTGCCTACAAAAACAAGGAGTCTGTGGGCCGCTAAGAGATCAGGATGCTTGCTCCGAATGTACATTAGGTACGTGGCATCCTTTTGGCGATGAGACCGTGCAAGTAAGGCATATGCCACCCTGAAGAGGGGCGTGGTCTGCTTTGCCCCCCCACCCCCACCCACTAAGCTTCAAAGGAGCCATCCCAGAGGCAGAAAGCAGGGACGGAGCTAAGAAAGGACGAAAGCAGAGTGGGTTGGCCCCAGGGTCTCCGCGCTGGAGCCCCTTCACCCAGGAGACAGCTGTCGTAGCGGAGAGATGGCAGCAGAGCCAGGAGACTGGCAGCAAACAGTGTGCCGGGCTTCCCAGCCCAATGGAGACATCTGAATGCCTTTGGGCGGGAGGCTCACTGGCAGAGTGGGGTGCCTCCAGGCACTTACTGGCTAAGCTCTGTAACGTTTGCCTGAGCTGGCAAAGGCCAGCCTAGCCCCCAAAGGGCAAGGCCCCTGTTGCGTTGGGGGCAGGAGGGGGATAGCAGGGAAGCCCCTGTCTGCAGGCATGACTGATAAGAGGCTGTCCTGACTAAAGAACTACATCCTGAGTCTTTACTGATCCAGATTTGAAACCCATTGCTTCTCCAATAAGCCCCATCATCCTGAGTAGTGTCTGTGAGCCCTGCCTGGCCATTGCAATGAGCCATTGAATACCACAGGGAAGTCAGGAATGCCATGGGAGGGAGAGTTGATCAAAGAAGCCATAAAAAGATAGGTGGGATGATACACGTCTTCACTTCCCAGGAATCTGCTTGGGGCTGGTGTTGGTGCTGACGCTACTGCCCCTTCCTGAAGTTACAGGGAGTCTGATGCCTCACGACACTGTTTTCACAAGGTCCAAGGGAAAGCCGGGGTTCAGGGTGGCCTTTCCACCCTCTCAAGTGCCGACGTCTGTTTTCGCCATGAATGACGGGGGAGGGAGCAGGCCTTAAAGTTTTATGCTCTTCTCAAGTTCACTTCAAAATCCCTAATAATAACAGTAATAGACCTCCAGTGATAAGTGACATAATTTCTCCTGGGTGGTGGTGATGGATATAGCGGTGTTGGCGATGAGAAATGGAGGCCTGTGTCACTCGCTGCCAGGCCCACCATCCTGAAGGGACTCTAGCTTTGGCACTGGCGGGCCTTCAGTCGGGCAGGGGACTGGTGCAGATTGATTTAGAAACAGAGACAGAACCACCAAGGCCGTGATGCCCCCGTAGAGCTCATGACTTGCCCCCCCTCACCGTCCGTTAGGCCAGGAAGGCCCAGACTGGTCCCGCTGCCAGACGCCTGTGCCCAGTCAGTGGCTAAGTGCTGGCCATCATCCGGGCTGACCACACCATACCAAACTCACCACCCTGGGGTCCATTCCAACTCACAGCGACCCCGTAGGACAGGGACGGACCGCCCTGTGAGCTGAGAGTGGAAGTCTTCCTGGGGAAGGAAAGGAGACAGCCCCATCTTCCTCCTGTGAGCAGCCGGTGGTTTTGAAGGGCCGACCTCGGCTGCATGTCCACTGCACCACCAGGTCTCTGGACTGTCAGGTACCCTTAAAGAGTCACAAACCTCGGAGATGGGAGATGCCATCGGAAGCCATGTGCTCCAAGCATCTCTGAAGAGCTTGTGACCCTGGACCTGTTCACGCTCCTCGTCGCTCCCTGCCTCTGGCTTCCCCCCTACTTCCCAAGGCCGCTCTCTGCCCTGCACTCTGCTGTCCCAAGAAGAGTCAGCCTGGCCTTGTTGTTTTCCCCTCCCCAATTCCGCATCACTTCAGCCTTTCTTTCTCCCCCTTTCCTGCCGATCCGACCCTACCCCGCCCTCTCACGCTCTAGATCCGGTCCCCACCTCCTGAGAAGCGGTTCCTCGTTTCTTCGCTCCAGCAGCAAATAGAATCAAGTTCCTACTTGTCTGAAAGCTCCTCTCAAACCTGCCCCCAGCCATGGGGCGGACTGCTTTTCCTTGTTCTTCTCTCCCAAAGTCTCTCTCCTGTCCCTTTAGCCTGCCGGGCCATCTCATGATGAATTCTCCTCCTCCTTCAGCGTAGGTGGTCCACCTCCCAAATCCTCTCCGCAGTGTTTCCCTGTCCCAAGATCGCAAGCACAGTTTGGGTAGCAGAGACTGAGATGAACCGGGATGGCCTGGACCGCTTCCCAGCTAAGATACCGATTCTTGTTGAACAAATGGTCTCTCTCTGCTCCTACAGCTGGCCACACACAGGCTGCCCCGGTCCACCGCCTCGGGCCCAGGCTCCCCTGAGCAAGATCTGTTAGACCCCCAACCACCACCACAGCAGCTACCCAGCCAACAGACAGGGAGGGGGTACTGGGGTGTAGGAGTGGCTTCCAGCAGATCCACAGCCAAGATAGATGCACAGAGAGCCGGCCAGGACTCCAGCCGGTTTTGCTTTGAGGATCCTCAACAGTGGTGTTCTGTTCCAGGTTCTCCAGGCCAGCACCCATGTTCCTGGACAACTCCTTCCGCAAGTGGGCTAGGATCCGGGAGTTTGTGCCACCTTTTGGGATCAAAGGTCAAGGTATGTTGGGGGCCTCTTCTATGTTAGTATTTCCCAAATTACCGCTCTATGTTTAGGGACAGGACTGTCCCCACCTCCCACTCCCAGCAGTGCCTGCCTTCCCTCCTCTCCCTTTTCCTGCCCTTCCCTGTTTGTATTTCTGTAAGAGAAGGTTGGTCAGGACGCACTGCTTTGTTGGAAGCTAGATGTTGAGCAGGGAGCGTGGCAGATTGGGTCCCTTTTCTCCAAAGCTCCAGCCAAGAGGAGACAGATGAAAGAGCCATTCAGCCAGGACTGTGAGAACTCTTGACACGACACCCCAGAACCGGTGTACCAGACACGAGGGCTAGAACTGAAAGGAAAACTCAGAGAGCGCCCTGGGTCTCCTCACCATGCCACCCCACTGCTATCTCACCCCAGCGGTTCTCAACCTTCCCAACACCGCGACCCTTCCACACCGCTCCTCGTGTGCTGGTGACCCTGAACCATGACATTATTTTCGTTGCTACTTCATCCCTGTCATTTTGCTACTGTTAAATCGGGTGACCCCTGTGAAAGGGTCGTTTGACCCCTAAAGGGGTTGCAACCCACAGGTTGAGAACCGCTGGATTAACTGTTCATCTTAACTTAGTCTCCCCTCCAACGCTTGCTCTTCCCCTAAGGCTCCTCAGTGCATCTGTGCTGCGGGAAATGGTCCCCGCCACCACGCCATTCTCTTCTCGCTCGAGGTGGTCCCGCCCTCCCAGCCGCATAGGGCCACCATCCTGTGGGGCTCCTGCACGGTTCTGTGTCGTGGAAGAAAAGAGTTGGGACTCTAGGGTCAGACACGGAGGAAACACGTGGTGACCGAGCTGCTCTGGGCTGTGGTTTCTTGGTTAGTCAACTGGAGACAATAACACCATTATGGAAGGTCGTGATAGATGTAACTGTTACAAGGGGTGATATTAAGATTCCAGAATCTTCCCCCTTCTACTCAGCTAGCCCACCCTCCCTGAAAAGAAGGCAGTGGCCCCCAGACGGCAACTCTTGACCTGGGGCTTTGACCTCCACTCTCCAAGCACAAACCCACTGGATTGGGCTGAAACAGGGGTCGGCACACTTTCGAGATGGAAGAGCCAATCCTGTCCCCCTCAACAATTTAAAAATGACTCAAGAGCCATAGCTAGGTCTTTATAAATGGACGAAATCACCATTATCTGCATAAGAGCCTTTAACATTTTTATAAACGAGGCGATGATCGTTTTATTTTATTTTCCTTTTTTAAAAATCATTTTATTGGAGCTTGTACAATTCTTATCACAATCCATCCATCCATCCATTGTGTCAAGCACATTGGTACATTTGTTGCCATCATCATTCTGAAAACAATTGCTTTCTACTTGAGCCCTTGGTATCAGCTCCTCATTTTCCCTTCCTTCCCCACACTCCCTCCCTCATGAACCCTTGATAATTTATAAATTATTATTTTTTCATGTCTTACACTGACCACTGTCTCCCTTCACCCCCTTTTCTGTTGTCCATCCCCCAGGGAGGGGGTCACATGTAGATCCTTGTGATCGGTTCCCCCTTTCCAACCCCACCTTCTCCCCTCCTGGTATCAACACTCATTATTGGGGTTGGTTTATCTTCATGTTGGACCTTACCTGAGCGCCACATGGACATCCCGAGGGAGCCGCATGTGCTTTGCCACAGTTTGCCAACCCCTGGGCTGAAAGCTAACCGAGCAGCCTGGTCTTTCCTCCCAAATCCACGCTCACAGCTCTGGCCCCTGTGAAGGTGCCCAGGCCAGGACCCGTACGGAGCCTGTCTGCCAGCAAGAAGCGAGCGCACCCTCGTCGATGCCCTTCTCTGAGGAGCCTCCTGGAGAACAGAACCCGGTCAGTTAGTGACAGTACCGTTTCCTTGGCAGTGGGGACAGGAGGAGACGTGCAGCCGTCACCTTCGTGTGGGACATTGGCGAGAGGTCTCTTTCCTTAGCCCACGCTCATTCAGCTTCGGGGAAGGCGACCTGGGCCAGCTGTCTCCTCTATCTTGGCCACGGACCGCTGGAGAGCATCTTCTCCCCTCCCATGACCTGAAGCCGCCGCTTCCCTGCGACCCTCAAAGGCTGCTTCTCAAATGACCACGCGTTCTCTCTGTGAATTCTGTAGCCTTCCTTACTGCACAGGGAACAACTTGGGCAAGCCAGAAGCACGAAGAACCAACTAATAAGCACCCGTGCTTATTATCCATGGAAAGTTCCATTCTTTTTTAATCCCATTTTCCCACAAACTTTTGAAACCCCTTTGTGTACGGTCTTATATATGTATGCACAAATAATAATAATTTCTAAATTATCAAGGGTTCATGAGGGAGGGGTGCTGGGGAGGGAGGGGGAAAATGAGGAGCTGATATTAAGGGCTCAAGTAGAAAGCAAATGTTTTGAGAATGGTGATGGCAACAAATGTCCAAGTGTGCTTGTCACAATGGATGGATGTATGGATTGTCATAAGAGTTGTATGAGCCCCCATAAAATGATTTTAAAAAATAATCATGTATACATATATCTATATGCCACATGTGTATCTCTCATATACATAGATATGTAAGTCTGTATGTGTGTATACACATACACATTTATAATCTTTTACAAATTAACATTTTACTAAACCTGATACTTTTTAGATTTCTCTATATGGGACCCATAGCTCTGGGGTGTTGATTTTTAACTGCTGTGTAGTATTCCGTGTGTCACAGGTACTGTCTTCTAAGTCTCCGTGAACTCCTATGTGAGGTTTTCCCTGCCGTCTATCTTAGAACAGAGTTGCAGGACCTAAGTGTACGCGTAGTCTGCCTTTATTTGCTGTTCAGTTACTCTCCGTTGTGTTTGTTCCTCTTTACTTACTCAGTGGTTACGCGTTGGGCTGCTAACCTCAAAGTCAGCAGTTTGAAACCACCAGCCACTCCTCTGGAGAAAGAGGAGGTTTTCTGCTCCCATAAAGAGCGACAGTCTCCGAAACCCACAGAAAGAGTTCTTCCACCTGCCCGGTAGGGAGTCCATGGCACTGAGAGAGATCTCTCGTCTTAATAATGACCCTGCACAGTAGGAAGTACCTCTCTTCATTTTTAAAGATGAGGAACTGAAGCTCAGCGAAAGTGCTTTATCTAAAGTCACAGAGCTCCTAAGTGACAGAGCCATGTTCAAACCCAGTGTTCCCTCTGCTCCGGACACCAGGGTTGGTAAGGGGCACCGTCATCACGGTCAGAGCCGGAGGAAGGCCAGGAAGAATGCCCTCTGAAGCGTGCTCGCTAATGTGAGAGCCAGGATCACGGGTGCCCTGGCTGAGCCCACCTGAGGCAGGTGGCAGGCTGCAGGGGATTGAAAAGTTGAATGGGGAGACAGCCTGGCAAAGAGCAGGCAGGCAGAGGGTGTCAGTGTTAGACGGGGCAGTGACGGGAAGGAGATGCCCCAAGAGAATGCAGCGCTCCGACAGCGTGCACTGGTTCCGACCACTCCAGCTCTTTAGTCATTGGCTGTCTCCCCATTTGTTTCTTTGTCTCTGAGTCAGGCCTCCCATAATAGAGGAGTCGGAGATGCCCCAGTTCCCATGCAAGATTCTGGGGCCCTGCGGATGCATGCCCTGGGGAACTGACTCCAGAGCCTCCAGAGAACCGGAGGAGATTCCACGGGAAGGACTGGGAAGACCCATGGGAGAGAGTGCCTGCCAGGACTCCTCGGTGCTGGCAGGGCTTTGCTTGCTTGCCTGCCCTCCTGCCCCCACCTCCCTTCTCAGGGAGAAAGCCTTCCTTCCAGGGCCCCCCTCCCAGATCCTCCCCCTTGGCATCAGAAACTTGGGTCAAGACTGGGTTTGCCTTGGAATTGGATTACCAACAAACAGATGGGGACTTAAAGGATTCGCTAACACAGTGGTTCTCAACCTGTGGGTCGCGACCCCTTTGGGGGTCAAACGACCCTTTCACAGGGGTCATCTAAGACCATCGGAAAACACATATCTCCGATGGTCTTAGGAACTGAGACACCACTCCTCTATCCGTCTCCAGGCAGGTCCGCCCACATGCAGACACACCCACATACGAGTACCCAGAGTGGTGACATCATTATGCCAACCCCATCACATAACCCCGTACAAAGACAGGTGTATGTGACAGGGTTGGCGCCATAATGCCCTTATGCAGACTAGTCACAAATGTGTAGAGAGCAGCTACTGTGTAGAGAGCAGCTCCTGTGTTGAAAGCAGCAGTATTAGAGGTAAAACAATACTTCATGAATTAAAATTACTGGTAAATGTAAAATCATGTACTATAAAATCATCAACTGTAAAAATATATCTAGCTGTACCATGGGAACTTAATCTGGATGCTGATAGGTCTTTTTATATTCAGCTGTGGTTGATGTGAATACTGCCCCCTTGTGACAGTAACAGGTATGTAAAAAAAACAACACAGAGCATGGTAAATCATAGGAAACTTTAATGCACTGTATTGATTGAACTATGCCATGTATCATCTTTTGTATTATTAAAGCTAATGTTATATATTTTTTTCATTAGCAAACCATCCCATGACAATGGATCGTGTAGAGAAGAATATTAGGAAAAGAAAATATAGTGAGGATTTTTTTACAGTATAGTTTTACCTCAATAATTACAGCACGAATTGAGAAACCGCAATGTGTTGTTTGTTGTGAAGTTCTATCAGCTGAATCTAGGAAGCCGAACAAACTAAAATGTCATTTTGAAAACAAGCATCTGAGCTTTGCTGGCAAGAACACCAACTATTTTAGAAATAAAGCTGATGGACTCAAGAAAGCCAGACTTGACACTGGTGGCAAGTACCACAGACAAAACGTAGCAGCTGCTGAAGCTCCATATTTGGTGGCACCACCAGGATCGCCAGTGCTATGAAACCTCACACCATAGCTGAGGACTGACTGTTGCCAGCGGCCAAAAACACTGTTCAAGTTATGATCGGACATGAATTTGTTATGAAGTTGAGTGTCATTTCCTTATCTAGCGACACTGTCCACAGAAGAATAGATGACATGTCTGCTGGTGATCCAGGAAATTAAATCTGTTGCACTTCCAGTATTTAGCACCAGCTAGATGAATCTACAGCTGTTGCAAACTGTTCACAGTGACTGGTTTCCGTGAGGTTATTAATGCTGGCGACTTTGAAGATGAGTTTCTCTTTTGCAAACTTCTTGAAACAACAACTAATGCACGTGATGTATTTGACACAGCTGGTCCTTTTCCTAAAGAGCATAAGATCTCTGGGGAAAAGGGTTGTGGTGTTTGCACAGATGGTGCTCCAGCTATGCTACGATGTCGATCTGGATTTCAACGTTTGGTACCGAATGAGTCACCAGAAGTCATCAGGACTCACCGTATGATTCATCGGCAAATATTAGCAACAAAGACGCGACCACAAGAGTTACAGGAAGTGATGAAAAGCGTCATAAGTTCTGTCAATTTTGTAAAGGCGAGCACTTCAAACAGTCGACTATTTTCGCAACTGTGCAATGAATTGGATGCATTGAATAATGCTCTGCTATTTCACACTGAAGCGTGAAGAAGAAAAGTTTTAAAATGCGTTCTTGAGCTTCATGATGAACTCAAAATGTTTTAACCAAAAAGCAAGACCACAGTTTGAAACACTTTTCAGCAATAAAAGTGGACTGCAGAAAATAGCTTACTTGGTTGCCATCTTTGCCATCTTGAATGAGTTAAATTTATCACTGCAAGGACCAAATGCAACATGCCTCGATTTGTCTGAAAAGATCCGATCATTCCAAATGAAACTTTAGCTTTGGCAAAAAAAAAAAAATCAGATGAAAATAAAATTTACATGTTGCCTACCTTATCTGCGTTCTTTGAGGAACATGACATTGAACCAGACAAAAGGATTACGATGATAATTTCTGTGAAAGAACACTTGCATGTGCTGGCAGATGAAATTTCATCATACTTTCCAAATCTACCTGACACCCATTTGCACTTGCCAGAAGCCCATTCACAGTCAGAGCTGAAGATGTTCCTGAGACAGCACAAGAGGAGTTCATTGAACTTTTTTTTTTTAATCTTTTTATTGGGGCGAGAACTGATTTCTCTACAATGCCAGTGACAAAAATCTGGATCAAGTGTTTGCAGTCATTTCCTGTTCTGTCTGCGACTGTGTTGAGCCTTATTCTTCCATTTCCAACAACTTATCTTTGTGAAACAGGGTTTTCCAGCTTGTAGGTTATCAAGTCTAAATACAGAAGTAGACTTGTTGTGGAAGATGATCTTCATTGTGCTCTTGCAAAGACTGCCCGGAGAATTTCTGATCTGGTGAGAAAGAAGCTATCTCAACCTTCACACTGATGTTGGCTCTTTACACACACTGTCGCAAAATGTAGCAACATAGTTTACTGTTGTTATGTTAAGACTGTTACCCATGCTACACCATGCTTCAAGACAAGATTTCATATTTGTATTTAAAAATAAATATTTCACTATATAATTACATACTGTTTTGTGATTATGTTCAATTTGTAACAATGAAAATACATCCTGCATATCAGATATTTAGATTATGATTCATAACAGTAACAAAATGACAATTATGAAGTAACAATGAAAATCATGTTATGGTTGGGCATCACCACATCTTGAGGAAGTGTATTAAGGGTCGTGGCCTGAGGAAGGTTGAGGACCGCTGCTCTAACAGGAACTTCCTTCTTGTGTCCACAGATAATCTGATCAAAGCCATCTTGTCCGTCACCAAAGAGTACCGCCTGACCCCTGCCCTGGACAGGTGAGCACTCTCTGGCCAGCCTCAAGCCTCGATGTTCAGGCCCAGGGGCCTCTCCTGGACGTGGGCAGATTCACCAACGCACCTACATGTGCACAGACGGTGCACACGCTGGAGCGGGTGAGGCAGGCAAGGTGGGCCAGTCCGTTGAGCCTGCACGCTTGGGGCTCGGAGCACATGGCAGGGACAGGACACCGGAGCTAGGATCAGCCGGCACCGGGACTGAGAACCTGGGTGGGGCAGCTGAAGGGAACAGGGCTCAAATCAGCTCTGAAGCTAACAGACCCTGGACAGGGGAAGCCTCACCATCACTGCTAGGAGCCATGAAATGAGTAAGACTGGGGCTTTCAATCGACAAACAAGCAGCCTTGGGCTCCAGAGCTCCATCCTGCACTCCCTGCTTGTCTGGCCTAGCCCTCGGCTCAGCTCCAGAAAGCTGCCCTAGCTCACTAACCTTTGGGGCGCCTTGACGCCAGAAGGCCGTCTCCCCAGGACCCACTGCCTCACCGTCTCCAGGATTCGTGCCCACGCCTTGTTTGCCTCAGGGTAGGCCAGCAACTAGAGGGGTTGCTGGAGGGTTCCACCCGCCTGAGTCTGGTTCAGGCTCCCTCTCAGGAGTGCTGCCGCAAGTCCAGTACTCTTCGTCCTCTGCCCCAGCCTAACAGAGGACACGGGCTCAGGGCGAAGGGAGGCCTGCTGGACAGCTCCCCACAGCGGCCTCCGCCTCTTCCCTCAGCCTCAGCTGCCGCCGCTGCATCATCGTGGGCAACGGAGGTGTGCTTGCCAACAAGTCTCTCGGACCACGAATTGACGACTATGACATCGTGGTCAGGTAAGCTCCCCGAGCAGTGCCGTGGGCACCGGAGCCCGTTGAGAACTGTCTGTCTGTCTGTCCATCTGGCCAGTTGGGCTGGAGGGCTTTGGGGTGGAGAACTACCTGCCCCCAGTGGCCTGTGCTGCTGTTCATTCTGTGCACCTGGGTGCCGTCTGGGGCCAGGACACCCACCGCCTCAAACACCAAAGCCCAAATCCAAGCCCAGGGCCGCCGAGTCCTCTCCAGCCCGCCGCAGCCCAGGCCTATAGAAATGGCGGCCGAGAGCTCCTTGGCGCACCTCCCTGACCCCTGCCCGCCCCTCACACACGGCCCGCTCTCTGTAGACTGAACTCCGCACCCGTGAAAGGCTTTGAGAAGGACGTGGGCAGCAAAACCACCCTGCGCATCACCTACCCCGAGGGCGCCATGCAGCGGCCCGAGCAATACGAGCGCGACTCTCTCTTTGTCCTCGCCGGCTTCAAGTGGCAGGACTTCAAGTGGCTAAAGTACATCGTCTACAAGGAGAGAGTGGTGAGCTCCCCACGTGCACCCGCTTCTGCCCCAGCCCCCGGCAGAGAGGAGTAGAGCCTCGCTGAAGAAGCAACAGGGACCCAACCCAAAGGCACCCCGATGAACTCCCAGGCAGGACAGACCCGGGTCACTGGCCCAGACTCCGGGGGCCTCCGTAGCCCGATGGCTGCTACCCCCCCACCCCAGCCCCCCAGGTAGCCAGGCTCCAGGTCCTTCTTGACCTTCTCTAGCTAGGACCCAGACCCTGCACGCAGGCCCTTCCCTGGCCTTAGCTCCCCCAGAGCCAGCAAAGGTCCTGCCCGGCTCATCCCAGCAGCACTCTCAGTCATTGCGCTCCCCGCCTCTGCACACCTTCTTTCCCTCCGGGAGGTGAGGTCAGGTGAGCCGTCTCTGCCTCGATTCTGCGAGCTTTTCCCGCTTCCCCGGCAGAGCCAGGCCTGTTTGAGCCCGGGACCACTGTAGGCTCCCCAGCCTGCCACTAAGTCCGCATCCACCTGGCAGGGCTGGTCACAGTGTCGTCACTGTTCCAGGTAAGCACAGCTCGAGCCTCGTTCCTTTAGGGAGCTTCCCTGCCAGAGGGTTTCTTAGCAGACCACCCACTGAGGCTCGATTGTTTTTTCCCCACCCCCACCTCTATTTCTCATCTCTAGACCTGCCCACTCCCATTCCCCCCCACCCCCCAGCCACTCTCAGCAGCTGCCCTCCCTACCACCCCCTACTGCCGAGAGGGTTCGGGAGTTCAGGTCTTTCATCGGCCTGTCCCAAGCAAGCTTCTAACGGGAGGAGGGTGATGACAGCCGGCCCTCCACTCACAGTGGGAGCCTGTGTTTCTTCCCGAGAAGGCGCCTCGGGCTCGGGAACGGATGCACCTACGCGTGAGGGCTGAGTGCAATCTGGTTTGACTCCACAGCCCTTTTCCACGCACGGCCAAGTGCAGACAGTGTCAGTAGGTAGAAAGTGAGAGCGAAGACAGAAAGAAGTCAGGTCCACAAGCTCAGGTAGGTGGGAGCCGGTGGGAAAGGGGAGCCCACCTCAGAATCAGGCCGCCTCCCCACGCCCCGGCTGCTTCCCCAGAGCGGAAAGGCCAAGCCACAGCCGGCTTGTCTGGCTTCAGCCAGCCCTAGCAGCAAGCTGGCCCCACTGCCCAACAAACCAAGCCGAGAATGGGGCGGAGGGGGCACCCAGAGGAAGCCATGGGGCCACTCCAGAGCAGCCACAGGGCCCCGGCTTTCTTCCCGAAGCCTCTGAGTTGTTCCCCACCCAGGCCAGCTTCCTAGGTACTGGAGCAGGTGGGAGCAGGTGGGGTGTGTTCAAGCACTTGCTTGCCTATGCCGATGTCCATGGCCTAGCCTGGCCATGGACAGGGCTGTGGACAAGCCTTGTGTGGGCGAGGGCTACTTCCCAGGCCCTAGTTGAGAGAAGGGAGAGCAGAGCCGGGTAGGGGGTTCTCTGGATACCCCTGGCTTCAAATTCTGGCCACCTGGCCCTTCAGAGACGGATAAAGGAAGACCATCAATGCCCATGACCTCCCTGCTCACACCTTCCAGAACCCAGCTGCCTCAGAGCCCGCCCTGGGCTAACGCATTCCCAAGACCTTTCACCTGCTCCGTTTCTGAGAGCCAGGTAAAAGTAGAGAGGTGGCTTCTCCAGGCCCTCTCCTCCTCCCCCTGCGCCCACCACTGTCTGGTGCCCCGACGTGCCCCCAGCCCTGGGCTTGCCCTGCGCCTGCAGTGATGACTCTAGCCAGCCGAGCCGCCTCTGAGCTGCTGGAGAGCTCCCTGCACCTGCGTGCAGCCTCGCCTGACAGTGCTGCCAGGAGCTGGCACTGCCCTCAGGAGCCAAGGCCTGGCTGGCAGGGCTGGAACAGGCATTAGGCCTCAGTCATGGCAGCTGCCTGCCACCGGCTTTGTGAGTAGTCACTCATTGCACGTGACTCTCCGCCCGGCCCCCACTCATCCCGTTAGGGATATGGGGAGTAGTGGCAAGATGCGGGCAAGAAAGTCGGAATAACCCGGAAAGCAGCCTGTGCCAGGACCGTCCCTGCGTCTTCATCCATCTGGAAGCTCATTCTTCACCGTCCCTGCCCATTGGTTCCCCACGTCACTGTGCCGTGGACCAGGTAGCTCCAAACGCGCTGCAGAAAAGCCTGCCTCTCCCAGGAGCCCCCGGCCAGCAGGAGTAGGGAACTCCCAGCCAGCCGCACGCACTTCGGGCAGCTCAGAAAAGCCCCGGCGTGCTGGGCAAAGGCGAGAGGGTGAAGCTGGGAAGGTTAGGGCACGAGGAGGCACCTCCCAACCCAGCCCTCCCCGCATGCACACTTGCTGCAGCCTTCTCCATGCAGGGCAGTCGCTCCTGAGTTGGCCCCAGCAGGAGGGGACAGGAGTTAGGAGGGAGAAGGCGGTTCCGCCCAGTGACCATGCCGCTCAGGGCAATGTGAGGACCCACCCGCACAGGCCCAGCTCATGCTGGACCCCTGGTCCTCCTCCTGGTGGCCGAGGAAGGCGCACTGGAGTCACTCGTTCACACGGGCCCCATGCCTCCTGCCCTTGCCAGCACCAGTGGTATCTGGCAACTTGGGGCTGAGGAAGCCCCGGGAGCCCCTGCTGCCTCCTCTCCTTCTTCCCCCTCATCCTCATCCTGAAACTGGAAGACTGGCCTCCCTGCTGAGCAGCTAGAGCTTCAGCCTGAGGGGGTGTTGGTGTGGGCTGGCCCCAGCCCAGTCCTGAGGGGGGAGTGGGCAAGGGCTGGGCATGGCCCCTAGACAATCTCAATTCAGCTGCAGTTTAGTCCCTGGAAGGGGATCACAGGGGAGAGGGTAGTAGAGGGAGAGAGGAGAAGTCTGAGGCTAGCCAGGTCCCCAGAGTTCACGTACAGAAGGGCTGAGTCCCTGAATCTGGAAGGAAAAAAACACAGTCGAAGAAGAAAAAGCAGCTTGCCCTTGGAGTGGTACAGACATGGGTCTAAAGTGACACTGTCCCTCCACAGCCAACTTGTTAACCGTCCAGTTGGCTAGAACTCATTGCGGCCCGCTGTACAACAGAACAAAACGTCCATCCACACAGTTGTTTGGGACGTTGTTGCAGTCAGTGTATCGTGCCATCTTGTTGAGGACCTTCCTCTCTTTTACTGACCCCCGACTTTATCAAGCATAGTGCCCCTCTCCAGGGACATGAGATGAATCGGGCCGGCCTTTCTCCTCAGGAGCATTCTGGCTGTACTTCTTGCAATTAGCTTCTTCTTGTGGCAGTCCCAGGAACTTTGACTGTTCTCTGGCAGCACCATAAATTCAAACGCATGCAGCCTTCTGTGGCCGTCCTTGCTCGTGGTCCAGGGCATGAGGTGACTGCCTGTGCCCTAAGGTGGTCAGAAACACCTTGGCTTGGATCAGGCAGGCCTCATCCTCAGCTGATTTGCCCAAAACAATACATCATTTGATTTCTTGACTTCTGTGTGGAATGAGGATCCAAGCGAAACAAAATCTTTGACAGCGTAGCATGTTCCTCACGTGTCACGGTGTTGTCTGTCAGTCCACTTACGAGGATTTTGGTTTCCTTTAGATTGAATTGTAATCTGTAGCGGAGACTGCTGTCTCTGATCTTCATCCGCAAGGGCTTCAAGTCCTCCTTGCTTTGAGCAAACAAGATTGTGTCATCTGTGTGTTACATGTTGTTAATAAGCCTTCTCCCAATCCTGATGCCAAATCCTTCCTGCCGTCCAGTTTCTGTGATTACCCGCTTACCATACAGATTGAGTAAGTGTGCTGGAAGGTTCCGGATGTGTAGCCCTGCAGTATTCATTCCCTTCTAACACCTGCCTGTTGACTCATGTACAGTGTTGGTCCAGGTAGACTAGAGAAACAAATCCATGGCACGCATGTGTGTAAGAAAGAGATTTATATACAAGAGCAATTGAACATTGAGGAAACAGCCCAGCCCAGGCCACATCAAGTCTGTAAGTCCGATATTAGCCCATATGTCCGAAACCAATCTATATAGTCCTCTTCAGACTCACGAAACACATGCAATGACGCTGAATGCAGGATGATCACAGGCCACTGGGTAGAAAGTCTTTGGATCTAGTGGCATTGGAAACATCTCGGCGCTGGCAGGGGTCTCTGCATGGCTTCTCCAGCACCCAGGGCGGCATCAGGGTGGGTCCATGTGTCTTGTCAGCTGCTGTGTCTCCCAGGGTGTAAGCAGAGAGTCTCCCACCTCCAAGGAGGAAATACCAATTTCCCAGAATTCTCAGAAGGACATGCCCACACAGAGGCCTCATTGGCTGTGATCCAATTGACAGACTAGACCCCACCCCTTCACTCATAAGCCTCTCAAATTGACAGTTACATAACTACCACGTACAGGTTCTGCATGAACACCATGGGAATGCTCAGTCTTCTCATTGTTGGCCACAGTTTCTTATAGCCCTCACACTTGAATGCCTTAGCACAGTCTTTAAAATGCAAGCAGGCAACACTGGTGTTCTCTGCTATCCGCTGAAATCCATCTGATGTCGCCAGTGATGCCCCTCATAGGTCTTCTGAATCCACCTCGAACTTCCGGCAGCTCCCTGGCAATGTTCTGCTACGGCCACTGTTGAATGATCTTCAGAAAAATTTTACTCGCATGTGTTATTAATGATATTCTCTCATTCACACTTTCTATTGAACTCACTTTTCTTTGGAACGGGCACAAGCCTACATCTCTTTCAATCACTTGGCCAGGTATCTGTCTTCTACATTTTTTGGCATAGCCAAGTGAGCGCTTCCAGCCCCGCAGCAGCTTGTTGAAAACTTCAATTGATATTTCCACCAGTACGCGGAGGGTTCTGTTGGGCTTTGCTGCTTGTTGGTTTTTGCACTGATAGCCTCCAGGGCACCGCGAATTCTTCCATCAGTACCCCCGTTCTTGGCCATATGCCGCCTCTTTAAGTGGTTGACCACCAACCAGTTCTTTTTGGTATCGTGACTGTGCATTCTTTCCATCTTCTTAGGATGCTTCCGGCATTGTTCACTCTTTTGCCAGTAGATTCCTTCAGTATTGCAACTTGAATTTTCTTCGTGTATTTTAGCTTGGGGTAATCTGTACGTGTTCTTGCTTCTTGGTCTTCGGACTCCGGGTCTGTGCACATTTCATTACAAGACTCTCAAACGACCTTTTGAACTTTTCTGTTCAACTCTTCATTTCTTCTATTCACTTTAGCTCCTCGACATTCAAGGTCACGTTTCAGAGTCTCTTTTGACATCCACTTTGGTCTTTATTTCGTGTCTTTTTAATGACCTTTTGCCTTCTTCGTGCTTGATGTTCCTGACAAATTACCTAGTGGCAGAATTCTAGATCCAGTCTGATTCCCAGGCGATGCATAGACACCCCACATCTGTCCGTGGAGACCTGCACGCCCCTGTGCTGCTGAACAAGCTTCAGCAGAGCTTTATACTATGTCAGCAGGTCCCCCCAGGGAGTGGATTACACTGTTAGGTCACTCCATCGGGGATGCATGTGGAAGTTGGGCATTGAGTAAGGAAGACCGACGAAGAATCGATGCATTTGTCGTATGGTGCCGGAAAGAACATGGAAAGTACCATGGACTGCCAACAGGACAAACACCCTGTCATGAAGAAGTACAGCCAGCATGCCCCTGAGAGGCACCGAGGGCAAGGCTTCATCTTATGCTTCGAACATGTTGCCAGGAGGGGCCAGTCCCTGGAGAAAGACGGCATGCTTGTCAAGTAGAGGGGCAGTGGAAAAGAAGGCCCTTGGGGAGACGGACTGACCGCAGCAGGCACGGGAACAACTGTGTGAACCCGCGGGACCAGGCAGTGTTTCCAGCTGTTGTGCCTGGGGTCACGACAAGTCGGATCCCACCTGCTGGGACCTCAGCATGGACGTCCCACTCCGGCTCTGCTGAACCATGAGCTCCATTTCACCCCCTCAGAACCCTCCTGGCTCCCCTGCCCGAGGCTGGATGAGCCAGACGCTCCCCATGTGCACCCAGACTCGGGGTTTGCTTCTCTGTCAGCAGGTACCGACGCCAGGAGGGCAGACTTAGTCTCCTTTCGCTCTGTGTCCAGTTCCTGCAACGCATTTGTAAGAGGCCTAGGTGCCCGACATCCAGAAAACCAGACACTGAGGCCCTGGTGCGGCGGTAACTTCCGACTGTCAGGCTTCCCACCGCAGGCTTTTCCACTCCAGGAACGGACTGCAGACCTCGCTGCTCTCGCCTCCTCCAGGCCCCCTCTGCGGCTCCTCGCCGGCCTCGTGGATGAAGGCAGGAAACGGAGCCGGCCAAATACAG
The DNA here is from genome assembly GCF_050624435.1 of Tenrec ecaudatus. Classification (NCBI taxonomy): domain Eukaryota; kingdom Metazoa; phylum Chordata; class Mammalia; order Afrosoricida; family Tenrecidae; genus Tenrec; species Tenrec ecaudatus. Next base: position 68,790,866 of record NC_134530.1, read on the forward strand.
CTTGCAAAAGGGTCCCGGACCCTCTACTCCCGGCGCACATCACAGCCGATCCCAAGTGCACCTCGAAGTGCAGCGTCACCATCCAACCGGAGGAAAGTGGCAAGAACATCCAGTCCCTGGGGAGTCCCACTCCCTAGGCACTGACCTGCCAGGGGAAAGCAGAGGGACTTCCTAGTAAAACGCTGGGTCACGTGAAGGGAGAGAAGACAAGTGCGGTCACCACAGGACTCCCGTCATGTCAGAGCAGGGTTATTCCCGTGGGAGTGGCCCAGACAGCCGCCGGGACCCCAGGGGTAGTGGACGTCTGCCCGAACAGGAGGGCTGCACAGAACTGTAGCTGGTCAAAGGGCCCGTGGGAAAATGGAATTAAGGGAAATGGGATATTTCCATGAACTCTTCGAAGCCCTCTCGCATGCTTAGCCCCCTAGTGCAGGAGAGATGGGTGTGATGGGAACGGGGTCCCGTCTCACCTGTCAGCCTTTGATGGGGCATCTGACTTAGCCCCGCGGATGCTGGCGAGGTGTCCTCGATAGCTCCGGGTCACGGCATCGTTGGATTCAGATGCTTTGGAAAGAAAATCGTGCTCCATACCAAGAGCCATCCCCCGAAGGGAGGCCACAGATCTACACACAATGATTTTCATTATTGTGTCTCTCACAGTGGCCAAACCCCAAGATGACCTAAGGTGTCCGGTGTGCCCGCTAGGGGTCACCTCCCTGGCAGGCTATGGCCTGCAGAGCAGCCACCACGCCACTCCCATGTCCCCTGGGTGTGAAAGGCCCCCGGAAGCAGCCTGGGGTCAGAATTCCGGAACTCAAAACCTCCTCTTCCTCTGCCACAGCCCCCGTGGTCGTGTGTCATTTTCCTCTTCTGTGACAACAGAGGGTCCCCTGCGCAGCGGCCTGTGTACTAGGACCAGGACTGAGCTGAGCAGTGCACAGCACACGCTGGAGGGCGACGGCCCCTCTGAGAACTGAGATTCATGGAGACTCGCCCGCCCGCTGTGCCCAGACCTGCTCAGAGCAGGGTGCACAGCCAGGGGAGACCCGGCAGTGAGCGCACCGGGGACAGCAGCAGGGCCTGGGCACAGGGGGCACGTGCTACTCTGAGAAGATCCAGCCCCCCTGGCCCTCCCAGCGGTTCACACAAAGCCCTGGACCCCAGAAGAGCTGTCTGTTCCAGCCTCTTGAAGCAGCTGGCCGGAGGAGGAGGAGTATTTCAAAAATAGAGAAGAGTAGTGGCAAAGAGCACAGTAGATTTAGTAGATAAAAATAACTCCAGGTCCCTGGAGGCGGGCATGGGTGTGGCACTGCCCCGAGGCCTGAGCCCCACTCAGGCTCTCCTCCAGCCAGACCCATGGGACCCAGGGGGATAGACCGGCCCTAGGCCCATAGCCCATTGTGAGACCATTTCCAGCCACTGGGAACCCCAGAAGGCCCTGCCCCAGCAGCACAAGGCCACGCCCACCCTCCTGACCGCAAACCGTACCTCCCTCAGACCTGGGCAGGGCTTAGAGGTCGCTGGGGGAGGCTGTGCACTAGAAGAGGAGGAGGCAGGCCGAGGCCACCATGGCCGATCTCCAGGGGGCCATGGATTCCGACTTTGCGCCTGGCCTCCCAGGTCGCTTTTCAAGGGAAGGCAGGAAAGCACATGTTATTTATTTAACAGTTTGAGTTATAAGTTTTAAATATTTAGAGTCCAGATTTTAGACAGATGGCCTGTAGGCATCATTTGTCAGCCTGTTCCTGGGCCCAGGGACTGTTGTCATGCTGTTGTGTTGTTTCTGGGAGGGGCTGGAGACGAGGCAGGGGATGGGTGGTAAAAGGTGTTTTATTAACCAAATTCAAGCCAGGGAACATGGGCTTGAACCCTAGAAATCGAAACAACGAAGTTAACGAGAACTGACTTTATGCCAAGTGTGTTGGATACCTAATACTGAAATACTGTGAAGAAGATACCATTTCTACTATCTAGCAGAAGATTCTGAGACTGGGAAGGGTAAATACCTTGCCGGGGAGCACAGAGTTAAGGAGCCCTGGTGCCGATGGTTAAGTTTGGACTCCTAGCCACAAGGTCAGTCATTCAAACCCACCAGCAGCTCTGTAGGAGAAAGACGAGGCTGGATGCTCATGAAAGAGTCACCACCTCAGAGCACCGTACAGGGTGGCTGAGTCAGCACCGACCTGATGGCAGTGGCTTGGTGTTGGTGGGCGCAGAGTTTTTTAGGAGTTGGGGTGGTTGGACTCAACAGGCAACCTGAGCTCTCCACTGTCATGACAGGCTGTCTCAGGGGACTACTGAGATTTTTCTTTCTTTTTTTTTAATCACTTTATTGAGGGCTCGTATAATTCTTATCATAATCCATAAATACATCCATTGTGTCAAGCACATTTGTACATTTGTTACCATCATCCTTCTCAAAACATTTGCTTTCTGCTTGAGCCCTTGGTATCAGCTCATTTACCCCCCTCCCCACTCCTCTCTCCCTCATAAACCCTTGATAATTCATAAATTATTATTTTGTCATATCTTACACTGTCCGATGTCTCCCTTCACCCACTTTTCTGTTGTCCATCCCCCAGGGAGGAGGTTATATGTAGATCCTTGTGATCGGTTCCCCCTTTCTATCCCACCTTCCCTCCACCCTCCCAATATCGTCACTCTCACCACTGGTCCCGAAGGGATCATCTATCCTGAATTCCCAGTGTTTCCAGTTCCTATTTGTACCAGTGTACATCCTCTGGTCTAGCCAGATTTGTAAGGTAGAATTGGGATCATGATAGTGGGTGGGGAGGAAGCATTTAGGAACTAGAGGAAAGTTGTATGTTTCATCATTACTACACTGCACTCCTCTCCGTGATATTTCTGTTAGGTGATGTCCAGTTGCCTACAGATGAGTCCCCATTCCTCACTCTCCCTCATTCACAATATGATTTTTTGTTCCTTGATGCCTGATACCTGATCCCTTTGACACCTCGTGATCATACCAGCTGACACCTCGTGATCATACCAGCTGGTGTGCTTCTTCCATGTGGGCTTTGTTGCTCTGAGCTAGATGGCCGCTTGTTCACCTTCAAGCCTTTAAGACCATAGATGCTATAGCGCTGAGATTTTTCAAGATCTGTAGGTCTTAAATCTGAGGTCCGATTTGTTCAGGGAAGTGAATGAATCGAGGGAAGGCAGGGCGACCTGGCAGCTGTTAGCGTGACTCAGGTGAGTGTCGATGGCCTGCCCTCGGTGGTGGCAGCAGAGACCATGAGCAGTGGACCACATCTGCCTGCCTTTGGGCAAAAGACACCCATCTCAGGGTGATTTCCCTGTTCCAGACCCTTTGTTACAGCAGGCAGGCTGGTTCTGCCCTACAAATCGGAGCAGGGGGCTGCTGAGAAAGGATATTGCCAGGCTGCAACTCCGACCACGCAACCCCCCTGCCGTCGCATTGCATAGCAACCCTGTAAAGCGGAGTAGAATGGCCCCTTTAGGTTCCCCTGGGTTTACATTTTTATGGGAGCAGACAGCCTCATCTTTCTCCCTTGGAGCTGCTGGTGGGCTCGACACTCGGACCTTGTAGCTTGCCACCAGGGCCCTCACACGGGTGCAGGGACGCGGCATTGTGAGACCGTGGCTGGCCCAGGGCCTGTCCCCGTTGCTCCCTGGCTTTCTGCCGAGAGCAGGACCAGTAGCATCAGCAGGAGCCTGGCGGTGCACACGGGCAAGCCAGGCCCAGACTTGGCTGCGGGAGGGACGTTCCTGGCGGAGGATGAGTCCCACTCGGAATGCTGCCCTGGAGGGGTGACCTGGCCTTTGCAAGGCCAGCATCCGTGTGGCCCGTGCCGTGTCTTGGAGGTTGGAGAGATGAGATGTGAGATGTCTTGGCCCAGATTGGCTATCTGCCAGGCTGAGGCCTTTGGGGATAGGCCTGGGTTCTGGTGCCAGGCTTGTCAGTGTGGCCGGGCAGCAGGAGCACCTCCAGCACCCAGCGCCCCCCTGCAGGAGACTGCTGGGAAAGCTGGCTCCACTCTTGACCGTCTTCCGTGGGGACTGTTTCCTGTTTGTCTTGGCCTCTCTGCCAACCACACCTTTGCCTCCCTCTCCTGGCCTCTGTGAGGCGGCTGAGCATCACCCCAGGTGAGATGTACGGAGCCCTTGCGACCTGCCAAACCCCGCACTGGATGCTGTGGAGCCTGCAGCTGCTCAGCTCAGCCTGGCAACTCCCTGGGAAGCAAGGCTTGCCATCACTGTTTACTGCACGAGGAATTTGAGGCTTAACGTGATTAAGTGGCACGCCCCAGGGCACACAGATGTGGGGTGGCATCAGCAAGCCAGCCTCCGTTTGCCTGCCGTTCCCACTGTGTCACACTCCCTGCTTCCACCCCCTCAAGTAGTGGCATTCCCAGGATTCCATTCGGGGTGCTCACCTCTTCTCCCCCACGGTGAACTTCAGGGCTTCTTGGGCCCTCTGAAATGGTAGGCAGAATGTGATGTGTATGTACTAGTGTGGACTCATGGGGGGGGGGGGGAGACAGGCTGAGGTCCTCTCCGGGTTTTATGGCTGGGGAAGACAAATGCCCAAATTGTCTCTTGGTCTTAAGCAGTTCTTCCTTCCCCTGGAGCCCCCAGGAGGCGCGCCTCAAGACAGGCCCTCCCTCCCTCTAGGCGGGGGCTTTCCAGAGACCCAGCACAGCACGCCGGGGAGCCCGGATGCAGAGCCTGCCTCAGCTTACCCATTGCTACAGAGAAGCAGGAAGTCAAAGGGCAAAGCCAAGCATGTGTATGTGTGTGAGAGCGAGCGAGTGAGCGAGAGAGCAGGGTTTCTGACCGCATACTGGTAGGAGCATGGTGCACGAAGACTCAGCCCTCCCACAAGCAGTGGCTTCTCCTGGGAAGGAGCCAAGGTAGGAGGTGAAGCAGCAGCTTGCCCTCCTCCCGCCGGAAGCTTTTATCAGGCTCTCAAAGGGGGTTGAGATAATAAGCCAGTTTGCTACAGTTCCGTGCCGTGGTTAAATATAGGCATTTCAGCACAACGTGGAAGAGACCCAGAGAGGTCGCTTCAGAGAGGGTGGCTCCTGTCACGGAAAGAACCAGCCGGGAAGTTGAGCCCCAGCTCAGATAGTCCCACAGCCACCTGTGCAGCCCCTCCCCTCTCTGAGCCTGGCCCTCTCGGCCCCGTCAGCGACCCCTAAGCCACCTGAGAGCCCTTCAGGGCCATTGGCATCTGTGTTTGCCTGTGTGCTGACCAAGGCCCAGGCACTAGCGGGGCGGCCCGTCTTGGAGCCGGCAGGTATGCGTTTGGAGCCGGCACAGCCCCTGCAGGCTGCATGACCCTGAGCAATTTACTTCACCCGAGCCCCCTAGTACCTGTGAAGTGGGTGAGAGGTGAAGAGATGTAAATAAAGTCATTTTGTGAAAACCAGCCTGGAGCCTGGCACACCACCCGAGCTGTGCCCATCCCTGGCTCTCCCCACCCTCCCGAGCAGCCCCTGCACCGCCTCGCTAGGTGTGTGGGGCAGGCACGGACAGGAGCTCTGGGTGGGGAGCTGTGGGGCCTGCCAGGCTCTGGAGTGGGGACAGGCAAGGGGGTGCTGTACTTGGCACCATTCCTTTCAGCATCTGTAGACGGTCTGAACTGGGTCTCCACCCTTCCTTGTCCTGGGCCCTGCCATCCCCACACCTACACACACACACACACACACACACACAGATGTTTAGCAGGAGGACGACATGGCCTCTGCTCTTGAGTCTAACTGGGGCTGAGACTTAGAGAAGTTGGCCCCAAGAGCTGTGCTTTGCACGGAGCCTCAAAGGACACTTAGAATTTGCGAGAGGAGCGGAAGAGAAGTTACCACAGAGGTGGGTGGACAGAAGGGGAGACTGGCTGGAGCAGAGACTGCCCACCGAAGGAGCAGCCGGAGAGGCACTGGCCACGGAGAGCTGGCTGCTGCTGCTGAAGGCAACATAGGGGCCCTTGGCAGATTCATGTCTTCTGTAGTCAGCACTCACGGCCCGCTGCTGTGCTGCGCCCAAATCACATGTGAGCCCCAACCCTGTAGGGCAGGGGATCACAACACACCGTTAATAATGCCAATGGCTGATTTTTATTAAATCATGGGCTAAGCACTCGACCCAAGTTCTCATTGAATTCTTTGAGCAGCCCCTCAGGTAAAATACTATTAGTATCTCCATTGTACTTGTGAGGACACAGGTCGCTTGCTGTGTTAGGCTGGGTTTTCTAGAGAAACAAGACCAGTGCTGCTTGTATGTGTATGTATAGGGACACATTAAGAAATTGCCCTACATAGTTACAGAGGTGGGCGAGTCCATGGGGCAGATGTTAATCTAGACACTTTTCCTGACTTAAAGACAGCTGCAGAGACTGACAATCCAAGAAGCAGGACGACCACAGGTTGGTGGAGGCAGAATCAGGTGAACCCAAGGTCAGTAGGTCAGCTGCAAAGTCAAAGGAATCTAAGGTCGGCAGGCAGTATGGTAGGCCGTTGGCTCAGATCCAAAGAACTGGAGGTCAATGGGCCAGATGCTGGAGGCAGACCAGCAAGAAGAGACAAGCCTTCCCACCAAGTCTGCTTAGATAGGAGTAGGCCACACCCCAGAGAGCCTTCTTTTCTATTGCAAGAAGGCTCCGCTCTGAGTAAGGAGGCTGTACACCTCCCTAGCCCGCAGTAGATCCCATCAAGAAGTTGATCACACTGTTCAGACCACATCATGAGGGGTTTACCAGGCTCTATCTGCCAAACCAGTGAGAATCCCCACTGAGCCTAGTTCACCCAAAGCTCAGCTATCACACATGCGCAGGATTACCAGAGCTGAGATGAAGTCCCAGGCCCAGAATCTTAGCTCTGTGTTTTGTCACCTCCCCAAAGCTAGAGGGCCACTGCGTCCTTGGGATGAGGGAGATCAGGACAGGCCTGGAGGAGGAGGTGCGGAGCCTTAAACAATAGGGACTTAGCAGGTGGACTGAGGTGGGAGGGATATCTGACCACGGAGCAGCATCAGCAAAAACATCAAAGGATGGTTAGCAGGTCCTGAAACTGAAGAGACAAGGGATGAAGGGAATGTTGTAGAGAGATTCCGGCAGCCAGAGGAAGGTGGTTGGGGAGGAGAGAGACCTAGTCTAGGCATCGGTACATGTTTAATGAATAAATGAATTCAACAGTTAACTACTCATCGCTCTGTTGGGCTTCAGAGACTTTACCAACCAACAAGACAACTGGTGCAAATGGCCAATTAGGAAGAAATCCAGATGAAAGTTGACAAGACCCGAGCTCGAGGTGGTAGCGGTGAGTTTGGGAGCGAGGGATGGGTCTGCGGAGTCCTGAGAAGGCAGAATGGGAAGAAGTAGGTGGGCAGCAGGACAGGCCGGCCTGGAGAGATGGAGGAGAATCCAAAGTCAAGTTCCCGCGGGGGTGAGAGGGTCAGATGGTCAGTGGAGGATGGGAGCCCGGCCAGCAGACAGGGAAGGTGCCCAGCAACTCGGGATTAATTAATTAATGGTACGATCATGTGACCAAAGGCTCACCATCAGAATCTTGAGGCATTGTGACATTCTGTTACATGTATCATTTAAACAGCCTCTGCTGTAAACTTCTGGATAGTTTGTTTTTGTTAATCTCTTCGGTGTTTTCAATAACACTGCCATAAACAGCCTTTCACAAAGGTGGCCACCATTCTGATTCGCTTTAAGGGAGACTTGGGGGTCATAGGTATAAGAAGCTGTGAGGCTGTGTATATGTGGTAAAGTGTACATAGCTAAGCATTCACCAATTAACGACCTCTCTGTGTATAACTCCGTGATATTGGGTACAGCGTGCATTACTGTACCACCATTTATAGCCTTTTCCAAATTTTCCCACCACCAATAACATAAACCCGTCACCCCCCAGAGCAAAGACTCGCCCTTTTCCCCATCCCGGGTAACACTAGCACATGCCCCTTCACGTCAGTGAGACCCTCCAGCTTCCATCCCAGTGTGGCTGCCTGGTTCTCGGCGTGTGTGTGAGCGTCCTTCATGTTGTCCAGTGACCGGGACTCCGTTCATTGAATCCAGTGTAGAACTGCCCTGCAGGGTTGTCCAGGCTGTAACTTCTGGAAGCAAGCTGCCACGTCTTGCGCCCACAGCGGCCAGCGGGCAGTAGAAGCTGCGTACTTAACCACCCAGCCAGGGGGCTCCTTGTCCCCCGGGGGCCTCGCCCAGGGAGTGTGTTGCTCGGTATGTGACTTTTTTGCTAGGGTCGCAAATGAGATCTCTTTCGAATCCTATCTGGTGCTTGTTTCCTGTTGCTGTACTGAACTGTTACCCGGCCTGGACTTAATTGATTCTTTCAGGCTCACCGGAAATAGCAAGTAGATTGGTGCCCTAGGTCCTGTTACGCTTCCTGCCTGCGGGGTTGGTTTAGGACTTCTCGCCGGCCAGGCACTCAGCCTTAAGGGGTGGGAATGTGAACGGATAGGTTGATCCTTAGGTTTCCCGGGGCCAGGGCAGTAGAAGGCGTTGAAAAAGCTCCCAGGTAGTGGGTGTGATGTGCCATGGGGTGGAGACGAGGAGCAGATGGGCAGGGCTGGAGGACTAGAGCTCTCTGTGGTTGGACAAGAGGGCGAGGAGGCAGGAGAGGCGGCGCTGTGGCCGTGAAATGGACCCGGAGCTACCGGGTCAGAGGTGGTCTTCCAGTAGAAGATGAGATCCAGAGAGCGGGTGACTCACCCCAAGTCCATTGCAGAGCTGGGATTGGCGTATTGTTCTGCTGCACGGGGTCTGTCCGTGTTTTCCAGGTTCCCTTTAGACAGTGGACTGGGAGGGCCAGGAGGGACCATAGGAAGGACGCAGGAGCACAGCAGGGTGGATAGGAGAAAGGGCAGGCTCCTCCTGAGCCAGGGACTGCCAATAGGGGCCGGGGACATCTGGCTTGCCCGTTGGCCCACAAGCCCCCTCAAACCAGAGTAGCACACCCCTAATAGCCCATGCCCTGTGCCTCGGGGCCTGCAGTTAACTCTGTCCTCCCCACTGTGTGCCGTGGCCCCACCACACACCCTTGCCACCTAGCCGTGCCCTTTCTGTGGGCTGCGTTCACCCCTCATGGCCCATTACCCCTGCACCTATGCACACTCCCCCAGTCTCCCCGCACGCCGTGCCCCCAGCTCGTGCCCACTCATGCTGTGCCCGCAGAGTGCGTCGGACGGCTTCTGGAAGTCTGTGGCCACGCGAGTGCCCAAGGAGCCGCCTGAGATCCGCATACTGAACCCCTACTTCATCCAGGAAGCCGCCTTCACCCTCATCGGACTGCCCTTCAACAACGGCCTCATGGGCCGGGGGGTGAGAGAATGGGCCCCCGGGGGAGCGGCAGAGAGGAGCTGGGGCAGAGGAGGGAAAGGGAGGGTGGTGGGAAGGGGCTCCTGGGGGGCGGGGGGAGGTTGAGGGAAGGAGCTCAGGGTGGGAACAGCTCAGCTCCGGGTACGGGGAGTGGTGGCCTGGCCCAACCTCCCCGCTGAACCCTGTATCCCCCACCCCCTTTAGAACATCCCGACACTTGGCAGTGTGGCAGTGACCATGGCCTTACACGGCTGTGATGAAGTGGCAGTGGCAGGCTTCGGCTACGACATGAGCACGCCCAATGCACCCCTACACTACTATGAGACCGTGCGCATGGCGGCCATCAAAGAGGTACAGTCCCCAGGCTGGCGTCAGGGCGGCCCAGCACGCACACAGGATGGGCCCTCGCGGCATGTCCACAGTGCCGGGATGAGTCAGGGCTGGACCGGAGACCTGGATCCCCCAGGAAGGCCCTGCCGGCCCCCCTGTACTTTCACCAGCCTTCCCCACAGCCCAGCACTGAAGCCTTAGGGCCAGGCTCATGCAAACAGGAGGGGCGAGCAAGAGTCCCCAGCCTGTCTGTCGGCTGCTGCGGACACTTGTCCAGGACCCTGTGATGCAAATCTGACCTCTGTCGCCACCCCTGTGCTTCTGCCACTCCTTGCCCAGAGCCCAGCCCGAGCTTCGAGCAGCCTCCCCGACATCTAGGGGGCTGAGGGCTGTTGTAGAAAACCTCACGCCTGTGCAGATTCTTAAGAAAACAAGACAGTGTTTCTCCCGCAGTTGAGCCACATGCCTGCCCATCGGCCTCCGTCCCTGCGCTCCGCCTAGCCCTGCGCTGCTGCACACGCCCCTCCAGCCCCAGCCTGCCGCCTCCTCTCCTGGGAGCAATCAGGCCCGGTGGGCACTCTGTCTGCCTCCCTCGGGTCACGACCCCACCACTGCTCCCTCCCACCTTTGCCTCTTGCTGCCCAGCGTCCCCCAGACACCACTCTGCTGAGGCCACTCCCACCGAGGTCACGTACCACTCACCTCTTGGCAGCCAAAAGCCAGCAGACACGTGAAGTCTCGTCTCCCGATCGCTCGGAAACAGTTGATACGGAGCACACCTTCCCCTTTGAAGCTCTCCGTGGTTAGACTCGAGCCCATGCCTGGTCCCCAGCCCTCCTCCGGCTCCAGCGCCCTTCCTCCCTTTTCTGCCGCAGTGGTCCCTGTCCCCGAGGGCCCGCCTCCCGACCAGCCCTGGAGCTTGCCGCCCCGCCTCGGGCAGGGCCTCCCGTGGTGTGGGGCTGCTAGGCTCCTTCCCCTCAGTGCTACCTCAAGTAACCGGGAATGATTTCTAAGGATGGGTAAGGGACTTGAGAATCTCGTGGGGAAACAGCCTCGCTGCTGGGCCAGCGGGCACCCAGGCAGGGTCTGCTCCAGGGCTGCCCTGCCCTCCCTGCCACCATGGCGTGGTCCGTCTTTCGTTTCTCTCCTGCTGCTTTGTCCCCTACCAGCTGCTCATTCCAGACGGCTCTCTCGGCTTTTATTTGCTTCTCGGCTTCGGTTTACCCTGATTTTCCGTCCCCGCTGTATTCATTCCTGTTAACTAAGCTTGGCGTGACAAGTAAAGGCAGAGAGGGAGTGACCATAGAACCGGGCAGTACCGACCGGGTCGGGAAGGGCTTGCGTGCCAAGCAAGAACTCAGAACGTGACTCTGAAGGCAGCAGGGAGGCTTGGGAGAGTTGTAGGCCGCAGATGCCTGGGAGTGAGGGAACAGGCGGGGACAGCGGCCCAGACAAGCGATGGCAGCTCCTGAAGTAGGGCTTTGGGGTCGCGATGGGGAAAAGGGAAAGAAAGGTGCTGGGTTTTACTGCGCAGGGACTGGGGATTGCCTCGGGACAGAATGAGATAAAAGGACCCCGCTTCTCCCCTGAACTTCTCCACCTGCCCCGCCTGTTTTCACATCCTCGCTCCGCCACCACCATGTAAATCCCACCTGGTCTTGAGGCCGCATCCTCTGCGGGCGCTTCTCTCCGTGCAGGGCGCCCAAGAGCCCAGGCTCAGAAATCCATGGCGCGTCCACACCCTGGCCTGGACCCCGCCTCGTGACCTATCCAAGGGAAAATCGTAGGGCGGCCTCCGAGGGCCAGAGATTGTCTTAAAGCCTGAGGCGTAGTAAACACATATTATTGCTGCTCATCCCTCTTCCCTCCCGAGCACTCACGAAGACCTTGTCTGGCAGAAGACTTCCCGCTGCCACCAGGGTGTCTTCACTCCTCGTGGTGACCAGCCACTGAGAGTTAAAGGAATCCGGGTGGGAACTAAGGGCAAGTAGGGAGAGCTCGGACAGTGCAGGCTGAGCAGGCAGGAGAGCGTCTCCTACCCAACGTCGCAGTGAGACGAGGATGGAAAAGGACCGGAGGGTCTACCAAGTAGAAGGTCACTGCCGCCTGGGAGATGCTCCCTCCATGGAACAAGGACAGTGACTGACAGCGCCAACAGCGACTGAAAGACAGTGCTGTGAACCAAGTGAAACACACACACACACACACACACACACACACACACACACACACCACCACCACCACCACCACCACCCCACCCCCCAGTACAGGGGTCCCAGATAAGCAGGGCTGCCTGGGGGTGCCCAGTCACTGCTCTTGACACTGGCCTGTCAGATTAATAGCTTCTTTGTGGGGAGAAGGCGGTTTCACGTAGATCAGTTTTATTTGTGAGGTTTTTGCGTGAATCCTGGCCCTACCCTCTGCGTTTCCTTTCCGACCTGTAAAGCCTCACTTTATCACAATAAGGCTTTATCGAGTGCCTATTCTGTGACACGCTCCTCCGGGCCCTGGAGATGCGCCAGTAAACACAAGAAGGCCCCTGCCCTGCAAAGAGCTAGCCAGTGAGGCAGATGCCAGGATCCAGTTACTGAGGGCTGGTTCCCCAGGGCCCTGCACCAGGAAGGGCGATGGCAGGCAGCAGGACACACAGAAATGAGCCTCAGAGGAGCCCTTGAAGTCCTGGGGAGTTTAGAGGTACCACCTGGAAGAAGCAGCAGTAGTGAGGAGAGCCCTGCCCACCCCTGGTCTCTGTGGAATGTGGAGGAGGAGGAGGAAAACAGTCCCCCCCTGAGAGCCTCTGGGGGCCTTGTCCTTAGGGTTTGTCAGGAGCATAAGAAGTTGAAGAGACTGTTCGGAAAATAAGAATGTAAAGAATTGCCTGAACTTGAGCTTGCGGGGCGGGGGGGCAAAGTGAGAGATCGGAGAGCGAGTTGGCTGGATTGGAGTGAGCACTACACAGAGCAGGGGATTATAAGTCTTGGAACCCGGCAGTGCTGGCACATGCCAGAGAGCAGTTGAGCACGAAGGAGGATGCAGGTGTTGCCTTTCAGTCCGTCAGTCGGTGCTTCCTCCATTCACCCAGGCCCTTAGTCATCCACGCAGCATCCGGGGAAGAGCAGCGGGGATCGGAAGGGACCTGATCCTGGGTGAGGTTTTTCCCCCAGGAAAGCCCTGGAAGGCAGTCTCTTCTTGGAATTTCCCTGTTAACGATGAGGTCAGCTAGCTGCTTGTGGCTCCTCTTGCTCTCAGCAGGATTTCATCAGTGCCCTCCAGCTGTGAAAGTGGATTGCATCAGGCCAGAGAGTGACTAGCCCGCTCCTGGCTGTTGTCTGTCCTCCAGCCGGGGCCACATTTAGGCGACTCGCCTGGCCTTCTCCCAGGGTACCAGGGGCCGTGTGGAGTGGGGCTAAGAGGGCCTGACATCTGTGAGAACCAGGTTCTCCCCTGAGCCCTGCGGTGGGGGATCGGGGGAGGTCGGCCAGCCGGCCTCCTCTGAACCACACAAGAAGCCTGGAGGTGTGGTTCCCCCGGGATGAGGAAGTGGGGAGATTACTGTCTCCAGTCTTGGTTACGAGAAGGGGATGCACTGGGGATATTTCCGGAGCAGGGGGTCACCCTTCTCTGTGGCACCCGAGTGCAGGTGTCTGTCCCCCGACTTGCCACAGTCACAGCAGCCCGCTGGAAGAGAGCGCTGTTCTTTGGGAAGGTACGCCGCCCAGGTCTGAGCTGGGGCCTTGTCCCCGCAGCCATCTGGGCAGCCAGCCGGTCACCTCTTCTCCCTTCCCTTGCAGTCCTGGACTCACAACATTCAGCGGGAGAAGGAGTTTCTGCGGAAGCTGGTGAAAGCGCGCGTCATCACCGACCTAACCAGTGGCATCTGAAGAGGTCCCCGCACGTGGCCCCGGGGCCAGGCACCGCCAGGAGCAAGCAGCAGCCCCCGCCACCTGCCCGCTTCGCTGGCTGAGACGCACCAGAGCCTTCACACACAGAGAAGGACAGTGCCAAGTGCCGCCCCCGCTGGGGGGTGGCAAGACCCTGGCAGGGCAGCCAGAGTACCTGCTGGAGGCCCGCCTCAGAGACGAGCACGCACCCTCCCGCTCAGCCTCAGTCCTGGAAGCCAGAGGGCCGAGCAGCAGCTGGCAGGGCCTGCAGGCCCAGCATGCAGGAGGTGGCACAGGAGCCTGCAAGGCCGCTGCTGGAACCCTTTCTCGGATCAGTGTTTGGTGTATTCTCATTGTGTGCATTGGGATTGGGGGAGGGCGGGGATAATTTATTTTTAAATAAGGTTGGAGATGTCTCATGTGGTCGTCTTGTCATGCAGAAAGAGGCCCACTAGAGGGCTCGGCTGACAGCAACTACCCATCAGGCGCTCCCTATAAAAGTGGGAGGTGCCCTGACTGGCCTGCCTGCTTCTTCAAGGCTGCAGGGAGGTGGGCAGGATCCCATGCCAGCCCCCCTATAACTCATGACTGTTTAGAAGATGGAATATTCTCACTCACCAGCCCCAGTTCACTCCAGAGGAAAATCCTGGAGTCACCCCTTCTGAGCCAACAAGAAGCCCCTAGGCTAGAGCAGAGACCTTCCAAGCTTGGCAGGGGCCGAACCCAGGGGAAGGGCTCCCCTGTCCATCTGCAGCTGATCCAGAAGACTGTGCCTGGGTCTGGACTGACCAACTTGTCAGCTGCTCTGGGTTTCAGCAAGGAGACTGTGGGGCCCGTCACCCTGGACCAGAGGGAAGTGAGGCCCAAGGCCCTCACTGAGACTGTGGCAGCCATTCTCGGTTGCCACCATGGAAGCAATAAAGCTCTTCCCTGAACCTGGAGCCTCCCGCTCTCTGGCTTTCCTCGAAGAATCGACCCGGGACCTCGGCAACTGGGCTAAACCCAAGGGCCCTCTCTCCTGGCCCTGCCTTCTCCTCTCAACAGTCGGGCCTGGGGAGCCACCTAGGGGTCTCCAGGGTGGCTCCTACCCCACACAGCCCTGCATCCTCTGTGCCATAAGACAGACACGACCGGGGGGGGGGTTGTTGGCGCACCCCACTGTCTGCTCTTGGGTGCCTCAGAAGAGCAGGCTAGGGCCCACAGCTCTAGGGCCATGCCTCTGGGCCACCACAGCTGCAGCTCAGCATGGGCCTTCCCCTCACACTTCTGGCTTGGCTTTGGGAAAGGCTAAGCCATCTCCTCTCCCATAGCCCCCTCTCCCAGCACAGAATCGCAATGCACACAGCCCATTCCAGGCATCGTCTGGTGGGTGAACTGTAGAGAGAGCCCCCACCACTCACCCAGAGCTGTGAACTCCCTCCCTTCCCTGAGAAAGGGGCAAGCATGCCTGCACTAGAGGCCACGGACAGCGCTTCCTGTCGGACATGGCATCCCCACTGTGGCTGTGGTAGGCAGGCAGGCTGGCCAGCCTCTGCCCTCCCTGGTCCTCCCACAAGTAAGCCCCAAGGATAGCGGTCCTGGCCATCTGAAGGAGCCTTGTCTCCCGGGCCTCTTGTTGCTGAAGAACCCGCCCCCCACCCCCGCAGCTGAGGGGAAAACCCCATCCTGGGCCCGCTCCAGTTCCTGCTACGTCAGCGGCACCCCCTGGGCTTGGACAGAGCCCAGGCTGCCAGCCCCGTTAGCAGCAGCTCTGGCCCGAAAGCCCCAGGACAGCCACCTCAGTGGGGCAGCAGCAGTTGGTGCTTCTCACCCTGACCTGCCCCATGGGGCTGCTGTCAAGCCTGGGGCAGGCCACACCACCACCAGTTGGCCACCGCCCATCTCTGCAGCCTGGCCTCGAGCCCCACCGCTGTACAGAAGCTGTTTCTTCACCGGCGCCACGCCAACATCACCTGTGCAGTTGTGGAAAACGGCACGCGCTCACGGCGTCACCACGCGATTCTGATTCAGATGTAGGGCGGGGCCCAGATGTGGGCGGGTCTAAAAGGTCCAGGGTGGTTCTGATCCCCACATGCTCTGAACACTACCCTCCCCACCCAGGCTTCCAGTGATTAGCCCACAATTCCCGAGCCCCCCATCTCTCTCGGGCCCAGATTTCTTCCCCACTTCACTCCGGGCCGCCAAAGGCAGCTACTTCCTGAACATTCATTCCCACCAGGATAACCCACAGGTCCAATTCTGCACTCACTGCCTGCCCCTCCCCGGTCACCCCAGCCGGAGTGAGTGCGCCCCGTCCAGCTGGTCACCCAGGACAAAGGCTTGAGGGGGTCTTTTCTGCGCCCCTCCCGCCTAACTTTCCAAGCGAGCTTTGCACGAGGGTGAGTTCCCAGCCTGTTTGGGACCTGTCCGCTCCGCTGGCGCGCCCAGCTTCACACCATCACATGCGTGTCAGGCACAACAGTGGACTTAAACCCCTGCAGTGGCCTCCGGTGCCCTCGGGGAGACTCCGGAGCCGGCCTTTCCGCTCTTCCCGGTAACTTGGCCCACCTCCGCCTGCCAAAGGGCGGCTATGTGGCCTCTGAAACGCCACCCTGCAGCTCCTGCTCGGCCTCGGCTCAGGTGTGCCTCCCTGCTCAGCGCCGGCCTCCGCGGTGGGCAGCAGTGTTGGCACGCGAGTCAGAGGTGGGTGGTGGGGCGAAGACGCCAGGGCCAGAGGCCTCGGAGGACCCCCAAAAAAGCGGGTGAGCAGTCTGCGGGGAAGAAGAAAGTAGCGGTGCTCGGAAAGCGGGGCGTGTTAGTGGCGGGGCGGCGGGCGGGGACCCAAGGCAGGGGCCAGCCTGCCCTCCCCTCTCCCCGCCCTGGCTCTCCCTTCCTCCCTCGGCCCGCCCGGCCCCGCTCCCGACATCGCGTGTCTGCAAACTGTGCTCCCAGTTCCGCGCCTCCGCCGCCCGCCTTCTCCGCTCCCGGTGTCCCGGGTCCCCTCCAGGCTCCCCTCCCTCCCCCGCCTCGCCCGCCCTAGTGCTCCCTGCCCGGCCAGGAGAGGACCGGATCCGGCGGGCGGAGTGGCCAGGTGAGCCCTGAAAGGTGGGGCGGGGCGGGGGCGCTCGGGGCCCCACCCCGGGATCTGGTGACGCCGGGCCTGGAATTTGACACCGGACGGCGGCGGCGGTGGGCCGAAGGCTGCCGAGGGATGGAGTTGGGCCCGGCCCCCAGACCCGGCCCACGGGCTCCGCCAGCAACAGGTCCTGCGGGCCACAACCCTCGCTGCGACCCGGGCCCCGGGCCTCGCACCCGCGGTAAGCCGGCCTGCTGGCCCACCCCTTCGTCCCAGCCTGGCTGGGCACATCTGGGGCGCAAGGGAGCGGGCAGGATGGTGGCCCTCTCCACCCGCCTCTTTGCATCCTCCCTTCCCCCCCCCCCCCCGCCCCGGCCAGCCACACAGCCCTCAGCCCCTCCCAAAGCTCCCCAGCCCCCCGCGGGTCGCCTGTCGGACCTGGCCGACCCTGCGTGCCCTCGGTAACGCGAGGCTCGCTGCCGCTACAGGGTGCAGACTGGCCGCCAAGGCCGCGCTTCGGGCTAAAAGAGCCGCTGCCAGGTGCACAGCCCTGGGCATGAGCCATATGAGCTGGGAGAGCAAAGCCCGACACCGGTTCTGAGTAAGCTGCTTAGAAGAACACACGAAGGCCCCCCGTGGTGAGTATGGGGCCAGTGGGTGGGGAAGGTGAGGACCGGCGGGTGACTGATGGCCTCCCAGGAGGCCAGGAGGGAGAGGGGGTCCGAGCTGCCCTGGGGGGACCTGCTCCAGAGCTTCCCCTGGTACAGGGGAGGGCACCTACGGCTTTCTTCAGAGACCTCTCACCTGGTCTCCTCTCCATCGTGGGTCCAGTCACAGGCTGGCCTGGCACACACCACACAGCCCTGTTAGTTGAGGCTGACGCACCTGGACCGTGAGGACCACAGCAAGGAGGTGCAGGCACTCTGTGTGCTGGGGTGTGACAAGTGGGACCCAAGAGCAGGCCAGCTCGTGAGGGCTCTGGGTGGCTGCTGGTGGCTCCTGTAGGCTGGTGGGGCTCCTGGGGGAAATTTCTAGAAGTGGGTTAGGCTGGCTAGGGTGCAAAACCAGAGCCAGTTCTCAGGGCGATTCCATCCCGAGTGACCAAGCTGAATAGCCTCACTGGCCCTTCAGGGAGTGGCGCTGCTGGTATCAGAGAGCCCACCCCCCTTTGAGTCTGCAGGCTTGGCACATGCTGCCCTCTGGTGGTCATGGGAAGCCGTGGTCCAGACCCCACATTTTCTTCATTCTTGACCCTAGAGAAGACTTGTTCATGGTGGGGATGGGGGGGGGGGGGCATCTGCGGTCAGAAAGTGAAGTTGGGACTCCGAGTTCAAAAGACAGGTGGTGGAGAAGCAGGGTACAGCAGCATAGGCTGAGGCCTGCACCATCATAGTGACCGGAGAGCACTAATCATTTCCTCTAAGCCTCAGCCTCCTGCATGGGGTGACTCTCTTGACAAGCCTGGCTGTCCTGGCAGCGCCAGTCCCATAGCACGGCTGGGACTTTCTGAGAAAGGAAGCCTGCTATCGTCCAGCTCCAGCTTTGTGGCCTTAGACCCAGGGCTGTGGGTGTAAAGCCCTCATGCACAGTGCAGCTTCTCCTCCTGGGTAGAGGAGAGACGGAGATGGAGGCTTGTTCAGCTCGAGATAATTCACCTCGCAGTGGGCTCGAGATAATTCACCTCCAAAGGAGGGTGGAGGGCCGGTGGACAAGGCTGATGGGAGCCCCTGATGTTGACAGATATGGAACCTGGACGCAAAGGCCCTTCTGTGCTACCCCGCTGCCCCAAGCCTAGGCAGCAGGTGAGTGAGTGTCCCCGGGATGCGCACCAGGCTTCATCGGGGAAAGGTGGGCTTGGCTGGAGAGGAACAGTGGGGATTGGCTTGGGCGAGGATCAGATGTGGAAGAAGAAACGGTCAGGGTGACACCGCCAATGTGTGAGAAAGAGCCCCCGACTTCTGCGGCTGATTAACGCCCTTAGGTGACCCCCCTCTTCGGGGTTCCGAAGCCTGACAGGCCTTGGACCAAACCTCCCCCTACAACCTGGAAGCGCATTCTTTTCTGACCTCCGCTGTTCCCCTTTCCTGAGCTTGGGGGTGGGGTGGGGTGTTGCACCTCCCCCTCCCAGAGGCTCCGTTTTGTCCCCGCGCACAGTCCCCCGTGTGGCCGACGCTGGCCGCCCTGGCCCTCTTGAGCAGCGTCGCGGAGACCTCCCTGGGTCCCACGCCCCGCAGCCCCGCCACGCACGAAGGCCCCGCACCAGCCCTGGCCCCCCAGGCCGGGCACCTGCCCGGTAGGTGAGAGGAAGAGGGGGGCGGGGACAGAGCGGGGCAGGGACCCCCCGCGTGACTCCGTCTCTTTGCAGGGGGGCGCACGGCCCGCGTATGCGGCGGAAGAGCCCGGCGGCCGCCGCCCCCGCCGCCCCGGCCCGCGCCCCCGCCGCCCGCGCCGGCCCGCGCGCCCCGGGCTGGCCGCCGAGGCCGCCCAGCGAGCGCGGGGGCGCGGGGCTGCCGTCTGCGCGCGCAGCTGGTGCCGGTGCGCGCGCTGGACCTGGGCCACAGCTCCGACGAGCTGGTGCGCTTCCGCTTCTGCAGCGGCTCCTGCCGCCGCGCGCGCACCGCCTACGACCTGAGCCTGGCCCACCTCCTGCGCGCCGGCCTCCTGCGGCTGCCGCCCGGCGCCCGGCCCGCCGGCCAGCCGTGCTGCCGACCCACCAGCTACGAGGCCGTCTCCTTCATGGACGTCAACAGCACCTGGAGGACCGTGGACCGCCTCTCCGCCACCGCCTGCGGCTGCCTCGGCTGAGGGCGCCCCAGACCGGGCGCCGCCTGGACCGGAACCCCGGGGTCGCCCTGCCCGGAGCCCTCCCGGAGGGACCCGCGAGCCCGCGAGCGCAACCAAAGGTGGAGGCCTCGCAGGGGACGCAGTGGACAGCCGGACCCAAGGCAGGATCGGAGGTGGGGGCGGGGGGCAGGAGCCCTCCCCGCGGGGTCCCAGCACCACCGCAGACCCCAGACTCCACTCCTCGGACTTCGACTTCGACCAGGCCACGGACCTGGGACCCCTGCTCGGGAGAGGCCCGCTGCGTGAGGCCCCCCAGAGAAGCCCTGGGGCCTGGGATTTGAAGGTGACCTTGCAGTTGCTTGTCTGAAAGTAGCTGTGGTGCGACTGGCCTTGTCCTCGTTCCCGGGAGCTAGGCCCCTATTTATTATTTCTAAATTATTTATTTACTGTGTGGCTTGGTGACTCCTTTCCTGGGCAGTGGGCGCCGGCGGGGCAGGAGTGGCTGGGTGGATGGAGAAGGGGACGTGGTACTCGTGGGCCCCAGCCCCACTCCGTAATAATACATCCACTGGCATCCAGTCCACGCCGACTCACGGCGCCCATAGCATGGGGTAGAACTGCCCCGTGGGTCTCCGACACTGCAACCCTGCACTCCAGAAGACAGCCTCATCTTTCTCCCCCAAAGAGGTTGCTGGGTTCAAACTGCTGACCCTGCAATGAGAAGCCCAACGCTTAACCACTAAGCCTCCAGGGCTCCTCTGCGCAGCCGTACAGACCTGCATTTCACGGCCTGCCCCTCCCGGCGGCTCTTCAGGGGACCAGAAGACAGCCGCAGTCAGAGGCAGAAGGCACAAAAGCCAGCTCACAGCCCCTGTACTTGGGGCAGCTGCCGGGAAAGACTGCAGAGGCTTCTGTGGTGACCTCCGGTCTCCCTGGCCTCCCTCTCTGTGGGTGACACTGGACCACATACTGCGTCGTCCCAGTGTCCTTGAGTAGTGACTTCCCACTGAGAACAATCTTGAAAGCATCCCGACAGCACCCGCGCTGCCTCTGCTTACTACCCACATTCCTCTGTGACAAGGCCGAGTGCCGTGGGAGGCTGGGTCGGGGATGAGGGACAGGAAAGGCCTGCGGGCCCTCTGCGGGACCTGAATCTTGGGGGATGACAAATAGTGATCAGTGCCCATTATGTCAGGCAGGCCTGTGGGTGGCACAGTTTGTGCTTGACTAGGAATGGAAAGGTTGGCAGTTGGCACCCACCTGATGGTGCCACAGAGAAAAGACTGGCAGTCTGCTTCATAAAGACCGCTGCCCAATTCTGAGGAGTCGGTGATTGTGAGAAAGAAAAAAAAATAGACCGCTGCCGAGAAGATCCCGTGGAGCAGGTGCACTCTGGACCACGGGGGTCGCTCTGCATTGGCACTGACTCCGCAGCGAGGCTTTGGCTTTGTGCTTTGGCTCCGTCAGCTTTAAGAGATTCTGAGGAGACACGGGAGAGACGGAAGTCAAGGGACATTTTCCTTGCCCTTAAGAAGTTGAAAGCGTAGCAGGAGAGGCCGACGATAGGGACCCAGTTACAGAAATGATTCCTTAGGTTCCGTGTGACGAGTGCTGTGGAAAAGGACAGGAAGATGGGAACACTTTGTCTGGAAGGCAGGGAGGGCAGTGTTGACCCTGGCCTCTCAGCTGCGCCCTCGTCGTCTCTCAGAGAGCCATGGGAGAACTAGTCCATGCAGTCGCCCTCCGCTTTCTTCACGGCTGCTGAAAACTTGCCTCCTACGGCTTGGCACTGGACAGACCTATGGGGCTTTCTTGGAAGTAAGATGGTGACGTGTGTGGGGATGGAGTAAGTATAGGACATCCAGGGGGCTCTCCGGAGGCAGTGCGGGGTGCTGATCTGGAGTTGAGGTGGGGGCTCTGGGCCGCAGGTCAGTTTAGGAGCCATGAGGACAGGGCAGTAGCTGCAGGCAGGGGCAGGTGGCCAACAATCAAGAGAGGTGGTGAGTGAGAAGCGGTTGGAGGTGGGCCCCCTCGGGTATGTCATACTGTTCACTGAAAGGCCTTCCAAACGGCTCAGGGCTGTCTGCTTGGGCACAGGTGTCCCCTCGACCCAGGCCGGAGTGAGGAGCTGGCAAGACCTGGGTCAGGGAGCAACGATTCTGAATTCTTGTGTGTTCTGTGTGCTCACAAAACGTCGGTGCCTGCACGATGCCTCCTCACCCTGTGGTCCCCATTCTCTGCCTCCAAACCGATTCAAGATCCTCAGTCTCCACCTCTGCCCACCCTCTACCACCAGAACACCCTCTCCTACCAGAGGGGCTCACAAAGGCCAGTGCTTCTGGCCTGCGTGGTGTCACCTGTCAATCCTAGCATCGTTGGGTCAGCAGGGTGGGTGTTGTTTTCGCTGGCATTATCTAGCTTCCCTCTAGGGTCTTCTAGCCATGGCAATGGCTACATAGAACTCACAGACAAAATTCATGACGAAAGGTTTTATTAAGGAAGCTTAACAGGTTATAACGCCAGTGAGAAACGCTCAGGATAGAGTTGGCTTCTCAGGACCTATCACAGTGAGAAACGCTCAGGATAGAGTTGGCTTCTCAGGACCTATCACAGTGAGAAACGCTCAGGATAGAGTTGGCTTCTCAGGACCTATCACAGTGAGAAACGCTCAGGATAGAGTTGGCTTCTCAGGACCTATCACAGTGAGAAGCGCTCAGGATAGAGTTGGCTTCTCAGGACCTATCAATCACACAGCTCTTTCAGATCTGCGAATAAACACTGTAAGTCTAAACCTAGAGGCATTCAGTTCCAGCTCCGGGGGTCAGCAAACCCAGCTCCCTGAATCAGTGCCCAGAGTCACCCTACTCCAGTAAGCCTTCGCTCAAAGGCACCCAGTTCCACTTCCCTGGGCCAGCAAGGCCAGCTTCCCCAATCCGGTGCCCAGAGACACCCCGTTCCACAAGCCAGCCTCCTGCACAAAGCACTCGGCTTGACTTGCCCCTCCGCTGGCAGGGCCACCACGCGATTGCACGCTCTGGCTTCTGGTTCTGCTGCCGCCGCTTCTCCAATGTTATTATAGTTGTCTTGTGGATCCAAGAGGCTTGCTGCTCAGGGACCTCAGGTCCAGACAACACCTTCCTCTCCTGGCTCTTGCTGGTAATGAGATCCCTCCTGTTTCTCATGTAACACGAGCAGGATGGCAATCCAGGGACTCCCGTTCACGGCTATTCACAGGTGAATCCTGTCAGGATCCTCCCCCGCCCGCTTACCCGCTGCCTGCAGGACAAGATCGTTTGGTGGGAGTTGGACCGGCTGGAAGAGCCCTTCCCAAGCCCTCTGCGTCCTACAGTGAACGCAGTAGACACGTCAGGCTTCAAAGCTGTTGCAGCAGCCTAATGATGCCGGCGCTGACCATGCGCACGAGGAGAGGGCGACATCTGAGCCTGAGCCACCTCGCTCTCCGATCCTCCTCGCTTGTCCAGCGCCTGGGGGAGCAGCTGTGCAGAGGTAACCTGTCACATGACCACACCAAGCAGAGCAGTTTCGCTCCCAGGGGCCCCGGGTGGCTTAGATGTCTTCATTTCTGGCTGTTGGAAAACGCAACCCTGCCCATTTGCGTAATCTTCCAGAATGAAGGTCTGGGCTCGCCTAAAGGTGTCACATCACCACCTCTTTCAACAAGCAAATTGCCAATTCTGACTCAGCGACCCTACAGAAAACTAAGTAACCTAACATGACCGTGTTTTGTTTCAGCTTTGAGGGGACCCAAAGATTTACCTCTGCATTCATTCTAGCCAGCAATGCTGGTTCCAGGTGGCTCGTGCTGCCCCTGCCCACAGCAGGCTGGGCCACTGGCTTCCCTTTCTCTTGTCCAAGGTTTGCCATCTTTTCCCTGACCAGAGATTCCTGCAACACACTGAGTATGGCCCGCTTGACGGGGGTCACATCTTGAAAAGAAGAGGTTGGGTAGAAAGCCAAGAGACCAGAGAAAACATCTAGAATTTGTCCCGTGTGATTTCACCTTTCTTGTTCAAGAGGAGCGGTTCTGAACCTGTCTGTTTTAGAGTTACCGAATCCTGGGAGGAGCCCCTCAGTGGCACCAGCAGTTTAGAGCTCGACTACTAGCCCCAAAAGGTCAGTGGTTCAAACCCACCCAGAGGGGTCGTGGAAGACAGGCCCGCCTGGCGAGCTGCTTCTGAAAGATCGTCGGCTTGAAGCCCCATAGAGCCATTCTCCTCTACACACGTGGGGACACCAGGAGTTGGGATTGACTCAACCGTAACTAATAAGAGAGTACTGTGAGGTAGTATAAAGCCATGGACCCTCTCCAGGAACATATGTATACTTAAAAATCACTTATCTGTAGGTCTCGTAAGCAATCTTAGGGGATCCATGGACCGTCTACATCAGGTCACACGCTGGGCTGCTTACTGAAAGATTCATGGTTGAGCACACCCAGAGATACGATGTCAGAAAGACCTGGTAGTCCACTTGTAAGACACCCTATGAAGCCCAACTCTCCTCTGCCATGCTGGCTCCCATGAGTCAGTCAACTGGATGACAATGGGTGGGGATACCAGCCTTCCAAAGCTCCTTCAGAGGCCCCTGGGGAGCCCCTGGCACCCAAAGTTTGACGGATTGTTGTAGGTGGCCCATCAGTGCCCACCTGGGTAGATTGGTTCCTCCAGGTGGACTCGGGAGCCTGTCTCAGGACCCTCAATTGTTTACAACCCTCTCCATTCATCAACCTTTGTCTGGTAACTCATTTCCTCCTACATTTAAACTTCTTCATTTAGAGCCCATCTAAAAATAAAATCACACACTTCCACCTCTCCTTGGCGAAGAGTTCTTGCTGAGGCCACCGGCGACTCCATCATCACTCAGCCCCAGGGCGACTTCTCAGCCTGTGGTCCTCCAGCTCTCAGAGGCACCCACTTGGTCAGCTCTGCTTGGAGACCGTCCTCCCTGGCTGTGGTCCCATTCGCTCCTCGTTTCTCTTCCACCCTCCAGAAGCTCCCCCTCAGCCAACTCCGGGGCTCCTCTTCCTCTCCTTGCCCCTTAAGTGTTCCTCAAAACTCTAACGTGGGAACGGTTTCTCTCCCTCTCTCTCATTCTACTCTCCCTCAACACCAGCACCTACCCCACCCCCTGACCTCAGATACCCCCCATTGTGGGCGGCCGGCCTCTACAGCAGAACGGGCTCCAGGG
The DNA here is from genome assembly GCF_050624435.1 of Tenrec ecaudatus. Lineage (NCBI taxonomy): Eukaryota > Metazoa > Chordata > Mammalia > Afrosoricida > Tenrecidae > Tenrec > Tenrec ecaudatus. Next base: position 68,815,446 of record NC_134530.1, read on the forward strand.
GGAGGGCTGTGTAATTGAAGGATAAATTCAAGAGACGTCAGACAAGACAAAGCATGCAGGGGCTCACCTCGTCCATGTGGACCGGAACCAGAATGAGGGAGCATTGCATTCTCTCACCAGTCTACATCATCTCGGCGTGTGAGCCACAGTAAACACATGACAGGAGGGGACGAGCTAGGGGTGTACATGCAATAGGAAGGGGGCTTCCCGTGAAGCATACATGGGACAGGAAGGTACATGTGTAACCAGAAGGGCGGATTCTAGAGTCAAGATGGCAGCCTAGCCTTGGTCGTCTCTGAGCTGGCTTGACCTTACGTGTCTTTGAGCAGTTCTCCAGGGAGCAATCTAGGGTCCTTATCAGAAGGGAGTGGGCCGAACTTAGGGTTCAAGCATCTGACTGCTTGTGATGGCAGTTAACCTTTAGGCAGATCGCCTTCAAGCAGTTGACCTTCAAGAGGATCGTAATACGCAGCCTTACAAAAATGGCATTATTATGGGGAGCGTACCTTTGACTTAGGAAAATGTGACTGGAACACACCTTTGACTTATGACCGTGAAGGTCTCTCCCAGGGGAGCCCAGCCTCCCAGACTCCTTAGATGCAATAGCAGTATTCGCATTGAGAGTCTGTCTGCAAACACTCTCTTCCCCGTTCTGTTTCCCACTCCCCACGGTCAGAATGCTCCCGCTGTCTCTCCACCCTAGACCTTCCTTCTGACTTCATGTTGGCATTGGAATACTTCCACAGGCGGGTTCTCCAAGATCTCAAACTGAGCAGGCTCTGCCCTGGATAGCTTCTGCTTGCTCCTTCAGGTCCACCCCCTGCCCTGTTCTGGGCCGCACATCAATAGGCTTTCCCGCTCTGCAGCTCCCCAGCTGCCTCCCTCTATCTCTTCCCCACTTCTGTCCCCTTAATGAATGACATCACGACACAAACATCCTCAGCCCTGCAGACAGACAAGTCATCGTTCTCTTGGCATGAATCGAGCGTTAAATGCTCTGGGCTAATTGCTGGGAATTTAGAGATCGATTAGACTCATGTGATGTCGCTGGAGGATATGGGTTTAGGGTTGCCAGATTTAGCCCCAAACTACAAAACAGTTAAGTTTGCATTTCAGGTCAATAATAAGTAATGTTCTGTTGCTGTGAGGTGCCACTGAGTTCGTTCTGGCTCGTAGCGACCCTATGCACAACAGACCGAAACACTGCCCCGTCCTGTGGGTCCTGTGCCGCCCCCACACCTGTTACTATGTGTGAGCCCGTCGGGGCAGCCATTGTGCCCACCTGTCTTGCCGAAGAGCTTCCCCTGTGGCACTTCCCCTCCCCTTTACCAGCATGACGTCCTTCTCCAGGGACTGGTCTCTCCTGACCGCCTTTCTAAAGTACATCAGATGCACTCTCCCCGGGCTTGCAAGGGGAGCATTCTGGTTGTACTTCATCCAAGACAGATGTGTTTGTTCTTTTCACAGAACATGGTACTTAAAAAAAAAAATTTTATGGGAGCGGAAAGCCTCTGAGAGGCTGGTGGTGTCAAATTGCTGACCTTACTGCGTACCGCCCACCTCTCAACCACTCTGCCACCAGCGCTTCTTGTCCATGGGACTTTCAATACCGCTTGCCGGCACCGTAATGCCAGTGCAGCCTTCTGGGGTCTTCTTTAGTCAATGTCCAACTTTCCCATAATAGTTTAGGGTAAGTGTATTCTGTGTAATACTTGGGATATACTTTCACTAAAAGTATTTGGTTTTTTTATAAGTTATTCAAACTGAACTGAGCATTCTGTGTATTTTTATTTGCTGAATGGCAACTGTAGGGGGCAGTAAACACATGTGCGGAATGCAATCAGACCATAAGTTCCTTGATAGAAGTCCCCTGACATGACTGAAGGATGGGGGTATGCGTTGGGCAGGTGTGGACGCTGTCCTCATAAAGGGAGGGGAATCTGTCCTTCCTCTCAGGGAAGGGAAGGGGTGGGGGAAGGAAAACCTCATGGAGGAGGTGATATTGACCTGAATCTTGAAGGATGGATTTATGTTTACATAAGGGGCCTTGGGTCTGCACAGGTTATCAATGTATTGCCTTTACTGCCTCTGAGCGCCAAATCTGCCCCTTTGCCGTGGCCATGCCCTTTCTCTAAGGAGCTCTGATGGCCATGCTGGGGAAGCCTTGGACTGCAAACCACCAGGTCAGCTGTTCAAATCCACTGACCACCCCTCGTGACTGTCTGCTCCCACAAAAATGTGTGGCCTCAGCAACCCCTCTACAGGGTAACTGTGGATCAGAGTGGACGTGGTGGCCATGGGTTTGGGGAACTTGAATGAGGTCTCCTGGGACGATGAGGGCGCTTTCTCGAGCTCCCCTCTCCGGCCTGGAGTCTGTGTAATAATCCGCTTTCCTATGGTCTTTGAATGCCTCTTACTTCTAAGGAGCCAATGGCTCGGCATTCCTGTCCTCTGTTAGAGCACGGGTAATTCAGAGCAGACGTTGTGTGCTCACCACAGGGTGCGGCTCCCCGGACCAGGCGAGGTGGCAGCAGGGACCCTGCTAGGGACACAGAAGACAGCCTGTGTGTTTCCAGGGTAGGATGGGCTGAGAAAACCAAACTTGCTGCCATCAGCTGTCGAGTCAGTGCTGACTCACAGTGACCCCCACCCGCCCCCGGGGGTGTCGAAGGCTGGAACTGCTCCCGGGAGGAGAAACCCCAGCCTCTCTCCTTCGAGCAGCTGCTGGTGGTTTTGAACTGTTGAACTTGCAGTTAGTAGCCCAACTTGACCCTGTGGCTTAACTTTCATCAAAAAAATGTTGTTCTTTGACACCATCAGGTTGGTTCTGACTCACAGCAACCCTGTGGCCAACAGAACAGAACACTGCCCAGTGCTGGGCCAGCCTCACCCTCAGGCCTACATTTGAGCCCATGTTGCGGTCACTGTGTGTGTGCTAGTCTGGGGCGACTAGAAAAACAAATCCAGAGACACTCGAGTGTGTAAGACAGAGTCTTACATCCGAGAGTAATTGTATACTAAAAAAAGTCCCGGCCCAGTGCAGATCAAGTCCATAAGTTCAGTATTAGCCCATAAGTCTGATATAAGCCCATATGTCCAATATAGTCCATCAATTCTTCTACAGACTCACGCAGCGCATGCAATGATGCCAAAAGCAGGAGGATCACAGGCCAGTGGGTGAAAAGTCTTGTAAAAGGACCTCAGCACTGTCATGGGTCTCCACGTGGTTCCTCCAGCTCCAGGGCTCTGCAGCCATCAGCATGGCTTCATGTGGCTTGTCAAAAGAATGTGAAGCAGAGAGAGTGTGTGTCCTGCCTCCAGGGAGGAAGACAGGAGTTCCCAGAATCCTCAGGAGAAGGCCACGCCCACACAGAGGCCTCATTAGCTAGGACCTGATTGACAGGCTAGACTTCACCCCGTCGCTCAAGTTGACAGGAGATTATGTAACTGCCACCCTGTGTTAACCCATCACATTGGGGATTTTCCTCTTTCTCACTGACCCTCTACATTACCAAGCGTGATGTCCATCTCCAGCGACTGGCCACTCCTAAAGTGCCACCACCCTTGCTTCTAAGAAGCATCGACTATACTTCCTCCAAGACAGACTCGTTGGTTCCACTAGCACTCTGCAGCGTCTTCAGTATGCTTCGCCAACATGCTGATTCAAATGCAGCAGTTCTCCCAAACCCAGCCGAACTCACTGCCATCGAGTCAGTGCTGACCCACAGTGACCCTACAAGACAGGGTAGAACTGTCCCTATGAGTTTCCGAGACTAGCTGTTCAGTAGAAAGCCCCGTCTTTCTCCCTCAGAGCGGCTGGTGGTTTTGAATTGCTGGCCTTGTGGGTCGCAGCCCACCATGTAACCACTACACCACCAGGGCTCCTAATTCTTTGCAGTCATCCTTGTTCATGTATGGCATTTGCATTCATATGAAGCAACTGAAGATACCATGACTTGGGTCAGCAGCTTAGACTTCCTTTTTCAATATCATCAATTCTTGATAATATGTTGCTTCCTGGAATGCCTAAACATTGATCAATTCTTGGTGCCAATGTTCTTGTTAGCTGCTGTCAGTCAATGCCCACCTAGAGCGGCCCTATGTGCACCGGAAGCACCCCCCCCCCCGCGTTCCTGGGCAGCCTCACAGAGGTGCTGTATTTGAGCCTCTTTTTGCACCACTGTGCTAATTCCGCCCCTTGAAGGCCTGCCTCTTTGCCATCGACCTGCTTCATCAAGCACGACACTACGATGACACGATGCGTCTCTCCTGATAAGGCATCCAACGCGCCTGTCCCAATGTCTCTCCATTCTCACGGCTACGGTACGGAGCATCCTGCTTGTATTTCCGTCCACACACATTTATTTGTTCTTCCCACAGTCCCGGAGCTCTCTCGGGTCTTCTCCAGCACCATCCTTTAGAAGCATCGGTTCTTCTTCAGTCTTCTTTATCTGTGCTTGTGAAAATAGCATGGAGGCTTCAGCCATCTCTGAGGTCCCCTGGCTTCCCCATGGCTGCAAGACAGAGGCGGGTCATGCCTCCCCCTTACCCCCCCCCCATCTTGCTTTACCAGCCCTGACACTCTGCTTCTGGGTTTGATCATTTGTTGCAATGGCCACACAGAACTCACAGAGCTCACAATTATGGAGGTGTATTAGGGAAGTGAACCAGTTCCTGCTACGAGTCAAGCTCATTCAACATTCCGGATAGCCATTGGCCCCCAGCCAGCACACAGTCTCTGGTCCACAGCCTCTCAGCAGTGCAGTCCCTTGGCTTCTGCTTTTATGGTCCGGAAGCCCGCCCACTCTCTGCCTCACCAGCCCACATTCTTGGTTCCAGTCTCAGGTTCTCTCTCCTGGCCTCCTGGTCTCGGGCTCTGGTTTTGGCTCAGGTCCCTTGCTCTGTCCCACAGCCTCTGGTCCCTTTGACACTGCGACTGTCCTCCCCTACTGATGGCCCTGATTCTTCTCTGTGCTCCTGCTTCTCAGGTGGCGCTTCTACACAGCGCAATGGTGGTCTTGGTCTGTCGACAGACTACACCCCCAAGGAAACAAAAGGTGTAGCTTGGTTCACACCTTCTACTAAAGTTGAAACGTAATCCCTCCTTAATCCTGTCTATTAGCATAGCCGAGAACTCTCTCCAAATCCAAAATGGGAAGCAGACAGAGTGAGAATTCTAATATATCACATAAGGAACAATGGCTAGAAGGGCCGTGTGAAGTGACCATGCCCACGAGGCGATTGAAAGCACCCTGGCTTGGGTCAAGCATAACTAAGTCTCAAAGGGCCGTCCGTGCTCTCCAGCACTGGAAAGTGGTTTTGTGACGCAGATTTGCCGACACAATATGTCCTGATTTCTTCTGGCTGCTACAGGCAGCGGCTGCAGATCCAAGAACAATCAAGTCCTGGGAACTTTGAGCCCTTCTTTATAAAATCCTTCACTGCTGAAACTTAAGGCTGGGGGTTTTTTCTTCTTTTCTTCAATTCTTTCAGCTTCAGACACAGTGAGTGTGTTCTTCCTGTTTGGTTTAACTAACCCTAGAGTGTTTTTTCTAATCATTTTATTGGGGGCTCATACAACTCTTATCACAATCCACACATACATCCACTGTGTAAAGCACATCTGTACATACATTGCCCTCATCATTCTCAAAACATTTGCTCTCCACTTAAGCTCCTGGCATCAGGTCCTCATTTTCCCCTCCCTCCCCATCCTCCCCTCCCTCAGGAACCCTTGATAATTTATAAATTATTATTTTGTCATATCTTACACTGTCCGACATCTTTTTTTACCCATTTTTCTGTTGTCCGTCCCCCAGGAAGGGGGTTATATGTAGATCCTTGTAATCAGTTCCCTCTTTCCACCCCACCCTCACGGTATTACCACTCTCACCACTGGTCCTGAAGGGATCATCTGTCCTGGATTCCCTGTGTTTCCAATTCCTATCTGTATCAGTGTCCATCCTCTGGTCTAGCCAGATTAGTAAGGTAGAATTGGGATCATGATAGTGGGGTGGTGGTGGTGAGGAAACATTTAGGAACTAGAGGAAAGTTGTATGTTTCACCGTTGCTACACTGCACCCTGACTGACTCATCTCTTCCCCACGATCCTTCCGTAAGGGGGGAAATCCAATTGCCTACAGATGGGCTTTGGGTCTCCACTTTGCACTTCCCGTAACTCTAGGTTTTGGGTTTTTTTTTAACGTTTTATTAGGGGCTTGTACAACTCTGATCACAATCCATACATATACATGCATCAATTGTATAAAGCACATCCGTAAATTCTCTGCCCTAATCATTTTCAAAGCATTTGCTCTCCACTTAAGCCCTTGGCATCAGGTCCTCTTTTTTTCCCTCCCTCCCCGTTCCCCCCTCCCTCATGTGCTCTAAATAATTATTTTGTCATATCTTGCCCTGTCTGACGCCTCCCTTCTCCCCCTTTTCTGTTTTCCGTCCCCCAGGGAGGAGGTCACATGTAGATCCTTGTAATCGGTTCAACTCTAGGTTTTTGAACTTGACTTTTTCTTCAAGAAGTGCATCTGAATGTGCTCAGTTCAGCTCCTGCCCCTCAACCCTTCTCCTCCGCGCGAGTCCGCTACTCGGCACTACAGAGCATGTCCCGTCCTTTTTGTTTTGTTTGCCTCAGAGTCTTTTCAACATCCACTTTAGTCTCTTCAACTTCATGTCTAATGTCCTGGATGTGATCCACAGCTCACCTGGTCTTCGGTTATTCATGTTCAATGCATCAGACATATTCTTGAGATCAACTCATATTTTGGCACTTGTGAATTTGTTATTTTTGCCTTCAAGTTGAACTTGCATATGAGCAAATGAGAACACTTTTCTGAGCAAAAATTGAGCTCTCAGAGCCAGCCTGATACAGCTCTGGGAGAAGATACAGATTGTAGAGACGTCGACTAGAGATCTTGTTGGGACCTCATGGAAAGGGGGCAGATCTAGTTCTCCTTCCTAAGACAGGTGCTGCATATTCTAGAGAGTCAAGGCCTGGGTTCACTTGTCACACCTCAATGAGGCCAAGACACCCCCATGGGCTTGTCAACCCTATGGACAATTAAAAAGCACCTTAGTGACCTAGCAGCCAGAAGCAGACTCCGTCTGATTCCAATATCCCAGAACAAGATTTCACGATCCTTGCTGATCTTAGTAGACTTTATAATTTTAGGTGTTCTTGCGTTACTGCTTTTGTTCACATGTGTGGTTGTTCCCTTTGGTAGTTCTAGAAAGAACAAGGGATTGCTTAGGCGCCGCACTTCATTTCCCAGTAGCTTTTTCTAATGCGTGGAGAGGAGATGTGCTGGTTGCGGTCATTTGGCACAGTGAGTAGCTAGTGTGAATGTTGGGTCTATCATCCCTCTCCACAACCTGCTCATTAAAGTCCAGATCCGTTTGTCTCTCCTGTGTCTAAGCCCAGTCATGTGGAGTGCTATTATGAAGTCCCACCTTACCTGGGAACAGCACAGGTCTGTTAGGTTAGGGCATGTTGGTGGGTGCCATAACCCCGGCAAGCCTGTGTCCAACAGAGACAAACGCTGCCTCGTCCTGCGCCGTCCTCCTGTTGGGGCCGTCACTGCGTCCGTTCCTCTCGCTGAGGGTTTGAGCATCAGCATGTGCTTCGAGACCGGTGTGATTTCAGTGGCGAGGTCGGGTCCCTTGTCGATTGCCGCAGGTCGGTAACGAGCTTTCCTCCGCTCCTGGTGCCACATTCTTCTTCACGTGGTCCGGTTTCTAGATGGCTTGCTGGGCATACAGATCGGATAAGTAGGGGGAAGGATACAACGTTTCTGGATTTTCAACCACGCAGTGTCCCCTTGTTCGGTTCCGCCACGTTCTGCATGAGCGCACGGAGTGTTCTGGAATTCCCGTTCTTCAGCATGTTATCCACAGTTTGTCATGACCCACACAGTTCAAAGCCTTGAACACAAGTAAGCATCGTTCTGGTGTCCTCTGCCTTCAGCCAGGATCCATCTGAATCTGCTTTGAATGTCTGGCAGCTGTCAATGTATTGCTGTTTCTACATGATCTTCAATAAAATTTTACGTGCCTGTGGTAATGATGAAATCATACAAGCCAATAGGACAGAGTAGTACTGTCCCTTTGGGTTTCGGAGACAGTGGCTCCTTTCAGGAGCCAACAGCCTCATCGCCCCACCCGTGCAGTGACTGTTGGGTTTGAACCAGCTTTCTTCTGCGGAGCGACTGGGAGTTAGAACCTTGGACCTTGCGATTAGTAGCACCATATGTAACACACCCTACCACCAGGGATCCTTATAAATTATATCGTTCGGTAAGTTCTGTGTTCTGTGAGGTCGTCTCCCTTCGGAGTAGATGCAAATATGGATCTCATACAGCCAGTTGGCCAGGTGTCTGGCTTCCCGGTTTCTGGGCATAGACTGGTGAGTGCTTCATCAGTGTTTGGAGATATTTCAATCTATCAGTTCCTAGAGTCTTGTTTTTGGCTAATGCCTTCGCTGTAATTTGGACTTTTCCCTTCAATATCAAAGGTTTGGGGTCTTAGGCACCTCTCGAAATGGTTGACTGTCAACCAGTTCTTTTTGGTGGAGTGACTGCATTTCTTCTACCTTCTCTCCCTGACTGCACCCTGACCAGCTCATCTCTAGGCATTGACTAGATAATGACAGCCCTTTATTAAACACTCCCTTCAACATCCCCTCTCCATCACGGCGCCCTGAGAATCTTAGGTCCAACCAGGAGGGGAGGGCTGGAGAAAGCCAGAGTAGGTGAATGAGTGGGTGTCCTGCCCTCAAAGGCCCTGCCTCCTGGAAGCACCACATGGGGCTGGGCACACAGTGCCTCCCTTGGCCGCCCTCCAGCCCGGGCCCAGCCGGTAGGGGGGAGCAGGGAGGGGACCCTCCATCTTGTCTTTGCACTCAGCCATCAGGCGCCTGGAGGCCACCAGCCCTCCCATGGGCCTTGCCTTCTTGGTCTTCTTCTCCCACCGCACAGCCTCATCGAAGGATGCCACTTCTCGCCCACGTTGCTGGCCCCTCGGACTTTGCGCTTCCTGCTGAACATGATCTTGCGGTAGAGGAACTTCTCCCTGTTCATCATCATGAAGGCCAACCTCTTGGCCTCGCTCTCCTGCTCCTGGGCCAGTTGAGGCTTCTTCCCCTCCATCCTCTGCTCCTCCAGGGCTGCCAGGCAGGCCTCCTCCTCTTCCAAACCCGCCCCCTCATCCTCCCCCTCTTTCTCTTTAATTCCATTGTCGCCTCCCTCTTCCTCTTCGGCTTCATTCAGGTTTCTGTGGCCTTTCCCGCTGCAGGGCCAGCAGCTTCAGCTACTCAGGTGGAATGCAATTATTCTCCTTCTCAGACACAAGCAGTGAGAGGAATGGGGGCAGTGGCACCCCGGGAGCTAACTCTGCCTCAGGAGGAGGAGTCAGGTATTCACAGAGCCAAACAGCCCCCAGGTGGCTGCAAGACCAGGGCTCTGCTGCCCTGGCTGGGGACAACCTGGTGGGTGATGCAGGAATCCATGATACTGTAGGTAGCCCCAGTGCCCAGAGACTTGTCCCACGGGACAACACCCCCCCTCAAAATTCCTGATGATGAAGGGCAGGGCTTTGCGGGGTACCTCCAGGTTCAGGAAGAACTTCAGGCCCTCAAAGAGCTTCTAGTGCTTCTCCTGAGTCTCCAGCTCCCTGCTGCTCCTGGCTCATCCCCTCCCCATAGGTGGGAAACCAGTCTATCTCGGCCGCCTCCTAGGTCGCCAGCACCCCCTCACCACTACCCCCCTGGACCAGACTGGCACTGAGAGCAGCCACCTTCCCCAATGAGCTCTCTAGGTCCAGAGCTCATGTCCTTACTGGCCTTCAGCTCCATGTGAGTTTGTCCCTGGAGCTTGGAGGCGGGAGGTTGAGGGGCTGGTAGAGGCGGAGCTTGACGAAGCCCAGCAGGGTGGTGTAGAACTCCGTGTGAAGGTGACTGTGACGCTGTATGTAGTCCACATCTGTTGGGTGATCCTGCGAGAAGGCGTAGGGTGTGGTCCACACAACAGGCTGCCTCAGCACCTCTTGGTCTGGCAGTAAAGGCCTTTGATGGACAGGAAGACCTGGCGCAGGGTCCAGACAGCAATGACATCACACAGGAACCCCATGGAGAGCCAGCAGCACAGCTGCAGGTTGCACCCTCTTCCCACCGCCTTCTGGAGCTCTCGGACAAACATCTCAACACCTCGTACTCCCGTAACTTGTTGACCTTGGATTGGGGGAGGAGGATCTGATGTCTTTGATGATGAGGTAGAAGGTCTGGGGTGCCATGGAGCCCTCTTCACCTTCTGTGTTGGGCTCGTGGGCATACATGCTCTCAGGATGCACACCCACCTGAAATCAGCCGGGCTTGGCTGCAGCGGCTTCGGGGCTTGGTTTTGGGTGATGTTGGTGGTGGCAGAGCCTCGTTCAACTTTCTTCTCCAGGCCTCCCATCGCTCCATGTTGAGGGGGCTCCTTCTCCCTTCCTTTGAGGCTTCCTGCATTGCTCTGTATTTTCCCCACAAACTCCATCAATAGTGCAGTTTGGTGCTTGACATTTCCCTTCACTTCTCTCAGCTTGAGATCTGCTAAGCACGCTTTTCCCCTCTGGCTCTCTAACTCCAGGTCTTTGCACAGTTCACGATCATGCTTTACTTTGTCTTCTCACATGGCCTTTACATTTTTCACTTGCTCGGTTCTTCCACTTGCCGTAGCTGCTCTCCACTCCAGACCAAGTTTCAGAGTCTCTTCTAACGTCCATTCCAGTCTTTTGTTTCTTGTCTTTTAAATGCTATTTTCTTTCTTCAGGCATCATAGTTTTGATGTCATTCCAAAATTCACCTCGTCTCCAGTCATTAGTGTGCAGTCTGTTCTTGAGATGGCTCCTAAATCAGCTCCTTAACTCCAGAGGAAGGAGCCCTAGTGGTGTGGTGGGTTGCACATGGGCTGCTAACCCCAGGTCAGCAGTAGCCCCTCTGGAGCTGCTCTGGTAAAGATGTACAGTCTCCAGAACCCACAGAGATGCTTATAGTAAGGCGCTATGAGTCAGAATGGATTTTTGACACTTAACGTTGTATTTTGGCTCTTGTGAACTTTTTTTCCCATTTACTTCAGCTTCAGCCTGTACTTGTACATGCACTTGACTGCTCGACAGTCAGCCATGGCCTTGCTTTGGTTGATATTGAGCTTCTCCATGGTCTCTTCCCACAGAGGTGGTCGATTTGAGTCCTATGTATTCCACCTGGCCATGTCCACATATATAGTTAGTATTTTGTGGTTAAAGGGGATTTGCTGTAAAGAAGTCATTGGTCTTGCAAATCTGTCATTCATGGAAGCAGGAAGGTTTTCAAGCATTAAGGCAGCAGTTCTCAACCTGTGGGTCGTGACCCTTGGTGTATGTGCGTGTCGAATGACCCTTTCACAGGGCTCACCTGATTCATAACAGTAGCAAAATTACAGTATGAAGTAGCAACAAAATGATTTTATGATGGGGGGGGTTCACCACAACATGAGGAACTGTATGAAAGAGTTGTGGCATTAGGAAGGTTGAGAACCACTGCATTAGGGCAACAGAAGCAAGTACATTGTATACAGTGTGTACAATCCTGAAAAAGTGGAGGCCTGCAAGTAGATGCTTGGACATACAGCCTGAACAGGTGTGGGTGGGAGAGTGAAAGTAGCCACAAAACCGCACTGACTGCCATCGAATCGATTCTGACTCAAACGAACAGTACAGTGCAGAATGGAACTGCCTCTGTGGGCTTCTGAGACTGAATCTTTGTAGGCGTAGAAAGGCTCCTCCTCATCAGTGTAGTTGGTGGTTTTGAATTGCTAACTTTGCAGTCAGTCGCCCAACTTACAATCCACTATGCCACCCAGGGGCAGACTCACAAATATAGATCTGGCAGAGGATACGGGCACACGTGCATTTACTTTTGCTGCAGATATATCCATGAATACGGTGGGGCATTCGGGAATGCTCCACAAGGTTAGGACTATTTCTTAGACATGACCAAACTCCTCGAGGGACTGTGTCACTGAGCCTAGGGAGCAGGACCATAGTCTCAGGGAACACCCAAGTCTATTGGAATAGCACCGTTCAGAAAGAGCCTTCTACATCCTACTTGGGTGGGTAGCAACTGGCAGACCATGCAGCCCTGTCCCCAGCCTCTCAGAAAGACAGGTGATCTGCTGGACTTGGCAATCCCTGCCTGCAACATTCTGAGGAGCTTATCTCTCCGGGCAGGGTCTACATATCCCCTCCCCCCTTTCCACCCTCCCACCTGCACCCCTACCTCTCAAGGCCAGAGCTGGACTGTGCAGCCTCTTCCCCCACATTCCAGGAAGCTGCTCTGGGAAGGACTCAGACTCTGCAGCTGCAGCACCAGGAAGCCTCCCTGCTCCCTATCAGCACAGCACCAGCAGCTCTCTCCACCTCATTTGCATATTTCCCTGACCCAAATCCTACAAATACCCCACTGCCCCACTGATGGGCGTGACTTCCCTGACCTAACTCCTTGGGTCACGGAACCTGCCTGGGAGCTCAAGACGCTCCTGTCCCTTTCTCTGCTCTCCTTTCCCTCCCGGGAGTTATTTCCCTCAATAAAACCTTTCTCAACTTCACATTCCTGGCTAAATTCTATCCGTCTTGCCTCTCAGTTTTTCACCTCTCAAGCGGGAGTTAGGAAAACAAAACAAAACAAAAATTGCCCCTCTCGCACTTACCCTGGCACTAAAAACCCAGGGGTTACAAAACACTGCCTTGTCAAACCTTGGTGCCGAGTGAAAGAGGAAAGGAAAAATTTCTGAGAATGTTTTAATGCAAGCAGGCTCTCAAAAGAATTTACAGTTAAAACAAAGAAAAATAAAAGATCACTATTTTGGCAGGCTGAAAACCTTCAACCTAAGAATTGGTTTGACGTGCAAGTGGATTGTCTGGGGCACGAGGTGCCCAGCAGAGACTCCTCCTGGGCATGAGCTCTCCTGAAGCTGCATTCTTCCCCAGGCTGTTAAAAAGTGAGGTTTCTGGGGTGGTTGACCGCGGTTCTTCCTTCTCAACACTGAAAGAGTTCACATGACAGAAGCACTTTTGTAAATCCAAGTAACTTAGGAGGGAAAGACAAGCTCCGTGGGAAAGCTTGCTACCGGATGTGCTTTATACAATTGATGTATGTATATGTTTGGATGGTGATAAGAGTTGTATGGGTCCCTAATAAAATGTAAAAAAAGAAAAGAGGAGAAAAAAATGATTAGGGCAGGGACTGTACAGATGTGCTCTATACAATTGATGTATGTATATGTATGAACTGTGATAAGAATTGTATGAGCCCCTAATAAATTGTTAAAATTAAAAAAAATTTTTTAAAAAGATTTAAAAAAATTAAAAAAGAAAAAGAAAACGATTAGGGCAAAGAATGTACAGATGTGTTTTATACAATTGATGTATGTATATGTATGGATTGTGATAAGAGTTGTATGAGCTCCTAATAAAATGTTTTTTAATAAAATTTAAAAAAAAAAAAGAAAACCTTCAACCTAAGAATTGGTTTGACGTGCAAGTGGATTGTCTGGGGCACGAGGTGCCCAGCAGAGACTCCTCCTGGGCATGAGCTCTCCTGAAGCTACATTCTTCCCCAGGCTGTTAAAAAGTGAGGTTTCTGGGGTGGTTGACCGCGGTTCTTCCTTCTCAACACTGAAAGAGTTCACATGACAGAAGCACTTTTGTAAATCCAAGTAACTTAGGAGGGAAAGACAAGCTCCGTGGGAAAGCTTGCTACTGGAAATGGCTGTTTCAGGGGAGCATCCACGGAACAATATGTGGAAAATGGCCAGAAAGTAGAGTCCCCGAACCGAAAAAGGCCACACACAAAAAAGCTTGGGGGTGGTGGTGCAATGGGGAGTGCAAGCACCGAGAGGGCCTGAGCAAACAAACGGGTGCACACACTCACGCTGGGCCCACACACAGGAGAGATCTCACCTTCCAGCTGCAAGAGAGCCATCTGAGAGGGGCGTGGCTTGCCCTCAGTCTGCTGTTTATCCCCTCCCATCCCCACTGACTGGGGGGGGGGACAGGGTTGAGGGTATTGGCCAGTCTTAATTCAGGCACCCACATGTGATATAATATTGCTGGTGTCTAGTGTGGGCCTAGGTGATGTGTGGCTTTGGTCTGAGCATGCCCCGCTTTGGATTGTCCCCAGAGGTGTCTACTGTGTGCTTGATTTCTTTGTAACCCCTTTTTATTGTGGCATGGCCAGCTAATTTTTATTTATGGGAGGCATTTAATGGCGATAACCCCCTTTATCCCTTATCTACCTTTCAGTTACAGGTTCTGGCCCCTATAGACACTACCCATTTCTCAGAGAGGAAATGAGGCTCTACCACGGGCCCTTAACAGCCCCGGAGTGCAGATGTCCAAGAGTTGCTCTCCTTAGGGTCTGCTTTGGGACTCTGGTGGTGACAGGCAGGAAGTTAAGACCTGCTGATCTGTTTCTAGAATGATTCCAGCCTGGGACTATGATTCAGCACTGACTTGACCACACACAACTGTATGGCCTACTGTAGCCCCCTCTTAGGTGGTGTTGGTGAGGCATGTTCAGGAGCCACTCGAAGTGAGATTTGGCTCATTTCTCTGCCTGGGGCATTTCCAGGTGAAAGGATGTAGCCCTGGACTGGAAAGGGAGACAACTCTGATTGCCTAAGTTGTGTCCTCTGGGCGAAGGCCTACTCATGAATGATCTCAATTTGTTCTTCACTGGAGGAATTACTATGCTTCAGAAGAAGCCAAGGAGGTAAGATTCGAGAGGACACCAAGAGGTTATGACTGACTGACAAGTTGGACTCCAGCCCTAGCCAGGAGTGTCTGGCTCACCTAAGATCATCTCGGACCACAGAGTGGGTATTTATTTGACTCAGTGGCAGTGGGTTTGGTTTCCTCCTGTCAAAGGACTCCCTCTGTCAACTTGACAGAGGGAGGCGAAATAGCTTTCACAATACTAGAAAAGTAACATAATTTAAGATATAGTTAGTTAAAAAATCCAAAACGTACCCGGCCTATCTCTTGCGGTAAAACTCTGCTCAATCAGTAACTTCCTGGAACTCAGGCCATTAGGTAGCCATGTAGGAAGCATCTCCACTCAGAGGCTCCAGAAGCTAGTGGTCTGAGAAGGCCAGGCAGCACCCGCAGTCTGGATGAGGAAGGTGCGTGAGGTTTCAGGGCGTGGTGGTTCATGGCCCCTGGAGAAATGTGGAGGGCTATAATTTCCTAGCTACCATTCCAAAACCCACCTCCTTAGAGTATAAAAAAATTGCTCATCTCTTCCTGTGATCATTTATTTGGGGGGGGGGGAGTGGGACAGGGGGAGACGACGGACCCGTTAACATAATTTAAGGAATATAACTTGCTTTTCACGGGACTTTGGAAGCAGTCTGGAGGTAGCAGATTCAAAATTTTCTGCGGTCTCATGTTTCAGAATAAACCTCTTCCTGTTATCCAGCCCGTGTTTGACTCATAGTGGCCCACAGGACAAGCTAGAACTGCCCCTGTGGCTTTCTGAGGCCAACTCTTTCCAGGTGTAGAAAACCGGGCCTTTCTCTCTCAGTGCAGCTGGTGGTTTCAAAGTGCTGACCACACGTCCACACCCCAAGTCGTAACCACGATGCCATTAGGGTTCCTGCAACAAATGTTGAAGAACTTCTCAGATCCCCTGGTCAGCCTCTCCAGACCTCACCTCGCACCAACATTCAGCCTCCAGACTCAGCAGGAAGCGGGTGGAGTCGGCTAAGGGCAGGCCTCCCACCATTGGCTGGCTTTCTGGCAGGTCTTCTGTTATTGGCTGGGTCTCTCCGGACTTCATGCTGGGTCCCTCAGCTCAGGAGTCTATCCAGTCACTGTGAATCTCCGTAAATACCACTGTGATACCCAGTGATGATATCTCGTCTTTCTCTACCCAGCCTTCACCATTTCTGATCTCACCATTGATAAGGAAATGAGTCTTACATTCCTTTGTGCTGGAGACCTCTGTCTAGGAAACGGGTCTCCATTCTCTTTGGTTAGAATTTCTACCAGATTCGCCCATCACCACCTCTTCTTCCCGTCAGCCTCTGACCAGCTAACTTTGGGAAGCTGTTGACAAATGGAGCCTGCATTAACCTCTCTTGGTGCTAGAAATTCCTTCCACTGTCCGCCTTTCCCCTTGCCCTACTCTTGTCATAATCCTTTTGCCCTAATATTGTCCACTTATCAGTATCACGGGGAAGTAAAAAGTAACTTCAATCACCACTGCCCACTTTAAAACCCAACTTGGTTTCATCCTGCACTTCGGGTACAGACTCTCCCTATTGCTCTTCACTCGTCTCCGGCCTCCTCTCCTTCTTGGCCCCACATGTATCCCCTGAAGCTGAACACGATGACAAGCTAACACTCTGTTTCCCAAGCTCAGCTCCTCTTTCTCCTCCTCAGAGAAAACGTCATCTACGTCAGGCCTCGGTGTCTCCTGCTAATGCTGTCTTCTTCCATTTGAACGCAAGTACAAAAGCCCCTTCCCTGGTTTAATTTTTTTTTACCCCCTTGCTGGGTAACTGGCCAGAGTAAACAAAGGAATAAAGTGGAATAGCGAGAGGCAGGGTCTGGGGATGGATGGACTCCCGTCTGGGACCGAGCAACTATGTGGCTGGACTCTGCCATCTTGTTAGGTGTCTTGGGACAAGATATGCTTGCCACAAAACATGTCGCCATGGAGTCAGTCCCAACTCATGGAGAGCCCATGTGTTTCTGAGCAGAACTGTGCTCCATTGAGTTGGCTCCCAACTGATGGAGGGGGCGAAAGAGTTTGCCTGCTGCTATCACAATACTGGAAGTCTCATTTAAAATGGAGTTTGTTGGAAATTCAAGATGTAACAATCCCCTTGCATGCACGAAAACCCCCTTTTAAGCTTCATCAGTAGGGATGGTCTTTGAACCCAGGAAGGTCGTAAGCAAGGCCATGAAGATAGGCTAATGGAGTAACGGGGGGGGGGGGGGGGCGGTGTCCGGTAACCTTGGGAGAAATGTATGCACAGTTCACTGTTTCGCTTTGGGCCACACAGTTTAGGTTATGTAACTTGCTTGATTTTCTGCTAGACTTTAAAGCAGTTTGGATGCAGCAAACCCCACTGTTGCCTACTGTTTCGTGCATCTCAGTTCAACCTGGTCCGTATCTTGGGCCGAAACCGTGACAGGTAATCCTGGAGTCATGGCAGCCAACACATGGCTGTATTTTTTTTTCTTCAGAAGATCGCCAGTTCTTTCTTTGGAGATGTTTGGGTTGATTCAAATCACCAAACTTTAGGATCGCCATTGCCCTCGTCAGTTTCAATTTACATCAAACATAAGGACAGAGTAGGAGCCCTAGTGGTGTAGTGGTTCCACTGGTCAGCAGTTCAAACCCACCAGCCAGTCTGGGAGGGAAAGCCAGGGCTTTCTACTGAATGGCAATGAATTTTGAGAAATCTTATGGGATCAGAAAGCTGTATCTTTTTTGTATCCCAAGGGGAAATCATCAAAAGATTCCAGTGGAGGGGAGAAAACAAAATGCTACTCTGCACGTGCTTCAAAGAGAACAGAGAGATGGGAAAGAAACCCCGAGGCACATCAAGGCTGTCTGACCAAATCCAAAAAGCCAGGCAAGATTTCTTTCATACAGAGTTGGCAGTGGTTTGCTTCTTACAACAGACAAATAAAATAAGCAGTAACCTTTGTGAAATGCTTTATGAGAAACACGGTCAGGAGGGGTATTTTGCTGATCCATCAGGTCAGACTTGCGGAGGACACGGGAGATGGCTCTTCCATTTGCATATCTAGGTCTTGGAGGGGGGATGTACCCCCTTGTCTGCCCTTATCCTTTGTGATGCTTCTCAATCTCCTATCTTTCCCCGAGTAGCCTGCTTTCTACTCAGGTCACGTTATGGTCTCAGAAACCCACAGGGGCAATTCTACCCTGTCCTAGACGGTGGCTATGAGTCGGCATCCACTAGATGGTAGCGAGTTTGGGTTTGGCCTTCTTACTCTCATTACACGCTCTGAGAAGCTGTTTCCTAGGACCCGAGGGACGTCTCCGAGCCCTGTCCATGGTATGTGATGCTTGCTCTCGGGTGGTCAGAAGAGTCATCCCCTCACTTCCCGGGCGACGCGGATGCCTTCTCCTCTGACAGCAGGCGGATTCGTCCGCAGCGGAGTAAGCAAAGTGTACTGGGTTCCAGATCGCCTGGCTCCGGCTCCCATCTCCACGCAGCGGTATCTTGTCACTTCTTCCTGGGGCTCTGGCCTGCAGAGACCCCGCCGACCTGTCCGAAAGCGCCGATCATCCATGGTAGATCAGGGGCAGGCCAGCGCTCCGCTGACCTCGACCCACGTGCTCCCAATCTCAACCGCCAGGCGCCGCCCTCATGCTAGGCGTTACGTGGACTACATTTCCCAGAGTGCCCAGCCGCTGGGCCTTGGCTCGGCGGGGACCTCAGGCGGTGCGCCGTTTCGTCGCCTGCTCAGGGTCGCGTAGGCTGGCGCGAGGACAGGGCTGGGGACCCGGAATGAGTTTCCTTATAGTTCCGCTGGGTCGTGCCGGGCTGTACTAGATCGGCCTGGGCCAAGGCAGGCGCGGGGGGCGCGGGGGTAGGGGGCCTGAGTCGGCGGTGCCGGAGACAGGCGCTGGGGTCAGCCCGCGCCTCGCCAAGGTCCCCGCCCCGTCCCGGCTGGACCGGCTTGCCTGTCAGTCACTGGGGCGGAGGCAGCGGCGGTAGCGGGGCCGGAGCTGGGCTGTGCGAGCTGAGCGTGGGCCAGGCCGAGCGGAGGGAAGCTGCCACAGACCCTCAACTCCCAGGACTCTTCGTCCCAAGCTCTGGAGGCTGCACCCCCGCGCTTCCTTGGACGACTAAAGGGTCTCTCCCCCGTGACCCCCACCCCCATGACCTCCTCATAGGACCCAAGAGCACCCCGGACGAGGGTGTCGTAGGTACAGATCACCGGCTCCGTGATCCCTCACGGGCTAGGCGCTCGGTTTCCCTCACAGGCCTGCCTCCCTCGTGACCCCTCCCTACGGACACCGACCATTGGAACCCCTGCTCACTCGCTGGTCCCAGGAGGTCGCCTCCTTCTCGAAGTACTCCCAGAGGGTCTCCTACAAGCAGACCTTTGGGTCTCTGGCAAACCCCACCCCCAACCGAGGTGGGGAGACCTCGGCAGCCATGCCCGCCTTGGGGACCCCGTCACCTCATCACTCCCTGGGCACCCAAGCTGGGGTCTAGCAGGGGGCCAGCAGCCAAGAGGCTGGGGGAGGAGAAAGGTCGGGGTCGACCTCCCTACCAGGGAGGGAGCAACGATGGAGCGGCGGGAGGTGCAGCAGCCAGGGGCTGGAGCGGCCTCCGCCTTGGACTTCACCGTGGAGAACGTGGAGAAGGTATGAGGCCCTGGGGTGGGCACTCCAGTGACGGAGCAAAAGTTCCGGGGACCGACACCAAGGCCAGAGCCTAGGCCTGGGCTGGATGCCCGCTTGGCTGGTGCCTCCACAGCACCTGGCATTTGCTGTCTGACTGGACAGGCCAGTTGTGCAGTGGCCGAATGGGCTATATTTATCTTTCTGTGGACAGGGTCCCCTGTGGACAGATACTCTAGGGTCTCGGGAGGGACCCTCCAGGGCTAGACCTTGCTAGCCCTCCAGGCCGACTGGCCGTGCTCCAGCTCCGTGGGAACTGACTGCTTGAGCAGTGCAGTAAGCAACCAGGGAGCCAGCAGGCCTGCAACTACATCCCTGGGAACCCCGCTGACTCCGGATTGCCCTGGGCCCGGACTTGGCTGTGCTTGGGGCTCTGAAAAGCATCAGAAATGAAAACAGCTTGGGTGGCTTTTGCTTTTTTAAGTAGAAAAGCATGCTTCATTCCTTAGATGGAGCCCCCCAGAACAGTGCTGGGTCGGTGGGAGTGGGGCCATCCCCTTTATTTTGTGCTGTGTTCAAGGGGCCCAGGCCCGCTGGTGGCCCTATAGGACTGTGCCCTACTCATCTTCCTACATTGCCCTTTGCCATGGCCTGCCCCCCTCAGCAGCCCGCTTGTGTGTGTGTGTGTGTGTATGGGGGGGGGGTGTTGCTGCTTCTCTGGTTGCTTACTGGGTTCTGTCCACAGGGGCGGGGGAATGCAGGAAAGTGTGTCCCTGGGATGAAGTGGCAGATTCCTGGGCCACCTTGCTGGGATGCGGAGGATGACTGCAAATACCCAGAGCCCAGCTGGCCGTGGCACACTGAGAATGTACCCCTTTTGCTTCTTGCTTTCGGCCTGCCTCAGTCCACAGGCGGGCCAGTCAGGACGGTGACCACAACAGGCCCACAGGGGTACAGATGAGGGGGGCGCTAAGCTACTTGAGAGCCTGCTTGGGGGTCAGGTCCTGGCCTCGCTCTCCCACCCCCTAAGGCTCACAGCGTTGGCATGGCTGCGCAATGTTCCATGTGCTGCCAGGGAGATAAGCCACTGTTTTCTCCCTGCACGGAGTCCCCATGGAACTGGGGCCCTGGGGATCCTGCTGGCTCAGGTGAGGCATTTTCCAGGGCTGTGGCTCTGGCCAAGGCGTGACCCTGGTAGGGGTAGAACCCTCCCTTGCAGAGTGTCTGCCAGGCAGAGTCCCAGCCCTGCTCAGATCTCACTGTGACATTGGAGCCAGTATCTGGAGTCATGGGGTGGGCATAGGGGATGCTCCTGGGAACTGGGAGAACAGCTGTGCCTTCTGAGGGGCTCAGACCCTCTGGTTACTCTGCAGTCCCTTTGCCCAGATCTTGTCCTTTACCAGTGTCTCCCCTTTGGGGAATCGCAGCCCCCCCTTTTTTTTCTGTTTCATTGTTTCTTTTGTGAGCCCATAAATTTTGTTTCAAGAAGAGCATTTGGTACAGCATGGGTGAGGTTCAGGCTCCCAAGAAGGCCCAGGAAGTACTGCAGAGCCCTGAGCTTATCCTCCTGCCCAGCCCCCCCAGTCAGGGAGAGGGCACTCTTTGCAGGACCAAATCGTGCCTTCTTGTCTGGGCTCTGGCAGGATCCAGAGTGGCCAGCACCTGCTCAGTCTTGTGCTGTCCTGCAGGCGCTGCACCAGCTCTACTACGACCCCAACATCGAGAACAAGAACCTGGCTCAGAAGTGGCTGATGCAGGCCCAAGTCTCCCCCCAGGCCTGGCACTTCAGTTGGCAGCTCCTGCAGCCGGACAAGGTGCCTGAGATTCAGTACTTTGGGGCCAGTGCCCTGCACATCAAGATCTCGCGCTACTGGAGTGACATCCCCTCTGACCAGTATGAGACTCTGAAGGCACAGCTCTTCACCCAGATCACCCGATTCGCCAGCGGCTCTAAGATTGTGCTGACTCGGCTCTGCGTGGCCCTGGCCTCTCTGGCTCTCAGTATGATGCCGGACACGTGGCCATGTGCGGTGGCAGATATGGTACGGCTCTTCCAGGCTGAGGACTCACCGGTGGACGGCCAGGGCCGCTGCCTGGCCCTGCTCGAGCTGTTAACAGTGCTGCCCGAGGAGCTCCAGACCAGCCGACTGCCCCAGTACCGCAAAGGGCTGGTGCGGGCCAGCCTGGCCGTGGAGTGCGGGGCTGTCTTTCCGCTGCTGGAGCAGCTGTTGCAGCAGCCCAGCTCGCCCAGCTGTGTGCGTCAGAAGGTGCTCAAGTGCTTCTCCAGCTGGGTGCAGCTGGAGGTGCCGCTGCAGGACTGTGAGGCGCTCATTCAGGCGGCCTTCGCCGCCCTGCAGGACTCAGAGCTCTTTGACAGCAGTGTGGAGGCCATTGTCAATGCCATCTCACAGCCTGACGCCCAGAGGTGAGCTCTTCCCCACCTGCCCCCAGAAGCACGGCCTGCTCAGCCAGCTCCAGAGCTGTCCATCCTGGTGCCTGATCGGTGCTCATTGAGTGCCCCTCGCATGCCTGGTGCCGTGCTGGCGATACAGCAAGGAGCCAAACACATGTCCACACGGGCCCGTCCTCACAGTTCAGAGAGGGAGTCACTTGGTGAATGGTTTAGTTAAAATAACAGACCCTTCTTGCGCTCAACCAACCAGGTACCAGGCCATATCGTAAAGCCACTGCCCACCCCCGAGTCCAAGCTGCCATCTCCCCCCACCAGATTTCTGCAGAGCCTTCTCCCTTGTCCCTTGCAGGCTACTCACAGGCCCTTGCATTGTGTCCACAGTGGCCAGAGTCGGCTTAGGGAAATGAGACACTAACCCTCCCTGTCTGCTCAGCACCCTTCCCTGGCTGCTTGCTGCTTGTGGGATAAAGTTCAGAACCCTTCCTGGGACCAGCAAGGGTGCTGTGCTCCCTGGCAGCTCATCACACCCTCACACGGTCCTTTTGGTTCCCTGAGTGTCCCCTGCTCCTTCCAGCTTCTGAGCCAGCCTGGGTGCTTGGCACGTCACCTCCGCCTGGAGTGGCCCTCTGCCCCCTTCCCCCCCACCTCACCCTTCAGTGTTCAGCAGACCTGCCATGTCTTTATGGGAACAGGCTGAAGATTTCCAAGACTGAGTGTGTTGTTGTTGTTAGGGGCACTGCGCAGCCCTACGCCATCCTCAGCAGTCATTCCTGTGACTGAGCTCACGGTGTCAGTCCGGGCTCGAGCACAGCTCTCTCTGGTCTACTGTCCCACAGCCCCCGGCCTCGTCCCTCCTCATCCCAGCATAGGAGACGTCATTGTGAAGTAACCTGCGTGGTCCTGTTCCTCAGCTGTGTGGAGACCAGGCCTTTGTCTTGTCACCCCTGGGTCTGCCACATGAAAACGTGCTGTGTTTGTGAGTGGGTGAAAAGTAGGCGTTGCCTGTGTGACAACAGGGTGGGGTACGGAGAGAGTGTCCTGGGTTTCGGGGAGCACAGCAGGTGGACAGGTATGTGGCGGCCTCGAGATGGTACACTGAAGGGCCCTTAAGTGACATGCGTGGACAGCAAGGGTGTATGCAGCACCTGCTGTGTGTCAGGCTCTGCGTGAACCTGGGGGAGCCCATAGGTGAATGGGCCTGACTTGGGGTGCTCACAGGCTGGAAGCCAATGTGCTGAGCGCCCTGGCAGGGGCAGCAAGGGCTCTAAGAACCCACAGAGACTGAGCCGTCCAATCAGGGGCTGTGAAAGGCTTCCCAGGGAAGGTGACAAGTGAGCTACACTAGGGCAGCTGTGTAAGAATTAGCCGGACGGAGGGGATGGGTATGGGGGACGGGAAAGACCTTGAGCCAGTGGGTGCAGAGAGAGTGCTGAGGCTAGGGTTTGCGAATTGCCCTTCCTTTGGGTGTGAGGTGACAGTGGGGTGTAGAGATCAGAGCCGTAGGAACTCAGGGGCCTGAATCACCTGGGTCCTGGTAGGCCAGGCCAGAGATTTGGGTCTTTGTGCTGAGGAGAAGAGATGGAGAAGTGGAAGGACTGTGAGCAGAGAAAATGGCACGGTGCTGGTAGGGGTATAGGTTCGGGAAGAGGCTTGGAAAGGGAGGCCTGATGCTGACACTTCCGAGAAAAGGCCCCGGAAGCCCCCAGCAGAGCAGGGGTGGGGGTTAGAAGGCAGGGAAAGACCACTTCCGGAGCGATAGAGGCACAAGGTTTGGCACTGGTCAGGTCTGAGTGTGAGTCCCACGGGGTCTGCCTACTGGCTCTGCAGCCTCGGGCTAGCCACGCCTGAGCCTGGGTCTCCTGGCATGAGCCTCAGCTTGATGCATCTTGTCTCAGTGCATAGCCAGGCCAGGCTGTGGTACCCCACAGGAAGACTTGGGTGGGAAGGTGAAATAGGGGACTGCGCGAAGGCTTCCCCATAGTTCCTGGCACTGTGGAAGAGCTCCATCAGTGTCACCTGCTACTAGGTGGCATCATTGTAACCGTAGCGATCAGTAGGGGCCCCTTCTCCCAGTACCCCAGCTTTAGGTGGACACCAATCCCCAAGGCATGGTCTCTGATAGGTTGGTGGCTGGAGCTCCAGGGGTGAGTGGTTGATGTGGGGTGCCCTTGGATAGATCCAGGTGTACCCACTCACCCAGTCTCTCGAGGGCTTTGGCAGGTGATTGATGCCCCTTCTCCCCTGAACGAATGAGCGAGCAAGGAGCCAGTAAGGGAACCCACAGCCTCCTGGGCGCCCATTGGCTGCAGCCCCTTGGTTGCTTAGCAACTCTCCCCATTTTCTCAGCTCTGCTCCCAGAGCTCTAATTGCAGGTCTGAGCTGAGCTTGGTGTGAGGCGGGCGTCTCCGCAGCCCTGCCCCTGGCTGCTTGAGTGACCGATTGAAACCAGGCCTATTGAACCCGCCCCAGCCCTAACTCCCAAAGACCTCCTGCTCTCTTCCACCTCCAGCCCCCTGGGGCCTGCCGCTTGTCCATTCACCAGCCCGGACCCAAGTGTGGGAAGTCCATGCAGGAGCTTCCTCCTCAGGCAGGCTGCCCTCTGCCAGGGTCACAGATCCTGCTCTTGCTCTGTCCAGTCTAATTCCCTTGCTTTGGCTTCCTGAAGAGGGTGACTACTGGGTCATTCCTGGCACTGCCTCCTGCCCCCAGGTGTCCTGATACCAGCCTTCCCACAGTCAGCCTGGCGGTCAGGCCTGAGGCCACCCTTTCTCCTCCACTGCTGCCACTTGCCACTTGCACTCTCAGTTGCTTTGTCTCCCCTCTCCTCTACCCCCCCACCCCATCCCAAAATAATGTTTTTAATCCTGGACACAACTCTTCAATGAGGACTGGAGGAGAGAAAATGAATTTGTCAGGCTGCTGGAGAGCTGGGGCTGGGCCATGGGCGACAGTCTGCACAGATCCATTGGGGATTGAGTCCCCAAGAGAAACAGAAAGCATGAAGGGTTGTGGCCGCCCGGATGTCTGCCTCCAGTTTACAGTATGACCTTGAGTAACACTGAGCCTGTCGGAGCTGCTGTCCTTGATTTACCCTAATAGGAGGCTCAGATGAGCTCCATTAAGAAGTTTAACTGAGTAGCTGCTGTCTGTGGACTATGGTAGGAGTGTGGGGTTCTTGGAATAGAGGGAAGATCTGGGGGGCTAGGGTCTGACTTCCTGCCTCCCTCGTAATTGCTATGGCGTACATGGCCTTGGCCCTGACCCTACCCTTTGTGCCATAATGTGGCCTGAAGGTGCCCATTGTCTGGTGGGGCCGTCTGTGTCAGGGTCATGGGACTGAAGCTACCCCAGCTGTCTCCAGGCGGCACCCTTTGAAGCTGATCCCAGTGGATGCCTTATCCCTTCAGACTGGGGGTGTGGACAAGGGGGGAACTTCCTAGGCTGGCTGCCTCTTCCTGTTCTTCTCATCCTCCCCTGATGTTATGAGGTTATCTGCCTAGCAGCCTGCTTGGGGCAAGTCCAGCTGGAATTGCTTCTGGACCCCCGGCCTCCCGCTCTCCATAGATTGCTGTGGTGACCATATGGATTGGCAGAGAGAGGTCTGAGGCAGCTGATCCACGCTGAAAGGGGCTCTTCCTCGCCTAGCCCACTCGCCCCAGAGCAGACTGCTGAAGGGTGCAGTGGAGGGAGGGAGCCTTCAAGCTCCCCTCGGGGCTCTGCATCCCCTGCTTCGTTAGGGATTGCTCATTGGTCTCTCTGTAGGGCTCTCACCTAGATGCTCGTCTCTTGTCCCGTTCAGCGCCATCTGGGCAGTTCTTGTCCGGTCCCATGACAACTGCTCTCTGAAGACTCCAGCCTCTCTGGCGGGCTCCAGGTCTTTTGTGTCTGCCTCCTTCGGGACACTTGTCCTGGTGTGCCACCCAGTACCTTTGAGACCACTGTCTAGCACTGAACTTGCCAGCCTTCCTCCCTGCTGTTCCCCTCGAGCTCTCAGTCAATGGCTCAGTGAGTACGCTGGGAGCTCTTCTGGACTCTGCCCATCATCCTGGTCCCCAGGCAGTCCCCGAGTCCTGTCCATTTTGCCTCCTGGCTAGCTGTTCTTGGTCTGCATCTCTCCCTGTGGCAGCCAGGCTGCACAGGACGTGGACTGGTTGGTGAGCACTGAGGCTCCTAGCACTGCGGTTACCTTCTGACTCTTCTTTAACTGCTTCCTGCCAGAGCTCTGAGCTGGGCTTCACTCTCAGCCTCCGTCTCCCCGACGCTGGCCTTCCCTTTGAGAGTTGTCCTGGAGGCCCCTGACCTAAGCTTCTTGCCACCAGGGGCTGCATCAGCGCTTCTGTGCAGGCCCTGACCTCCTTTTCCCTTAGGATTTGATGTGTGGAGGACGGCTTTGATGGGAGGCAGGGAGGCTGTGCCTGTCCGGAGCTACAGGGGGTGGGGCAGGCTGCTCTGAAGGCTGTCTGTCCGTCCTGCCTCCAGATACGTGAACACACTCCTGAAACTCATCCCGCTGGTGCTGGGCCTGCAGGAACAACTGCGACAGGCAGTGCAGAATGGGGACATGGAGACCTCCCATGGCATCTGTCGCATTGCAGTGGCCCTGGGCGAGAACCACTCCCGGTGAGGAGTGGGGGCAGCTGGGGGGTAGCAGGACTCTCTAAGAGGCAGGGTTGTGGGGTCCGTGCTGTGTGTTGTGGTGGACTGAGTTTCTCGTGCTCGCCCCCTGCCCAGGGCCTTGCTGGACCAGGTGGAGCACTGGCAGAGCTTCCTGGCGCTCGTCAACATGATCATGTTCTGCACGGGCATCCCCGGCCACTACCCCGTCAACGAGACCACCAGCTCCCTAACGCTCACTTTCTGGTACACGCTGCAGGTGCGTGTGGGAGACCACGGGGCTGTGGCTGTGGCTGGGGCTGTGGCTGTGGCGGGAGAAGGCGCACTGTGGGCTTCCCCGGGGGCTGCCCGATGGATGGCTGACTCTCTTCCCTGGCTCAGGATGACATCCTGTCCTTCGAGGCCGAGAAGCAGGCCATCTACCAGCAGGTGTACCGGCCGGTCTACTTCCAGCTGGTGGATGTGCTTCTGCACAAAGCCCAGTTCCCTTCCGACGAGGAGTACGGATTCTGGTCCTCCGATGAGAAGGAACAGTTCCGAATTTACAGGTGATGGCAGCAGGCTGCCTCTAGCTCTGAGCCAGGGGCAGGGGAACTTTTTTCTGCCAACCGCATTTGGGTATTGAGAGCCGCATTCGAGGGCCATGCAGGTCACACACCGAGGACCTAACCCCAGTGTGCTCCTGGAGCAGCTGCTCGTGGGCGAGGCTTGCGATGTTAGCTGGGATGGATGGCTCCTCGGGCCGGCCCTTCCCCGCCCCTGCTCCAAGCAGCGCCTTCAACAGTGGAGACAGTGAGGGCAAGGGCTGGGCGTCCTGTGTCCTGGGACCCCCCCTCTCTCTTCTGAGGCACCTTTGGGTGATGGTGAGGAGCCTGGGGTGGGCTCGTGGGTAAGGCCTTTGTCTGCTTCGCAGGGTGGACATCTCGGACACACTCATGTACGTCTATGAGATGCTGGGCTCCGAGCTGCTCAGCAACCTCTATGACAAGCTTGGCCGTCTACTCACCAGCTCGGAGGAGCCCTACTCCTGGCAGGTACTTCCCCGGCCCGACGCCCTCAGCCCTCCCCGGCCCGTCACTCCGGCCTCCTCAGCCACGCCAGGGCTCCTCCTTTCCCCAGCACACAGAAGCCCTGCTCTACGGCTTCCAGTCCATCGCGGAGACCATCGACGTCAATTACTCCGATGTCGTGCCTGGGCTCATTGGTCTCATTCCACGCATCAGTGTCAGCAATGTGCAGCTGGCTGACACGGTGATGTTCACCATCGGTGAGACCCGCCACACACACCCAGAGCCACAGGCCCCCAGCTCCAACCCGGCCAGCCTGCTGGGTCCCATGGTTCTGGGGGAGCCATCTCGGCTGTGCACAAAGGGGCTTCAGGAAGATGGTGGGAAATGGGATGAAGAGAGATTGGACCTTTCCAGGCACTCTTTGAAGCCCCCGCACACCTAGTCAGTGCCGCCGTCAGCTGACTCTGTCTGGCACAGCTGGGCTCCTGCCTGAGGCCCCGGGATGGTATGGTAGTGACGCATTGCGCTGTGAACCACAAGGTCAGATTTTCGAAATCACCAGCCGCTCAGAAGAGCAGTTACTGTAAAGAGCGGCAGGTTGGGAAGCCCATAGGGGCAGTCTGCCGTGTTCTATAGGGTCACTGTTAGTCGTAACTGACTCAGCGGCAGTCAGCTTGGCTCTGGGGGGCCCATCCCACAGCACCCTGAGCTGCATTTCAACGGGGCCAGGTCAGTGCTGGTGGGATGGAAGTGCTGAGCCCACGTTGAGTGAGCTCTTCTTGCTTCTCAGCTGCGAGCCTCACGCTTGAATAGACACGTGCGTGTTTGCTCCTTCAGCCCTGGGGTGCCTGCTCTGTGCCGGGGCTGCACCCAGCTCGCAGGGCCGTAGTGCCAAGCCAGCCTGGCTCATCTGAGAAACCTCCCCTCGCCCCTTCTTCCCCCAGGAGCTCTGTCGGAGTGGCTGGCTGACCACCCTGTCATGATCAACAGCGTCCTGCCCCTCGTGCTGCACGCTCTCGGCAATCCGGAGCTCTCCGTCTCCTCTGTGTCCACCCTCAAGAAGATCTGCCGCGAGTGCAAGTACGACCTGCCGCCCTACGCCGCCAACATTGTGGCCGTCTCCCAGGTGTGCAGGCTGGGCCTGGGGGCGCGGGGCCCCGGGCGCCTCCGGCTTACTGACAACACATTCGTTCTCTCTTCACCTCCAGGACGTGCTGATGAAACAGATCCATAAGGTGCGGCTCCAAAGGTTCCGGGGTTCTCCTTGGGGAGATTGGGGGCCTCGCCTTCATCCAGAAACCTTGTCTTCCCCTTCCCCCTGTGCCCCGTTCCTGGGAACCTTCTCCCACCCTCAACCAGGTATAGCCTGGGGACTGAGCCTGCCTGTTCTGCCCCACAGACGAGCCAGTGCATGTGGCTGATGCAGGCGCTGGGCTTCCTGCTGTCAGCCCTGCAGGTGGAGGAGATCCTCAAGAACCTGCACTCGCTCATCTCGCCCTACATCCAGCAGCTGGAGAAGCTGGCCGAGGAGACAGTGAGTGGGCTCTGGGGCCAGAGAGCCTCCCCTTGTGCGGGCTGTGGAGCTGGCTGTCAGGGCTGGGGCGGGGCAACCTCGAGCTTCACCCACTTCTCCCCATAGCCCAACCCCTCCAACAAGTTGGCCATCGTCCACATCCTGGGGCTTCTCTCCAACCTCTTCACCACGCTGGACGTCAGTCACCATGAGGATGAGCACGAAGGCCCGGAGCTCCGGAGGCTGCCAGTGCCGCAGGGACCCAACCCTGTGGGTGATGTTGTCACTGCCACTGTCCCCACACCTGCGGGACTGTCACTGCTACCTCCTAGCTCTGGGGGGGTTTGTGTCACTGTTACCCTGGCCTCGTTGGGTGGGGTTGATGCCATTGGTCCACTGACCCAGTGAATGTCCCTTGTCATTGCCTCTGACTGTACTGGTGATGTCACTGCCTTGCCCAGCCCTATGCGCGGCGGGGACAGTGCTGTCTTTGTCCCCAGCCTCGCCGGGGCTGATGTCATTGTGGTTCCTCAGCCCAGGGGGGCATGCTGACACTGTCCTCCTACTCTGAGGGGTGTTCTCACAGGCGCCTCTTCAGTCCCCGATGCTCTGGGGTATTCGCAGTCAGCGTTCGTGCTGCCCCGTTGAGGCAGAGAGGCTCTTGCCTGCCCAGCATGTCATAGGTTCTGCCTTTGAGTAGCTCCCGACCCAGAGGTAATCCATGCACAGGAGGGTAGCTACTCTGATAAACTTGGACGCCGGGGTATGGAGGTCCCGCTGGAAACGGAACAAGGGCTCTGTGTCTTGCTGGCCTCTGGACGGTTGTAGCTGTCAGCTGTGGTCTGGAGGGGAGGAGCCCGGCACACTGCGCACTGCTCTGTGCAAACGGGAGGGTGGGGGCGCTGTGGTCATTGTTCCCAGTGCCTCTCCCACCGGCTCTCCAGGAGAACGGCACCTCAGCCCAGTTTCAGTTGCTCTGTTGGTGGCAGACCAGGCCTGTCCTCCTGCACTGCCCTTCCACAGAAGCCGTTCTGTAGTGGCCGTCGCCCTGCCTTCCCGCACCTGCCAGGACCGCTCAGCCGGCCCTCCATTACCGACAGCTCCCTGTGCATCCCTTGGGAGCTCCCTTCTGCAGCCTGTCGGGAGGCTCCACCGCCCCAGGACTGGCAGCAGCTTCACTGCCTCCAGGACTAGCCCAGGGGCCTTTGGCACCAGCAGGGTTTTAGTCAGGAGAAAGGGATGAGGTTCTTTTTCTTTTGTTTTTTAAGTTACATAGGTTAGATAATCTCGTGAGTACGCATATCCCTGCTTTGCAGTTTCTGGCTTCCTCTGAGACGATCACTAGAATTCAGGAGGCCCTTCCCTCTCGTTCGTGGGGTACTTGACCCACTCCTAGCGTTCCCAGTGTGCAGCTGGGCTAACAGGCTGAGCTCCTGCTCTGCCCGTGCCCGCAGTGCTCTCCACAGCCGGCTGACCGTGGTGGGGCTGCCTCTCCCCGTGTCTTCAGGTGGTGGTGGTACTGCAGCAAGTCTTCCAGCTCATCCAGAAGGTGCTGAGCAAGTGGCTGAATGATGCTCAGGTGGTGGAGGTGAGCCCTGATCCTGGCTGCTGACCCATGGTGACACTGCTCAGGGAGGTGGAGGAGGCGTTGCCTGCCCTGCTGGAGGAGACACGGGGTCCCTGTAGCATGCCCTGAAATCCTAAGCACTAGGCCCAAGGACCGTGGTCAGAGGTCTCTGCAGGCCAGCCTGGAGTCAGGGTGTTCCTGTTGCTGCTGCCGCTGCCGGGAGGCCGTGGTGACGAGGTCAGCAACAAGTCAGGGATGGGATTGTGTGCTGCGCCCCCGAGCAGAAGGGCTGCACCCCCTGCCTCTCAGCGTGAGCATCAGGCTTGCTCGCCTGCCGTGGTTGTAGGGCCAAGGAAGGATGATGGGGAAGGGCCCCTTGGTAGGCCTGCTGTGTGCAGGCCTTGGCCCTGTTCCCAGGCACTGACCTGCTGACCAGGCCCTGTGCTGCCCTCTCAAGGCTGTGTGCGCCATCTTCGAGAAGTCGGTCAAGACGCTGCTGGATGACTTTGCCCCCATGGTGCCGCAGCTGTGTGAGATGCTGGGGCGGATGTACAGCACTGTCCCCCAGGCCTCAGCGCTGGACCTCACTCGACAGGTGGGGCTTCTGGCTGGGGCAGCAGGTGTTCTAGATTCCATCCTGCTCAGATCTGCCTGCTTCCCCAGGAGTGAGGCTGTGGGGCCGGTGGCTGCCCGGGCTGGGACCCCCACCGATCTTCTCGGGATGCTGACCTGTCCGCTGGGGCTGGGCCTCTGCTGACCAGCATTCCCTGCTTTGTTGTAGCTGGTCCACATCTTTGCTCATGAGCCCGCCCACTTCCCCCCAATTGAGGCCCTCTTCCTGCTCGTCACCTCCGTCACCCTCACTCTCTTCCAGCAAGGTAGGTCCTGGCCAGACTCCCTGCTGCTGTGACTGCCGCCACTGCCTCCACTTCCCGACTGGGGAGCCACAGCTGCCCACTCTGTGCCCATCTCTGTCCCCTGAGTCGCACTTAGGACTTGGTGGGAAACCTGTGGGACCAAACACAATACAACTGCCACTCTATAAACAGTTGACACCATAGCCGAAGCGAACAGGAGGGTGAATGACGTCTGCTGCCGGGCTCAGGGCCGCCTGGGTATGGGGAAGTGGGGCGAGGGCAGAGGTGCTGAGGGACTTGAGGTGTTGGGGGCACTGTAGGCTGCTCCTATTGGGATGTAACTGAGAGGGGGAGAAGGAGTGTGGGCCTTGAAGTCAGGTAGACCTAGATTGTAGTCCCTGTCATCACCACCAACTAGTTGTGTGACCTTGCACAAAGCACTTGCCTTAGCTGAGCCTTAGTGTCCGTACCTGCGAGATGGACACGTGCTACAGGTGTTCACATAGCACCTTTTGGGCACCTGGCTTGGGGTTTTCCATGCAAAATACTCTTAGTGCTGGGTCTTGCCCCTGTAGTGAGGCCTTTGCCTTTTTTAGGACCAAAGCCAAGTACATTTAGCTATAGTCCCAGCCCTGCTTCACTGTGGGGCCTCTCTTCCCCTGGGGGAGTTGGGGGCAGGGGGTGTCGAGCTGCATGGCTGCCTACCCCAGGCTCCAAATGTGTAGAAGCGACACTGCTCACATGAGCCTTGTCTGGGTTTGTGCCCTGAGTTTGAGGCTCACCAGGGGTCTCAAGTGGAGCCAAAGTCCCCTTTTCTTCATATCCTCTGGACTTGCCTCTGCGTCAGTGGGCCATGGACAGGACCAGGACTGGGGAGAGAGCTGGGCCAGAAACCTGGGTGGTCACTCTCAGTGCCCCCTCTCCCACCCCTTGTCCAGTCAGGGACACGTGCCATTGATTTCCAGCTCCTGATTTTCTCTCTTAATCTGCCTGGTTCTCTCCACTCTCCCTGGTCACTGCCTCCGTGCAGGCCAGGGGTCCTCAAACTACTGCCCGTGGGCCACATGTGGCCTGCCAAGGACATTTATCCGGCCGAGTGGTTTTGCCCCGTTTGTTTTTTTACTTCGAAATAAGATATGTGCAGTGTGCATGGGAATTTGTTCACAGTTTTTTTTAAAAACTATAGTCTGGCCCTTCAATGGTCTGAGGGACAGTGAACTGGCCCCTGTTGAAAAAGCAGGCCCCCAACAAGCTGACTAAATGGTTTCCTGGACAGCTGCCCTTCTCTCCTGTCCATCCTGCACATCGGTCTGAGCATTTCCCCTCCCCGGCTGTTGCACCCCATTGCCCTCAGGTTAGCATCCCACGCCTGCCCACATGACGTAGCTCGTGCCTACTTCCAACAACCTCCCCTGCCATCGCCCCCGCGCGCGGCCTTTTCCATAACGTGCTCCGCGGAGCCTGTGTCTTGCATGTGGCCCTGCTCAGGCTGCATGCCCCGCTCCCTTTACCAGGCAGGACCGTGTGCTCCTCACTGGTAATGCGGCACCATTCACATACGTGTGTGTGTCTCTCCCGAGACTGGCTCCTCGGGGCCAGGCCTGGTGTGCTCCTCTCCATGCTCGGTGCCGGAGCGCAGCCAGCATGAGGCAGACACCCTTGAACAAAAGAGGGTGAGGTGTCTGCCCTTGTCGCCGGCCGACGCGCCTCTGAACGTTGGACCTCCTGAGTGGCCGTGGGACCCAGGCCTGGGACACGTTAGGCCACACTGGCCAGAGCTTAAGTCGCTATGTTCCAGTGTGAAAGGGCTGGACCTCGTGTGTGGCTCCTCTGCACAGCTTAGAGGAGGCTAGTCTGCGCTCCAGCGGGGGCAGCAGAGTGTGGTGGCTCACTCAAGATCACACAGCTACTTCGTGCGTGGTGCCCTAGGCAAGCACTCTGGAGACTCCGGAGCTCTGCCTCCCTCCCGAGAGAGCAGCAGCCCCATCAGGAGCTCCAGGCGCACGCCTCCCCCTTTCCCAGGAGCCAGCAGAACCGGAAGCACCATAGTGGCCAGCGTCCGAGCAGTTGGGCTTGTTGCTTGTCTGGCTGCCCAGGATGGCCCCTTCCTCGTTACGCTGGCCTCGTCTTGGCCATCCCTGCCATGGGTTCTACCCTCCCACTGGACCCTGGGCGACCAGTGGACTGGCTTCCCCCTTTCTTGGACGGCCTCTCCATGTCCACGGGGTCTGGCTCTCTGCTGGGTCTGGACCCATGTGGAGGGGACTCTCCTGGCTCGGTTTGCACGGCCAGCCCCACAGCACACTGCCCAACCCAGGGGAAGGAGTCTTTAGGCAGCCCAAGGGCCCTGAGGCCATCCAAGGAAGAGTACCCCTGTTTAGGGCTTGCTGCTCTGGCCTTTCAAGAGGCGGGACCAACTGTCCCCCTAGTCCCACCCTGCTCCTTGATCGGGGCTGATGGGAGGGCTAAGCTGGGAAGCAGTGTAGGGGCCAGCCCACCACAGGCCCCTTCTCCAACTCTGAGCACCCAGGGAACACTTGGGGGTGGAGGTGGGCTGAGGAGGCGTGGGGAATAGGGGATGGCCCCTTGGGAGGGAGCTGGGGCAGGCCCGTCCTTCACTTTGCCGTCTCTTTCTGTTGGGCTTCTCCCAGTTCATGGTTTTTGTATGTTTTGTTTCTTTATCTTGCTTCCTGCTGCTCATGTGCCCCCACGCTGTCTCCCTGCAGGCTCAGTCCCACATAACTATGAGGTTGAGTTGCTGTTTGTATAATTTTTTCTTAAGTTCCATCTTTATTATATTTTAGGGCCCAGGGATCATCCTGATATTGTTGATTCATTTATGCAACTCCTGGCACAGGTGTGTTTTAGTTTTATTCATTCACGTTCTGTTCTCTCTCTCTCTTTCTCTTATGTTGGAATTCAATTTTAAGCCTATTTTTAGCTTTCTGTTGACAAATTTTTTTTTTCTGTTCAGTTGAATAGAGTTTCTTCATCTGTTTCCGTGGAAGTTGATAACCCAACACCCTCCTTTAGCGCCCCTTTGCCTCAACTAGCTCAGGCTTCTTCCAGGACCAGGGAGCGGCTCAGCCCCAGGGAGGGAAGGGTGACTGTGTCCAGCAGCTCCTGGGTGGCTGAGCACCCAAGAAGTTCAGGGCGAGGGCTGGAGTGGAAGGGCCTGGGCTTCATTGTCCCCGTGCTCCTGCCGGGAACTGCCTGCCCCAGGGCCCGGCTGCTCCGAAGATGAGTGTGCTGCCCTGGCGCCGGCCGGGCTGTTGGAGAGGCGGCTGCGGGGAGGTGGGGCAGACTCCATCTGAGGCGGTTAGCTTGCGTTTGTGCCCTGTGTGCGCTTCTTTGCTGTGTTCTGGGTCTGGCTTGGAATGGCAGCAGAAACCACCGAGGTGCAGTGAGTGCGTGCGCTGTGTGTGGTGTGAGGGTAAGCGTGCGCTTCAAGTGCCGTGTGAACGGATTTGTGTGGGACACGGGTGTGTGTTCTTTATTAGGGGCTCATACAACTCTTATCACAATCAATACATATACATACATCAATTGTATAAAGCACATCCATACATTCCCTGCCCTAATCATTCTCAAAGCATTTGCTCTCCACTTAAGCCCTTTGCATCAGGTCCTCTTTTTTCCCCTCCCTCCCCACTCCCCCCTCCCTCATGAGCCCTTGATAATTTACAGATTGTTATTTTGTCATATCTTGCCCTATCCGGCGTCTCCCTTCACCCCCTTCTCTGCCGTCCGTCTCCCAGGGAGGAGGTCACATATGGATCCTTGTAATCAGTTCCCTCTTTCCAACCCACTCACCCTCCACTCTCCCAGTATCGCCCCTCACACCCCTGGTCCTGAAGGTATCATCCACCCTGGATTCCTGGATGTGTGTTCTGTGTTGGGTGTTGGGGGACGGGCATTGGTGAGTGTTGAGCTGTGGGAGTGTGTGTGTTTGGGGGAGGTACATGTGCTGGGCCACGCGAATGTGCACTGTGGTTTGGGTGTGTGCTTACGCATCTTGGGCCGTGGGATTGTGTGCAGGGGGTACTGTGTGTTGAGGGCTCTTGAGGGTCTGTGTACCTGTTCCTTTGCTTGGTCCCTCCACACATGCTTATCGAATGTGCCATACGTGCCTGGTCCTCTGAGCTTCTGAGCAGGAGGCACCGAGCTTGCTGCCTGGGGTTTAGCTTCTCGGGCGGGGACTGAGAATGAGAGAAGTAGGGCGTGTGTTTTCGGGCCTGGGTGGAGCTTGGGAGGGAGTGGCGAGTGTTTGTGGATGGGTGTGTCAGGAGCATGTCGCTGTGATGGAGTTGAGGATGTGGGTGTGGTTTGGGTGTGTAGTGGGGGGTGTGTGTGTGACAGGTGTGTTTGAGGACGAGAGTAAGAGAGTTTCAAGTGATGGTCCATGTGGGGATATGTGCACGTGAGTGGACAGGGGTGCTCTGCAGTAGGGGTTGCTGGGAAAGGGCATGTTTGAAGGCTGCCAGAGCCGTGCAGAGCATCTCTAGTCCTGACCTGGTGCCACTTGGGGCAGACTACCAGCTCCCTTTACTCCAACTGCCCACCCCACCCCACCCCACCCCCTCGTGGCACCACCGGCTCTTGGGGTCAGTCTGGCTGTGAAGGAACTGGTCACAGGGTGTCCTGAGTAGAAGGGGGCGGGGTTAGGGTTCTAGGACTCCTACCCTGCAGTCCCTCTTCCCAACGAGGAGCTTGAGGGCGCCTGAGGGATGCAGGTGGGGCCACAGGGAGGGGGGCTGTTGGACTGGGGGGTTCCATGTCCATCTGCCGTGTCTTCTGTCTGCTGCCCCCTTAACCAGCCCAGGGGCCTCGACTGCCTTTGTGAATCAAGGGGAAGTCACTGCTGGCCTTTTGGAGCCTGCTGGAGGGGTGGGAATGCTCTCTGCCGAGGACCTGACTTGGGGCCCCTGCCCCCAGCTTTTTTCGCACACACCTACGCATGCATGTACACACACGTGTGCATAGCACCACTTGGGCTGCTGCTCTCTTGAACCATTGGACTCTGGGGTGGTCTGGGTCCCCCCAGAGCAGGCTAGGTGGCTGGTTTGGGGCAGCCTTTGCCTGTGATGCACAGAGTTGGGGCTGGGGGTGGGCAGGTGAGTGGGGGGATGGCCCTTGGAGCTGGCTGGGGCTGGGCTCACCAGCTCCACCTCCTGCAGGCATTGAAGCGGAAGCCAGATCTGTTCCTGTGTGAACGATTGGATGTCAAAGCTCTATTCCAATGTGGTAAGTCGGGCAGGTGGACAGACAGGTGGGCTTGGGCCTCCCAACCCACGGGATGCTCTGGACCCATCTGATCTGCCCCTCTCTCCCACAGCTGTGCTGGCCCTCAAGTTCCCCGAGGCGCCCACGGTCAAGGCCTCCTGTGGCTTTTTTGTGAGTCCTAAGCTGGTCCCCGCCACTCCATGCCCAGCCCTGCCTAGCAGGACTCCAGAGGGTAGGGGCGTGGTGTGCAGGTCATGCCCTTGGGGCAGAGTGGGCAGGCCCTGAGGCTGATGGGCTTCCTTTCCTCTGCAGACCGAGCTGCTGCCTCGTTGTGGGGAGGTGGAGCCTGTGGGAAAAGTGGTGCAGGAGGACGGCCGCGTGCTGCTGGTAGCCGTCCTGGAGGTGAGAAGGGGCCGCCAGTCCAGGGAAACACACGCTGCGCCTCCCTCAGCACTCGAGTCCCTTTCCTCCATCAGTGACCGCAGCTGTGCAACCCTGAGGAGCAACTGGCTCTCCAAGAGCGGCAGCCCATGTGTCCTGTCCAGTTTGGTTGGGAAACTGTCCAGGAGGGCAGGGGGGGGGAGGAGCCAGGCACCCTGGCTGCAAAGAGGGGAGGGTCCCTGTGGCACTGAGAGCCCTTCTCCTTCAGGCCATTGGGGGCCAGGCATCCCGCAGCCTCATGGACTGCTTTGCTGACATCCTGTTTGCCCTGAACAAACACTGCTTCAGCCTCCTGAGCATGTGGATTAAGGAGGCACTGCAGCCACCTGGTTTTCCCTCTGCCCGTCTCAGCCCGGAACAGAAGGACACCTTCAGCCAGCAGATCCTTCGGTGAGCATGGCAGGGGTCGACCCAGGCTCAGGCTGGGCAGGAGGTGCTGAGGGTTGCTAACCTCC
Source organism: Tenrec ecaudatus (assembly GCF_050624435.1). NCBI lineage: Eukaryota > Metazoa > Chordata > Mammalia > Afrosoricida > Tenrecidae > Tenrec > Tenrec ecaudatus. The sequence continues at coordinate 68,852,950 of NC_134530.1, forward strand.
TCTCCCTCCCTTCCTTCAGTGAACGAGTGAATAAGAGGCGGGTGAAGGAGATGGTAAAAGAGTTCACCCTGCTGTGCCGGGGACTGCACGGCACGGACTACACAGCTGACTACTGAGGGGCATGCCCGCCACCTGCCCCCCACCCCTCTTTCCCCATCTTGCTCCCCAAAGAATAAACCTGGATCCTCACTGCTGTCTCGGCTTTCTTTCTGCTGCCACCAGCCTCTGATGGGCTGAGCTCAGGAGGCCTGGGGGTAGGATAGTAGGAGGCTTGGAGTTGGGCCTAGGTGGGGAGAGGGAGATTACTGTCTGACTCTTAGGGTGGCACCTTAGAGGCACCGCTGTCACCAAGCTGCTGGGTATACTGCTGCCGTTGCCTGGGGGCTTGGGCGGGGCTGCAGTGAGACCAGCCACAGTCACCCCCCTACTAGGTCAAGTCCCACTGGGGGCAAGCCATTATTCCAATGATGTTTACTTTTAGCCCCACCCAATCTTGTTCTGCACTGAACAAGGCTCACTGAGCTCAAAGCTACATTGCAGCTAAGCTGAGAGGATGGGGCCTGCATGGCAGAAGTTTCATTTCTTTGGGAAATCAGAAGATTTGTAGGGAGAGACAACGGTCTGTGACAACATCTGGCCTGAAAGGGGTAGAGCTAGGACTGGTGGAAAAGGGAAAACTGGAGCAAGGGCTTCAAATGGTAGCATGAGCTTCACTTGCACACCGATGAGAGTTTTAAAAGATGGAACTGAGTTAGGGGGTGGGAGAGGCATCCTGGGAGGGAGAAGGCACAGAATGAGATACGCTGGGTCAGGACCAGGGCCAGCTCCAAACCACTTCTCCCCAGTGTTGTCTCCTTGCTGACAATTTCACCCCCCTTTCAGGCACCCCAGTCTTGAAGAACAAGGCTGGGCTCTCCCCACTTCACCTTTGAATCTTGAGCCTTTGAAAATGTTGGAAAACCATTACCATGTTCAACCCCACTCTTCCCAACCTTTGCCCACGGTTCCTGCCCTCCGCTTTTAATGTAACTTCTCATGCTGGGCAGCACTGGCCCCTTCCTGTCATTGGCCATCCCCTAGACCAGCGGTTCTCAACCTGTGGGTTTTGACCCCCTTGGGGGTTGAACGACCCTTTCACAGGGGTCGCCTGGTTCATAACACTAGCAAAATTACAGTGACGAAGTAGCAACGAGAATAATTTTATGGTTGGGGGGGGTCACCACAACATGAGGAACTGTATCAAAGGGTCACAGCATTAGGAAGGTTGAGAACTACTGTCCTAGACCCACTCTGTCACCCTTCTTCTAATAGCAAGTCCGTGTGATGCACGGGGGACTACCTCGCAGTGTCAGGTGCACGTTGATTCCTCACAACATTACCAGGCACCACTGTCCTTACAAATGAGGACAGCGGCAGAGAGGTTAAGCTGACACTTTTAAAGCTGAACCAATCAATGTTCAAACAGGCAACAGGGCACCGGACTTTAAAATGATGCGCGCTACCTGCACAGGATGAGAATGCACGAAGTGATGGGAGCCGCTCAAAGGGGGTGGGTTTTGTTTCACCCCAGGAAGCCAGCCGAACCGGAAACTTGCGGAGCTTGGAGAGGAGCGCCCAAGGAACTGCGAGAGCCACAGGGCCTCGCGCCTGCCTCTGACGCACTTCCTGCCTGCACCGGACCCGGAGAGCTCATTGGCTCTATGCGGGAGGCTTGACGGCGAGGATTGGAGGACGGGAACAGTGCTGGCTTACGATTGGAGAAATTGCTGTCAGCCCCGCCTCCGAAGGCCGGAAGTGGTCTCCCGCGGTAGCCCCACGTGTAGCAGAGGGACGGGCGCTTGGTGACTGTCTTACGACCCGTGTCTAGCCCGTTGGCGTCCCCAGCAGTGGGATTCTGACCCAGTGGAGGCTGCTGGGAGGACGCGGTGCCTGAAACGGGGCGAGAGGAGTCCCCAGAGCGTCTCGCCGCAGCTGCCCCTCATGGAGTCGGCGTTCAGCAGCCCCGCAGAGGCGGCCTTGCAGCGGGAGGCAGGCGCCGCAGGGCTGCTCACGCCCGTCGCGGACTTGGACCGGGTGTATGAGCTGGAGCGCGTCGCGGGATTTGTCCGTGACTTAGAGTGTCAGCGGGTGAGGGCGGGCTTAGCAAGTGGTGGCGCACCTCTCGGGCTGCTGCTCCCTGAGATAACGGGGAGCTTGTGAGGCAGAGGGCTCCGGGGGGTACCGCTAGAGGTGGAATTTCACCGAAAGTCTCCCCGGAAAGGACGCCTTGCGGGGGGTGGGGTGGCGGAGAGGCGCCAACCTGATGCCGTGGTCTGTGCTTGCAGGTGGCCTTGCAGTTCCCTGATCAGCTCCTAGGAGACGCCGGGGCCGTGGCTGCCCGGCTGGAGGAGATCACGGCGTCCAAGGTGTTCATTCTGGGAGACACCGCCTATGGCAGGTGTGACTCGATGTCGACTTCCCTTTTAAAGTCTTCCTTCCTGCGCTCTTTTTGTCACTGACCACGTTCCCCACGGGGAGCAGCAACTCGCCCGCTAATGGGACCCTCTCTTCCTGCAGCTGCTGTCTGGACGTCTTGGGTGCTGAGCAAGCTGGCGCTCAGGCTCTTGTCCATTTTGGCCCCGCCTGCCTGAGCCCTCCAGCCCGCCCACTGCCTGTCACCTATATCCTGGGTCGACGGTCTGTGGCCTTAGAGCTCTGTGCCAAGGCCTTTGAAGCCCGGAACCCAGACCCTGCGGCACCGGTGGTGTTGCTGAGTGAGCCAGCCTGCGCCCATGCCCTAGGTGAGGGGTTACGCATGCAGAAGGGGCACGCCTGCTGCTTTGTGCCTTACTCCCTGCCCACCTCCAACCCCGTTTTAATGCACCCCCACAGAGCTCCTGGAATGGGATTGGCCCCAGCCTTTGCTTTCGGGTCACATTCAGCCTCCTGGGGATAGAGGGGCTCCCGCTTTGCCAGGCCCCGCACCTGACACTGCCTCTTCATCCCTCCCATCCCACCCTACCCCACCCCTGCAGAGGCCTTGGCGACTCTCCTGCGTCCACGGTACCAGGACCTGCTTGTCTCCAGCCCAGCTCTCCCCTTGCCGTCAGGGGCGGTCAGTTTAGAGCCGGAGCCCCTGGAGCGTTTTGGACGCCGCTTCCCCTTGGCCCCAGGAAGGTGCCTGGAAGAGTATGGTGGCTTCTATGTGGGAGGCTCTGAAGCCAGCCCTGGCGCTGACCTTGACCCAGACCTGAGTCGGCTGCTCTTGGGCTGGCCACCGGAGCGGCCTTTCTACTCTTGCTGCGCAGACACCGGGCAGTCTCAGGATGAGGGGGCCCGGGCTGGACGGCTAAGGGCCCGCAGACATTACCTGGTGGAGCGGGCCAGAGATGCCCGTGTGGTGGGGCTGTTGGTGGGCACCCTGGGTGTGGCCCAATACCGGGAAGCCCTGGCACATTTGCGGCACCTAACTCAGGCTGCTGGTAAGCGCAGCTACGTGTTGGCCGTGGGCCGGCCCACTCCCGCCAAGCTTGCCAACTTCCCTGAGGTGGATGTGTTTGTGCTTTTGGCCTGTCCTCTGGGCGCCCTGGCCCCTCAGCCTTCTGGTAGTTTCTTCCGACCTGTGTTGGCGCCATGTGAGCTAGAAGCTGCCTGCAACCCTGCCCGGCCGCCTGCAGGCCTGGCCCCCTACCTCACACATTACGGGGACCTGCTGCCCGGTGAGTGTAGGGCACTGCCTGAACTGGGAACATGGAAGGGGGCTGGAGGACCAATATGGAGCTTTTCTTGCACATTGCTCCCCTCTCCAGGCTCTCCTTTTCATGTACCCCTCCCACCACCTGGCTCGGAGCTGTGGGAAACACCTGATGTGTCCCTCATCACTGGGGAGCTGCGGCCTGCACCTGCCCCGGCACCATCAAATGCACCTGGGTGCGCGGCCCTGACCCCGCGGCCCCCGCTGGAGCTGGTTCAGAGCAGCCCTGCAGGTGAGTATGCCAAATCTTCAGCTCGCACCCCACCCCCAGAGCTCCCGCCTGTCACTCAGCCCGCGCTCCCCTTCCCCTGCAGCTCTGTTCCTTAGTTCCCGCAGCTGGCAGGGGCTGGAGCCTCGCCTGGGCCAGACGCCCGTGACGGGAGCCGTGAGTGGAAGACGAGGAATTGCCATTGCTTATGAGGATGAGGCCAGCAGCTGATGTCACACGGGGCCAGAGGCACAGTAGGACTGTGGAGTCAACTGCAGCGGCCTTTGGGGTCCCTTCACCAATCCCCACCTCTGTCAGGATCCTTGAAGGAGCCTGGATGGAAGGAGAGAGATGGACCCCACTCAGTCCTGACACTGGGACAAGACTCAGCACATGCTGGCTTGTGGGCAGGGGTTTAGGGGTCACCCTTGGAGCCCGTCTGACCTCCTGGGAGTAGGTCAGCACACCTGGTCATTTCCAGGACCTGGCTGCAGTTGAGGCTCAGTCTTCGTCAAAGTGCAGGTACTAGATGGTCTCAGCAAGGTTTCTCAACCTCGGCACTGCCGACATTTGGTGTCGGACAGTTCTTTGTTGACCGGGAGTTTCCTGTGCAGTGTAGGATGTCTAGCGTCATCCCTGGCCTCTAATAACTAGATGCCAGTAACCTTTGCCCTCGAATTGCAATAACCAAGAATGTCTCTAGACATTGACAAATGTCCCCTGTGGGGGCAAAAGTGCCCCTACCGTCCGGGAATCACAGTTGCAGGCCTGCATTCTCCAACCCCGTAGCTACTAAGCATACATGGTTATTTAAACTTATTTTAAATTGGTTAAAGTGAAATGAAAGTGGTAATTCAGTTTGTCACTTACACGCCCAATGCTAAACCAGCCCTGTGCGGGGCCAGCTCAGCTCTTGAACATCACCGAGTGTTCTTGTGGATAGCACCGGGCTGCACTGACTGTTTCTCAGGGCATTCAAGAAACTTGAATAAACCAGACATTTTTCCCTATTCTTTAAAAAAAATCATTTTATTGGGGGCTCATACAACTCTTATCACAATCCATCCATCCATGTGTCAAGCACTTTTGTACATTTGTTACCCTCATCATTATCAAAACATTTGCTTTCTACTTGAACCCTTGGAATCGGCTCCTCATTTTTGCCCCTCCCTCCCCCATGAACCCTTGGTAATGTCCCTATTCTTATTCATCGCACACTATAGGTCCTGCCTGGTTCTATGGGCAGAGAAGTGCATTGAGTCAGCACTGACTCCTGTTCTCTGTTTACCTGAGGGGAGAGACCATGAAATAGGCAGTTACCACACGGGGCATTACCCCAGGGGCCGCTGGAGCCCAGGGGAACTTTCTTAAAGAGGGTGACCCTTTATCAGGATCTCTGGCAGGAAAGAGTCAGCAGAAGCAGAGTGAAAAGGTCATTTGAGTGGAGGGTGTGCTTATACACCCAGGCATGAACCAGAGTGGAGGGGACTGCCAGTCAAGTCACGTTGCCAGACCCTGACGGTTGAGAGAGGGCAACTGAAAAGAGCTGTTGAGAACACAGGGAACAAGGGAGGTGTGGCCTCTCCCCTCAGGCAGCACCTAGGCTCGTGTAGAGGCAGACTAGGGTAACTGGGACCGTGATAACTGAAGGCTGGCCCCAATCTTGTACTCTGCAAATGTAAGGGAAATGGAGCCAAAAGATTGTAGAAAGATGGAGTGGAAAGACAAGAGTTTTTCCGCAAACTTTCTGAAGCTCCCCTGTATATATTGAGCACTTGTGCTTTGCCAGTAAGTGGAAATCAGCAAAGTGGAAATCCTTAGGGTTTTTACTATTACCATGAGAGGAGGTAGACAAAATACTACACACTAAGTGAGCCAAATGCAGAATTCACGCAAAAAATACTCACCGCACTACAATCGTGGATTCCAACTCAGCGTGCACCTAGAGCAGGGTAGAACAGCCCCTGTGGGCTTACAGGGGGCTTCAGAGAGCTGTGGGATACATAACGGAGTCTCCATGAACTTCTGAAGCCGCCTCTAAAACCTAGGGCAGAGGATATGGAGTGTGTGGGAGCAGCGCTTGTGCTACAAAGTAGATGGTCAGGGAGAAAGGAATATGTGAGCAAGGACGGAAAGAAAGTGAGCCACCTGGATGCTAAGAGGGAGCAGAGCGCGGAGTCTGGAGGGCAGAATTAGAATTGGGCCGAGCAGGGCATGCAGTGGTGGTGTGGGAGGGGTAGCCCCATGGGGGCATTGTGAGGACTTTGTAAAGTGAAAGGAGTCACGGGCATTTTCAGGCGGAGAGCGTCGGGAGCTAGTAGTTAGCAAGTTCTAAGATGACCCGCGGGGTCAAGAGCCCTGGGCAAGCGGGCAGACCACTTTGCTGCCTCTGGGTCAGGGAAGGCGTTGAGGGAAGAGTGGTTCCCAGGACGGATCGGCTTGAGCCGGGCGGTGGGGCGTGCCCGAGAAGCGCTTCCAGCAGAGGAGGCAGCGCGAGCCAACAGCCTGGCACCGGCGAGCTGGTGCCTGGAAGGCGGTGCAGGCTACGGCAGCTAGAGGTGGCCCTTGGCGGCCACGGCCTCCGAGCAGGCCCCTGCATAAAGCAGGGTGGCGGCTGGAGCGCGGGGGCTCGGAGGGGAGCAGCCAGCGGTCAAAGCGTGCGGGACCCAAGGCGCCAGGTCCCCAGGAGGTGACCGCGGGGCTTCTCCCAAAGCGGCCGCCTACAAGCACCACAATGCCCCGCGCCCCGGCGTGGCTGCGCAGCCCCGCGCGGGTCACGTGGCGCCGGCGCCTCACGTGAGCGTGTCAGGTGACGCGCGGGGCGGGCGGGCCGGCGGACCGCGGGCGGACGGGGGACGCAGGGACGCAAGTTTAGCTCTGGCGCCGCCGCCCCGACCCCCGCCGTCACTGCCGCCATGACGGGACTCGCCCTTCTCTACTCCGGCGTCTTCGTGGCCTTCTGGGCCTCCATGATTGTCGTGGGTGAGGCCCTGCCCGGGGTGGGGTGCGGGGGGGCTGCGGGTAGGTCGCCGCCGTGCTGGCGTCCGGCGGGCCCGCGGGGTGCCGATGCTGCACCGGGGCCGCAGCGCGGGTTCCGAACCCCGGGCTTCAGGTCTGGCTTTACGCAGGACGGGGCCCCTGCCAGCTCCTTGAACGGCGGGGGGCGGGGGACGCGAGCGGAGCACCAGTCCCTTCTGTCATTAGCGCCCCCCCGCCCCCCGCTGCAGTCGCCCTTCTGCTCCTGACCGATATTGGGTCACAAGCCTGCTCCTCCGGTTCCTCTTTTCCTGGTCGTTTGCTCCACCGCCCCCAGCTTGTTGGGTAAACACCGGGCCGGGCCGGGCCAGGTAGATCTGGTGGGGTCGGGTAGGGCCCTCGCTCCCTCCCCGCCCCTTCGGGGTTCAGGCCTGCCTGCGGAGCCGGGGGCGGGGGGCACTGAGGGAGGGGCGTTGGGAATGGAAGAGGAAGGTGTAGAGAGAGCCATTGTCACACGAGGACGCTCCCTTTTAGACGCACCTTTGGAGACGGGCCTTCGCTAGGCTGAGGAGCTGCTTGCTAGAAAGCCTCCCCCAACTCTTAATGTCTTCCCGTTGCAGGAGTCTGCTACACCATCTTTGACTTGGGCTTCCGCTTTGACGTGGCATGGTAAGGGCAGGGAGAGGGCTCCCCTGGAAGCGTCCTCACAGCCGTCCTCTTCTCTGGACTGAGTTCCCTTAACGGTGCCCCCCCTCTCCCCCGCATCCCCCAGCTCGTAGATTCTGTTGTCTACCCATCCTGGACTGGGGGCTGAGGGTGGTGGCTGTGAATTGTATCCCCTGGTGGGGGGTAGTGGGTTACATGGGGCTGTTGCCCTCAAGGTTAACAGTTTGAAGCTAACTGGCCAGTGGGAAAAAGATGAAGCTTTCTGCTCCTATAAAGACAGACAGCGTTCACACTATCCCCTATAAAAAATGGGGAGGGGGGAGATGGACACCTTCCAAAACCAACAGGGGCAGCTCTACTCTGTCTCTTACAGGGTTGCTATGAGTCAGAATTGACTCCATGGTAGGGGGTCTGGTTTTTGAGCTGACCCAGGACTGAACTGCTTTCCTCCCTGCCCCCACACTAGGTTCCTTACTGAGACCTCCCCCTTTATGTGGTCGAACCTGGGCATTGGGCTAGCTATCTCCCTGTCTGTGGTTGGGGCAGCCTGGTGAGTATTGGGATTGTGGAGAGGGGCTGGCTGGCCATGAGGGTGATGTCCTTCCGTCATCTTTGGGGTAGTGACAGCTGGGGCCATCACTGCCCTTTTCTTACTCTTCCCCCAGGGGCATCTATATTACTGGGTCTTCCATCATTGGGGGAGGGGTGAAGGCCCCCAGGATCAAGACCAAAAACCTGGTCAGGTAAGCACAAGGGTCCTTGGGAGAATATGGGACCTCTTTGGCCTTGACCAGCCTTTTGATGGGATGGGATGTTGGGGGGGGGGACTCTGAGGAGAAAGGTTGGTTTCTCACTCAACTCCTGCCGTCACCAGCATCATCTTCTGTGAGGCTGTAGCCATCTACGGCATCATCATGGCAATTGTCATTAGCAACATGGCTGAGGTATGGACAACCCGGGTGTCTCCCCTTCTGCTGTGCCCTTGGTGCTTAGGGGTGGGCATGGCGTGGGGTGGCAGAGGGAGTGACAACTGATTGCTTCTCTGCCTCTCTTAGCCGTTCACTGCCACTAACCCCAAGGCCATCGGCCATCGAAACTACCATGCAGGTAGGTGGGTTTGTGCTGGTACAAAGCTGGGGCTTCACACCTGCTTCCTCCCCTCCTCTGGCCGCCAGTCCAGTTTGGATTCTTCATTTTGACACTCTCTCGCCTGGGTTGATCTACTTTGCAGGGGTGGGTGGGGGCGGGGTGGAGGAGGTTGGCGGGGTGGGGGTGCTGTTTTCATCTCCCTTATGCGTGCCTGAACCTCAGTCCCCCTCCTCTCCCATCCCTGCAGGCTACTCCATGTTTGGGGCTGGCCTCACAGTGGGCTTCTGTAACCTCTTCTGTGGAGTGTGCGTGGGCATCGTGGGCAGTGGGGCCGCCCTGGCTGACGCGCAGAACCCCAGCCTCTTCGTGAAGATCCTCATCGTGGAGATCTTTGGCAGCGCCATCGGCCTCTTTGGGGTCATCGTCGCAATCCTGCAGGTGCGCGCTCCTCCCGGGTTCCTCCCCCGGTTTGCAACCCTAGAAACCCTGAACGTTCTGTCTGCCTCAGTACCCAGGTGATTTCTGCGTGTGGATCCAGTGTCGCTGACAGCTGTCTCCCTTTCTTGCTGTTTTGCCTCATCACTTTTTGTAACAGCTTTCTGTCATTGTCTTCTCTCTGTCGTTCTGCTGACTTGTGGACGAGGCTGGGTTGGAATTCTTGCCTGTCTGTGCGAGTCTGTCTCGTGTGTTCCCTGTGTCCCTCAGGGCTAACGTGCCCGTCAGTAGGACCGCCCATCTGAGCCGTGTGTGACAGTGACTGGACTTGTTACTAGTTTTCTCCATTTGTCTCAGAGTTGGTGACTGTCTAGGCGTCCCTGTGCAGTGTTTCCATCGCAGTGTGTACATCCTGATCCTCTAACGGGCCTGGTGTGTCCGTCCAGTCATGGGTTCGCTCCGTCTGATCTGTCATTTGTTCCTCCTTCTTTTTCAGACCTCCAGAGTGAAGATGGGTGACTAGATGATCTGTGTGGGTGGGCTGTGCCCCCCTCTTAATTTATTTGTGCTTTTCCCGGGACGGCTGGAGTTGGACCTTACCCTTTCCGGAGGCTTGGTGTTGAGAGCTTTCTCTGCACGCCCCCCTACTGCCTTTCGGCTTGGAGGCACTGCTTGACTGGCCCCTCAGTGTGGGGAGTGGGCCACTGGCAATGTGTGTACAGTTGTGCACCTGGTGGGCCCCCTCTACACACAGCCCCACCTACTTCCCCAGTGTTTGTGAAATAAATGTGATATTCATCCGGGTCAGTGCCACGTCTTTTGCCCGCCTGCGCCGACTAACTTGATTCTGTGCACACAGGCTCTGCTCCAGACAGAGCTAGTTCAGGGGTGGAGAGGGCAGGGTGCTGGGCTGAGGATTCTAGCCCCTGAACATCTCTGTCGAGTGGAACCAAGACTGGAGATTTGCTCTCTCGGAGTGCTAGACCCTGCGGTCCTTCTCACTCCGTGTCTTCAAGGCACTGCCTCCTAGCCCCAAACTGACTGCATCTGATCACCTGGCCACCTTCAGACATGCCATGTCCCCTTCCCCTCGGGGGCATGAGCCCATTAATTGGCCTCTCCAGGGACAGTCTTTCCCTAGCACCCATCCCTTTCAAGCATCTTGTTCTCAGGGCCCTGTCTAGCTCCTCTCCTGTCCACTCTTAGTTTTTTCCTCCTATCTTAGAAGCCCTTGTTACCCTGGAAGCCCCAGCCACCGCCGGGCCTCTTCCACACGCTCCTGTCCATATCTTAGGGTGCTGCCCAACCGGCTGCCCCTTGAAACATGCCCCATTCATGAGCTGGCAAATCTCTGGCTGCCTGGCATAGCTGTCCAACAAGGTCCCTTCGGATCCCAATCCGCACCCTTTCCATCCTGGCTCCAGTTTGAACTCGGGAAGCCAACCCCTTTGATGAACCTGACCAACCAATGTATGCCCCACCCTGGTCTGGGCGTCCTCCAGTCCCCCCCCCCCACCCCCGCCGCTCGCTCGCCGGCAGGGGCGCGCATCAGAGATGCGCGCACGCGCGCGGGGGGTGCAGGCGCTGGGGGCGGGTGCGCGCGCGGGCGCGCGCCGGCCGGGCCTGCCTCTCCGAGGCGCCGTAGCGCGGGAGGGAGGCGGTGGCGCTGTGCTCCGTCGGTCCGCTGGTCCGTGGGTCTGCCGGGCCGCCCGGCCCCGCCCTGCCCCCGGGGCGGCTCCGCTCCATGGCCCGCGGCGGCGGCGAGAGGCGGCCCCCGGGCCGCGGGGACCGCTGACCGGGCGGCGGGGCCGGGCCATGGACGGAGCCGTCCGCAGCCGCCGGAGCCCGGAACCCAGCCCGAGCCGGAGCGGCACCCCCTGCTGAGCCCCGAGCGCCGGGTGAGAGGGGTGCACGCGCGGGGGGGGGGCCCCGGACCCGCAAGGGGCGGCCCCTGGTCCCAGCCCAGGACCCTGGGGGGCGTTGGCGGGCAAACCCTGGCCTGGATTTACCCCACCCAGCCCCCACCCCTGGGCTCCCCACCGAAGCTCCTCTGCCCGTTCCCCCCCCCCCCCCCCCCCCCGCCAGCCTCCCTTATTGTCCTCGCTCACCCCGGCCTCGTGTTGCGGGGAGGAGGCGCTCCGTTCACATCTCTCCATTGCCTGCCCCCGCCCTACATCCACTCCCCCAATCCACGCCCCCTGCGCCCCCTCCCCCCAGTTCCACACCCACCGGGTCTCAGCATCCTCTCCAGTCCTGGGGTGCCACGTGTTCAGGCCCGCTCGTCCTTCCAGCCCCGCCCAGACGAGCCCCTCTTTCGGGCCGACAGCCTGACACAGAACTCGCCCCGGCCCAGAGGGAGGGGCGGAATGTTTGCACGTGGGTCTGGCTGTGAACTGGCCAGGAGCCTGTATGTAAGTCCGGGAGTGGGGGGGCTTCCTTTGTGAGTATGTGGCTGTGTGTGACCGTCAGTCAGGCGTGTCTGTAGTTTTCTGTGTCTCTCTGAGCGTGCGACCAGGGGTGCCCGTGTGATTCTGCATCTGTGAGGGAGACCTTAAAAGTGCCCGGAAGTGGTTGCTGCTCCTTTGGACCCACAGCCCGGGCCAGTGCCCAGGTCAGACCTCTTGCCTGACCAAGTGGTTGGCCCCCTTCCCTTGGGATCCAGAGGGTTGTGGTGTCTTCCATCTCAGAATCCGAAGTTTCTCCCCGTCCATGGGGACTAGCCTTGGGGTCTTAGGTGGGAGGTGCCCATCTTATATTTTGACCCGTTGCTCTGGTGGCAAGCCATCCCGTATACATCCTGCCCATATTGGGCTGCACTGGGCCACGTCCCAACCTGGTCCCAAATGGCCTGGCCTTTTTGCCCCTGGCGTGTGCCTGACAAAACCACTTCCCATCCTAGCGGGCGAATGTAGTCAAGAGTGGAAGCTTCTGCATAGTGGCTATGGGTTCGCGGCCTCCCTTCCCTCTTCCCCAAACCTGGAATCCTTTGTTGGGAATGCTGCCTGTTCCTGGAGCACAGGGGCACCCCTGTGTCTGGGTTTCAGGAGGACCAGTGTCACGTTCTGTGGGCGTACCTCGTCCCGTGGTCTTGTGGGAAGGTTAAGTGCCTGAGTGTGAGGCTGTACTTAATTAAGTGTCTGAGAGCGAGTGAGAGGGTGAAGATTGTCAGTGTATGTACTTGGGTGTGTGTGTTGCATTGCTAGGGGACTGACCGACTTGGGCGTCTCCTGGTGGGTAGAATGGAGTGCCTGAGTTTGGGGGTGTAAGCAGGTGAGTGTGATCCTGTGGGTCTGTGAGTGTGAGCAGCTGGGCAGGAGGTGGGTGGGTAGCTTTGCACACTCAGCCCTAACCTACAGGGTCTGTTTCTCTCCTGCCCCTGCTCAGGCCGCCAGCCGGATGCCCGGGCCCACTGGGCCGGCCGGTGGCCGCCTGCGGGATGAGCAGGCTGCTGGGGGGGACGCTGGAGCGCGTCTGCAAGGCCGTGCTCCTGCTCTGCCTGTTGCACTTCCTGGTGGCCGTCATCCTCTACTTTGACGTCTACGCCCAGCACCTGGCCTTCTTCAGCCGCTTCGGTGCCCGAGGCCCTGCCCATGCCCTCCACCCAGCTGCCGGCGGCAGCGCCAACTGCTCCCGGCCCAACGCCACTGCCCCCAGCTCCGGGCTCCCCGAGGCCCCCAGTGCCGGGCCTGGCCCCACGGCTCCCGTCCTGCCACCCTGTCCTGACTCGCCGCCGGGCCTGGGTGAGCCTGCAGGGTAGGGTCTGCTCAGGGCCGGGAGGAGTTGGCGCTGGGGAGTGGAATCTTGGCCTGTTCCCCGCATCGCCGTGCCCCAGCTCAGGCGCCGCCTTCTGCACTGTCCTGCCTGCAGTGGGCCGCCTCTTGATAGAGTTCACCTCGCCCATGCCTCTGGAGCGGGTGCAGAGGGAGAACCCGGGCGTGCTCCTGGGGGGCCGCTATGCACCGCCCGACTGCGCGCCAGCCCAGACGGTGGCGGTCATCATCCCTTTCCGGCACCGGGAGCACCACCTGCGCTACTGGCTCCACTACCTGCACCCCATCCTGAGGCGGCAGCGGCTGCGCTACGGCGTCTACGTCATTAACCAGGTGTGCTGGCTGGAGGGAGGTGGGTGGGCTCTGTGCGTGCGTGCATGCGTGCGTGCGTGCACCCGTTGGGGTGCCTGTGACAGCGGGGCGGGGCAGGGGCGCTCGTGCCTGTTGGTGCCTCTGTGGGGTTCAAGGCACTTGTGGGTCTGGGTCTGCCTGTAGGTGTACCGTATACTCGGAGCCCATGGCCACAGCCGTGTCTCGGAGAGGTCTGTGTCCACATGATGCGTGGGCCCACTGGCTGGCATGCGCGGGCCTCAGAGAGGAATGAGCGCCGTTGTCTTTTCTCATCCGGCCCCACTCTGGGGGGTGGGGGTGCCTGGGGTGTGCTGGCTCGGAGGAGTTGTTGCGAACACCGAGAGGAGGGAGAGTTAGGAGAACCCTTAGGGGTATGTACCGGCCACGGCCAAGGTCAGGAGACTCAGTCCAGCGTCTAAGCTTCTGGGTGGACCACCCCAGACTTAGATGTAGAGCCTTGTAGACTCTCTTAGAGTGGGTGACTAGACCCGAGCAGGGCTTCATGGGAGCACAGACAGGAAGTTGACCCAGCTCCGAAACTTGGGATGAGCAGGCATCGGCTGGTAGCGGGCTGGGGACTGGAATGGACCTGCATTCTAGAGGACCCCAGCTGGTCTGTGTGTTCAGGAACCGCTGGCAGAGGGAGGGGTGGGAGTCCCAGCAGAGATGAGCTGTCAGAGACTGAGTCGAGAAGGGTCTTGGGAAGCCTGCTGAGCCAGGTGAGTGTTGGCCTGCAGGTGGTGGGGCCCCACGATCAGGTGCATCTCGACTGCCTTTAGTAATTGCTCTGCTTGCAGGTGGAGAATGGCCTGGGAAGGGTAGGGGAGGTGGGCTGACCAGTGGGGAGAAGGGGTGAGTCGGGTGGTCACTGTGGGGGTGCAAGGGGAGGTATTATGCAAGTGGGGGCGAGTGAGGAAAGATGTTAGGGTCGCGAGGGTCTCTGCCTAGGATGTTTGCTGTGGGGGTGGCTGCACCTCTCAGTGAGGTGGGGAACACAGGAGCCAACTCAGGCTTGGGGTGTCTGCCTCCGGATTCTTGTCCGCACGTGAGAAGTTTGAGGGATGGGGGGAGGTGTAGGAGGAAGTGTCTGGTGGGCGGACAAATGAATCTGGATCTAAGAGCAAGGTCTGAGCCGGAAAGAGGATTCTGGGAGTGATCCCTAAAAGTCAACCGTGCCCAACACGCCCCAGGTGCATGGGACATACAAGGAGGAAAGGCAGAAGGGGGGGAGCTCGAAGGAGGCCAGCAGTGGAGGAGGGGTGCATGGAGGAGGCCAGCAGATTGGCCAGAAGGTCGGGTCTGGGGGAGCGGGGTGTCCCTGAAGCCCAGGAGAGAGTTGGACAGGAGCTGTGGCAGCTGTCTGAGTCTGCTGGGGGAGTATGGAGGGATGTGGACGAGAGTCGTCCGGTGGATTTAGCAACAAGATGGGCCCGGCGAGAGCCATTTCAGGGGCATGGTGGGGGCGGGAGCAGATTGCAGTGGGTTGAAGGCGGAATCGGATTTGAAGAAATGGAAATAGCTGATTGGAGACAACTCTGCGGAGAAGGGAAGGCCAAGGTGGGCCTGCGGCTAGAGGGGGGCTTGTTTAGGTGGGAAGGAGCTGAGCCTGATTGTGAGCCGTGTGGGGAAACCCGGGGCGCTGAGTCAGAAAAGGTGCTGGCGGGAATGGTCAGGGGAGAGAACTGGGGGTGGGGGGAGCTGCCCACCTCGGGGAGTCCTGCTGGGCTGCTGGCCTGGAGGGCCCGCCAAGTCTGTGCTTGTGTCTGAAGGACTCTGTCTTCCAAGCCCCTTTCTCCCGGGGCCTCTGGGTTCCAGTTGGAGACCCGGGGCAGGAGGAGCATGTGCTTGGCCTGCCTCAGGGAGACTTGCCCCTGCAGCCCATTTCCCAGGGGACCCCAGGCTCCCTGCATTGGGGCTGTCTGTAGGCCTGGGCTGGTCTCTTTCTGAGGGAGATGTGTGGCTTAGGCCAGCTTTGCCTTGGTGTCCGAGGCTGCCCAGTGAGATGGACGCAGATCTAAGTGAGCCAGAGCGGGCAGGTGCCCGTAGTCCTCCTTGCTTCGGCACGGCGCACCCTGAGATGGGGCCTCTTTCATCTCACATGACTGCTCAGAAGCACTGCTCTGTCTCGACCCCCACGGCCAGGCCTGGCACACAGGAGAGCAGAGCGCCCAGGGCATGTTCGAATGCGTGAGTGAGTGAGTGAGTGAGTGAGTGAGTGAGTGAGTGAGTGAGTGAGTGTGTGAGTGTGTGAGAGAGTGAGTGAGTGGAGGAATGAGCCTTCTAAGCAACAGCGTAAATGGAAGTCAGTGGCAAATGAACGCTGATACCCCTGCCGGGGCTGGAGGCCTATCAAGGAAGCATTGTTCAAGTGTTTCTTGTGTTTTGCTGTGAAAGTCTGCCCAGCAAATTAGGTTCCCCTTTAGTGGTTTTTATACAAATGGTTCCATGACATTGGCTACAATTTGGGCAACGGGTCAGCACCCGCATTCTCTCCACACCCGTCTCCTGTTGGCAATGATCCGGCGTCCCGTCCCTCCCGACTTTCTCCTCCTTGCTGTGGGGACGTGCTGCCCATGTCGATCTCGCATACGTGGTTGTGCACGGAGCTCATTGCTCATAGCTGAAAGGCGAGCTGCAGCATTCTGTCTTAGGAGGATGGTCTGCGGAGTTCCTCTGGTCTGGCCTTTGATTGATTGATTGATTTTGTAAGGAATTCGAGTTGCGTTGTGCCTTCTTCTCCCGGAGAACTGGGGACCTTGTATGGCGGCGGCCCTGGTCCGAGG
This sequence comes from Tenrec ecaudatus, assembly GCF_050624435.1. Lineage (NCBI taxonomy): Eukaryota > Metazoa > Chordata > Mammalia > Afrosoricida > Tenrecidae > Tenrec > Tenrec ecaudatus. The sequence continues at coordinate 68,868,961 of NC_134530.1, forward strand.
CCGGAAGTGGTAGTTGAGCACCAGCTGGGGGCTTCCAGTCGGAGGCGAGGGAGGCTGTGCTTTGTGTGGGCTGCGAGTGATGTGCAGTGATTTTTCCGTGAGCCTGTGGTCGGCACCCTTCTTTTGCCTCGTGGGAGGGGAGACTTGTGCTTCCAGCTTCGATGGTGGCCACTTTGGAGACGCCAGAGCAACTCGTCGGCCCAGGATGCACGGCATCCTTGTGAACGCTTCAGCTAATCAACTCACGTATCCCCGCAAACTGTGGTCCCCAGCCCTCCATAACGGGGCCCCGTATGTGTGCTTTATACGCAGCACGCGTGCACGTGTCTACACGTTCCCAGATAGACCTGTAAGTGTACCGTATAGGCATCCCTGACCAACTTCGCAACCTTTAACTGCTGCTACAAAATTGCGACTGTTACAGCGTTTCCTGGAATTGCCTCTTTTTCTCAGTACTTAGGGTTTTATCTTGGTCACACGTGGCTGACTTCCCATCCCCCAAAGTCCCAAGTGGCCGCTCACTAGGAAGTGATGCCCCCACCTCCCAGGCCCTGGTAGCCATCAGGGGCCTCTGCCTTTCACTCTGCATCTCCTTGGGAGTCCTCCTGTGCCAGTCCCAGCCTCCTGGTGTCCTCTGTCATTACGTAGCATCCCCGCAGTTGGGCTCTCCGTTCTTCCACTGACTGACAGGCACTGAAGGTGCTTCCATCTGGGGCCGCTGCACACAGTGGTGCCGAGAACACAGGTGTGCACTAGCTGTCCAACGGTGCCGCGCCTCTTCCTTCTGTAGGACGTCTACGTAGTAGAGGGACTGCTGGGCCATCGCTATTTCTCTTTGCAGCTTTGGGAGGAAGCGCCCCGTGCTTGGACCATTTTGCATTCCCACCAGCAGTGTGGGGGGTTCCATTCTGCCACACCCCAACGAGCGTTTGTTGTTTTCTGTTTGTTTCTTGACCTTTGCTCTTCATGCGGAGGAAGCCTGGGGGTGCTGTGTTAGAGCTGAGGGGATAACTGCATGGTTGGCGGTTCAAGCACATGAGCTGCTCCTTGAGGGAAAGAGGAGGCTGTTTGTTCTCATAGAGGTTCATGTGGAAAGCCCCGCCTGCGGTCACTATGAGTCCAAGTGGACTTGATGGCAGGGGCTGGGTTTCATGAATGCGGAGGTGAGATGACAGCTCCTCGTGATTTGCATTTCTCTAATGGCTGATGAAAGGGCCCGGGGGCGTAGATAGTGGGGGACACGCGTCGAAAGATGACATTTTCTGCTTTCCTTTTAAAAAAAATTTTTTATGGTAAACTCAATCTCAAAATATATTTGATAATATAATATGTTCACATATAAATCATCACTCCAAATATTAACTAGGATGCATTTTTCATAATGAGAATTAAGTGATAACACACCCTCCTAGAAAAATTCATACTGATGTGGAAGATTTTAATTTCAATAAAAAAGGAAGAAAAATCTCCGGGGTGGGCTAAGTACACTAGATACCGTCCAATTAGTTCCAATTCATGGTCCTCTGGTGTGTCAAAGTAGAACTGTTTTCCTTAGTGTTTTCTTTTTTAAATTAATTAATTTATTTTTAAATCATTTTATTGGGGGCTCGTACAATTCTTATCACAGTCCATCCATCCATTGTGTCAAGCACATTTGTACATTTGTCGCCATCATCATTCTGAGAACATCTGCCTTCTACTCGAGCCCTTGGTATCGGCTGCTCGTTTTCATTTCTGCTTTCTTGAAGACGCCCAGCCTCGGCAAGCCACAGGCCCATCTCGACTCATTCCCGTAGGGCCACTCTGAGTCAGACGGGCTTGGCTATCCGTGCTTGCCTTCTAATGACTCATGCATGGGAGCGTTTCTTCATGTGTGTGCTGCCCATGTGTCCTCTGCCCACTTCAAAATGGAATTCTCTTGTCTTTTTTCTTGTAGAGATGCGGATGTTTTCTGTAAGTTTCAGAGCTCCGTTCCTTGTCCGCTATTATGTCATTGCTGTGGGGCCTCTTTTTATTCTTTTGGTGAACGCTTTCATTAAAGTGTCGGATTTTCAGGAGAACGCAGTCCTTTGCCCTCTGCCGGCCGTGTGTTTCCGGTCATGCGTGACAGTGTCTGTACGCCGTCTGTGCGTTCAGGCCCTGCGTTTGCCCTGGTTTTCCATCGACCATCGTTACAGTTCTAGCCTTTGCATTTAGATCTTTGGTTGATCTTGAGTTTGCCTTTGTGTGTGGTGTGAGATACAAGCTCAGTTTCACCTTTCTGCCCGTGGGCATCCAATTTTCCCAGCACCGTGTGCTAAAGAGACTGCTTCCACGGTGAACGTATTTCAGCACTTTGTCAAAAGTCACTTGTCTGGGACGCCATTCATGACCTCATGCTAAAGGGCTCCCTCATCCAGATGATGTGTCTTTTGTTTAAGACTTACTAAATGTTCTCCATGGATATCTATCTATCTTTTTATCTATCTGCCAACTCGAATATCCGCTGGTGCACCTATTTTTACCACAAAAACGGCATTAAAATGTGCTGAAACACTCGGCTTAGACTTGAGTACATACGTGTGTGTGTGTATCATTGTCTATACGTGGATGGTTTTAATTCTGGGTTTTCCGTTCTGTTCTATTGGTCTACATGTCTGTCGTTGTAGCAGAACCAGGGTGATTTTTTGCTACCATGACTATGTAAGTAGGTTTTGAGATCAGAAAATGTGAAGTCTCTTATTTTGTTGTGTTTTTTTTTTTTTGGTCAGTACTATTTTTTTTACTAGCATCAATTGAAGATTAGATTTTTCTTTTTTCTTTTAATCATTTTATTAGGGGCTCACACAACTCATCACAATCCATTTTCAAAACATCTGCTCGTCACTTAAGCCCCTGGCATCAAGTCTTCATTTTTCCCCCTCCTTCCCTGCTCCTCCCCTCTCCCTCATGAACTCTTGATAATTTATAAATTATTATTTTGTCATATCTTGCCCTGTTCGATGTCTCCCTTCACCCACTTTTCTGTTGTCCGCCCCCTAGGGAGGGGGGTCACATGTAGATCCTTGTAATTGGGTCCCTCTTTCCAACCTACCCTCCCTCTACATTCCCAGTATCCCCACTCATACCACTGGTCCTGAAGGGATCATCCGCCCTAGATTCCTTGTGTTTCTGGTTCCTATCTGTACCAGTGTACATCCTCTGGTCTAGCAAGACTTGCAAGGTAGAATTGGATCATGATAGGGGGGGGGGAGGGGGAGCGGGAGGGTCAGGGAGCATTTAGGAACTAGAGGAAAGTTGTATTTCTCATCGTTGCTACATCACACCCTGTCTGGCTAGTCTCCTCCCTGAGATCCCTCTGCAAGGGGATCTCTAGTGGCCTACAAATGGGCTTTGGGTCTCCACTCCGTACTCCCCCTCATTCATTATGGTAAGATTTTTTGTTCTGATGATGCCTGATACCTGATCCCTTTGACACCTCGTGATCACACAGGCTGGTGTGTTCTTCCATGTGGACATTGTTGCTTCTGAGCTAGATGGCTGCTTGTTTACCTTCAAGCCTTTAAGACCCCAGATGCTGTATCTTTTGATAGCCGGGCACCATCAGCTTTCACCAGACAATTAGATTTTTCATCTCTCTGAAGAATGGTGTTGGAATCTGCATCAAGATTGCATATCTGTAGATCGCTTTGGGCAGTATTTGTGTTTTCAAACTGTGAGGTCTGTATATCCAGGAGCATGTATAGTCTTTCACGTATGTAGGTCTCTTTTTGTTTCTTGTAGTAGTGTTGTGCAGGTTTCTTTGTATAAATCTTTTGTTTCTCTGGTTATATTTATTTCTAAGTATTTCATCTTTGGGTGGCTCTTCTAAATGATACTGTGTTCTTGATTTCCTTTTCAGAGTTCCCTTTGCTGGTGTAATGGAATCCATCTGATTCTCCTGTATTGGTTTTGTGCCCTGTCCCTTTGCTGAATCTCTCAATTAGTTGGATAATTTTCTTTTTTTTTAAATTATTATTTTTTATTTTAACAATTTATTGGGGCTCATACAATTCTTTTCACAGTTCATACATATACATACATCAATTGTATAAAGCACATCTGTACAGTCTTTGCCCTAATCATTTTTTTCTCTTTTCTTCTTTTACATTTTATTAGGGACTCATACAACTCTTACCACAATCCATACATATACATACATCAATTGTATAAAGCACATCCATACATTCCCTGCCCCAATCATTCTCAAGGCATTTGCTCTCCACTTAAGCCCCTTGCATCAGGTCCTCTTTTTTTTTCCCCCCCTCCCTCCCCATTCCCCCCTCCCTCATATTGCCTTGGTAATTTATACATCGTTGTTTTGTCATATCTTGCCCTATCCGGAGTCTCCCTTCCCCCCTTCTCTGCTGTCCCTCTCCCAGGGAAGAGGTCACATGTGGATCCTTGTAATCAGTTCCCCCTTTCCAACCCACTCACCCTCCACTCTCCCAGCATCGTCCCTCACACCCTTGGTCCTGAAGGTATCATCCACCCTGGATTCCCTGTACCTCCAACCCTCATATGCACCAGTGTACAGCCTCTGTCCTATCCAGCCCTGCAAGGTAGAATTCGGATCATGGTAGTTGGGGGGAGGAAGCATCCAGGATCTGGGGGAAAGCTGTGTTCTTCATCGATACTACCTCACACCCTAATTAACCCATCTCCTCTCCTAAACCCCTCTATGAGGGGATCTCCATTGGTCGACACTTGGGCCTTGGGTCTCCACTCTGCACTTCCCCCTTCATTTAATATGATATATATATACATATATACATATATACATATACACATATATACACATACATACACACACTTATATATATATATATATTTTTTTTGCATGATGCCTTATACCTGGTCCCTTGGGCACCTCGTGATCGCACTGGCCGGTGTGCTTCTTCCATGTGGGCTTATTTGCTTCTGAGCTAGATGGCCGCTTGTTCACCCTCAAGCCTTTAAGACCCCAGACACTATCTCTTTTGATAGCCGGGCACCATCAGCTTTCTTCACCACCTTTGCTTATGCACCCATTTGTCTTCAGCGATCCTATCATGGAGGTGTGCAGTCAATGATATGATTTTTTGTTCTTTGATGCCTGGTAACTGATCCCTTTGGGACCACTCGATCACACAGGCTGGTGTGTTCTTCCATGTGGACTTTGTTGCTTCTGAGCTAGATGGCCGCTTGTTTATCTTCAAGCCTTTAAGACCCCAGTCACTATCTCTTTTGATAGCCGGGCACCATCAGCTTTCTTCACCACATTTACTTGTTCACCCACTTTGGCTCCAGCCGTTGTGTCGGGAGAGTGAGCATCATAGAGTTCCAATTTAATAAAAGAAGGTATTCATGCATTGAGGGAGTGTTTGAGTAGAGGCCCAAGGTCCTTCCGCCACCTTAATACTTGACCTATAAATATAGACACATAGATCTATTTCCCCATCCTCCTATATATATTTGCATGTACATGTCTTTGTCTTGACCTCCATGAATGCCCTTTGACTCCTAGCTCTTTCCTCCATCTCCCTTGACTTTCCTCCTGCCCTACTACCATGCTTCATCGCCACCTGGGCTAGAGTATACCTCTTCTCTAAGCAACCTTACCCTTGATCATTTCCCACCAGGCCTGCCACTCCTCCTTCTCTACCATTTTGGGTCCCATGTTTTTCCCTTGTCCCTGGGTTTGTTAACACCACTTCCTTACCCCCCCTACCCCCCCACCCCAAGTCCCCCCAGAACTGTCGGTCCCGTTGTTTTTCCTCCAGATAGTTCATCCAGCCTGTCCTATTCAGACAGACCTGTGGAGTCACTAAAATGCACGAAAACTAGACAGAGGAAAACAAAGCAACAGTATACAACCAGACAACAAAATAACAAAAACAAACCACTGACAAAGAACAGAACAAAACAGTTCACAAGAGAAAAGCTTGTAGTTAGTTCAGGGATCGTTTGCTGGCCCTTAGGAGCGTTTTCCAGTCCAGTCTGTTGGGGCACCACGCCCTGGCCCCAAAGTCCACTTTCAGCATTCCCTGGGGACCTTGCCACTCCATTCCCTTGCTGTTCCGCTGCACTCCCCCAGTGCTTTGCCTCGGTGTGGTGGGATCAGGTCAGGTGCAATTCCCACACTGTGTCTCCGGTGCTGTCCCCTGTATCGCCCTTAGTCACTGAGGGGCTTCATGTCTCATAGTGGGGCCAGCCATGTTGTTCTCTCTGTGGACTGGCTGCTCTACTCAGGAACATCATCATCACGGCCTGGTGGGCCAGGCTGTGCTCCACTCTCTCCTCCTGCCCCTTCATCTTCTCCCGTGTGCTCTGATCAGATATGTTCATCTCCCGGAGCTGCAGAGTCAATGTCGTCCTTTGGAACAAATTATTTTCGGGGGAGGGGCAGGAGGATAATTTTCTTGCTGAATATTTGGGGTTTTCTATGTATAGGATCATATCACTTTCAAGTAGAGCAGTGGTTCTCAACCTTCCTAATGCCACGACCCTTTCATACAGTTCCTCATATTGTGGTGACCCCCCTCCAACCATGAATTTATTTTCATAGCTACTTAGTAACTGTCATTTTGCTACTGTTATGAATTGGGTGACCCCTGTGAAAGGGTCCTTCATGCGACCCCCAAAGGGGTCGCAACCCACAGGTTGAGAACCCCTGAAGCAGAGAGATTTTCACTTCTTCCATGTCCATCAAGTTGATTCCAACTTGTAGCAAACTTATATAGGGTTTCCCAGGCTGTGAATGATTCCTGGAGCACCTAGCTTCATCTTACTCCCTCAGAACAGCTGATGAGTTCGAACCACCAACCTCGAGGTTAGCGATCCATTGCTTACCCAATAGCATCACCAGCTCTGGCTAAGACTTTCAGCACATTGAATAAGAATGTTGATAAAGGGTATCCTTACTGGTTCCTGTTCACAAGGGAACACTTTTAGTTTCTCTCCATTGGAAATGAGGTTGGCCATTGTTTTTGTGTGCACGCCCTGAGAGGACTTTTCTTTATATTCCTATTCTGCTGAGTGTTGGCCGGGTACCTTTCTGTGCTGATTCATCGGACGACGTGCTTCATTTTCTTGCCTCTATTTGGGTGGTGGGTCACAAGCATTGCTTTTCTAGTGCTGAGCCATCCTTGCATGCCTGGCGTGACTCTCATGGGTCACGGTGCTTTATTTTTCTTCATCTATATCGTGAGATTCGTCTGGCTAGGATTTTGCTGAGTATCTCTGGGTCTGTTCACACGGGATGTCGGTCTGTAGTTTTCCTCTTCTAGTGGTGCCTTGGCCAGGCTTTACGATCAGGGCTATGCTGGCTTCACACAGAGGGAATTGGGGCGTCTGCTGTAGAGTGGTTGGAGTAGACTTGGTGACAGTTTCCCTCTGAGTGTTTGGTAGAATTCTCCAGGGAGGCAGTGTGGGCTGAGATGTTCTTCTTGTTTTTATGACATGCTCAGTTTCTTGTTTCGTAAGATATGGGTCTATTCAAATTGTCTACCTCTGTTTTTGTTAGTTTGGGTAGGTAGTGTGTTTCTAGAAATGGATCCATTTTTTAGTAAGGTTTTCAAATTGGTTGGGGTACATTTTTTCATAATACTCTCTTATCCTTTGGTCTCAGTTGATTCTATTGTAACGTCACCCGTCTCATTTCTTCTACTGGCGCTGTGCATCTTCTCTCTTTCTTTCTCTTTCTCAATCTGACCAGCTGTTTGGCAATTTTATTGAACCTGGTCTTCCTCATTCTTTCTGTTTTCTGTTTCGCTTCTGCCCTGATCTTGATTATTTCCTTTCTTCTGTCGATTGTGGACTTACGGTGATGTTCCTTTTGTGCTTGTTAGAGGTGATGGGGTCAACTATGGATTTGGGCCCTTCCTTTCTTTTTCCTTCCTTTTGATGTGTGTGCATTTATTGCTGCAAATTCCCCTCCGAATCCTGCGTTTGCTGAGCCCCCAAGGTTTTGATATATTGTGTTTTCATTCACGTTTTTGGTTTTAATTTCTTCTGTTCCTTAAGTTTCAAGCAAGGTGTTGCTCAGATGGCATGCATTTAATTGTTTCTCTGGTTTTTTCTGTTACTGATTTCTAGATTGTTGGCTTTATGGTCAGTGAAGATGCTTTGTATTTTTTCAGTATTCGTGAAATTATTTGTGGCCTAACACACGGCCTGTTTAGGAGTAAGGCTCTCTGTGTTGTGGAAGACTGTGTACCGTGCTGCCGTTGGCTGGTGTGGTCTGCATGTGTCTGTGAGGTCAGGTTGATCGAGGGAGGCCTTTCCGGGCATGAGTCCGTCTAGCACAGAAGGAAAGCATTCCAGGTAGGAGAAACTACAAGAAAAGGTTGGCTGTGTTCTGGGGCCACTGAAGTGCCCACTGTGGCTGACCACATCCGGTGGTCTCGGAGGAGATGGGCACATATGATGAAGGCCTTCACGAACCAGGCCCAGAGCAAAGAGCTGGACAGGATCCCAGTAGACTGCAAACAGAAAGGAGGAACTGGGTTCCCGGGGGGTCCACGTGGAGGGGAGTCACAGGCCCCTTCTCCAAAAGGCCCAGGGCTGACCTGTCCCCTCTCCCCACCCCAGCATGGTGAGGACACCTTCAACCGGGCCAAGCTGCTCAACGTGGGCTTCCTCGAGGCATTGAAGGAAGACGCCTCCTATGACTGCTTCATCTTCAGCGATGTGGACCTGGTCCCCATGGATGACCGCAACCTCTACCGCTGTGGTGACCAGCCTCGCCACTTTGCCATTGCCATGGACAAATTTGGCTTCCGGTGAGGCCTCCGCCCCCCAACGCAGTCCCAACTACCTCCCCCACAGCCCAGCCTTCATTTCCAGCCCCAGGACTCCCCCCCCCCCACCCGTGGCCCCTGGCCTCTGACTCAGACCCTTTGGCTGAGCCAGATCCGTCCTCCCGTCCCCTGCTGCACGCCCTCCCTCGTGGCATCTCTGGTCCCCGAGGACTCCCCAAGGACCCTCACTGATGCCTGCCTCTCGTGCCATAGGCTGCCCTATGCCGGCTACTTTGGAGGCGTGTCCGGCCTGAGTAAGGCCCAGTTTTTGAGAATCAATGGCTTCCCCAACGAGTACTGGGGCTGGGGTGGTGAGGATGACGACATCTTCAATCGGTGAGTAGGGAGCCAGCGGAGAGCAGACTGGGGGTGTGGAGGGGTGACATGGACCCTGGGCAGGGCTCCCTGCCCCCTGGGCCTGCTCCAGTCCGTCTGTCCCCGCCCCCAGGATCTCCCTCACTGGGATGAAGATCTCGCGCCCAGACATCCGAATAGGCCGCTACCGCATGATCAAGCACGATCGGGACAAGCATAACGAGCCCAACCCTCAGAGGTGACCCCCTGACCCACGGGGCCCCCTGCTCCCCCCTCACCCGAGGCGACCTCCACCTTTTGCCTCCTTGGAGGTGGCCTCCGTGCATTCCTGACCTTAGAAGTCACTTCCCAGGATCCCTGAGAGGGGATCCCAATCCCCAGGTGTGACTCCAAGACTTTGACTCTTAGAAGTAACATCTGGGACACCTGGCTTTACTCCTAGCTCAGCCTGAGCTCCAGCTTGCTCTTGCCTCTGATTCCTTGAGGGGACTGAGACATAAAGGCAGGGCTCCAGCCGCCACCCAGAAGCCTGCCTTCTTACCAGTGCCCTCACGGGCCTGACGTGTGCCCCCGGGTGGGCCCTGCTGAGAGTGGCCCTCCCAGAGAGTGAGCTCTGGGGACATCAGCAGAAGTGGCATCCACAGCATGAGCAGGGAGTGGGAAGACAGTGGTGACCCCATAATGGGCAGGGTGGCCCCATCACCGAGGATGTAACAGCATTTGGTGTCTGGCTGCTGACTGGGACAAGTGGCTGAAAGGCATGGGAATTGTAGACAAGGGCCTCCTGACGCTGCTCTGTGTCTCCAGTGCTAAGTCTTGTGCTAAATCTTGGGGGGGAAGGGGCCCTGAGCAGTCATACCTAGTCCCTACTGTCCCTCATGAGGCTTATTCAAGGGAGGGAGAGCGGGTGTGTGTGGCACCAGGTCATCAGCGAGAGCTGGGCGGCTAAGCTGGGATAAGAGGGAGTGGTGGGAAGCTTCCTGGAGGAGGTGGTGGGAAGCGAGTCATTAAAAAATAGGCCTTCACCCCAGCCAGGACTGGGCACACACTTCCCTAGTGCACAGGGCTAATGGAGGAGGCCACTGTGGATAAAAGGCCTAGCATTGTCAGAATGCACTTGAATAATACATGTGGAGAGTCTTTCACTGGTTGCTTTTGAGATCTCTGGGAGTGGAGGAGAGGCCGGGAGGGCAGGGCGGGGTGTTGGGAATCATGGATCCCAGGATGCATGCTGGGGCAGTGGGAAGGGTGGTGGGTAGAGCTTTCTGCAGGGAAGACACCGGTTCCAATTCATGTTCAGCAGACTTGTTTTTTGGACTGGAGGGAAGGTGATGGTGGGGTGGAGCTGGGCCTAGGTGAGCCAGTTTGAAGGGAAAGCTCCATCTGGGGGGCATGGGGTAAGGATCTAGGAGGCTGCTCTGCCCCAGGCATGACCAGGAGGTCCTTGGTGCCCTCAACCCCGAGGGTGGGAGTGGGGAGGGGGATTGCAGCGCTGAGGTAGGGTTGGTACAAGGCAGACACGTGAAGTCCCAGGGAGCTGACTGAGGAAAACACAGCCACGGGGAGTGGGGAGGAGATGACAGACTGGGGAGGAGAGAGCCTTCCAGGGCGGGTGGGCATGCGGTATGGGGATGGCCCAGGAGGAGCACTCGGAGCTGAGCGCAGGAGAGAGAGGAGCCAAGCCATTGGGATGAGGTGGGGAGGGGATCTCTCTCTCTCTCTCTCTCTCTCTCTCTCTCTCTCTCTGCGCTGAGGCGCTGGTTGAGAGCCTCGGTCTTCTTTGGGGAATAGCATGCCTGGGTGCCACCACCAGCTAGTGGTACCTGCAAAGCTGCCCTCAGCCGGTGGTCTGCCCGCCCACCTAGCTGCTCGTACCTGAGGTCGAGCTCTCCTGGCCCTTCCTTCCCTTATCCTACATGTCTAGACCGTCAGCAAACCCGCTGTCATCTCCAGAACATCTAAGTCCACCCGCTAGCCCCCTTAACTACCCACCTCTAACCTTCGCGAGCTTGCCTGGGCTCCCACTGAGGTAGCGGCCTCTCACCCTCCCGGCTTCCCTCTTGCCCTTCCGTACATCACCACGCAGTGTCGTCCCATTCAGAGATTAAAATCGGAGCCGCTTACCCTGCCTGGCTCACACAAGCCCAGCCCATCCAGGCTCTAACCTCCAAGCTCCTCTTGTTTCATTCCCCCCTCACCCCTGCCAACGTCCATTAAGCTCTAGCCACGCAGCCCCTTCCGCTGTGCAGAATCACGTTCTCCTTCGGGCTTTGCGCTCTCCCTGCCATCTCCGCTTCGGCTTGATGGCATATGCCCGCGGTGCCTCCCGCAGCAGCCCTCTTGGCACTCCCACGTCTGTCTGCCCGTGGTCTCTGCTCGTGCCCAGTGCTGAGCACCCAGGGTTTCTTGGGTGGTTACCTGCCTCCCTTGGGGAGGTAGAGGTGCTGTGAGGGGAAGGAAGGGCTTGCCTGTCGCCATGGCCATTTCTCTGCTGCGGAGACTAGTCCTAGCTCACCAGGGAGGCTCGGGAAGTAGATGGGGAAGGATTGGTGAGACTGAAGGAAGGAGAAGATAGTACGGGCCTGGGCAACAAAGGCGATGCCGCAGCGAGGGGCGTGTTGCATTTGGGGGTGCCTGTGGGAAGCTCTGGGTGTGAATGCATCTCTAAGGTTTTTTAGGAGGGTGACTCGGAGAGGGTCCCAGTTTGTTAGAGATCCTGGCAGAAGGGGGTCAGATCTTCATTTTGAGGGGCAAGGAGAGCCTAGCCCTAGAATGACTTAAGCCTTGGCCCCAGAGGCCCCATGCTGGGTTCCGTGGTTAGCTGTGTGTCTCCACCCCGACCCCCCACCAGCCCTGACTTGACCCACTCCTGTCTAGGTTCACCAAGATTCAAAATACGAAGCTGACCATGAAGCGGGATGGCATCGGATCTGTGCGCTACCAGGTCTTGGAAGTGTCTCGGCAGCCACTTTTTACCAACATCACCGTGGACATTGGGCGGCCCCCATCATGGCCTCCTCGGGGCTGACACCTACGGACAGAGGCTCCCTGATATACTACAATACCGAGGACGGTCAGAGGACTTAACCTCCAGCCTGGCTGGTGGCCGAGAGGATGGCTGGGGGCCCTCCAGGACTAAGACTGCAGGCCCTGTTTTTTGAAGGGCTTCAGCAGGCCCCCCCACAGCTGCACCTGGAAGTTTCAGAACCCACTTTGGGAGACTTCCAGCTTGGGCTGGCCCCTCTAGTGTGGCCCTCTGTGGGGTCAACCCCCCTCTCCTGACCCACCATCCCGGCCTAGCCCCTCACTGTCAGGGTCGGGCCAGCCCCTGCACTGCCTCCTTGAGTGGCCTGGGCTGTCACTCCACCTCTCTGTGCCTCAGTTTCCCCCCCCCTTGAGTCCCCTAGGGCCTGGAAGGGTGGGAGGTTTGACTAGGGGGCAGTATCTCTTCCAGGGGGAATCCTCAGACTGGGGGACTCCCCCATGCTCCCAGGGGAGGGGAAACTTTTTTCATTCAACATAGTAGGGGGCAAACTTTGGTAGACCCTCTGCTGAGGAGCAGCCCCAAGAGGGGACCAGAGGGGTGCGGTGTTGTTGCCTGGGCTCTTGAGGTTGGGCTTTGCATGGGGGTCGGAGGGGGCTGGCATCAGTCGGGCGTCCGGTTCCCGCCTTCCTGTCTCTGCGGAGGCCGGCAGCCCGGGGCCCAGGGCCGGCTCGTGTTTGTACATTGCACAGAAACGTGTGTGGGTGCTTTAGTAAAAAACGTGAATGGAGCAAGCCCCCTGTCTTTGTCGAGATGCGCTTTACGAGCACTGAACCCCAGTTTCGCAAGATCCGTTATTTGAAGGAGAGCCCCTATGCACCCCAACTCTAGACCTGGCCGCGAGGAATAGTTTGTCTCATTTCTTTGGTCCCCGAAGCCCGTTGTACCGTGGGGGGCAACGAGAGCTTTGGGCCACGGCCCCCACTCCGTGCTGGGGAGTTCTCAGTACCACCCCGCACCCACACGGGGTCCTGACTCTTGGGAGCAGGCACCGCCCCGCTTGGCCGGATGGGTGGGGGTGGGGCTTCAGGGGGCGGGGCATGGGGGTTGCAGCTCGGTTTCCCTAGTGACCGTCACGCGGAAGAGGCGAGGCGGGGCGCGGCCCCAGCTCCCAGGGCCCTACACCTGCAGGGCCCAGCCGCCAGGCCGTCCCAGAGAGCGAGCGGCGGGAGTAGGGCAGGCGTGGGATAGGACGGGACTGGGGGCTCTGGACCCGGTGATTCCGGCGCGCCCGAGCCCTGGGCGACCCGCGGCAGTCCTGAGATCGGGGCCGCGCGGGCGGGCGGGCGGGCCATGTCCCAGGACTCGCTGTCGCTGTGGCAGCTGGTGGAGGAGCATGTGCCGCTCCCCGAGCGGCCCGAAGTGAAGAGGCTCCTGGGGGAGGCGGCCGTGGACCTGAGCCTGGAACTGCGAGCCGAGGTGGGGAGTGGGAGGTGGACCACAGCCCAGACCAGCCCCTCTGGTTTCCGGCTTTGCCCTATAGCTCCCTAGACCCCATGGAGTCTCACCGGTCCCCCCCTTCCCCAGCCTTTTGTCACCCCATGCGCGTCCTCCCCAGTCACAAGGCACCCCAGCTCTTCTTGCAGGTGGCCGTCCTGCGGGGACTGCTCCTTGAAGCGCCATCCTCCAGAAGTGCCGCCGCTTGCCCCGCCTCCGACCCCTGCTCCCTTCTGGCGCCACCGCCCCTTATAAGGGACCTTGTGCGCCAGGAACTTAAGCAGCTGCTCCAAGGACTCCAACACAAGGCCATCTGCCAGGGCAGGTGGGAGCCTCAGACTTTGGGACGGCCCCTGCCTGGCAAGGAGTGAGGGTGGCTATTCCCTGGGGTCCGGAAGGATCCTTCACACACCCTGCCTGCAGGGACCAGGCCCAAGTGTGGGCCGAGTACAGCCCCAGGGTGGTGCGCTTTGCCCTGGAGGAGCCCCACCAGGATTCAGCGGAGCAGGAGACACTGGGAATGAGAGCCCACCAGCCCAGGTAAAGGTGGTAGGAGAGGAGGGGTCGCTTCCTGCTGGGCAGGTACTCAGCCAATTGGTGGTTCCACCTCACTCCACCTAGGAGCTTCCAGCATGGGGCTGGGAGCTTACAAGCCCCCCTGTGGAAGGGACCAGCACCTGAGTGCTGCAGCAGCCCAGGAGACAACTGTCCAGCCTGGGGCAGGCCAGCCTGCTGGAGAAAGATGCTGTGTTGACCTGGGTCTTAGGGGAGCACCCTAGGCAGAGGAGTCAGGCAGGAGCCTGGCGGGAGGGACAGCAGAGAGGCAGGGAGAGCTGAAGGGAGAGGGGGGCAAATGGTGCTTACAGCCCGGGACTGAGGGAGAGCCAGGAGCATGTACCACCTGTAAGGAGTGGGTGGGGTCAACTTTTGACCTTTGTCCAGCCCCGCCAGGTGGGTGATGCCCCCATTTTGCAGACCATAGGTCAGAGGGGACAAAAGTTCACACGTAGTTAAGGTCGGCAGAATCCGTTCTCAAACCCAGTCTGAGAACCGCTTCTCTGTGGCTAGAAAAGACAAGTGTTGGTGGGGACAGTGTGGTATGGCCTGAAGGCCCGGGGTGAGACTACACTGTCTTTGTGATGCCGACTTCATCTGCCAGCAGCAGCCACGGGGACCTCCGTGTCCTCAGGGACCAGCTGAATGCGTCTGATATCGACCAGGTTGCCGGGCACCTGCGGTGAGGCCCAGAGACCCCTGAGTGTGTGGGGTGGGTGTTTGGGCGGAGGCAGGGAGCCTGGGGCTGGATCCTGATCTGGAAGCACTTGGCCGGGAGAGAGGAGGACGCCGCTCTGGGAGGTCATGTGAGTAGGGCTGAGAGGGGAAAGTGCATGTGGGTTTGGAGCCCGGTATCGAGGTTGGTACCAGGAAGTTGCCAGCTACAGTACCAGCGGAGGTCACGTGGTCTTAGGCTATTGGAGACAGGAGGGAGCCACACAAGGTTTTAGGGAGAAGCCGGGTTGTGGCAGGAGGGAGAGTGGAGGAGTAGGAGTCCAGGGCTTGGGAGTACAAAGGATGGGGCCTGCAGGTGTGGGCTTAGGGGGTGAGGAGAGGACTTGTCTGCTCAGGAAGAGGCTGCTGGGCCAGACGGGCCTGGGTAGTACCCAGGCAGCCGGGGACCATGTGGGCTGAAACCAGAGGGGTGGGGTGGAGGGGGATCCTACTGCTCCTGAAGGTTGGGTCTAGCACTGCTCTACTGAGACACTGCCCGGGGCTGGCTGCCTCACTCCCTCATGCCCCAGGGGCCTCCTGGAGGATGAGTGTCGCACCTTGGAGAGGGAGATCGCCATCCTACAGGTAAGCTCCAACCCAGGCCATTCCCTCAGCACCTTTCTGTTGGGCATAGAAACACGTTTCTCCCTGCATGCCCTTGCGCGTGCACGCGTGCAAACATCACAAGTCCCGCAGTCATTTCTTGTGGGCATGCTCCAGCTTGGAAGCCCAGCTTCTGGCTGAGACCCTGAGTTGAAGGCCAGCACCTTTAGATTCGCTTGCTGGATTGCCCCAGCTCTTGCTAAGTCTGGGGACAGGGCCCAGCCCAACCTCACCAAGCTCAGCTTTTAGTGAGGCTGTGCGGCCCGCCCTGCCCAGTCGGCCTGGCCTCCAGGTGTTGGGGATGAGGGAGTCTCGGAGGCTGGGTCTCCAGGACTCTCCTTCTTGCCTGGGGCCCCCGCCTCTTTGTCTGTCTTGCCTTAGGCGGGGACTCTGACCCCGTTATGCCCGCAGGGTTGCCTGGAAAAGGAGTACACTCGGACTTCCCAGCCCCCCGAGACAGCCCTAGAGCCCACCCTGGCAGGTGAGGTCCTGCGCGCCCCCACCCCACATTCGGGCACTCTGTAAGAGCAGGGCCCTGGGGTCTCAGATGTGCCTCCCCGCCCAGAGCTCCGAGAGCAGAAGAAGATCATGGAACAGGATCTGCAGGCCCCCCTGGTGCTCTCCCCCGCCTCCCCAAGCCACAGGTACACCAAAGCAGGTGGACAGCGGGGCTGGGGTGTCTGAAGGCTGAGCCACAGACAACCCCTTACAGCGACTTCCTCCTATCCAGGCAGCGGCCATCAGGCTGGCCCCTCTCCCTGGGCCTGCAGGCCGTGAAGCCTTCCCTCCAGGGCCCCGGGCCCCTTCCTGGCCCCTGTGGGGCTGCAGGAGCGTGGGCTGGGCCTTTCCACCTGCCTACGCCTCCTTCGGAATGCTGTCCTCGACCTCGAGGCCTGGCCACCACCTGCCGCTGGGGACGGCAGCTCCAGGGTGGCACCAGGGAAAGCCCAGCTCCCACTGCGATGCCCAGTGCCATGCCCCAGGCCCCACCCGAAGGGCTGCTTACCAAGTAGGCTTCTAGAAGTCACCCCGTCTTCTGCCACCTCTCAGCCGCCGGCTTCTGATCTAGTCTGGAATGAGCTAGACCCCATGGCCCCAAGGCTGCCTGTCCACCTGTCTGACTGTACACACCCCCAACCCCTCTGCCCCAGCACCCAGTATCCGGGTCCGAGGGGGAGGGTGTCCATTCCAGCCATCAAACCCATCAGCCCCCAACAAAGGCCTTCCAGACAGAGGTCCCATCCCAGCCCTTGACTCTGGGATTGAGGCTTGGGGGAGGGCAAAGAACCACAGCAGCAGCTCTGAGACAGGAATAGAAATTTCATTAAACTATGGACTTGGCCATCCTAGTGGTGCACGGATGGGCAGGGGCGGGCGGCGCACCGTTATTGCTACAGAGGATTAGACGCGGCTTGGCCAGGACAGTCGCTGCACAAAGGGGCACAGAGGACGGACAAACGGACGCTGCAGGGGCTGGGGGAGGAGCTCTGCACAGAGGGGTGGGGGCAGGCAGGCCGTGGCCATTTGGCACGTGCACATGGCAGCACAGTTTGGGAGCAGAGTAGGCCTTTAGCCTGGTGGAGGGAGGGCAAGGGAGGTGGTGCAGGGTCCCCCTCCCCAAGGCTTGGGGCTCCGGGGAACCCCCAAGAGAGCAGTGCTTGGAGCAGCTGCTGGGCTCCAGGCCTCCACTGGCTGGAAGGAGGGCAGCGGCCTGAGCTGCAGAGTGAGGGCAGACAGACCTGGAAGACATTGGGCCCGGAGCTAAGGGGCAAGGGGGTGGCAACCACAGATAAAATACAATGTTTACAAAAACAAGGACACAGACAACAGGCCCAGGCGACACAGCCTGACAAGTAACACTGCACGGCCCCCAGCCCGAGCCCACCCAGTCAGAAAGCGCTCCACTTGCCCGGGCAGAGGCTGGGGGCTACCTAGGGGTGGGGAACACTGGTCAGGAGGCTGGGCCCCAGGAGAAGCTGGTGGGGACTCGCCAGAACCTCCACTCAGGGGCATCAGAGGCCGCGGGGGGCCCGAGACCCCTTCAAAAGTGCTTTGGGTTCCCCAGTCCCTTCCTGGCATCCTCCTGCCCCACCCCCGCTGCCACCTCGGCATCCAAAGGACATGTAAACACTGGGGACAGGAGCATGAGTGGCCGCGTTAGCTGTGGGACAGCAGCTGCCCCAATCAAGGTGTGGCAGGGGTGGACAGGCAACACCTGCCCACAGTCCGCCCAGTCTCTGTGGTGGGACCAGGGGGTAAGGGTGGGGCGCTCCCCCCTGGCAGCGGCACTCATATCCTGGAGTCCTGGAGGCGGCTGGAGCCGTTGCTACCCACGATGGGGATCTGGGCCTTGTCAGGGTGCAGAGGTTGGACCTCAAGCCCATCTTCAGGGGAGGGGGCCATGGTGGGGGCATAACGCCCGGTCCGGTGCTCCAGGAGGGTGGGGCCCCAGTCTCTGCTTGGCTTGGTGGCATTTTTCAAACGCTGTGTGAGAGGCAGGTGAGATGTAGGGGGCCCCTCACCACCGTCCCGTCCTCTCTCCTCCTTGCCCTCTGTCATGCCTCACCCCGTACCTGTAGGAAGGTGTCCCCATCTGTGCGGCAGAGGTGGAACAGGGCGTAGAGGGGGATGCAGATGACCGAGGACAGTGCCATGAGGAAGCCGATAGCCACGGCCCAGCCTGGGTACTGGTAGTGGTTGTAAGTGATGGGTCGGTACTGGATCACCGTGAAGATAAGGATGAACTGCAGACAGGAGGGGGAGACCGGAGGGGGTGAAGCCAGCCCTCCTGTTAGCTGTGCCCCACCTCCCCCACTTTCTGTCCAGTCCACAAACTAGGAAGGGGCATTTGGGGCAGGGCAAGGGCAGAAGCAGCAGCCATCAGCAGGGGTTGGACCCTGGTGGGCACCGGGCACGGGGAATGAGGGCTCTGGACTTGAGCTGCGGGACAGCCCGGGAGGCAAGCTGCTGTCCACTTGGCTCAGCAGTCACCCTACCCCACCTTCTCAGCCACACCCGGTGCTCTCCACCCTCATTGATTCTAGAGTCTTCTCCAGCAAGCCTTCAGCAGATGCCAGCTCCTTCAAGAAGCCTCTCTGGGTTTCCCTCATCGCCCTTCTCTGAAAGGGCCTCCCAAAGGCGTGTACCATCTGTTCCCCTTAGTGGAGTCCCCGGGTGCTGTGTACTGTTAATGCACTGGGCTGCTAACCAGAAGGTTGCAAGTTCGAGTCCACCCAGGAGTGCCTCAGAAGAAAGGCCTGGCGATCTACTGCTGGCGCACACATGCACGTGCGCGCGCGCGCGCGGGGTTGCCAAGGATTGGAGTTGACTTGATAGGAACCGGAGGCGGAACTGGTTACCACAGGTGGGGAGCTCTTGGTACTGCAGCCACTCAGGGTCTCCGTAGCCCAGTGCAGTGCCTGGCACAGTTGCCTTGGTAAATGTGAGCTGCAGGGTGAGGGTGTGGGTGAAGGAGAAGCCCTGCCTGCTTATGGCTGTGGAGAGGGTGACAGACGACCCGAGAGGCTGCAGAGGGGAGTGTCTGACTGGGCCTGCACCCGAGAACAAGGCAAGCCCCCAACAGCACCAGCGGGAGCTAAAGGAAACAGGAGGGTAGGCAGGTGGCACCCTGGCCGCCTGGCAGGTCTGGGGGAGTCCTGGGGGTGGGGCTTGTCCTCCTGGTGACCAAGTTGAAAAGACTGAGCTGGGGTCATGCTCCCTGGACGCCACTGGGTCCTGACCTTTCCCCTCAGCTGAGCTGGTAGCAGGATGGGGTTTCTATGAAGGGCTTTTCAGAAATGTTAAATAGTAAAACCCCTGAAAGAAAAACGACAGCCCCAGGAGCTCATGTTCCTAAAGCCTGGAGTCCTCATCTGGCCACCAGCAGCCTGGCTGCCGCTTCTCCCACCCAAGGCTGTCTCTGCTCCCCCCCAGTCTCTGCTGGCACCCCTGAAGACCCTTGTGCCCAGCTCCTGGCCTGCTTCCCTAGCCCGTGGCCACAGCCCACTCTGGGCAGGGGAGCGGAGACCCACTCAGGGCAGGCTCCAGGCCTCAGCCACAGGCCCGAGGGCAGGGGCGCTTGGCAGCGGCGTGGCCATCACTGCCTTCCACCACTTGCGGGAGACTTCCGTTCCTCCTGCTTCCGAGCTGGGCCAGTGGCCAGAGCGCTGCCTGTGCCAGGCTCAGGGAACATCCCACACCCCATGTGGTGGAGGCCTCAGCCCCCCAGGGGCCTTTTATTCAGAAACCTGTGGAAGTGTGGTGCTGAGATCCCCACCACGTTCAACTGGGGTGAGGCTCTGGACACTGCTCAGAGCCGGCCTGCCCGTCCCCTCTGCCTGTGCCTCAGAGGGGCCTCCTCTGTGGCATGGTTATCAGACACCCCCCGCCAGGACATAACGAAGCCGACTCCCGTGGTTTCCAGCCAAAAGGCCCGTGTCTCCTTTCAGTAGAGCTGTACCCCACATGGCACCGGCGCCCCACGGGAGCGCCACCCCGGACAGCGGGCTTCAACTGCGCTCTGCCTCCGCAGAGCTCTCGCTCGCTGTGCAGCTGGGGGCCAATTCACAGCTCTGTGCCCCTGCACCCCGGGATCAGCTGGGAACTGGGGTGGGGACAGCAGTGCTGTGCAGAAAGTCACCACCTTCATGGTGTGCACCCCGCCGCCAGCCATTGGCATTTCCCAGCAAAGCCTGAAACCAAACCCTGGGCCATCAAACAAGTCACTTCCCACTCAGAGTCTTAGGGGTGTCACGGGGTGGCATGGGGCTGCCCCCATGGGGTTCTAAAGCCGTGATCTTTACAAGAGGCTTCCGGGAAGCCGACTGCACAGATTTCTCCTATGGATTGGCCGGCAGGTTGGAACCGCCAAGCCTTTCAGTTGGCACTTCAGTGCCTTTGGTTTCAAGAACAATGTCCTCCCCTCCCAAGCCAAGGGCCCTCTTCATGGCCGTGGGTGCTCCACGTGCTTCCACACCTCCCGAGCCCCTCTTCAAGAGGAAGCTGAAGGGGCAGGCGGGCAGGTCCATACCCACATCAAAAATGGTTCCCGGGGGACCCTCTGGGGACACCAGGAGGAGCCTGCCCGAGGAAAGCCGAGAAGCTCTGCCAGCCTGCTTTCCTTAACACCCCCTCCCCACCCCCAGCTGCAGCCTGGGAGGGGCTGCCTCTGGTATGTCCGCCTGAGTTTGCTCAGGCGCCCAGCTGGCAGAGTTGTGGGTACTGAGCCCCCCTGGGGAGCTCCAGAGAGGAACTTACGAAAATGATTGCTGGGGAGACAAAGCGCCAGCAGATCTGGAAGAAGAGGGGCGGCGGGAACCCCAGCATCATCTGGATGTCCTGGAAGTAGTTCTGGTGCCCTGCAGAGAGAGGTGTCAGTGGCGCAGGGAGCAGGCTGGGCGTGGGGCTGCAGAGGTGGCCGCCGAGGCCGGGCACTCACCATAGATGTACATGATGGACACACACATGATGCAGGAGATGACCACCAGGGAGAAGCTGGCCGCGTAGTTGTCCATCAGCAGCAGCCAGTAGATGCCTGCCTGTGAGCCAGCGGGCAGCTGAGCCTGGGTGCCGACTTCTGAGGGTGCCTCCCCCAGTGCCCCTCCCTCAGTCCCCGGTCCTACCTGACTGGTGAGGGGGATGCCCAGCAGGAAGCCAGCCACTGCCACGCTCAAGGTCACGTAGATCTTTCTCTGAAGGATCCACTCGTTCCCCACCTCGTCCACGATGGCCGTGACCAGTGTCTCCAGGAGGCAGAACTGCAGGGAGTCCAACGGCCATCAGCAGGGCATGGTCACCTCCCTCTTCCCCTGTGTCCCTTTTGCGCTGCTGGTCCACGGCCCCCTTCGTACCTGAGTGCCCAGTCCCAGGAGGATAAGCATGAAGAAGAAGAGCAGGGACCAGAGTGGGGAGATGGGCAGCAGGGTGAGGGCCTCAGGGTACGCCACAAAGGCCAGGCCGGGGCCGTGGTCAGCCACGCGGGACACATCCACGCCCAGGTGACTGGCCATGAAGCCCAGAATGGAGAAGATGACAAAGCCAGCGTAGACACTGGTGGCACAGTTGGTGATGCTGATGATGACGCTGTCCCTGAAAGGGAGGGGGGAGAGTTGCTGTCTCTGCCCCGCACGCAGGAATATTTGGACACCGAGAAAGTTCTAGAACGAAGGTGGCCTTCATCTCCTCTGCTGCTGTGTACTGGACCCTCTTAGGTGACCCCGGGGCTCTAGAGTGCTCAAAGACCTCTGAGGCATCATGGCCCGGAGCTTCTCTCTTTCTGCCAAAGGAGACGGTCTGAGACCTTCACGGGCATGATGGATAGGCGGGGCCCCAGGGAGCCAATGGCAGGCATGGGGGAGCAGGTGTCTGACTGTGGTGAGGGGCGGGGGGCCTTACCGGTAACAGTTGTTGTGGAACTTGTTGTAGGAAGCCATGGTGATGAGCCCTCCCCAGGCACAGCCCAGCGAGTAGAAGATCTGGGAGGCCGCGTCACCCCACACCTGTGGGGTAGGGGGGCGGGGGGCAGCCATGTGCTGTGGTCAGAGGCTGGCTCCCTGCTGGCTGGCCTCTGTCCCCGCTGCAGGAGGCCCTCTCTGCGTCCCACCTTAGCCTCCAGGATCTTGTCCCACTGCGGGGTCAGGTAGTACATGATGCCGGTGAAGGCTCCCTCCAGGGTCACTCCGCGGACAAAGAGGATGGTCAGCACCACGTAGGGGAAGGTGGCCGTGAAGTACACCACCTGGGCACGAGAGGGCGCTGTGGGCTTCCGCCCGCACTCCCTGGGGGGCCCCTGCACCACCCACCTGGCCGCAGCCCAGGTGGGGGAGGCAGGATCTTGGGGGGGGGGGGATGGTGACCCCGAGGGCACTTGCCTTTCCGGAAGACTTGACTCCTCGGATGAGGCAGAGGAAGACGACCACCCAGGAGACACCGAGGCAGCCTAGGAGGGGCAGGCGCACCTCCCCAAAGTTCCCGATGTCGTCCGACAGCTTCAGCACGTAGAGCCTGGGGAGGGAAGACCAGGGCTGTAGGCCAGGACCCTCCACCACGGACAGGCCCCAGAAGCAGGCCCCCTGGGGCTCTGCAGTCTCCCCAGCCCTGCTTCAGCCTGCCCCCAGGCCCTCTCCTCCAGGCAGCCTTCCAAGAGCATCTTACGCTCCAGTGAGTGGGAGGAGGTAGCAGAGTGTGTCCCCATGAGCCGCTGCCCAGTATGCTGCATTTACTCAACACCTGTGCGCACCTGGCCACACATGGTGCCCCTCGGGTCGTGTCTGTCTCCACAAGCATTGCTGTACCCCCAGTACCTGGCAGCGCACCAGAAAATTTGGGGTGTACGAACTCTGGTACAAAGGGGCTGGTAGGTGAAGGGGGCGGGGAGAAGCTGGGGGAAGACTAGTTTGTCTAGACTAGGGGTGAGGGGCAGGAGACATCTCTTGAGCCTCCTTCCTCACCTGTAGGGTGGGGGCAGCCACACCAGCCCAAGGATAGCCTGCGGGACATGTGTCTGCCTTTGGGGCTTCTCTGCTAACCCCCTCAGAGGCTGCCCTCGACTGTGAGCTAGCTTTTCCCTGAATCAGTCAAAAAGCATGACAGCGTTTTTATTGCCCTGTGATAGGACGTTACTACTCTGGGTCTTTATGAACAAAGTCGCCAGTCCTGAAATTTAGCATTTTGGGTTGGCCAGCCTGTCTGCCTTTGGACTTTGTAAGCATGCACCTTCGTCCCTTCACTCTTGCGCCTCCAGAGGGCGCTGTCCCACACCTCCTTGCCCACTGCACACCTGCCAGAGATTATCTATTCAATACCGCATGGGGCAGGAACAGCCTGCCTCCTGGTGGCTTCGTGGTTTAAGTGTTGGGCTGCTAAGGTCAGTAGTTCAAAACCACCAGCCACTATGAGGGCAAAAGATGAGCCTTCCTACTCCTGCGAGCATGTCGTCTCAGAACCCCCAAGGGGCAGTTCTACTTTGTCTCAGCAGCGGTTCTCAGCCTTCCTCACGCCACGACCCTTTCATGCAGTTCCTCATGTGGTGGCGACCCCCAACTATAAAATGATTTTTGTTGCTACTTCATAACTGTAAATTTGCTACTGACATGAATCATCATGTAATTATCTGATATATTAGGCGACCCTTGCGAAAGGGTCATTCGACCCCCAAAGGGGTTGTGACCCACAGGTTGAGAACCGCTGCCTTACAGGGTTGCTGTTATGAGTCAGAATAGACTCAAGGGCAATGAACTTGGTGTGATGACATTATATGTATGTATTATATAATATTATATACAATATAACAAGAGTCCAGCATGATAATATTAGGGATTAAGTAGCCTATTAGGCTAGTCTGGGACCCAGATAATGTATTCTACACCTTTATTTTTACAGAATCTCTTTACATTTTTTATTTTGAACCATTTGTCTTTGAGATCAGCTACCTCAATAATGAAGAACTTCCAGAACCCCAAACATTTTTACCCTATCGCTTAGGCATGACCTCTCTGGAATGATTTGCTATTTTGTACAGTCCACCCAAATCACCTCACTTCCCCAAGCAGACGGTACCCATCGTGAACACACCGCTCCCTCTTCTCCGGAGGTGCCTGCCATTGTACTCACTGAGTCCCCGGCGCTGTTCCTGTGACTCAGCTGCACCATCCCCTCCTCCTTATAGCAGCCCAGGGCCATGGGGAGTGACCATTCTCCCATTTAACACAGGACTAGCGGAGCCTGGGAGAGGTTTGGTGACTTCCGAGGCCAAATGGCTCAGAAGCAGCAGAACCAGGACCTGCGTGATGCCTCTGTTGCCATGAACATGCCGGTGCTGGGGTCTGACGGGGGCCACTGGGCGGGGCCGGCTGGGCCGGCCATGGGAGGGGGGCTGTGGAGGGGAGGAGGGCCTGGCAGGAGGCCAGCCCCCAGATGGACTAACAAGTGAGCAAGCAGCGTCAGAAGGGTGGGGGAGAGGCGGGCACTGGCTCAGAAGTTTGTCCTTTGAGCTCTTTCTGCTTTCCACAGCTCACACAGTATTAAGTGACGCTCCTTGTTGTTAAAACTGGAGTGTTTTGTAATGCTTGCAACAGGCTACCCAACAGGGTTAGCGTTAGGGGCTCCAATGAGATCATGCAGCTTTTCAAAGGGGCGCTGGAGAGCAGGGACCAGGAGCGCCTGCAGAGGATCATGGGTTTCATTTACCACAAGGTGGGAACAATTCAGGCTTAAGAGCCAGATGGCAGAGGGGGTGGATGGGGGGTGGCCTCCGCCTCCTGGGCCAGCCACTACTGACCAGCTCTGCCACCACTTACAACATCTGTCTTTGAATCTCAAAACTGGAGATTATGGTGCCTGGTGACATGGTATATGGCTAGCCCGTGGGAGAGCTCCGTCTGGCCTCCTTTCCTTGTGGAAGGCCGTTTGGGCAGTGATCTTAAGGGTCATTTCTCCATGGTCTCCAGTAGTGGGCAGCATGGAGTCATCCTGCGGGGGAGGAGGGAGGGGCAGCAAGCCACAGCTGGGTGGGCAGCTCTGGTTCCAGTGGAGTCCAGTTCTAATATTCTCTGAGGGCTTTCCTCCTCCCAAACCCAGCGTTGGTGACTACGCTGGTGCCCGCCAGGCGGTGCGGTCTCTTATCCACAGGTAACAGGAGCCTGGTCAAACCTCTCCACAGAGAACAGGCCCAGGTGGCAGACTGCTTTGACCCGTCTCAGGTTCCAAGGCCACCTGGACTGCCCTCTGGCTGCGCAGGGGCCTTGCTGCTCTAAGGTGCTCTGTGGTCACTGGATAAATGAGATCTTTGCTCTAGGTGGCTCTACAGGGGCCGAGGCGCTCCTGGCGGACGGGCCCTGGCACAGAGAAGGTTCACCCAGGTCTAGGTGAAGTTGTCCACACTGGACCTCAGAGGTAGGAAAATACCGATTAGGGCCATCATCTATGTAGTCCTCCACTGGCTGCGATGCTCATGAGGACAGTGTCTGGGGTCTACCTCCCGCTGTGAACACGGGGTCCGGTATTAAGAAAGGCCGAGAGGGGAGTCTGTCTGCCTGGGGCGAATCTTGCCTGCTCTCCCCGGGAGGCAGCAGTTCTGTCCCATTTGCTCCGGGAGCTCCTGTCTCTGAATGTGCGTAGCTCAGCAAGCCCAGGGGAGCTGAGCCCCGGAGCTGGGCTCAGAGGCTATCAACACACCCCGGTTCGTTGGCACACCTGCCGGTGGCGCAGTGGCGGAGAGCCTGATTGCTGACCAAAAGGTTGCCAGTTCGAACCTACAGAGTGACTCCCTGTGCTCCCGAAAAGATGATCTTGACGCCCCTCAAAAAACAAATCCAGACGGGTGGCCATCCAGTTGAACCAGCTCGTGAGTGTGCAAACAGAACCAACCGCCTGCCTCTCAAGGTTCCCAGCACATGCATAGCAGCAGCGCAGCGGGTGGGCTCAGACGCCCACTGCTCGGTTTACAGCCAAGCACGTGTACCCCTGCATCATCCAGGCCCTGGGGCAATTCTACTCTGTCACGGGGGCACGAGGAGTTGGCATGGACCTGCTGAAGGGCACCTGACATCAACAACGACATGACTTTCGAATTCTTCCTCTCACCATGGGGCTCTGTCTCATGATGGAGTCGGCCGAGCCCTCGGCTTCAGCCTGGCTTGGGAAGCCCCGTGCACCATGTGGTACCTGCCGGCTGCTTCTCTCCTGTGACTGGGTCCCACCTGCCTTCCCCCTGGGCTCCAGGTTGCGGCCTTTGGCTTCTGTTCACTTGCTCACATCCCTCTGAGTCCTCTGTACAGCCTCCTCTTCACCTCTCAGCAGCTCTATTGGCCACCTCCTCTGGTCCCACGCCCTCAGAACTGACCACGGCCCGTTAGTGCTCTGCATATACTTGCCCTGAGATACCTGTGCCCCCACCTGGGTGTTGTCTGTCTTCCCACTCTACTGGGGGCTCTTTGGGGCAGGGGTTCTGGGTCATTCACACACACACACACACACACTGTGGGCACAGAGCTTGGAACAGGGTAGGCATCTGCATGTTTGTGGAATGAATGAGCCAGGCCTACCCACCACCCTCAAAGCCCTGTGTCCCTCCGCAAAAGGTGCTGCCCTGGGCTCCCCAATAGGACATGAGGAATTTCCTCTAGGATGGCCTGCTGTCCCCTCACACCCGCTCGGTTGGGACAAGGTGTTCTGGGACACCTGTAGCCACCGGTCCCTTCAGCTGATGCAGAACTCTGGTCTCCGGCACCACTGAGCACGGAGGAGTGCCTTTCCCCGGACCGCCTTCTGACCTGCAACATGAGTTCCAAGTACAACCCCTGCAGGTGCCCTAAGTAAGCAGGTGTCCCCTCCTCTGGCACCTCCTGGCCCAGGAATTTGTCTCCCTCCACACCCCTGCCACTCTTCACACAGCAGGTTCTTGTCAGTCCGTCTCTGCACCCTGCTCGCCTGGGCCCGAGTGCCTATGCTCAGCTTGCTCCTCTCCCTAGGGTGCGACACCACCATGGACCTGCCTGCCCTCCAGAGCCCTTCCTCACCCCACCTTCCAGGGCTCTCTGGCCGGCTGGCATCTTCTGCAAACGCCTCTCGCCTCTTTACCCCGTTCTAGGCCCTTCATGCCCAGAGAAGGGCCGTCCTCTGGGGCTCCCCGTGATAGGGCTGAGGGTTGGCATCAAGTCCCCTCCCTCAGGGCCCCCAGGAGCCTCACCTCCAGTACTCCTCGCTTGGGCTGGTCCTCCGGAAGGTGTGGTTGAGCAGGGAGGAGACGTTGCTGGGTGGGCCGGCTGGCCACGAGCCATTGGTGAGGTTGGTGGCGTCCAGCACGCCGGCGCAGTCGGGCGTGTTCCAGGGGTTACTGCAGTAGGCCCAGGGCAGCACGTGGGTCATGGACGAGAAGAAGTAGTAGAAGGCGATGCAGATGACCACGTTGTAGTAGATGCCGATGTAGGTGGACACCACCATCATGCCGTAGCCCACGCCTGTGGGGCGGGGGGCACAGGCTGACACAGCTCGCCGGAAGGAGGCGCGTGAACAAGGGCAGGCGGGCTTTGAGGCAGGGCCGTGAAAGGGAGAGGTCTCGGCCTTGGCAGGGACAAGTGCGGCGGGGCAGAGGGGCTCTGTGTGTACACTGGGTGGGAGGAGAGGGTGGAGGCCAAGTCAACACGGATCCTAGCGTGAAATCCTTGACCTTGGCCATTGATGTACAGTCTGGGGTCAGCACCAGGGCCCCATGGGGTCGGCATTGTTTGTACAGATGGGTGGGCCAGCAGGGCCCCCAGAGGCCTGCGTGTGTGCATGTGTATGTTTGTGCATGCGAGTGAACTCAGAGAGGGCCCCGCCCAGGCCTCACCTTTAAACATGGGGCTGATCCTCCAGACCCCCAGGCAGCCCTGACTGGCGAACTGGCCGAAGGACAGCTCCATGAAGAAAAGGGGGATCCCGCAGAAGACCAGCATGATGAAGTAGGGGAACATGAAGGCGCCTGGCAGGCAGGGAGAGGTCTGGCTCAGGGGTGTGCCTGGGAGACCCCACCCTGGGCTTCCTGTTCAGAACCCAACAGCAAACCTTTGCTTTAGGTTGGCCCTGAGGGACCAGGGGCCTGCGTCCCAGGCACACGGCCCCCGCCCATCCTGGAACTTCACACAGGCTCCCAGGAAGCCGGCTCCCAACATTCAGAGAGGAGTCCGCGGTTCGGTGGTTTAACCAAGCATGGCCACAGACACAAGTGCCTGGGGCCTCAGATACGCCAGAACTATGCATCAGAGTGTTGAACATAGGGGGGGGGGGGCTATAACAGGGACCCCCAGGGAGGGCTTTTCTCCACCTCTCCTCTCCCCAGGGGAGCAGGCCCTAAGCTACCGGGGCCTGGGGACTCAGCAAAGGGGATCTCCTCCTGTGCTAGGGAGAGGCTGCTTCGGGTCCCGGTGGGTGGGCTCTCCCCGGGTGGCTGGGCCCTGCCCTGTGCCCACTGGGTACCTCCCCCGTTGCGATAGCAGAGGTATGGGAAGCGCCAGACATTGCCCAGGCCCACGGCATAGCCCACGCTCGTCAGTACAAACTCGATCTGGTTTTCCCAGTTGCCCCGTTTGAGGTTCTGGTCCCTCTTGGTGGCCTCGCTGGGCACAGCACCATTCTGTGGGGACAGGAGAGAAGCCACCATCAGCAGGGCGTTTGTGCTCCCGGGCCTGACCCTCTGGCCGCCCTGGCCACCGTGGACCCCCCCCACCCAAGTGCCCACCGCTCTCCAGGCTTCCCCTCTGCTGGCAGGAGCCACAGGCAGCCCTGGCAGAGGCGGGCAGTGTGAAGGAACTGCTGCCAGAAGATGCCAAGCGGGGCCTCCCTCACCAGCCCCCCAGCTCACTGTGCCAGGTGCGCCACCCCACCTGAGGAGCTTCCACGAACCTCTGAGAGGGGGCACGGAGGAGGGGCTACAGCCAGAGTCCCCAGCCCCAGCCCCCTCCCCTCTGGGTGAGGATCTGGGAGCAGCTGAGTCTCACTGCAAGCAGCCAAGTCAAGCCGGGCACAAAGGGGCCTGTGTCCAGACAGCCCCCACCTCCCCTACCACATCACCAGGCTGAGCACGCTGCCCGCAGGCGGGCGGCTACGGGGGCGGGATGCTGGCCCCTCCTGCGGCCTCAGACTCCTTCCTGGGGGCCTAGGGGCACGGGCTGGGCTGGGCTGTGGGAGGGTGGAAGGAGAGGGTCACTGAGCTGGGCTGTACCTGGGGAGGGCGCATTCAGTCTGAGACAAGCCCCGGTGGTGCTGTCAGATGAGCACTGGGCTGCTAACAGCAGTGTCGGTGGTTCAAGCCCACCAGCTGCCCCCCAGGGGAAGAGATGAGACTTCAGAGATCTACAGCCTCGGAAACCCCACACAGGCTCCACGAGGAGTTGGCAGCTGTGCTGTGGCAGTGGGTTACTGCCCAGACTGGAGAGGCGGCCCTTGGGGGGAGGGGTGGCCTGGGTCTGGCCCTTGGCTTGGGGGTGCTGACCCTGGGTGGGCGGAGGAGCCCGGAGTTGGAGACTCTACGTCAGACTACTTGGCTCAGGAAGATCCTTCAGCAAGGGACGTCCAAGAAATGGGTCCCCCCACACACACTTGGAGAGATGGGGCACTGCAGAGGTGGGTCTCCACGGGTGGGAGGGACTAATGGGGAGATTCTCAGCAAGTGGGGTGGAGGTGGGGTGCTTTTGGACCCGCGCCCCCTGGTTGAAGGGACCCTGTGAGCCCCTCTGAAGGTGTGGTGTGTCACCCCTCCCCTGTTCCACTGTGAGTGGGTCGGCATTGTCTAGGGGGCCAGAGTCTAGGGGGCCAGCGGGGACTCACGGAGACAGAAAGAGACCTGGACTCACACAGAGACTCTCAGGGACCAGGCAGAAACCGACAGGAGTCTCTTCAAAGGACATTCCAGTGCAGAGGTGGGGACTAGACTCTCAGCTCGAAGGAGAGAGGCCAGGGCAGCAGGCACTGGCAGTTAGCAAAGCAGCCTGGCTTTGTGCAGCCCCGGACCCCAACCCTGATGATGGCTGACAGCCCAAGTCTTGCAGCCCTCGATCCCACACTGAGCACAGTGGGTCCCTGTGGGCTTGCCCACGTGGGCTTCACAGCACAGACACCCTGTGGGCCCAGACCACCCAGCATGTCCAGTCCGGCCCTGCTTCCTCACACCCTGCCCGGGGTGGGGGTGGGGGGCTCCAGGAACGATGAGCTCTCCTTCCAGAAGCACCCAGAGCAAAGACACTCCTGTCTTCATGCAACAGCTGAGACAAGACCCCCGGGGCCCCCACCCCCAGCCCCTACCATTGCCCAGCCCCGAGCCAGTCACTGGGCATGTGGCAATGAACGAGGCAGTTCAAAGCCTACTGGGAGAGCAAGCCATCCATGCACATCTTTAATGTGCAACGTCAGTGTGGTCACGCAGGGGCCTGCTCAGTCACAAGGGCATAGGACGATGACAAGAGGCGGGGGTGGGCAGGGGGAGGTCAAAGGCCTCCCTGGAGGAGGGGCTGAAAGGTGCAGTCAACTTAGCTCTGGGGAAACGAGCTCACGGCCCCTGGTCCTTTGGGATGCACTCCGACAGGGTTTGCCTGGTGTCTCCTAGGACCTCCTTCCAGGCAGGCTTAGCTACACCGCAGGGTCAAGGCTTTTGGAGAGCGTGTGGCCTGCCTGGGTGAGTCATTCATTCCCAAACAAATCCAGCCGACAGCGCTCTTATATGTTGACCAAGGACCCACGGAGGCGCCTTAGTTACGTCACTCAGCCGCTAACCCAACGGCTGGGAGTTTGCACCCTCCCTCCAGGTCCTGAGAGAGAAAGACGTGGCAGTCCGCTGGGGTCAAGATCACAGGCGTGAACCCTGTGGGGCAGTTCTACTCTTCTACTCAGCGTGGCCGCTATGTCAAAACGCACGCAGTGACCAGCAGGCTGGGTTTGGGGTTTAACCACCGGCTCTACAATAGCTGTTCTATTCAGTCTCAGGCTTGTTTACTTAGGGGGACAATCGGGGATTGTGGCCGCCACAGTGGATGTGGGTGGGGTCACAGCTGTAAAAGGGACAACCAGTCATCCAGGACGGGCCAAGACAAGGGCAAGACCATTTGTGCAGATCAAAGCCCAAAGCCCCCACGGTTTGAGCTTTGAGGCCCTTCTTCAGTGGCCCCAGGGGATCAGATGTGGCTAAGGCCTGTTCCTTCCCTGGCCCAGAGGGGACCCTGCAGGGAGGGGAGTTGTGCCCCCAGCCATGTGCCACGGGCAGTCACTGGGTGGGAGCTGGCTGCACAGGGCTGGGTGGTGGCAGAAGTTACTGGCAGTACAGGGAGAGGCCAGCGGAATGGAACCCTTCAAGCAGGGCAAGGTGTAGCCCATGGGAATGGGCCATTTTGTGCTCCTGGGCACCTGGACCGTGGAGCCCAGGGTGTGGCGCCGCCACGGGCACCTCCCTGGCTCTTGGTCTGGACTGCAGTCACGGCCGTCTAGATCAGTGTGCGCGCCTAGGTCGGCTGAGCTCTCTGGTGAGAGCGAGACATGGGAGAAATCGGGAAGGCACCCCTTCTGCCAGGCCTTTCTGCGTCTGCTATTTCCCGTCCTCTGGCTCTCCTCGGGCCCCCTTTCCCTTCCTCTGCGGCAACTCAGTCCCCACTGATGGCCAGCCCTTTCCAAGACTGCACAGTTTTCCTCCCTTCTCATCCTCTGTCTCCAGCTTCTGTCTTCCTGTGGGCGGTGGCTGGGCCACCAAGATGAGCCCCTAGGGCACCCCATGGGAGACCCCATGTGCGCACTGCCAGCCCCATTGGCCAATGCTCCAGGCCCTCCAGCCCATCGCCCAGCACCTACCGCCTGCCCCTTGTGGCTCCCCCGCCCTCCTGGTTCACACCTCTGAGTGAATTAAGCCCTAGTGGCTCATTTCCCCTCTGGGCTGGCCTGTCTGCCCGCCCCCCCCCCCCCAATCCCCTCGGAAGCTCTGAGTGGTCACTTCCAGGACCAACCCACCTCTACTCAAGCACTGCCAGTGGGCCCGGTGGGTGGTCTCCAGTTCAGGGCTGCCCTGGCCTGGCCTCCATGTTCCCCCAGACAGCACAGGCTGGGCAAGGGGGCGGGAGAGCCTCCCTACCATGGCAGAGTGGGTGGTTGGGTAGAGCATCATCCATGACCTCTGCCCCAGACACACACACACGCACACACACACACTCCCAGGTGCCCACTTATCTTTAGAGCCTGCCGCTGACTAAAGAAACACGGAGGCAGCAGGGTCCATCCCAGGCAAAAGACGGCGATCCTCCCTCTTGGGCAGCCGACCCCACACGCACCGCTGCTTAGCTGGGTGAACCCCAGTGACCAGTCATTGACGGCGCGGCTCGTGACGGCTCCCGGCGAGCTCCTGAGATAAAGGCTGCTCACCTCTGAGGGCAGAATCTGCGTCTCCCACCACCCCTCACTGGCAGAGACCGGACCCCGGGCGGAGGGCGGGACCCCAGGTGTGCGAGAGCCAGTTTACAGAGACGCTGGCACTGTCCCGTCCACTCTCGGCACCTGATCTACGAAATCAGGCGACAGACCAGATAACCTCAGGACAGCCTTGTCTGCGCTTGGCTATCTTTGACTCCACTTGTATTTCCCACGAGCACCCAGTAGCTCTCCAGATTTACTTTTTGAAAACGGTTTCATTGTGGGTTTTGATTCTTCCTGATTGTGAAAGCATGGCCTGCTTATTAAGAAAATTCTTTTTAAAGGAAAACACACAAAAACGTAGAGAAAGCATAAGCGTTCACGCGCACTCACAGAGGGGCGCACTCTTTCCTGCCCAGTCTCACGGACAGCGCCCGGATAGCCCACCCTGGGCAGCGGCTCCCGCCCCTCTCAGATCAGTGCCCACAAGACATTTCTGCGAATTGTGAACTCCCTCCTCCCGCTCCTGAGGATTCCTGGAGCGGTCCTGGCTGGGCCAGCCCTGCTGGAATCCCGACGCCTTTAGTTTCGGACTCTCCGGCCCCAGGGTTTGCTCATGGAATGAAGCAGACCCCACATCCCAGGCGGCCTGTGAGCCAAATCCAGACCGCTGGCTGCTTCCTCTGCGCCCCAGTGGGGAATCTGGACAGAACCCTCACTCCAGTCTAGTGGTGCCTTAGAAGACCCCTCTAGCTCCTGCCTGGCACGGCTTGGTTCATGACCCCCAAGTTCTCTCCCATCCGTCCAGGGTCCAGGCTGGCCCTTAGGCAGCACGGGCCTTGCAGTGACAGCATCCGCTGCCCTTCACCTTCCGGACATGATTGGGGCCAGGGACACCCAGCTGAGGCACTGACCTCCCAGAAAGGGGGTTGAGGAATGGGAAACACCCCCTAAGTCTATGGGAATTCATACTGTTAACCACAAGGCTGGTGGTTCAAGCCCCTGAGCCACTCTTCGGGAGGCAGATGAGGCTCTCTGCTCCCCTAAAGATCCACAGCCTCGCAGACAGTGGCCACGTCACTAGGCATTGCCTTCTGAAGGTCGTTGGGTCAGGATAGTCCACCGGCCCCCTCGGCTGCATCATGTCCACACCCCTGCCCATCCCTAACTGTCAGGGCTGAGGGCACCTGGCTCCCACTCCACTGGGCACTCGCCCTGGGTGCCGGTGAACATCTGGTGGGGTCTCCCTTCTCCCTGTCAGACTCTTGCCCCATCCCCTGCCCCCAGGCCTCACCCCTAAGTTGATGTACATGTCCTCCTGCCCCTCACCCACTCGCCCCATAGGAGTCACTGGCTGTAGTGCAGACAATGAAGCTGTACTGATTGGTACAATTCCTGGCCACCTCCGGCCCGTCTCCCCGGGAGCCCGGACAATGTAGCTTTGATACCCAGAGCAGATTCTCAGCAGGTCCTTGGGCTGGGGGAGCCCTCACCCCCCACTCTCCTCCCTCCGCATCCCCCCCGCCACTCAGCTAACACTTCCTTTGCACAGTTACCACTTTCTGGGTCACTTTTGCTAGTGTCTGTCTCGTTCTCTGGCTGTGCCTGCCCCTTCCTGGCACAGCCCACTCAGCCCCTCGCCCAACCCCCAGCCCCAGCGTCCATGGCTGCCTGGCACCAGGGAGGGGGCCGTGACCTTCTGGAAGGTGACTGACCTGCTCTGGGGTGGAG
The DNA here is from genome assembly GCF_050624435.1 of Tenrec ecaudatus. Lineage (NCBI taxonomy): Eukaryota > Metazoa > Chordata > Mammalia > Afrosoricida > Tenrecidae > Tenrec > Tenrec ecaudatus. Next base: position 68,903,020 of record NC_134530.1, read on the forward strand.
GGGGTTGCCGGTCCGGGTGGCGCGGCCATCCTAGGGTGTGCACTTGGATCTCGCGTGTTCCTGCTGCTCATTCACACCTCTGCCAGCTCCCGCCCCACACTGACGCATCCCATGGCTCTCCCACTGCCGGGCGGCCGGCAGGGCAGCGTCAATTACTTTCACCTCATCTCCTCCCGGAGCTCTGCCTGCCCCCTGGCTGGCCCTCCCCCTCCGGCCAGTCCCCATGCCGCTTGCGCGGGAGTGAGTGAGGCGTGGAGTTTGTTGTGTTTTGTTCCCAGCAAGTGGCTGGAACAACACACACACACACACACACACTCTCTCTCTCTCTCTCTCTCTCTCTCTCTCTCTCTGTCTCTCTCTTATAACCAAGGGAATGAGGGAGAGTGAGATGGTTCTGCTAGGGGTGAGCCTGCAGTCTGGGCCCCAAGGCTGGGCACTTGGTAGGTTCTGGGTACAAAGGAGTGATGGTGACGGAATGGAAAGATGGGGTACTCGATCCAAGGGCCACTCTAGAACAGTGGTTCTCAACCTGTGGGTTGAGACCCCTTTGGAGGTCGAATGACCCTTTCACAGGGGTCACCCAATTCATAACAGTAGCAAAATCATGGTTATGAAGTAGCAATGAAAATCATTTTATAGTTGGGGGGTCACCACGACATGAGGCACTGTATGAAAGGGTCGCAGTATTAGGAAGGTTCAGAACCACTGCTCTAGAGAGTAGTTTGGACTCAGGGAGCTTGGGCCCTGAGGCTGTTTGCCCCCACCCCCACCCCCCGCCACTGAGTTGGGGGCCCTCGACCAGCCAAGAAGATGGGTGTCCTGAGACACTGTCGCCCGTGTGAAGGAAGCTGGGGTCAGTCAACAGTTTGGCATCCCGGAGGACGCACGAAGGGAGTGTGCGGGGTAAGAAATCTCGGGGTGTAGACGGTTACCATATTCGACAGCCGACCCAAGGCAGGCAGTTCAAGCCCATGCAGCGCAGAGGTGCCTTCACCGAAGGACCCCAGACTTCACTCAGTAAACTCAGCCAGGAGAACCGTGTGGGACAGGGAGCGTGGCTGCACGGTGCCCACAGGAGCCACTGGCTGGGGAGGGTGCACTCTGCAGGCCCGGCCTGGCCTAGCAGGTGCTACCAGGGGTGAGGTAAGCTGTCACTCAGACCCATCAGCCCCAGCGATCTTTTCTGAAGTCCCCCTCATTGGTCAGTCCCCAGCAGATTCTGAGGCGCCCCACGGAAAGGTCCGTGGGTGTTCCGGGGCTGGCAAGGCAGTAAAGAGGTCATGGCATAGGGTCCCCAGTGGGATCTCCGTTAACATCCACTGAAGGGGGCATGCACGCATTTGGGGGGTGAGGTGCGCTTTTCTGTGAATTTGGTAGCCAACCCACTGCCCTCTGGTCCCTTCTGACCCACAGGGTTTTCCCAGCTTGGTAATGCTTTAGAGAGGCCACCAGCCTCTTCTTTCTCCCGTTGACAGATGGGTGGGTTTGAACCAGGGAGTCCGCCAGAGTGCCACTGGAAAGAGGGCGGAGTGATGTGAATTAGCAGCTGACACTGGGTCTGCGTTCATGGGGGAGCACAAGCCAGAAATGATGGGGATGGGGGTGCACGCCTCGAAGGGCGCCATCAAGGACACTGAGGAATACGATGATTTCGTAATGGATGTTTTTACCACAATCAACAGCAACAAAGGTGGGAGCGGCAGCCAGGCTGTGGAGCAGTGGTTCTCAACCTTCCTAATGTGGCGACCCTTTCATACAGTTCCTCATGTCGTGGTGACCCCCCAAACCATAAGATTACTTTCGTTGTTACTTCATCACTGTAATTTTGCTACTGTTATGAATCAGGGGACCTCTGTGAAAGGGTCCTTTGACACCACCCCCAAAGGGGTCGCGACCCACAGATTGAGAACCACTGCTGTAGAGTCAGGCGGGTTCGCTATTCCACATCTCTGGTGTCAGACTCTTCATGTCTGAAACAGGGGTTCCCCTCTCCCATTATTGACCCTTACGAGCACACTCAGCAACAGTGGTCCACGCATAACGGCCCTCAGTACAAGCCTTGGGGGGGGCCGCCCTAAATGCCCTATGTAGACAGACGTATTTAGTCTTCCCTAGAGCCCTGGGAGGTACGTGCACTCTCATCCCCGTGTTTGCTGGGAAGATGGGACTCGGCGTCGACCCAGGTGAGTCTCCTCACTGGGCCAGCCTCAAGCAGCGTGTTCCCCAGACACGCTTTCCTGACTTCCTGTGGGCACAGACTGAGGGCCAAGGCTCTGGCTGGGCCTTTGGCTCCAGGAAGACCCAGTCACTCATGATGCCCAATGCTCGCTTCCACCCAGGGTGGGCTCAGGGCTCTGGCTGCCCTGGCCTGGGCTGGGTGCCCAGAACAGGCAGCCCTGGCTGGATGGCTTTCCCTGGCCCTGGCCATGGGGACAGGAGGCGGCAACAGCCCAGCTGGGCCTTGGCCGTAATGAGGCCTCATTAGCGGGATCCAGCTGCTCCAGCCCCACTTAGGGAGGCTGACTCCCCCAGCCCTTGCTCCTGACTTTGCTTAATAAGAGTCGGCATGCTTCCAGAGGGGCAAGGCCTCGAGGGCTTTGTTGCCCCCACTGGAGGGAAGGTGGTGCTGAGCTGGGGCTGCAAAGGGCTGGGGACGGGGAGAGGCGAGGGTACAGGACCGAGGAGGTGGGCTCAAGGAGGGTGGGAGGAGAGGAGGGCAGGGTCCTAGAGGAAGACTGGGCCTTCCCTCTGCATCTAGACCAGGGGGTCCTCAAACTTTTCAAACAGGGGGCCAGTTCACTGTCCCTCAGACCGTTGGAGGACTGGGCTATAGTTTAAAAAAAAACTATGAACAAATTCCTATGCAGACTGCACATATCTTATTTTGAATTAAAAAACAAATGGGGCAAAAACACCCAGCGGGTTGGATAAATGTCCTCGGTGGGCTGCATGTGGCCAGCAGGCTGTAGTTTGAGGACACCTGATCTAGACATTGCCACTCTCTGGCGGGGGTAAGGGTGGGGGTGAGGGTGGGGCCAGGGCATGGACAGCAAGATCAGCCCAGGCTCACCACTTAGGCCGCCCTTCTTCTCTGTGGCAAGTCCTACATTGGGAGAGTGCCTACTGCGCGTTAGGCCTTGAATGAGTAGAGGGCCCACTGTGTGTCAAACTCCATGCTAGGGAAGCACCACTAGGTGTCAAAGCCATACTAGGAGAATTCCCACTGTGTGCCAGGTCTCGGCCAAAAGAGTGCCCACTGGGTACTAGTCCTGTGCTAGGAGAACACCCTCTGTGTGCCAGGACCTACGTCAGGCTCAGGCCTGGGTTGAGAAAGTGACTACTCTGTGCCACGCCCAAAGTTGGGAGAAGAGTGTGTGTTGAGCCCATGCCTATGAGCGCCTGTGCGGTCTGGGTTCTGCACTGGGCGCCCGTCCCACGTGTGTCAGATTCTGTGCTGGGCGAGAAAGAACCCAGCGGGTGCTAGGCTCAATCAGGATGGGCGCCCACTGTGTGTCCAGCATGTGCTTGAGGAGTGACCACTGGGTGATAGACAAGCTCCCTATTGAGGGAGTGTCCAACGTGGGCCTTGTCCATACTAGTTGGGCACTTGCTACATGCCAAGACTAGTGCTAGGAGACGGCCAGTGGGTGATGGGTCCTCTACCAAGGGAATACCCGTGTGAGCTCAACCCTGTGCTTGGTGAGCCCCTAACACGTGCGGAGCCTGTTCCAGCACTTAGCACCCACTGTGTGCCATGCCTTTAGATAGACACTGCAGGCAGGAGGTGCCCAAGCCCTCTTATGAAAGCACAGCATGCGAGGGGTGAGGAGGTGAAGGGCAGCCTGTGGTGGATTCAGATGTGGGGGCACCCAGAACCCAAGTCTGGCGACTCTACTCTCCTTCATCATAAGGCAGAAGCATCAACCTGGGGCAGAAGCAAAAGATGTATCAGAGACGTGGCCCAGGGGTTCACCTTGCCTGGCCAAGACCTGGTCTGGATGGCTATATAGGGGAGGGGACTGAGTCAGCTAGCCCGTGAACTTTCAACTTGGTATAAAACCATGGGGTTCAAGTAGAGTCAGTAGGGGCTCTCGTGCCTCTGGCCAGGGTTCCTCTGTTCCAGTGCCACTGCCCTCTGAGACCCTGGCAGGCCTACTCCACCCTCCCACATGTACAGAACCACTAGGTCTCTAAGGAAGAGCCATGCCACCCCACCGCTGTGGCCCTCAAGCAGCCCAGCTGCTCCCATAAGCTCGGAGGCACCCTGGCCAGCTGGTTCTCGGATGGCCCTGTCCTAGGAGCTGCTGAGGCGTGAGGGAGCCAGGAGAGCTGGCCTGGCAGAGACCATCTGGGCTGGGAGTGGGGAGGGAGCACGTGCAATCAGCATGTGGGCCTGTGCACGTGCTGGGAAGCGATTTGCTTCTCCACGGGGCACCTGTTCCAGAGCCCAGCAGACACTCCCAGGATGACCCAGGGTGTCTGTCAACAGCAAGGACCCGAGAAGCCCGGGGCAGGATGGAAAGGTGGAACCTGAGGGGAGGGGCCAGTTGCCTTCTCTAGACACACTGGATGCACACAGGGCAACCGAGAGACGCAGAGACCAGGGGAAGACCAGGTACCATAGGGAGTTCAGACGTGACCCTCCAGGACAGGCAGTCCGGAAGGTGCCTCCCTGGCCCCTTCCCCCTCCGAAAACACAGCCACCCCATCAAGGGTCAACGCTGCTGCCCAGGAAGCTTGGCAGGGGCCATGCACAGCACCTCGCAGGCCACACCCAGAGACCAACCCCGAAGGGAATCGGCTTTGGCTTCACACTGGAGCCGGAGAAGAGAGTAGCCCAAGGTCATTGGCAGAACTGAAAAGGAGGCAGGAATAGAATTTCTGAACAACCACGGGGAGTGCCCAGGGGACAGATGCTATGAGCCTCCAGCGCAGAAGCAACGGGCAGAAGCCAAAGGGCAGAGGACACGAAGGAAACTGAGCTCCAGCTATCTTTAGGCACATCCTGGTGCTGGGAACGGGAGTCCCAAGGCAGCATTCCTGACCACAGGCGGGCCAGCCATCCAGGCTAGTGGGGCCCAGGAGCCGGGGCTCCTGAAATTCCTGCTCTCCATGCCCGCTCATGTGGGTCCTCTCTGCCTCCTGCCTGGCTGCCCCAGTTCCCCAGGCCCCCTCCATGGAAAGGGGACCAGCTGGGGTGGGTGGGCAGGTGGGTGACTCAAGAGAGCTTCTCAGGGTTCACAACCAAATCGAACGGAACTCACTGCCATCGAGTGGATGCCGACTCATCGCGACCCTGTGGGGCAGAATGGCCACTTTGAGTTTCTGAGACGTAACTGTTTGCGGGGGGCGGGGGGGAAGAAAGTCCCGCCCCCCTACAGAGCAACAGGTGGGTCAAGGCCCGATGCATAAGCACTGCGCCCCCAGGCTCCCTCTCAGGGTCCACAAGGCCTGGAATCTCCATGCAGCACGGAGAAGATCCTTGCTCCCTTGCCTGCTATAGACTCAGGGCAATCCCTAGACTTCTGGGAAGGGAAGGCTAGTTTGGGCCTCTAGCACAGGATCTGCAAGGGCCTAGGCCAGGAACATCCATCTGGAACTGACTCTGAGCCACCAGGCCTCAAGTTGGCTCCAGGACCACTTTCAGAACCTCGATCCAGGTTCATCCAAGCAGGAGAAGGCGTGAAAAGACCCAGACCAGAGCGGGCGTCGTGGGAAGATGGATGAGGGGCTGGGGCTGGAAGTGGACAAGGGGGCTGTTGAGAGGCTCCTGAGAGCCTGGAGCAGAACTGCCATCTTCCCTCCCCAAACTCAGGTCCAAGTACGTCTGGAGTGCCAAAGCTCTCTGGGGAGAGGCAGGGCTAGTTTGGAGCGGGGTTAGCAGGGACCCCAGGCTAATTAATCTTGACCCGAATGAGAAAGGCAACAGAAGGACTTGCCAAGGGAGAGGTCACACTCATCCCTGGCTCCCTCTGTTCACAGCTGTCCGGTCCAACTTGTCCCGAGGCGTGATCTCGAGAGAAGAGATATCACCGCTGCCTCTCGGGATAGAGTCTAACATCTTTCTTCTGGTCCGCCCATCCATGAGACCTACTCCTGACCAAGGCCCTGACCTTGCCCGCTGCGGGGTTCACAGCTGGTGCTGCTCCCGAGGCGTGACTCGCCATCAGTCCTCCTGCACTCTGCGTAGAAAAGGCAGGCAGGCCAGGGGTGGGGAAGGTGGAAGAGGGAGATTTTCTGAGAGGCCTCAGGAGAGGATGCAGGATGAAATGCCCCTTGTCTCTGGCCAAACCCAAAGGTTACTTGTTCTGAGAAGGAGCCCGAGAAATGGAGGAAAGGCAAGCTAACGGAGCAGAGGAGACCCCTGACACCACGGTTGAACACTCCCTGGGGTAAAGACTGGGGGAGGGGGGGTGGTCAGGGAGACATGCCAAGGTACCAGCCACAAGATGGCACCATATGCTCCACCGTCCTCCCTGCAGGTGGGGCTATGTCCTACGCCCATCCATCCAGGGCATCTCTAGTCACAGGTGCACGAGTAACCTTATGCCTTTTGCCCTGCCTTTGCGGCCTCTATGGCCGGATTTGTCCTGCTGTGGGATTATTGGCACCACAGCACTGCCCACTCTACTGGGTGAGGTCCTGCCCTGTCAGGAGGCTAGGGGAGCGGGAGAACTCCAGAGCCCCAGCCATGCCAGACGCAGACCCCAAGGAGCCTCCCGGGCCCTCCTCTCAGGGCAGAAGGTCCCAGTGGAGGTAGTACACCTGGCCCCCTCCCGCCCTGCAGCCCGGTCCCGGTACTCACCAGCATCCCTTTGGCACCTTTTCCTACCATGGTGGCAGTAGGTTGGGGGCTCTTGAGTCCCAGGCAACACTTAGAGGCTCTGCTTCCAGCACCCTCAGACCCCGGGGCTCAGTAGCTGTGGAGAGAGTAGGGTGAGGTGAAGCCCTGGAAGAGGCAGTGGCAGGTGGCCCTGGAGCTCCCCAGCCCTTCCGCCCTCTCCCCTCTCCCTGCCCCAGGCCCTTTGCATGTCCCACTATGATCCAGCTCCTTCCCTGCTCTTCTCCCGACCTTTCTCTGCACCCCTGGTTTCCAAGTTTTCCTGTCCCAGTGGGCAGAGGTCTATTTTTGACTCTCCAGATGCCAAATTCTATAAAAGATACGAATGAACACAGAACTGGGATGGGGTCCAATTCCATCAGCGTCTATGTGAATGGCTTCAACCTTTCCCCTGGAGGGGAGTCAGCTCAGCTCAGCCTAATGTACTCCCTAGCCTCACCCTGCCAGGCAGCCAGCACGGCCCTACATACCTCACCTGGCACCGCTCAGCCTGGGTTCCAGGGTGTCTGGGTTTGTAGTTGTGTCACTACCTGGGACTATCAGCTCTGGGCAGACCAAACACCCCACGGCCAGTCCCGCCTCCCTGCCTCTGTCTGTAACACCTTCCGTCCTTCCGGGCACTCTCTCCTCCGACAGAATAGACACACATCTTCCTCCTCTCTGTCCGCACAGGAGCCCTGGTAGAGCAGTGGGCGGAGCGTTGGGCTGCTAACAGAGAGGTCAGTGGTTTGAACCCACCACCCACTCTGTAGGAAAAAGAGGAGGCAGCCTGCTGAAAGATGTATGGCCTCAGAGGCCCCAGGGAGCCATCTGACTCTGTCCCATAGGGTTGATGTGATTTGGGATCCGCTTGATGGCGGTAGATTTTGTTTTGTTTTGTAGATTTCCACTAGTGCCTCATCCTATCATATTAGACTTAAGTGCCTTTGAGCCTGTCAACTGTGACTCGGTGAGTTTCCTGAGGGCCTGGGGTGGGATGCTTGGAAGCCCTCTGTTCCCAGGGCCTACCACACACAGTGCTGGGTTTTCAGAAAGAGTCGGCTGAATTCAACTAAAGGGAAATGAGTGAGGTTGAGGCTCTGGAATGTGAGGTTCGGGCCAGCCAGGCAGCTCATAGGGAGCTTCCGAAAGGCAGTGTGGGGCTGCAGAGCTGCAGGACCGTGCGATGTCTACAGATTTCAGATGACAACGGGGAGATGGCAGAGGGGGTTTTTGACAGGCCCCGGAAGAGGGCTCAGCTTGGAAGCAGCTCCCAAAACCCTTTTATTACTATTATCATAATATTTTTTATTAATCATTTTATTGGGGGGCTCTTACAAATCGAACGACAATCAACATTCAATTGTATTAAGCACACTGATACATAGGTTGCCATTCAACATTTCCCAAACATCGTGTTCTTTCTACGTGAGCCCTTGGTATCAGCCCCTCTTTTTTACCCCATCCTCCCCCCACGACTCACAGAGAATTCTGTCATGGGTTGGGGGTTGGGGGTTGAACGCCGGGCCCCAGGTGCGGGTTGGGCTCTGTCTCTGGGACTTTCCGTACTTTCCCCGGGAGCAGATACCCTCCCAAGGTTGCTTGGTGTCACCTGCCCCACCCGGACCACCTCTGTCCCACAGGCCCAGGAAATCATTGGAAAGCCGGGAGCTGCGGTGAGTAAGAAGCTGTTTGCCTATGTAAAGTAGCCTGCCTCCGTCTCCTCTGGTAGGGACCCAGAGATGACCAGTGCCCTTTCATACTGGCCTAGGCTGCTCTCTCTGCCACTCCAGTGTCCTCTGAAAGACACTCCCCCCGGCCCCCGACCCCCGACCCCGACCCCCCTTGGGGCTTTAGCTCTCCTGTGGCTGCTAGGAGAAGGGGAGCTTTCCCACTCTGAGCCTCCAACACAGAAGTTGCAAGCTCTAGATGTGGCTCCGTAAAGCTGTCTCTGCCCAGCCAGGGAACGATGACAGGACGTGCCCGGCGACCAACATTGGACTTAGGATCTGTCATCCAAACTAGCACGCCTTCCCAACCGCTCCACCTCCAAAGCCTCTATTGAAAACTTGAGGTTTGTCGGGGCAGACGGGTGCTACTTTGCAACGCAAACTACTGAGATGATGGCGACTGTAGTCTTATGTCCGAGACGTTTTAGTGTCTCTGGAAGCATTTCCCTCATGCCTCTTAGGCACAGAAGGGCACGGGAGAGGCTTTACATTACGACAAACACTTGGCTGAGTGATGTTAAATGCTAACTGTACCCCACGGTCCTGACTTAGGTGACTTCCAGAGAGACCGATGAACAGAACTTGTGGACAGACTTATGAACCGGTTGGTAATCTGGTGATTGCAGTAATAATAGCAGATGCCGTGTTTGAGAACCATCTCTGTGGTTAAGCGCGGGGCTGCTAGCCACAAGGTTCGCAGTTCGAAACCACCAGCTGCTCTGTGGGGGAGAGAAGGGGTTTTCTGCTCCCAGAATGAGTTGGCAGTCTTGGAAACTCACAGGGGCAGTTCTACCCTGTCCTGTGGGGTCGGCATGGACTCGCTAGCCATGAGTCTAGGTTTGGTCTGGTCAGAAAACGGACTCTTCAGGTCTGGAACTAAAGCTACCTCAGGCTCTCACACAGGTCCCCGTTGTAGCTGAGCACCCCAAGGTTGGTGAGGCAAAGCTGTTTCTGATGAGGGACAGAGAGAGAGAGACAGACAGACAGACAGACACGGGGGGGGGGGGCAGGCTTGCCAGGAAGAGCCTCAACTAAGACCTGAGCCAACACTTCTAGCTTCAGACCTAGTGCTCCGCCCTCAGCCCCGGGAGGCCTTCTCCAGAACCTGCTGCTTTCCAGCTCTGCTGTCTCTGATTCTGAGGGGACCTGAAAGCCTGGCTGGGGCCAGAGGGAGCACCTGAGCCTTGGCTTTTAAGCACTTGTTTGTTAACCGCTTGGTAGTTTGTATTTGTAAAGATTTCAGCCATGGGGGAAGGGAGGGAGGGTGGAGAACAGAAGCTGATCCCAAAGGCTCAATAGAAAGTAAATTTCTAGAAAAGAATGATGGCAACATATGTACAAACACGCCTGATGCAATTGATGTCTGGATGGTAAGAAGCATTGTAAGAGCCCTCAATAAAATGATCAAAAGAAAAAAATTTCAGCCGTGAAAAAAAAAATCCAATGTTACCATTCTGCTCTGACCTACAGGGTCACTACCAGTTGGCATCCCCCTCCATGACAATGGGTTGCTTTTTTTCCAGCCCTGGGTCAGGCCCTAGGGACCACTGATGATGCAGTCCTGTCTTTAGGGGGCTTGGAGGGCAAAGACGGCCCCGTGGCTGCTTCTGGGAGAATGACTTGGTGGGCGTACTACTCCTGTCCTTGCCATCGCTGCCCCACAGTACCATCGATGGCTAAGTGCCCTGCTGCTCACCACCAAGCTGGCGGCTCGAACCCCCCAGCCACCTTACAGAAGCAGGACACCCACTATGGCTGGAACGAATGCGTTGGCAATGGGTTTGGGCTTTCTGCATCCAGAGAGCATGAAGGGGATGCTCGTGATGTGTCGAACACTGTTCTAGCTGGAGGGTGGGGGTGCTCCATCCTGCCCAGGCACCAGACCTGCCTCTAACCCCTGTCTGTGGCCACCCCACCGGCCACAGTGGGCCTCTTTCACAGGCCGGGGGTTGGTGGGGCTGGGCAGAGCTCTGGCCATCACCAGGCAGGCAACCTCAAGCAATCCTTTACCTCCGCTGAGCCTCAACTGTCTCGGTCTCGAAGACATTTTAATCATTCTTCCCTGGTAAATTCTTAAGCTCCTGGTCTCACTCTTGCCTCTCTGTATTTCTGCCTCTTCTCTAGCCAGTCTTCTCAAAACCCCCGACACCTGGTTCCCTCCCATCCTTTCCACACAGGATATGACCTCAATGGCTTAGGCGACTTCGAAGGCTGGCCACAACTCCGTTCACGTATTCCACAAATATTTGTTGCAGGCTGGTTAAGGGCCAGATCTGCGCTAGGCTCTGGGGACGGGAGGTCTCTGTCCTCCAGCAGGGAAGAAAAGAAAGAAGCCGATGACCCCATTTCAAATCATGACAGACTGAGATCAAGGGGATGAAGGAAAAAGACCCTTTTCTGGGAGTCTGCAGCAGAGGGCTTGGCCTTATCAGTGGGCCAAGGAGGGCTCCCTGGAGGACGTGATGTTTGTGGGTTCAGAAACCAGTTGTCAGCTGAGTTGATTCCTACCTGGGGTGACCCCATGGGTGTCAGAGGGAAACCGTGCTGAAGGGGGGTTCCCCTGGCTGCTTTTCTGGAAGCAGATCACCAGGGCTGTCTTTCAAGGCATCTCTGCATCTCTGGGTGAGCTCGAACTCCCAGCCTTTGGGCTAGCAGCCCAGTATGCTAACCCGGCGTGTTTACACCACCAGGGATTGGGCTAAAAGAGCCTCGACTCAACGTTTGCTGAGCTGGTTCCCACTCACAGCAACCCTGCAGGGCAGAGTAGGCCTGCCCCTGGGTGTTTCCCAGGCGGTGGGTCCTCACAGTGGAAAGCCTCCTCTGTCTCCCACAGAGCAGCTGGTGGTCTCCAACAACTGGCCTTGCGGTTTGCAGCCCGTCTCGTCACCCACGACACCACCCGGGTACCTTCATGAAAAGGTCAGGGCAGCTCTTCGGGCGAAGTCGGAATGGGGAGGAAGGGAAGAGAAAAAAAAAAGCTTTAGAAGCAAATGGAACAAGAGTGTGTGGCTGGGGTTGGGGTGTGTGACAGGCAGGGGGAAGGTGGCCAGAGAGGAAGCTGGACAGGTCAGCAGGGGCAGGTCTCTGGGGCTGGGATTTTGGTCTTTATCCTGGATACTGTGGCAGCCAAGGAGTACGTGCTCAGGTGTGCATTTGCCGCACATCATCCTAGAAACTAGGATGGGGCTGAAGGCTGAAAGGGGGAGATCTGTCAGGAAGAAGTCAGGCCAGAGGTGAAGGGGCTTGGGAGGTGACAGTGGAGGTGGGACGGGAGGTGCACACATTTGACAGAATACAGACCGAAGGTAACTTGGTCAGGTTTGGTAATGACTAAAACTTGGTGGGGAGAGGGAGAGTTTCTGCTTGTGCCAGGGGAGGAAGCGGATGCTAGTGTAAGGGGTGGTGGTGGCTATTGAGAGATTGTCACTGGACACTGGCCCATCTTTCCAGCCTCTGCATTCTTTCTTCTCCAAACAGGATGGACAGGTCAATCAATTGTAACAGTCCATCTGGGTCAAGTCCTGGAGCCTCCCCTGGGAGTGAAAGGTGGCATGCTCTCCCCCTCCCGACAAGGACCCCACAGGTTAGTAGGCAGATAGAAGAGGAAGCGCAGTGTCATTCACTGTGGTGCTAAGAGTGGAGGTCTGCTGACAAGGCAGAGGGCCCTGAGCAATGTCTGGGAATCCAGGCCGGCTACCTGTGGCCACGTGGGACTACTCAGCATTCCCAGAGTTCTTGCCTCAGTGGCTCTGCTTAGCCAGCTCCGGCTGCCTTCAGCATCTTTGTCCCCATCGCCACCTGTTATAGATCCGACCCATCTTCTAAAGCTGCCCCTCAGGCATTATTTTCACAGAGCCTCCTTCCTCCCTCCCAGTTGCAGACAGCCTTTCTACGATTCTGCCAGCTCGCGGATGCGCCTCACGACCACACTCGCCACACGTAGCTCTGCGGCACTGCTACTGGTGTGTGTGCAAGGCTCACTGCCCCCATTAGGTGGAGGCATCTTCCAGGGTAGAGGTATGATCTTTCCGTGTCCCCAGGGCTGGGCACGGAGCCGGTACCACTGCGTAGGCCCGAGTAAGGGGGCGGTTGCTCTGCGGTCCCTGGAAGCACTTGGGCATGCTCAGCGTCGCCCATTGGTCCCTTCGCAGATCAGTCTACTCTAATCAGAAGATCAGTCCACCCTCTTCTCTCTAGCCTTCACGTGCCCCTCACTTGGAGAGTCCTTCTCTCCTCTTGACTACTCCTGGCCCCCCTAGCCATGACCTCCCTGCGGCTACACGTTCAGGCTTGTTTCAGCAAAGAAAACGACGCCGGCTTTGTGCGGGAGCTGTCAGAGAACCCCGCGAGCGGCTCCTTTAACGCGGGTCAGCGGAGGGGCGTGGCTACGAGGAGCAGGCCCGAAAGGGGGCGCGGCTCCTTTAAGAAGCGGCCGGCCGGCGGCGAGGAGGCCCCGGGCTGGCGGGCTGGGGTGCGGTCGCTTTCGGAGCTGCGGCGCCGCCCGCAGAGCCCGAGGCCTCGACGCGGGGCGCGTCCGCTTTCGTCGGGTTCGCGGTGTGGGGGGGACGGGCGTTACATCAGCCGCCACGTGTGGGCCTCTCAGCTGGAGTGGAGGCGGCGGCCCCGCCCCCGGCCGTGGAAAAGTACCGGGGCGCCCAGGGCCCCGCCCCCTTGCCCCGCCCCCGGGCCGGCTGCGGCCCCTCCCGGCCCTCCGGGCAAACCCCCCTCGCGTCCCGGCCAGGCCCCGCCGCCCGCCCGGCCCGGCCTGGCCCGGCCCGACCCGGGCTGCTGGGCGAGGGGCGCCGGTAGGAGGTGGGCGCCCCGGGCTGCCAGGCCCTCACCTGCGGCAGCCCGGGCCCGCCCCCCGCGCGCCCAGATTGAGGGCTGGGGCGCAGGGGCTGCGGGGCTCTTCCAGGATGGCAGCCCCCAAAGAACTGCCCCTCCCGCAGACCTTTCCCAAAGCCGGGGCCGCTGGAGTCGCGGACAAAGCGCCCCGGGCGCCGGGACTCCCGCGCGGCTCCCCCGGCCCCACGGGCGCGGGAACCGGCACCGGGCAGGCGGGCGAGTGGGAGGGTAGATAGGGAGGCCGGCGGGCTGGAGGGGCCAGATAGGCAGCCAGGCCGGCCGGCGGGGCGAGGAGATGGAGCCGTGGCCCCGGTCCGCACGCGGAGCGCAGACCGGACCGCCGGCTCCCGGCTCCCGCAGGCCCCCGGTGCGCAGACCCACTGGCGCCCCAGATGGACCGTGACATGCTCCGGTCCCGCCGCTCTCCGCACAGCCTCGCGCCGCCCGCCCCCGACCGAGCCAGCGTCGGCACGCCGGGTACCCCCGCCACCCAGCCTAGGAGCTCCCCCCACCACGTTCCCGCCCGCTCCAGCTCCTTGGTGACAGCAGTGACACCCAGACGCGCGCACCTACCCCGACCTTTGCGGCGAGACACTTCCCTGTGCGAGCACCCACACGCTTCCCCACAGATGCCCGCATGCATGCGTGTACACACACACACATACACACACACACATCCACACGCCGATCCCGGAGCTTATCCCCCACCGAGCTGCCGCAGCCAGACTGACAGCAGGACAGATGGAGGCGCAGGGTCGCAGCGCGCCCTTCCCCTAGCCCCTTACCATGCTGCAGCCCCCGGCCCGGGCGAGCTGGGTCCGCACCGCGGTGCGCCCAGGTGGCTTTCTTAAAGGGAAAGTTGCATCAGCCTCCAGAGGCTCCGTGCCGCCGCGAATCTGCCCGCCCAGCCGCTCCGGCTCGCTCGTGGCTCCTCCAGAGCTTGTTGTGTTTTGGTTTCGAAGAGGTGGGGGCCAAGAGTTTGGTGAAAGTTTGGAGAGAAGAGAAGGCATAGGAGACCTAGCCAAGTCCCTCCCCTCGCTGAACAGCTCCCCTGGCCGCCTTCCTCCCCCCACGCCACCCCGCCCCATCCTTACCCGCGCCCCCCCGCCCCCCCGCCCGCCTCGCCGACTTCTCAGGCTCCACCTCCCAGGGAATAAAATTACAAGTCTCTTCAGTTTTCAGATGATTGATCCCCACGAACCCCTGGGAGTGGGTTCCACAAAGACGCCCCCTCCCTCGCCCTGCCTCTCTGCCCTCCAGCTGGGGCCCCTGGAGGAAGCAGATGTCGTCCCCCTCAGGCTAAGCTGGAATGAGGCCAAGAGGCTTGGGGCACTTGGGGGGCTGAGGCTGGGGCTGGCGTTAGCTCGGCCGGGCCCCTGGCCTTCTGCGCCTGCGTTTCCCCCTAGAGAGAAGTCAGAGCAAATTCCATTCCCTTTGGAGCAGCCGCTAGGGACTGTGGGCACAGCTGGGTAAGGCCTTGGTCCTGCTACTTGAAACTGCAGGGCTGGAGAGGAACCCCTTCCGGGGAATCTGGTCTGAGAAGCCCCACTCTGCCCATCTCTTCCCTCCAATGGGAGACAGAGACCTAGGCTCCAATTCCAGCCAAAGGAACCTCAGCTTCCTCCCTTGCAAACTGGTGAGGATGACTTCACGGCTCTCCTATATTTGTCTATGAAACAGTGCTCCAGGTGGCTCTGGGCAGTAGGACCTGGGCTTTGGTGGCATGGGGCTCCTTGTGTTTGCTTATGTAGGCTTTCAGGCAGAGGGCCCAAACCTCACAGAAGACCAACTGAGTAAGGGACACGTGACTTTATTAATTTGCAATCAGAGACACTGAGCAAGACAACAGGCATTAACTTCCTGCCAAGGGGAGCGCTCTCAGGACACACACCCAGTCCAGGCAGATGTATGCAAACACAGTCCGACCAGGTGGAAATCTCCAGCCTACTGGAATTTGATTCTGTTCTGGGAAGACACTTTGGTCTCTCATCAAGGTCATTTTCATTTTTATTTTGTCCCCAAACTTAGTAGGTACAGTATGTTTGGGATTTATATTCTCCGATACACCCGGTGGTGTAGTCGTCACAAGTTGGGCTGCTAGCTGAAAGGTCAGCAGTTCAAAGCCACCAGTTGCTCCACAGGAGAAAGACGAGGCTTTCTACTCCTATAAAGAGGTACCGTCTCAGAAACCCCAGTTTTAGTTTGCCCTGTAGGGTTGCTATCAGGTGGAATTGGCTCGATGGCAGTGCTGCTGTTTGATAAACCAATTCCAGGTGTGTGCGTATGCCCCTGACCCTGTGTGTTTCTGATCTGAGAGAGTATTTGTGGAAGAATGGCTGTGTACAGTGTAGCAGGCCCATGTATATGCATCTATGTGCCCAACCTCCAGGGCTGAGCAGGGGTGATCCAAATGCTCATCTCCTACCTGGATATCACCCCTCATTTCCGGTCTCACCTCCCTTGGCCCTCCCTGGGGCTTGGGGGAGGCAGAATGGAGGTTTCTGGAATTGGTCCCTAGGTAGTAGTAGACAAGTGGCAGTGGGGTGCAGATATCTAGAAGAGGGAGCTGAGCGTGTTGGGGAAGGATCAGTGCATTGTCAGGGGGCTGCCCAGCTCATCCTTAGTAATCCATATGGAGGTGATGGTGAATGAGTAGATCTAGGATACGTGGGCTCAGTCACAGACTGGAAGGGGAGCTGGACTTTAGCCCTTTGGGACACCACCATGAGGACAGAGCATTTGGAATTAATGGGTACTTTAGTCAGAATCGACCTGATGACTGTGAGTGTGGTGTTTTGAGTACCAGCCCAAGGTATGTTGATATATCTATATATACATGTGAAAGAGTGATGGTATGTGTATTTTATACACCTGGATCCAAAGAAGTTACGGCCATCGAGTTGATGCCGACTCACAGCGACCTTATAGGACAGGATGGAACTCTTCCTGTGGGTTTCTGAGACTGTAACTCTTTACGGGAGTAGAAAGCCTCATCTGTCTCCCAAGGCACAGCTGATGGGCTTGAACCGCTAACCTTGTGGTTAGCAGCCCAACGCTCAACCCACTTTACCAGCGTGGGGTCAGTATGAGTCAGAATCGACTCGATGGCAGGAAGAGAGAGATCCACAGAGAACCTCGGCAGCTGCACGGTGACTTGAGCCCTGAGGAGAAGCTTGTGGAGATGACTCTGGATTGAAAGACTGCCTCCATGAGACAGGGACTAGAGAAGCCATTGTTTTGTTTTTGTCTTGTTCTCAACCAGAACTAAGCCTCGAGGGAAGCAGGTCTGGGCCTCGCCCAGGTCAGAGCTGGGGTGGCCTTTGTCCCCGACTGTGGGTTCCTGACCCCCTGGCAGCTGGTTTACCCGGTTAGGAAAAGCATGGGCAGTCCGGCTACTTCGGGGAGAGGCAGAGAGTCGGCCACAGGAGGCTGAGGGCAGGCAGACATGCCAACTGGCTTACTGCTTCCTGGGATAGCTCAGCAAGAGGGCAGGCCTCCGGCTGGGCCCCACCCACTGCGGGCTAAGGCTTGCCTATCTCCAGGAGCCTCCAGTTACACTGCGATTCCTGGGAGGACTGCGCCCCCTTGTCAGAGCCCTGGTGCTGGCTGGAGTCCTCCTTTCTGTCATCAGCCAACTAGGATCAAGGCCTCTGGGTTGGGACATACAGAGCCGCTTAGGTGTGTGTCTGGTGGGATGAGGAATTAGACCAGGCTCCGGCTAGTTCTGGAGGGCACTGTGGGAGCTGACAGCACTGACTGCATTGATGGAGGAGTGCTGGGGGGTCCTACTGAGAGGCTGGGGGAGGCTGGGCAGAGCTTGGAGTTGGAGCTTGGTCACACCTCCTCACAGCCCCCGCCTCGGCGGCCAGAAGCTTGGTGATGCGTGGCCCTCCTGAGCTCTGCCCTCAGCATCTCTCGCTTGTGAAATGGGGGTCCAGTTGACGCTGAGCACCTTCTCTGCCCTGCCCGATGCAGGGGAGGCAGTTAGACTGGCTGCAGTTACGAGAGCTGTCTTGGGTTCTGCCTGCCTTTCTTTGGCCCCATCCGTGGGGGCAGTGTGAGCCACAGGCTGAGTCTCAGGCTGAGTCTCAGCAGCTCCAGGTAAAATCAGGCCAAAAAACCCCCTGGAAGGACGGACTTTGGTGCTGTCCTGGGGCAGCCCAAGGTCTGCTCACTGTCTTCAAGTTGGCTCCAACTCCTCGCGAGGCCATGTCCAACAGCACACGAGGTGGCCTGGCGCTGTGCCATCGTTAGACTGCTCCGTGCCCTCGTTGCCGGCACTGTGAATTTTCAGGGCGTGCTGTTCTGGCGGGCCTTTCTTCCCGCGCTCCCTCGAACACGATTCTGTTGTGATCCATTTCCACTGGTAGAAGCAGACCGCCAGGCTTCTCTTCCTTAGTAGGGAAGCCCCGCTGAAACCAGGACACTGGGCGAGCCTGCTGGTGTTTGAAATATCTGAAGTACCTGCTGCTGTTTGAAACACCAGTGGCACATGCCAGCTTCCAGCATCACAGCCACACGCATGCCACCACGGAACAACAGACTGACAGGCCGGATGGGTGGTTGAAGTGCCACTGAATCGATTCCAAGTCAGCGTGGCCCTGAGCACCACTGACGCAACATTGCCCGGTCCTGCGTCGCCCTCACGATCCTTCCGGAACCCTTCACGCGAAGAATGTCAGCCCCCCAAGAACTCTAAAGTCCCCAACACCCAGAGCACCGAAGACGCCTAATGGCTAGACCACCCGAGGTCCAGATCACCCATCTTTCAGAGTGCCAGTGGCCCAGTTCACTGGGCAAGAGGGGAGGGGGCAGTGCCTGCGTGACGGAGGTCCCTCGGTGCCTTACTATTTTGGGAAGGGGCATCCCTGAAGTTGGACCTGGGGCGAGGGGGTGAGAGGAGCAGCCAGTTTCCTCAGTGTGGTGCTCCCATTGTGGGTCTGGAGAAGCCCAGAGAATGCAGAAGGGAGGGGTTCCCCCAACCCCGCCCCGGCAACAGGTCTTGCATGATTGACTCACTCACTCACCAAATCTTTTGCGCTCCTGTCATGTGCCGGGGTGGGGTGGGGGGAGTCCCTGGTGGCACAGATGTTGAAGTGCTCGACCACACATCAACAGGTGGGTGGGTCCAGTCTCCCGGGAAGGGTCTCGGTAAAGCCTGGCGATGTTTCTGAAAGGCCACAGCCGGGAAAGCCTTGTGGCGCAGCGTTCTGCTCTGCACGCTGGGGGTGTGGGGGCGGCTGTCCATGCGTTGGAATCGACTCAGGGGCAGCTCAGGACTGGGACTCGTGGTGTGCCGTGCGTGACCATCAAGTCAACTCCAACTCCCCGAGACCCTCTCTAGGTGTCTGAGGCTGTCAGTCTTCACGGGAGCAGATAGCCTCATTTTCCGTCCTCAGAGCCCCCGGTGGTTTTGAACCACCAACCTTGTGGCTTTCGGACCAATGCTTGTCTCATGGCACCCCCAGGGTGCTGGTGGTGCTGTCAGGAGCCCGAGTAGCACTTCCGGGTAAGTTCCCTACTGCTGATCATCAGGGCAGTGGTTCACACCCGTCAGAGAAAGATGGAGCTGTGCGCTCCCACAAAGATTTACAGCCTCAGAAACTCTATATTGGGTCACAACGGTGTGGAATTGCCTCGATGGGAGTGGGGTTTGGGTTTTAGAAACTGTGATGAGAGAGGGCTTCTTGCCTTCCGCCGTGGGTAGGTGTGGCACTGCGCCCTGTCATGTCAGTGTGCATCAGCATGTCTCCGCCTATGGCCGTGGGTGGCCAGTGTGCCTGCAGTCACATTGGTGTCACTGTGAGCACAGATGGTCAGAAAGGTGACCCGCACGGCTCTCAGAGTGGGTCTGACTATGTCCATCTTCTGGCCATCCTTACAATCCATCCCAGTCTCACGGCTTTTCCAAGGGGATCAGATGCCCGGCCCCTCTACTGTGTAATTCAAGGTCTACTGGCTACCTCAGTGCACTGGGGATCACACCCCAGTGGAGAGGAGGGGGCTGGTTCTGGAGCTAGAGGCCGAGACCCAGAGCTGTCCTTCAGTGGGATGGAGATTCCTTCTACTACCCCTGCCCCACTGGACCCAGAGCCTCTTTAGCACAGGAGGACAGGAAGTGGGTGGCTATAAGTGGAGCAGTCAACACCAAAAATAGCTGCCTGCCTTGGGGAGGAGCCTGTGACACCCCCCCTCCCAGCCCAGTCCAACCCAGCCCAACCCAGCTTACTGACCACTGGGGACCTGGGAGGAGGGGGCTCCTGCCTGACACCACTTCCCCAACCCCCTCTGATGTCAGAGTGACCTTCTTAGATTGGAAGGTGGGATAGAGCGATGATGTCACCACACGCTATGACATCACAGGGAGCGATGACATCCAAGGGAGTTACCTAGGTGTGGGGGGTGGCCTCCTGCTTGAGTGGATGGGACACTATCTGTTGGCAGCTTCCCACAACTCCCAGCAGCTGGGGATAGCAGATCCGGATAAGACCAGGCTGGGGCCCTGCCTTATCTGTCCCTCACACATGCCTGATAGCCCTTTTACCTAGGGCTGGGCCTGGGAGCACGTAGGGAACTGGCTGGTGGAGGGAGAGGGGCCTCCGAAGTCTTGGCTGTGCTGGGGGAAACAGCTGAGGCTAGGGAGTCCTGACAGAAGCCCAGGAAATGGGAGGTGGGGGTGGGGAGCGGTGTGGCGCAGGGGTTAGGCTGGGCCCAGACTCTGTTGCCTGCCTACATTGGCATCTCAGCTCTTCCATTTGCCAAGGGTGTGACCCTGGACTTCAACGCCCTCAGGGTTCCTCAGCAGGACCCCTCATTCAGGGAGGAAATATGGGGGAACTGCATGGCAGGGTTGCCGCTGGGATATGGCAAGAACTCGTCGGCGGGTGACTACTGCCCCCTTCTCCCCCTTCCTGGATGGAAGTGAGCATCCTCCCCAGAGGTGTTCACCGGGTCCAGCAGCACACTCGGCGGGCGGTCCGGGGCCTCACTGGGGTTGCCACAGGAGGCCGCCCGACTCAGGCCCTTCCGCACACCTCCCCACTCACCTCCAACTCCCCAGGAATCCTGGCCTCTGGTCGCCCTTCCTCCTCCAGACCCTGCCAGAGCCTCGGTGCCCTCTGGTGACAAAAGCCACACATGACAGTCTCCACCCTCAGGGCACAGCTGGCTGTGCAAGGTATAAGCCACCTGTGGGGGATTTTATGTGGTTGTACCCTCTTTACCGGCCGGACTCGAGGCGACCCCATGTGCATCCGCATGGAACTGAGCTCCACAGAGCTCCCAGTGGATGTCTTCAGAAGCAGATCACCAGGCCTTTCTGCCTGGTGCCTCTGAGTAGACTACCCAGCAACATAATTCTTTCTACCCCGGGTGTCCCGGTCCAAGTCTACAAGGTGGCAGTTCACTCCGCTTTTCTAGGTGTAAGGCTCAGGTAGGCTGTCATTCACCCAAGGTTACATAACCCCCATTAGGAGGATTAAAGGGGTAACCAGGTGTGAGTGGGCTGAGAAGAGGCCCCGGGCTGCGGTACTGGTGTGTGTGTGTGTGGGGGGGGGTGGCCAGGTATGCGCCACACGGAGAGTCCGGCTACCCTGGTGGCTGGGTGTGTGGTCACTGGCGTCTTCCCACTGTGGCGTGAGTCGGTGTGGAGCACGAGAGGGTTGCACTGCTGGGCTGGCTTCCTGTGGCTGTGGTCAGGACGTGGGGTGGCACCGCCGCTGAGTTGGCTGCTTACATGGTAGGAGGTTGGCCGTGGTCAATGGCCGGCTGCGGGTGAATGAGGCGGACTGGGGGGGCGGTGTCAGGGACTGGTGAGAGTGTGGAGGGCCCTGAGGTTGGCCCAGGGCTGTGTCTGCTCCCGATAAGGCACAGGGTGATAGATAGGTCACATGCCTGGCGCCCTCCCAGGGACCTGGGTCTTTTATGACTCTCCTCACCTCTCCTTCCCTGCTTGTTTTTTAATCTCCCCCACCCCCCAGAGTAAAGTAAATAGTTGGAGTTAGCTTTCCCTCTTTCTTTTCCCCCCCAGGGGACATTTGTGAGGAGGCTTCCAGCCTTTGAGTGACAGCTCAACAGCGTGTCATTTCAAAAGAGAAGTCACTTGGAGCACGGGCTCTCAGGGCCTTTGCTCACAGACCCCCGGGGGCCCTGACACCCTTCCAGGGGCCCCCAAGCGAGGTTCGCCCCGGGGCTCCCCTGAGGTGGGCCCTGGTGCTGCAAGGACCACACCGGGTGGACCTGCTGGTGCTTGGACAGGAGCCGAGGTCAGGACACGGCCGCACACTCACTGCCGCAAAGAAGTCACGGTGACAGGAAGGGAAGGACCCACGGAGCACTTCTGCCGCCATGGAAGGCAAAGCGCGTAGGAAATCGTTTGCGTTTTGAACGGAAGGCGCCGTCCCCGAATGGCGAGCTACAGCGAAGCAGGGCTGGGTGCCTGGCATCTCTTTCTGCAAAAGTGAAGGAAGCGAGCCCGCCACGCCACGGGGAAACAAGTGCCAGGGTTGGTTGCCAATGTTAAAATTAGAGCGTTGGAAAATTCGAATGTGGAAAGCTTTTTTCTGTTTCCGTGAGCTGGAAAGCTTCCCAGTGCTGATGAAATCGCCCATGTCGTTCATGACCGTGTGTGTCATGTGTGTGCTCATGAAATGTGTCCATGTTTAGAAGATCAGCACAACTCAGGGAACCAACAGTTCACAAAATAATGCCTGCATTGAAGATCCATGGAAAATTCATGACACACACCCCACTATCATGACCCCAATTCTGCCTTACAAATCCGGCTAGACCAGAGCATGTGCACGGGCACATACAAGAGCTGGAAACACAGGGCATCCAGGACAGATAAACCCCTCAGGACCAGTAATGAGAGTAGCCATACCAGGAGGGGAAGGGGAAGGTGGGGGAGAAAGGGGGAACCAATTACAATGTTCTATATGTAACCCCCTCCCTGAGGGGCAGACCACAGAATAGTGCGTGAAGGGAGACATCGGTCTGTGTAAGGCATGAACAAATAATAATAATTTATAAATTATCAAGGGTTCATGAGGGAGGGGAGTATGAGAGGGAGGGGGAAATGAGCTGATACCAAGTGCTCAAGTCAAAAGAAAATATCTTGAAAATGATATGGCAAACCCCAAACAATTAGGGCCTTTAATGAGGGAATTGGGACAATCCCGAGAACCTTGGCACAGGGAATCCATAGACTATTGGAAATAGGGAAGGATACAAATACAGAGGAGTCACAAATAGACAAGTGGGATAGACTGAAGATAAAACACCTGTGTACATTGAAAGAATTCACCAAGAGAGTAACAAGAGAGCCCACCGACTGGGAAAACATCTTTAGCAATGACACATCAGACAAACGCCTTATTACTAAAATCTACAATACTTTGCAAGCTTACAATAAGAGAAAAATTAATTGCCCACTGAGGAGGTGGGCAAAGGACCTGAACAGAAGTTTCACAGAGTCTGAAATCCGAATAGCCAATAAACATATGAGAAAATGTTCCCAATCTTTAGCCATAAGAGAAATGCAAATTAAAACTATGAGATACCACCTAACACCCTCAAAGATAGCCCAATTAAAAAAAAAACAACAGAAAGCAACAAGT
Source organism: Tenrec ecaudatus (assembly GCF_050624435.1). Taxonomy (NCBI): domain Eukaryota; kingdom Metazoa; phylum Chordata; class Mammalia; order Afrosoricida; family Tenrecidae; genus Tenrec; species Tenrec ecaudatus. Next base: position 68,926,032 of record NC_134530.1, read on the forward strand.
GTTGGAGGGGCTATGGGGAGACAGGAACTCTCATCCACTGCTGGTGGGCCTGTAGGTATGTACGACCACTATGGAAATTGATCTGGCAATATTTAAAACAGATGGGAATCGAGTTACCATATGACCCAGCAACCCCCCTACTGGGCATATACCCAGAAGAGTCAAGGAACAAACCAAGACCAGACATCTGTGCTCCAATGTTCATTGCGGCACAGTTCACAATTGCAAGGAGTTGGAAGCAACCCAAATTTCCATCAACAGACGATTGGATTAACAAACTGTGGTACATACATGCAATGGAGTACTATGCATCGCTAAAAAGCAGTGATGAACGCATGAAGCATATTGTTGCATGGGAAGAACTGGAGGAAATCAGGTAAGTGAAGTAAACCAATTACAAAAGGACAAGTATAACATGAGTCTGCTGAGGTGAGTTTATATACATATAAAGAACAGAGAAATAAATGCGAAAGGGACACAGGGAAAAAGCTACTGTACATAAACACTCCAGGGGTGAGGTCCAGGTAGTATGGCAGGGCCAGACCAAATCCAGGGGCCATATGGTATCCAACTAAAAAGGGGGTGGGGGGAGGAAAAGGGAAAGGGGATAAAAAAGATGTGTGGTGGGAGAATAGGGCACTGACCCACCCAAGGGGAGGGTATTGTTTGTGTCTCCACAGGGAAAGAGGGACCAGATATAAAGCCAGTGGCAGACGAATGCAGTGTGCCCGCACGGAGTGGGGAGCCAGTGAAGGGGCCTGGCCAGTGGAGGGACAACTGACCCTCACCCCAGAAGAATTTACTGAAGCTGCAGCTAGGGGAGAGGGGCATGTCTGATCAGAGCACATGGGAGTAAATGAAGGAGGAGGAAGAGAGTGGAGCACATCCTGGCCCACCAAGTCTGGAGGACGATATCCCCGCTCTGAACAGCCAATGCACAGGGCCCTAAGGGGGTCAACACTGGAGACTCAGTGCCGGGACTGGCCCAGACTGACCCTGCGACACTGAGGCAAACCACTAAAAGCGTGCAGCAGAGCAACCGTGGGAGCAGAGCAGGGAGCCCCTGAGGGAGTACAAAGGACGGACTCTGGGACCAGAGCATGGTACCCCATTGGACCTGACTGAAGGACATGCCTAGAGATCAAAAATCAGACCTTGATCTATTTACAGGTTTTTCTTTCTTTTAAACAACTTTTTTGTCTTTTAATTAAATTATTCTTCTATAGGTCATTGGTTTTCCTCTTTGAAGTCATCGCTGTGTTCTCACTCATCGCCTATCTTGCTATGGCTTGATTTTTGGTGCATATTATGATCTCTACAGACCTATCTAGATAAGTTAGACTGGATGAATCGTCTGGAGGAGAAAACAATGGGACCAATGGTTCTGGGGGGACATGGGAGAGGGGGAGGCGGGGGTTAGGAGGTGGTGTTGACCAACCCAGGGACAAGGGAGCAACAAGTGATCCAAAATTAGTGGCAAGGAGGGTGTGAGAGGCCTGGTAGGGATTCAGCAAGGGCAAGGTAATGAGAGAAATTACTGAAGCCCAAATGAAGGCTGAGCATGATAGTGGGACAAGAGGAAAGTAAAAGGAAATAGAGGAAAGAACTAGGTGACAAAGAGTATTTATAGAGGTCTAAATACTGGCATGTACATATGTAAATATATTTATATAGGAGGTGGGGAAATAGATCTATGTGCATATATTTATAGGTTTAGTATTAAGGCAGCAGATGGACATTGGGTCTCCACTCAACTACTTAATGCAAGAACACTTTGTTCTATTAAATTGGCATTCCATGATGCTCACCTTCCCGACACGATTGCTGAAGAAAAATGTGTGCATGAGCAGGTGTGGTGAAGAAAGCTGATTGTGCCCGGCTACCAAAAGATGTGGCATCTGGGGTCTTAAAGGCTTGAAGGTAAACAAGTGGCCATCTAGCTGAGAAGCAACAAAGCCCACATGGAAGAAGCACAACAGTCTGACCATAAGCTGTCGAAGGGACCAGTTATCAGACATCAAAGAGCAAAAAATCGTATCTGTGGGTGCCCACCTTCCTGATATGAACACTGAAGACAAACATGTGCATAAGAAAATGTGGTGAAGAAAGCTGATGGTCCCCAGCTATCAAAAGATATAGCGTCTGGTATCTTAAAGGCTTGAAGATAAACAAGCGGCCATCTAGCTGAGAAGCAACAAAGCCCACATGGAAGAAGCACACCAGCCTGTGTGACCATGTGCTGTTGAAGGGATCAGGTATCAGGCATCCAGGAACAAAAAATCCTATCATTGTAAATGAGGGGGAGAGCAGAGTGGAGACTCAAAGTTCATCCATAGGCAACTGGACACCCCCTAACTGAAGGGTTGTGGGGAGGAGATGAGCCAGGCAGGGTGCAGGGTAGCAACGATGAGACATAGAACTTTCCTTTAGTTCTTAAATGCTTCCTCCCCCCTTCTATCATGATCTCAATTCTACCTTACAAATCTGGCTAGACCAGAGAATATACACTGGTACAGACAGCAACTGGAAACACAGGGAATCCAGGACAGATGAGTCCTTCAGGACCAGTGGTAGGAGTGGCAATACCTGGAGGGTGGAGGGAATGTGGGGTGGAAAGGGGGAACTGATTACAAGAATCTATGTATAGCCTCCTCCCTGGGGGATGGACAGCAGACAAGAGGGCGGGGGGAGACATCGGACAGTGTAACATATGACAAAATAATAATTTATGAACTATGAAGGGTTCAGGAAGGAGGGGGAGGAGGGAGGGAGGGGGAAAATGAGGAGCCGATATTAAGGGCTCAAGTAGAAGGCAAATGTTTTGAGAATGATGATGGCAACAAATGTACAAATGTGCTTGACCCAATGGATGGATGTACGGATTGTGATGAGTTGTATGAGCCCCCAATGAAATGATAAATAAAAACAAAAGAAAGAAAAGTGCAAGACGGAGAATGAAAAGTTCGTTGGCATGGCTTCAAGTTCCGCAACTGACCTTTGGGAACCACCAAAGTCCGCGTGGAGACGCGGGTCCCTGGTGACAGTGGGGGAGTGGGGAGCATGCGGGGTTGGATGGGAAGGGTGGTGGCTGGAGCCCCGTGCTCTGTGGGGAAGGTGGGACTCGTCCAGGACACATGACCCTTCAGAACCCTTGGGGCAGGTCTGCGCTGTCCTCCAGGGTCGCTGTGAGTTCGAATTAACTTGATGAGGGTGGGCTTGGTTTATGACGAGCAAAGAAAATTAGCCAGAATGAACCGAAAAGGCTCTTAAAGTGCTTCTCCTTTCCCGACTAGATACTTGTAAGGCTGGATTGTCTTCACATATTTCAACTAACGCAACATGCTGCGGCAGATTGAACTCAGAAACAGCTATGAGAATCCAGCTGTCTTCTACAAGCCCGACATGAAGACTGGAAAGTAGAAGTCGATGCCACGAGCTGCCGGAATCTTTTTGTTCTGGAGCATGTATCTACTCTTCACAAACGTGTTTTTCTTTCTATGAACGTACAATGAATTGATTATTTTCCATGAATGCGCATTCAATTTTCCTCTCAATTTTCATGCAATGCAGAACATTAATGAGGGGTATTAATGGAGGAAGCCACTTTAACGAAAAAGCCCCTTGGGGCCCTCAGTTACTCTTGTGTAAAGGGGTCCCGAGATCAAAAAGTTTGAGAACCACTGAATTTAAAAAAAGAGAGAGTTTTGATTTTCTCCCCCCTGACCTCTGTTAACCCTGGCATACTATTAAAGAATCTCCACTGTGCTTATTCACTTACAACACGTATACAAACAACCACAACGCACTGCCATCGAGTCGATGCCAGCCCACAGCGACCCTAGAGGACAGGGCAGAACTGACCCCCGGGGGTTTCCGAGACTGGGACTCTTCCCAGGAGTAGAGAGCCTCCTCTGTCTCCCCGAGCAGCTGGTGGTTTCAAACTGCTGACCCTGCAGTCACAGCCCAATGAGGAAGCCCGATGACACCGGGGCTTCACAATGTGCATAAGCTGTCGGTTTGCCTACGTTTCCTCACGGCCTGCAGTATGTCTTTCCCAGGCAGGAGTCCTATGTCCTCACAGCCCCCCCCCCCACCCCGACCTTGTCCTCTTCCTTGTTACACAGGGGCCCCGCCATACCCGTTGGCTGGCTGTGGGTCCTGCCCCAGGTGCACTTGCTTAACCCCGCCGCCCCTGTCCAAGCACACCTTCTCTTCAGTGACGATTGAGTGAGCACGTTCTGGGTTGTCATTTTATCCTCACCATGCCTCTGCTAGTGAGACCCTGTCACGATCTCCCTGCGGGGAAAGAAGAAGCCCCGGTGACGTCATGGGTCATGTGCTGGGATGCTAACCTCAATGTCAGTAGTTTGAAACCACCAGCTGCTCCATGGGAGACTGAGGAGGCTTTCTGCTCTGCTGACACGTCACAGCCTCAGAAAGCCACGGGGCCAGTTCTCCCCTGTCCTCTCGGGTCGCTCTGCATTGGAGTGGACTCTGTGGTGGTGAGTTCTGTGTTGTTGTTGTTGTTGTTGTTGTTGTTGAAACCAAGTTGCCACCGTGGTGACTCTGGCTCCTGGTGACCCAGGTGTGTGCAAGTGGAACCGTGTCCACAGGGCCATCAAGGGTTCACCAGGCCATTCTCCAGTGCACTTCTTGGTGGATTAGGACCTTTCGGTTAGCAGCTGAGAGCCCTAACAGTTGGCAACCCCAAGGACTGGAAGGTGCCCTTCACTCTCCTTTCGTTTGCACATGTAAAAATTAGTTATCTACCTTTCGGGCCTTGACGATGCTTAGGGACCAATTCTCAGTGAAGGGAGTCCCAGCAGGAATCTGAAGTCCTCAGCTGAGTCCTCCCACTTGGGTCCCCCACACCTGAGATACCCACAGCAGGTCCCTGTCTGGGTTCTCAAATACTTAGATTTTGCCCGAATTTTCCCCCCTTCCAGAACCTCGATTCTCAGTTTTCAACATTCCAACCTTCCCCCACAACCTCGACCCTCCAGAGCGCCTCGCCTGAGCCCACCTGCCAGATGGAGCCCATAGATCTGCTCATACCAGAAGCCCGCCCTGTAGCCGTTGGACTGTGGGTGGCTATGGATTCTCAAAGAGCCCTCCCTGCAGACCAGTGAGAGGAAGTCTAGGGTGGTGGGTGGAGTGGGGCGGAGCGGGGCCATGGAGTCGCAGAGCCCAGCCGTGGTCAGGAATGTTCCCAGACATCACTGACCTCTCACCCCAACCCGCCTCATCACGCAGACGGACTGCATCCACCATCCCCACTTCAAGGACCACAGCCGCCTCTAGAGCAACTGGGGCATTACCATGGCAACCGTGCCAGGCCTGCTTCGGGATGGGATGGGTCTGCTTGAAAGCCTTTCATTGCCCAGAAACTTAGGACTGACTCTCTTGTTGTGGCCACCTTCAGGTCTCGAGGGTCAAGGCTGCTTGTCTACTGTCTTTCAGATCGTAGAAAACTTGTTTTCTTAGCCTCAACCAGACCACCTGAGTGGGAAGCTCAAATTCTGTGTGTGGATCCCCAGGCCCTACTCAGACCTTAGGTGCTGGGTGTGGGTGTGGGTGGGTGCATGTTTCTCATCTCCTTCTGGCATCCTGGTGGCAGAGCTAGAGGGCAGCCAAGAGGGCCTGAGGTCCCGCCTCTTCCCCACCTGGACTGTGGGCTTGGCGATGAGGATGGAGCCTTGTGGGTGAGAGACCTGGGAGAAGGATGGAGGAACGCCTGCGGGGGGTGGTAGGGGCTGATGGGGCTTGGTGACCCGGAAGGAGGCTGTGCAGGGTGATGAGCCGTCACGTTGTCTCTAAGCTCCTTGCTCTCTCAATCCCGGGTCTAATCCAGAGGGGAGGGCGGGGACCTGAGGCAGCCAGGCAGACAGGGACCTTGGTGGGTCTGTGGGCTCTCTCCCCAGTGACCTCTTCCGCCTCATCAGCTGTGCCCTTGGACCAGCGGTGCTCACCCTTCCAGACGCCGCTGCCCTTCAACACCTCACGTGGGGATGACCCCAACCCTACCATTAGCTCCTTGCTACTTCATCGCTGTAATTTTGCTCCTGTTACGAATCCTCGTGTGTTTTCCGATGGTCTTAGGCGACCTGTGAAAGGGTTGTTGGGCCCCTAAGGGGGTCACGACCCCCAGGTTGAGAACTGCTGCCTCAAAGCGCCTGACTTCTCCGTGTCTCTGATTCCTTGTCTCTGTGAGTCTCTCTTGTGTGTGTGTGTGTGGGGGGGGGGTCTCTGTGTCTCCCTGGCTTTGTGTGCGGGGGTCTGTCTCTTGCCGCCTTCCTGTCCCTGTGTGTACCCCTGCCTTCTGTCCACGACCCTGCCTCTGTGAGGGTGTTGTTGGTGACAGAGACATGAACACACAGCGGGTCTCAGCAGCAGGGTGGTGGGGGCAAAGGCAGGGAACGCCCACGTGTAGGCGAGCTGAGATTTCACACCTCAGAGTCTCGGTGGGTGTGGGGGGGGTTTGTTGCGGTGGTCCAGAGTTTCGGGGACACTTGCTTACTTGTATTTGACATGCAGGTTGAGTGACCCTGAGGTAGGGCAGTCCAGATTCGATGGCAAACCAGAAAGGCTGTCTGAGAGGCAGCAAAGTGGCCACTGGACACATGTTCCGGTTTCGTGACTGGGAGAGGCATCCTACCATGCCCAGAGTCGTCTTCATGCCACCACCCCACCCCCACCCCCCCGCCTCTCCCCAAAATGATCTGGCCCCAATTTAGAACTTGCCCTCAAAAGCAAGCTGACTGCTTAGGTTCGAGTCTCAGATCTCACCTTTTGCCATTTGGGCAGATCTCATCTCTCCCATGGGGTTCCCATGAAGCCCTCTCCTGAGGGCACAGTGTGACGTGTTCAGAAGCGTGCCTGGAACATACTTAGTGCCGTCCATCGACTCTTCACTGGCGCGAACACGGGTGGACCTGGACCTGGGAGCTCACAGTCTCTCCCTCTCTCACGCCTGATCCTGCTTCAGGGCAGCGAAAGACAGGGGGAAGGCAGCTCCAGGCTTCCATTCATCAGAGGAAGAGAGAAGCGCTTCCCTGCTTCAGTTCAGATCAGTCCCAAAGAAGGACTCTGCTTGGCTTCGTTTGGTCCTGTGACCACCCTCAGTGAGCAGGGTGCCATGATTGACATCAGAGCCGCCTGACTGGCAGGGGGCAGAGCTGTTTTCCAAAGGCGGGAAGGACAGCTGAAGTGGCCCCCATACCGGGGGCTGTGGGGGGACCCGGGCTGACATGCCTGATGGATGTGGGGCATGGGTGTTACATGTTACAGCATGGCCTCTGTGAGCGGGTCTGTGTAACTTCCCAGGAGCCTCGAACTCTGTTGGCCACTGCCTCCGCCCCCTGCCCCCCCCACCCCCACTTTAGGAATTCATTTTATTTTTGTTGAGAATATGCACAGACAAATTAGGCGATAGTTTAAGTTTCTGGAAGCACAATTCAGAGTCACTGTGGACATTCTTGGGGCTGTACGATTCTCTCCTTCCTTTCCGGAGTGGTCCCCCTCCCACTAACATTAGCTCACGTCCGCCCCCCCACCCCCCCGAGGTGTCCTAGCCGATCTTTCTAGACACTGTCACTTGGTTCTCACCCACATGGTTCTCTCAAACGCTGCTTGCTTAAGGTGTCCTTTAACCGGTGTGCCGAGCTGTTGTCAGGCTGTAAGAAGACTTTAGGGGACAGTTGTGGTTTCAAGTTTAAAGGTTATTTTAGAGCCATAGTTCCACGGGTCTATAATGATCAATTCTGTTCTGTATCCCCACGCCCCACCACCCACCCATTTGGTCAGAATTCAGTGACAGCCTCTCTGATAAAAAGTTTGGTCCTGGCGGCTAGGCACTCACCCGTTCTTCTGGCCTCAGACAAGGTTGTTCGTGGAGGCAACTAGCCACACAGTCTCCTCCGGCTCCTGCCCAGGGAGCCCTGGTGGCAGAACGGCTACACACTGGGTTGCCATCGGAGAGGTCAGCAGTTGGAAACCCCCAGCTGCTCTGGGGGAGCAAGACGGGGCTGCCTACTCCCATCATGAGTTACACTCTACGGATCTCCCCGGGTGGTTCTCCCCTGTTCTGGAGCGTTCCGATGAGTCTGGGTCTACTCGCAGCACAGAGACCCCCCTTCTATTTCAGGCGCTCCAGGTAGACAGAGACCAGGTGCCAGGCTCTGATTGGCCAGTGGCAACCTTTTAAGACCCACAGGTACTAGACAATACACCTAGGAGGTACACCAGAAGCTCCAAGCAAGTCATTAGGAATGATGACCCCAAACCTCCAAACCTAGGAGCCAAGTCCATCCACCGCCTCACTCAGCTTTGTGAACAATGACCTCTTGTTCCCCTTGTGTGTTTGCTCCGTTCCCTCCAGCAGTGACCTCTGTCTTCACCACGGCGTCTGGTCTCCACCAAGACAAGGACTGTTGGAGGCGTTCAAAGCGCAATCCCAGGCAGGGATGAAATAAGCCCCTGACGTGGCCTTCCACCTTGATTCTTTGGAAAAATAGCTTGAAACTTTCCCCCGCTCAACCCTGGGCAAGGTTACCTTTGCCCTCGTTTTCTCCCCTCACAGACCTGGTCACTTTGTCCAGGCAGATGGGAACTTCCTGAGGAACTGTAAACAACCTACTGGAGCCTCATACGTTTGTCTGGTTCTGCGATGCCGCCCTGCCAGCCGTATGTACCCTGGAGCGGTGGAGCGGTATTTTGTGCCAAAGAACGACTGTGGCGTTGCTTCATTGTCAGGTGCCAGAGTGACTCATCGTGACCCCGCGTAGGACAGAGGGGATTCCTGCCTGGTCTTGCACCTTCTCACGATCATCGATCATCGATCATCGCTGCGTTTGGGCCCCTGGTTTAGCCACGGTGTTCCCCCGGCTCGTGGAAGCGCCTCCCCTCCTGTGATGACCCTCTACTTAGCCAGGCACGATGCTCTCTGTGCCGGAAGCCTAGTGTGCAAATGCGGTGTGGCCCTAACGGGAGAGCCGTGCTCTGGAATTGCCGAGGAGAGAGTTGGTCCCTGCAGTCAGCACCACAGAGGTGGTTTACCCAGGAAGCTGAAGGAAGGGAGAGAAGACACACACACACACACACATACACAAAAGGTAAGGAGCTTTACTTGGGTCAAGCTGTGACTTGGGTCAAGGTCTCTAACACTGAAGACACGAAAGGGGTCCAGGGAGTAAGGAAGTCCTGCCCTGAGAGGAGGCCTCCTCGCCAGCCCAAGAGGAGCTCAGGGAGCTTGTCTGCATGTGAAAAGGGAGGCTGGCCTGTGTCTTTCTGATCCTGAGTTACACTCTGTTTATCTGGATCCCATGTTGTGCCCATAATCGACAGCGTGACAAATATTGAAGTCGTCACAGATCTCATTTGCCTTGGATCGATCGCCCACACCCGCAGAAGCCGTATTCAAGGAATTAAATCGCGTTTTGTGCTGCGCAAATCTGCTGCAAAGACCTCTTTCAAGGGCCCCGAAGGCACAGGCGGCACTTGGAAGATGAAGATGCGTCTGACCCAAGCCGCGGGGTTTTTATCTACCTCTGTGCAGGAGGCTGGCCGGGGAATCAGGAAGACTGGATGTATTGGACAGGGTTCTCTAGAGAGACAAACCAGATTGCTAGTAATTATATATAAATTTATTTATAGAAATAGATATATAATTCAAGAAATAAACCGTTAAATTATATACAGATAGATAATACAAGAAATTAACAGTTAAATTATAAAGCAGTGAGACACTAGCAGTCCTTCAAGTTTTGAGAGCCGTCAGTCGCCAGTCCCCTTCTGTAGAGAGAGCTGGACTATATATACCCAGGCAGCAAACAGCAAGGCAGGTCCCCAACTGTCATCAACTGTCGGTCCCCAGCTCCAGAGATGAACATTCCAATCGTGTGGGCTTAAAGGGACCCCAACTTACAGCAACACAGTCCACAGGCTAGGCATCCCACAGGTAGTGTACCCCTTTAAACTGAGGCACAGAACAAGCAAGGCGAGGCTCACCGAGCCATTTATCCCTCTGCCCTTCAGTTAATCCTATTTGTGTTTATCGGCCAGGCTGCCACAATCAACTATAGCACCGAGGAAGAACCGGTGCATTTGCATCATGGTGCCGGCAAAGCCGGGGCGGCCAGAAGGACAACCAGAATGCTCCTAGAAGTGCGGATGGCAGCGCTTTGTCCCCAGT